>NC_045800.1:75873795-77123795 GCF_009873245.2 Balaenoptera musculus | reverse complement strand
TTTACACAGATTTTTGTCCCATTTATTTGCCCATCTTGAAAGTGTCCCTATTTGTTAATGATACCATTAACCACATTACTGATTACAAAAGAAACAGTAGGTTTCTTTTGAGAGTATGGACTTTGGTGTTGAGAGACTTGAGTTTGAGTCCAGCACTGCCATATACTAGAGATGTGACTTTGGTCTCATCTGAAAATGGTGATGCTAATGGTAGTTTGTTCCTTTAGTTGATATGAGAATTAAATATGTCATCACATGTGAAATGTGTTGCATACCTGGTGCATAGTAAGCACCCAATAATAAGTCCTATTATTGTTCTACATTATTGTAAATGTCTTTTATTTTCTCACACCTGTCACTCTATTGCCTTCTTTTTTTTCACTGTCAAATTATATAATGAGAATTTAGATGTGTTCTAGTGGATGGTTTGCTGTTAAAACAAGGAACTTCTTTGCATATCAAAGTATCACCAACTCAACTATGTCTAAGTAAATTTGACAGACATACAGATGAAAGACAACTGAGAAAATGGTTGCAATGTTTAAAAAAAATTTTTAACACAGTTTATTTAATTCTCTGTCAAAACTTTGGCTTAATGAATCATAGGTTGATTTAAAAAATGAATTAATCAACTCTTCAGAGACTCTAATCAACAATTAGTAATTTCAGGTGTTTATTTTAGAAGCAAATTCATGTAAATTTCTACATTTTGCTAAGGCAAATATATTGAAATGGTAATATCATTTATTAATGGGTAGAACACACAGTATGATAACAACTTTATGTTTGTAACTGCCATATGTATGTGAAACAATGAAATGAGGAATAACATTCATAATACTTTGTCCTGAGCTGCTAAATATATTGTCTAAGGTTAAGTTATAAATTTAATTTTTTAATTTTTTAATTGAAGTATATGGACTTACAATGTTATGTTAATTTCTGCTGTACAGCACAGTGATTCAGTTATACATATATACATTCTTTTTTTAATATTCTTTTCCATTATGGTTTATCACAGGATATTGAATATAGTTCCCTGTGCTAGACAGGAGGATCTTATTGTTATCCATTCTATATATAATAGTTTGCATCTGCTAACCCCAAACTCCCACTTCATCCCTCCCGCATACCCTCTCCCTTGGCAATCACAAGTCTGTTCTCTATGTCTGTGTGTTCATTTCTGTTTTGTAGATAGGTTCGTTTGTGTCATATTTTAGATTCCACATATAAGTGATATCACATGGTATTTGTCTTTCTCTTTCTGACTTACTTCACTTAGTATGATAATCTCTAGGTCCATCCATGTTGCTGCAAATGTCATTGTTTCCTTCTTTTTATGGCTGAGTAGTATTCCACTGTATATATGTATCACATCTTCTTTATCTATTCATCTGTCAATGGACATTTAGGTTGTTTCCAAGTCTTGGCTATTGTGAATAGTGCTGCTATGAACATAGGGGTGCATATATCTTTTTGAATTATAATTTTGTCCAGATATATACCCAGGAGCAGGATTGCTGGATCATATGGCAACTCTATTTTTAGCTTTTTGAGGAACCACCATACTATCTTCCATAGTGGCTGCACCAACTTATATTCCTACTGACAGTGTAGGAACGTTCCCTTTTCTCCACACCCTCTCCAGCATTTGTTAATAAAATTTATTTTTGATATTTGTTGAATATGGACATTGTGCCTTCAAAAGAAGTTAACTCAGATTTTGTAAGGAACTAATATAAAAGGGAAAAAAATTTAATTCTTTATCACTTTTTGAATATTGACAAGCTATCCTGTCAACATTTCATATTGCCAGACAATATAAAAAAAAAAATCAGATGGTTATTCTTTGCCTTCATCTGCAGGCCCAAAAAAGATGTTAGCTAGGGGAATGTCCTCCATGCCAGTTCCCTTGAAAGCCATGATGGCTATGGACATCTTTTTCTTTACACCTGGAGCAAAGCTTGCCTAAACTAATTTCCAATGCACTGGGCTTCTATATTATGACAATTGGTTTACCTTCCAAACATAAGAACACCTACAGGCAGAAGTAATCATCAGGCTACCTTATCAGCACTGTAGCAGGAGAGGAAAGGAACAAAAACTACAAGAAGAAAGAACACTCAGACCTCCACTGATATGGCCCCTAAAGCCCCACCCATTGGCACACTGATTTGAAGTCTCTCAGAACTTCAAATTTTCTTTGATTCACCTACAACTCTTCTCCCTGAGGATGGAATGAAATGAGCTCACCCAAGAGATTAGCCTGTGACCTACAACCCAATGTTTTTATTTCTTTTTATTATTTTTAGATTAATTTTTTAAAGTGTATTGTTAGAAATTATTGCTTTAGAATTTGTCTCCACCATTGCTTAATCATTTGCTGACCCTAGATCTGCATTATGATGCTACACAAAATTTCTTCACATGAAAGTCCATTAATTATTTAAACTTCTATTAGTTAGGCTAAAGATACTTGATTCTCCCAATCACTTCTCCAAACTCATCACCAAACCTGATTGACTTAAGTGGACAAATGATAGTTTCTGAAATTTAGTTTCCACCACACAATGTGAATGTACTGTGTGCTACCATCTCTTATCAAATCATTTTGTTGTTAAAAAATCATATATTTATATTTAGATATTAAATAGATACTTGCAATATGTTTAAATACATAAGCCAACTTAGAATATATGAAATATGTGTTCAAAAATGTAAGATAGGGAAAATTGGTAATTAAATAATAAATAGTTGATATCAAAGAACTATAAATAGGAACTATTCTATACTTGATGGGAATTTCTTGGCTAATCTTCACTAAATTTTCTTTTTACTCTATAGGCTTCTAAGTTTCTTAAAATCTCCACTGAGAAAACAGTTGATTGCATTATCTGCTTAAAAATGAAAAATCCACTTGTAAAAGACCAGCTTTGACTGCTGCTTTTGCAATTCTGATTACGATTTAAAGAATTCATTACTTTAACTTGTGTAAGGGTAGCCTTTATCAATAAACCAAGTGAACAAGTAGCTGCTTGTGGTGGTCAGTATAAAAATTGTTCAAAACACATTTTCTTAACTACTGTCTTGATATGGTTGCTTGGTTGCACTACCGAATTCTATGCTCCCCAGTAAAATAATTCAATTTTGCCTGCATTACTAAGAACTTTGCAGTTTGCTCTCATACCTAATGGGAGATCATAGTGCTGTCTGATTCTGGGGAGACAACAGTAGGAGTTAAAGTTAATAATGCATGCAGAAGAGTGGCCCTCCATTAAGTGAGGCAGAGAGAAACTGAAGTTCAGGTTTCTAAATGCACAGAGGATAAAACTGAATGTCACGTCAAGGGTACAACCTCTGTTAATGCAGATTAGAGCCTCTCCAAAAGACTAAAAGCTTTTAAGGAAATTATAAATATTTCTTTTCACCACTGCTGAGCCTGGACAGAAAATCTTTCTTAGTCATATTCTCTTAGTTGAATCTCAAATAAGGTTTATTTAATTTCTGCCACAGTAGTAATTATGGTTAAAAATTCTAAGCCTTGAAACAAAAATAACAGCACATATTTCTTAATTTTCTGTTGACTAAGGGAAAAAACCTTTTTTTTCTTTACTTCAAATTTGGCTCTGCCATTTCTTAGCTGTGTGATCATGGGCATGATTTTTATACTTGTTGAGGCTAAATTATATCATCAGTAAAATTGTTTAAAGGTCACTTATGTGGAATAATTTAGAAAACGCCTAACTTGCCCAGCAAAGAGTGTCAAGCAAATAGTAAGTACTATTGGGATTTGTTACCTGTTATTGTTATTTGTTTGCTAGTATATTTGTTACCTACCCACTCTTGACCAAACTAGACAGAATATTAGTCATCTCAGCTTCACAGAAAGAGGTTATGCATCCAAGGTTACTTGGATGAACCCAGATAGTTCTTGTACATAGATAGTTCCTGTACAATCTACTGAGCTATTCTGTCTCAGCTTTCTGACTTGTATTCCACTTATCTTTTAATGACTGGAGGCCTGGAATGAGCTTTAGACCATTACTCTTTAATACTGTAATGTACACACATATCACATAAAGATGTACTAGGGCCCAAGTTTCTGCATTTCTAAAAACCTTTGGGGGACTTCCCTGGTGGCACAGTAGTTAAGAATCCACCTGCCAATGCAGGGGACACGGGTTCGATCCCTGGTGCAGGAAGATCCCACATGCCTCAGAGCAACTAAGCCCATGTGCCACAACTACTGAGCCTGCGCTCTAGAGCCCGTGAGCCACAACTACTGAAGTCCAAGTGCCTAGAGCCCATGCTCCACAACAAGAGAAGTCACCACTATGAGAAGCCCGTGCACCGCAACAAAGAGTAGCACCCGCTCACCTCAACTAGAGAAAGCCTGCACACAGCAATGAAGACCCAACACAGCCAAAAATAAATAAATAAATACATTTATTTAAAAAATAAAATAAAATAAAAATTAAGAAAATAAATAAAAACCACTGGGTGATGCCAATGCTGCTGATTCATGGACCACAATATTCTGGCTTGGCACTGCCCCGATGATGGAAATGTCCTGTATCTGTGCTGTCCAGTACGTCAGCCACTGAGTACTTAAATGTGGAGAGTGCTACTGAGGAACTGCATCTTTAATTTTATTTAGTTTTAAAACATTCAAATTCACCAGTAGCTAGTGGCTACTGTACTGGACAGTGCAGCTGTAGATAATTTAGCTGATTCTCTGATATTCTTTTTTAATATTCCCTTTGTATTACCAGGCTGTAGGTGGGTTCTGTTCTGAAGCAAATGACAATTGTTAGTGGGCTGGCCAGTAAGTTCGCTCCGGATTTTCCGTAAGACGTTAACGGAAAAACCCTAATGAACTTTTTGGTCAATCCGATACAATCCTTGGTAAGGGTTGTCACTGCCCAGAGATTCCTGGTCCTTTGTTTCATCTACAAGATCAGACCTCCTAGAATATAACCAAGACTGGTATTAGGCCACCTAACAGGCCGACAACTCTAGAAGTCATCTGAGTGTTCTGGATGACCACACTGTCTTTCTGAGTTTCTACTAAGAGTTGCTTAAGGGTCAGTATTCCTGGAGTCTGAGTTGATCTGATATTCAGCACTAGAGAATATTTCTGTTTTTCTTTGTTTAGCAATTCACTGCTTTGCTCATTCTGCATCCAACTTACAAGTCTGCTTCTCTTTATTTCATTTACCTAATGATTCACAGTTTTTACAGGGAGGTGCTTACTTTTTCTAATGGACAGATATTTAAAGAGACAGAGGAGGAAGACGGAAGTGGTTGCACTGGGATGATACAATCTGAAGGACTGGAATATGTATTAAACTCGTATCTTTTCCTCATAATCACCAAAACAAAGGAATGTAAAAATAATGTGTTCATATAGAGTTTTGTACTTTTTGCTTATTTTCATTTATTTCACTGGGGTTTAGCCTCTATTCAAAGACTTCATTCATCCTTTCAAAGAAGGTGCCCAATTAGTTCCTACTTCCTCATTTTTTACTTCTTTGCTCTCGATTTCCAAAGGGCACAACACTGGAGATGTGAAAATACCAAGCGAAACTCTAAGAAAAGCTTGACAGATACATATACTGCCATTTAACACAGCTAAATTAAATATATATGTATATATTTAAATACTTTTATTTATACTATATATATACACAGTAAAGGAGCACTACTGGAATCAACTACACTTGATTTGGTAGATATTTAACTTAAAACAGTTATTAAAATGAAACTCTGACTGGGACAAATTCTGTCAAGATTCTCTGTCACATTACCCAAGTTGTTTCTCCCAAGTCAAATGGTCTAGTCCTGAACAACACTTCTGTTGTAAAAGATATTGCTTTTGCTGCTGTTGAAGTTATTTGGTGTTTAAATGATTTTTCTTTTGAATCAAATAAATTATTAGGGCATTTATTTTCCTGATTCTTATTTTATCTTTGAAATGGGAAATACATGATATAAATATAACCAGTGCATATGGATTTTCTTTTACTTATTAATTAGGGAATTTAAGTCAATTTCAGCTGTGATAACTAGTAGCACCGTATTTTGACTCCATTTCTTACATTTGTTTCCAAGACAACCCTGGAAATTGTTCTCTTGTTAATGAATGATATGCACTAGAAAAAACATTTAGCAAAAGGGTAGGGAAATAGATTTTGTTTAGTGTGAAAAAATTAAGAATTAAAGGAAATGTTTGAAAATGAATAGAGACCAGAACATTTTAAAAGAACAAGTCTAAAGATGCTGATCCAAGATACATGAAAGGCAAAATGCCGTAGTAGTTTAGGTGCAGGGGAGATATTTTATTTTGCTATTCTAATTTTGAGAATAAAACATTACAGTTAGAAACCAAGAGTAATCCTATGCAATCTAGAGGTAGAAGCCACAAATCTCTTCATGAAAATGTGACAGGACTAATGTACCTAGTTCTCCTACTCTTTTACAGATGAGGAAAGTGTGGCCCAGCAGACACCGACTTTCATACTAACCTCCCTTACAGAAGGGCAAAGCCAGGGGAAGAACTCAGGTTCCTGATTTTCCACTCACCACAGGCATTGTTGGGAAGAAACCAGTTTGCATCTTCCTAAGTCTCACTCTAACACTTGAGACCTGGGAGCCATTTCTTGTTGATTCCCACATTGTGTTCTACCTGTTAGTCTGAAACATCCACCTGCCTTCTCACTGATCTGGGTGATATTTCATGAGTTCATGCTTCCCCTTCAATCTATTTCAATCTCACCCCACTCTTTCCTTCTATCTCCATAGTTTTCAGATTGGTTTGATGCAAATATCAATTTCTTCATCATCTACTTACCCATTTTTAAAAACTGAGAAAGAATTCTAGCATACCTAGAAGTATAGAGAATAATATCATAAACAGTCATGTAGCTACCCAGTTTAAAACAAAACAATACAAGGCTACTTTTGCTTCAAAGCAGCATTCATGGATTTAGTGACACAATTTCATTTCCTTCCCTCTCTTCCCAATTAACCTTGATCCTGAATTTAGTGTTTATCATGCCAAATCTGTTTTTATACTTTCAACTAATTTGTGTGTATCCAGAAAAATGCATTATATTTTTTTCCAAAGTGTAAAGTTTTTTTTTTATTATGTGTAACATAGGCAAAATTATTTGTCAATAAATTCTTAAGGTATTTCACATGTTCTGATTCTTTCCACTGTCAATCACCTTAGTTCCTCCAAAGTCATAATCTTCAAGATAAGATAGCCCTTTCAAAAAGAAGTTTTGCTCAATCCACAGCTGTCATGTCAGTCAGTCCACAATTCTTTCAGTTGGGCTTCTTTGATCTCCTATGGAATACAGACACACTTCAAAATTCGCTGTCTATAACCTTTGCGATCCAATTTCCTCAAGCAATTTACTTTAGGACCATGTTTAGGGTCAGGAGATGGATCTGCCTGGTTCTGAATTTGACACCCTCTAAAAATGTATTAAGTTCAAATCATATTTACTCCTAAGCTATCACACCCTAGAACAGTGGAGGTCTATCCCGATGGGGCTTTTTCTGTAAACCTACATGGTTGGAAATGCCTCACAGAGTAACTATGTGGTTTCATTTACCTGTAGAACTACCTGTTAGATCTGTGGGGAAGAACTACAAGCCAGAGCTGCCAAGTAAACTATGAAAAATCTAACAAACTTTTAAAATCTTAGGTATTGGCATATCCCAACGATCTGTACCGTTATATTTTTACAACTGTAGTAAATGCATTTGCTCATATATCCACATGCAACTATGTGAGAATTTCCTCAGTACTTATTTCCTGAGTTAAAGACTATGCACAGCTTCAACTTTAATGCATATTGCCTAATTGCCCTCCAAATATTTGGACAAACTTATATGCCTACAACCAGCATATATCTATTTCCATTGGTAGCATCCTTTATAACACTTGGCATTATCAGACTTTTACATTTTAACTCTCTTGATGGGTATGAAATTATGTCTTACACTTGCTGTATTTTAATTTCTCTAATTACAAATTCTTAAATTCCTATTGATGGCTTTTATGTGCATTAGAAATTTGCTGTTTATAAGTCTGTAAATAATCGCATATCTTTTATCGACTGAGTTGCATTTGATTATTTGTTCTTTTGTTTTGATGCATGCTAACACTATATTAGTTATATATTCTTATTCTTCTATACTCCTCATTATTTTATGTGCTAAATTTTCTATAAACTTGTCACAAACTCTCCAAAATTCTCCTATGGAACTCTTACACACTTTTGATAAAATAATGATTTGTTTTAAAAAAAATGGGAGGAGCTTCAAGACAGCGGAAGAGTAAGACGTGGAGATCACCTTCCTAACCACAAATACATCAGAAATACATCTACATGTGGAACAACTCCTACAGAACACCTACTGAACGCTGGCAGAAGACCTCAGACCTCCCAAAAGGCAAGAAACTCCCCATTTGCCTACCTGGGTAGGGCAAAAGAAAAAAGAAAAACCATAGACAAAAGAATAGAGACGGGACCTGCGACAGTGGGAGGGAGCTGTGAAGGAGGAAAGGTTTCCACGCACTAGGAAGGCCCTTCGCGGGTGGAGACTATGGGTGGCAGAGGGCGGAAGCTTCGGAGCCACGGAGGAGAGCGCAGCAACAGGGGTGCAGAGGGCAAGGCGGAGAGATTCCCGCACGGAAGATCGGTGCCGACCAGCACTCACCAGCCCGAGAGGCTTGTCTGCTCACCCGCCGGGGCGGGCGGGGGCTGGGAGCTGTGGCTCCGGCTTCAGCTGGATCACAGGGAGAGGACTGGGGTTGGCGGCGTGAACACAGCCTGAAGGGACTACTGCGCCACAGCTAGCCGGGAGGGAGTCCGGGAAAGTCTGGAGCTGCTGAAGAGGCAAGAGACTTTTTCTTCCCTCTTTGTTTCCCGGTGCGCAAGGAGAGGGGATTCAGAGCACCACTTAAAGGAGCTCCAGAGACGGGCGCGAGCCGCGGCTATCAGCGCGGACCCCAGAGACAGGCGCGAGCTGCGGCTATCAGCGCGGACCCCAGAGACAGGCATGAGACGCCCAGGCTGCTGCTGCCACCACCAAGAAGCCTGTGTGCAAGCACAGGTCACTCTCCACACCTCCCCGCCTGGGAGCCTGTGCAGCCCGCCACTGCCAGGGTCCCGTGATCCAGGGACAACTTCCCCGGGAGAACGCATGGCGCGCCTCAGGCTGGTGCAACGTCACGCTGGCCTCTGCTGCTGCAGGCTTGCCCCTCATCCGTACCCCTCCCTCCCCCCGGCCTGAGTGAGCCAGAGCCCCCAAAGCAGCTGCTCCTTTAACCCCGTCCTGTCTGAGCCAAGAACAGACGCCCTCAGGCGACCTACACGCAGAGGTGGGTCCAAATCCAACGCTGAACCCCAGGAGCTGTGCGAACAAAGAAGAGAAAGGGAAATCTCTCCCAGCAGCCCCAGGAGCAGCGGATTAAATCTCCACAATCAACTTGATGTACCCTGCAAATGTGGAATACCTGAACAGACAACGAATCATCCCAAATTGAGGAGGTGGACTTTGGGAGCAACGATATATATATTATTTTCCCTTTTTCTCTTTTTGTGACTGTGTATGTGTATGCTTCTGTGTGTGATTTTGTCTGTATAGCTTTGCTTTTACCATTTGACCTAGAATGCTGTCTGTCTGTTTTTTTGTTTGTTTTTTTACTTAAAAAATTTTTTTTTCTTAAGTATTTTTTATTTTAATAACTTTATTTTATTTTTACTTTATTTTATTTTATTTTATCTTCTTCTTTCTTTCTTTCTTTTTTTGCTCCCTTTTATTCTGAGCCATGTGGAGGACAGGCTCTTGGTGCTCCAGCCAGGCGTCAGGGCTGTGCCACTGAGGTGGGAGAGCCCAGTTCAGGACACTAGTCCACAAGAGACCTCCCAGATCCATGTAACAACAACGGTGAAAATCTCCCAGAGATCTCCATCTCAATGCCAAAACCCGCTCCACCTAATGACCAGCAAGCTACAGCAGTGGACACCCTATGCCAAACAACTAGCAAGACAGGAACACAAACCCACCCATTAGCACAGAGGCTGCCTAAAATCATAATAAGCCCACAGACACCCCAAAACACACCACCAGATGTGGACCTGCCCACCAGAAAGAAAAGGTCCAGCCTCATCCACCAGAACACAGGCACCAGTCCCCTCCACCAGGAAGCCTACACAACCCACTGAACCAACCTTACCCACTGGGGACAGACACCAAAAACAACAGAAACTACGAACCTGCAGCCTGTGAAAAGGAGACCCCAAACACAGTCAGTTAAGCAAAATGAGAAGACAGAGAAACACACAGCACATGAAGGACCAAGGCGAAAACCCACCAGACCTAACAAATGAAGAGGAAATAGGCAGTCTACCTGAAAAAGAATTCAGAATAATGATAGTAAAGATGATCCAAAATCTTGGAAATTCAATGGAGAAAATACAAGAAACGTTTAACAAGGACCTAGAAGAACTAAAGAGCAAACAAACAATGATGAACAACACAATAAATGAAATTAAAAATTCTCTAGAAGGGATCAATAGCAGAATAACTGAGGCAGAAGAACGGATAAGTGACCTGGAAGATAAAATAGTGGAAATAACTACTGCAGAGCAGAATAAAGAAAAAAGAATGAAAATAATTGAGGACAGTCTCAGAGACCTCTGGGACAACATTAAACGCACCAACATTCGAATTACAGGGGTCCCAAAAGAAGAAGAGAGAAAGGACTGAGAAAATATTTGAAGAGATTATAGTTGAAAACTTCCCAAATATGGGAAAGGAAATAGTTAATCGAGTCCAGGAAGCACAGAGAGTCCCATACAGGATAAATCCAAGGAGAAACAGGCCAAGACACATATTAATCAAACTATCAAAAATTAAATACAAAGAACAAATATTAAAAGCAGCAAGGGAAAAACAACAAATAACACATAAGGGAATCCCCATAAGGTTAACAGCTGATCTTTCAGCAGAAGCTCGGCAAGCCGGAAGGCAGTGGCAGGACATATTTAAAATGATGAAGGAGAAAAACCTACAACCAAGATTACTCTTCCCAGCAAGTATCTCATTCATATTGAACAGAGAAATTAAAAGCTTTACAGACAAGCAAAAGCTAAGAGAATTCAGCACCACCAAACCAGCTTTACAACAAATGCTAAAGGAACGTCTCTAGGCAGGAAACACAAGAGAAGGAGAAGACCTACAATACTAAACCCAAAACAATTAAGAAAATGGTAATAGGAACATACATATTGAAAATTACCTTAAATGTAAAAGGATTAAATGCTCCAACCAAAAGACATAGACTGGCTGAATGGATACAAAAACAAGACCCGTATATATGCTGTCTACAAGAGACCCACTTCAGACGTAGCGACACATACACACAAACTGAGGGGATGGAAAAAGATATTCCATACAAATGGAAATCAAAAGAAAGCTGGAGTAGCAATTCTCATATCAGACAAATAGACTTTAAAATAAAGACTATTACAAGAGACAAAGAAGGACACTACATAATGATCAAGGGATCAATCCAAGAAGAAGAAATAACAATTGTAAATATTTATGCACCCAACATAGGAGTACCTCAATAGATAAGGCAAATACTAACAGCCATAAAAGGGGCAATCGACAGTAACACCGTCATAGCAGTTGACTTTAACACCCCACTTTCACCAATGGACAGATCATCCAAAATGAAAATAAATAAGGAAACACAAGCTTTAAATGATACATTAAACAAGATGGACTTAATTGATATTTATAGGACATTCCGTCCAAAAACAACAGAATACACATTCTTTTCAAGTGCTCATGGAACATTCTCCAGAACAGATCATACCTTGGATCACAAATCAAGCCTTGGTAAATTTAATAAAATTGAAATCGTATCAAGTATCTTTTCCAACCACAATGCTATGAGACTAGATATCAATTACAGGAAAAATATGTAAGAAATACAAACACATGGAGGCTAAACAACACAGTACTTAATGACCAAGAGATCACTGAAGAAATCAAAAAATACCTAGAAACAAATGACAATGAAAACACGACGACCCAAAACCTATGGGATGCAGCAAAAGCAGTTTTAAGAGGGAAGTTTA
Organism: Balaenoptera musculus; assembly: GCF_009873245.2. Taxonomy (NCBI): domain Eukaryota; kingdom Metazoa; phylum Chordata; class Mammalia; order Artiodactyla; family Balaenopteridae; genus Balaenoptera; species Balaenoptera musculus. The sequence continues at coordinate 77,111,631 of NC_045800.1, read as the reverse complement.
TAGCTATACAAGCCTACCTTAAGAAACAAGAAACATCTCAAATAAACAACCTAACCTTACACCTAAAGCAGTTAGAGAAAGAAGAACAAAAAAACCCCCAAAGTTAGCAGAAGGAAAGAAATCATAAAGATCAGATCAGAAATAAATGGAAAGGAAATGAAGGAAATGATAGCAAAGATCAATAAAACTAAAAGCTGGTTCTCTGACAAGATAAACAAAATTGATAAACCATTGCCAGACTTATCAAGAAAAAAAGGGAGAAGACTCAAATCAATAGAATTAGAAATGAAAAAGGAGAAGTAACAAATGACACTGCAGAAATACAAAGGATCACGAGAGATTACTACAAGCAACTATATGCCAATAAAATGGACAACCTGGAAGAAATGGACAAATTCTTAGAAATGCACAACTTTCTGAGACCGAACCAGGAAGAAATAGAAAATATGAACAGACCAATCACAAGCACTGAAATTGAAACTGTGAATAAAGATGCAGATGTAGAGAATGGACTTGAGGACCCAGGGTGGGGAAGGGTAAGCTGGGACGAAGTGAGAGAGTGGCATGGACTTATACATACTACCAAATGTAAGATAGATAGCTAGTGGGAAGCAGCCACATAGCACAGGGAGATCAGCTCAGTGCTTTGTGACCACCTAGAGGGGTGAGATAGGGAGTGTGGGAGGGAGACGCAAGAGGGAGTAGATAGGGGGATATATGTGTATGCTGATTCACTTTGCTATAAAGCAGAAACTAACACACAGTTGTAAGGCAGTTATACTCCAATAAAGATGTTTAAAAAAAAAAAAAAGTCCACAGAATAGGACAACCAGGGATAAGATTTAGAAATCTTAATGTGATAGAAAGAGCAAGAAGCTATAATTTTAAAAATTATGGTTAAGATATGGTGAGTTACTGATCCAACATTTGCTTACCTAATCTAAAAAGTCACCTTTAATATAAAGAACGAAGTGTTAGGAAATCTTTATGATGTTTTACAAAAGATAATAACTTTCTGGCAAGCATTCACTCACTACTGATTACCTACTATGTATAAAATACCATGATATTAACATATAAAAAGGGCATGGGTCCTGATGTAAACTTAAAATCTCCAACAGTATTAAGACAAGCATGTACATCTATAATAAAAGTAGACTGCTTTAAGGCTCATAAAAGTAATAAATACCCTGGGAGTTAAATTATGGAGAGAGTAATTCCAAAAGGGGGCAAGATAGCTCTCTATGTCACTAAGACACTGAACAGAAGAAATTGTACTATCAGCTTAATGTTACTCAAAATATGATATAAAAGGGATTTAGCATCCTGGATCCAGCATGCACTTGTTGTGTTACTTCAAGTAAGTTATTTAATATCATTAAGTATAATTTTTTCCATCTGTAAAATAAGGATATTAATACTTTCTTCCTCTAAGAGTAAAGTGAAATAATTAATAAAAATTATATACTTAGTGAATGGCACTTGTGAACACCCATTAATGGTTGATTTTTCAGATGTTTTTACTTTATACATTAACCAAACAAGGAATAATATTGCTTTTTTCTGCTTCCCTTGAAATTATTTTCATAGAAATTCTCAAGTGAAAATTAACGGTTAGAATTAAGATTATTTTTACAGAGATATTTTAATCCTAAACCTAAATGATACTGAACAAATTTCCTTCAGAATTAACAATATCTTAAGCTTTATGATACCCATCATACCAGTACATCAGGTATTTATTGCTTAGAGGGGGAACTGAGTTATCTGTTGAGGGATTTATTTTGCAAAAGTAAAATATAAGATAGAATAGAGGAAAATCCACTTAAAATACAGGAGACCAAGGACTAAATACTCATGATTGTAGGTTTTCCAGCACTCAAATTATTTCCATTAGATAAGACAGTCTTTGCATTAATATGTGTGCCAAATAGGGCTCCCAAATTAAAACTCAATGTGTTTTTGCATGTTTGGAGTTTACTTGGTAAAGGAAAGTAATGTGAAAGTAAAAATAAAGAATTAAAATATTTTGGTATTATTTTCATTTGGCGTTTTCTTAAGAGTTTACATATAACTATCTTTTGTCATGAGAAGTACATGACAAATACAAATCCTTTTTGTTTTACTTTGTCCTCTTCACAACGTAAAACAAAACAGATATAACTTGCAGTTATAATAGGTGAGCTTTACAATCGTGCAATATTATAATAAACGTGAAAAGAGAAAACAACAAAAGGACATAATTCTCAATCATTAATGTGGAGAATTTAGGAAAATATTAAAATCTTGCTTTCTGTGTTTTAATACATATGCATTTGAAATGAGCTTTTTCCCTCCAGGGAACTTCTGACTTTAAACATTAGTTTTTAATTTTTGAGAATGCAAAGTATGAATCATTGACAAGAAATGTAATAGGTGATCCTTAACTATTTATCAACAGAGCAGAATACCAATGACTTCTTCCCTCCCCCTCTCCCAAAAAAGACAGATTTGTCATTCTTCTTTCTAACACCTCTGTTCTCCACAGTTGTGAAAAATTTTACCTCTGGTGGCTGAGTGGCCTTTCCTACAGACCAAAAGAAATATGTGGCAGTTGGCCAGGCTAACTATTTCCAAACATAAGGCTAAGATGAATGTTACCACCCAAACAACTTCTGCCATATCTGGTTCCATTGCCCCCCTCCATGGTCTAGATACCCAATGGGCAAAATCCTGCTATAGAAAAATCCTCAAGAGAAAGGAAAGTGCCAAAGAAATGAATCATGGGAAGAGGCAAGAGATTCTGTTTCACTGAAAGTCATCTGCTTAGAAAGAAGGCTATTTTATGCTCTAGCCCTGTTTCCCCATCAATTGACGAAGAATGTTTTTCTCCAAGCCCTGGCAGCATTTCTCTCCTTATCTAATCAGCGTTCACAGTACCAGTTCCATAAAAAAAAATGGAATTGGTTTTAGTGACCACATTCAAGTAAGTCTGCCAATTTTTTCTTGCATTGCTGAAGCTTGCAGTAGTTATGCACATATATCTTTCACCATGAATGAGGCAGTCTTTGTTCCTTTCATGTTTTTCATGTTGGCTATGCTATTGTGACCACAGTCACATGAATTGGCCTAAGCCTTTATCTTCAGAGACGTTGACAAAGTTAATCTCTTATACAAATTGGACATGAGCCAGTATTCATAAGTCTCTACAGCAGAACAGCATGTTGTGACAAAGCACAAGCAATATTTTCAGCCAGCTGATTGCAAAGCATATGGATATTTTCCCCTTCTTGGGAGAATTTTATGAGGATGGCAAAGTGTTCATTTGGAACATTTTATGTTTGGGCCATAATGCTCCTTTCAATACCTTGGAGGTTTAAGTTGTGGCCATTGATATTACCTATGTATTATGAAATTCAGTAAAATTGAGAAAACATTTTTAATCACTGTATTTCAGGTACTAAGTTAAGTACTAGAGATATAAAGAGAAGTAGAATGTAAGGCAAATGAATGTTTCCAAGATTTCCTAATAAGTTTGGCAATAGGAACAGTTGTAAGTTTAGAGGTTTTAAAGATTCACCTCTCATTTTTTTGCAGTTGTATTTATTATATGTGGTCAATTTATACTCAATTTCTTATTTTTTCCAGATGGGGCTTAATGCCAGTTTTTCTATATAGAAAAATACATTGTCCTGTTTTTCTGTATTTCCCAAACTATGTTTCATGTTAAGATGCTCAAAACTGCAGAAATTCAGTACTTCAAGATTTACCAAATATAGCAACTAATGCCTTTTGTCCTTAACTTGGTGATTCATTCAACTTATTTCAATATATCTAGTAAATATTTAAAACTACCAGTAGTCCATAACTTTTAGAAGTGTCTCTAGAAACAATATTTTCACTTGACTGCTATGGGGTGAAACACTGATGATATATGTCTTTCCCATATTTTGTGTAAGTCATCAGAGAAAACAATAAAATGATGGAGTAAAAGTGGTGAGCATTAAAACTTTTTTAAAGTCCTATTAAAATGGGATGAGCAGAATGACCAAGTTTGAAGCATTGAAAAGTTGGCACTGCATATATTTTTATATAGTTCATAGTTTTTGCAAATCCCTGAGCTGATTCAACTAAGAGATAATCTTTAATATTTGAATGGACTCATGAGACATTTCACTGGGTACTGGAAAGAATTCTGGATTTGCAGTTATGTGTGGGTCTATTTTATCTTCAGTTTTGATCTGATCTACATATTTGCTGGGGGGAATCTTTCCTTATGACATTCACAAGTTTCACACTTGGCAAAGGAATTATGAAAATATTAGCAGGAAATTTCAAATATTGGCAAACATTCTATCTTAGGTGTGTAGATTGAGATGCTTTAATTATAAATTTTTCAGTTTTCATGAAAATCAGTTTATTTATTTTTTTTAATATGGCCACAGCTTGCACCAATAGCATTAGCCTCTTTTTTTTTTTTTTTTTTCCTTGCCTTGTTGGATATAAGGGAGCAGGGTAAGATATCTGGATAGAACAGTAAAAGATCATCCATATATTCACATTAACTAAAGCAACTCAGAGTCTGTGTTTCAGGAATGGTGAGCATAATCAAAGTTTATCAAAATTACGCCTGCTTTCCAGTGATGGAAGCTTTGTAATGGGGAACAAACACTACTATTACAAGATCTGAATTTGAGACTATTTTTCTTGCCATTTACAATGTGTCTGAATCTCATCTCTAAAGAGAATAAAATAGTATCTTTCTCAAAGGTCTATTCACAGAAATCACTGATGGGATATATTTGAAAGCATTTTTAGATAATAGGAAGTATTAACTTACTTATGCCTTTTAGCAGGTGAATATTTGGTTCTGGTTTTGAGAATACGTTTTATTATTCTGTGTTCACTCAAGGAAAACCTAGATGAACAATATCATGAGGTGTGGTTTCTGGATTGTGTGTAACTTCTATTTTCATGATATGCAGTAGTCTTTTGACTAGTAGAAAACAGAGTTCCTAGACTCTAATTGTAGGCACTAAAAGTACAAAGTCTAACAAAATCACTATGTGTATTTGAGTAATCTTCCTATCTTAAAATACCATTTCTGATTTACATGTGTTGACTTCAGTATTGTGTTTAATTTAGGAATTATGAAATTTGTCAAAAATAACTTGCATAAGGCAGCTTCACATGTGAAGCTATTCCTATTGATACTTTGATTATGACTCTTTGACACTAGTAGCACAACATCTATATGGGACGTTTATCTCGTACCTGAATTCATCTGTTTCCTCTGTGTTCATGTCATTGGTACCGACTCACTATAGTATTGTTAAAAGCTGAGAAATTATTTACTACATTATACTATGTTATATGTTTTAAATTGAAGCATAATTGACATACAATATTAGTTTCAAGCATATGACACAATGATTCAATATTTATATATATTGCAAAACAATCACCACAATAAATCTAGTTAACATCACCATACATAGTTACAACAAACATGTGCACGTGTGTGATGAGGACTTTTAAGATTTACTCTCTTAGCAACATTCAAATATGTAATACAGTATTATTAGCTGTAGTCACCATGCTGTACCTTATAGCCCATGACTTACCTGTGACTGAAAGTTTGTACCTTTTGACCCCTCCTTTACTCATTTTGCCCACCTCCACCCCCCACCTGTGGCAACCACAAATCAGTTCTTTGTGTCTATGAGCTTGGTTTTGTTCTTAAATTCCACATATAAGAGAGAAAAAATATATATATGTCACATTACATTTTCTTTATCCATTCATCTATCCATGGACACTTAGGTTGTTTTCATATCTTCGCTATTGTAAACAATGCTGCAATGAACTTGGGGGTGCATATATCTAAGTTTATATTTTAAATATAAGTTTTTCTGATCAAATTATAGGATTTAAAAGTGACTGCAAATTCAACATTAATTGTGAATGAAAGATTTCAGTGTTAAGAAATAGGCTTGCAAAAGGAAGGGTGAAGTCAATGTAGAGAAGTACCAATAATATGTATTGTAGTGGAGATGCCCAAGCAGATGACTGGTCTGGATGTGTAGGAAATCTAAGGTTTCCAGTACAAAATTTGTTGTAGCCAGGCTCATCAGTCACTGGGTACCCCTTGTTGTAAACAAGGAAATTGAGGGACCATTCAAATGTGCTAGACCAAGTCTGTAAAGAATCAGACTTCTACTTCCTGTCATTTTACCTTCCGATGTCCCTTGCTATTCCTAAAAAATCGGAATGCTGGCAAATGATCAGAAATATAGAAAGATTATACTGAGTACCCAATATGTACAAAGCCATGATTCCAGGAGGTATATCCCAGCCTTGTTCATTATTGGCACATTTACAACCAGAGCCTTATAGCAGACTGGCTTGTAAAGTTAAGGAGAATGGACAGCTTCCCTGTGTCATTTTGCAGTCATGCCATGGAAAGATACTCCCTGAGCCAGCTGGAGGTGACATTGGTTAAATTCAATCTTTTTGGTATTTTTTTTTTAACTTTGGCTAAAAGGAAAAGAAAAGCAGAGACTCTCTGAGGGATAAGAAAATGGGAATAGAAAGGTTATTTATTATTTCCTGTCTCTCTGTAAGTAATTCCATAGACTACTCCGGTCCCACTGGGAGGGAAATTTTGGAGTAGACAAACATCAAGAAATATTTAATATTGGAGTGGAATCTTATTAATTTACTATTCAATAAAACATAGTTAAAATGTGAAGTGAAACTGAAATCCTGTATTGAACTATTTGAATTAAATCACCTTGCAGCCCTCAATATACTTGCAAGGCATGATCAGAATGATGTGGTTTAAATAAGGTGATTCTCACAAAAATCTTTTTCAATTGTTGTCTTAGTCCCTTCAGGCTGCTATAACAAAATTCTATAGATTGAGTAGCTTACAAACAACAGAAATTTATTTCTCATGGTCTGGAGGCTGGGGAGTCCAAGATTGTGCAGTGGCAGATTCATTGTTTGGTGAAGGCTTCTTTGTTCCTAGACGGACATTTTCTCACCGTGTCTCACATAGTGGAAAGGGCAAAGGAGCTCTCTCCTGGGCCTCTTTTATAAGGGACCTAATCCCATTCATGAGGGCTCTACCCTCATGACCTAATCACCTCCCAAAGTCACCACCTCTTAATACCATCACTATGGGGGTTAGCATTTCAACATGTGAATTTTGGAGTGACATAAACATTCACACCATATTATTTGTATTAATATAATTGGTTTTAGGAAAAAGGTTCACTGCTTTTCCCAGGTCAGGAAACCCACTGATAAGCTGATCATCACTTGCTATAGTCAACATATATACTATTTGTGTTATTTATAGCATTAATAAGCTAAAGTTTCCAAAGTATAAATCATTACTCATGACTTAGACCTGAGCTTAAGACACATTTATCCAATTGCCTTTGCAACCTTTCCACTTAACGTGAGTTTCAAATTTATTATGTCAAAAGAGAATTTTTGCTTTGTATCTCTCAATCTTCCTACCTCATAGGAGTCATTCTTTTTTTCCTCTCTTTTCCTCAATACTCACATCCAAATCAACAGGCCATGTGTGCTATACGTTTAAAACATATTCCTGGGACTTCCCTGGTGGCCCAGTGGCTAAGACTTCATGCTCCCAATGCAGGAGGCCTGGGTTCGATCCCTGGTCAGGGAACTAGATCTCACATGTCACAACTAAGAAGCCCGCGTGCTGCAACTAAGAAGTCCACATGCCACAAATGAGTCCACATGCCGCAACTAAGAGTCATCATGCCGCAACTAAGACCCGGCACAGCCAAAATAAATAAATTAAAGATAAATAAATAAAACATATTCCCAATTCAATCCTTTGCCACCTCTCGACGGCTGTCACATTATTCCAATCCATTCTGATCTGACGACGGCAACGCCACTGACACAAGCAGTCCTCTGCCTCCACTATTGATCCAACACAGTCCATTCCTCACAAGACCATCAGAGTGACCACTTTAAATAATACACTCATTCATGCCATTCACATGCTTAAAACTCTCCAATAGCGTCTCATCACACTTAGGAAAAAATAGTACAACCTTCTCTGCAGAACCTCTAAGGCCTACACGACTGGCTTAAATTTCCAAGCACACTTCCCACCACTTTTCCTCCTGGACATGTGTTCCAGCTCGCTGGCTTCTTGCTCTTCCTTGAGCAAGGCTACACAGTTCACTCTTTCTCACCACTTAGTTCTCTGTTCAAATTTCAAAGTCTCCTTCGATAGGCTTCCCTGATTCAGCTACCTAAATAGGTCTTCTTCTCTGGTGTTCTGAGGTTTCAGTGCAATGTGTGAGGCGAGGACTCTCTATCTTTCCTTATTTGTGTATGCTGTGCTCCCTGTATCTGTGAATTTGTTTCTTTTATTAAATCTCCAGGCATGGTGGTAGTCAGCTCAGGCTGCTGTAACAACATACCATAAACTGAGTGGCTTAAACAACAAGTGTTTATTTCTCAGTTCTAGAGACTGCGAAGTCTGAGATCAGGGTGCTAGCGTGGTCTAGTTTTTGATGAGGGCACTTTTCCTGGCCTCCAGAAGGCTGCCTTCTTGCTATGTCCTCACTTGCAGAGATGAGAGAGACAGAGGAAGAGCAGGCGCATTGGCACACAAGTGAGCTCTGGTCTTTCTTCTCTTCCCCTTCTTATAAGGACACTAATCCCATCATAGGGCCTCACCTTCATGACCTCATCTAAATCTATTTACCTCCCAAAGGCCTCACCTCCCAATACCATTGCACTGGGGATTAAGATTTCAATATATGAATCTGTGCATGTGGGTGGGTACAAACTTTCAGCCTATAATAGGCACTATTCTTTCTCTCCTACATTATCTCTATTCTCTTCTTCACTCTTGTGTTCTATCAAGTTAATAATTTTAATAAGGATCCCAAATTCCAATACAAAACAATTAATATGGCAATTTAAAGCAAAAAAAAATTTTTTTAATGAATTTTCACTCCAAAACTTAACTAATAATGAAATGTTCATATTGGGCATTACAAAGATGAGTTCTTCATAACAAATGCAGTTAGAAACTAACTATGATAGAAACTTACATATCAAATTAAAAATAGAATTTTCTGAAGTCTAACAGACACATGAGAAAAAAAAAACTACCTAAAACATAAGTATAGAGCTCAATAAGATATAAACTGTGTAAACTCGTAGATCAAGAACTAGAACCCTGCCAGAATTACAGAAGTTCAAAACAAATAAATGTAATTATTACAAATATTGATATATGCTCTGAAGAAAGCAAATGAAGTATTGCATTTTCAAATAAGAGGAGCATCTATGTTAGTGGGTAGATACAGGTACATATCTCCATGCTGAGAGGAATGATGGACAAGGCAGGATGAGTAGAAGACAACACATGGTTGGAGAAGAAAGTGATGGGTAAAGTGCTTTATAGATTTTCCAGAGTCGGACATTGATAGACGAAGAATACTTCCTTCATTGAATTAGGAAAAAAGAGGGAGAACACGGGCACAAGAAAGGACAGGTTTCTAGGTTTGCGGTGAAACTTTTATCTGATGACTATTCTATGATGCTGATTTATTTTTTGAATATGGATGTATAGGAAGAGTCTAAATGTTTTAAAGAAATAGGAGAAAGTAAAGAAATGATGGTGCTGTAATGGTCTCAGTAATGAGAAAGCCTATAAAGGATGACTGGAGAGTAATGATTGCCTGATTGAATTTAAGCACCATAGATTAAAAATACAATCACCTGATCTGGTTGAATTTTTTTCCCCCCAGAGTTGTGGATTTTTAAGGTAAACTTAAAGACAGCTGGTAGGATTTATTCAGGTTTAGCATTTTGACTAAGTATAATGAAAAGAAATAATGATAAGGAAGTTAAAGATTTTGCAAAGGACCATCAATAAACTGCAAAGGCAACCCATGGAACAGGAGAAAATATTTGCAAATCAAATATATCTGATAAGGGGTAAATACCCAAAATATATAAAGAACTCATACAACTCACAGCAAAAAAAAAAAAAAACAAAAAAAAAACCCATCTGAAAAATGGGGAGAGGAACTGAATTGACATTTTTCCAAAGAAGACATACAAATGGCCAATAGGTACATTATAAGGTGCTCAACATCACTAATCACCAGGGAATACAAATCAAAGCCACAATGATGGGAACTCCACTCAATATTCTGTAATAACCTAAATGGGGAAAGAATTTGAAAAAGAATAGATATGTGTATATGTATAACTGAATCACTTTGCTGTACACCTGAAACTAACACAATATTGTTAATCAACTATGCTGCAATATAAAGTAAAAATTAAAAAAAGAACCACTCTCTTCAAACCTGATGCAAGCAAAAACAAACACAAAATCAAAAAAACAAACAAAAAACCCCCACAATGAGCTATGCCTGTTAGAATGGCTATTATCAAAATGACAGAAGATAACGAGGGTTGACAAAGCAGTGGAGAAAAGAGAACTTTTTTGCACCATTGGTGGGAACGTAGATTGGTGCAGCCACTACAGAAAATAGTATGGGGGTTCCTCAAAAATTTAAAAATAGAACTGCCATAGGATCCAGCAATCCCACTTCTGGGTATACAGTTGTCCCCTTATCTGTGGGGGACATATGCCAAGACCCCCAGGGGATGCCTGAAACCATGGATAGTTCCAAACCCTATATATACAATATTTTTCCTATGCAAACATACTTATAAGAAAATTTAATTTATAAATTAGGCATCGTAAGGGATTTACAATAATAAGTAATAATAAAATAGAACAATTATAACAATATACTGTAATAAGAGCTATGTGAATATGGTCTCTCTCTCTCAGAATATCTTATTGTACAAATTTAATGCCTTTCCTGTGTTAACTAAGTGCTTATCACACACTGTGGCTGTAACTTCTGCAGTTCAAAATGCAATGGGAAAGCTAGCATGAATTTTTTCTCCTTCACAATTTCACCAAGAGAAGATTCGTTCTTACCAGAGATGTCAGCAACCTCAGCATGTCTTTCCTTTCCATACTAAGTCGAGGACTTTTGTTACGGACCCTCCTGAGTCAGTCCCCAACAAGTGTCCTTCTGCCCAGTGTCCTTGGAGCCAATAGAAGGAGCCTAAGTTCGGTTCAGAAACTACGGAAAACTTTCTTCTCTGACGGAAGAATGGAGAGGCGCGAGCATTCGCTCAGAGCACACTCTCTTCCGGTTAGGACAGCCCGCGGGCGGGGCTCCTTTATAGCTTTCTCCACAGCGGGGAGGGGGCGGGGTTCTCGCAGCGCACGTGCAGGCGGGCGGCTCACGCGGAAGATCCCCGTGCAGATCGCAGCGTCTCTGCACGCCTCGCTGCCGCCATCTTGGATTGAGGTGTCGTGCGCAGAGCTTCCCGTGCAGCCCGCCAGCTGAGGCGTCAGGTGCCCCCGTTTTGCCGTAGGAACCCTGGTCTGAAGTGCCGGGCGCGAGGCCTCTGCATGCAGCACAACGGAAAGAAAGGTCAGACTTTATTACCCAGATTCTATTTTTATTCCCCAGGAATGAATGGTCTTTGCTGGTAATATTTTCCCCTGTTCACTTAAAGGAAGCGCTTTATGGCTTCTCTTTGGCGTATACGCATTGCCTGTAGCACGGCTCTTGTGCTTTGGGGCCATTTAGTAAAATAAGGGTTGCTTGAACACAAGCACTGTGACACCTCGACAGACCATCTAATAACCCCATGGCTGCTAAGTGACTAACGGGCGGGATGTGCAGACAAAGGGAATGAGTCATGCAGGAGGGGTGGAGCGGAGTGGCGCGAGTTTTCATGATGCTCAGAACAGCATGCAGTGTAAAACTTATGAATTGTTTATTTATGGAATTTTCCATGTTATATTTTCTGACCATGGTTTTCTGAGGGTAACTGGAACTGAAGAAAGCGAAACCCTGGATAAGGGGGGACTCTTGCGTGTTCAGAAGAAATAAAAACAGGATCTTAGGATACCTGCACTCCCGTAGTCATCACAGCATTATTTACAATAGCCAGGATATGGAAACAACCTAAGTGTCTGTGAATGGATGCATGGATAAAGATGTAGTTTATGTACACAATAGAATATTTTTCAGCCATGAGAAAGAAGGACATTCTGACATTTGCAGCAACATAGATGGGCTTTGAGGGCATATGCTAAGTGAGATAAGTCAGGCAGAAAGATACATATTGTACAAATAAGTATGATCTCACTTATATGTGGATTCTTAAAAAAAAACAAACTCCTAGAAACAGATAAGAATTGTGGTTATCAGGGGCTGGGCAGTGGGGGAAAAGGGGAGATGTTGGTCAAAGAGTACAGACTTCACTTAGAAGATGAATTATTTCTGGTGATCTAATGTACAGTTCAGTGATTATAGTTAATACTGTATTACATACTTGAAAGTTGCTAAGGAAGTAAATCTTAAATGTTCTCACCACAAAAAAGAAATGGTAATTATGTGATGTGATAGCAGGTGTTAGCTAATGCTATGGTGATAATAATTTTGCAATATTAGTATATCAAATCAAAGTGTTCTACACCTTAAACTTACACGATGTTATATGTCAATTATATCTAAATAAATCTGGGGAAAAAAAGATTTTGCAAAGGAGAAATTGTAATTATTGCTCTTGGATATTTTACATGGATATGTTTACTTTTGTTTCCCTTTTATTTTCCACTGGGTATATTTATTCATGCTGACATCATTCTCATAAATATTTATGGAGTTCCTTTTATATACCAGTTCTCATTCTACAGGCTAACAATTCAATATTGAACAAAATGGGGGAAAAAAATCCCTGCTCTCAAGGAACTTCCACTCTAGTATTCACACAGTTAGATTTTTTCAGTTTGTATATTCTTGCTACCTTGTTGTGGTCATCCCTGGCCATTTTGTTTACTTAGTTTCATACGTACAAAATGGCACAGACCAAGTGGTCACTGTTGGCTAAGCTTTTGGTTTCCATATTTTACGTCAGTCTTAGAGCACAGCCATATATACAGAATCCTGAAAAGCTGGGATCTGAGACCTACTTATTTATGTGTTGTGAATGGTATACCTAGTCTCATTCTTTCTCTTAACATGTATTCTCCTCACTCTTTTAAGTATTCCTTGATGTTACTACCTGCCTGGTGAATGCCTTCTGTTGTTCAAACTTAAGTCTAAAATTAAGACTTTGCTGTGAAATTTTTATTTTCATACACATCTCTTCCTTTTTCTTTCCTTTCTCTCCTATTTCCTTTGTTGCCTTGCTCCCTCTGTTCTTTCTTCCCTTCCTTTGTTGAAAACTGGATAGGACTCAGTCCAAGTTATTTACTTAATCCTTGGTGTTTTGTAATGTCTCACAGACTACATTTATATAGGAGCCTATTATGCTATATATGTTGGGTTTTGCTTGTTGCTTTGGTGTTTGGTCTTTTCCACTATCCAGTAAGCGCTTTATAGACAGATCATATATTGATCTCCAATATATATTGGAGACATCTTTTTACCTTTAATACCTTGTATTTTGCTTAAAACTTAGTAAGCACTCAATCAATTTGATGAATTAATATGTTGGGCATATTGTGGAAGATACTGAATGTCAGCCCAAGGTGAATGGATTTTGTCCTTTCTTGTGTTAGGTCATGATGATTCTGGATTGCAAAATTCAGGGAAGTTATGAGAGAAGAAGTGCTGTCTGAGTAGGGCCTTGCCAGGTAGACGTAGATGCTTGCCAAAGAGACAAGAAACAGAGAATGGCATTCCTGGCATAGGAAGAAGCCTGTGCCAAGGTGCAGAGTTAAGAATCAGTACAGTGTGTCAAGGAATTCTAAGTATTTTGTGTTGCTGGAACATAAATCATGAGTGAGGTGGACTATGTGGGAGATGAGTTGGAGAGGTAGGTGGGAGCAACGGCATTTTAGGCAGAAAGCCTTGTAATTGGAAGCCTTAAAGGCCTGCAGCATCCCTGCAGCCAGCTCATCTTTATAGAGATTTCTACATGAATACGCAGTGACCTGCCAAGACAAGCATGGAGTCCAACCAGAGGGCAAAATGAAACAAAGTCAGCCAGACGCTGGTGCAGTCTGAGAGCTGACTTCTAGCTAGTCACCAGTAGAAGACAGTGAATTCCCAGTTAAGAGAGTTTCGCAGTAAGCAGGAGAACAACTAGGTGTCATGTACGGATATTTTGTCATTAGTTATACATGTTTCTATCTAGTTTATTCAGGAAGTGGATACATATTTCAAACATTGATGCATTTTAGTTTCTCACAGATCCTTGTTTGTCACATGCCAGAAGTACATGATAACAATGAATGTTGTGAAATTGTTTTTAAAAAGTACTTGAAATTGGGTAAATCTAACCAGCTTTCCATCACAGTATACATCTGGTTGAGTCTACCAGCTATCATTGAGTTCACTTGGACATATTTTTAACTGAGCTGCTACATTAAGTTAGGTACTAGCTACACAGCATAACAAGGACACAGTTCTTAATCTTGAAGAGCTTACTGAGCTTACAGATGCTGAATATCCAAGTGGTTTCTAACAGGGACTGCCTCTAATTTGGGTACCACCTGGGAAGAAGATGCAAAATGGTTTAAGCAGAGATTGAATTTAAAAACAAAGACGTGCTTTTAAAAATGGGGTACGTCATGAGTCTTTAAACTATAAAGATGTATTATCGACGCAAGCAAGTAAACAGAAAATAGCGGAAAATAATATGACATATCCATATAGTTCACATTGAAAATTTTAACATGTTAATATTTTTCAAAAGCATCTCAGAAAACTTTACTGTTTTTTAAAGGACTATTACATGACAGTTGAAATTGAAGCCTCTTGCCTAATTCATTCACCTTTATTCTTTCCTAGAGATATAATCAAGAGCCTAAATTTGTTGTTTATCCTTTCCATTTGTATTTTCATACCTTTCCTACATAGGTATGTATCCATAACTAATGTATTATATTGAATTTGAATATTTGAATTAATCAATGTGATGAATTAATATGTTGGGCGTATTGAGGAAGGATGTCATGGATCCGTAAGGCTAGAAAACACATTGATCTTGTTCCAAATTTGTCTCCAGTTCTAACCATAACTAAGCAGTAGTAATCATCCAATATATATTTGTTGGATGAACAAATATGAATTTGTAATACCAAGTGTTGATGCTCATGTGGAAAAATAGGAATGCTCTGATAATCCTAGTGGGAGTATACATTAGTTCAACCACTTGGGAGAACAATTTCCCAGTATCAGGTAACTTAATATAGATGTGAACATCTTAGGTCAAGAAGTTCCACTTCTGAGTATATACACTATAGAAACATTTGTACACAGCAATGCAGGTACAAGAATGTACACTAGAATGCTGCTGGGAATGAAAGGGAGGGAGGGAGGGAAATACAACTTAAAATTTCATCAATAATAAATTGAGTATTTAAATTATGATGTATTTGCAAATGGACCACTAAACAGCAGTGTCAATAAAGTAAATTAACATATATGTTCCTTTATATAAATTTTAACAACAGCAAAAATATAATATATATAATATAATGAATTTGAATAGGACTGGGGTCCTTGGGTGGGGGTAGGGGAGTAACCAAAATTCCCCCAAAGGATAAGGGAACCAAAGTCTTATATATCAGATACCATAAGTGTGGGTGGAGAGCAAGACGTATATCCAAGTGGCAGGATCTGAAGGTGAGATGGTAACACAGAGTACAAAGTTTCTGAAATGAGCTGGAGTATTTCTTTAAATCAGTTGAATGCAGTGGGAGGGAGCCACAGCCATTCAATTACATTACATTCAATTACATATCATCTACAGCTGTGTTCATGCTGCAATATCAAAGCTGAGTAATTGTGACCAAGACCAAGCCTGCAATATATTTACTATCTGGATCTTTAGAGAAAAAGTTTGTTGACATCAGAAAAGATTTCAGTTGATTTAAATCTTGTAAATATGAGTATAGAGAGCTTGTGGTTTGCTAAGACAAGGTAGAGAAACATGATCATTGTAACTAGTTAGGATATAGGCTCTGATTGTATTAAAGGAAAAACAAAACAACCTAGAGTAAAACAGATTATGAAGAACATAGATAACATGCAAAAGCATCTGATCTTTTTCACATGGGAAATGAGAAGTTCTGAAAAAATTTTGGTAGGTCAATAGCACAGTCACTTTCAAGCTTTAGAAAGATACCCTGGCAGCCACGCGTAGGATATATTGGAGTGAATCGAAGCCAAGCGTGTTCTTAAGTCACCTAATGGACGCAGTTCAGCATATAACTGCCTGAACTCTTTTCAAGGAGATTCTGATCTGGTTTTTCTGAAGTGAAAACTGACGTTGGCATTTTTAAAAATGATTTCCGTTCTTCACAAATGATTTCTGTTGTATATTCCTGGTTAAAAGCCATAGTACCATACCATTTAGAAACCATTAAAATAGTTTTGATATGAGAAAATATATGAATTAAGGCAATATTAGCAGGGGTAAGAGGCTAGGAGATGCATCAGTATTATTAACAAGTTGAATATGGATGACCAGTTATTAGTTATATGTGAGAGGTTATGTAAATTGGAGCAGGTTTCAAGCTTTAGTTGCTAGGCAGCTGCTGGTACCATTCATAAAAATAGAAACTAGGTGAAGAGAATATGGAAATAAAATTAAATATGTAAAGCTTGAGTTACAATTCGTATATCCAAGTGAAGGCTTCTCACTAGGCCACAGAATCTACAGATTTGGCGTTCAAGGAAAGTTTGGAGTTAAGTTGAATATCAAAAAGTTAAACGTAGAGCTGGTCACTGATCCCCAAGGACAGATACAATTTCTCATGGAAATCATATAGAATGTGTAAAGGAGGCTGAGGAAGAGAATCCCAGGAAACACCTTCTCAAGGGCATGAAGGATTTCTAGAAAGAATTTGGAATGGAGAACTGTATTTCTGGCTATGAGATTTAGCTTACATTAGGCAAGCACTTCTGCTGAGAACAACTATGAAAGCTGGATAAAATCCAAAAACTGTCTGAAGGCATCAGAGATCTACCAAGGCTGCAAGGACTTGAGGGACCGAGAGCTAAGACAGGTAGGAGACTTAGAGGGTTGTGCCTAATATCCAGCAATGCTTTTGCCATTGAGACATGTTTCAGCTTGTAAGTGTCTACCAAAAGTCCAAGAAACCAAAATAGAATGTGGCAATTAAAAGGCTGAGAAACTAAACAGAGATTTCTGTCCCATGGTAAAGAGAAAAAAAAAACAGAGACAAAAATCTACATTTTTTTTTAAATTAATTTATTTATTTATTTATGGCTGTGCTTGGTCTTCGTTTCTGTGCGAGGGCTTCCTCTAGTTGCAGCGAGCGGGGGCCACTCTTCATCGCGGTGCGCGGGCCTCTCACTATCGTGGCCTCTCTTGTTGTGGAGCACAGGCTCCAGACGCGCAGGCTCAGTAATTGTGGCTCACGGGCCTAGTAGCTCAGCGGCATGTGGGATCCTCCCAGACCAGGGCTCGAACCCGTGTCCCCTGCATTGGCAGGCAGATTCTCAACCACTGTGCCACCAGGGAAGCCCCTACATTTTTTTTTTTTTAATCAAACTAGGACTTTACATAAGAGTCAACTAACTCATCTAAAGGCTTTATCTTTTTTTTTTTTTCATCTTTTGGCTGCACCATGCTGCATGTAGGATCTTAGTTCCCCAACCAGGGATGGAATCTGCAACCCCTGCAGTGGAAGCACGGAGTCTTAACCATGGGACTGCCAGGGAAGTCCCTAAAGGCTTTATCTTAAGTGCAAAGCTGAAAATAAAGTGGCCTTCAAACTCATAATTTTAAATTATATCACTACAATATTTTATGCAAAATGTTGAGCATTCAATCACAAATTACCAGTCATATGAAAAGACAAATCTCTAATGACAAAAAAACAAGACAAAAATCATAAGATACAGGACTGGATTTTTTGAAAATAGAAATTGAAATAACTACAGTAACATATTCAAGAAAGTAAACGACAACATCAAGAATTTCAACACTGAATAGATTGTAAAAAAAATCTAGAACTGAGAAATATGATAACTAAAATTACCAAATCCATAGACAGTTTAATTAGAAAATTAGACATAGTTTAAAAGATTAGTGAATTGGAAGATAGGTTAGTAGAAACTACTCAGACCACAGAGCAAAAAATTTTTAGTAAGATAGAAAATATAAAGAAGATATTAAGAGATATATGGGACACACTGAAAAGGTTAATAAATGTGCAATTGGAGTGCCAGAAAGAAAGGAGAGACAGAAATTAGGTGGAAATAATAATTGTTTCCAAGAATTAGGTAGAATAATAATTGTTTCCAAGAGTAATGACCAAGAATTTCCCTGAACTAAATATATACATCGAGCAAGAAAATAAAGACTTCAAAACCAAATAGAATTACAAAAAGAAAGAAACCATGCAAATAAAGATCACAGTTAAACAAATGAAAATGAGAGAGTGTGAATCTTAAAAGCAACCAAAGTAAAAAAAAAAAAAAAAGAAAGAAAAAAAAACATATTTCTCAAAGGACCATTAATAAGACTGACATGGGCTTCTTGTTTCAGGCATCTATTGACATGTTACATAATACCAATCTCATACATATTCATTCAGAAAATAGAAAATATGGAAACACTTTCCAGTGTTTTATGAGATAAACACAGCTTTGATATTTAAAACCTGATAATACATTATAAGAAAGGAAATTATATTCCGACCTCTCTCATACACATAAATGCAAAAAAATCCTATACAGATATTAGCAGAGCAAATCCATGAATCTATATTTGTGCAGAAAGGAGTTGATACAGCAGGCCTGAAACTGCTTACCTGTTTACAGGCTAGGCCTTGGCTGATGTCCAGGATCCTAGATTTCAAGAGAGTTTCCACCATTCTCTGATAAGAATGACTTCTTGTGTCCAAACAGCGTGTGCAAAAAATATGGTTTATGCTGAACATCTGCTTTCCTTCTGGGAGTTTGGCAGTTTAGTATGCGCTGGGCAGAGGATGCCAACATGACCAGCCCCCCAGTAAAATCCCTGGGCCCTAAATTTCTAATTAGCTTCCCTGGTAGACAACATTTCATGTGTGTTGTCACAACTTGTTGCTGGAGGCATCAAGCGTGTCTGCGTGACTCCACTGGGAGAGGACCCCTGGAAAATTGCCCTTGGTTTCCTCTGGAGTTTGCCCCAGGTGTCCTTTACTGTAGCTGACTTTCCTTCGTATCCTTCACTGTAATAAACCACAGCTGTGAGTACAACTGTTTGCTGAGTAATAGGAGTCCTCCTTGTGAATCATTGGTCTGGGGGACCCCTGACACAACACCAAAACCTAGCTGTTGTTGTTTTCAGAAATGAAAGGGTTTTGTTTTTTTTTTTTTTGGACATTTGACAATCAGCAAATGTAATGCACTATGTTAAAAGTAAGAAGAAAATTCTGTGATCATTGGATAGATTTAGAAAAGGTATTTGAACATTTCAGTATCAAGTTTTGATTTAAAAAAAATTATTAGCAAGTAGAATTTCCTTCTGTTAGAAGGTATCAACATGAAATCTATAATAAACCTCATACTTAATGTTGAAATATTGAAACTTACTTCCCTAAAAGATAATGAGACCCACTAAAAGACTTGACCCACTACTGTCAAGTCATTGTTCATTTTCAGGAGAATAACACAAGAAAAAATGTATACAAATTGGAAGCAAATAAATTTGTTATTCATAAATGACATGACTGTACACACAGAAAATTTCAAAAATAATCGACAGATAATGTAGTAGAATATGCAGGTGAATTTAACAAGGTCACTAGATATGAAATCATAACATGAAAATCAATGTATTTCTAGATGCAATAACGAACATTCAGAAAATAAAGTTTTAAAAATATGATACCATTTCAAACTAAACATTTTTTAAAACTAAAATAAACAAATAAATCTAACAAAAGATGTTCAAAAGCCTTGTATACATTTTCTATTGCTGAATAACATATTACCACAAATGTGTCACTTGAAGCAACACAAATTTATTAGCTTACAGTTCTATTGATAGCTGGATACACATGGCTGGTTTCTTTGCTAATAGTCCCAACAAAGCCAAAATTAAGGTGTCAGCCAGGTGGGATTTTTGTGTGGAATCTCTAGGAGAAAATTCATCTCCAAGCTCATTTTTGTTGGCAGAATTCATTTCATTGTGATTGTAGGACTGAGATTCCCATTTCGTTGCTGGCTGACAGCCAGGACCCATTCTCAGCTTCCAGAGGCCACACACATAGCTTGCTGCATGGCCCCATTCAAACCTGAAGCCAGCTTTGAATCTATGACTTTCTCCTTCTCTGACTTCTAGATCCAGATTTAAACACTGATGTGATTAGGTCAGTCTCATCTGATGATCTCTCTATTTTAAGGTCAAGTGATTTGGGGCTTTAATTGCATTTACAAAATCTCTTTTGCCATACAATGTCACATAACCACAGAATAAATTTTTTATATATACAGATTCTGCCCACATTCATGGGGAGGAGATTATTATACAAGGGTAAAAGTTAAAAAAAAAAAAGGCCTGCATGGGAAAAACTATAAAACATTACTTTGAGAAATTTAGAAAAAAAATCAGAGACATAAACTATGTTCACAAATATAAATAGTGTATATTATAAATCTTCAATTCTTTCGAATTGATCTTTAGTTCAATCAATTAATATCACATTGGAGAATGGAAAATAAAAGATTCATTTGAAAATTTATTTACAAGTATGAATACATATGAATAGCCAATATAATCTTGAAAAACAAAGTTGGAGAACTTATACTAACAAGAAACATTTCTTACTACAAAGATATACTAATGCAACATTGATAGGAAAATAGACAAATGAACATAGTAGTTGACTCAACAACAGTTTCACACATATTTTATTTTTATACTTCTTTATTGGAGTATAATTGCTTTACAGTGTTGTGTTAGTTTATGCTGTACAACAAGTGAGTCAGCTATAGGTATACATATATCCCCATATCCCCTCCCTCTTGAGCCTCTCTCCTACCCTCCCTGTCCCACTCCACTAGGTCGTCACAAAACACAGAGCTGATCTCCCTGTGCTATGCACCTGCTTCCCACTAGCTAGCTATTTTACATTTGGTAGTGTATATATATCAATGCTACTCTCTCACAACATCCCAACCTCCTCTTACCCCGCACTGTGTCCTCAAGTCTGTTCTCTATGTCTGTGTCTTTATTTCTGCCCTGCCACTAGGTCCATCAGTACCATTTTTCTAGATTCCATATATATGCGTTAGCATACGGTATTTGTTTTTCTCTTTCTGACTTACTTCACTCTGTATGACAGACTCTAGGTCCATCCACCTCACTACAAATAACTGAATTTCATTCCTTTTTATGGCTGAGTAATATTTCATTGTATATATGCGCCACATCTTCTTTATCCATTCATCTGTCGATGGACATTTAGGTTGTTTCCATGTCCTGGCTATTGTGAATAGTGCTGCAGTGAACATTGTGGTACATGACTCTTTTTGAATTGTGGTTTTCTCAGGGTATATGCTCAGTAGTGGGATTGCTGGGTCATATGGTAGTTCTATTTTTAGTTTTTTAAGGAACCTTCATACTGTTCTCCATAGTGGCTGTACCAATTTACATTCCCACCAACAGTGTAAGAGGGTTCCCTTTTCTCCACACCCTCTCCAGCATTTATTGTTTGTAGATTTTTTGATGATGGCCATTCTGACTGGTGTGAGGTGATACCTCATTTCATACATATTTTAAACATTTGATTTATGACACAGGTGAAATATAGAATGAGCAAAGAACAATTTTTATAAAATGGTGCAGTGTAAATTGGATTCCATATGAAAAAATAAACACACCACTAATATTGACCCCCTTCATCATGCCACACACAAAAAAATCTATTTTATATAGGTTGTAGGGTTGGTGAGAATGTGGAATAACATTATTTGTGGGATAAAATTGTTAAATCATTTTTAGAAAATTGTTTGGCAGCATTCAGTAAAACGAAACATACACCTCACCTATGATCCAGCAATGCTACTCCTGAGTAAAAGCAATATGTATAAGCGTGTGCAGTGGGCACATACAAATATGTTCACAGCAACATTATCAAAATAGCTCCAAACTGAAAGCCACTAAGTAGTCCATTGACATTGGAATAGATAAATTGTAGTAAATCTACAAAATGAAATTTTACATCATAGTAAAAATGAACAAAAATATGTACACAAAACACTGTAGATGAATCTCAGATATATAAATTTAAATGATAAAAGCCCAGTCATTAAAGACTGCATACTGTGTAAAACTATCCTCATTTCACTAAACATAGTGAGGTGGAGAAACTTGACACATCCAGTATTCCAATTTTCTAATAATAGACATGGTGTCATACCATGGGGATTTAGTAGTCAGCAGTAAACACATGTGTTTTTGCTTTTGCCATTTATTATAAAATATTAAAAAATATATGCATGATATTCCCTTACTCCTCTAATTACCAGGTATAAATGACAACCAAAAAAAGATTTATCTTTCATAGTGAAAATTAAATACTGAGTAAATAACATTTCTGGGAGGTGCATATAAGTGTATGAAATAACACGAATTTCTTAGAAATATAGGAGACAATTACATGGGGAGACATGTTTTACTTAATGGAATGGAGAGATATTTTAAATATTAACACGTATCAAATTCCTTTACATTTTTATCACAATCCCATTTAAAAATAACATAAGATTTTTAGAAAATTATTATTAGACAAAACTCAAAGGTTAAACTATGAGATTATCAAAGCATAAAAGACAAATATGATGGCAAAAGTAGTACAAATATATATCAGAATATATCAAAGGAACAACATAAAAAAATGAATGTTTCTGACATACAATAAAATATATTGGAGTAGGACTTCCCTGGTGGTGCAGTGGTTAAGAATCCGCCTGCCAATGCAGGGGACACGGGTTCGAGCCCTGGTCCGGGAAGATCCCACATGCCGTGGAGCAACTAAGCCTGTGTGCCACAACTACTGAGCCTGTGCTCTAGAGCTTGCGAGCTGCAACTACTGAGCCTGCGTGCCACAACTACTGAAGCCTGCGTACCTAGAGCCCATGCACTGCAACGAAGAGCAGACCCTGCTTGCCACAATTAGAGAAAGCCCACACGCAGCAATGAAGACCCAGCATAGCCAAAATAAACCAAAAAAACAAAAACAAAAAATATATATATTGGAGTACATAAAAACTTTAAATAAATAGAAAGATAAAAACTTTTGGACAGAAAAATGTTTGATGTGTAAAATAGAAGAAAATCTGAAAACAGCCAGGAATAAGGGGTTCCAATGATGTTGATATGTGAAAAATATAATAAAAAACCAGCTGTTTTGGTCATAAGAGTTGAAAGGGAATTACAGCTATCTAAAATTTCAGTTTTTACAAACACAAAAAGGGCACAAATACAGTGATATTTAATTATACAAAGAAAATTTGAAAATGTATATATTAACTTATATCGCATTGATCTTCATAAAGAAAGAAAAGCCTCTATGTGTGATATTACAGAGAAAACTTTTAAAGTTTGCATTATATGGTGATATTGAGGACATTCAAATCCGATTATATGATGCTTAAAGTGAATTCTGAGAAAAATCTAACACTTTTGGTAATTTAGACCTTCCAGCTCCCTTCTGACAACCCCCACTAGATCTTACCTGGCTTATTTTTTTTTAATAAATTTATTTATTTATTTATTTATTTTTGGCTGTGTTGGGTCTTTGTTTCTGTGCGAGGGCTTTCTCTAGTTGTGGCGAGTGGGGGCCACTCTTCATCGTGGTGTGCGGGCCTCTCACTATCGCGGCCTGTCTTGTGGAGCACAGGCTCCAGACGTGCAGGCTCAGTAGTTGTGGCTCACGGGCCTAGTTGCTCTGCGGCATGTGGGATCTTCCCAGACCAGGGCTCGAACTCGTGTCCCCTGCATCGGCAGGCAGATTCTCAACCACTGCGCCACCAGGGAAGCCCACCTGGCTTATTTTTGAAACAAGTTAAAACTTTTTAAATCTTTTAAAAAATTAAGATATGCCAGTATTGTATAATGGTAAGTGTCCTACTTGGAATGTATAATGGTAAGTGTCCTACTTGGAAACCAAGACCTTAAAGTATATATGCTTCTAAGTAAGTCCTTTAATATCTGTTATGGTTTCCTAATCTGTAATTAATAAAGGTGGATTTGTGTTTTTCTGCTTCTTAAATACTGATATGATCTAGCCAAAGACAGGTGACCTGGGTCCTTAGTTTGATATTAAGCACCTGGGGACATTTGAGCATACTTAGAAGCCTCACAGAACTTTCTTAGCCTCCCTGGAATTTGCTTTCCTGTGAAATGAAGCAGTTGGAGTAAATGATGCTTCAAATTCTTCCATTTCTAATATGCCATGTCTCTATTTTGCTGCTTCTGACAGCCCATCCATGATATAATCACTTAAGTAGTTCTTTGTCATTCCAGGATCAAAAAGCTATGAAACCGGAACTAATGTAACATCTTACAACATTGTTATTTTGTCATGTCTTTCCCTCCTTTATCCTTTCCTCGTTTGTAGCCAAAGGCATTTTTTCACTTAGGCAGTCTTATCCCCTTTATATCACACTGAACCAGAAAAGAAATAGCCCTTTCCAAAATACATATACATTGAATAGATCTTTCTCTTGCTTTTTCCTTTTGTCAGGCAGTTTAATAATTTACACCATCTTGGAATCTCAGGCATTATATTATTGGTGTGTGGAATTGTCCAGAGACCACAGAGAAGTTTCAGTTTTTATTTTCTCCACAGAGGTGGTTTGTATTCTTTGCCAGTTCCCATATGCTTCATTGTTGCTGCTGCTGTTGTCCTGGCTGTTGCAATAGTATCCAATTTCAGTTGCTCTAAAGGTGGGGTGTGGGGAAGACTTGTGTAGGGGCCCTGAATAAGCCAGTTGGCATACAAATTATTTTGAGCTGAAGGCATTTAAGTTCCTGAAATGCTTAAATGCAGAGACTCCAAAAACAGCTCAGTTGCCATAAATTCCTTCCCCAGAACAACTTCAGTCTTCTCACCAAAGATGAGAAGCCAGCGCTACACCCAAACAGACATTGTCACAAAACTATCATATCTCCTATCTATTCTTACAAGGGCCCATTTATATTTCCAAAAGTTATTTGTTTTTCCACAAGTGCTCCTTCTCCCCAGTTCGAGTGCCCCTTTTTCCCATTTGTTCTCCCAGAGTTAGCCCTATGCCCCTTCTTATCCCAGATTACGATAGTATATAAACCCCAAATTCTAATCTCCTCTGAGTCACAGTTTCTTTGTCACTCCAGTGTATACATATGTAATTAAATTTTTCTTTTTTTTTTTTTTTTGTCTCTGCTAATCTATCTTCTGTCAGCTTAATTTGCAGGCTCCCAAGAAATGAACCTAAGAGAGTAGAGGAAAAGTCATTTTTCCTCAACACTTGCTTTCTGGTGGGTCTTTTGCCTATCAGGCAATAACTTGGCAGATCTGCAGTATCAGTACATGAAGTTCATTTCTTTGGAAACTTTCAGTTTCTTAAGAGAAGAGTCCTCAAATCTCAAATCTTAGAAGCATATCCTGGAGAGAAGAGGGAAGGTCCAAAACATCTCATAGTTCACTGGAGCATCTTTCACGTAATCCTCCTGCTTTCATGCCTGTGCTTACCCTCCTCCATCAAGTGCTGTTGATATTAGTGAGCCCAGAGCCTTTCTGACTAAATTCCTATAAAAATTAAATGTCAGATCGAACTTCTGTAGAAGGTGAGAGTTAGTGAGCTTACGCACTATTTGTAGGCTACTGGTAGCTTTCTGGTGGTCCAGCTTTTCTGTCCTGGCATTCTCCTTACTTTGAGGGGTTATGCTATTTTTCATTTCTGTATTATAATTTTAGTGAGATTTCAGAGAGAAGAGAAATGTATGTGAGGATTCCTCTATGTTTAAATATATTAGCTGTGGTGAGCAAGTCAGCCAACCCCCTTTTTTTTTTTTTAATTTGGTGTTATGATTTAGGTGAAGTTAGAGATGTTAGGGGAAAATTGTGAAAGACTTTGAAAAGGATGAAAAGATTACTGGGTGTCTTCAAAAGAAAACTAGACACCATGTGAGTCTGTGATTCTGTGGACCCTCTGGGCCTTTCATTATCTTTAAGCTCTTCTGTAAATTGTCAAATACTGAATCTTGATCACAGAAATGAAAATTTCCTTGGAGATAGGGTTGATTATTGCCCTGCTGATGTTGTCCAGTTTTGCTTTTATTAGGGAAGTTTATGTCAGCATTCCTGGCTTCCCAGACATGTGTCTGCTCTTTGGATTTTCCTTTGAACCCCTTGTAACATATTCCTGGTCCCCACATTAATGAGTTAATATTGGACGTGTGTCCATTTCAGATTTGTATGAGTCATTATTTTATCTTTTAAAAATTATTCTTTAGCAATATGAATTTTATAATATGTGAAGTCCTAGAAAATAGTTTTTAATATTATGGTTTTATAGGAGTGCAATTATAGTTTTGTATTTCAATTTGCAAAGTGAAAACATTATTTAAGAAATAGTGACTGCAGAATGGCTAACATAAATGAAGGTAAAGGAGGTAAAATAACAAATGGAAGAAGCTTTGTCATGGAGACATTATGTCAGTGTTCTATACTTGGTAACCAGATAGATACCATTTTAAAATGTAAACTGCTCCAGTTTCTGAGGAAGTGATATTGAAGGACCAAACAATCTTATTTTTTCTCAAGTGCAAATAAAAATCACTTCAAAGAGTTGTGAGGATTTAATCTAAAAATCTGTGTGAATTATTTAGCAGGGTGCCTGTTATGTAGAAAGCATTAAATAACTGATAACTATAACAGGTACCAGATATCTGTGCTCAGAGACATGGGGAATTAATAGAATTATTGCAAATGACCCTGGTAGATTTTAAAGGTAAAGAGTTCAAAATATTTGAAAATTTCTCTTTAGTATGTCACGAATATGATTAATGATATCCTTCTGCATTATCAAAATAATATGAATCTTTTGCACCAAGAGGAAATTAACTATTAGGTTGAGTTTTTTGCTTGGAAACTTGATTCTCAGAATGATCATTATTAATTTTAAAAAGTAATTTTTATATCATATACTTGCTATTTTGATCATTTCCATGAAAGATTACAATAATTTGCCACTTTTGTGCAAGGCTCTTGAGTATTTTTTTCTGTTCTCATAAAAACTCCTCCCATTTTTTCTTCCGAATTTCCACTAGCTTCCATGTATATTGACCTTGAGCGGTGATAATAGCTACTGCTCGTGAGAGGGAAAACACCATTAGCCATTCTTTCTTCTCCTTGAAAGGGTTTTAGATGCTGCTGATGCTGCTGATGCTGGAGGTTAGGGTTGTGAAGGTGTTTTAGCTAATGAAGCGTGGCCACAAACACACCACTATGCTTCACAGACTGGTTCCTGAGAAAGAGGCTGAGCTTTATCATTAAAACCTCATTTCCTGTTGTTGATAGTATAAACACTTTGCCTTTCCTCCTTCTTTTACTAAGAATGTCTGATTGCTTGTACAATAATTTACAGCTTTAAAGAGGGTGAGAAGGGATCTGGGGAGAAAAGGAGAAGAACATAAAGGAGAGAAATTTGTTAAATTTTTACTTGTTCCCTATTTGATAAATGCTTTGTTTTGGAGGGAGGTTGTTATAAGGATGTTATGGGTTACTTAATGATTTAAGTGTTTTCTGTTTCACTGGTTGTTCCCATTAGCACAAATAAGACAAAATGGACCATTTTACCTCTGTTCTGTTGTATGAATTCTGCAAAACAAAAAACAAAAAGGGTGAAGGACAACACAAGGGGACAACAAAAATGTTATACAGTGGTTTACTTAGAGTAGTACTAAAATAAATTTTGCTCTGAATGGTTCTTGAAGGATTAAAAAGAAGCTAGGCTGGCTTGGGACACAAAATATGGGGTTTGATATTCAAAAAAGAAAGGTGACAAACTTTTTTAAATGACTACTGTGAGTCAAACATTGTCACCATTTTTCCTCATTCACTGTTCACAATGAAAACTCTTCTCCACCTCACCCCTCTCCCATTTTTCTTTTTTGAGGAGAAGACTGAGGCAAAGAATGTTTTAAAGGATTGCTTCAGGTAACTCAACTAATAAACGGCAGAGCTGATATTTGAACTCAGCCTTGCACGGTTTCAAAAATAAGGTACTTCCTTGAGTGCCATGTCAGCTTAAGATGTAAAAGCAATGTAGGCAAGCCTTTACCTTGGCATGAAAATGAAAGACTTAAAAACACTTAGAAACCAGAAAAATGAGTGAGATGGTTTTGTTTTGTTTTAATTTTGCATAAGAGGATTAAAATTACCTTTTCATATTCTTCTCTGAGACTGGTTAAAACAAATGTTCTGTTCTTCATAGATGAAAACTGAAGGTATCTTATATTTGGTACATATCCAGCAGTTTTCAGGCTCTCTTCCTGGCAGTGACCTGACTTTTTTCTGGTAACTCCTGGAGAATATGAAACTCCTCCCTGTCTCTGGAGCTATTTCAACCATCAGGATTGACAAGGTTTTCCCTTTTATTTTCTTCTAGAAATTTTATGGTCTTTGCTCTTATGTATAAATCTGTGATCCTTCATGAACTAATTTTTAGGGATTTGTTAAGTAAAAGTTGAGGTAAAGTTAAATTTCTACTTGTTTCCTTCTTTAACAAATAGGTTTTTTCTGAAGTAGGTTGTTAAAAGTAGTGTCATGGGTTAGAGACTTAGAAAGACTAAATAATTTCAAAAGTCATAGTCCTACTAAGAGGTGGGGGCAGGACTAATTACAGGAAGTCTTGCCCACTAATCTGTGTTCTAGACCACTAAGACCTACGTCTTTTCGCTGAATTATTGAATTTATAATAAATAACTCATTTTTCCTACACTGATAAGAATGCCACCCTATCCTAATATTATGTTAAACTCATATAAACTTTGGTTGTTTCTAGCATTTCATTGATCTACTTTCTCTAACCAAAACTATACTGTTTATCCTTTTAAGATGGTGGAGGAAATAATATTTATTTTTAACAGCTCTAATGAGGTAGAATTGACATATAATAAACTGGACCTTCTCTTTCCTCCTGTTCTGAGGCAACCATTGATTTGCACTTTGTCATAAATTAATTTCCATTTTCTAGAATCTTATATGAAGAGAATCATATGGTACATACTCTCTTTTATATGGCTTTTTTCACTCCAAATAATTATTTTGAGAGTCATCAACAGTTTATTCTTTTTATTGCTGAATAGTATTCAATTGTATGGATGTACCACATTCGTTTGCTCATTTATCAATTTGATGGACATTTGTGTTATTTCCAGTTTCGTGCTACTACAACTAAAGCTGCTATGAACGTTCTCTTGCAAGTTTTTGTATGGATATATGCTTTACTTTCTCTTAGATAAACACCTAGGAGTGGAATGGCTGGTCTATATAGTAGGAGTGCGTTTTGCGTTTTAAGAAAAAGCTCAAGAATTTTCCAGAATTGTTGAGTTTTTGTTAATATTCCCATCAACAGTATATAAAACTTTTAGTTGCTACATGACTTTGTCAACCAGTAGTATGGTGCAATTTTTTTTTAAGAAGTATGTTTTATTCTACTAGGTACATTTTGATGTCTCATTGTGATTTTAATTTTCATTTCCCTAATTGACTAATGATGTTAATCAACAGTAAATAATGCTGTTAGGTGGCCTTTTTAATGGGCTAATTTGCCATTATTTTGAGTGAAATACTGTTCAAATCCTTCCTTAACTCTTTTATTGGTTCGCTTTCTCATTATTGAATTTTGAAGCCTCTTTATATGTATTAGGTTCAAATCCTTTATCAGGTAAGTAATGTGCAAATATTCACTTCCAATCCATGACTTGTCTATTTATGATCTTATGAAGAGAAGAATTTTTTAATCTGGAAAAGTCGAATTTACCAAATTTTCCTTTTATTGATTGTGCTTTTGACGTTGATCTATGAAGTCTTTGGCAAGCCCAAAGATATAATGATTTTCTTCTCATTTTTTTCCTAGAAATTTTATAATTTTAGTTCTACATTTAGGTCTATGATCCAATTTAATTGTGGTGTGAGATATGGACTGTAGTTACTTTTATTGTGGATGTCTAATTGTTCCAGGATCTTTTGTTGAAGAGACTATCCTTTCTTCATTGAATTGTCTATGAAACTTCTCCAAAAATGAATTGGCTGTGTATTTACCAGTCTGTTTCTGTATTCTTTTTTTCTAACTTACTGATTTGTCTAGCTAAAGGCCAATACCACACTGTCTTGGTGACACTAAATTTAAAATAATTCCTAAGTTGTTTTGGCTTTTCTAGGTCCTTTGTATTTCCATTCAAATATCGGAAGCAGCTTGTCAACTGTGTTAAAAATGCTGGCTTTCATTGTGATTATGATTGCACCATATCTGTAGACCAATTCAAGAATTGCTGTTTTAGCAATATTTATTTTTCTGATCTATGAACAGGGTATGTCTCTTCATTTATTTATTTACTTTTTAATTTCTCTCAGGAATGATTTATAATTTTCAGTATAGAGATCTTTTGTCAGATCTAACCTTTCACTTTCTTTGATGCTATTATAAATGTTACTGCTTATTATTTTCAATTTCTTATCGTGAATTGCTAGTATACAGAAATAAAACTCATTTTCATATTGATCTTGTATCCTGAGACCTTGTTGAACAATTTCCATTAGCTTCTTTGTAGATTCTACAGGATTTTCCACATAGACAATCGTGTCTGCTGTGCATAGACAGTTTACTTATTTCCTTTCTCTGAATGCCTTTTTTTTTTTTTTGGCCTGATTACACTGGCTAGAACTTCCATTTTATTTTTTTAATATTATTTACTTATTTATTTTTGGCATTGATAAGAACATTATTGCAAAGGAATAGGAGAATGCTCACTCGCCAGCAACTGGGGAAGCCCACGCCCTGGTTCACTGACACATCAAAATTAGGGGCTGTGTCTTAGAGCTGAGCATACCCAAAACATCACCACAGCCCCCATACCCTTAAGAATGACTTTGGATTCATAAACAAGCTTCAAAAGAAGAAGGTGATACTTTCCAATGAAAACAAAGGGAATCAGAGATATCTGCCCAGAAGAACAGAGGGAAGTGTGCCAATTATTAGGCTAGTGTCTCTCCACCCCAACCTCGCTCTTCTACATCTTTGCTTGCCAGTTGCCCCCTGTTTGGTTCTGCCATGAGGGGACACCAGAGGGACACGGCAAGATTGGAGGAGGCACTACTATATATAAAATAGATAACTAATAAGGACACACCGCATAGCACAAGGCACTCTACTCAGTACTCCGTAATGACCTATATGGTAAAAGAATCTAAGGAAGAGTGGATATATGTATATCTATAACTGATTCACTCTGCTGTACACCTGAAACCAACACAACACTGCAAATCAACCACACTCCAACAAAAATTAAAAAAAAAAAACAGAAACACTGGAGGAGGAAGAAGGCTGTGCTTCTTGTTTATTGCGGATCCTGTTAGTGTCTCCCCAGCAGTGGTTCTTTTCTTTTTTTAATATCTTTATTGGAGTATAATTGCTTCACACTGCCATGCCAGTCTCTGCCATACACACACGTGAATCAGCCATACGTACACACACATCCTCATATTCCCTCCCTCTTGCCTCTCCCTCCCATCCTCCCTGTCCCACCCCTCTAGGTGGTCACAAAGCACCGAGCTGATCTCCCTGTGCTATGCGGCTGCTTCCCACTAGCTATCTGTTTTACATATGGTAGTGTATATATGTCCATGCCACTCTCTCACTTTGTCCCAGCTTACCCTTCCCCCTCCCCGTGTCCTCAAGTCCATTCTCTAGTAGGTCTGTGTCTTTATTCCTGTCTTGCGCCTAGGTTCTTCTGACCTTTTTTTTTTCCCTTAGGTTCCATATATATGTGTTAGCATGCAGTATTTGTTTTTCTCTTTCTGACTTACTTCACTCTGTATGACAGACTCTAGGTCCATCCACCTCCCTAAAAGTAATTCAATTTCATTTCTTTTTATGGCTGAGTAATATTCCATTGTATATATGTGCCACATCTTTATCCAGTCATCTGTCGACAGACACTTAGGTTGCTTCCATGTCCTAGCTATTGTAAATAGAGCTGCAATAAACATTTTGGTACATGACTCTTTTTGAATTATGGTTTTCTCAGGGTATATGCCCAATAGTGGGATTGCTGGGTCATATGGTAGTTCTATTTTTAGTTTTTAAGGATTCTCCATACTGTTCTCCATAGTGGCTGTATCAATTTACATTCCCACCAACAACACAAGAGCGTTCCCTTTTCTCCACACCCTCTCCAGCATTTATTGTTTGTAGATTTTTTGATGATGGCCAGTGTGAGGTGATACCTCATTGTAGTTTTGATTTGCATCTCTCTAATGATTAGTGATGTTGAGCATCCTTTCATGTGTTTGTTGGCGATCTGTATATCTTCTTTGGAGAAATGTCTATTTAGGTCTTCTGCCCATTTTAGGATTGGGTTGTTTGTTTTTTGATATTGAGCTACATGAGCTGCTTGTATATTTTGGAGATTTATCCTTTGTCAGTTGCTTCATTTGCAAATATTTTCTCCCATTCTGAGGGTTGTCTTTTCATCTTGTTTATGGTTTCCTTTGCTGTGCAAACACTTTTAAGTTTCATTAGGTCCCATTTGTTTATTTTTGTTTTTATTTCCATTTCTCTAGGAGGTGGGTCAACAAGGATCTTGCTGTGATTTATGTCATAGAGTGTTCTGCCTACGTTTTCCTCTAAGAGTTTTATAGTGTCTGGCCTTACATTTAGATTGGTAATCCATTTTGAGTGTATTTTTGTGTATGGTGTTAGGGAGTGTTCTAATTTCATTCTTTTACATGTACTTGTCCAGTTTTCCCAGCACCACTTATTGAAGAGCCTGTCTTTTCTCCATTGTTTACTCTTGCCTCCTTTATCAAAGATAAGGTGACCATATGTGCATAGGTTTATCTCTGGGCTTTCTATCCTGTTCCATTGATCTATATTTCTGTTTTTGTGCCAGTACCATACTGTCCTGATGACTGTAGCTTTGTAGTATAGTCTGAAGTCCAGGAGCCTGATTCCTCCAGCTCCATTTTTCTTTCTCAAGACTGCTTTGGCTCTTCGTGGTCTTTTGTGTTTCCATACAAATTGTGAAATTTTTTGTTCCAGTTCTGTGAAAAATGCCAGTGGTAGTTTGATAGGGATTGCATTGAATCTGTAGATTGCTTTGGGTAGTAGAGTCATTTTCACAATGTTGATTCTTCCAATCCAAGAACATGGTGTATCTCTCCATCTGTTTGTACCATCTTTAATTTCTTTCATCAGTGTCATATAGTTTTCTGCATACAGGTCTTTTGTCTCCTTAGGTAGTTTTATTCCTAGGTATTTTATTCTTATTGTTGCAATGGTAAATGGGAGTGTTTCCTTAATTTCTCTTTCAGGATTTTCATCATTAGTGTATAGGAATGCAAGAGAATTCTGTGCATTAATTTTGTATCCTGCTACTTTACCAGATTCATTGATTAGCTCTAGTAGTTTTCTGGTAGCATCTTTAGGATTCTCTATGTATAGTGTCATGTGATCTGCAAACAGTGACAGATTTACTTCTTCTTTTCCGATTTGGAATCCTTTTATTTCTTGTCTTCGCTGACTGCTGTGGCTAAAACTTCGAAAACTATGTTGAATAATAGTGGTGAGAGTGGGCAACCTTGTCTTGTTCCTGATCTTAGTGGAAATGGTTTCAGTTTTTCACCATTGAGGACAATGTTGGCTGTGGGTTTGTCATATGTGTCCTTTATTATGTTGAGGAAAGTTCCCTCTATGCCTACTTTCTGCAGAGCTTTTATCATAAATGGGTGTTGAATTTTGTCAAAAGCTTTCTCTGCATCTATTGAGATGATCATATGGTTTTTCTCCTTCAATTTGTTAATATGGTGTATCACATTGATTGATTTGCGTCTATTGAAGAATTCTTGCATTCCTGGGATAAACCCCACCTGATCATGGTGTATGATCCTTTTAATGTGCTGTTGTATTCTGTTTGCTAGCATTTTGTTGAGGATTTTTGCGTCTATGTTCATCAGAGATATTGGCCTGGAGTTTTTTTTGTGACATCTTTGTCTGGTTTTGGTATCAGGATGATGGTGGCCTCGTAGAATGAGGTTGGGAGTGTTTCTCCCTCTGCTATATTTTGGAAGAGTTTGAGAAGGATAGGTGTTAGCCCTTCCGTAAATGTTTGATAGAATTCGCCTGTGAAGCCATCTGGTCCTGGGCTTTTGTTTGTTGGAAGATTTTTAATCACAGTTTCAATTTCAGTGCTTGTGATTGGTCTGTTTATATTTTCTATTTCTTCCTGGTTCAGTCTTGGAAGCTTGTGCTTTTCTAAGAATTTGTCCATTTCTTCCAGGTTGTTCATTTTATTGGCATATAGTTGCTTGCAATAATCTCTCATGATCCTTTGTATTCCTGCAGTGTCTCCCTTTTTTTCTTGATGAGTCTGGCTAATAGTTTATCAATTTTGTTTATCTTCTCAAAGAACCAGCTTTTAGTTTTATTGATCTTTGCTATTGTTTCCTTTATTTCCTTTTCATTTATTTCTGATCTGATCTTTATGATTTCTTTCCTTCTGCTAACTTTGGGTTTTTCTGTTCTTCTTTGTCTAATTGCTTTAGGTGTAAGGTTAGGTTGTTCATTTGAGATGTTTCTTGTTTCTTGAGGTAGGATTGTATTGCTATAAACTTCCCTCTTAGAACTGCTTTTGCTGCATCCCATAGGTTTTGGGTCATCGTATTTTCATTGTCATTTGTTTCTTGGTATTTTTTGATTTCCTCTTTGATTTCTTCGGTGATCTCTTGGTTATTTAGTAGCGTATTGTTTAGCCTCCATATGTTTGTATTTTTTACAGTTTTTTTCCTGTAATTGATATCTAGTCTCATAGCAGTGTGGTTGGAAAAGATACTTGGTACGATTTCAGTTTTCTTAAATTTACCAAGGCTTGATTTGTGACCCAAGATATGATCTATCCTGGAGAATGTTCCATGAGCACTTGAGAAGAAAGTGTATTCTGTTGTTTTTGGATGGAATGTTCTATCAATATCAATTAAGTCCATCTTGTTTAATGTGTCATTTAAATCTTGTGTTTCCTTATTTATGTTCATTTTGGTTGATCTGTCCATTGGTGAAAGTGGGGTGTTAAAGTCCTCTACTATGATTGTGTTACTCTCGATTTCCCCTTTTATGGCTGTTAGCAGTTACCTTATGTATTGAGGTGCTCCTATGTTGGGTGCATAAATATTTACAATTGTTATATCTTCTCTTGGATTGATCCCTTGATCATTATGTAGTGTCTTTCTTTGTTTCTTGTAATAGTCTTTATTTTAAAGTCTATTTTGTCTGATATGGGAATTGCTACTCCAGCTTTCTTTCGATTTCCATTTACATGGAATATCTTTTTGCATCCCCTCACATTCAGTCTGTATGTGTCCCTAGGTCTGATGCGGGTCTCTTATAGACAGCATATATATGGGTATTGTTTTTGGATCCATTCAGCCAGTCTGTGTATTTTGGTTGCAGCATTTAATCCATTTATATTTAAGGTCTTTATTGATACGTATATTCCTATTACCATTTTGTTTTGGGTTTGTTATTGTAGGTCTTTTCCTTCTCTTGTGTTTCCTGCCTAGAGAAGTTCCTTTAGCATTTGTTGTAAAGCTGGTTTAGTGGTGCTGAATTCTCTTAGCTTTTGTTTGTCTGTGAAGGTTTTAATTTCTCCACTGAATCTGAATGAGATCCTTGCTGGGTAGAGTAGTCTTAGTTGTAGCATTTTCCCTTTCATCCCTTTAAATATGTCTTGCCACTCTCTTCTGGCTTGCAGAGTTTCTGCTGCAAAAGCAGCTATTAACCTTGTGGGGATTTCCTTGTATGTTATTTTGCTTTTCCCTTGCTGCTTTTAATATTTTTTCTTTGTGTTTAATTTTTGTTAGTTTGATTAATATGTGTCTTGGCGTGTTTCTCCTTGGATTTATCTTATATGGGACTCTCTGTGCTTCCTATACTTGATTGAATGTTTCCTTTCCCATACTAGGGAAGTTTTTGACTATAATCTTTTCAGATATTTTCTCAGTCCCTTTCTTTTTTCTCTTCTTCTTCTGGGATCCCTGTAATTTGAATGTTGGTGCGTTTAATGTTGTCCCAGAGATCTCTGAGACTGTCCTCAATTCTTTTCATTCTTTTTTCTTTATTCTGCTCTGTGGTATTTATTTCCACTATTTTATCTTCCAGGTCAGTTATCCGTTCTTCTGCCTCACTTATTCTGCTATTGATTCCTTCTAGAGAATTTTTAATTTCATTTATTGTGTTGTTCATCATTGTTTGTTTCCTCTTTAGTTCTTCTAAGTCCATGTTAAACGTTTCTTGTATTTTCTCCATTCTATTTCCAAGATTTTGGATCATCTTTACTATCATTATTCTGAATCCTTTTTCAGGTAGACTGCCTATTTCCTCTTCACTTGTTTGGTCTGGTGGGTTTTTACCTTGCTCCTTCATCTGCTGCATATTTCTCTGTCTTCTCATTTTGCTTAATTTACTGTGTTTGGGGTCTCCTTTTTGCAGGTTGCAAGTTCGTAGTTCCCATTGTTTTTGGTGTCTGCCCCCAGTAGGTAAGGTTGGTTCAGTGGGTTGTGTAGGCCTCCTGGTGGAGGGGACTGGTGGATGCGGCTGGATCTTTTCTTTCTGGTGGGGAGGATTGCGTCCGGTGGTGTGTTTTGGGATGTCTGTGAACTTATTATGATTTTAGCAGCCTCTCTGTTAATGGGTAGGGTTGTGTTCCTGTCTTGCTAGTTGTTTGGCATGGGGTGTACAGCTTGCTGGTCATTGAGTGGAGCTGGGTCTTAGCGTTGAGACGGAGGTCTCTGGGAGAGCTCTCGCTGACTGATATTACGTGGGGCTGGGAGGTTTCTGGTGGTCCAATGTCCTGAACTCGGCTCTCCCACCTCAGAGGCTCAGGCCTGACACCTGGCCAGAGCGCCAAGACCCTGTCAACCACACAGTAGATCACCGGTTGATTATAAAAGGATGTAACTCACAAATAGTCAGGTGAAAGACACGCAGAGGGCAGGTATGGGGAAAGGGCACGGAGTTTCCATGTCCTGTGTGAGCGCCCCACTCTTCCCAAATTTCCCCATGTTCACCAACCAGAAGCTCCAAGCCTCCATTTTAATATTGAATAAAAGTGGTAAAAGCAGACATCTTTGCCTTATTCCAGATATTGGTGAGAAAGCATACAGTTTGTTACCATTAAATATCATGTTAATTTTTGGTTTACCGTAGACTATAGATGCCCTTTATCAGGCTATGGAATTTCTCTTTTCTTTCTTGTTTTTGAGAGTTTCTTATCATTAAAAGGAGTTGAACTGGTTAAATAGTTTTTCTGCACCTCTTGTGGTGATCATATAAATTATGCCCTTTTTTCTGTGTGCATGATTTATTACATTCATTGATTTTCAGATGTTAAAGCAACTTTACACCGTTAGAATAATTTCCACTTAGTCATGTATAATCGTGTTTATATGTTGTTGGATTTGGTTTCCTAAAATTTTATCAAAGATCTTTATATCTGTGTTAATGATGGAAATATGTCCATAGTTTAACATAGTTTCCCTGGTTTTGGTATCACTTGGCTACTTTTAATGAGTTGTGAAGGGTTTTCTCCTCCTCATTTCCACAATTTGTGGATGTATTTTCTCCTTTTAATGTTTTTTAGATAATATGAGTGAAGCCATGTGATCCTGAGTTTTTGTTTGTGGGAAAATTTTAAGTTATTTAATTCCCATACTTGTTATAGCTCTATTAAGAGTTTTTAGTTCTTCATGAATTAGTTTCAGCTATCTGTTTCTCTCTAAGAACTTGTCCATTTCATCCATTTTTTCTAAATTTTATTGCCTAGAGCGTATCATAATATATGTTTGTAATATGTAAAGTTGGTGGTAATGTTCCCTCTTTCATTCCTGATTTCTGTCATTTTCTTCAGTATTTTTCTTTGCTCAGTCTGGTAAAAGGTTTGTCACTCTTGATTTTTTCTAGAAACCAACCTTTGGCTTCCTTGATTTTTCTCTGTTGTTTTTGTTTTCTATTTCAATGATTTCTACTCATATCTTTATTATTTCCTTCTGAATGCTTGCTTTGCATTTATTTTTCTCATTTTCATAGCTTACTAGGTGGAAGATTTTAAGATAGTTATTTAAAACTGTTTTCCTTCTCTAATGTAGGCTGTTAAACTAACTGCTGCTTTTGGCTGCATCACATAAATTTTGATATCATTTAAAAAAATTTTTTTAATTCAATTCAACTATTTTATGATGTTTCTTGTGAAATTTGCTTTGCCCTATTGGTTTTTAGAAGTGTGCTAATTAATCAGTTTCTTTTTGGTGTTGTATATAAGAAACTGTTGGTTAATGCATGATCGTGAAGATTTACTCTTATATTTTCTTCTAAGAACTTTTGGAAAATTTTAGCACTTACATTTAGGTCCTTGATCCATTTTGAGTTAATTTTTGTATCTGATGTGAGATATGGGTCAAAATTCATTCTTTTTCATGAGGATATACAGTTGTTCAAGCACCATTTGTTAAAAAAGACTATTCTGTCCCCCATTGGATTTTCTTGGCATCCTTGTGGAAAATCACTTGATCATAGATGTATATTTTTTTCTAGACTTTCAGTTCTATTCCACTGATCTATATGTCTATCTGTATGCCAGTATTACATGTCTTTATCACTGTAGATTCTTACTAAGCATTGAAATCAAGAAGTGTGAGTCCTCCAAATTTGTTCAATTGGGTGTAAAACTTTGCTCCTATGCAAGTCCATTCCCTCTCCCCAACTTTGTGTTTATATTGTCATATAAATTACATTGTGTACCCATTAACACAGATTTATGATTATTGTGTTTACAGTTGTATTTTAAATCACATAGGAAAACAAAAGATATATAAACAAAAAACTTATTTATACTATCTTTTATATTTGACTATGTAGTTGCCTTTAATGTTGCTCTTTGTTTTATTCCCTGTGAATTCAAGTCAGTTTCCAGTGTCCTTTCATTTCAGACTGAAGGACTCTCTTCTTAGAATACATCTCTCCTAGAGACATAATTTCTCAGTTTTTGTTTTCTGTGAATGTCTTAGTTTTTCCTTCAATTTAAAGGATTATTTTGATGTATATAAAATATGTGTATATAGGTATATATATATATATATACATATTTCTTTTTCTTTCAATACTTTTATTATGTGGTTCCTCTGGCTTCCATGATTTATGATGAGAAATCAGCATAATACTACTGAGGATTCCTTTTATGAGATGAGTCACTTCTTTCTTGCTGCTTTCATATTTCCTTTTCCTTGGTTCTCAACTGTTACATTTTGATGCATCTAGGTGTAGATGTCTTTGAATTTATCCTATTTAGAATTCATTGACCTTTTTAGATGTATAGGTCAATGTTTTTCATTAAGTTTGCAAGTTTCCAGTCATTATTTTTCGAGTTGTCTTTCTGCCTTTTTCTTCCCTCTTTTCCTAGGACTCCTGTTATGCTGATGTTGGTATGCATGGTGGTGCCCAAACACATTTGAGGCACATTCATTTTTCTGTCTGTTTCTCAGACTAGATAAGGTTAATTGATCTATTTTTAAGTTTGCTGATTCTTTATTGTGCCTGTTCAAAATCCACTGTTGAGCCCCTCTAGTGAATTTTTTATTTGAACTTTTCAATTCTAAAATTTTATTTCATTATTTTAATAATTTCTGTCTCTTCATTAATATTCTATATATGGTAAAACATTGTTTCCATACATTTTTTTAGCTTTTTAAACATGGTTTCTTTAAATTTTTGGAACATATGTAACATAACTGATTTAAAATCTTTGTCTAGTAATTCTAATGTCTGGGCTTCTTCTGGGACAATTTCTATTTATTTATTTATCCTGTATGTAGGCTATACTTTCATGATTCTTTGTGTGTGTCATTAATTTTTGTTAAAATGGGACATATTTAATATTTATATATGGTAACTCTGGAAATCAGAATCTCCCCCATCCCAGGGTTTATTATGTTTGTTTTTTACAGTAGTAGTTGCTGTTTGGTTAGTGACTTTTCTGAAATAATTCTGTAAAGTCTATATTTTCTGTTACGTATGGTTGTGAAAGTCACTGCTTGGTTAACTTAGAGGTGTGTTAATAATTGCCTGGACAATTTCTTAAAGAACCAATAAGTCTCCCAGTCTTTCCTGAGGGCTCTGTGTGCATGTTGGTGGCATGCTTTCAATATTCAGCTAGCCAGTTGACAACTCTGCTTGCATAGAACCTCAAGGTTAGCCAGGTAGCAGAGTTTAGGGCCTTTCAGATCTTTCTTGAGTGTGTGCACAGTCCTGGGTGTGCACATGCCAGGAACATGTACGAGTTTTTAAAACCCCCTGTGGGCATCTCATAACCCAGATTTTCCTTATAAGTGACTTAATTTGTTTTGTTTGGCCCCAACAGTTACTCAGCACCTCAAGCAGATACTGTCAATTAAATGCCTATAATATTTTTTTCAAAAATTACCCTCAAGGAAAAGACTTCTTGCCCAGGACAAGCTCCAAATTAGGCAAATACATACAGCCTTGCAAATGTAGTCTTTCAGAAAACTACCAGAAAAGACAAACAATGACAGTTTTGGGGGTATGAGGCTTTGAAAGAGCTTCAGCCTTGGTTTGCTTCTTCAAGGCTATCAGGCTACTCCTGGTTTTCACCTTAAATGCGAGTTATTTTATAAGGTTACTGTGGAGCTGAAGAGTGGGAGATGTGACTAGGACAATTACAGTTGCCACAAAGCTCACTGTTCTTACCTATCAGCCACTTTTCCTCAATAAACATTCCCTGGATTGTTTCAAGCCTTTGTTTAATTTCTGGAGTTCTGAAAAAGCTGATTCTGACATTATCTGCTAGTTTTCTCATTGCTCTTTAGGAGGAGTAGAATTTGGAGGTCTTTTTGTGCCTTCATCTTTTGAATTTCAGTCTATTAGTATATTTGAAACTAATGGTTTTTGTTGTTGTTGTTGTTGTTTTGTAGATAGTATGTTTTTAATCTAGTCTGACAGTGTCTGTTTTTTGATTGGAGTGTTTTAGTCCATTATCATTTAATATAATATTTATATGGTTGGATTTATGTCTGCTTTTATATATGTGTATATATATTAACATATATACATACATATTTTTATTTTGTTCCTGTGTTTCATAAATTTTTAAATTGTATATGTATATTTCTTGTTAAGACATATGTATTTATGTATGTATGTGCAGAATCCAATTTAATTCCTCTGTTGATTTTTTAGTAATATTGTACTGTATAATGTATTCACTATATTCTTTAGCTCTTTTTTTTTCTTTCTTTCTTTCTCTGCACTTCCCAGATCAGATCTGCCTTAGTATTCCTGTCATGCTCAGTTATTAACTGAGAGTAGCCCTTGATAAGTATGGCCTCAGTGTAAATGCACCAGTGGATTTCAGAGTATAGAGCTGGAGCCTTTAATATTGCAGTCAGAGATTTGAGAGGTGCATTCTCTTTTCCTACAGACCCAACCTCACCCCTGTATCACAGTCCAAGAAATGTCTATAGGTAGAAAACTAGAACAATGGCAGGGTGTTATGGAATGGAAGTTTATGTCCCCACCCCAAAATTCCTATGTTGAAGCCCAAACCTCAATGTGACTGTGTTTAGAGTGAGCACCTTCATGGAAGTAATTAAGCTTAAATGAGGTCATAAGTGTTGAACTCTAATCCAACATAAGGTCCTTATAAGAAGAGACATAAGAGATGTCTCTCTTTTGCCAAAATGTGAGAAGCCAAACATCTGCAAACCAGGAAGAGGGTCCTCACCAGGAACCAACTTGATTTGGGACTTCTAGCCACCAGAACTGTGAGAAAGTAAGTTATTGGTGCTTAAGCCACCCAGTCTTTGGTATTTTGTTATGGCAGCTTAAGCCAGACTAAGACATAGAGTTTATCTCATTTGTTTCCTTTCTATTAGGGGTCCTACAATTCCCATCTCTTGTCCAGTGTCTGGTAGTGATATTTTTCATATATCTAATCCAATTTTCTACCTTTGTGTGTGTGTGTGTTTGTGGTAAAAGGGTATTCTCAATCCCTATTATTTCATTGCAGCTGCACTTGGAAATCTTTTAATAAAGTATCTGCTTCTGCCTTTGAGTTGAGCAATGTAAATAGCAGCAGAAGGACTTGGGCCACTACTTCCAGTTTTAGAACTCATTACCTGTTTCTCTGGCCTAGGGCAATAACTTTCTGTACAGATTGTATACCTACAGGAAGCCTAAACTAATTCTTAGCACATCTCCTTCCTGTCCCTCTTCATACATTTCTGTTTATAGGTTTGGTGGAATGCTTCCCATAGTGCATATTCTAACATAATATATCCATGAGGTATTCCATTACAAGAGAATTGGGGCTAAATATTTTGGGGAACCCGTACTGCAATTCCTTCTTGGTTGTTCGAAATGCAGTTTGGCATATTTAAAGCTATGAAAACTCTTACTCTTTTTTTTTTTTTGAATTATAGTTGATTTACAATGATATGTTAGTTTCAGGTGTACAGAAAAGTGATTCAGATATATAGATAGATATATAGATATATCTATATATATACATACCTTTTTTCAGATTCTTTTCCATTATAGGTTATTGCAAGATATTGAATACAGTTCCCTGTTCTATACAGTAGGTCCTTGTTGTCTATCTATTTTATATATAGTGATGTGTACCTGTTAATCCCAAACTCTTTTGATTTATCCCCCACCCCCTTTCCCCATTGGTAACCATAAGTTTGTTTTCTATGTCTGTGAGTCTGTTTCTATTTTGTATATAAGTTCAGTTGTATGATTTTTTAGATTCCACATATAAGTGGTATCATATGATTATTTGTCTTTTTCTGTTCACTCAGTATGATAATCTCTAGGTCCATCCATGTTGCTGCAAATGGCATTATTTCATTCTTCTTTATGGATGAGTAATATTCCATTGTATATATATACCACATTTTCTTTATCCATTCATCTGTTGAAGGACATTTAGGTTGCTTCCATGTCTTGGCTATTGTACATAGTGCTGCTATGAACATTGGGGTGCATGTACCTTTTCGAATTGGAGTTTCCTTCTTTTCTGGATATATACCCAGGAGTGGGATTGCTGGATCATATGGCAACTCTATTTTTAGTTTTCTGAGGAACCTCCGTACTGTTCTCCACAGTGGCTGCACCAATTTACATTCCCACAAACAGTGTAGGAGGGTTCCACACCCTCTCCAGCGTTTATTATTTGTAGATATTTTGGTGATGGCTATTCTGACTGGTGTGAGGTGATTCCTCATTGTAGTTTTCATTAGCATTTCTCTAATATTTAGCAGTATTGAACAGCTTTTGATGTGTCTGTTGGCCATCTGTATATCTTCTTCGGAGAAATGTCTATTTAGGTCTTTTGCCCATTTTTTGATTGGGTTGTTTGTTCTTTTGATATTAAGCTATATGAGCTGTTTGTATATTTTGGAAATTAATCCCTTGTTGGTTGCATCATTTGCATATATTCTCTCCCAGTCCGTAGGCTTTCTCTCTGTTTTGTTTATGGTTTCCTTTGCTGTGCAAAAGCTTTTAAGTTTAATTAGGTCCCATTTGTTTATTTTTGTTTTTATTTCCATTACTCTAGGAAATGGATCCAAAAAATGTTGGTGCAGTTTATGCCAGAGAGTGTTTTGTTTATGTTTTCCTCTAGGAGTTTTGTAGTATCTGGTCTTACATTCAGGTCTTTAATCCATTTTGAGTTTATTTTTGTGTGTGTTATTAGAGAATGTTCTAATTTCATTCTTTTACATGTAGCTGTCCAGTTTTCCCAGCACCACTTATTAAAGAGACTGTCTTATCTCCATTGTATATTCTTGCCTCCTTTGTTATATATTAATTGACCAAAAGTGCATGGGTTTATTTCTGGAATTTCTATCTTGTTCCATTGATCTATATGTCTATTTTTGTTCCAGTACCATATTGTTTTGATGGCTGTAGCTTTGTAGTATAGTCCAAAGTCAGGAAGCCTGGTTCCTCCAGCTCTGTTCTTCTTTCTCAAGATTACTTTGGCTATTCGGGGTCTTTTATGTTTCCATACAAAGTAAAAGTTTTTCATTCTAGTTCTGTGAAAAATGCCATTGGTAATTTTATAGGGAGTGCATTAAACCTGTAGATCACCTTGGGTAGTATGGTCATTTTAACAATATTGATTCCTCCAGTCCAAGAATTTCCCATCTATTTGTGTCATGTTCAGTTTCTTTCATCCGCATCTTACAGTTTTCGGAGTACAGGTCTTTTGCCTTCTTAGGTTTATTTCCGGGCATTTTCTTCTTTTTGATGCAGTGGTAAAACTGTTTTTCTTTAAGTCATTATATGTATTTGTTATTGACAATGAATTTTCTTATTCTATGAAATTCTTGTTTTGCAGAATGCTATTCGAGAAATACTGTCCATTTTTGTGGAAAAGCTTAGAGGTGAAATAGAGTTACTTTAACTTCCTATCTTCAGCACATACATGTTTGTTCTTTGAGTAGTGCCATGGTAAACTTTTTGAGCTCACCTAAGATAT
Source organism: Balaenoptera musculus (assembly GCF_009873245.2). Classification (NCBI taxonomy): domain Eukaryota; kingdom Metazoa; phylum Chordata; class Mammalia; order Artiodactyla; family Balaenopteridae; genus Balaenoptera; species Balaenoptera musculus. The sequence continues at coordinate 77,066,760 of NC_045800.1, read as the reverse complement.
GAAAATATTGTGAGAATGAAATGAAATAATACATATTATAAAGTGTCTGTTTCATAAGTAGATGCTCAACACCTGTTAGTTCCTCTTAACTCTACCTTTATAATGCAAATACAAGAAGTTTAAAAATTTTAAAGCTACAAGATACATTATCCAGATGTCATGTACTTTTGTATTTACACCATCCAAAATAAATCTAGGACTGCCCTGGTGGTCCAGCAGTTAAGACTCTGTGCTCCCAACATGTGGGGCACATGTTCGATCCCTGGTGGGGAAGATGCCACATGGCGTAGCTAAAAAATAAATAAATAAAAGATTTTAAAAAAATAAAATAAAATAAAACTGTAGCTTTTTATTATAGGATCTAACCAAGAAGGACTTTTTATTTTGTTACTTTTTTTTGTTATTTTGTTACTTATGATGTATTCAGTGGCTGGCAGTGTGTCTCTATGGTGAGATACATAAATACTTTAATATTTGTCTAATATTAGGTAGTGTTATCTATTATATTTGGTATTTATTGCCCATTTCCTACATGATGAGTTTTGAAAGAAGTATAATTATAGAAGTAGAGGTATATTTTTTCCATTTTACATAAAGAAGTTTTAATTGATCTCTATGGAATTTGAAGAAGTGTTGGAGCTAAATATAACCTAATCCAGGAGACTCACTAAAGTCACTGAATAAAGTTTATTCTCAAAAAACCTGTGAGACCTCAGAGTGTGCTTCAGCAGAGTACTTCAGAAACTTGTTGGTTTAGAGTGAAGACAGTGCCATAGCTTCCAAGGCTGACCAAACCCACTGCTATGGAACTGAACACTCTCTGCTTATGCCCCCATTGTACACAATTTTAATTCTAGAAAAGGTCTGAAATATTTTATCTTCTCCCCACTATGTTTTATAATTTGCATATTTCCTTTAATATCTTGTGAGACCCACTAAGCAGGAGTCATGCTTTATTTTTGTTTGTTTTCCTGGGAAATAATAGAGTGCTTAACAAGAAAGACGTATTTAATAAATGACGTTAAATTCAACCTTTGTCTTCTCCCTGTCACATTGAGACTAGTATGATTTTGCATTTTTGATGCCAATCTTTGTCTCAGTTTTGCATGTGCTTTGCACCAACTAGAAAACTGAGATCTAGAAAGTAATAAAAAATAATTTTACTCTACAATATCCACTGCAATGAACTGAGAACAGAGACTACATCAGTTTATTTCCCCAGCAGTTGAACAGTGAATTTCATATAGTTGATATTTAATAAATGTTTGTTGAATTATACATTAAAATTGTAGAGCTACTTACACTATATGTTAATATATTCCAGTATTGAATGCTATTATAGAAAGAATCATAATAAAGGAATTATACATTATAAAGTTTTATATTTAAAAATTTTATTTTTCTATTAAGCATCCTTTCAATTTTAAGAGATCAGTTACCTTTATTTATATTAGAAACATATTACTTTTTAAATTATTTTTCAGACCTTGAAAATTCATTTCTGCAAATTTTTATTAAAATTTTCAAAATGCTTTTTTTTTTTTCACTTTATATCAGGGCACACAATAGTCCTAAGCAAAAAGTCAATATTCTCTCCAATATGAGGAGGTGAACAGAGGTGAAAATAATTTTTAAATGAGTTGTATGTTTTTCATAATGAGTCAGATACACCTGGATTCTGTCCCAAACTAAGTCCTGACCCAGCTTTCCTCACTCTTGGAAATGAAGGCTATAGTTCTTAGCCAAATATCTTTTTTTAAAATTTATTTATTTATTTATTTATTTATTTTTGGCTGCATTGGGTCTTTGTTGCTGTGTGTGGGCTTTCTCTAGCTGCGGTGAGCGGGGTCTACTCTTCCTTGCGGTGCACGGGCTTCTCATCGTGGTGGCTTCTCTTGTTGTGGAGCACGGGCTCTAGGCACGTGAGCTTCGGTAGTTGTGGCACGCGGGCTCAGTAGTTGTGGGTCGCAGGCTCTAGAACTCAGGCTCAGTAGTTGTGGTGCACAGGCTTAGTTGCTCCACAGCACGTGGGATCTTCCCAGACCAGGGCTTGAACCTGTGTCCCCTGCATAGGCAGTCGGATTCTTAACCACTGTCCCACCAGGGAAGTCCGTAGCCAAATAACTTTAGATGAGATTTCCATATAAACAGGTTAGTTTTTTTTCCATTGTGTTCATCTTCCCTCTAAATCCAATTTTTGTTGTTACAATTATAAAGTGGCTTTTAAGCTGACTGATTTGAAAATGATTGTGTGTGCTAAGTGTTGTTGATGACTATAGTAATAAAGGAGATTCTGTTCATAGAGAAGTTATGTTATGATACTATTCTCATGGGTATATATGCTACTTGAAAATCACTATCGCATACAAAGTCAGAGGTGATGCTCATTTGTCTTTGCAGAGTTTTCTAACTGCAAGTTGATTTGCATATAATTCTGATTTGTGTTTCTCAGGAAAGATGACACTCGAAATCATTTTGCACCTGAGACATTTTTGTCGAGGATTGTTTTCTTTTTATGTATTGTACATTAACCCTGGCAGCAACTTTTTTGTAAATATAGTGGAAACTGTAGAGATAATATACATGCAGTGTAGAAATTCCTTAACTCTGTTACCCACCTTCGCCTAAATGATGTGCCAGATTAATTGGCACCCTCTCTTCTCTCAGTTAAACAAAATTATGACTGCACATAGCGCTTTATTTTCAAAATGCTTTTGTCTTCAATTTCAGTCTCAGGACTGTGTGGAATCCTCAGAATTAGAAGGACATTTGTTAGTATCCCTATACTTTTATGCTTCCAATTGATTTATCAATAGTTAATTGTGTTTTCATAAGAGCTATTTATGACTCTAGCTTAGAATTACTATTCTAAGTATATTATTTAAATAAGTCTTATTTAGCCAGTATAATAAAAATAATTCTTGTTTCCCTGAAAGTTAAGTTGATTTCTATGAAAAGAATCAATAATGACGACTTACTAAGAAATCAGTCAGATCAGGAGTAAGATAAGCATAAGAGATTGGGAAAATATTCTGCAAATCTAGAAGCCTTCTGCACTTCCTTTGCAGCAGTTGTGGGGTTGTTTTAATTTCACTGAAACTGAAAATCATGGACAGTCTCCTTTGAATATGTGTTTTGCAGTAAAGACAAAACTCAAATCAAAGAACTTGTGTTCAAAGAAAGTCTTTTTCCCTTTTCAAAAAACGTCCGAATAAATGCACATACACTAGTTTTAGATTAAAAGAATATCTTTAAAGTGCGTTTAAAAATATTTACATGTTTAGCTAACTTTTTTTGACTGACTGGGTTCAGTTCACTGTCTTACGGCAGGAGACTTTGTTTTTTTTTTGTTTTTTGCATGTACACAATTGAAAATACTTTTTAAACATAATTCAAATAACATTGTAAGCTCAATATTTTTGACTATTTCATTATCCTAAGTTAAACTCAAAACATTTTCAGAATCCAACTAGTGCCATGACCATTTTTTTTGAATATTAAAGATAACAGTGTAATTGAATTTTCAGTCTTTATCTTTTTTATTCTATATTAACCTAAAGGAATTTAGAAGTAGGAAGGACTTATAAGGATGGTTCCCACTCCGTAGATAGGGGAACTAAGGTCTATAGACCTAAAATGACTGCTGCAGGTTCCAGGCTGGGGACTCAGAGTGGAGATCAGCCCCACTGCCCTTGACTTGCAGGTTTGGCTCATTTTATTTTAATGCTCCTAATTATCTTTCAGGGCTGAGCTATGCCACATATTCTTGTTCCACAAATATTTGGAATCATATGGAAATCTAAAGACAGAAGAAAGATAATTTGTGTTGTTGTCTGTTATTGGCCCCCCACCCCACCCCAAGTAACAATGTTGCTTAACTTTTCATCAGCTCTGTTCCTGGCACCCAAATATCACTTCTGGCTCCTTCTCTGGTTCCTCACCTTTTAATTAGTCACAGATAATGGAGATTTATAAAATCTTTCACAGCCAAAAGTTCTCCATCTCTAAACCAGAAACTGCCTGAATGACGAATCATGAGGGAGTAAGAATAGATTTTAACTTTGTTCAGGTCAATTTGAATATGCCTTCGATGACTTAATGTTTTAAATCAACATCATCTTTTTTTCCTGCAAATTAAATAATGCACATTCACTGAAGAGTATTAGGAAATTTAAGACAGAATATATAAGTGCAATAATTGTCCATTAATTATCCTCCCAGAGATAATTGTAACAAATATTTAGGTATTTTTTCCCCAATATTTTTCTATATATGCCCACATGCATATATTAAAAATGTCATTCCTACATTTTAAAAACACCTAGCAAATATTGATACTATAATAAAATTTCCCATATTAATAAAAACTTGTTATAGTAATTAAGTATTGCACAGTATTCAGGTGTATGGATAAAAAACGTTATTTAAAAATATTTTCATATATTTTTAGGAAAAAAAGACATCTCTTGTTTATCAACATATTTAATTACTAGTACAGTTGAACATTTTGCATGCTTTTGGTTTTTGATTTCTTTTTTATTTATCAGTGCGTTTTTAAATACTTATGATATTATTATAAAATTGTATCACTTGATTTTTTTCAAAAACTTATTTTGAATTTAAAGTTTGTTTAAATATATTGGCATAAATTTATGTGATCAAACATCTCCTTTTTTCTATGGCTTTTTTCCATGCTTTTCATCTTAGAGAGTCTTTGTCATCATGATATTAATGTTGCAATTTCCTCATCTCTGTGGCTTGAGAGTTGTTCTCAATAATCTAATTTCTAAAGTTATTAGCTGTGCGACCTTTGCCAAATATTATAACTCTCAGTGCTTCGGTTTCCTCATATGTGAAATATACACGTCATTATTAACTCTCTCATGTAGTGAATCTGAATTTTACATGAAAGTATACATGTAAAGCATGGAAAAGGGCACTGACCACAGAATGAGTGTTCAGTCAACGTTAGCTCTTATTATTTTACAGATTTAACACCTGAAGTTTTTTTTCCTCAATAAATAGTTTCAGCATTATTCATTGAACACTTCCATCTCACATGATTTTTATGTCATATTTTTAAACATTTAAATTTTATTCGTGAATATGTATGCACGTCATTAATGTTATTTCTTTATTATGTAGATTACTGTGTACAAAAAACATTGGTCAACAAATTGTTGTGCTAATCTATTCCGTTAATTAATGGAAAGGAAGTATTTCATTTGTATTAAGATAGGCAAAATTATGCTTGCATAAAAAAAGTTACCTATGACAATAAAAAGTTTATTTCTTGCACCCACTACATGTCAAATATACATTGTCACAGTGCTCTGAATATTATAATCACTTAGTAACCGAGGCTGATGGAGCTCCATCTTTTTTTTTTTTTAACATCTTTATTGGAGTATAATTGCTTTACAATGGTGTGTTAGTTTCTGCTTTATAACAAAGTGAATCAATTATTCATATACATATATCCCCATATGTCTTCCCTCTTGCGTCTCCCTCCCTCCCACCCTCCCTATCCCACCCCTCTAGGTGGTCACGAAGCACTGAGCTGATCTCCCTATCCTATGTGGCTGCTTCCCACTAGCTATCTATTTACATATGGTAGTGTATATATGTCCATGCCACTCTCTCACTTTGTCCCAGCTTACTCTTCCCCCTCCCCACCTCAAGTCCATTCTCTAGTAGGTCTGTGTCTTTATTCCCGTCTTGCCCCTCGGTTCTTCATGACCTTTTTTTTTTTTTTTTTCTTAGATTCCACATATATGTGTTAGCATAGAGTATTTGCTTTTCTCTTTCTGACTTACTTCACTCTGTATGACAGACTCTAGGTCCATCCACCTCCCTACAAATAACTCAATTTCGTTTCTTTTTATGGCTGAGTAATATTCCATTGTATATATGTGCCACATCTTCTTTATCCATTCATCTGTCAATGGACACTTAGGTTGCTTCCATGTCCTGGCTATTGTAAATAGAGCTGCAATGAACATTTTGGTACATGACTCTTTTTGAATTATGGTTTTTGCAGGGTATAATGGGTCATATGGTAGTTCTATTTTTAGTTTTTTAAGGAACCTCCATACTGTTCTCCATAGTGGCTGTATCAATTTACATTCCCACCAACAGTGCAAGAGGGTTTCCTTTTCTCCACACCCTCTCCAGCATTTATTGTTTGTAGATGTTTTGATGATGGCCATTCTGACTGGTGTGAGATGATATCTCATTGTAGTTTTGATTTGCATTTCTCTAATGATTAATGATGTTGAGCATTCTTTCATGTGTTTGTTGGCAATCTGTATATCTTCTTTGGAGAAATGTCTATTTAGGTCTTCTGCCCATTTTTGGATTGGGTTGTTTGTTTTTTTGATATTGAGCTGCATGAGCTGCTTGTACATTTTGGAGATTAATCCTTTGTCAGTTGCATTTGCAAATATTTTCTGCCATTCTGAGGGTTGTCTTTTCATCTTGTTTATGGTTTCCTCGTCCTCAATGATGAAAAACTGAAACCATTTCCACTAAGATCAGGAACAAGAGAAGGTTGCCCACTCTCACCACTATTATTCAACATAGTTTTGGAAGTTTTAGCCACAGCAGTCAGAGAAGAAAAAGAAAGAAAAGGAATCCAAATCGGAAAAGAAGAAGTAAAGCTGTCACTATTTGCAGATGACATGATGCTATACATAGAGAATCCTAAAGATGCTACCAGAAAACTACTAGAGCTAATCAATGAATTTGGTAAAGTAGCAGGATGCAAAATTAATGCACAGAAATCTCTTGCATTCCTATACACTAATAATGAAAAATCTGAAAGAGAAAATAAGAAAACACTCCCATTTACCATTGCAACAAAAAGAATAAAATATCTAGGAATAAACCTACCTAAGGAGACAAAAGACTTGTATGCAGAAAATTATAAGACACTGATGAAAGAAATTAAAGATGATACAAATAGATGGGGAGCTCCATCTTTAAATGAACTTTTATAATCAGCTCAGTAGGATGCAGGGAACATGATGAATCAAAATCTGGTCCTATAAGCTTCCACTGATGACACACATCACTTTTCCTCACATTTCATTGGACAAAACATGCCACATGGCCACAGATATTTAAAATAAAGTTAGAATGTAATGTTCAACTATGTGTCTGGAATATTTATGAGCAGTTATATTAAATAGTATACCGTCTTTACTGTTTTCCAAAATGTTTATTCCTTCCTTACCGCTTTTCCAGAAAAAAAATTGAAGCATTTTCCAAAATTTCAATGACCCTTTAATTCATATCACATTAAACATACACTTGAGAAGAATTTTTAGCCCAAGAATATAAAAGTTTTATAATTCATTTCAAAAATACTTCTCTCCTCAAAAGCGTCTTATATATTTCTTCATGCATTTAATCTCACAACCTTGTGTTTACAGCTACATTGAGAGAGAACAATCTCTTTATCTATTATGTTTTCCAATTAGTTATGGGTAATAAACTTGAAAGCCATTAATTCTTATAGATTTAGGTTATCCCTGTCAAACAACAAATTGCTAATAAATTGTAAACTTTTCCTTTGATTCTCCTGGAATTTGTTATAATTATTCTTTTGGCATACAGTCATGTTATTTGCAATAGTGATAATTTGTATACCTTTCCAGTTCAAGCTATATATTAATATCTGTGTTATTCTTATTGCATTAATCTCAAATTCTAAGCAGTGTAAAATGTGTAATGGAAAGAAAAAGAATACATTCTTATGTAACAGTCACTACAGATAATTTTGTCCTCTATATGCAATAGATGGCAAAACTACTATTATGAAGGAAATACATATCTCTTCTGTGTCCTTCTTGCCAACACTAGTTCAGGTGATATGAACATGTCTCTACTTCTACCTGAATAGATGGGCAACAGGCACATGAAAAAATGCTCAGCATCACTAGTCATCAGAGAAATGCAAATCAAAACCACAATGAGATATCACCTCACACATGTCAGAATGGTTATCATCAAAAAGACAACAAATAACAAATGTTGGCTAAGATGTGGAGAAAAGGGAACCCTCCTGCACTGTTGGTAGTAATGTAAATTGGTGCAGCCACTGTGGAAAACAGTATGGAGGTTTCTCAAGCAATTAAAAATAGAACTGCATATGATCCAGCAATTCTACTTCTGGGTATTTTTCCAAAGAAAACAAAACCACTAATTCAACAAAGATACATACACCCCTCTTTTCACTGAAGCATTATTCACAATAGCCAAGATATGGAAGCAACCTAAGTGCCCACCAATAAATTAATGAATAAAGAAGATGTGACATATGTATGAAATATTACTCAGCCATAGAAAAGAATGAAACCTTGCCATTTGTTACAACATGGATGGACCTAGAGGACATTATGCGAAGTGCGATAAGTCAGACAGAGAAGGACAAATACTGTATGATTTCACTTATATGTCGAATCTGAAAAACAAAATAAATGAACAAACATAGTGAAATAGAAACAAAGTTATAGATACAGAGAACAAACAGGTGGCAGCCAGAGGGAAGATGTGGGAGGAGGAGAGAAACAGGTGAGGGAGATTAAGAGGAACAGATTTATAGGTGCAAAATAAATGAGTCATGGGAATGAAAATGTACAGAGTGGGGAATATAGTCAATAATAATGTAATATCTTTGTATAGTAACAGGTAATAACTAGGCTTATTGTGGTGATCATTTTGTAATGTATAGAAATATCAAATCACTACATTGTACATCAGCAAGTAACATAGTGTTACTATGTCAATTATATCTTAAAAAAACCCTGACCAAACAAACAGGCAAACTCATAGAAAAAGAGATCAGATTTGTGGTTACCAGAGGTGGGGGGTTAGGTAGGAGGAATTGGATGATGGTGGTCAAAAAGTACAAACTTCCAGTTATAAGATAAATAAATACTAAGGTTATATGTACAGCATGATCAATATGATTAACACTGCTGTATGTTATATATGAAAGTTGTTAAGAGTAAGCAACTTTTCTTTCTGAGTTTTCATCAGAAAGAAGAAATATTTTTTCCTTTATTTTGTGTCTGTATGAGATGTTGGATGTTCACTGAACTTATTATGGTCATTTCACAATGTATGTAAGTCAAATCATTATGCTGTATACCTTAAACTTACACAGTGCTGTATGTCAACTATGTTTAATAAAACTGGAAGAAAAAATTATTTGTGATTCTATTAGTAACAGATCAACATGCACTGCTATTACTGTTGTGGTTTGTTGACTGAGTCACAATTGAAAGAAATGATAAATTTTAGTTGCAGGTTAGTGAAAATAACCCATACATATGCATGACACTACTGAATTCTGGTTTTTGGACCTTACGTTAAGAACCCATGTTGTAGCAGATCAAATGAGAATGGTTGAGGTTGGAAATACGATGTGCTTAGTACCTGCTAAACTGGACATCAAACGTGTTTCCTTTGAGAATGCTTCAGATAGGTATTTAGGATTTTAGAGAATTAATAAATGTTGGAACAACCCAAAAGATTCTAAAATACATTGCTTTCCTTGAAAAAAATTCCTTTAAATTAACTATGTAACACTTTTACCTGAACATAAGCATAACAATTCATTAATAATCACAAACAACTTATTGGCAAAAAAGAAATACAGTAGCAGTTCTATGAGCCATTGTCTAGAAGACTTAGTAGAATGCGTGATGCGTCATATAGAAATTTGCCTTTTTTTTCTCACCTATTAGAAAATAAAGGTGTATTGTAGAGAGGGGACCCCCTTATCAAATTTATTCCACATATTTCCAGAGCATAAAATGTGATCAGTGTCATTCTCAATTACAACCCAAAGCACAGGCTAATTCAATTGTATTAAGAGTTTACTTCTTTAAGTATTTTGTGGGTGGCATTATTTCTTTTATAATATATCAAAATCATTGTCATATGGAGGAAGGTTAATATAATACCTTTACATGTTTTTGTTTTTAACCATTGAAAACTAATTTGAGGAAAATCTATGTAGTGAGAGTGGACTTTTTTAAAATTATTTTTAATGCACAGGATTAAATGCTAAGAGAAGGTAAAATTTTATTTTAAATTTCAATTACATGCTTTCTAACAGAAAATAAACTATGCTATATTTAGTGCTGTAATTAGGAACTAAATTATTATCTTTTCTTACTGATTTTGATGCAAGGCAAGGCTCCTTGCCACAAAAAGAAAAAAGTGCCTCCGTTAAGATCTACTAAAAGATTCTTCTTTTCACACTGCTTTTGGGTGCTCATTTTGCAAATTATCACTATTTATATACACAAAATAAATGCTTTTCTTTATCCAAGTAGAAACATTAGTAAAATATACATTTGCTGTTAGAAGAAACATTAGTGATAAAATTTAAATGTTCAGTGAGTTGAGTTCTGCAATTTTGAAATTTCTTATTGCATATATTACATAGATAAGGTTATTAATATTAAATATAAATGTTAAAATATGTTAAAAATAGTATCCATCTGCCTCCAGTCTGACTATACTTCCCAAAAACTATAAGCTAAGGTCAACTACCTAATGGAACCACCTTGTAAATCAAACCAAGTATTATGAGAAGAAGGAAGGATAAATGCTCAGCAAAACACAAAAAGTCTCCCATATGCCAAATGTGAAGTCTTTAAAGAAAGACCTTGACTAATGTCTCAGAACCTCCATTGCATACCCAACCAGATGATGTGCAGTGGGGTACATAGAGTTAGAAAAAGACACCGATCTTACCTGCAGGAAACATAACAGTCCAGCTGAGAAACATGTCACATGGTCAAAACATGGCTTCTGGGCAGTCCTTGCTAAATATAAGACCGGAACTAAGGAATGGGGACATATTATGAAGAATCAGAAGAATATCTGGTGTTAGAAGAGATATCAGATAATTCACATGGTATATGCAAATTTAAGAAAACATACATGACTTTAACTTCAAGGCAGGAGGGAACAATGACACTGGGAAGCCCAGATTCTGGGGCTGATCAAATGCCCTGTTTAAAGAGCTTAGCAAGGTCCCAGACCTGGTATATAACTGTAGCAGGGGAATGTGCTAGATCTCAATAGATTCATCAATCCACTATGAGGAAATAGTAATATCTCTCAAGGTAGCCCCATGGAAGAGAAGGCCTAGCTGTAGAACTTGGAGTTATGCAGTGGGATGGGTTTACTAAAGAAAGCTCTGAGTGTCGCCATTAAAACTCAGCATCTGGCAAAAAGTCTCTTTTGTACCATATGTATGTAAATGCACTGTTCAACTCACATGCTGCAGGGTATTTCGTTGCATTCAGGCCAAGGCCATGCTTCTCCCAGGTTTCTGCCATCAATGATAGAGACTGACAGAAGTACTAGTGTTGGCCTATTGCTATAGTATATGGAATTCTCTAATGAAGGCTTTTGAGTCAAGAGTACTCATGGGTCTGGTTGAAACAGTCTTAGAACTGAGCTATAGTGTGAGACTCTTGCTAACTAATCTGCTCTCCTTACCACTCTCCTTTCACAGGTATCAGACATGTATCATAGTCTGCAGACTCTCCCTACCTATTCATATTCCTTCTCTTTAATCCATCACAGGCATTTCTCCTAATAAATCTCTTGAATGTCTAATCTCATTTTAGCATCTGCTTGTTAGAGGCCCCAAACTAACACCAGAACCTATATTTAGATTATCCACTTCTTTCTCTTTCTTAATTACCTGCACTACTTTAAGGGTTCATTTATTCTTACTAAATTCTCTATCCAGTATTTGAACTTCCTCCACCCTGCCAGCCTTTATTTCTCTGCTTTCATTCTTGCTCTCACCCATTCTTTCCTTCACACTCCTGATTATTTGGTTTTATGCCTACTTTTCTGACTTTCCTTTAGGAAAACATTGCTGATTTCTTAATGGCCTACCTTCAGTGGTGCCCTGGTAAATGTTTAACAATAGACTCTTAGGGGAAAAAGCCCTAATTTGTAGCAATTGTCTATTTCCATTGCATGAGGACCCCCACTGTGATCAATTTCAAAAATGTCAACATACATTAATGAAAATGCAGTTGGGAAGAAATGTACCCAATTAGCTAATGTAAGCCTGTACAAGCTGACTCCGACATAACACTGCCCACCTCCCTTCTCAACCCATCGGTATTCTAGTCTCCATATCCTGGAAAAATCCTTTGCATGAATACTTTCTCTTCTATCTATTCTGGACAGCAACAATGTGGGCAGTGAGATAGGTGTGGATCATAGGTTCCAGGATATCAGAATTCTTTTTTTTTTTTCTTCCTGCTTCTGACGTGCTCCTGGATATCATAAGTGAATTTTCAGGGCAAGAAGGTTATTAGTATTATGCAGTATACTTTGTTCATCATTGAGGTAATAAGAAAAGCTTGGGAAGTACATTTTTAAAGTTACCATACATGAAAATATTGGTAAATATGAGACTGCAAGTCAGGTAAGGCTTGAAATCTGTGATAAGTCTAAAACTGCTAACCATTGCTAAAAAGCCACGACATTAATTGTACAGCTATTTTTTAAAATGGCCTTTTTTCATGCTACGAGGCCCTTTGCAAATATCATGGTGAGAAACAAAACGAGAATGTGAAGAAATATGGGGAAAATGAATTAATATGATAATTAGAATAATGAAACTGATAGTTTCTCTCATGGAGAGAAAGGGATAGACTGTCATTTCAGTTGGCATTAACTTCCCCCAACAGCTCCTGGAGATGAGCATAAGAGCTTTCTTGATAGAAATACATTAATCTTCCCACCATTCTCTGAGGAATGAATTTAAGCAGAGTTCCTAACTCTGGGTTTTTAAAGTTGAGAAACTTAAGGTCATGGAAATTAATTGCCTTGTTCCCACATTGCCCAACCTGATTCCAGGAGAATTCGCATCTATCTTGCCAGAATGAGTACTACAAAATATATTTTCGTTGTAAATCTTTAGTCTCTTCCTCTTCCTAAACCAACATTACTGAAATATATTTCTCAAAAAGCAAGACCTTTTGCAGATTCAAAACTTTTAAAGATTGTTCCATTCTTTTAGTCACCTAGGGATAAAAATACAGAGTTATTTTTGTCCCTTTCGTCATCATATTTAATCCATTGCCTACTCATGCAGAGTTTACATCTGCAATATTTATAAAATGATACCTATCATTTTACTGCTTATTACTTTTTATGGCAATAATCTCTAAATTAGTGCTTTCTCTTTTGTAAGAGGAAGTATAGCAAAGTACTCAAGAATATAAGCATTGGATTTTGCACAGCAAAGGAAACCATAAACAAGACGAAAAGACAACTCTCAGAATGGGAGAAAATATTTGCAAACGAATCAACGGACAAAGGATAAATCTCCAAAATATATAAACAGCTCATGCAGCTCAATATTAAAAAAACAAACAACCCAATCCAAAAATGGGCAGAAGACCTAAATAGACATTTCTCCAAAGAAGACATACAGATGGCCAAGAAGCACTTGAAAAGCTGCTCAACATCACTAATGATTAGAGAAATGCAAATCAAAACTACAATGAGGTATCACCTCACACCAGTTAGAATGGGCATCATCAGAAAATCTACAAACAACAAATGCTAGAGAGGGTGTGGAGAAAAGGGAACCCTCTTGCACTGTTGGTGGGAATGTAAATTGATACAGCCGCTATGGAGAACAGTATGGAGGTTCCTTAAAAAACTAAAAATAGAATTACCATGTGACCCAGCAATCCCACTACTGGGCATATACCCAGAGAAAACCATAATTCAAAAAGACACATGCACCCAGTGTTCATTGCAGCACTGTTTACAATAGCCAGGTCATGGAAGCAACCTAAATACCCATCGACAGATGAATGGATAAAGAAGTTGTGGTACATATATATGATGGAATATTACCCAGCCATAAAAAGGAACGAAATTGGGTCATTTGTAGAGACGTGGATGGATCCAGAGACTGTCATACAGAGTGAAGTAAGTCAGAAAGAGAAAAACAAATATCATATTAACACATGTTTGTGGAACCTAGAAAAATGGTACAGATGAACTGGTTTGCAGGGCAGAAATTGAGACACAGATGTAGAGAACAAACATATGGACACCAAGGGGGAAAGCCGCGGGGGGTTAGGGGTGGTGGTGTGATGAATTGGGAGATTGGGATTGACATGTATACACTGATGTGTATAAAATTGATGACTAATAACCTGCTGTATAAAAAAATAAATAAATTTAAATTTAAAAAAAGATTAAAAAAAAGAATATAAGCATTGGAGGCAGATTCTTGGGTAGAAAAATTGATGGCAACGTTTGGACTTGCTGATTAAGAGATGGACATGCATATCAGAGGTCCAGTGACGAAACGAGACCACAGTGTTGGCGCTCCCATTTACTGGTTTTGTGAGATTTAGAGATTTAACCTCTTTGATCCTTAATATCCTCATCCCTGAACATAACAATGATAAAAATAATACCTATTTTAGAGAGCCATTGGAAGAGTAAAGGGGAATATGTATGTTAATTGCTTAGTACTCTTCCTAGCACTTAGTGAGAGCTTAACAAATACTAGATATTAGTGTTATATGTGAATAGGTAGTTGCTATTCATGAAGAGCTCACACATTCTCTTCTGAACTGTTAATTCAGTGACCTCATATTGGTAGCTTGAAATTAGACCTGGTGGGTTATTTAATCACATAATACAGAACAGTTTGGTTTTTGTTTTTGTTTTTCCTAGAGAGCCTACTGCTAAACATTTACTACCATACCACTGATGTTGGGTTTATTAATATTGTACTTTGATATAGTTGTTCTAAATAGGTTAAAGAAAAAACAGTGGACAAATGAGTGAACAGGATGAGTTCATACCTAGTACAAGTTGGCCAGGATATGAAGTAATTTCTCTAGCAGTAAGCTAGAAGTGAAAGATATACTTAGTTAATTGGTTGGAGCCTTCCTTTGACTTGGATTATGTTCAGATGTGTAATTCAAAACTCTGTTAAGCTTTGGTAGCCTCTTAGTTAGGTCCTCTTTAGTAGGTCACAACTTAAAGATGATGTTCGTATTTTATATGCCACATTGTCCATGTTTTATACTCTGTATCAACCTGCAGATGAGTCTTCAGTAAATTATTTCTTAATTGTTCCAATCTTGTCTCTTCTGTGCTATGCAGCAGGCTGTGGAGAAGAAAACAGGTGTCCAGTCTTGGGTCAGAGAACAGAGGCAGAGCAGTGGCATTGGCTGTCCACTCTAGTTGTCTGAGTGGTCATCATGGGGACCCAAAGCAAAGGTAGACTTTGGGGAGGAAAGCTGTCTTCCATCTCTTCTAACAAGAAGATTCTCTTTCAAATACTGGCTTTTAGCTTTGTGCTTTATTTTTTACTAAGTATATTTTTCTTATACTGTCAACATCTTATTTCAGGCTATTATTTAAACTTTCATCTTGTTTGTGTTGTTGCAATTGCCTCCTAAGTATATTTACAGCTTCTAATATTTTTCTGTTCTAATTCTCCTTATGCCAACTTCTAAAAGAGAGATGAAGAGAGTGAAATAGAGAGAGACTGAAGTTTCTCATTAATTTGTGTTGTTTAAAATATGCTGTACAAACTCATCTGTCTGGAATTCAAGATCCTTCTCAATATGGTTTTAGTCTGCCTTTCAGATTTGCCTCATATTACTCTGTCCCGTATACCATAAAGAGAAACTAAATTGAGCTACTTATTTATGGGACATGATTTGGACTTGTTAAAAGACAAAATTCAACTGAGTCAAGTTTAAATATTTTATTGACTTTATTTTAATGATTCATGAATCAAGCAGCATCTAATCTAGCAGGTAGAAAGGAGCTCTGAGGAGCTGTAAAAAAACGAAATACTTTCATAGAAGGGAGTAGGAACAAGGAAGTTATACTGGGCAAAAAATAAGTGGATTGGTTATTGCAAGGTTACTTTCCTTTAGGGGGTGGCAAGGGTATATCAGGCAGATTAGCTCACTAGCACTGATTGAGTGAGTCCTGATTGACTGGTTTAAGATTCCATTTCTGAAAGAACTGAAACTAATTAAGTTTACTTTTGGTTTGGTGATACTGAGCTTAGCATAAGTAACTCCATTTTGAGCCTGTTGTCTTGTTGGGAAAAATTAATAAACAGAAACTTCAGTTAAATAGAGTTGGGAGACCAGAATAGGGGGCTCTCACACCCTGGGTTTATACCAGAGCACAAAAGGAAGAAGAAAGATTGTTCTCTACTGGCAAGGACTCAGCCAATGAAAAGCCATGAACTCTGTTTTCTAGAGCCCTCCCAACTTCCTTTTCCCCTCTATAAAAGCATCTCCTTGCCTTGCCTTGCAGGGACTTGCACATGGCTCACCATGTTTGCAGAGCCTGAATTGCAATTCTCTGCGGATCCCAAATAAAGCCATCTTTGCTGGAGAAAATATCTGGCAATCTATTTGTTTCAGGTCAACATCGTTAACAGACTTTTGTGTTTTGTGCAGTGTGCCAAGGCTATTCTTCTGCTTAGCCTACCGTTCACCATCTCTGTTTGTCACAGAATTCTACCATGTGTACCACATGTTTCATTGGTCCAACTGTACTTTCATCATTTTTTTTTAACATCTTTATTGGAGTATAATTGCTTTACATTGTTACATTAGTTTCTGCTGTATAACAAAGTGAATCAGCTATATGTATACATGTATCCCCATATCCCCTTCCTCTTGTGTCTCCCTCCTACCCTCCCTATCCCACCCCTCTAGGTGGTTACAAAGCACAGAGCTGATCTCCCTGTGCTATGCGGCTGCTTCCCACTAGCTGTTTTACATTTGGTAGTGTGTATATGTCCATGCCACTCTCTCACTTCGTCTCAGCTTACCCTTCCCCCTCCCCATGTCCTCAAGTCCATTCTCTACATCTGTGTCTTTATTCCTGTCCTGCCCCTAGGTTCTTCAGAAACTTTTTTTTTTTTTAGATTCCATATATATGTGTTAGCATATGTTATTTGTTTTTCTCTTTCTGACTTACTTCACTCTGTATGACAGACTCTAGGTCCATCCACCCCACTACAAATAACTCAATTTCATTTCTTTTTATGGTTGGGTAATATTCCATTGTATATATGTGCCACATCTTCTTTATCCATTCATCCGTTGATGGACAGTTAGGTTGCTTCCATGTCCTGGCTATTGTAAATAGTGCTGCAATGAACATTGTGGTACGTGTCTCTTTTTGAATTATGGTTTTCTCAGGGTCTATGCCCAGTAGTGGGATTGCTGGGTCATATGGTAGTTCTATTTTTAGTTTTTTTAAGGATCCTCCGTACTGTTCTCCATAGTGACTGTATCAATTTACATTCCCACCAACAAATTTTCTTTTTAATCTCTGAAAACCCTTAACACTTTGTCACTTTGTAAACATTTGGCAACTGTTACATTTGGTTTTGTATTATAGTTATTGGGGGACGAATTACATTTAGACATACAGATATGAGACAAGATGGAGGGACTCAGGATCCAGGAAATAGCACAACTGCCCTTTAAGACCAGAGAGATTATAAGAAAAAGAGTGAAACCAAAATTGACTCCAGACTGTGTGGAGAGTCGGATGGGTGGGCACAGAGTTCAGAGTATGTGGAATGCTCAGACAAGATTCAAGAAATGGTTGGTACCAGCATTTCTAAATGGGAGTGTAGTAAGGCGGGTAGCCTGTGACATTGAAGGTACAGGATAAGACAACCCTAGAGAAGCCAGTTATAATCAGAAAAATAACCAGGCCGTAACTCCTGCCATAAAAGGGGATAGAAGAACCAGGCCGAATAAATGGGTGAAAATCAAAGTACGGCTCTTATAATTTCTATGTTTGGGCAAGCATGGCATCAAAGAGGACCAGGTGAGCTTTGATCAATGTGAGCACTCAAGGATAATTCCTGCAGGTGTACCTGGCTCTGATTCTTAGCAAAAACCAGCAGTGTTGCCTGAGCTCAGATTTGAGAGGCCTAACTCAAGCCACACCAGAATAAAGGGGAAGGAGAGGGTGGAATTAGGTCTGAAGCTTTAATCTAATCACTGCCTCTGTCAGAATTATCTCAAGAATAAGAAGACCCTGAACCCACTAATGCTAATGCTGGAGGTAACTGGGCAGGAGACCTCCAGGCTGTGAGATTTTCTGAGTGGCAGATGATATGGAGGTAGGGCTGTGATACTTGATACTGATTTAGCTGTGTTTTGAACCAGTGGAGAGTAGCAACTTGCCTCATTAGCATGTCTGTTGCTTAACATATCTGAGACCTTGCATATAGAAGGTACTCAGAAAAATTAGGATTGGTCGTAGTATAGACTATTATGGCAGAACATCTCTGTAGCACAGTTGAAACTCAAGATCTGGGTCTTGTGCCTTTTTTCCCCTCATCTATAAAATGTGGATAATAGTTTTATATTATAAGGTTATTGTGAGAATTAAATGAGATAATTTATATAACAAAATAAAAATACATAGTAATTAGCAAGCAATCCATACAAGCTGGAGATTATTTTGTCATTATTATTCATATCATCGTCATCCTTTTCAAAAAATTCGTATACTTTATAAAGTCCAATTACAGTAGAGGTGAGATGTTCCTATTTTATTTTCTGTTCCACAGATTGAGAATAAGATTGCTATTATTTATTCATAATAAATCTACACTTCAATCAAAATTGTTTATCTCTTTGAGTTGCTTATAATAGGCAACCTGTATAGATTATACAAGATTTCAACCTTTTATGCTTGCTTTTTAGAGACACTCACATCTACGTTGAATGTGGTATTTTTTCAATTAAAGAAGAAAAAGTATAACATTTAAAGGTCGTATTGTTTATATCCTTAATAAATACAGTAAAATAAAATGCCAGTCTGAATATTTCATTAAGTAGCTAAGTTTGCTAGGCTGTCATTCTCAGAATTTAATTTAGAAGAAAACATCTGCATTTTTCTTGGATGTTACATCTTATAAGTTGCAAATACTGACTGCAGCAAGTGAGTTTAATACAGAAAAATAATTAGAAAGCATAGCACTGTTGTTCCTGAAGGGGGGCAGCTCTGTTACAAAAAATACATTAAAAAATAAACCTTCTTTTCTTGTGGACTAGAGTCAGTGGTCTTCAGAGCCTGGGGTTTATGCAAATATTTGGATGATTTTTAACTTGTAAGAGAATTGCTAAGTTACAAAATTTATCTCTAAAGAATATTCCCAGAGGCCTCTAACACAACTTATGTTATGCAAATACCGTGAGTTGGACAAAACTATCAGCATATTGCCAAATGTATATAAGCAGTTAGATTAAAAAATACTTACATAAAAATACTTTCTTATTACTAATATCATTTAATTTCAGAGTTCATCCAAGATTTCCAGATCAGTCTCTACAGCCGCCAGTATTGTTAGTACATTTGAGACAATTCACTCCAGTATAATTTGCTCAGAGGTGTTGTCTCAGAAACAAACATTTCCAGTCCACTGGAATTTGTGTGTTGCAAAGTCTTGTCAAAGCTTGGGAGAATAATTGTATCTCCTTGAATGTGAAGCTATTCATTAATTTACTTATAATAATAGTAATAGAACTAATATTGATGAAAATGATGATGATGAACACTACAGTTTTTGAATTTGAATACTTATATGTACTAGGCTTTGTGTTAAGTGCTTTTTGTGTATTATCTCCTTTATTTGAATCTTTACAATGCCTTATTTATTGAATAATATTATTTTTAGTTTGTTTAGGAAATATTCATTGAGTGCCTATATACCTCACACTCTTACGTGTTGGAAATTTGGAGGTGAAAAAAATATACAAGTTTCCTGTCTTCATAGAGCATATGTTTTTGGGTTCATTAACACTCTCTATTCAAGAGTTTACATTTTATTATTTATATATCATTAGGTTCCTGAAGCTCTCAAAGATTAGATAAGTTATCCAAGGCTGCACATGGTGTGTGGTTTTTAGTGTCCTTCCCTTTCAGATGTCCTAAGGATCACTTTGCTTACAATTAGTATAGACAATTTTTTTTTTTCTCTATGGGGTATGTGGAAATGGTAAATTTCAAAAAAGCATGCCCTATATCTCATAGCCCCTCCCATATTCCTGTATTTATGAATTAGCTTTTGCCTTTGCTTTATTTTTTATTTTAATGTAGTCAAGCTACTT
The DNA here is from genome assembly GCF_009873245.2 of Balaenoptera musculus. Taxonomy (NCBI): domain Eukaryota; kingdom Metazoa; phylum Chordata; class Mammalia; order Artiodactyla; family Balaenopteridae; genus Balaenoptera; species Balaenoptera musculus. Next base: position 77,046,568 of record NC_045800.1, on the reverse strand, counting down.
CAACACTAAGTGCGAAACTTGCTGACTGGCTAAATACTGATTTTTTAATTCTACACTTAATTTGTGCAACGAAATTATTTTTTAAATCATGACTGATATAAACCTTTTCAAATTCAAATATTGAGATGAACACATACTTTCCTCTTTCCTTTAAAGCGTTGAACTGAGTCGCATTAATTATTTTCCTAAAGTCAAACTGTCTTTGCTTTGGATGTACCACTACCAAATGATTCAGCTAACATCTCCTAAGTATAAGAATATTATCCTGTAACCACAATATCATTATCAGGCCTTAGAGAACTACCAATAATTCCATAACATCATATAGTATCTAGTCTGTAATTTTTCACATTGTTGCAAATATTTTTCCTTCCCCTCAAGAGCAACTCAAGTTTCTTACATTGTCTTTCATTGCTATGTTTTTTTCAATCTAGAAAAATATTTTTCTTGTTTTCTTTTTCTTTCTCTTCAGCTTTTATATTAATAGCCAATACTGAGGACACTGGGTATGCATTTTTTTTTTTTTTTTTTTTTTTAATTTTTGGCTGTGTTGGGTCTTAGTTTCTGTGTGAGGGCTTTCTCTAGTTGCGGCAAGCGGGGGCCACTCTTCATCGCGATGCGCGGGCCTCTCGCTATCGCGGTCTCTCTTGTTGCGGAGCACAGGCTCCAGATGCGCAGGCTCAGTAGTTGTGGCTCACGGGCCTAGTTGCTCCATGGCATGTGGGATCTTCCCAGACCAGGGCTCGAACCCGTGTCCCCTGCATTGGCAGGCAGATTCTTAACCACTGCGCCACCAGGGAAGCCCTGGGTATGCATTTTTAATCATGATACAAACTCACACCCTAGGCCAGAGTCAACTTCCATTCCATAGTGGTTAAGTAGAGTTTTTCTTTTCTCTCCTTTACAGACACTTTAGCTATCTTTGGCTACAATATTTATGCAGAAAGTACTTTTCCAGGTCATTTTGATAATGGGTCTAACTAAAGACTCATTGGTTGTATTTGTGAGTACATTCAAATTGCAGCTCCTAAAGCTTAAATCCAGTGTTGATGATCATGTGAGACTTTTGGTTTGACCTTCTGATCACCAAGGTTTGAGTACCCTCATCTTTGATGAAGCTTTCACGATTTTTCATCTTTGGTTTGCATTCAACCAGATAATTTTTTTACATATAAGTATTCTATCCAGGGCCTTCCCTGGCTGTCCAGTGGTTAAGACTTCACCTTCCAATGCAGGGGGTGCGGGTTCGATCCCTCGTCAAAGAGCTAAGATCCCACATGCCTTGCAGCCAAACAACCAAAACATAAAACAAGTAATATTATAATAAATTCAATAAAGACTTTAAAAATGGTCCACATCAAAAAAATCTTTAAAAAAAATTTGTTTAATAAACAAATGTTAATTTGCCATTCTTGTTTTTGTTGACCAAAAAAGTCATTCATCTTTTTTACATGCTAATAGCCTATATTACCCCCACCCCACCCCCGCCGAGGAAAGATTGTATGCAGAACATATGGCTAGTGAATTAAAGTATTATAAACATTGGAGATCTATCAGTGTATTAAAACTTTTACACTACTGTAAGAATTTTGCATTTGTTACAGAATATAAATTTCTCTGAGCTTATAATGATTGTATAGCTTTTTAGCTGAAAGAGAACTTATTTATTTGCCTAATCCCCTAATTTTCCATTGGAGGAAATTGAAGAATGGAAATGTGACTTGTGCTGGGTCACAAAGCTAATTAATGGTCCATAGCAGGAGATGTTCCCAGGATGCTTGACTCCTAATCAAGTGTTCCTTTAAAGGGCAACCTGTACCAGATAATATAAAGTTCAACCCTCATATATATGGTCAATTAATTTATTACAAAGGAGCCGGGAATATACAATTGAGAAAGGACAGTCTCTTCAATAAACAGTGTTAGGAAAATTAGACAGCCACATGCAAAAGACTCAAACTAGATCACTATCTTACATCATATACAAAAATTAATTCAAAATGAATTAAACATTTGAATGTAATACCTGAAGTCATAAATCTCCTAGAAGAACATATAGGCAGTAAGCTCCTTGACATCGGTCTGGGTGATGATTTTTTGGATTTGACACCAAAAGCAAAGGCAACAAAAGCAAAAATAAACAGTGTAACTACAACAAACTAAGAAGCTTCTGCACAGCAAAGGAAACCGTCAACAAAATGAAAAGGCAACCTACCGAATGGGAGAAAATATTTGTAAATCATATATCTGATAAGGTTTTAATATCCAAAATATATAAAGAGCTTATACAACTCAGTATCAAAAAAACAATTTGATTGAAAAAATGGGTAGAGAATCTGAATAGACATTCTTCCAAAGAAGACATACAGATAGACAACAGACACATGAAAAGGTGTTCAACATCGCCAATCATCAGGGAAATGCAAATCAAAACCACAATGAGATATCATCTCACACCTGTTAGAATGGCTATTATCAAAAGGACAACAAATAACAAGTGTTGGTGAGAATGTGAAGAAAAGGAGAACTTGTGCACTGTCGGTGGGAATGTAAACTGGGGCAGCCACTATGGAAAACAGAAAGGAGGTCCCTCAAAAAATTAAAAATAGGACAACCATATGATCCAGCCATTCTACTTCTGGGCATTTATCTGAAGAAAATGAAAGTACTAACTTAAAGATATATGCACCCCTAGGTCCATTACAGCATTATTTGCAATAGCCAAAGAAAAACAACCTAAGGGTCCATGGATGGAGGAATGGGTAAAAAAGATTGCCTCTCTGGCTGGCTGGCTGTCTGTCTATCTATCTATCTATCTATCTATCTATCAATATAGATAGATTATGGAATATTATTCAGCTCTAAAAAAGAATGGAATCTTTTTTTTTAACATCTTTATTGGAGTATAATTGCTTTACAATGGTATGTTAGTTTCTGCTTTATAACAAAGTGAATCAGCTATACATATACATATATCCCCATATTTCCTCCCTCTTGTGTCTCCCTCCCTCCCTTCCTATCCCACTGGTGGTCACAAAGCACACCGAGCTGATCTCCCTGTGCTATGCGGCTGCTTCCCACTAGCTATCTATTTTACATTTGGTAGTGTATGTCCATGCCACTCTCTCACTTTGTCCCAGCTTACCCTTCCCACTCCCCATGTCCTCAAGTCCATTCTCTACGTCTGCACCTTTATTCCTGTCCTGCCCCTAGGTTCTTCAGAACCATTTTTTTTTTCAGATTCCATATATATGTGTTAGCATATGGTATTTGTTTTTCTAAAAGAATGGGATCTTGACGTTTGTGAAAACATGGATGGACCTTGAGGACATTCTTTTAGTGAAATAATGTAGACAGAGAAAGACAAATGCCATGTGGTCTCACTTATATGTGAAATCTAAAAAAAACAAAACAACAACAAAAAAAACCCAAAACAATCAACAAAAAAAAGCAAACTCATAAATACAGAGAACAAGTTAGTGGTTGCCAGAGGCAGGGGTGGGAGAGTGGGCAAAATGGGTGAAGGGAGTCAGAGGTATAAACTTCCAGTTATAAAATAAAAAAGTCAGGGTGTAATGTATAGCATGGTGACTATAGCTAATAATACTGTATTACAAATAAAGACGCTGAGAGAATGGATCTTAAAAGTTCTCATTACAAGAAAAAAAATTCTGTAACTATATATGCTAACGGATGTCAGCTAAACTTATGTGTGATCACGTTGCAATATATACAAATATTGAGTCATATTGTATACCTAAAAGTAAAATAATATTCTATTTCAATTATATATCAATTTTAAAAGTTCATTCTTTAAAAATTCACTGTTAGCATAGAAATCAAATATAGATGAAAAATATTTCCTTATTTAAACAATGCATCACATTACAAACAATATATTCTACTGGAAGCCTATTAAATGATTCTCTTGCCATATGATGCTACATTGGTTTTTGTGAATTCAGCTCAAGTCCTAAGTAGCTGTGTAACTCAGTCTGTAAAAGCAGCAGGCATGTCCTTATTCAGTAAGATTCAAAATATTTTATGAGTGAATGGTGTATGATTTAGAAGTGCCAGTTAGGGTCTCTCCAGTCCTTGACATGCAATACCACTTTCTTCATCAAGGGTTAGTAAGTACAGGACCCACGTTTCCCTCCTAATTCCCCATTATGTACCTTCTCCCTGACCCAAGGCCCTGACAGCATCACTAATCAGCCTTGGCCTTCCTTTTGACTTTGTCTGGATGTAACCTCACCCTCCTTGGCCACCTAGTGCTCCAGGAAATCCCTAAAAATGAAATGGAGTTGGCAAATGAAGTGAAACTTGTTTAGCCTCCTGGTCCTAATCCCTTCTGCTTAACACTCTGGTAGATATTATCTTCTTTTCCCCACCTCATCTCTATTTATCTTAAAATCACAGAAACATTTATTTTAATAGCTTGGACTTAGAATGTACAGACACAAATTAACTTCTTTTTTGACATGAGGATATTACAGAGACTCATCGTGATGCAGTATGGCGATACAATTTTGAATTTCTTGGTTCTTTTTGCTCTTTCCATTGTTATGTCTTCATTTTTCCCTTGATTAGTGATCTGGCAACCAATAGGTCTCCTCTTCCCTTCCATAAATCAGTACAATGTCCAGGGAGAAAGATGCCGCCCCTGGATATTCCCTTTTAGGGACCTATTTACCTATCAGCAGAGTCAGTTTCACAGTTATCTTGGGATTCTGCAACAATTTTCCCAGGTGTTGGGCAGGCAGGAATCATGGCGTATGTGTTAGCACAAGTCCGTAATTGAATCCTTGCCAGTATGGGATTAGGAATAAGAGTCAGCCCTCATTCCATCTGCACGGTCCTCTGACACTTAGACTTCTGCTGAAAGGGAGCAGGTTATTGGGACTTAACTTTCCCCCTCTCAGTTACATTCTTATTTAGAATTAACCTCAATTTCATATTCATTAATGAGCTCGGTGATGCAGCCACTCAAAATATTTCCCTGGAAAGTTGTCAGCGTTAATCATCAGAAATAAAATCGTTGCCACCTCGACATTCTTTATCCAGTGTGAAGCTCATAACCACCTCCTCCTTGCTTGTTATAATGATATCCTTGGGGGTATTTACCAGTTTTACTGAGAAAATACTGGCAGTCATTCACATTTTTCAGTCCTCCCTCGATAACAAACATCATCATAAGCATTATGTTCTCTGTTAAACAATAAAAGTTGTGAATATTGATTCTGATTCACCCAAAATGCTTCTACTGCCCTTTAACAGCTGATGTGGACAAGGATGGTAAAGTACCTTTTATTACTCTGTCATGTAAGGAGCTCCTCCTTGAAATGCACTATCTTTTGGACAAGTCCAAATGCTTCTTGTTTGTTCCCTTTTATAAGGTATAAATGGAGATACCAGCAATGTTAGTGGTGGCTCCAGAATGGGTTTGAGAAGAGAATGGGTACCACCATTCTGTGTGGAGAGGGCTGGTACTGAGTGTATTCCTGAGCATTTTGCAGGTTGAGGGCGTCTCTTACATCAGAACTTACATCAGTTCACTGTCACATGAAGTGCCTTGTTTTCGTAGCAGACTGACATCAGGGACCAAATAGGACAGGTTTGCAAATGCTGCAGTCATGGACCAATGGAAAAGCTGCAGACTGGCTTGTAGTGGACTGAACAGCAATTTAGGACTAGGAAGGTGATGTACATCATTAGGGCACAAGGGCCAAATTTTTATAATTTGAGATATTTCATGTCTTCCAAGATAATCCCCCTATCTGCAATTTAAAGGTCTCAGCAATGGAATATGGCCCCTCATTCCTCCACTCTATGTACTTTTGCTTTCTCTACACTTTTTCTCACTCTAGTATATATATATATATATTTTTTTTTGGCCTTGCCACGCAGCTTGCAGGATCTTAGTTCCCTGACTAGGGATCGAACCCATGCCCCCTGCAGTGGAAGCGTGGATCCCTAACCGCTGGACCTCCAGGGAATTCCCCTCATTCTAGTCTTAACATAGATGCTAGACAGCATAACAAAAAGCTTAGAAAACTAGGTACTAGATTATGGGGAAAAAAGTTTGTTAAACCCCAGAATTAACTCTTCAGTGTGGTTTACCATCTTGGCAAATCCTATGTTTTAACTTAAAATGGGTAGTTTATATTCTCCAGGAAGATAAATGCTAAAAGAAACATTATTTTAGGGTGCACTGCCCTCAGGCACCCCACCAAGCACCCCTGTGCTCGGGAAGTGGAAGCTGTTTTCTGCGGCAGTCCAGCTCTGTCTCAGCTGGCCCTTCTGTTCATGACTCCAAGCACTTCCCTTCCCAAACATCCACAATAGGGGGCAGAAGCTCAGGCTGGGGAGATGTGTGGCCTTCCTCGGACAAGGGAGCACACAGGAATACACTTTACCAAAGGACTAGGATGATTTCTGCCCAGAACTCTGCACTTAGACCAAATGGTTGATTTTTTCTTGTACTGACCTTCTCGGATGTGGCCTTGGCCGCTGCTCCCGAGTTTCACCAGCTTCCTAAGACTCAGACCCTCTTTGCCCTTCTTGATCCACTCCTAAGCTTGAATCTAGACTTTTCTTTGCTGCAGCTCCTGCTAATCATTTCTTCATGGCTGAGGACTCCCCGGCCATTATGAACAATTGACCCTCAAATCAGTGTGATGAATTAATCACTTATTTCTTTCCTAACATCAACCCCCCTTCACCCACCCCACCAAATTAATTAGGATCTAAACTTTACCTGAGAAAGAATAAGGTTTACCAAATCAAGCAAACAGTTAATGTGACTGCATTCTACGCCAGCATCTTGTCATTCATCAAAGACAGCAATTCTTCAGGAAAAGAGTAATCACATCTCTGCTAATATTTTTAATATAAAAGCTAATGCTGTCTTCCTGGCAATTTTAGAGTTTGTGTGAAATGTATTTAAAATTAGAAAACAATATTGAGAGAAAAAGTGACTGCATTCTTATTACTGTCATAAAAATAATACTTTTAGTTATGTAGTTTAATGACTCTTAATTCAGATTGTCGTAAGCTGCTTTAATTGAGTGCCTATAAAAATATGGAATGTATTTGACAGTGTTTTATTTCTTATTTCTGGTAATATTTTGTGACCATCTGCCAGACTTCAAGCTGCTGCAAGCAAAGGTATTTTGTGTTTCTCAAGATCAACAAAGTATCTTTGCTTCAGAGAGAGTCTAATCCTCCTTGTGGGAACTGGCTATACAAATTACCTTATTTTGGGGAAGGACCCTTTCTAAATTTTTTTGTTTATTTCACTGTGCTAATTTCATGCAGTCTAAGTACCAATTACCTTAGAGTGAGCTCCTTTTCTCTTAGTTATTTTTGAAATATTATAATAAAAATTTTATTGAATTGCATACCTCTAAAGAAGGTAAAATGTATTTCTTTCTGATATATTATTTTCCTACTAATGGATATTAACTTCTTTTCTCTAACTTGTCACTTTTATGGTTGACTAATAAAAAGTAACAAATTGACTTAATCTGGAGGAACTGTCATGGACAGAGTAATTTGTAAGAATTTTAGAAGAATGAGTTGTAAATTAGGAGTGAGAAGCAGAGAGAAGCATGTATTGGGCCAGAGGAGGAGACTTGGTAATGTTTGGAGGTATTTGATCACTGTGAGTCTAACCAATGTGTGATAGGAGATAGATATTTGCTTCAAGAAATTACTTTCATTAAGCATAGGAATCTACTGGATAATGTAAGCTTGGAGAAAAAAATGATTATCAATTCATCTGAAAAAAGATGTCCATCTCATACTCTCCAAGCAAATATTAATACATTCTAGATTATTTTTAAGTTTGAAAGAAAATAAATAAAATAATTAAAGTACTGGAAGGAAATATAAGTGAGTGATAATACAACCTTATGAAAGCAATGGACTATCTAGGTATGACGACAAAAATTAAAATCATAAGGGAAAACGTTTGACAATAAGAATTTTTTAAAACTTCCTTTTGGCAAAAATGGCTTAAAAATTACCTAAGAAAATTGTTTGATATATACAGATATAGATATATAGATATAGTGACAAAGGGTTAATATATCCAAACATGATGCACTTATTCTCCAGGCCTTTATTCCTTTTCCCTCTCCATGAAATGTTCTTCTGTCCTTCTTCACCTGGCTCATTCCCATTTACTCTTCAATTTCAATTTAAGCCTTTCTTCCTTGCGTGGTCTTTTCTGATGGCCTGATTCTCTGACCTCTCTTACCATACCTTCTGTGCCAGGGAATTATTTACCAACCCAGCTGTCTTTTTTAGTGTCCCTCTTCTTTGGTAGACTTGAGGCACCATAGGGAAGGGGCCATGTTTTATATTCACAGTGGTATCTGCAGCTCCTAACACATATTATCGAGCATATAGTAGGTCTCAATATTATTTGCCATTGAAATGAATGATTTGTTAAAGAGCTTATTATGAACTACTAGATGAACAAGCAGTTCAAAAAGAACACACACACAGAAGTGGCCAAACATGAAAACGTGTGCTGCTTCAATAACAATCAAATATTAAATCATATATTTACGTATATATCTCTATTTTCTATAATTATGTATGCACTTTTGTCAGAATACCTAAGAAAATGAATAATGTCAGCAATGTCCTGTAAGGGTGTGATGGCACATGTATCTCATAAGCCACCTCTGGCAGGAATTTCAACTGGTACAAATTTTCTGTGAAAACAATACTGTTCACACACAGATTTATATTAAGAAAATAATTCGTTTAATTGAGCAAGGATGCATATAAAGCAAAGCTTTGATAGTACTGTTTTACAAACTTAAAGAATCAGAAATAAGCTAAATGTTTATCTGTAAGGTACTATTTTTAAACTCTGGGCACAACCATCCAAATATTGCAGTATTACCAATGCAGCTATGAAAACATACGATATATCTAGCGTTATGGAGATAAAGAAATACCCATGTGAAGAATAATTGAAAAAGAGGCTCTCTATATGTATCTATGTATATGTGTGGATATATGATAGTAGGATCCCATTTTTTTGCAAAATACATTATAGATGCATAAATATTTAAATATTCTGAAGAAAAATTGTGGAAGAGTATACCTACAATATTAAAATGCTTATATCTTGGTACTTATTAGCATTACATACTAGTTAATCTGTTGACCTATGATTTCTCTCAATGCAGTAATTTTCGTATAAGTTACAATGTCCCTAAGAAGGGTGAGTAAATAGAAAGATAACCAGACAGATCAACAGAGAGGGATAATGAGGCATGAAGGTACAGACTGATTTTGGGTTCTCGCAAAAGCAGAGCTTGAGAGAAAAAAATTGCATGCAGATGGTTGATTCTGGAAGACCATCCCAGGGAGGAGGCATTAGGAACAAGAGAATGAAAGAGGGAAGGAGATAAAATCCATTAAAGACCATGTTATCAATTTGACCACCACCTCTGGTGACAAGTTGCTTGATTCCATGGACCTTGAAGGTAAGATTGATTGTGTCTTCTGTGTGGTGGATGAAAAGTCTGACCTTCATTGCTTCCACTGTGCATGCATATCTCTGTGGAGGTCAGGAACTTAGGAGTCAAGCTCTGCCAGGTGGATGTGACTGAGCTACTTGGAAGGAAATAATGAGAGAAATGCAAGTAATTATTGTAATTGTTAATTTTGGAGTGAACATGGCCGGGATAAAATACTAGCAGTAAAATTGGGCTTAAAAGCATTCCTTTGAGAATATCAGTTACTGGTTGGGAAAATTCCCTTGGCTGTCCACAGCAGTTTCAGCTTTGATTCTGTTTCTGAGGACAGAGAAAGTGCACATGAGGAAAGATGCATTCAGTCTTTAATGAGTTTCTAGTGTGGATCACGAAAGAGTCCAGGAGAGACTTTGGCCCCAGTTCAGAAATGGGATCTAAAGAACAGATACCTGGGTTGGGTCACTAGGGAGTAGGGTCAGCAATGTAAACTAAGCAAGGGAGTGTCCTGTTAAACATATCTCTGCCAATTAGGGATTCATTTGTATCCAGAAGATATTTTTAGGTCCTGACCCCCGATAAGGGTATGATAACTGAGATCAACCATACTGAGTGTATTTTTTAATTTAGGATTAAAGGGTAGGGATGTTTTAAGTGCTAGATACTTCCGTTTGGAATATTGAAGTGACAAAGAGTCTGTGGTCTGGTGACAATTATGTTTCTCTCAACAGTGCCTTACCAACTCTCTCAATGCTGCTGTTTTTGGAATAGAAGAAATTAGAATTCATAAGAATTGTTTTTAGGCTTGTGTTCAAGAATCTAAATATAAAAAGTCATTAAATTTTTTTAATCAAGAATTTTTTTTTAATATAGCATTGGGATCTCATTTGTTCAGCTGTGGACAGTAACATGTTGCTTATGCCCTGATTACATATGCTTACGTTGAAGAGCAGATCTATTTGCATATAGAAAATGCGAACAGGCATGAATGGGAAATAGTATCATAAGGGAGATCATTTGCATACATAGATGAATGAATCTGAGGTTTAAAAATGAATGAATCTTACCAGGTCCATGCTCTTAGGATTAAAGAAGTTAATATCACTGAAGTTCTGATTAAATTAGAAGTGTTCTAAAATGTGACTAATTGCCTTTTCCAAAAGAAGAACAATGTGGAAGTGGGTACTTTTTTTTCTTTCTTTTTAATTAAGGCATAGTCATTCATTTCAAGTATTTTATATTTCATTCAGCATAATTCAGTTAATAGGAACATGATCCAGAGGTAAGGGAAAATGCTAGGATAATTTGCACAGGGCTGCTCAAACTCTGTTGAAACTGAGCTTTACAGGCCAAGGGACTCATTTAGACCCCAGTTCCCCTAACTCTCAAAGAAATGTGGAATGCTTAAAGAGACAGAAAGAAGTCTGCTAAGTATTTCTACTTGAAGAGAGAATTTGAATTAAAAGGTATTTACTTCTGCCAGCTTGAATATTTCTTATGTCCTCCAACCCTTTACACATCTTAATTGAGGAAATAGATATCCATTTGTCCAACTGATTACCTCCTTACACTGCCCCAAATACATTTTTTCTCTTCCTAATGAACTAAAATCTTCACCCTAGAGGAAACACTTGTGGTCATCTATCTTTTCCTTTAATTCCATTCCCAACTGGTTTTTTTGTTTGTTTTTCTGACCCTTTCAGCCCATACTAATTCCTGTACCCTTCCCTTACAAGTTGTTTTGGTATCTGTTGGAAATACTACTGAAATATCAAGAAGTTTCCCAACATTCTTCACCTTGCCTTGAAAGTCGGCTGTGACACACTGGATTACCGATCTCAATCTTTCAGTCTTTCAGTTAAATGACAGAGCTATTCCCTCACCCATGGGTGCTGCATGTGACCATGTCACTTGCTCTGTCCAATAGAATATGAACAAAATAGTGGTTGGTTTGTTCCAAGCTAAGGCCTCAATGATCCCCCCTGTTCTCCTACTCAAACTCTTGTCATCCACTGATAACTTGCCTCAGGTAGCCACAGATCCAAGGAAAGGGAAGAGATGGCTAGAGCAGATCAGAACCTAACTCAAAGTCTGGAAGCAAATCCAAGTGATCTGTAGGCTCGAGCAGGCAGCCCCAGACAAACCTGTGCGTAAGAAAAGAAAGGCCTTTGCTTGTGAGCCACTGATTTTTAGCGTGGCTTATAATGCAGCAGTTACAGTGATAGATGACAAAATTCATTCCTTTTACCGACTGAAATCTAACAACTTCCTTCTACTCTTCTAGCCTCACTTAGGTAAAAAATTGCTAATTTATCTATATCATTTGTAAGGTTATCAAATCCATTTGGATAATTGCAGTCATTCTGTAGTGCAAGCTGACACCATCTATTCAAATTAAACATGAGCCTTCCCTACAACCATGCACTCCTGCGTATCTATCCAAAAGAAAAACACTCACCCAGGCCCGCAGAAGGGCATCTGTGAAATCATTTAAGTATAATTTGTATTGTCAGAAGTTGGATATAATTGGAGTGAAGCCCGCAACAGATCAAAGGGTCTACTGAATCCAAACAGACAAACAGGCAATAAAACTAATCCATAACAAAACAAAAATTCTGTCATCTCTCATTCAAGAGATGAAAGATATCTATAAACCATTGATCCATTTACAGGGCTCATCAAATAATCAGACCATAAAACCAAATCTTCAATCATTGCTGCCACCAATGGGGAATAATAACTTATCCGTCTTTAACAAACCAAAAGCAAAAACAAAACACAAAATCACTCCATGCCCACCCACCATGGAGTATCATGCAGCAATTTGAAGAAAATCATAATTGTACACATGGCAACAGGCAGAATTTTGAAAACATGATACTGAGTGAAGAAAACGAAATAATGAGATATATAACATAATGGCATTTATGAAAACTAAAAAACATATGTATATTCATGAACACTTATAAATGGAAAATACCAACATTTTAAAACATCAAAACAATTCTCTGGGAGGGAAGTAAGGGATGGAGTATGAGATATGAACATTACCACAAACAAAAGATGGGACAAGAAGAGAGCTTTGAAGTGACCAAAGACAAGAGTATGCCACAGACCAAGAGTATCATGGAATCAAACCTATCCATCTGAGTTAAAAAAATAAAGTATGTTATAAAGTCTTCCCCCCAGTGTAAAAATAACTATATTATTTTTTCTGATAGTTTTTAAAATGATTGATTTTTTTCATTTTGTCAGTTGATATATTTGAACTGGATTTTACTAGATAGTACTGTAAGATTGTGATTTAATTTTGTTTTCTTTCCAAATACCTAAATCTCTCAGTCTTTTATTGAATAATCCTTACTTTTTCCACTGATCTGTAATGCCTCTGTTAACATATATTAAATTATACTATATACTCTGTGAACTCAAGTCTATTTCATCTTTTATTGAATTGTTTTCCTATTTTTTGTACTATTATCCCAATGCTTAAATATTGTTTATCTAATTTTAAAAGGCTTCCCTGGAGATGCTCAATGGATGTACCTGACAGAACTGGATAAACTTCCTCACCGGAGGCGTGGGTGAGTCTCATTGTGGTAACTCCAAAGTCATAGTGGAACTTGGCTGATTTTTAAAAAAAATTTAATTTCTCCTCTTCAATAATTTTCTGTTATGCTGTGTTGTGTTGTGTTTTTGGTTTGTTAAAGACAGATAAGTTGTTGTTCCTCACTGGTGGCAGCAGTGATTGGTAATTTGTTTTATGGTCTGATTACTTGCTGATCACTGTAAATAGACTAAAGGTTTATTGAGATCTTTTATCTTTTGGATGAGAGATGGTGGAGAAACTGTTCTGTTATTCTGATTTGTTTGATTGCCTATTTGTCTATTTAAGTTCAAATCGATTACGAATTTTATGACCACTGGTGAGAAAAAAATGTTCTTTAGTGTCTAGACTGGTGAATTTTTGTGTTTCTGTATTTATTCTTTGCTAAAATTGGAGAATTGCAATTATAAATATCCTCTATGTCTGTATGTCTGGTGTCTATAATTCAGAATGGCCTTTACCTCTAATTGTGATTCTGTGATGCTTTCCTATTTCTTGAGACTATTAAAGATTTAGATGAAAGAGATCCAGTTTGGGGAGGTATGGATGCAGGCATGGGGGCTTTCCTTAAACCTGGGTATCTGATCCAAAGTTGGGGAGAACATTTAGACCCCAGTATAATCTCTCCAGGCAGAAATTACTGAACATGATGAGGTTAACCATATCTTACAACATTTTTTGTGAGACAATGTAATGTTTGCCTTCTCTCTGCTTTATTGTAACATCAGTGTCACAAGTTTGGATGGAAATTTCTCAGATGAATTTTACATGCATTCCATGTTCAGTTTCTAACAATCACATGAAAGTTATATGTCTGAGGAAGGTGCACAAAGATGTTCATGTAGCATGTCTGAGAATAATAGTTAAGTCACAATTTATTATTACTGTTATTATTATTATTTGTCCAAGAGAAAAAGGACAAAATCTTGAGAAGCTTGCAAGGTGTTTGGATAAATCAGAATTTGACCAATGGTCACCCGAAACACCCAAAGCAAAAGCACACGCAACCACACACTTTGAGCCTGCACACCCAGAAGCAGGTGCACGGTGCACAAGTGTCTGTGTTGTGTTTTACAGAGAGCCTGGAGCTGAACAAGGACATTTACATGGCTCAAATAGAAACAAGTAAAATTTTAATTTTAAGCATCCCTTTTCTCTTTCCCTCCCTTTTAGGAGCTATAAATAACAAGCAAATAATTTTTTTTAAATTACCCTCATTTTCTAATTCAGAAAATCTCTTTCTAGCTCAGACCTCCAAAACCAGCTCTGAGACTCTCTGGTCCTAACTTGTACAAAAGCTGGTTAAACTGCTCTGCCCTCCTTTCAGGGCCGTTCTCTCTCCTCCTCTAGTGGCAGCAAGGCTTTTACAGCAGTATAAAGATGCTGTTCCTCTAGTCACACACATGTTCATCACTCAGGACAAAAGTCAGTTATGGTTTAAGTACCAAATCTCTCTTTTGGTTATATCAGTGCAGATTGATGTTTATATTTCTGTTTCTCCTTTTCCCCCTCTATTCATATGCTAACTGTTTTCTTTTTCCTTTATTATTTTTAAATGTTCAATATATTTCAGAAGTGTTTCACATAACTGGTATATAGTTTGATTTAGTTATGTAAATTAATTTGAGCCATATCCCATTACATTTCCATTTTTTTCTTTTCTTTCTTTTGTCTGCTTAATTGCCCCTCTACTTTTACTTTTACATGTTTAGTATATTTCAGAAACGTTTTGTATAATCAGCATTGAGTTGGGTGTAGTTATGTAAACTAATTTGAGTGCTATCCCAGTTTATCAAGGTTATGGTCATCTTGTACCCGTTGTGCCTCATTCTTGGATTTTGAGGATAACATTTTTCTGCATAATTCAAAACTCTCTAAGCTTTCTCTTTGCTTGTAAGCAAAATTTATAAAATACTTTAAATTCTATGATGCATCACTGCCACAATCCTTCCGCTTTCCACGTGAAAACAGCTTTCTTTAGATCCAGATGCAGTAGGCCCCCAACCCTTCTATTTCTGACCTTTTTAATGAGAAGGAAAGGCAGTGTACTGTGGACCTAGTGAGAGAGAGGTAAGGCATCCTGAAGCAGTGACTTCATCTTTCAGCTTTCCATATTCCCTCTACTGGAAGATGGATATAATAATAGTACTGGCCTCATGAGTTTTTTGGTTAGGAATAAATGAGGTAATATATGTAAACTTCTTGGCATAGTGCCTGCCACATAATAAACAGGAAATACATGTAATTACTATTATTACTGTTTTTATTTTTACTGCAAATGAGCTTTGGCTGGTTTTTAAGAGCCCTCGTGCCCTGGGCTAATACATTCGGAGCATCCTGAGTTGGTAGTGACTTCATTGCTTCCACTTTAGGAATCACCAGTGTGTAGGAGAGACTGCAAGGGGAGGTACAAGCCAGGAGGTTCTACCATAGTTTAGGCAAATCAAGATGACTGGCTCCTTCTCCTTTTCAGGCTTACAAATTCCCAAGTGAAAGGCAACATCGCACTGGTGAAAGAGCAGAACACTTTTAGATTTACTTCCCAGTTTTGTCACTTACCATGTATTGACTTTGGGGAAATAATTTAAATTCAGGCAGCCCAAGCATCCTTATTAAAAGGGATAACAACAACATGTATCTCCTAAGTTACTTTGGAGTGCTGAAGGAGATAGTGTGTGTGGAGCACTTTCATAATCGTAAAGCACTATTCAAATGTCAATTATTTAAAGACTTTCAGGAATGTCAAACGTAATGCTGTAAACAAAAGCTAAATCAAAGTTCTTGGAAAAGTCGGGTAACAGGGCAAGAAATATTTTTCACATCCCTTTACCCAACCCTCCCCCTCCCATAGAATAACTTCCTGGATGTTTATTTTCCTTCTTAAGATACTTCCCTTCTATCTAATTACGCAGCATTCTACAGTTTCATCAGCTATCAGCAAAATCAAGCTGTCCTTACTTGACTTAGAGTATCATAGAAATGATAAACTAAACAGCTTAGAATAGCACAAACCGGAGAGCGTAATGCAACCGTCTCAAGTTTAGAGAGAGACGGTTAACCATTCTCTGCAGATTGTACAAGTTAACTTTTAGGAGCTGATTAAAACTGCACGTGTTCAATAGTGTCACGGTTTGTATTTCACAGCATTTGTTAAGTTCTCATTACCATGTGACCTTCATATCAACAGTGTAAAACTGTAAATTAAAGAATAGCTTTAAAATTGCCTTCAATACTGACCTAAAAAATAAAAAATCTATCAGTTTCCAAGCTTTGAATATAACTTGTGTGATTTGAGAATAGTTCATTCCTTAGCTATCTTAATATTTATTCTTTAATAGACATGTCTCCCTAAGGCAAAAAATGTTTATCAAGAATAACATTTTTTAAATGTCAAAAAGGTCACTTTTCTGCTATTTTTTTTTAATGTTCCTCAGAAAAAGCATAATGCACTCTCTCAGACAACTCTCAGGCTTCTATTAATGAACATGATCTTCTCTAAGCCTTGAAGGATGTGATTTCTGACGATATAATCAGAGACATACATTTATATATTTAAAGATCTGAGATGCCCCACCCTCTCCCCAAGGGCTCAGACCATTTTCTATAGATCATACTCTTTTTTGAAGGAAGGGTTGTCTGAGTTCTGTCTAAGATGTCTCATCTAGTGTAAGAGTCATTTAAACTTAGCTAAGTTAATTTTCATCCACAGAACATCTGAGGGGCTAACTCTCTGATCTGGTTCTATATCTGTCTATATCAGTTCAGTTCTACATCTCTGTTCCCAGCCACAATTCCCCTAACTCCAGAGGCCAGGCTGGTAGAAGATCCTAGGAAGGTCCATCTGTACTGCAATGG
Organism: Balaenoptera musculus; assembly: GCF_009873245.2. Classification (NCBI taxonomy): domain Eukaryota; kingdom Metazoa; phylum Chordata; class Mammalia; order Artiodactyla; family Balaenopteridae; genus Balaenoptera; species Balaenoptera musculus. The sequence continues at coordinate 77,029,612 of NC_045800.1, read as the reverse complement.
ACCAGGGTGTCCCTGGTTCAAAAACACACTTCCTACGGGTTATAGAGAAAAGCTACTTGCATTCTATGATCATTAAAAAAAAAAAATCCAAATTCCTTTTGCATTCCTTATCAGGTGCTCTCTACATTATTTTACCTTAGTGAGGGTGAGTCTGAAGTTTCTAGCTCGTAATAAAAGTGCCTTCCCTCCTTTGGTGTTTTCACAAAGACTGCACGTTCACAGCAGACTTTCATTCTTGACAACTGAACAAATGATCATCTTGCTAATTCCATATTCATGTGTGACTCATGACTCATCCAGCAGTACTGTCAAGCCTCCTTTGTGAGAAGCAACAGCTGCTTTACATTAACCATCTTTACTAAACAGCTTTTCTTTAAAGATGGGCAGAAAAAAATTCCTCTGTCTTAAAACATAGATAGCTTTTCAGGTTTAGAAGACTACATTTAGTTGAGGAGTCTATATTTTACAATCGGTTTATGAACTCTGACACTCTGTCTCCTTTCTCCCCTCAAAAAAGCTGTGTGGAACAATGGAGAGCCTGAGAGTCAAGAGGCTTGGTCCCCATTTTTATTTTTTTTGCTCACCACTAGCTGGACATCTTTAGGACCTTTGATTTAATGAGGCATCTGAATGTTTTCCAGGTAAAATAACTGTGAGCCTCATGAAAATGTAAGCTTGTGTTTCTCTCTATAGGCTAAGCACTTTATTTTCTGGTTTTTTATCACATGTCCATGGTTTTTATCTGGCTTTTAATAGACTCTTTGGTCCTCAACAGGTTAATAACTACTGCTATAGGCAACGATTCTCATAATGGGGTTCAATTTCATGGACTTTTCCATTCTCCCAATCCTCATCCAAAGATGATCAGAATAACAGATCACAACCAAAAGGAAAAGGCTATCTTTTCATTAAAAAAATATGTAAATCCAGACTTCATTGTTGCAGATTTGATTCTGGATTACTCTGAACAAGGCTAAATTTTGAGTCAGTCACTGAGAAGAGAAATTATTTTGAAGATGATATGTTATGCAATTTACTACACTAATGGAAGATTTTCTGTATACTGCTCTTTAGAACAAAGGAGAGGAATCAAGTGCAGGCATAATTATTTATTGTTAATAGCAATAAAAGTGGTTTTTTCTTGTCTCTAAGTGTGTTTCTGCTAGCATGTGGGGCCATCAGGAAATCCAGACTTTGCCCTTCAATGAGGAGAGTTGGTTGTTTCTGCCACCCTCCCTAATGGCTCAGTCTGATGAGGGTCTTTAAATGGTCACGTGTCCTAATCTACACGTCCCTGCTGGAGGTCTCACAGGATGCTTTGGAAGTACTTAGCATCCTTTCCTTAGTACTTTCTGCCTCATCAGTGTTCCCCAGATTATGATAGATACATATGAAATGTCACTCGCATCTCACGGAAGAACTGTTTTGTTGTTATTGTTAACCGAGAAATACAAGGAGAAGAATTGAGACTGGAACTTTAACAAATTTACTTCCTTTCCTCACACTAGGATTGGGTTCCTTTTTCCACCTTAGAATTAACATATTCCTTCCACCTGGATCTTTAAATGTCCCTCCACCCCCATTCTTTTCCCAGAAGTGTCTTTAAGCTTTCCAGTGCCATGCTCTCTCTGCTTCCTTCGACCATTTATTCCTCTTTGCAGAAAGAAGATTTCTTTAAACCCCTCTGTGTCCCTTCAATGCTTAGACTTCAGCACATGCTGATCACAGCTCTTCCTCTGGAGGTGTTGCTCCTTGAATTTTCTCCTGATCATTAGCAGTCTATTTATCATTCCACATGGATGGCTAATAGGTACCTCGGTCCTAAGATGCTCCAAACAGACCTCTTGATCTTCTTTCCCAAACCTGCTCTTCCCTCAGTCTTTCCCCACTGCCTTCTTGTCTCCCTCACTAATTCTCTGCACTTACCACCTACTCCTCTTCCCTTGGCTCACTCCTGTGGCCACACTGGCTTCCTTGCTGTTCCTCCAACACAGAACACACTACCAGACACACTGGAGACCCTTGCTTCTGCTTGAAAGGCAACCCTCCAGGCTTTTCATGGTTTGTTTCTGTACACCCTCCAGGTCTGCTCAAAGGTATCTTCTAGGTTCACACTTCCCAGGATGCAATGTTTAACATGACAGTTCCTCTGTCTATTTCTCTTGTCCCCTTCTCTGCTTTATTTCTCTCTGTAGCACTTATTTCCAAGAGTCATAATATATATTTTATCTATACCTTTGTGAACTGTGTCCCTACAATCCAACTAAAATGTAACCTCCATGAGGGCAGGGATTTTTTTTGTCCACTGCACCTGGCAGAGTGCTTGTCACATTTTAGGCTCTCTGTAAGTATTTTTGAATGAAGTTGTGAAAGAATGAAACTACAATTTAGGTCTACCTTGGGAGTGTAGACTCTAATCTTAATGGGAAACTGACCACTTATGGATAGATTTCTTTGTGTTTTAGTGAAGCAAAATCCTTTATCAGACATTTACAGCTGTCTCAGCCAAACTAAAGAAACACCCAAGCTTGGGACCATGCACAAAGGTTTTAGCCTAGGACTGGAGTGGCAAATGTATTTGCTTACATGGCAACTTGTGTTTGAAGGCATCCAGAGAAACTCCTGGTGTAGGGGCAGGCACACTATGATTGTACCTGGGTGTAAGATTAAGAAATGGGGACAGTTGGTTGTGTTGGTTTTTATATTAGATTCTAATTATTCTAATGATAATATTCAAATACAAAAACAGTTGAGAATAAAAGATAATATGAAGTCTCAGTGCCATTCGGTCTCAATGGCATTTTATTGAATTTCTCAATAAACCATTTTTATAGGAGTCCAGGACTGAGATGAACTAAAAAGAAAAATGATGAAAACTTATTACCTGTGTCAGAAAAAAAAAATCAAACCCAGATTTTCTGCTTTTTGGTGATATTCCAAGGTCAGCACAATTTATCCTTATAATAATTATGTGACAAAAATGATACTTGATGACAAAAAACTAAGGTAATAAAATGGTAAAAAAAAAAAAAGAGTATTTGTTTCTTAGGGGTAAATGGCTGCCTGTGATTGGAAACAAAAGAAGGGTGCTATGATATTTATAGTGGTTTCATCTAGTTTAGTGGAATCAGTTTGTAGTATCAAGCAGATACGTTTTGAATAGAGGCAAAAGTTGATTTCATGTGCAGACTTACATCTTCTCTGCTCAAAATCCAGCCTCCGAATCGTGACTGAGAATTAAATGTCCACAAGGCATGTAAAAAAGTTCTGGCTTTGCCATATTGATAATTCATTTTGTTGCAGGAAGGGGGACCCCTTCCAGGGCCCGAGAGTGGGCTCTTGTCTAACACTTGGAAATGAATTGTCCGAGGAGACACACGTGCTGACAAAGCCAAAGACTTTATTGGGAAGGGGTGCCTGGGCAGAGAGCAGCAGAGTAAGGGAACCCAGGGGAATTGCTCTGCCGCCTGGCTCGCAGTCTCGGGTTTTATGGTGGTGGGGTTAGTTTCCGGGTTGTCTCTGGCCAATCAGTCTGATGCAGGGTCCTTCCTGGTGGCACACGCAGCTGCTCAGCCAAGGTGGATTCCAGTGAGAAGGATTCTGGGAGTTTGGTAGGACATGTGGACTGGAGTCTTCTCTCTCTTTTTGACCTTTCCCAAATTCTTCCGGTTAGTGGTATCTTGTTAGTTCTGCATTCCTTACCAGGACCTCTTATTGTCAGGTAACTCATGCAGGTGGTTACTATGGTGCCTAGCCAGGGCGGGTGATTTCAGTCAGTGGTTCCCCTAACAATTTCATTCTCAATCCTGATTAGGAAGACCAGAGAAAAGCTTTTCCTGGCTTCTCATGGAAGGGATTTTACCCTTGCACCCAGAGAGCTGCATCTCTTAAGCCGTGAGGGAACTCATATGGTGAAACAGCTGTACTTGGCTACCCACCTTTGGCTTTTGGTCAATGCAAGTCATTGTATATCTCATCCAATGTCCTCACCTTTACTTTTCTATCTAATGAGGCCAAGCTGACTTGCTGGAGAGGGTATCATTCTTTTTCCAAATTTGTGAAGGATTGCCTGTTGGCACATGTAATTCATTTTTGTCTTCTCTCCTTTCACCATTTTGTTTTATCTTGGCAGGAGAACTTTCTGCTATACACACAATTCCACTTGGAAAAATAGATTGAATCAAGCAAAACAAAACAAAAATAACGTTGTCTTACTCATTTCACTTCCTCTCTCTTAAGTAGCCTGGCTTCCATGTGAAGATATTGCTTAATTCCTACACCCTTATTTTACATTTGCATGCAGACTATTAACACACCTTTTTCCTTTTATTGTATAGTCCTAGTTAAACTGTTCTTTTCTTGAGAAAGAAATGATCTTTTATTGTTTGTTTGCGTAGGCAAATTGTATTAGTATTGTTCTAATACTTTAACATGGGCATTTACTTTTTCCTTTTTCTCACTATTAAAACTGTGAGGTAGAAATTATTATTCCCATTTTACAGATGAGGAATGGAAGATCAAGAGGTTAGCTAATTTGCTCAACAACACAGAGTTAGTAAGTCCCGCATCCGGGATTTAAACAAAAGTCTATGTTTTTTAACATTACCATGCAGCCAGTTTCAATGGAAACATCAGTTAATCTAATGGCTTTTAGGAAAGACTACAAATGAGACTAAAAGATAGTAGAATGACTTAAATCCTTTCAGTTTTACTTTCTAAATAAATTTTCAATCCAGCTTATCTCCATTCCTACCACCATTACTCTCATTCTAATTCCTTCTTAATGGGGCTTTATGTTTTGTCTTTTTCGGTCAAATTTGCTCTTCCCACAGATACTAGACATATCCTTCAAATGTAAATCTGATAGTATTATTCCCTTCCTTAAAATTCTCTGGTAATTTCCCTTTACCTACACTAGCAGTTTTCAAACTGTTGTTGCATGCAGATGCTTTAGGGAGTCTGCAATTGCTCGATGACAATTTTAGTTTAAAATAGTTTTAATGTTCTATACATTTTAAAAGATCAAAGTGTTGTAATAAAATTTATTTTTAACCCCTTGAAGTTGCTGTAGGATTAAGGGTCAGGCTACCACATAGCTGTTCATGATGTCTGCATATTAAGGGACACTAAAACTTCCCTAGTAAGAATAGGAGCTCTGTGATGCCAGTACACTTGGATTTCTATGAGAGACCCTTTACATCATCAGCAAAATGTAAATGTGTTCTTCTTCCTCCAAAGTATTTAGTGCTCTAATACAAAACAAGGTAAATCAATAACAACAACAACAACAACAAAACCTACAGTTTTCACTGATACTGACCTATCTTAAATACTTTACAACTGCAAGGCTCAGTTCATGACCCAATCAAGTCCTGCTGCAAATTGTCATAACTGATCAAATATTCTGAATTATCAGTTCTTTTTTGTGGATAGGGAGCATTCTTTAATTTTTAGAGATAGCTGAGGTCTATAGGTTTCTAATCCTTGAACTGTGCCCCACCATAGAAAGTCTTATCAATAAAATGAAAGTGAGTCTTGGACTGCCACACGTAAAACCATCTATTAGCAAGAAATTACAAAAAGTTGTACTATCACTTCTGAAGACTTGAAGTCTGTGCTCTCTATCCTCACACTTTACATAAAACGTTCACTCAAGGCAGATGTGACAACATTATAGCAGCAAAATTCAGCTAAAGTTTAGATTAGGGAGAGGAACTATTTCTCTGATTAATTTGCTACAGACAGGTCTACTTCTGAATCCTAAGTCCAGGGCTCTGATCCATAAAGCGTAGGACACTGGGATCAATGGATTCTTGAAAGGGTGGAATCTTAAAAATTTCTAGTTAATGACATATCTTGGAAAATGTTAAGATCTGGTATGCTAATTAACGCATCCTCATAGTGGATAAAGACAGTGTTAGCACTTACAGTAGCTATGTTTGGATTGTGAGTTTCTGAATAATAGGCTTTTATACCATAACTAAAACTGGAGTTGTTAACTAACCACCTCTGAGATACAGAGTAAAACTCAACCTGAACACCAGCCCCCTAAAATGAATAAGTGGGATCCAGAAAATCCATGTGTGTAATATGGAGGTGATTTTGGGGTGTGGGACCTAAGGAATACATGGGATGCTGCCTGATCCTCCACATAGAAAGAAATATTGTCCAATATCAGAACAAGGGCTGGACAAAGGATGGGAGGCAATCACTGGTCAATTCATACTTAAATGGGAGTTTTCATGGGATATTTTATTTTATATATCAAACTATGTTGAAGTATTACAAGATAAATTACAAACCACATAAGGCGACCTTACTACCAATCAAATGAAATTCCTGCCAAGACTCCCCTGAAGTTGATTGTCCCAGTAACCATGAGCTCTAACCTAAGTAATCTGTTGCCCACTAGTCCTTATTTTGATATTTATTTATTTGGGAAAAATAATATTTATTTTTATGGGAACAAGTGATTTATTATCTCTAAAATTTAAAAATCTTTAATATATTTTAGGAAAGTGTTTGAATTGGAAAATTACAAAAGAATATCAAAAAGAAAATAAGAGTAATAGGATAGTAGGAAATGTGTTTTCACATAAATGGCAGAAAAACATTAATTATATTTTAAAGAAAATTTTGAGAATTATTAGTCACTGTTCTTCATGAATATGAGCAACCATTGTTATCTAGTAGGGAGTGATGAACAACCTGAAAAATAATTCCAAAAGTTATTTTCGATGTACACAAATTCTTTATTTTTCATCAAATGTAGTTGGTATCAACTTTAGTCCATAGATCCTCAGGAGAAATGTAGCTTATAGGCTACAAACAGAGACTCAGGAGGCAGGCTGTCTGGATTTGAAACGTGGTTCTGCTCTTTATTTGCTGTATGATTCCATTATTTAATCTCACTGTTTCTCAATCCCTCATGCATAGAATAGGGGTAATACTAGTACAGTCAACCCTTGAATAATGCAGGTTTCAAGTGCAGAGATGCACTTATATGTGGATATTTTTCAATAGTAAGTACTATGTATGTAGTACTGTATGTACTGTATGTACTACAATTCGTGTATGTGGAGGAACATCTGTTACAGAGGGCTGACTATAAATTATGCTTGGATTAAACCCCTCCTTGTTCAAGGTCAACTGTAACTATTCTGTGGGTTGATGTGAGGATACAGTGACCTGAATGTGTAAAGTGATATGACTATTGCCTGGCCCACAGTAAATGTTTGAAATTAAGATTGTTTTTTCAACATCTAAACTCTATTCTATGCTTTGATTACTTATCCACCAAATTGCCCTCTCTAGAAAGGTTCAAGAGTCTTATAGAGTGTACTGAAGTTTCGAGGAACAAGTCCTTCTGAAACTCAGTCCCTCTTGGTAATAGCTGGTATGTAGTCAGAATAACAGTGTCCCAGGAAATTAGCTGTTTCTCTTCCTTTGCACCAACCTCAGGCATTTTTCCATTGTGGCCAGAGAAAAGGTCACCTAAATGCCAAACTTCTTAGGTTACCAATCAACTACTTCTCTCTGATGTCCAGTGAATTCCCTAGGATATTGTGGAAAGAAAACATTGAGACCCTGCTATTCATAGAATACCTAATATTCCCATTCCCTTCTGAGTTTCGAGGGAAATCCTCTGGGATCTCTCTCCTCCATGACTGACTGACATCTACCTTCTAAACCCTGGGCACAGTCTCATTCCCTGTCAGCCACCATTGCTTACCCTCTACTACAGAAGCTCGGGGGAAACAGCCTCCTGCTGCCCATCCTCTGAAAGCCAGGAATGGGCTCAGGACCTGAGCTCAGCTAAAAACACATTCATGCCTGGGATGGGTGGGGAATCACCCACAACAGCTGCTGCCATGTTCCGCAGTGGAGAGGGGGGTGTCCTGCGGTGCATGAATGCATCCTGGGCAGACTGTTCCTGCTGAAGGTAGAGTTGCCCTTTTTCCTTATTTTGGAACTTTAAGGTTTGTCTTTGTTTCTGTGCGTTTTCTAGGCTGGGTTTTCCACCCTCTTGTCAATTCTGGGAACCCCCATGCCTTCCAGTAATTTCTTCCTTTTGCTTAAAGACCTAGATTTGGATTTTCTTACTTGCTAATAAAAAATTTCGGATATGAAGAAACACATTATTTCCTGAATGAAAACCAACTTCCAAATGCCCCCACCACTGCCATTAATAAATGTTAAGCAAGTATTTAAAGGTTATTGGTGAAAGGCTACCAAATCCTTGGCCTTTCCTGGGGGCTAACCTGAATGACTGACCCCTGGTCAGCTTATTACCTGTGCTTCAGGTTTGCTAGTGTTCAAGCTGTGTCGTTTTCCATTCAGATCCCAGAATAATGCTTCTTTTGCCGCTTCTGTCTAATAAAAGTTGTTGAATGACTATTTGCAAACTTTTATCTCTATGATTTAAGACTTTTTTTTTGGCTAATATACAACTAATATTAAATTTAGAAATAAATTATATGCTAAGGGTGAGACTTTGGGGGTTTATTGGATTGGCCTCATTGCACCTAATGCCTGACTATAAACTGATGTCACCAACTGTAGCTTGTATAATTATACCAATAAGATGCTGTGTTTTCATCTTTTTATATATTAGATCTCCAGGTAGATATTATTTGAAAAAAGGGTTATTCTACTTCAAAAGATTGAAAAGCAGTGCCCTGCAGAATATGCTTCAAATTATTTACCATAGGGTTGTAAGGCCCTCTATGATCTGGGCCCAGCTCACCTCTTTGTCCTCATTTCTGTCTATGTAATGACTCATTTTGTAAACATTCTGACAACCGCTAAGCTTGTAGGCCTACTTCTTCCCTCCTACACAGTGTATTGTTTTTGCCTCCTGTTTTCTAATCTGCCTGCAAAGCTTTCTCCTTTCCTGTGAATTGGTTAAGTCCTACTAGCCCTTAAGACTAACCCTTAGCAATAGTGCCCTCCCCACACACATCCCTTTGGCTGGGTTAGGATCCCTTAAAAGGTGGCTTCCTTGTACCACATGGAAAGAGAGCTTCCTCACAGTGTGTCCTCGTTGGCTGTGCTTCGCATTGGTTTTTCTGTCTGCCTTAGTGGAAGGAGAGCTCCTTGAAGGTGGAGAAACACAAAGCTCGGCCCCTGACAGAGATTCTGTGATGTTTTGACTTATGATAAGAAATGTCTACGTCTTTGGCCTTCCTTCCATTTCTGGCACAAAGCAACTAAATGTTCCTAAGTGATAAGAGCACTAGGAGCATCTTTGGTTCGCATATTTGGTCTTTGGCCCCAGTTCCTGACACAGGGCTCCTAAGCCTCTTGTAATTTCCTGGGTGATAGAATTACTTCTAACGAGGGGACTCTGGGTGGGCTCCTGGATGGTCCTGGATGAGGGCTGGTCACCAGAAAGACCAAGCCCTGATTAGAAGCTTGGACTTTTCAGCCCTGCCCCCCCATTCTCTTGAGAAGGAAGAGAGGCTGGAAATGGAGTTACTGATCGATCGTGCCTATGTGATGGAGCCACTGTGTTTCTTTTTCCTTTGTAAACCTTGGTTTTTGTTTGTTTGTTTGCTGTTTTTGTTCATTTTGGTGCTGTTTTTGTGTGTGTGTGTGTGTATGTATATCTGGACGCTTGTAGCATTTCAATTTTATCTTAGGAATTCAAAATTTCTAACAGGATTTGTGTGTGTGTGTGTGTGTGTGTGTGTGTGTGTGTGTGTGTGTGTTCCCAAAATGTTTTCCTCAGCTCTGGAAATTTGTCATATATAGTTTGCTTGATTATTCATTTCCATTCTTTTTTCTTTCTGTATGCTGTTTAATGGTTGTTGGCTTGCCTAGATTTCACAAGCACATATTTTATCTATTCTCTATATATTTTATCTTTTCACTTTCCCATAGTTTTAATACAGTTGATCTTCACAAATTTGGTTTCTAGAAACATACATTTTATTCTTGAATTGCTATTGAGTTATGACATTTCTCAATCATACTTTTTACTTCCAAGAACTCTTCTTGCAGCTACATTGCCTCCCTATCTTTATAACGTGCTCTTGTTTTTACCACTGCAGTTCTCTTGGATCTGAGAATACTAATTAGATACTTTTTAAATTCTCTCTTATTTTTTCAGTAGCTCTGTTTTCTTTGGTGGATTTTCTCTCATTTTAGAGTATGAAATTATCATTTCTGGCAGCTATTTTCCTCATGTGCCCAGGGTTGTATAACGATTGTTCATATTTTTTAAAAAAGTGAAAGGGTAGCTGCTAGTTTTGGTTGCTGATGCTGGTTCCTCCAGGGTTTTTGTGGTCCAGGGATGATTTCTCCTGCAGGGACTGTGGCCACAGATCTCCACTTCCTTAGTGCACTGTTTGTATTTGACTGAAGCCTGACATGGTGGTGATGGCAACAGCTCAGGGAAGAGGATTCAGCACCCAACTATTCTGCATTCAAACGTTTTATGGAGACCCTGGAGAACTGATTTTTTTTTCCCCCTAAAAGTTCAGTTAATTGACTATGCACTATTTACGACTGACTTAATTCCCTAGCTATTTGGGGTTTTTTTCCACATAAAAAAAGATTTATTTTAAATTCACATAAAATACATTTAGAATAAGTCTAAACTTTAGCATTTAAGTACTGTAAAACAAACACAGAGGAGCTTTTAGGATGTATATTCTCCATTCTGTCCAAAAAGCCGGTACAAATAGCTTTTTTTTACAGTTATTGATCATCACCTCGTTGCCTTAAATTTCTAGATTTTCCATTTTCAATTCTTCTCTTTTTGAAGACTGGGGCCACTCCATCTGCCACAACTCCAAGAAAAGTGTCTGTTTTTTCTTTAAAAACCACTTTGGGTTCCCCACCAGCACCAGCCTCTGAAGTTGATACATATTCATTTTCAGTGCTTGGAAGTTCCAAATCTACCTCCTCATGGGACTCAGATTATTTAATTTCTTGCCATTCTCCATATGGGTTTGATTTTTCATGAGCTTTGGGTTTTTCTTCATTTGGACCTGATGAATTCTTCCCTTGGGTATTTTTTTCTTTCTGTGTTTCTGCTTCAGTTCCTTTATCACTATTTTTATTTTTTTCCTTAAACTTTATTTTTAGCTTTTGTGTTTCTGTAGAGACTTCTCCTTTTTTTCCCCCCTTGTCTGCTTCCTGTTCCCCATCAGAATCACTGTGTGAATCTGATGATTTGGACTCTTCTAGGGTGCCAGGTGACTTCTCATTGACCTTACTAGAAAGCAGATCGCCAGAGTGTGGAATGAAATCATCAGGTTTTTCCCATCTGGATTCCCCTGTTTCTGTATTATAATAATAGGTATAACCATCTTTGCTTAAACCTTTTACCCAAACAGTCTTCACTGCCGTCTTTTTTAAGTTTCCTTGAAATCCTTCAGGTTTCTTCCACTGAGATGCTCCTGTGATAAGATCATAATAGTAATGGTAACCCTCAGAGGTTATGCCTTCTACCCATCTGCCCCTTGAAGGGCCCCTTTTCTTGCTGCTGATTTGATGCAGAGGTGGGTGGGATAGTGCTGGTTACTGGTGATATGCTTGGCTCTGAAATTTCTGACTCTAAGCCAAGCCTTTTCACGTGCTCTTGGTATGCTTTCAGGGCAGCTGCCTCCATTGCAGCATTGCTGCCTCCATATCCAGGCTTTTCTGTTTAATCTCACTGATCCACTTTGCCACATTTTCCTTATGATTCTTTCCTCTTGCGTGAAGTTCAATGCTAGGCCTGTTGTCCACTCTCCAGCACTTGTAGTAATCACAGAATTTCTTTGGTTGTGACTTACAGTAGTCTTCCATGACTGGACCAGCCGCTCCGCGGGTCGCCCCCAGGCCCAGCTGAGGCATGCGTTCCCCACTCGGGGCAAGTTGACGCCCAGCTCACCGCGAGGCTCACCGGAGCCTCCGAGCCCAGACACCTCCCTTCTTCCCTGGGTAGCTATTTGTAATGAAAAGGTAACTGTGTACTGAATTCATGTAAATAAAAATTATAAATAGAAATTCTAATAAATAAGAAAACTGTTGTATCTCTTCAGAATCATGATCCATTGAATTTTTAGTAGTATCTTTGCATAAGTAACCTATTCTTTTAATCATTGAAATTTCAAGTTCCTTCTGCTTACATCTTTTTAAGTATCTTAGCTATTCAGCAATTTACAATTTCATTGAATTTGCAGTCTCACAATAGGATATCAAATTAATCTCCACTGACATTTATTTGAAATTCCGTAAAACTACTTAGTTGAAGAATTAGAATTCGAAAATTTTCTTTCTACCTGTTCAGGTACATATTTCTATGTCTCTTCAATCAATGTGATGCACATGTGATGCACATTTCTTTTTAAAATATCCCTAGGAATTTTATATTCTGTATTTTTTTATTTTTTCCAAATGTTTGTTAAGAACAAATACAACTTTTTTTTTTTTTTTTTTTTTTTTATTTATGGCTGTGTTGGGTCTTCGTTTCTGTGCGAGGACTTTCTCTAGTTGTGCAAGCGGGGGCCACTCTTCATCGCGGTGCATGGGCCTCTCACTATCGCGGCCTCTCTTGTTGCGGAGCACAGGCTCCAGACGTGCAGGCTCAGTAATTGTGGCTCACGGGCCCAGTTGCTCCGGGGCATGTGGGATCTTCCCAGACCAGGGCTCGAACCCGTGTCCTCTGCACTGGCAGGCAGATTCTCAACCACTGCGCCACCAGGGAAGCCCTGTATTTATTTTTAAAGTGATGTTTTTTCCATTATACATTGTAGCTGGTTAAACATTTCATGTTTCATATAATCATTTGCAGGTGTTCATCTTACACAGTTTCTCCTTAATTCTATTAGACTTTCAGGTAACTGTATTGTATTTTTTCATTTAAATAAGATGTATTTCAAACATAAAATAATATAATAAACATTTGTACCCATCTCTTAAAATGATATTTAGTTATATTTATTTTTGGTATATAAAAAGTTATATAAAAATAACTAAAGTTAAAACCCCATCCATAGATACCCTCACAGAAGCACTCAGAATAATGTTTGATTAAATGTCTGAGTATCCCATGGCCCAGTCAAGTCGACCTATATATTAACCAACACATGGAATCTATTTTTTCCTGTTTTATGTTTATCATCATATCTCATATAGACATCCACTTAACATCCTCCAGCAGTATGTCATGATTACTATTTGCTAATTGGAAAAAAATGATAAAATATCACTTCAGAAGAAAATATTAAAGACAAAGTATAAACTTCTACTTCTTGGGTTGTTCTTTTTATGTGGCATTTGCACTTAATTTCAGTGGTAGAAAACCTTATCAGGGACATTCTGGTCCATAATTTAGAGCCTATCAAAAGATGTATTTCCTGTGAATAAGCCTCAGCTCACAAGGAAAACTGGGTGCATTTGGGTTACAACAGAAAGTGGATACAGGCAGGTTTGGATTTGACTCCTGACTCAATGTCCACTTTAGCCAATCATCCTTGGGTCTCGGAGAGACTCAGTAAATGTTTTTTTTTTTGATGGATAAATGAATCGATACAATTTAGCTTTCTATTTTAAATTTTGTTGAAAGTGTTGCAAAGATTAAATAAACTTAAATGTGAACATACAGAGACCCTGGCAGACAGTAATGGCTCAATAAATGATAATAATAATTGTTAGGGTGGTGGTAGCTTTTACTACTCTGATGCTAACTTTGGCCATTCGACCTAAAGTAATAGACTAGAATATCTGTGTTAACATGAATGCCTGGGGATACTGAAAGCCTTATTCAAGTGAATTTAAAAAGTACACCTGTAATATATTCCTATCAAGAGGTGTCATATACTTGAGCACTTAAGAATTTTTTGTGATAATGGTAAAAAGACAAGATAATTGATAGTCTGAAACATTTTCACAGCTTGCATACATGCTTTAAAATGAAATAGGGTTGTTTTGGCCCTACGTGTATATATATATTTTTTATGAGTTTAAAATTTTATGCTTAAAAGTAATTTAGTTAATATAGCAGTTAGCAGAAAGTATAGTAATAAAAAGAAGAAACTTATTATGGTAGAAAAAAATGTATCTAAAATGAGACGATCAGATTGATTGCATTTTCTTAGAAGTGAGACTGGCTTACTTCTTCTGACACTGCTCCAAACCATTATGAATTGAAATTCTACTGGGGCAGTATTTGTCGGATATTTGTCAGAGTGCAAACTGAGAGACCGAAATGGAGAGTAGCCAGACCTTACATAAAAGTAGGATGCTAATCCGCAATCTGCATCAACCAATCCAGGATTAAGCCAAACCACCTCTGTAGCAATCAGCCCAAAATAGAAGTTATCAATAACTGCCAGCTTCCCAGATTTTTGCTTCCACTTCTAATTTACAGCCAACCAAAGAGAGCCAAATATGCCCCCCTAACCAATCGCTTAGAATGCCCCCTTCTAAATTAGCCCACCTCCAGCTTCTGCATGCCAACAACCTCCAATCAAGGCGAACTTGAAACCTTCCATTTCTTTCCACTGTAAAGTTTTCTCACTGCTCGACCTGCCTTTTCAGTCTCTGCCAAGCACAAGCGGTGGTGACTGACTCTCTTTCTATATAGCAAGCTCCGAATAAAGCTTGTATTCATTTGGGTGGGCTTCATTTATTCCCACAGGACAGAAGAAGAAACTTAACTTCCTATACAGGACTATATAAAATCATTTCATATAAAGAATTCATATAATCATTCAATACAAAGCACTTCAAACAGTGAATAATATTAAAGATTTTCATGTGTCATGTTAATTAGTTACTACTATGTGATTTTGTTTACCTTAGTTTTATGATGCCCTCCTTATTTTATTGCTCTCCGTTCAACCACATTATCTTAACTTTGTAATAGCTGGAGTGGCAAGTTTATTAGCTGCTAAATTTCTCAACCATTGCTAGCAGTATAAAGTATTATAATAATAATCTCAAAGATAGCTTCTTACTGTAAGGCACGGATTGTGATCATTTTACCTGGAGCAGTTAATGTTTAATGGATACTTTCAACAGCTGGCCATGTTTAGTTTTTAGAAAGCTTTTGAAGAAAGAGTGGACTTAAAAGTATATGACTGCCTAGATATCAAAGACCTTCTTAGGCTGTATGTGGGAAGCATTTTTAAAATTACTCCTTAACTAATAACATGACTGGTTAACTCACTGTACATGTAAACATTTATAATAACATTGAAATTGTTGTTGTGCTTGAGTATGACACTGGATTAATTTTAAATTGAATGGAAGTTCTAAACAAAGGCAATGAAAATACGAAATCCATGATGGGTATTCCTATGGATTGAATTGTGTCTCCCCCCCCACCCCCCAAATTCATATGTTGAGACCCTAACCACCAATGTGATGGCATTTAGAGGTGAGACTTTGGGGAGGTAATTATGCTTAGATGAGGACACGAGGATGGAGCAACCATGATGAGATTAGTATTCTTACAAGAAGGTAAAGAGACCAGAGCTCTCTTCACACAGTGAGACCGGCAAGGAAGAGAGCCCTCTCTGGGGAACAGAATTGGCTGACATGTTGACCTTGAACTTCCCAGCTTCCAGAACTGTGAGAAATAAATTCCTGGCTTCTCAGTCTGTGGTTTTTTATTATGGCCGCTTGGGCTGACTAATACATGTTTCAAAAATTTACCAAATTATCCAGATATTTCAAATGTTCTGATTTTGACATTCTAATGAATGTTTCAGTTTTCATCCAATAACCTACTTTATTGAATTTTTTATGAATGCCCCTTTTTTTTGCCTTAAGAGCAAACTCTGCTAAAATTATTCAATTTGATTGGGCTGATTAAATTTAGATATTAAGATTACTGAAAACCATGAATCTTAAAAGATATTATTTGAATTAGATTCAATATAAAGTATTAACAATCATGATTAGATAATGAGAAATTTCAGCAGAGTAATTGTTTTCTTTAATAATTAAGGTGTTTAAGGCAATACTTTTTTTTCATTTATAGTAGTTTTGCTTAATTGTATAGGTTTTGGTATGATGTGTTTTTCTTTCAGTACCTTTGTAAATGGTGTGCATTTTCTATTTTGTTCCAAAAGTTATCGTGCACTGTTGTTGCTTAATTTCTAAGTAGGTAAGATTATGTTGGTATGGTTTTTGTTATTTCCGATTTCGTGCATTTTGTGATGAAAACGTAATATATATTTCTTTCTCTGGAATATACATCATATATGTGTGTGTATTCAACATTGTTGATTATCCAATTGCTTTCCTCCTTTTTTATTTATACTAATAAATCTGTTTCTCTATAGTTTTTCTCTTTATCTTAAAAAATGTTTTTGTTTTTTTTTTAACTTTGGGTTTATTTATTTATTTATTTATTTATTTATTTATTTATGGCTGTGTTGGGTCTTCGTTTTCTGTGCGAGGGCTTTCTCTAGTTGCGGCAAGTGGGGGCCACTCTTCATCGCGGTGCGCGGGCCTCTCATTATCGCGGCCTCTCTTGTTGCGGAGCACAGGCTCCAGACGCGCAGGCTCAGTAGTTGTGGCTCACGGGGCTAGTTGCTCTGCGGCATGTGGGATCTTCCCAGACCAGGGCTCGAACCCGTGTCGCCTGCATTAGCAGGCAGATTCTCAACCACTGCGCCACCAGGGAAGCCCCCAAAAATGTTTTTAAAGCATTGAACAAGTTGTATTCATTTTTCCTGTAGCTCTTATTTCGTTAATAGTCATCACCTCTATCTTGCCTGTCATAATTACACTCATGTTTCCCTGCTATACTTGGGGACAAGTCCCCAGCTATTCCCTCACAAGGACTGTGTCCCCTGCTCTCCAGCACCATTCTCCACAAGCTGAGCTCCTAAGAACATATTTACTGTTCTTTTCCACCACAATCTGAGACACTCTCTTTTTCTTTTCTTTCCTTTCTTTTTTTATTTTTGGCCACACCACCACGTGGCTTGCGGGATATTAGTTCCCCTACCAGGGATCGAACCCATGCCCCTTACTGTGGAAGCATGTAGTCCTAACCACTGGACCGCCAGGGAAGTCCCTCTCTTTTTCTTTTGTCTCTCCTTCACTACACCTTATCTCAGAGTTTTAATTAGGACAGTTTAATACTTTTAATCTCAGATTCTTTGTATATTTTTCCTCTCAATGACAAGAATTACTCTTCAATTTTGATAATTTACATCCATTTGATTTCAAGGATTTCTCCTCAATCCTGAGCATCCTTACGATCATTTTATTGCATTCCTACACAGTGTCTCATCAATTTCGATCATATGTATATGAAATAAGAGATTCATCCCACCCTACCCCCATTATTCTTCTTCTCGTTACCTTCCAGTCTCTTGAGGTTTTTCCCAGATACAATGTTATTGGTTAGATGCAGAACAGGACAGTGTATTTCCTGAAGTCTAGCATATCCACATATATCTTTCTTTCTTTCCACCCACTTCCCCTCATCAGAGGGGAAGATTAGTATCTCTGAGATTAGTATCTCTGCTAGGAATGGAATGACCAAGCTACAATTCTTACTTCTCAATATTCTGTAGGTGGTTTATACTGTCCTGTTGCCAATGTGGCAGATTACTTGCCTGTGGCTGGTCTGATCCTTTTTCCTTTTTTCCTTTTTTAAGTAATTTGTTTCTTCTCTGGAAGCTTGCAAGGGTTTTCACCTTTTGTTTTAAGTTCTGGAATTTCTCCAAGCTTTTTTCAAAATCATTAACTTTGCCTGGGTTGTTTAATGAATAATTTTCACCTGCAGGATCAGCTCTTTTTTTCAGCTCAAGTTAGCACGTTTTATTTCCTGTCCTCTATCTGTTTCTGTCCTTCCCTCCAGAACTTCTACAATTGACATTTCCTCAGCTCTCTCCTCCAGCCCTCAAGTTTTCAGTATGGTTTTCTGTCTTTATATTTTTGGCTCTGTGCTTTAAGATATTTGTTACACTGTATCATCTAGACCACCAATCCTGATCTCACCTGTAACTGCCCTATTTTTCAACATCTACTGAATATTTTTAGTTTTACATTTCTATAAAGTCTTTTTGAACCATTCTTGAAACTCCCTAAATGCTCACTGTTATTCACGGCCTGGTCTATCTCTTCTTGATGGATTGATTGATTGATTGATTTGGGGGCTTAATCTAAGGGTACTTTTTTTCTCTCTCTCTTAGCTTGCTCATTTGTCGTAGATGTATTACTGAAACCACAATCCTTCTAAGATGGGACTTGAACCCAGCCAAAACTTAGATTGGGACTTGAACCCATGGGCTGGGACTCAAATCCACCCACACCTCAGATTAAGACGTGAACCCATGATCCCTGACTTAGGAGGGGACCCAAATCCACTGTATTTTAATTGAAACTGCTCACCTGGTGTTAGGATTTACTGAAGCTCAGGTTCTGTTGTCTCAGAAAGAATTCAACATGAGGCAAAGGGATAGGAAAAGAGTGAGTTTATTAGCATAGGACACTTGTGAGAGAAACAAGCGGGCAGGAAAGGGAGAGTAGCCCTGAGAACAAAGAAGGCTACATTTTTGTAATCCAAGGAAAAGTGGGGAGGGGAGAAGACCACCTTCCTCCTCATTCTTCAGTAGATGTCAAGGCTTACATCATTAGTTCCTCCTTTGACCCTGTATGGTTTAACCGGGACTGTCATGGTGCTATTTAAATCATAAGTATATTTAGCAGAAGGGTGGTACCATATATTAAAATATGGTAATTCATCCCAGGTTTTGGTATAATGTCCCCTTTCACCTAGTTTCTTTCCCCTTTCACGTATATTTTTGTCTTGGCTACATGCAGAAATGCTACTCTTCAAGGACCATTAACTCCCTGACTTCATGTAACAATATTCAGACCTCATATCTACTGTCTTGTGTTTTAACTAACAGGGTTTGTGGCTTGAGTGTGCCTGGTGCTTGGATGGGCCTGATCTTCCTTCAAGGTAGTGTAGCTTGTTGCTAGGTTACTGAATTCTTTTCTTGAGTGGTCATTAGCTTCAACAGTCTCCCAGACTCCCTTACAATTCCCTCTCTGCCTTTAATCTCCTAGTGGGATTTCTAAACTATTTAATTATCCTACTCTATCCCTATCACTACCATGGTTCTTTCCTTGTTTGTTGCCATTCTGATCTTCTGGGGGACCTCCAGAGGAAATAGCCCCATTCGTGGAAGAATTAACGGGATTCTATGGGCCAGTAGTTGATTAGCAGCAGGTTATCAATCCTCCATTACAGCACAGAAGGTCCACATTTTCTTCTTTCATCCTTTCTTCCTCTCTTATCTGTAGAAGGGATTGAGACAACCATTTGGCTTCTCAGTTCTTTAGGATTGAGAAGACCAATCTCATATTGGCAGATGGAGTGCACAGAGCTGTTTTCACTAGGATATACTATATTAAGAGTCTCTTTTTGGGTATCCCCAATACTGGTTTCCCGGTTCTTACATGGCGCAAATATGAGACAGTCCTGCACCAGTTATTGGTCAAGTACCTTTCATATATTCCAGGTACCAGAAGATAATTGACTCCAAAGAGGTAGATTGATAAGTTGGATCTAACTTGAATCAAATGCTCCAGTGTTTTGGTGGTATATACACTTTTATTTATGTATCTCTCATTATATGAATGGCCTCTATTTACTGGTTTCCAGAGGAATCTTATTCATCCTCAGAGAACCAGTTCCTTTTTCTCCTTCCATGAAGGCTTTGCCTATCCACAGTGCTTTCTCCTCTGAATATCTCTTGTATTCACCCCCTATTCCTTTAATTTTACAGTTTGAAGACTTAATTTAGTTTCCTGCCTTTAGCAGTCCTTGCCACATAGTGGTAAGTTAATACATATTCACCTAACAAATGAGTCCATGCTAATGTAAATATATTTAATGCAAGATCAAATATGGAAAATTAATATGTATCACAACACCTGGTACCATACGATACTCTTCATAAGTAAAAAAGAGTATCTGTAGAGTATTTTGTAAGAAGCAGATAGTGGCTGATCACTGGGAGTCTTTTCTTTTAGTGCTACTTCTCCTATCAATTTATTTCTATAATTTTACTAAAATACCATTGGCAAAATGTATAGACAAAAGGTGTTGAAACCATCTAAGATCAAATACTGTGTCTTACTCATCTGTTTTATGGCCAGACCCTACTCAGGGTAGGTTTCTGATTGACAAATGTTACTGTGCATAAAAATAACCCAGAGGCCCTGTTAAATGAAGATTCATTTTCCCCCCTTCTTGAAAGTCTAATTGAGTAGATGTGAGGTGGATCTCAAATACCTGCATCTTTAAAAAGCATCCCAGGTGATTCTGAATTAGGTAGGTCACCCAAAACCAACACCTGGAGACACACTGGTTAAATGCCTCAATGAATATTGGTTGAAATGAATTAATTCATCTAAGGAGTTTCATCATTTCATAATGCATTATTCTTTAAGAGATGATCAAAAGATTTCTTCCCTTAAAAGTGATTTTTTATTATTTAATTTCTCTATTTATGAAAATATAACTGACTGCCCAAGTGAAATATGTCAGGTGACTGATGTTGAGAAATTTTATGTAAAGCTGTAAAGGAAAAAGAGCAATATGAAATGTCCAGAACAGACACATACAGAGTCAGAAAGTAGATTAGTGGTTTCCAGAGGCTGGGAGGAGGGAGAAATGGAGAGTGACTATTTTATGAGTATGGAGTTTTGGGGAATGAAAATGTTCTAAAATTAGATAGTGATGGTGGAACGACTCTGTGAATATACTAAAAACCGCTGAATTGTGCACTTTAAAAGGGTGAGTTTTATGGTATGTGACTTATAATTCACATACTATTTGTATATTCTCAATATAGCTATTATTACAAAAGAAAATGAGTAAGTCTAGTAAATTATATAAAGATTAAAAAGTAAAATGAAAGAACAAACAAACAACCATGCACTTACCTCTAGCTCTTTTTAGTTGTAAAGCTGAGACCTTTGTGGAAGGCATTCTTATAAAGAACTCTTACGGGTCTGAAGGGAATTTTATATTCCAATCTGATTGTGAAGGTTTCTTAACAAACTGTCAGTAGAGCTCAAATATTAAATGAGATTATGCACATTGTGATCAGAAGGAAGAATTGCATTTACCCTGTAAATAAGCCAAAAGTGCATTGAGTGCACGCGTGCGCGCGCACGCGCACACACACACACACACACACACACACATACATGTCATGTGTTCTCGTGGTCCTGTAGAGAAATATGGAAACAGAAAAATCCCATCCAGTTTATCTGTGTAAAGATAAAAACTGAAGTCAGTTTCTTAAAACTATACTATTTCCTTTTGGTTTATCTGATTTTCATCTAGTCTTTTAAAGGGTAAGAATCTACCTTCCTTTCCTGGTTTGCCCTTAGCATTAACCAAAAGATTCAGAAGCCCATAACTTTTCTTGTATCTTGACAATGAGTGGCAGAAAGAGCAGAAAGGAAGGATGTTTTCAAGCAAGGGTTGAGCAAAGGTAACAATTTTCTTTTGTTATCAGGCATCTTCACTGACATGGAGAGTTTTTTTTCTTTCTTTTTTGTGAATTTGAGAGACAGCAACTGTAGAAAAAGGGCTAGACCTTCCTTGAGATTTATCTTTTTTCAAAATTGGTAATAAATGTTCAAAAGATGCCACAAGCCAACCAGAATTATGAGTGACAGAGAGAGACATGCTAGATTTTTTTTTAAAGTTTGTTCAGCTTCTTTTCCTGTTGTAAAGATGGGACTGATGTCTTCTGATCTGTTTATATGACTGAGCTGAAACAAGAAATATCAAGATTTATTAAATAACCAACATATTTGGATGGCAAGAACAACATAGGTAATATTTATCTTATCATTATTACAATTTTACTTTAAGGTCATATATTTTTCAAGTGATCCCATCAGTATAGTAAATTGAATTTGTAGAGCCCACACAACCAGTTTAGTTAAATTAATCCCCAAATCTCAAACACTGACATTCTGATACTGTTTGAAATTTCCAGCTTAATTAAATAGACCTTCCAAAATAAGAGGATAATTCCCTTGCTTCATTTGATACTTTATACACACACACATATAGCTTATCACATAGTTTTCAAAATATTTAAAGTAACACCCTCTATTTTATAACTTATTCCAAGGTTTCTATAACCTATCACAGTTTCTGTTGCTATACAACAGAGCAAAAATTATTAACCTATTTCACTGTATGGTCATGAAGAACAGCTGGTAACCTTGACTGCCAAACACCCCACAGCTAGAAGATGCTAAAGACAGCTTTGATGGTACAGATTGTAACTTCCAACCCGACACATGATACACTCTGTCTGCTGAATAAATGCCTGTGTTCTTATTCATAATTATACTCAGTTCTGTTACCAACATTTTTAATAACCCACCTGGATTCACTGGAGATTTGGTTTGAAGTTCAATTCTTAAATTATCAGCAGTAACCTCAAACTAAAAAATGGAGGCTGAGTAGAAAAGTCATAACCAAAACTAAATTTTACATCTGCCTTGTAGAGTGTCTCCCCAGTCATCAGACTCTGGTAGTTCCTCTGGCACTACATCTTCTCTCTCATCCAAGGTAATTGCCCATCTGCTCCCACATCTTTTGATTCAAAATGACAGAAATGGAATTTTTAAAAGCTATGCACTGCTATAGTTTCTATATACAGTGCACTTATCTAGACGGAGTAAAATATACACTGTAGTCTGTTCTGGGAACCACTGTTTACTTTTAGATCCTGCATACAAAAAAGAAATGGGTGGAGTTTGCTTTTTTCTCATTTTTAGTCTGAGTGTGGTAAGAAAGACTCCCTTGACGCAAAGATAGTAGAGAGCTAGACTCAGACATTATGTGTTTCAGATTTCACATTTGTTGATGGGCACATAAGGGGTATACAAAAGTGACAGACGATAGTCATTTGTGGAATGACAATTATTTTTGTTTATAGTCTAATAGCAAACAGTGTCTCAGCAAATTTTGACATGGAGTATTATGGAGGCAGGAGTGATACTTAACACACTTCATAATCTTAAAATTGGGAAAAGTTTTGAGTAGACCACCTAGAAGAACACCAGCCTTTGATTCACTGGCTGCCTAAGAGATGGGTACAGTGGATTTAACACTTGGATACTTGCTATATTTAGTCATCTCTGAAATCTGTATATAATTGCTTTGGCATGTAAGCCCGCTTTTTTGGTCAAAAGATATACTGCTCTTTTGGGATAAATGTACATAATGGTTTAGCCATTTTACTAATTTCACCAGTAAGAAGCTAATCCTAGAAAAATTATTTTGGTGATAGTATAACTAAAAAAAATAAAAGGTTCCAAAAAGGAAGATAAAGTAGTTTGAAGGAAAACAGCTCTGATGTTTTGTTGGGTACAACAAGAATGTCAAGGAAACTACTTGATAATATTTGTGAATTGTTCTAACTCTAAGTTACACCTCTATAACATATCAGAAAATTTTATTTATAATCTTTATTACCCTCACCTTTCTCAATTCTCCCCTCTACTAAGGAAGGTAAGCCCTGGAAACTTTTACTCAGACATACTTGCCAGCAGTATTCCACATAGATTTTATTAACAAGAGACATTTGGCATTTGAGCAAGATGCAAAGATGGAAGAGAAAGGGAAGCTATTAATCTCCGGTTTCTATGTGGTGCCTGATTAGATTAATCAATCCTATTCTGGAATCCAAAGCATCACATAGAATGTGTGAAACGAGAGAGTAAGTAGGCTCCTCCTCCTGGATATTTACATCACACCAATAATGTGTTTTCAGAAATTGTGAGCTTATGTTCTGAATAGGTAGATACATTTTTCTGTAAGATCCTTGAAAATTCAAGTGAACCTAGTGGAGGAGGGAAGCTCTAGAATTGCCTAAGGTAGTCAGAATTTAACAAGTGCCTGAGGGACTCTGACTTTCTACCTTGAGCTTATACTATCCCAGCAAATGAAAATATAGCTGGAATCCTAATTAAAGATGACTCCTGACAACTGTTCATAAGCAAGAGTTTATTTTAGTTTCTGATAACAGAAACTGTAAAAGTAAAGTGACAACATTTTTGTTTGAGACTGTCACTTAAAGCTTTGCTACTAAAGCGGATCAGATATGCTACCCTCAAATATGCCACACTGGAATATGGATTACTGTGAGCTGAAGGCAATTGAGAACTGACAGATTCAGAAAGAAGTCTTCTTGGGGCTTCCCGTATCTTACTAAAAGCAGAAACTTCTGAGAAATAAAGACTGCCATAAATCCCCTCTCCAGGGGAACTTTATGGCCATGGAGAAGACAAAGTCAGCACTGAGATGATTCTGCACAAACAAAATAAACAACCTTAAAAAAATAACCCTGGGGCTTCCCTGGTGGCGCAGTGGTTGAGAATCCACCTGCCAATGCAGGGGACACAGGTTCGAGCCCTGGTCTGGGAAGATCCCACATGCCGCGGAATGACTAGGCCCGTGAGCCACAATTGCTGAGCCTGCGCGTCTGGAGCCTGTGCTCCGCAACAAGAGAGGCCACAACAGTGAGAGGCCCGCGCACCGCAATGAAGAGTGGCCCCCGCTTGCCGCAGCTAGAGAAGGCCCTCGCACAGAAACGAAGACCCAACACAGCCATAAATAAATAAATAAATAAATAAATAAATAAATAAATAAATAAATAAAAAACATTCTTCCTAGAAAAATCCCACTTCAGTAGTTTAAAAAAAATAAATAAATAACCCTTATCTTCCATTAACTTCCCCATATATTTACCTTCCCACAACTTATTGTTCCTAGAAGCCCAAGCCCCCTTTCTTTTATTTAGTCACTTCTTCAGAATTTATCACTGTTTGTTAAAATGGTATATAAGCTCTCATGTCTAACCATCTCTTTGGATTTTCACTTCTTTTCTGTGATGTCCCCATACATAAAAAAAAATTAACATCAATGAAATTTGTATGCCTTTTCTCCTGTTAATCTTTTGTCAATTTAATTTGTAGACTTCAGTCATTAAATCTAAAATGGCATAGGAAATGTTTTCTTTTCCTACATTACCTCCATAGAAAAAAGTGACTAATATTTTCCCCTTTTGCAAGACAAAAAATTATAAGATGAGACAAAGTGACTTTCAGGCTTTTGATGGAGTTGGGAATAAAATTATTCATGAAATGTGGAAAATAAGCTTATTTTCTAAGTCCCTAGTTAGTTGACTCAAGAATCCAATCTTGACCCTATAATCCTTATTCCATAAATTCTCATTTCTAGATTTTTATGGATTGGGATAAAGTCATGGCTGCCCAGGGCTTACTTATTCTGCTATTGCAATTCAGTGCAAGGTATAAAATAGTGGTAGAAGGGGAATACTGTTGGAAATATTTTTAGTGCCAATTCAGATCTGATTTGAAATTTTAATTCTGATGTTCATTAATGTATTTTACATGACTTATTTTATTGTTTTTCCTGTAAAACATAATTTTAAAAAAGATTTTGTTTCTATTATGGCCAATTACAATAACCAATCAACTTTGAAAACACAAATTAACCAAAACTCATATAATGGCTGAGTGGGTTTTTTAGGATATTTGTATATTTAAAGCTTTCTATGTTTATTGCTGTCTAACAGGTAGATGTAAGCACTGTCTGCTCAAATACTCTGTTTTTCAAGTTTTTTTTCCCTTCCTGAAAATTCTAATGTGAAGCTACCGCTTCTAAACTTTTCCCTCACAGTCAAAATAAAACAAAGCAAATGAAAAGACCTGTAACAATGCTTCACACATAGCAGTGCTTCAATAAATACTTAATTGTTTATCATGAGTATAAAATTTAAATTATTGTAAAGCTGTGGATATATCTTCCTTTTTAAAATTTTTGCAACTACCTTAATTGCTTTGATATAGTAGATACTCCAACATTTATTTTGAATTGGAATAAATTATAATTTCTTTAGCTTAATACATTTTATTTTATTACATAAGAAATGTTCAATGTTCATATGAATGTGTTCTTTTTGTTAATTTGCAGTTTTATATCTATTTTTCTTCCTTTTCTTTATTGGAACATACTGCTATGTTAATGGGAACAACTGCTGATTTTTAAGGATAAGAGAGCTTTATGTATATTATTTGGTTGAAAAATATGTTATATAGGAACAACTAAGTGAAAACAGATAAAATAATACTAATAACCACATCCACATGACCTCAGGACCTTCAAAATGTTACATTTCAATCACTTCACTCTACCTATGAGAAGACTAGATGAAAGAATTGTTAAGAATTTGATCTGGAGTCTGTTCAAGAAAAATCTCTAATTTCAAACATTTTGCCATTCTTTGAATGTATGTGCATAGATGCCCAGAATTTATGGCCTTTTGTTTGCCATCTATGGATTTTGGGTGTTCAAGGATAGTTGTTTTGGGGAAATGGAGAGCTAAACTGTTCTGGTTAGGATTGTAATGGTTTGGAGCTGGTGGCCAGAGAAAAGGGAAAGAGACAAAGAAGAGTGTAGTACATGAGAACCAAGAAAAGACAAATTCCCATGGTAGCACATGGCCAGTGAGTTTGAAAACAATGAACTCCTTGAGGTCAGGGGTTATGTCTTATTCATGTCTTTATCTTTAGTGCCTAACAAGTGCTGGTCATTGCCTAGGACCTAAGTAAATGTTTGTTGAATTGAATCAATTGAATTAACTTAATGCATTTATATAATGGCCCTACTAGGTCAGGAATATTTCCTGTTTACATATGATGATATCAAGCCTCAAAAATTTAATTAACAGAGGCAAAATTGGGAGGAATTGGGATTTGAATATAGTCTTCAGTAATCCAGAACCAGTAATATTTCCACTATACCAAGATTTTTCATAAAATGTTTTCAGTCCTATGATAAAGTTGACAAAAAAAGGGTTCTATGATTACAGATTTTTGGGAAATCCCACATGCAGTGTTGCCTCTCCTGCAATTTCATAAAGCTTATTAAAATCTCTGATAAATCTTTTAATTAAGTAATTGTTCTAACTTTGTTTTTGTCAGCATTTCTTAAAGGTGGTTTATTGCAGTTTTCATCTTTTTTTGAATAATTTATTTTTAAATTTAATTTTTATTTTATATTGGAATTTAGTTGATTTACAATGTTGTGTTGGTTTCAGGTGTACAGCAAAGTCATTCAGTTATACATATATCCATTCTTTTTCAGATTCTTTTCCCATATAGGTTATTACAGAATATTGAGTAGAGTTCCCTGTGCTATACAGTAGGTTCTTGTTGATTATCTATTTTGTGTATAGTAGTATGTATATGTTAATCCCAAACTCCTAATTTATCCCTCCCCCAGTTTTAATATCTCTTTTAAATGAGTCATTTTTTGAAGGGTCAGAGGAAAATGTCAGGAAATGTTCACTATCCATCATAGTAAAAGAAATTATAGCACTAGCTAAAAACATGATGAAATATCGTAGTCACTACATTCTGGAAGAAAATTATTTTAGCTTACAGGAAGCTATTAAGAGAGTATAAACTAGTGGCTTGTAAGATTTCAGTACTTGTAAAGGTGTTTATGTAGAGCTTCATTAGCTATCTACTTTTATATTTCCTAGAATGATAGGACCTAAAATTGGAAACATACATTTTTAGCATCTATGACATCCCTGAAATAAACAGAACAAATAGATACTTTTAAAAAATTGTCCAAATATTTGTCATTTAATTATAAACTTTGATACTTAGAATTGCAAAATCTTTTTCCATTTAGGGAGTTTATTGTAAGTGTTGTATCATGCATTACTGCTTCCTGTCTTAAAGTTCAAACAGATTCAACTGAAGCTATAAATACTACAGTCTTTAAAGGAGGTGGTTGGAAGTGAATTAATTGACTCTCAAGTAAATAGGCTGGCTGTAGAAATTGTATCTTATAAATGACTAGTTCTGTGGAAGATGTCAAACTAAAGTATTCTCTTTTTTAGATAAGATGTTTGACAATCACAGGCATATATCCCTATTATTGATAGAGCTTTGGTGAGAGAAATAAGCAAGATATACTCGTAATGAAGTGTTAATATAACCCATTTAATGTTAACACCAAACAAAGTCATGATGATTACTTTTGTTAAACTGATTTGGAATAAGATAGCTTATATTAATAGAGATCAGGCAAAGCAGACAAAACATATATTAGCATCCTGGCATTTTCATTACACCATATATAAATTTTTCCAAAGAAAACCTATCATTTTTATAAAACCTTCCCAGGTTAGAAAGGAAGATGCAACTCACATTAAAGGAGAACATGTTATTTTCTTAATAAAACATACTCATTGATTCCTTAAATAACTATGTACATTAAATGTTTATCATGTGCTAAATTGCTCTATCATAGGAACTGAAGAGTGAACAAGGGAAATTAATAAACAGATATTGATTAAGCAGTTATTACTTTTTTTTAACATCTTTTATTGGAGTATAATTGCTTTACTTTGTTGTGTTAGTTGCTGCTGTATAACAAAGTGAATCAACTATATGTATACATATATCCCTATATCCCCTCCCTGTTGCGTCTCCCTCCCACCCTCCGTATCCCATCGCTCTAGGTGATTACAGGGCACGAGCTGATCGCCCTATGCTATGCGGCTGCTTCCCACTAGCTAGCTATTTTACATTTGGTAGTGTATATATGTCAATGCCACTATCTCACTTCGTCTCAGCTTACCCTTCCCCCTCCCCATGTCCTCAAGTCCATTCTCTACATCTGCGTCTTTATTCCTGTCCTGCCCCTAGGTTCTTCAGAACCATTTTTTGTTTTTTTAGATTGCATATATATGTGTTAACATACGATATTTGTTTTTCTCTTTCTGACTGACTTCACTCTGTATGACAGATTCTAGGTCTATCTACCTCACTACAAAACACTCAATTTCGTTTCTTTTTATGGCTGAGTAATATTCCATTTTATATATGTGCCACATCTTTATCCATTCATCTGTCGGTGGACACTTAGGTTGCTTCCATGTCCTGGCTACTGTAAATAGTGCTGCAATGAACACTGTGGTACGTGACCCTTTTTGAATTATGGTTTTCTCAGGGTATATGCCCAGTAGTGGGATTGCTGTGTCATATGGTAGTTCTATTTTTAGTTTTTTAAGGAACCTCCATACTGTTCTCCATAGTAGCTGTATCAATTTACATGAGCAGCTATTACTTTTCAGTTTAATGTCGAAGAAAGAAAACAGTTTCCTCTACTCTTCTAGGTTCTTTTGTCTGGTCTAAGAATTAAATTGTCATGAGACAGATGAACAGGAGAAAATCAAATTTAACTTTGTACATACGTGGGCTTCATAAGAAAATGGAGCCTAAGGGCAAATTAGGCAATTGAGGCTTATATGTCATCTGAGAGGAGAAGGAGTTAGGAGTCTGGGATTTCCAAGAGGAGGAAAACAATTTATAGGAAGATGAGGAAAACAAATTTTGGGTTTGCCATACTCTGCAGAGACAACTGGACACAGAGAGGACTTTGATAGAACAAGCCTTGCTAAGTTCTCCCCAGTCTACCACATCTAACTCACGTTCTTTGTAGTTAGCTCTGGTGACAACTCTCTTCCTGGGGTTGGCCTCCTATCTAAATTCTTCTAGGCAGTTCAGGGGAGGAGGTAAAAGCTCTTCCTGAGCCTTTTGTTTCTTAAAAAAAAAAAAAACCAACCAGCCTAATATAACTGTCATGCCAAAGAGACACATTTTAGCAAATTTTGCTCTCCTACAATGTATTGTTACTTTTGTGATGCCAAGAGTCATATTCAAAACACATCCGAGAGGTTTGGTTGCAACCCAATAAATTACCAACTCAATAAATTATTTTTGATAGGTGAAACATGAAAAGGTGAAAACAAGACATTATGTTGTATTCTAACAACCTAAGAATGCAAAGAATAATTATTAAGGAATTCAGGATAGTGAGCTATCAAAGTAGATTGGAACACAGGAGAAAAACTCAAATAGAAGAGGGGCTTTACTTGGATTTCAAAGGTGAGAGTAGTTTGTTTGTTTCTTTGGTTTTTTTTAATGGGAAGTAAGAAAAACATTAGAAGACCAGGACTAATGCTTAAAGCAGAAGCATTCAGAGATACAAGGTGGAATATTGGAATAAGGGGAGAGAGATAGTAAAGATGATTGCTGATTTGATGGGACAGAAAGGTACCGAGATGGAAACTGAGATTGCAAATGTACTTTTTAGTTGAAGTTAAATAAGGGGCAGGGGAAATCTAGTAGGATATAAATTTTAGCTGCTGAACATTTTTATCAAGGAGGAGGGCTCATTTCCACTCAATAAGAAATTCTCTGTAAGCTAAACTAGGGTTCGGTGAAGCCCTGGAAAGTACATAGATTTGAGAAGCTATTCTGGAAGTTCACGTCTGATGTGAATGGAGGCCTGGTGTAAGAAAGTGCAAGATGGTGTGTAAGCTAGTTAGGCATGAGGAAGGGACAGATGTGAGAACATTTCAAAGAGAAATGCCACAGGACTTACCAATTATTAAAATTAATAAAATAGCAAATTTACTGAAAGTAAGATCAATATAAAATAGTGAACTTCACTTCTTATTTATCAAAAGAAAAATATTACTTAACATAGCAATGGCAAAAGAATACTGAAGTACCAAAGAATATATCTGAATGCTATTAAAAGCATGTGAATGTTACTAAACAAAAATTGTACTTTACCTAGCAACAACAATAATAAGTATCAAGGAATATATTTAACAAGGGCATGTAAAACCTTTATGGATAAAATTATAAAACTTTCTTGAAAGATATTAAATAAGACAAATTTACTAGAGACATAAAATGCTCATTAGGTGTCATAATGATGTCAGTTTCACTGAAAACATTATTTCAAGACTGTGTAATTCCAAACAGAATGCCAGTCATTTTTTTTAACTTGAAAGGCTGATTCTAAAATGTATATGTAAGAGTAAGAAGAGGAAACTTCCATACTTGGTACAAAAACTTAAAATAAAATTGTAGCAACTAATGCAGTGTGCTTTTGGTTAAATGATACAAAACATGACAAATGGAACAGAAAAAAGAACCCAAGATCAGATGCATGCACATATAGGAATACGGTGTATGAATGAGATGATATTGCAGACCAGTAGTGAATAGGCAGACTACTCAAAAATATCTGAAATAATTATTTAATGGGTTCTTTATTGTATACAAATACACAAAAATACATTCTAGATAGGTTAAAAACAAATGTGAAAAACAAAATGTAAAAATTTTAGCAGATAATTAACCTTGGGCTGGAGGTGGGGGGGATTCTGTAAATCAAGGAAGCAAAAAACATTGAGAAATATTGAAAAATATAATTACATTCAAATTAAAATTTCTTTTCAACAATGAAATCATATGAAGAACATATAAAAACTTTAAAACACAACAAGGAAGTGACAATAAATCCAATAGATAAAAAGAGTTAAAGACATAATCAGACAGTTCATAGAAGACATATGAATGACTCAAAACACATGAAAATACTCTGCACATCAAGAGTCATCAGAGAAATGCAAATTTAAATGAAAGGAGATACCAGTTTACATGTAATATATTGGCAAAAATTTAAAAATCTGAAAATGGTAGAGATGTGGGCTAGGAGAACTCTTGGAACCTGCTTGTGGAATTAATCTCTGGAAAAAATAATGATATTACCTAGTAATTCGGATATGAACCAACACTATGACCTAGTAATTTTACTGCTAATCATATACTATATGGAAACTATTTTCATGTGCATAAGGAGAATGTTCATAGTGACATTATTTCTAGTAACAAAAAATTGGAAAGCACCCCTGGTCTATTAATGGGAAAATTAATAACCCATTTTGGCAAATTCATATGATGGAATAGTATATAGCAGTGAAATTGAATGAGCTATACCTACACATTATAACAGAGCCTTAGAAACACAACATTGGATGAAATTCAATGAAAAAGTAAATTAGTGAAGAATTTATATACTTGTATTTATTAAGGTCTGAAAATAAGCAAAACTAAACAATATCTTATTTAGAAACACAAATCTAGGGAGAAAAGCAATAAAGAAAACCAGGGAATGACAAATATAGAATTAAAAATATTGCTTACCTTTGGCTGGTAGAGAAGATGATAAAATTGGGGAGAAGCACTCAGAAGGCCTTAATAATATTGCTAATGTTTTGTTTCTAAAGATAAGTAGTGGCTTTTTAATAAATATTGTATTATACATATGTAAATATAAAATACATATGGTAATTCTTTTGTATATGTCAAATATTTCATGAAACCTAAACCATGAAAAAAATAACATAGCTCCAAAAAGGTTTGATAAGAAGCTACAACTATGGAATGACTCCTGAGTTTTAAGCCTGGTTCAGTGTGTGGAGTTAAAACACTGATAGTCATAGAAAATTTGAATTTTGAGTTGGAGCATTCTTTTGAGTATGGGATGATGACATATGGTTTGTTTTTTTGCAAATTGATTTAAGGTAAGGGTGAAATAATTAATTAGATAGTACAGTTCACCTGGTTAGCCTTAAGTTTCAGATCATGTCTAGAAAATTTGTGCAGATTTAACAAACATCACAAAAAATTTGATGGAATGCTGTGAGAACACATGAGTTTGTGGTTCCTGAGAAGTGTGACAGGTGCTTCTTCCTCCCTCCTGCATTTTGAACGGCTGGCATCTTTATCTCCTTTTCGTTCTAATTTCTCTGACAACCTGCCCTGTCTGAGCTAAGTACGTCCTTTCCCTCTATTTACCTAGCTTCTAATTTGATTCTATCATAATATCATTCTCAGGTTATTTCAAATTTGTGTTTGATTGGTTTCTTGTATGTTATTTCTCTCTTCCTCTAGACAGTAAGTGCTAACAAAGAAGAATATGTCTGTTTCATTTGCAATTGAATACCTGTATCAAAGCCTGTGTATAGACATTTCTGAATATTACCTTATGAACAAATGAGTGAGGACTGGTACCAACCAGTACTGGAGAGAAAAGAGACAACTTTTCACTTTGACACATCATTGAGAGCAAGTTTAGACTAATTCCCTGAAGGCTGGTATTTTTCTCAGTGAAATAGATGTGCCTTTGTATTATGCATGATCCAGGACATATAGGTCTCAAGGAATTGGACACCAGCCACATCTGATTTCTTTCTTGCATGTTGTACCCCTTGTGGTCTGAGGTTAGAAGTATGTTTTATGGGATCCTGAAGGAGCAATAGAGTCACCCATAATATTCCTTTGCCACAACTTCACCAGTTTTGCTGTGTAGCTGCCACTATTATACCTTCTTCTTTTGTTTTCAATTATGGGGTTAGAATATTGAATTCCAAATTGCCTCACACTGAGCTTTCTTCTTCCCTTAATACAGGGGTCCCCAACCCCCGGGGTGGCCTGTTAGGAACCGGGTTGCACAGCAGGAGGTGAGCAGTGGGCGAGTGAGTGAAGCTTCATCTGTATTTACAGCCTCTCCCCATTGCTCACATTACTGCCTGAGCTCCGCCTCCTGTTAGATCAGCAGCAGCATTAGGTTCTCATAGGAGCGCGAACCCTACTGTGAACTGCACGTGCAAGAGATCTAGATCTCTAGATCTAGATCTTGCGCTCTCCTTATGAGAATCTAATGCCTGATGATCTGAGGTGGAGCTGAGGCGGTGATGCTTGCTCTGGGGAGCGGCTGCAAATACAGATTATCATTAACAGAGAGGTTTGACTGCGCAGAGACCATAATAAATCAGTTGCTTGCTGACTCATATTAAAACCCTATCAGTGAGTGGCAAGTGAAAACAAGCTCAGGGCTCCCACTGATTCTGCATTATGGTGTGTTGTATAATTATTTCATTATATATTACAATGTAATAATAATAGAAATAAAGTACACAATAAATGTACTGTGCTTGAATCATCCCGAAACCATCCCCCATCCCCTGAGTCCGTAGAAAAATTGTCTTCCATGAAACCAGTCCCTGGTGCCAAAAAATTTGGGGACCACTGCCTTAATACATGGGCAATCTTAGCTCCCCAGGCCCTCAGGCCAAGTCAGTCCATCAGCCATGCCCCAGACTGTGACAAGACATTAATTTGTATCTATACTGGGACCTCACTGTACACAGTTCCAAGTACCAAGCCTGTAATTCCCCTGAAAGTAGCACATTCACTTTCCAAATAAGAACGCAGACCATACTACTGCCATTATATTTCCCCCATGTATTTTACGGAGAAAAACACCAGCCTTTGGGGAATTAGTCTGGATTTGTTCTCAGGGATATGTGGAAGTAAAAAGTTATCTCCTCGCCCCCAGCATTGGTCTGCTCATCCCAGTCTTCATTCATTTGGCTCCTTGCTCTCCTCCAGTGAAATCCCTTTACCTGCTACCGAAACTTGCAACCTCTGATGGCTCACTTGTGATGCACAAAGGGACAGAGGTACTGGTAATTTATACTATTATAGTAAATAATCTTCATGGCTAGAAAGATCAGGTCAGATTTTTTAAACTCAGTAAGGACCTTGAATATGACAATATAATTCACAAATAATTCTTTTATTTAACCTTACTATGCTATAGAGAGATGATAATATGTATTTATAAAATGGAACTCAAAACATTTTAAAACTTAGAGAACTAGTATTCAGTAATGATGGTACAGTAAAACATTTAGTTCTATCTCTTTACTTCATTCATTTTTTTTTTTTTTCACTCAGCCAATCCTATAGACTAAGAATGGGCTGTATGATTCCCCTAGGCTTTCCAATCTAGAGAGATAAGGTTCTTTAAAGCTATTTGCTCTGCTTAATTTATTAACAATTAGCAAATGGCTTGCACTAATATGTACATCGGACAATGCAAAAATGCAGTGCAAACAATTTGTTTTGGTGGTAAAGTGACATTAAATATTATTTTCCCAACTTACTGCAATATACATATATACAAAGTTTCTTGTAATCCTAGACATATTCAGATTTGCATTCCATTCAAGTTGAAACCAAACAACAAAGTTTTCACCAAATATTTGCATTACTAGACAAACCTGGAGATGTGACAATTGCTCAATAATCTGAATTGATTAACTTTCGAATAATAACTTTGTAGGGAACGAAACTTGCACCCCAGAATGTAAGTTGGTGTAGCCACTATGGAAAACAGTATGGAGGTTCCTTATAAAACTAAAAATAGAGCTACTGTGTGATCCAGCAATCCCACCCCGGGGTATACGGAAAAAAATGAAAATTCTAATTTGAAAAGGTATATGCACCCCAATATTCATAACAGAACTATTTACAATAGACAAAACATGGAAACAATCCAAGTACCCGTGAACAGACAATTAGCTTAAGAAGATGTGGTATATATATATATATATATACACAGGAATATTACTCAGCCACAAAAAATGGCTGAGTAAAAAAGAATGAAAAAAGAATGAACTATTGCCATTTGCAGTAGCATGAATGGACCTAGAGAATATTATACTTAGTGAAGTATGTCAGACAGAGAAAGACATATATTACATTATATCACTTATATGTGGAATCTAAGAATAATACAAATGACTCTACATATAAAACAGAAACAGACTCGCAGACATAGAAAACAGCTTATGGTTACCAAAGGGGAAAGGGAGTGTGGGATTAACAGATACTAACTACTATACATAAAATAGATAAGCAACAAGGATTTACTGTATAGCACAGGGAATTATATTTAATATCTTGTAATAACCTATAATGGAATATAATCTCAAAAAAAAAGCTGAACCACTTTGCTTTACACCTGAAACTAACACAATATTGTAAATCAACTATACTTCAAAAATAAAAGCTAAAAAAAACCAAAACAAAACAAAACAAAAAAACCTTGCTGCCCCAAAATATCTCTCTGGCATACAGATTATTTTAAGCTAAAAACAATCGAGGCCCAAAGACTCAGAAAGAAACTTTGACCTTCCCCCTAACTGCCTAAAAGAATGAAGATAGAGGACCTGTTCCAGGAAAGGCGCTATCACCATAGGTAACTATATTATGAGCCAAATGAAGTAGACAGGGAGAAACCTAGCAAAGTCTGTTTGTTAAAATTCTGCTCTGTTTCCCATTGTCTCTGCATGAACCAGCAAACGTTTGTTCACCAAATATTTGCTTTTCCATCTCCATGTCAGTTGCCTTTCTCCCCTTTGAAGTCCTAAACCGCTACCCCTAACATCCTCTTCGGTCTTTAGCTGAAGACGTTACGTAAGGTGAGGGTTTCAGCCATTTTGGCAGGTTAACTCATGTATATGTGTTATTAAACTTCGTTTGATTTTTTTCCTGTTAATCTGTCACATGTCAATTTAACTCTTAGAGCAGTCAGAAGAACCTAGAAGGGTAAAGGAAAATTTCTTTCTCCCTGACCACTTCATTTTTCCTTGATTTTTATGGCTTGTTTCTGGGTTACTAATGTTTTATCTCAGGATATTATGATCATTTTACAGGTGAGGAAATGGAATTGTGTGGAGGTTAACTAATGTGCCCAAAGTTTATATAGTGAATAATTCGAGCTACTATTCAAAGCCAGGTCTGTAAGCTTCAGAGCTTGAGCACTTATCCAATATATTACATAGCAGTCAGTCAATGAAACTTTGTTTAATTTAAGTGAATGTTGCTACCTGAGAATCAAAGTACCAAATTATAAGCTGAAAGGATTAATGAAGTTAATTCAGAATTTGAGAGAAAGGCAGAATGATTATAATGAAACTTGAATCTCTTCAAAAATGCTGAACCATGTTATTTGTGCGTGACTGCAAAATAAAAAGAATATTTATGAAACAATAGAATAAACAAACTAAAATAGTTATAGTTATACACTGTATGATAAATACGAAAAGTACTATAGCAAGAACATTCAGTTTATTATTTAGAAATTCTATGGCGGGATGGCTTGGCCTCTATTTCCCATGTATTTCACATATGTTTTAAGATAACGTCCTACGTTTCCCACTGACCCTACCAATTGGTGGCCTAGAAGCTTTCACATCTTACAGTGCATTGCTGGTTTAGGAACAAGTGCCTGGTAAGCCAAGTGGCTTACAAGGGCACCCATGTAGAATAACACTCTGACCACTACCCTAGACAAGAAGGAGTTAACCACCTGAATAGTTTCATCAGTAAGTGCATTTTATGCTGTTATTAAAAGTGAGGTCTGAGCTACATTGCATCTGGAAAGTGTTAGGAAAGAGAGATAAGTTGTCACTGATTATATTTTTCCGATTTACCATGTGTGTGCATGAGAATTCTTTTGCCTGTTAAAATGTCTCACATACTAGTAGAAAAGAGCAAAAGAGAAGCTAGGAGTACAGCATGGAGTCCTCTCTAGTCCTTCCTGGATTGTTTCAGTGCAACTATTAACAATAATCATTGCTAGAAATGAAAAAAATCTCGGGCAAGTACAAACGGGGACATGATGCTGGGACAACAGTTAAATTGGGGCTATCTTGAGCAAACTATGATTTATGCATGGTCAGGTTAGCTGATGACACCAGAGTATTCCAAAGTGTATGCATAAATGTCTCATGCATGTCTCATGATTTCTTTGATGTAATAGGATGGGGCTAGTCTCATTTGATGTTTTGTTTTTCAAGTTCATTAAATGATATATAATCTATTTTTATTCTCCATTTCGTCCCTCAAGAGTTTTATCTTCTTTAGTGGAGAAAGCACACATTTAATTTAAATTCACCAATATAGAATTCAAAGCATTAAGATAAACCAATTAATTCAGTGCTTAAGAATAGACAAAGTGACTAATAATATCAGCTTCTGAAAAATGTATAAATTATAACACTGTCTTTGCAGGACAATTTCACAATATATGATCAAGTTGAAAATATGTATATTTTTCATGCAAAGACTGGGGTTCTTGCTGTGTATGCCGAGACATATTTATCCATTAACACAGAGGCTGGTTCAAATTTTTTGATTAAAGATACAATATGATAATTTAATACTAAATTAATTAAATGAAATCTTTAAAATGAATTATGTACGCTATATGTTATTTTTCAATGAAAACACAGCCGGTGTAAATTTTTCAGTGAAAAATAAGTACATTGCTATAAATATGGACAGACCGATTTACCAGAAAGCTAATGAAGCATAATATGCAGAGCCCTTCACTTAAAGGGCTGTCCAATTCTTGGATCTTCCCCTGAAAATATGTACATTATAATACCACATATGTAGTAAAGCTTTTCACAAAACAAAGAGATGTCTATATGTTCATGTCTGTATACATATATTCTAACAAACAAGTCAGAAAGATTATACTCTAAATGCATAAGAATGATTATTTTTGGAGTTGGGAATTAACTTTCAGAGTCTGGGGTTGAGGCTGGAAAAGTTTGAAGAAGATTTAACTTTATATACATTAAAATTTTCTGTAGAATGAGTATATATTATTGTATGATTTATGCGTTTGAAATAAAAATGTTAATTTTAGATATCCAAAAAACAGAAAGAAAATACGTGGCAGAATTTTATTTTCTTGTCAGGTGTAGAAAAAGGATATAAAGTCAGTAGAAAATATTATGAAAAATAGAATTGCGACTTAAAGGATAGTTTGAAAGTCTGCAACTTACTTCTGAAGGAAGCTACAGAGAATGAAAATGGAGAGAATAGTTTGAAACGATATTCAAAAGGATGAAGTCTGAGAATGTTTATAATAAGTAGATAGGTGAGTTTTCAGCTTGGAAGTAACCTACAAGGACTAAGGTAGAATGAATTCTCCTCCTGAATCTTGAAACCCTCCCTTTGTCATGCTGTGCAGTCCCTCCACTTAGCGGAAGAGTGTACTTCCTACCTCTTGACTCTGTATTTGGCCATGTGTCTAGCTTTGCCCAGTTGTATATGTGCAGAAGCGAGAGTGTTAGGTCTGGGTTGACCTGTAGCTCAGTGCTGTGTCTTGCCAAGTCTTAACTAGGTCAGCTGATCCCAAGACTACCTGTAGATTCATGAGTATGAATGAATGTTCTTTTAAACTACTGAGTTTTGGGGTTGATTATTTTATACAGCAATAGCTTGACTAATACAAGTGCCATATAGTAGGCTTGACATAAAGGATAATAGAACTATATCTTTAATCTAGAAAGTTATGCATGGTAAAATACTCTTTAAGAATGTGGGCAGAATAAAAGAGACTAAAATGCCCAAAGACATTAAAACTACTACTACTACTACTACTACTAAAATAAAGGTATCATGGATGAAATAATAATTGTATGTTTTAAGTATCATGTACGTGAAAATCTAACAGTTTCAGCACAAACTGATAGGGAAAGTGCTTAATCACAATTGGAAAAGTCCTCCAAGAAAATTCAACAATAATGACTTTAAGTGAGTTAATATTTACAAAGTGCTAACAAGAGTAACCTGGATCATAGTAAATACTCTATAAGTAAAATATTTTCAAAATAAACAATCTTATAGAATTTTGAGAACATATTTACTATCACATTGTTGATTTGAACATTAGCCTACTGGAGATTGATCACAGAAATACAAAATATTAAGTATATAGTTGAACATAATCAAAAAGCTTAATCTGATAAATACAGAGCATTATGCAATAGATAGGAATTATATATTTATTAATAAATTTATATAAATATATTTATTATATAAATACAGAGCATTATGCAATAGATAGAAATTATATATTTATTTCAAGAAAACACAAGACATTTAAAAATTTATTATATTTAAAGTTACTAAGGAAGCCTCACCTAATGTCAAAGAAATGATACATGCAGACCACTTTCTCTCACTACAGTTAAGATACAATACAATATGAAAGTATGAATACCTCATATATTTTGAAGGAACAAGTTACTAAAAGAACCCATGGATTAGAGTGGATGTCAAAATGGGGTTTAAGACTGAAAAAAAAATAAAATATTGTGTATCAAAATTCGTGAGATGTATTCAGTGTATTTAAAGATGAATATATATGAAAATACATGAATATGAATATATATGAATATGAATATAAAGAGGATATATACTCTTAAAGAATATGAATATATATATATATATATATATATACACACACACACATATATACTCTTAAAGACAGTGAGTGACGTGGCGGGTTTGTAGTAGCTGTGGGAAGGACTTTTTGGTTGACCAACACATCCAGGAGGAGATCCCTGAGCGGAGTGCGGCAGGTCCTGTTTGAGGCCTTCCAGGAGGCTGGGATGGAGGGGAGGCAGTGCAGTGGTGAGTGGGAGTAGAGAAGCCAAGATATCCAGGGCTTGATCATGAAGCATCTATAGGTCCTGATAAGGACCTAGAATTTTATTCTAGGGGCAATGGAAAACAAAAAGACGGATTTGAAGAGAAGGATAACGTGATATCTCATGCTTTTTAAAGGATCACTCTGGATGCTGCAAGGAGATGGAATTGTAGGGTGCCAAGAGTGGAGGCCGGGAGAGGAGTTTGGAGGCTAGTGCAGGAATCCTGGTCTATGATGACCAATCTTTGCCTGTCCCCCCAGCTTGACCTCACAATCATCTCTCAAATCTATTACTCACTTGAATAAATAGACATTATTTGAAGGCTATTGGTAGAATGACCCCCTCCCCTTCCTTTCTAAAGGCCAAATGTTCCTGGCACATTTTATACGAATTTTATTCTCATAATTTAATCATTTGACTTGTCTTTCTTTGAAACCTCTCCAAATTATGTACATTTGTCTAAAATAGTGGGCTCCAAAAATAAAACCAGGGCTTCCAGAGTGTCCGAAGTAAGATCAAAACAATTAAGCCCAGGATACATATTTTTCTGTTGAAGTTAATATATTCTGATGATTCATACAATTGTCTTTTTTATCGAAGATTCTTTTGCTGGTGGCTTTATAATGTGTACAAAGGAACTGGTCATTTGAGAAGTTTGTCCATAGGAAAGCTGTTGTCTTAGGTCGGGGTTCCTAAGAAATAGACTCAGGGAGATTGTGTGCAGGAGGTTTATTCTGGAGTACTTTTGTTAGCACTTGTAACGCTGTAATGGAGTGAAAGAAACAGGACTGGGCTGATGGAGAATCTAACCTGCAATAAAATTAAAGCAAAGGTCTCAGCAATTTCAGAACTGCTCTAATTTGAGACAATATCTGGTCTTCATCCTTCTGTATTCACCAGTCACTGCATGCTGGGTGTCCCTGGATGGAGTTATAACCTTGACCATGGCAGCTCCCTTTGCCCTACCCAGAAAGGGACTGAGGCATGAGCCTTCTCATTCACCAGCTGGTGAATGAATACCTGGGGCTTGAAGAGGGGTTCTGGGCATCCTGTATGGCTGCTTACTGATTTGTAGTTCCAAGCAGTCGTGATAAATAGCGCTTATCCTTTCGCGTGTCTCATCATTCCAGAGTTGTTACTCTAAATCTGACTGACAAATTGCTCTGCTTAACTACTCATTCCTTACAGCCAGCCAAGATTCAAGCATCATCCTCATCTCTTCTGTAGATGCCTTCTTTCTAACCACATCTTGTGCTGTGTGTCGAATGTAGCACTTCTACTTCTCTGAACTGTGCTGTGCTTTGATTCTGAAATTATAAGATGGGACCAAAAGCCAGGAAAGCAGTCAAAGCTCTTTCTACAGTAAAACAATGCATCAAACAATATAGAGAGTACCTATTCTATCACACTCATGTTTATTTTGCCATGCTCCCAGCAATTTTCCTGAAGGCAGGAAACTGTAATTGTCTTAATAGTCCTGAATTCTACAATTGGCATTTCTTATTACATGCTTATTGTAAAGCGTGGTAAGAGAAGAGGCAGAATATAGAGGATTATGGACAGTAGTTTACCCCTGAGCTCCTGTTGGGAGTAGCAAGGGATCACTCCAGCAACCTGCAAAAGTGGTTTAACTTTTATTTACATTGCTTTGAGCATAGATTGTTAATCCTCGAGGAAATGAAATGTTGACATTCTTTTGCCTTATTTTGGATCCTAGGGGCAAACTTACAAACTTCTTCGTTATTTCCATGGAAATAAGGAAAAACAAAGAAGCACAATTGGAAAAACAAAGAAGCACAATTCCTAAACAAAGGACTTTTAAGTGAGAGCATTCATCCTCCATGAGTGCAAATAGGAATAGGCTGTAGTGACATTTTCATAGTTTACTTACTAAAAATTGTCATTATTTTTCTATTTGTTTCATAAAATCCTTTAAGAAGAATATCTCATTAAATATTGGTGTTCAGAGTGTCAGGCCTGATTTTTGTATTTTCCTAAGCATCTCCCATCACATATAACTAGGAAAAAAGGATCTCTCTCTCCTTTGAATTCATAAGGCAGTTGGGATTATGAGTCAGTATCATATATCAGTAAGAGCAGTCTACTGGTCAACAGAAAACTGGGTGTGAGTTTGCGTTCTCCATTTATTTTTTAAATGAGTTGAGCAAGGTAGTGTGGAAGAAGATTATCCAGGGCACAATAAACATACGCCTTTATTTGTAATACTGTGACATGAGAAGAACTCCAAAGCAGAGTCCTGTCTTGGAATAGAAAGGTGGAGTTTTTATACAGTTTTAGGCAGAAGCATAAGCTGAAAAAGTTCAGCTAGTTTTAGGAATAGTTGGTCAAAATGGTTTTTGGAAAAGGCAGGAATTACTCTTGCAGTTCAGAAATTGCTGGTTGGAGAGTTTAGGTTTACCAGTAAGGTGGAGCAGGGACTGTAGCAGTAGCTAATCATTTACAAAAGTGGGAAGGAAAAGCTGAGGGGTCAGAGAAATGCTAGGCCCACGGGAGAAAGTTTTAGTTTTACAAGGTCTCTTCTGGGCCGTCCTCTTGGTCTGCAGGGGAACTGTGGCTCTGCTCTGACTCTAAAGCAGTTACATCACTTGCATTGCTTGCCGTCTCAGACTCACTGAGCGTCACCGCCATGGGGGCTTTTTGCAGCTTTTGACGCTGTAGTTGGACTTCAACCATAAGTTGAGTTCATAGGTGTGCAGGAGGAGCATTTAAGAATCAGGAGAAAACCCGTGAACTGTGGTGACAACAAGCATTCACATGAGAATTATCAGAAGGCTTGCGGCCATGCCTCTTAGACCAAATCCTGCCCCACCTGGGATTGGGAAGGAGAATCGATCCCATCCCTTCTGGAGTTTATAGGTAAGGCAGGTTTAACATCCATGGATTTATGTTCATTCTCTAGCTTTGTCTACAGAACCAACATTAAAAGAAACTTTAAGAGCTTCATTTTAGCTATCAAAATTTTAAAGCAAGAGAGAACAGGGGAAATGGCAATGAGAAAAAGAAAGAGAAAAAGACTAAAGAAACTGGCAGTCCGGGGCCTGGGGTCTTGATCTAAAGGTTGTGCAGAAGGAATTCATTGGATGCTTGATCTGAAGTTCTTGAGAGAACTATCTCCTTTGTGATGAAGTTTAATTCTGCCGAATCTGGAAGAGGTTCTGTTTTAGATCTCCCGGTAGTGTGGGTATATAGGAGGTAACTGTAGGAAATCTCTTAAACTTTGAAACAAGAATCCAGACTTTTAAAACAACAGTGGAAAATACCTTAAAAATAAAATTAAATATGATATGATACTTTATTAAATAAAAAAATGAAATCCGAGCTACTG
This sequence comes from Balaenoptera musculus, assembly GCF_009873245.2. Lineage (NCBI taxonomy): Eukaryota > Metazoa > Chordata > Mammalia > Artiodactyla > Balaenopteridae > Balaenoptera > Balaenoptera musculus. The sequence goes on along the minus strand of NC_045800.1, from coordinate 76,986,004 downwards.
TTGTTGAGGTGGTGGTTCGGGGTCTAAGGGTTATGCAGTCAGTCCTCTCCAGACCTCTCCCTGGCGGTACAGAAGTGCCTGTGGCCTCCAGCTAGATCTTATGAACAAAGTTCTTAAAAGGCTCTTGTGGGGAACAGAGTATAAATTTCCGTATATGTGTGTGTGTGTGTGTGTGTGTGTACATGTGTGTATAATGCAAACTAGAACATGTCAAGTACCGCAATACTTAGAAGCAAATTTTATGGCAGTTCAAGAGGGAAACATTGTCACTACCTATTGATATGCATCGTGTAAACAAAAAAATCTCAAAATGCTGTTGATGATTGTGAAACTAATGGTACGGTCCAGTTTGGGAGGAACAGATAGTGAATGGAAAGGTTTAGTGAAAGACAACTTGAAAAAACAGTTTTTGGACAGTCTGATATGCTATGCTAATGAGTTACCTTGTAGGCGAAGGAGAGCCCACTGAAACTGTTTGATCCACTAAGAAAAAGATTAAAGTTATTCTTGGGGAAGGTTCCTATGGCAACAGTGTGTGGTTTGGCTTGAACAGAGAGAGCCTGGAGGCATGGGACAATTTAAAAGTTATTGGAACAGTCCAGATAAGTTATAAGGGTTTCAACTAGTGAAGTGGCAGTGGGAATAAAACAGAAGGGGTGTGTGTGTGTGTGTGTGTGTGTGTGTGTGTGTGTGTGTGTGTAGAGTTTTAGAAGTAGTTTATTTTAATCTGCAAGGCTTTGTGACTAACAATACTTGGAAGGGATAAGGGAGAGAGAAATTTAAACACAATTTTGAGGACATCTAGGAGGAGGACCATCTAATGGTCCCATTAAAAGAGGTAAAAGCAACAGGATTGCAGTCAGGTTTGTGTGGTTGGCAGACATCTCAGATTTTGATTTTGCACATAGTAAAGCTTTCATCTTGTCACTAGTTCTCACTGGTAACATTGTTAAATAGAGTGCATCAAATCAATCCTTTTGATTAACCTTCATTTGTGAAATGACTGTTAAGCCTGAATTGTGTGTAGTGTTATCTTCTTGCAGTTTATACTTTTTTTTACTTTATTTATTTTTGGCTGTGTTGGGTCCTCATTTCTGCGCGAGGGCCCTCTCCAGTTGCGGCAAGCGGGGGCCACTCTTCATCGCGGTGCGCGGGCCTCTCACTATCGCGGCCTCTCTTGTTGCGGAGCACAGGCTCCAGACACGCAGGCTCAGTAGTTGTGGCTCACGGGCCTAGCCGCTCCGCGGCATGTGGGATCCTCCCAGACCAGGGCTCGAACCCGTGTCCCCTGCAGTGGCAGGCAGACTCTCAACCACTGTGCCACCAGGGAAGCCCCATACTTTTAAAATAAGTTTCACGCTAGCTTTTATGATGACCATCAAGTAAACCTGCACTAACAGGAGGTTTACAAAGCCATTTATCCTGAAGACCTTAAGAACTCTGAAAAGTAGAAAAGATGCCTGTATTTTTATGTTAGAAGTAAACTTAATAACATAGAAACACAGTGTAGTACTGCCAGCCACTTGACAGCTTATTTTGGTGCAATGATAAAAGGACAATTTAAATGGAGAAATGTTTCTTAGATATTATCACAGACGTTCAAAAGAGCAGCAACACAACTCAGACAGACATGGATGGTTCTTCTCCAACTTTTGTACCAATGGCGCAGTTTCTAATATGAAATAGAGTCTCTCTGTATTCACGATCGCTTTTGTGGATGTTCATTCTTTCTCTGTGGGCACACCTGAAAATGTGTCAGAAATCCTCAGCTGCAGATTCGTTGTGGATTATCCGATAGAGCTTGGAAGAGAGGGAACTTGCACATTTTGTAGGCCCAAAATTAAGGGTGGGTATTTTAAATTTCAAGGCAAACAATTAAAAACATTCTCTTTTGTCATTGCTAATTTGCACAAAGAAAGATCTTCCTGCCTTTCTGTAAGTCAGGAACTTATTCAATATATTTGACTCTGGAGAGAAAAAGTAGGATTTGCATACTTTTGGAGAAAAGTCTGAGCTATTATCCCAAAATACAGATGTGCATATAATAGTCCTTCATTTGGGTACATGCTGTCTAAAAGACAGATTCACAGCCCTATATCAATACCCACAAAATGTATTCCAAAGAAGCCTCAATCTCCCCCACCTCTCAGACTCCAACCAACTCTGTACTCCAACCATACTGATTTCATCTTTCCCCACAATTCCCTTTCCAGCCTCCCATCTTGGACATGATGTTTCTTTTCTTTTCTTTTCTTGTCTTTTCTTTTTTAACATCTTTATTGGAGTGTAATTGCTTTGCAATGGTGTGTTAGTTTCTGCTGTATAACAAAGTGAATCAGCTATATGTATACATATATCCCCATATCCCCTCCCTCTTGCATCTCCCTCCCACCCTCCCTATCCCACCCCTCTAGGTGGACACAAATCACTGAGCTGATCTCCCTGTGCTATGCAGCTGCTTCCCACTAGCTATCTATTTTACATTTGGTAGTGTATATATGTCAGTGCTACTCTCTCACTTCGTCCCAGCTTGCCCTTCCCCCCACCCCCCAAGTCCTCAAGTCCATTCTCTATGTCTGCATCTTTATTCCTATCCTGCCCCTAGGTTCCCATCTTGGACACAACGCTTCTTACACATAAATTTTTCTTCTCATTTACTTAGTAAACATGTTTATTCTTTTAGACTAAATTCAAGTATTAGGTTTTCTATGATCATTCTGGAATTTCTTTAGGCAGCATCAGATTTAAATATAATTCTGTCATATTTCGTTTTCCATTTGAACATTTAGCACATTAGTGTGTTTTCATATATTAACTTTTCAGTTGGTCTGTCTGTTCTGCCTCATGATATACTTCTAATTCAGAACTCCCACAGAAACTCAATTATGAAAGAAAAATAATAATTCATAATAATTATTATTGAGAAGTTATTAGGTATCAGGAGTTGTACATAAAGTATCTCATCTAACCTCAGAGCAACAGTCTATGTGGTAGGAATTAGTATCCTTCATTTGCAAGAGAAATAAAGTCCCATAGAAGCCTAGTGACTTGTTTGAAGTCACACAGCTAGAGAACAGTTGAGGAACCAAACCCTGCTTTACCTGACTCCAAAGACCTTGCTCTTAAACACAATAATATATATACCTTTAAGATGATCTATTTCTAGCCAGTTATTAAATTATACATGCCTTTGTAATAGCTTGATCAATTTCTAATTTATCTTTTTTGAAAAAACAACTATGACACCTAAGCTTAGTATGTGAATATTCATACAAAAGATCGGAATGAATCCTATTCCAGTACTCACTTTATTTCTAGAGGACATTTGAAAAATTGTACTGTGAAACATTCATTTTCAGTCAACTATTGTAGCCACAGAAAAGAGCTTGTCGAGGTGAGTAGCGATGAGTAATGAAGCAGTGCCTATTATAAGCAGACTCTCAATAAAGTATTGTTGAGTTGAATATAATGGATTAATTGTGCACGAGAATGTGAGTTAAAAGTTTTGACATTTTCCTAAAACTGCTTTTGACATACAAATATTGTTCCCATGTTGCTGAACTTGTATGTGCTTAATTAATATGTATTATTGATCACTCTTAGCACTTTATCTGGGGCTTCTCTAGCAAAAACAGGATAACAATTACTTAAATGGATCATACTCAAGCTCTAAAAATTAATCAACTAGCATTATTTAAGTTCATTGCAAGCTAAAACAGAAAGGAGCTGCTAGATATAAGGGAAGAGTATATAGATGAACTTTCTAAAACTGTCAGTACTTTCTGCTTTCTTGGTGTAATTGTGCTTGAGGCTATTGGATTCCACTTGGAAGATGCTGATACTGACAAAATGCTCTCCTTAACCAAATTCTAGCCAGGCTCCTCTGAGCCATCTTCTCCACTAGGTCTCAACTCTGGTCTATAAAGACTTGAACAAACACTAACATAGTTTCTGATAGCTCAAGGCCTCATCCCTAAGGTGACCCAGTCCCCCTTAAAGTGTCAGCCTGAGAAAGCTCCAGACTACCAAAAGAATTGACTGTTCTAACCAACACCTGAGGATGGACCCTCGACCACCCTTTCTTAGGGCATTTACTAAAAAGGGCTTGCCCTTGTGAATCCTTCCTTTGTCCCTTTGGGATGTTTACATATCTCCTACATCTCAGGAGTGTCTTTCCCAAGGATCTGAAGACCATCCTTTGAAATGCAGTCATCAGGAAGCATAGGGCCTGTCTCCCAGTCCCTGTGGATGGACAGAATCCTAAAGTTGGTCATTGCCAGCTAATAGAGGAAGCTGGCTCAGTCATATTTACCCTGACAGACCCTTGGCATTTTTACTTTTCTGATTCTACCGAGCTCCTGCTTAACCCCTTCCCTATTCCCTCATTCTTTCTTTAAAACATGCAGTCATCTCTGTACAACTTGACACTGGACTTGTTTCCCTATTGCAGTACTTATTACTGATTAAAAATCTGACCTTAACCATTTTATCTAGTGTCCAGCTTTGCTTATCTTTGACAATAGTTTTGCAAATGCTTGGTCTTCATTAAACCTAGATACTAGGGAATTCAATCTGGATTAGTCAGTTTACTATGAAGTAAGATATCAACTTTAATGTTAAATAATGAATAGCTGAAGGCAAGAGTGATCTGCATCCTACTGATAATTGAGATAATATAAAGAATATTGGCAATGCTGTCCACTTTGACTTTCAAAGATAGACACATTCTAAATATACCTTTATTACATAAAATATCTCTGAGAGAGTGAACATTTCTCCCTGACTTCACTGAGTATAAATTGGCTCAGTTTTCTATGTAATATTATTTTGTTTATGATGAATTTAATATTTATTCTTTGGAAAAAAAAGAACACACTATAAGTAGGGAAATCATACATATACTTACCGCCCTTCGTTGGTCACTGCTAATATTATGTAGCTTTTCTGCCAAATTTTTTCTGTTTACTTATAATTAATGTTACATCACAAAAAAGTCTCATGTGTCATTAACAAGTCTCAAAAACCTGTATTTAATGCCCACATAGTATCCCAATATGTGCATGTATGCAGCACAGTTCATACAATCACCCCTCATTTATACTGGTTCTGATATACTTTCTATAGAATAATGCAGAAAAGAATATCTACGTATGCAAATAATTTTATTAATTGGATTATTTTAGGCTTCATTTGTAGAAGTGAAATTATTAATACAAAGAGCAGAAATCCTTTATGTTTTTGATGTATATTGCCAATTTGCTTTCTTTCCTACAAGTGTGTCCCAATTTACAACCACTTTGGAAGTATAAGAAGTTGCTGCCTAGGGACTTCCCTGGTGGTGCAGTGGTTAAGAATCCTCCTGACAATGCAGGGGACACGGGTTCGATCCCTAGTCTGGGAAGATCCCACATGCCGCGGAGAAACTAAGCCTGTGCGCCATGACTACCGAGCCCATGTGCTGCAACTACTGAAGCCCGCGTGCCTAGAGCCCACGCTCCGCAACAAGAGAAGCCACCACAATGAGAAGCCTGCGCGCCGCAATGAAGAGTATCCCCCGCTCACTGCAACTAGGGAAAGCCCATGAAATGAAGACCCAATGCAGACAAAAAAATAAAATAAAATAAAATAAAAAAGAAATTGCTGCCTACACAGTCTTAAAAATATTACTCCTTTGTTTTAAATCTTAAAATAATTTGGAGAGAACTGACATTCTGTCAACATTGAATCTTGTCATGAAGAGTAACAATTTTGTCTACTATTGTTCGTCTTTATATTCCTCGTTAAAATTTTGTTTGCAAAAAAAATTACTCCTTTTACATTTTCTCTCATCTGATAGATGAAAAATGGTCTTCTGCATGTGTATTAATTTCTTTGACTATTGTAAAGATGTATTAAATCCCCCAAAGAGAAATTTAGGATAAAGGCAAAGCTGTGCAGTATAGCAAGAAAACCATAATGAAGTCTTCCTTCCTAGACATAATTTCAAACTATAGAGATACTTATATCCCTTGAGAGGTTTTGTCTAACACCACCTCACAAAAAGAAAACATCACATTCCTCAACTGTTAACTCTTGTAGTTCATCTAAACTGGTGGATCTCAAATATTCTTCAGCTAGAAATCCTCATTTCAAAAGGAATTCTATGCAGACTTCCAAGGCACAATAATTGCTCAAGCTGAAGCAGAGTAAGGGCCACAAGCTTCACTGGTTTTAGTGCTCCTGATCAGAGAAATGCCTGAATGGGCTACAGGGAACCTCGCTTTCCACACCCCTGATGTGGGTTAAAGAACAGCAAACGAAATGGAGGCAGAGAGAGATTACACAGTTTGTCAAATGTCACCCAACCCTTAGTGATATAGCCAAAATATCTCATGATGCTTTACAGACTTATATATATCCTTGTATATTTTCTCACTTTTTTTCCCCTCCTGTGTCCCATAGTCCCTATTCTATTTGGGAAGAGGACAGTTTTCCCAAAAATGTACTATCTGTTGGCAATATTTGCTTCAAATATTAATCATGCTTAACTTCACAACTGTGGATTTCATGCTATTCTCATAATCCAGGTTTTATTGGTTCCTGCAACATACTCATATGCAAATATTGAAGAAGAGAGAAATAAAATGACAGGTTAAGTAAATGAATGGAAATTGAATGAACTTTAATGTTCCAGAAGAGGTTGCATTTCTTCAAAATAAGCATAAAGTGGTTACTTGAAAGAAAGAAGCATGAAAATGTTGGTTCCTTCTAACCATTTATGGGACATTGGTAGCTTTCTGGTGGAATTCATGTCAGGGCCTGTAGTTTTCTTCCACATTGAAGTAACGGTTTTTATTACTGATTTGGCAACTTTTACAGTGTCTCAAAATACTGAGATCACTGTTATGGTAAAAACAATTTTTCTTTATTTCACATGAAGGTAATAAAAATTTTTAGTTTTCTTCTTATCAATTAATCTTATTTCCTCCTGACAATTTAAATGGTATTACAAGCGCTTAGAATTTGCGATAAAGAAAATTTCAAGAAATACATAGTTTGTTTTTTTGAGACTTTAACTGGGTCTCTGTCAGCTAAGTAACTAGACTATGACATCCTAGGTCAACTCACTTAGCTCAACAGGGTTAAATTTCTGGGTAGTTACATGCTTTATGAATCCACATATAATTTGCACTCAGTCGTGTATATTTGTATCTGAATTCCATAGCTCAGAAAAATAGTCCTGATTCACAGTGACCTCTGGGCCTTTGTGTGCCCAATTAACTATTATATATCAACAATCTTTTCCCTTTTCAGTGTTTCCTCTTACATAATAGTGCCTAGAATCCTGGTAACTATATTTCTCAGGACCTCTGCCAGCAATCACAGGCATCAATTAGATACACTTGCTTGAGATTTGGGAGGTGGAAGACAAACAGAAGCTATTATGGCCTCTTGGCAGATTTAGGCTGAAGTGTGGGTATCAGTCAGTTCCAGCAACTCTGAGAGTCCCCCTGTGCAGGGCATGCAGGTAGCTGAGCTCATTGGCTGTCCTCTGCTGCAATTCCTGATTCCTTGAACATCAGTAAGTAGTATTTTTCCTGACCTTGATTTCTCAGTCTCCAGATGGTTTTGAGAGCTGCTAAATTTTCTTCATGGAATGCCTTCCTTCTTGAAATACCTGCTGTAATATCTGTTTTCCTAGTGAAACACTGGTAACACTACTTTCCTTCATTTCTGAAAAAACTGATAAATTTCCTCCTAGACTAAGTCATTCTGTGTTTGCTAAGTCAGATAAGACATTATTTTATTCACTTCTCAATTTAACGTGACATATAAACTTTTTGGGTGGCCAGAATGTGTGTGTACTGTTTATGAAAAGCACTGCCCATGGTACTGATAAAACATGAAGATGAGTAAGATTCAGGAGCTTCCAGAACACATGTGGGAAGAGAAAAAAAAGCACACAACTTACATAAGATAGACACTGAAATGAGAGGCATAGCAGCAATACAAATAGAAATTAAAAGTACTTGAATTAGGGCGGTATGGGGAAGTTTCATAAGGGATGTGAAGTTTATATGTTAAAAAGTTGGGGAAGGGCTACTTAAGAATTCAATAAAAGGAAAAGAATAGTGGTATGGACATGTATGATATACTTGTAAAATAGTGTGAATTTCCATGATGGGTTGAAGGTAGGGTCAGAGCGAGAGATGTTGGGACCAGTTGGTAGATGGCTTTGACTGCCATGCCACGGAGTTTGTTCTGTGTTCCATAGTGAGGAAACTTTCAGTAATATTTGAGCATGGTAATAATATTGGCCTTTATAACATGAACCTGTTTCGGAAAGAATATTGAGCAGTATCTACACTTGAGGTGAGTGGAGGCAGAGTCACCATCAATAGAAAGGTAGCTTGAAAATTTGAGATGTTAGATATAGGTTTTTCCAGGCCATCTAGAGAAGAGAGATTGAAGAGTTGAGGATGAAAACAGCATCTCTTTGTTCTTGACTTCTGCTCATCTCAGGTGGAATGAATCCAGAAATTTTCCTGTTTATGCCAGCTACCCTGTATCTTTGATAAATGGAAAGTACCTTAAAGGAGCTGCTTTCTTCTTTACTCCTTGCCATTCTGCTCTCAGTTGTTATTACTGAATCTCATTTATCTGGGGAAGAAAGGCAAAGAGAGCTGCCGCACAGAATCAGTCACTCACTGGCAAGAAGAGAATAGATTTCGAGCACAATGCTCCATCCAGTAGAAGGCTTTCTTGTTCAGTTAGTCTAAACTCAAACATTGTCAGCTTACCTCTATCTTTCTGTCAACTTTCTTACTCAATTTAGGGCAGGGTTACTAGTTTGGAATTAAAAACAGGGATTTCACAGGCACTAGCAAACTACTAAAGGCATGATAGAGTGAGTTGACAAACTGAAGCTATAGAACTCTCATATTTAAAGAATTATTTACAAGAAAGAAAACTGACCTTCCAAGGATCATGGTGAAAAACATAGAATGATTTTAGTTAATGTCATAATGGCAAAGCCTGGGGAGAATGATTTGTTTTTTATTGCTGCAAAGTTTGATCCAGGGCACTGGGAGTTTGGGATAAAGTACACTCATTTTCTTGTAGCAATGCATAGCTAGTGTGCTCTAGCAAGGCGCTTCACTCAAGATTGGAAGGAGCACCACTGAGAGAGGTGGTGTGGAAGAGTAAATGGGTAGTGGATGAGACAATCGAAAACGGGTTCCAGGACTACTTCTGATACAGGCTTATTATGTGCCTTGAGCAACTGATTGAACTCGGCGGGGCATCCATTTTCTCGCCTACTTAAATTGATGAAGTTGAACTGAGGGGGCTTAACTTGAGTTTTTAGCTCTCAAAAATTTTATCACTATGATGGAAGAAATAGTATATATACTTCAAAAAACTCTTGTATGTGGTCCTTGAAATTCACCCTGATTTCTCTCAGGGCTTCCTTTTACTACTTGCTTTTCTTTTCCTTCAAGAATATCAAGAGTAATGTGCCACCATCTCTTTTACAAAATTCATTTTCAGGAGACTTAAAAAATAATTTCCAAAGATTTAAGTTCTAAATTTCTGACGGGAAAAATCTTTTGATGGGGAAATCTTTCCGATAAAATTATACTTAGCATTTTTGTTTCTGAAGGAGGCTTCAAAATATTGAATAGGGAGTGGGGGATGTTTGTCAAAGATACTCCTATAAGAATTTTAGGTGCTTGGAATGTGTTCAGATTAAACTTTGAACTGTCTGGCAAATGTTTATCTGATTTAACAGGGAGGATGGTTACAAATAAACTGGGAACCATGTTCATGCCGATAATGGGACATCAAAGCAAATTTTTTTTTTGGGTAAATTTCCCTTTCTTTACCACCAGTAATTAACATGTAAATTGGAAGATATTTTACTTTGACAGAAATAGCATTGCCATTTGATTTTTACTATGGATTACCTACATTTAATATTTTATTTATCCTATTCATCAACTTTAAAGTAGACAATAAAAATTTGTGATTTCCATGCGTGTTGAAAATTGACTCTATCAATTTCACAAAGGGAGAATGCATTTGGCTTTGTTCTACTTACAGGAACCATTGTATTGTGTTAATTCGTTTTCATTGTTTTTCATGCTCACATTATTTGCTTGTTGTTTTCATTTATTTGCAGTGATTCTGGTTAACTTCTCATGAATATGACTCTGAGTTTTCTCTTTGTAACATCGAGCAAGTGATTCAATTTAAGGGAGATTTTTTTTTTCTCTTTCTTTACTGTCTAGGGTGCTGTTATCTCTTTCTGAATTGTTGAAAGCCATAGTTTTTAGAACTTTTAGGACTTTTAGAACTTTTCTCTAAGTTTTGCCGACCTCTTACAAAAAGGAAACTCCAATTTGGAAAAATGTGGCAAGGAATTGAAAATACCTTGCACCAAAGAGACAAATAAGCAGATATTTACTAACATTTCACACCATGATACTAGCTATTGAGGTAAAGGGTTCTTGCACTACATTACATTGTCAGTCGTCAGATACCAATGGTGGGTATCTTGAGTTTTTGTGCAGTGAGATGATCCAGATTTCTTTTAGTTTTCAGGGCCAACTTAACAAAAGTCACAGCAAAATAAATAATGCTATTCAACTAGATAATGCATCTCTGAGGAAGCTGGGATGACTATCTAGAAAACTGTTTTTCATAAGTCCATAAATAACATTTCTCTGAGTAGCTTGAAATCCCTGTCTTCGGTTCCGTCTGCAGCCCTTCAGGCTTTGGCTGTTATGCTTTTAATAACCAGCCGCCATTTTTTCCCTTGGGTTGTTTTCTTCAGAAACAACTTTTCTTGAAATATAATAAACATTCAAAAAATTGTACAGCTCGATGAAGTTGTCGCAAATTGCCCACATTTTTATAAACAGCGTTCAGGTAAAGAAGTAGGACATGAAGCTATCCTTACGTCTAGTGACTTTCTGTGCCAAAAGCAACTATTGTCTTGGTCTCTAACAGCGTAGGGTAGTTTTGCCTGTTTTTGAAATTTTTATAAATGGAATTATACATTAGGCAGTCCCTTTTTGTCATTAAGTTTATGATATTTATCCATTTCATTGCATATACTTGCAGTTTGTTCATTCTCAATGTTTTATATAGGTTCACTGTCTGATTACACTATAGGTTATTTTTTTCACTCAACTGTTGATTATCCTTTGTTTAGTTTCTAGTTTTTTTTTTTACAAATAGTGAACATTTTTACAAATAGTGAACATTACAAATACCTGAACATTTCTGTGCATGTTTTCTGGTAAGTGTGAGTGTATATCTATAGGATATGTACCTAGGGGTGGAATTGCTGGGTAATAGGCATTGCATATATTTAGTTTTATTAATCATTTTCAAAGAGTTTTCCAAAGTGAATATATCAATATACATACCACCAGCAATGTATGAATAATAGTTTTACCACATTCTCACCTAAACTTGGTGTACATTTTCTTCCCCTTTTCCTTCATCTTTTTTAATTGTATCCATTCTAATAGGAATGTAGTTATATGACTTTGTAGTTTTTGCATTTTCCTAATGTCTAATGAGGTTAAGCACATTTTGTATGTATTTTGGCTATTTGAATATACTCATGAATTTCCTCAACAAGTTTTTTGCCCAGATTTTAATTTTGTTTTGCCTTTTTCTTATTAACTTGCAAAAATTCTTTATATATGGTGGATACAAATCTTTTGTCAGATACCTCAAATATCTTCTCCCACTCTGCAGCATGCCTTTTTCTCTTTATTAATAAAAGTCTTTAATGTGTTCTGATTCATCAAAGTTTTAAAATTATTTATGGTTATTTTCTCATCCTGTTTAAGAAATTTTTGCCTCCTTCAAAGTCCTGAAGATATTTTTCTGTTTTCTTCTGAATATTTTGTTGTTTTACCATTTTCAATTAGATATGCAATGAGCACGGCATTAATTTTGGTGTGTGGCATGAATTTTGGATCAAGATCCAATTTTTTTCAATATGGATGTCCAATTGACACATCAACATTTATTTTAAAAATCCTTCCTGCATTGCAGTGACATCTTTGTCGAAGTATACATACATGTGTGTGGTTGCTCTTTTTTTTGAGCAAATACAAAGCTCAGGTAAACTAAGAAGTATAGAGTGGTTTGGTAAGTGTGTGTGCAGGAGTTGTGTGTGTGTGTTTGTGTGTGTGCTTGTTTTAGTTCCTTTGAGATATAATTTACATATGACAAAATCCACTGACATTAGATATACAGTGATGGATTTTTCTAACTGTATACAATTATATAACCTCCATCAAATTCAAGATATAGAAAAGTTCTGTCACTGTGAAAAGTTTCTTCATGTCCTTTCTCAGTCAACTCTCTCCAGACTACCAGCCACAGGCAACCACTGATCTGCTTTCTGTCACCATAATTTTGTATTTTCAAGAATTTCATATAAATATGTTCACACTATATGAAGTTATACTAGACTTATTTCTATAGCATATATATATCTGAGATTCATTCCTGCAATGTGTGCACTATTATTTGGGGGTTTTTTGTATTGTTGAGTGGTATTCCATAATATGAATATGCCACATTTTGCTTATGTACTTACTAGTTGATGGATCATTGTGTTGCTTCCAATTTTGCATTGTTATGACTAATGCTGTTATTAATATCAGTAAGTAAGTTTCTGTGTAGACATGTTTTCTTGGATTTCTCTTGGGTAATGTTTCCAATGAAACACATCATAATATATTGTTCTGATATAATGGAAATGTTCCTATAGCCACATTTTATCATATGGTAGCCACTAGCTACAGGTGACTATTTGCAACTTGAAATGAAGCTAGTGACTGAGAAACTAAATAAGCCACCTGTGGCTGGAGGATATTGTATTGCACAATGCCATGAGTGGGATTACTAGGTCAAATGGTAAATATATGTTTAATTTGATAGCATGTTGACATAGTATCCAGAGTGGTTGTACAGTTTATCATTCTCACTAGCAATGCATGATAGTTCTAATTGCTCCACATTCTTGCCAACACTTGGTAATGTCAGTTCTTTCAGCTTTAGCTATTCTAGTGGGTAGTTTTAGAATGTATTTTCCTAATGAGTAGTGATTTGGTGCATCTTTTCATGTATTCAGTGGCCATTGTATACCTTCTTTTGAACTATCTGTACAAATATGTTGCCTGTTTTTATTGGATCATTTGTCTTATTATTGAGCTGTAAGAGTTTTTTGTTCTGGATGCAAGCCAGATTTGTGTTTTGCGAGTATTTTCTCCCAAATGTAGCTTATCTTTTAGTTAACCTAAATATGTCATTTAAAGAGTGTGAGTTAATTTTATGTGTTACCTTGGCTAGGCTATGATACCCTGATATTTGGTCACAAATTATTATGGATATTTCTGTGAAGGTGTTTTATTTTTGGGGAGGGGATTAGATTGACATTTAAATTGGTAGACCAAAACTTGAACTGCAAGTCTTCCCTGGGTCTCCAGTTTGCTGGCCTATACTGCAGATTTTGGGCTTGCCAAGCCTCCACAATCACATGAGCTAATTCCTTAAAATATCAATAAATCCCTATCTATCTATCTACAGTATCTATCATCTATCTGAATCTATCGTCTATCCATATCCTGTTGCTTCTGTTTCTCTGGAAAACCATGACCAATACATAAAGTAAATGTTTTTAGTTTTGACAAGGCTCATTTTGTTAATTGGTTTATTCATTTATAGATTGTGGGGTTTTTTGTGTGTGTTCTGCTTAAGAAATATCTCCTTACCCAATGTCATGAAGATTTTCTCCTTTTTTGTCTTCTGGTATGGCTTTAGCTCTCATATTTAGGTTTATGATTCATTTTAAGTTTTATTTCTGGTGTGAGGTTAGGGTTTATTATTATTTTCCACATAGATATCCTGTTGTTCTAATACCATTTGTTGTAAAGGCTATGTTTACTCATTAAATTACATTTATACCTTTGTAGAAAATCAATTTACCATGTAACTATGGGCTTATTATTGACCTTATTCTGTTCCATTGATCTATATATATATCTCCTGATACCAATACAACACTGACTTGATTAATGTAGCTTTATAACAACTATTGAAATTAGGGAGTGTAAGTTCTTCAAACTTGGTCTTTTTTTTTTTAGTTGTTTCAGGTCCTTGGTATTTGTATATAAATTTTAAAATCAACTTGTTTATTTCTTTTAAAATAAAATCCTACTTGTATTTTAATTAGAATTGCATGGACTTTATAGATCAATTTGGGGAGAACTGCCATCTTAACAATATTGAATCTTCCAAAACATGCAATAGTTTATAGTTTTCTATGTATTTATCTTGTGTTTTTCAGTAATTTATTCCTAAGTATTTTGATGTTATTATAAATGAAATTGTTAAAACAATTGTTAAAATAATTTTATTTTCTAATTGCTCATTGCTGGTGTATATGGACACAAATTATTTTTATACACTGATCTCATATCCTGCAACCTTCCTAAACTTACTTTTTAATCCTAGTAATTATTATTTTGGGTAGATTCATTAAGTATTTCTATATATTTGAGCATGTTACTTCAAGTTGAGTTGTGCTTCTCTCTTCCAAATTTTTATTTCTTTTTCTTGCATTACTGCACTGGTTAGGATCTTCCTTACAATATTGAACAGAAATGCTGAAATTGGACATTCTTGCCTTGATTCTGGTCTCAGTTAGAAAGCACCAAGCCTTTTGGTGTTTTGATGTTAGTTGTAAATTTTATCATAGATGCCTTTAATCAGGTTAAGTGTCCTTTTATTCCTGGTCTCCTGAGAGGTTTAGTCATAAATGGGAGTTGGATTTTGTCAAGTATTTGCATCTGTTGCCATGGTTATGCATTTTTTCCTCCTTATTCCATTAACATGGTGAATTACATTTATTGATTTTAAATGTTATAGAAACTTTAATTTCTAAAATAAACCTTACATGGTCATGAAATGTTTTTCTTTTACATATTGTATAATTCAATTTGCTGAGAATTTGGTAAATATTTTTTTTTATCTATGTTCATGAGCAATAATCATCTGTAACTTTCTTTTCTTATACCTTTGACTGGTTTTGGTATCATGGTAGTAATACCCTCATAAAATGAGCTGTGAATCATTCCCTCTTCTATTTTCTGAACATTTGTGTTAAAATGGTAATAATTCTGCTTAAAATATGTGAAAGAGCACACTAAGAAACCATATCCAAATTTGCCTTTAGGAAGGTATTATGTTTGGAATCGAATGTCTTTAATTCATATAGGGATTTTTGAGTTTTTTCTTTTTACGTCAATTTTGATTCATTTTTGCCTTTCGAGAAATGTATCCATTGAATCTACATTTTCAAATTTATTGGTACTATGTTGTTGATAATACTCCTTTATTATCACTTTAATGTATGCAGGACTGGTAATGTCCCCTTTTTATTCCTAATACTGTCAATATTTTCTTTTTTCTTTCTTCTTTTTAAGATTAGTCTTGCTAGAGGCTTATTAATTTCAGTGAAAGTTTTAAAGAACCAGTTTTTGGTTCATTGATTCTCTGTTTTTCTACTTTCTATTTAATGGAATTCTGCTTTTATCCTTATTTTTCCCTCCTTCAACATACTTTGGGCATACTTTCTCTTCTTCTAATGTCTCAGGGTGGGCAACAGATCATTAATTTTCAATTTTTTCCCCTTAGAGAAGAGCAAGCCTGGTTGTTCCCTCCTCAGTGCAGGTGGGAGATTCAAGCATTACAAGGGTCTGCCTGTGCTCAGCAGCTCTCACCCCAGCCCCAGCCCTAGCCCTAGCCCCTAACTACAATAAAGACCAGGGCCATCCCTTCTGGACCTGCTTTAGTGGTCTTCCCTGCTTCTGTAAGACCTCAATTATGTAAGTAATAAACCTCGTCATAGCCTTTTGGTGTGTGCACACATGGCCTCATCAGTCTTGACATTGATCCAAATTTGGGGTTGGGTTCATCTGCTTGTGAAGGTGACCCATAACAGCTATTAATTTAGTCACTGTGGTCTTCCTGCCTACCTCTTTGCATGGTATGTTTTCCATATATTTACTTTCATCTTACCTCTCTTTATATGGAAAGTGTGCCTCTTGTAGACATCTTATAGTTGGGACTAGTTTTTAAATCTGTTCTGACAACCTGTACCTTTTAGTTGTTGCCCATTACATCTAATATATTTTTTTATATGTTTGACTTTGAGCCTATCATTTTCTTATTTGTTGTTTACATATCACTTTCTAAGGTTTTTTTATTCCTCGGTTTCTCCTTTACTGACTTTTGTTAGATTATTTGAATATTTTCAGAATCCCATCTTAATTTTTTATTTACCTTTTAGCTAGAATTCTTTTTTTTTTTCCCAAGGGGCTACTCTCCAGTAAAAAATATATGCCCTTAACTTTTCACAGTTGAACTGTTATTAATACTATACCTGTTTATATAAAACATAAAAACCTTGCCACCACATAGGTTTATGACTGACTGTCCCTAATTTTTCATGTTATAATTGTTACATGTATCATACCTACATAGATTATAAACCCTACAAGAAAATATTATAATTTTTGCTTGAAATTGTTATGATTTATATAGAAATGAAGAATAAAAGACAAAAAGAAAAAAACATTAAAAAAATTTTTTCCCTTGGTCATTTACTATTTTTAGTATTCTTCATTCTGTTCTTTGAATGTGAGTTTCTGTCTGTTATCGTTTCCATTCATCCTGAAGAACTTCCTTTACCATATCCTATAAAGCACATCTGCTGGCGAAGAATTATGTCAGTTTTCTTTTATCTGAAAATTTCTTTATTTTGTCTTCTTTTTTGAAGAATATTTTCACTAAGATATAGAATCCTGGGTAGATTTCTTTTCTTTTAGCATTTTATAGTTGTCGTTCTACTCTGTCCTGACCTCCGTGGCTTCTTATGAGAAATAAGCTATTATTTTGCTCATTGTTCCCGTTTGTAAGTTTCAATTTTTACTTGCTGCTTTCAGGATTTTCCCTTTATTTTGGCTTTCAAAGTGTGAATAATAGGAAAATCTGAGAAGCCAAGCCGGTGTAGCCACTGCAGAGAGAACTGTGGGAACTGCTGCCTCTGTGTAGCTGCTTCCTCTGTGGGAACATATCTGGGGGCCTGGGGGAGGGCCTGAGGCTGCTTTTGCTCAATAGAACTAGAAGGTGCAAAGATGAAATGTACGTGGAACACAGGAGAGAGAATAACCTGAGGCCTGATGGACACTTTTATTTTTGTTTGTCATCATACTGACCCATTATGACTTTTTTGAGAGCAATGAATTCTGTGCTCCAAATCACACTCAAGATTAATGAGAAGCAATGAAGGTTTTCAAGCACACATAAAGACATTTTTTTCGTAGGTATTGCTCTGGCTTAATTGTGGAGAGTGGCTTAGAAGGGGGCAAGAGTGCTCCCTCACAACTGTGTAGGCAAAAGCAGATAATTGCTAGGACAAGGAATGCAGTAGCATAGGTGGTATGAAGAAAATGTAATTGAGGTACATGTTGGTGGTAGATCCAGAAGAACTGGGTGGTAGATTAGACGTGAAGAAAACATAAGGGAGATGAGTAGAAGGTGATTCAAGAATAAATGAATAGATGGTGGGAGTGGGAGCACTGAAAACAAAGCTGGTGGGAGACAGAGTGGAGGGAAAATTGATGTGGGAGCATAAAGGCTTAAGGTTCTTGTGTCACATCCACATGGAAATGTTCACTAAGCAGTTGGATGTTTGATCCAGGATCTCAGGACACTGTGCTGAGATGAAGATCTAGACTTGAAAGTCAGCAGCACAGTGATGGGAATTAAAATGTTATAGATATGATATCCCAGAATAATGAGAACAAAACACTGGGATAGAAATTATGGGATGGATAGAAGAGCTCACTAATAGGCCTGAGCTGGAGGTTTGTCTTTCATACAACTGTATATGTTTATTGTTGGTCTTGGTAATGATTTGGAAATCAAACTCTGTTTCTTGCTATGATTTAGAACATAATGCAATATCAAGGTTCACCTTTCCCTGGGTTTATCATATCTATTCCTTTTTTATTTTGTTCTGATAAAAATTACGTAAAGCGTCTTATCAGTAAACTATACACTGCACGTTTCACTACTCTAAATGACCATCAACCTAACACCCAGACAGATGACCTGTCAGGATTTCTCTCTGGGCATTTCTTATTGTATGTTTTCTATTTACAGTGCAGATTGGACTTGACAACTTTTCCTTCCCCATCTGCAATCTTACTTTAAATTGCTGCCATTTTATCAGTGGAAAAGAGAGACAGCATTAAAAAAAAAATACAAATGACCAGCTGCTTAGACAGCTAGGGTTTTTGACTTCCACACTCTGGTAAATTGGGTGGTATACAGTATTAACCACCGTGTCCAGTTAGATACTTACTAAACATAAATACTCTTATTTGAACATTTAAAGACTAAGTTGTTTAAATTTATACTTCATTGAAACAAAGGTGATATCAGACGTTATAAATGCAACTGCCAGTGACCATCGCTTATATACTTGCTTAAGGGGATTTTCATTTGTATCTTGTAAATTGTAATTACAGTTCAGACTTTAAAGATAAGCAATTATCAGGATTCACTAAATTAAATATCAGTTGTCTCTCTGCAGAATTATCCTTCAGGGACTTTCATTATACTGTGATACTCTATCTTTTCCCTTTTTTAAAAATAATTATTTTATTATGAAAAAAAGTATAATTGCAACCATCCAATGGCTTTGTCTGTCTTTGTAGCATCCTTATGTAAAAAATAATATTCAGAGAAACAGATTAATTCAGATACTATGAAGAATAATTACCTTTAAATAACACATTGTCACTGGCAAACTCATTAAAGATTTAACTGTGAACTCAGCATTGATTACAGTACAAAATGCTACTGTCATTAAAATTTGTATAAAATGCCAGTCTATACCATCTGTAGTCTCCTGTAGGTAAGATAGCTGTCTCTGTGTTCTCATGAATGTAATACCCTGTAGATGCTCTTTATTTTGTTGTTTAAACCCTCTGAATTAACATAGGTATAGAAAACAAAGTGCTTTTGTTTGGCATGTTTTGTTTGGTTTACATATTTTACTTAAAAAAATATGTATGCTGTGGGAGTTCCCTGGTGGTCTAGTGGTTGGAATTCGGCACCTGGGTTGCTGTGGCCTGGGTTCAATCCCTGGTCGTGGTCAGGGAACTGAGATCCAGCAAGCCATGTGGCACAGCCAAATAAAATAAAATAAAATAAAAATTTAAAAATATGTATGCTTTTAGATACACATTAGGACATTTCTCCCCAGTTTACTAGTGACCCCTCCACCACAAACTGGATTTCTCATTTAACTGACTGGCCTTCACCTTTGTTCAACATTTGGATTTATAATTTATAATCATTTCCTTATGTGGGACCTTCTCAGTGGCTGTTTTAAATACAATCTTCTTTTTCAAATTAGTTATTATTGTTATTATTAATATGTCAGCACACACATCCCACTAGTAAGGCCTCTTCCTGAATTAGTTAATATGGGGTATGCTATGCTAATGTGATGTGTAGCAAATCAACCAGGAAGAGGCCTGGCTAATTTCACATTATTTAAAGAGAAGTGTTTATTTGGTCTGCACACTCAGTACGCAACAGTTTTTACTGAAATTGTCATTTGGATTAACCTCAATCCAGTCTTTTCAATCATTGTCATAAATAATTGTTATAAATAAAAGAACACTATATTGAAAATGCCTGTACATGTGGATGCTGACATTGGAATGAGAAATAGATAAAGTTTCTTTTATGGCTAAATATAATTTTGTACAAGTTTATACATAATATAGAGATAGCCCTATCTTAACATAAGGTTTCCTAGTAAGAATTGGCCCACTGTGGCTAAAGGGATACTCTGTAGTGCATTGATATTACTTTATTTTGACATCTAAGTCCTACTGATCCTCTTTGGGGTATCCTGTGTTGTTTGGTGCCCTCACCAGACTGGCCAGTGTTGTCTCTTGTTGGTAGAAACACCTTTATTTACTGGTTGTAGAGATTTCTCACATCTGCACAGGTAGTTACTCAAAGTTAAGGTTTTTCAATGTTGCTTTTTCTTGAATTACGTTATCTCAAAGTTTCATAAAATCCCCAAAGCTATTTTCTCAATTCCTGGAAGTGTTTCTATTTGTGGACTTTCATCCTCATGCCTTTGACTTCATCCCCATCACTCCTTCCTGCTGGTGCCGCCAGGTCTTAGCAGAGGGTGGAACTTATATTTTCTCTTCTTGTAGGAAACATAAATTCAAGGCTGAACTAAAACTGAAAAATCCCCTCATTGGGGAATAGTGTAGATTCTACCACATGTTCAAATATTCATTTGGCTATAGACATTTGGGTTGATTGCTCTCTGAAATTATGTGGAATTCAGTAATTATATTTGAGGTAACTTTAAACAAGTCTTCTAATATATTAATTAACCATTTAATTTTATTTATTTATTTATTTATTTATTTATTTATTTATTTATTTATTTATTTATAGCTGTGTTGGGTCTTTGTTGCTGCACGCAGGCTTTCTCTAATTGCAGCACGTGGGGACTACTCTTCGTTGCGGTGCACGGGCTTCTCATTGTGGTGGCTTCTTTTGTTGCAGAGCATGGGCTCTAGGAGCGCAGGCTTCAGTAGTTGTGGCATGCGGGCTCAGTAGTTGTGGCTCATGGGCTCTAGAGCGCAGGCTCAGTAGTTGTGGCGCACGGGCTTAGTTGTTCTGCAGATTCTTAACCACTGTGCCACCAGGGAAGCCCCTATAAGATTTTTTAAATGCAGTTATTTGTCTTACAGAAGTATTTTTGAGATGTGCTTTCTAAAAAAGTGATCTAATGAATCCCTGAGTCTAACTTCTGTCTGGATTTGACAATAACACTAGTTGAATTTAACAACAAATTATTTTTTTCCTACTAATGCTGCATTCACTGAACTAGTTTAGAAGTTTAGAATATACACTTAGAAAATGTATACTCTCTTCATAAAAGAATCTAGTGTTTATCTCTCAGCTTCTGTCTGCCTGATATATTTTCCTATCACCCCAGGCAGAATACCCTTCAGCGCAAAGACTAGTTCACATCCCGTTCAGGCACAAGGCATGAAAGAGCAGACACACTCCTTTCCTCCCTCATTTAAACACAGTGCACAGGGCTTAATCCATGGAACAATTTTTCATTTTAACAGAAAAGCATTAATATTTTATAGAAATGGTTGTGTCATATGGGAGAAACCCTACCAAAGGAATACTATTATAAACAGTGTTTACCATGCCAAAGAAATGTAGAGTTGGGAAATTTGGCCCATTGAACTCCATCTCTGTCAATAGCCTTGAACCTCATGTTGTAGAACTACTTGAAGTGCTTTGGCATAAACTCACACTTGGAATATTTTCTTAATCATCCTACTTTTAAAAACTGGTCTATTGTATGTATGTGTGTGGTTAGGGGTGTTCTCCTATGAATTTTGACACTGTAAACTTTTTGATGCCATGTAAGAAGATTTTCTCACCTCCTTCAGGAATTGAAACTCAATAATTTCTATACCTATTAGTGATTTATGCTTTTCTTTAGGTTATTGAATATATTTTTAGTCTCAAGGTTGATGAAGGCCTGTTTTAAGTATTTCAAAATTGCTTTTGTAAGTCTATGTTAACAGTATTCAAATTCCAATTAATAATAACAGTATTCTATAAACATCATTGCTATTTCCTTATAGGCTTCTCTTTGTGGACAGAAAGGATTTTGTTTTCATAGTTATTTGTGATGGGTTTTTTTTGTTTTTGTTTTTGTTTCTTAGTGCAGCAAAAGTCCTGTGCTTGCTGATTGTAGGTTCCTTCTTTTCATGTCCTCTGGCTCCATTAAACTTTTTGGATGTCTGGCAATAAGGATGGCTTATAGTATTCCATTTCCAAAGGAAAATTGGACTATGAATTACTTTTCTTTCTTTGTTTCTAAGAGCATTCTGAGCGGTGGGTAATTCGTTCAGGTGGGCTGGTATATTCTTTATTTTCAGAACAAACTTTTGAACTGTGATCAGTTGGTCTCAGCAATTTCTGAGCTATGGATTAGACTTCAGGAAACACGTTTCAGATGTGTTTGTAGTTAAGGTAATTTCTCATTTGTACCTTAGTATATAGGGACATTTATTGGAAAAGAGTGTCGAATTGAATTTGGGTGTCTCACTCTATTCTCTATTCAATGCTCTAGTCATTTGCAGTTGACTACTTAAGGTTCTTTCAGACCAAGTGCCTCTTTAAGGGACATGGTAATATTCAGATAGGATATGAATCTGGTAATTGTCTGAGGTATATATTTTTTCCTCAATGAAAGGCCATTTGTTTTGTTTTGCCTTTTTCCTTTTTAAAACAGGTTTCATAACTGTGCTCAAGAAGCATAAAAACCTAAGGTCATTTTGTTGATTTTGATTCAGGCTTACTCTGAACTTAAAGGAAAACTTATTGGTTAGTACTCAGAAACTATACTTAAATGAATATATAAATAAATGCATACACAAATATATGAATTTTACAAATATATCTACTTATACATATACACCTGAGTTATTGCTAGGTAGAAAATATCATTTCCCTCAATTATTATGATGCCAAACAATTTTATGGCTTCATTCTTAGAAATTTAAATTAATGCTTGTGACATACTATAAATTATATTGAATTAAAAGAAATATATTTTAAGTATATGTTTTAAACATATTTTAAATATTTAAGTATTTTAAATATAAAATATATTTTATATTTTAAGAAGCATTCATTTTGTGCTAATATTTATTTCAGATTTTTAAATCTCATTTTATTAATTATGGTTTTTCCTAGACCTTCATGAAAACTGATTCTTGAGTATCATTCAAAACAATACAGGCAAACAATTTAGTCTTTTATTATATTTCCTTCAAAAGATATTATAAACTCTCTTTTTCCCTAATGCATTATTTTTTAAAATTTTTTAAATAAATTAATTTATTTATTTATTTTTGGCTGCATTGGGTCTTCATTGCCGCACACGGGCTTTCTCTAGTTGCGGCGAGCGGGGGCTACTCTTCATTGCGGTGCCAGGCTTCTCATTGCCGTTGCTTCTCTTGTTGCGGAGCACGGGCTGTAGGCGTGCGGGTTTCAGTAGTTCTGGCACTCGGGCTCAGTAGTTGTGGCACACGGGCTTAGTTGCTCCGCGGCATGTGGGATCTTCCTGGACCAGGGCTTGAACCCGTGTCCCCTGCATTGGCAGGCGGATTCTTAACCACTGCACCACCAGGAAAGCCACCCCCTAATGCATTATTAATTGAATTTGAAAAGGCAAGGAAAAATATTTTCTAAATTTTTTAATTCTGCTAATTTTTTCATGGACCTTTTGTGACTCAGTGTCTGCATGATCTGTGTGCTGATTAAATTTTGATGTCTTTTCATTGCTTTTACACAGGGATTGACAAGTCTAATCACAATTACGTATGCAGTAATTAAAACAAAGCTAAGAAGAATACTTTAATTAAAAACACTAATATATTAAAAACACTCATAATTTTTATTCAATGTGCTCATGCCCGATTCCATTAAATTGCATTTTTTCTCCTTTTCTTTTTTTTTTAAGCTATGACTTACCTTTTCTGTATTCAACTTGAGTATCAGCATCTCATCGTGGCTCTCTTTGGCACCCCAGCACCTCTCTTAAATGCCCTGATTGAGTGCCACACTTTACTGTCCCATTTACTGCAATGGATTGTTTACTTATTTCTTCTTCTTTTCTCGTGATAGTCTGTAAGTTCTATGAAAGGGTACTTTTCTTGTCTTCTTTTCCCCACTTTATCCCTCAGTTCTAGGACAGTGCCTGGCACAGAGTAGTGCACAGTAAATTACCATTGGGAGGAAAAAATGAATTGACCAAAATAAATGAATTGACCTCCATATTGCATGTGGTAGGACATATATCTTGGAATTCCAAATCCATAATCTCACCATTGGGAACACTGCTTCATTATCAAGAGTCAGAAACCAATCAGCATATACCAACCAGTTAAGGAAGATATCCTGAAAGAGTTGAACTACACTTGATCCTGAATGGACTACTGCTGGAATCTGCGAGGAATTAACTGGTGTGTATAATCATGGGAATGTATTTCTTAAAATGGCATAGATGTTATTTAAAAAATTTAGATGAATGACAATGATTTTCTGTCATTTCCAATGTGTAAGTAAGCAAACCAATGAAAGATTGTTGTCAGGTTGTCACTGGTGCTTAAAAAAGTAATCCTCCCATTTACGAAGAGGCTTCAGAAGAAAAGGTACAATTCTGGTTAGATATTTGGGTATGCTTTGGAATCATGAGATGATCCAGGTAAACTGTGTGTAAAGGTCTGGAGTGTAAGAAAAATTAATAAGGTAAATTTTTCCAAGGTCAGCCAGAATTAAGTGATCAGAGAAAGAGAGAGAATGAGAGAGTGAGTGTTTCTTTGTTGGTTTTAATTTTAGTAAGCATGATGGACTTAATATTTCAGCTCAGGTAGGTAAAATGCTAGAAAGAGCACGACTCCCACTCTTATGACAAGACAAAAGCTGGATAAACTGCAAATAAGTGGCTCTTCTTGAGCCCTTCAGAGAGCAGGAATTGCAGAGCAAACAAACTGTAGAGAGGTAGGTGCCTAAGTGGAGATAGAGGACCCTAGCATTTGCATACCTAGAAGAACAGGCATTGTCCAGGTGTGGATGACAGTGTGAAACTGCTCGGGGAAGCAGACATAAAAGGGTTCCCACCCTCTTGCTGACATTTCCTCTAGTGATTCAACGTTATACTCACAGGGAGGTTCAGGGAGGATCCAGAGAAAGCGCCCAGATACTGGTTGGCTGAGGGAAGAGCAACCAGTACCAAAGTCTCCCCAAACTCATGTGCCCATCTCCTCTATGAAACAGAAGGCTTAGTCAGACTCATGTCCCCCATTTTCTCTATGGAACAAAAGCCTTAATCCCTATGCCTTGGCCTGGAAACTTTCTTCAGGGAGTCAACTGGGGCAACAGAGGGCTCACCTTTGTTTCCTGTGTCTCAGGGATCACTATCCTTCATTGCCTGATGTTCTATGTTGTGAATACTATTGACATATATAACTTCTGGTTGTTTAGAGAGGAGGGTAAATTGGTCTCTGTTATTCCATCTTGACTGGAGACGCAAGTTTCCCACCAAAAGAGTTTAACACCTAATTTATAAAAACATTTCTCCAGAGCTTTTTGTGTTTTAGAACTATATAAAGGATCAGGGATCGCTTCAGTCTTCACTTGAGTTAATACATAGGCTACAAATTCCTGAGATGTACAACCAGTTCTCATGCTGAAGAATAAATGTGTTCTGATATGTTTGTTTCTTACAATCACAAGTTCACGTCATAAGATCACTACAAAGTATGTTTATTATTGTTTCTAAGAAAATGTTCTATTTATTTTATTAAACATACATACTTTTTTCCACTGAAAACATTCATAAAAAGTTGATGACATTTTCCCAAACATCTCCCAATCCTGTTTTATAATCCTATTATATATTTTAGTAAAGGAAATATCTTGAAGTGTTATTAAATCTGTTTCTTGAACTGAATACTGTTCAGAGAATCTTTAAAAATTCCTTTAAAAAAATCTAAGAGTAAGTCATGGAGTTTTCAGGACCATTGCTTGTCAAGGTCTTGTATTGTCTGGCAAAACTTAAAGTAACATTATTTGTTTTGAAGCACTTTGTTCAATGTGGCAGGCTTGTTTATGGATTGCTGTTCCTCTAATTGCTCTCTCATGAAAATCAAATGACTATATTTTAGTCATTCTCTCCTTAACGCAATTACTAACTCATTGTCTCCTATTTTTTGTATTCCTGGTCTGCTACTTTTTCATATTTCACATTTTTTTCCTCATATTAATTTATGAGAATGTTGCCTCAATTAGTACTTAACAATCAATAATATTTATTATTTTATTTTTATTGATATACATGTCCCCAGACTGTGTGACCAAGTGCCCTGGGGCAGCATTGCAAACTCACATGGCACCGTGGAATATTTTAACATCACTAAGAATCACATTGATAGCATGTTTGACACTGTGTGAACTGCTAGCTTGAGTTCAAAATTGCAACATTAGAATGTGCAATTCCGTTAGAACATAACTAATGTTCTTCCCATTAGAACATAACTTGGCAAAGCTGGTTTTTGGCAGTTGCTGTGACAAGTAGGAAGGGCCATACAAAAATTTTTGTGGAGTAGGAAATGGGAGCAATGTTGTCCAGTCTGATTCTGAGGTTTGAGAAGTTGTAAATGCCCCACAGATGCCCACATCTCTTAACTTGGGAATTGGGATTTTTTTTAATTTATTTAATTTTTTTAAGTTGGAGTATAGTTGATTTAACAATGTTGTGTTAATTTCTGCTGTACAGCAAAGTGAGTCAGTTATACATATACATATATCCACTCTTTTTTAGATTCTATTCCCATAAAGGTCACCACAGAGCACTAAATAGAGTTCCCTGTGCTATACAGTAGGTCCTTATTAGTTATCTATTTTATGTAGAGTAGTGTATGTCCATCCCAATCTCCCAGTTTATCCCTCCCCCCCTGGTAACCATAAGTTTGTTTTCTACATCTGTGACTCAATTTCTATTTTGTCAATAGGTTCATTTGTACCATTTTTTTTAGATTCCACATATAAGCGATATCATATATTTGTCTTTCTCTGTCTGGTAATTGGGATTCTTTTAAGAGTGAAAATAAAATATCATTTCCTTTTAATTTATGTGTAGTATATTTTAAAATAGTTCCTAAATTGTTAGGACACAAATATTATGAAGTTGTTTAGATTTATCTACTGAATAAAAGAAATAGATATTTCTTGTAGTATAAGAGTGTGGTGAAACAATTACTGAGACATTAAGGGGGCCATGAAGTGAGAATGTAAGGGAACCTCTGTTATGCCATTCTCTCAACAGACTACAACAGTAAAAGTAGTTAACAGTGAAAATTTATATATATATATATATATGTGTGTGTGTGTGTGTGTGTGTGTGTATATGTATATATTTGGTTTTTTGAGCATCTTCTTTGTACAGCAGTATTTATTATGCGTATTATTTCTAAAGCATACTGTTAAACTATAATGTTAAATCATTTCAAGATTGAGAAAAGTGAGGCTCCCTTTTTCTTAACCACATAGTTATTAAGTGATACGCAGTTGTAAGTTTTAAATCTAACAGTGTCCAGAAAAGATGAAGATATTTTACTATGTTTTTCATGACAAAAAAACCCTTATTAATAATGCATAGTATAATCATTACTCAAGTCTCGTTAGTTAGAGATATCTAGATTTGATTTTAAGTTTAGTTTCTTTCTTCTTTTTTTAAACATTTATCTCCACGTTAAAAGTGAAAAGGGAGTAGAAAGGAAAGTATTCTTGAGGGCTGAGAATCTGTGGCTCATAGGTCCCTGTTCATTCACTTCAAATTCCCAACATCTTCTGTCTTCTTAAATTTGGTACTGCCTCTACTTTTTATTCAATCTCATAATTTGTATTAGTTTTTATAAGAACCAACACATGAAAGAGAATTATTTTTAACACCAGTGCCTACTTATTTAGATCTATGTCTAAAAAAAGGTTTGAGGCAGTGAAATGTGGTAGGAATTAAAATATAAAGAATTTTTGTTATGCCAATAGAAAAAACGCTACCTTGACAATTTAAACTATAGAATTAATGCAGTAAGCTGAATTAATGGAAAACAGAAACACAGATTTTATTTAAGAAAAGTTAATTACCTTCAAATACATTGGTCAGCTTATAATGCATTATTATAACATTATCAAACAGAGATGCTTTATTTCCAAGTTGAACTGATGATTTTGTGAAACATATTAACTATAAACATATGTCCAACTTAGTTTTTGCCAAATTAAAAAAAAAAGATCCCCTAATCATGAGATTATTCAAAACTACTTTGATTTCCTCTGCTGTGTTCCAACCTCCATGTCTTAATACTTAAAGAAAGTGAATTATGAAACAAAAATTAGTTCATTGAATTTTATTTTCTTGAAAAGGAATTAACAAAAAAAATACACAAATGTCCATTTATTTTTGGATTAAAAATGATGTATAATTACAAAGAATAAAATGCAAAGTTATTAAGTGTATAATTTGATGAGTTTGACAAATAATTATACTTGTTTCACCCACATTCCAATCAAGATATAGAACATTGCTGTCACCATAGAAATCCTCTGTGCTTCATTCTAAATAATCCCCTTTACCTTGAGAGCCAACAATTATCCTAATTTCTACCCATGTAGACTTCTTTTGCCATCAAGTGACCCAGCCAATATGGAAGAAGCTGCATGCCTTTTCTGTCCCAACTTCAGAAGTCATGCATCATCAAGGCCACCGTATTCTATTTGTCGTGAGTTACAAGCAGAGAGAACATAGAGTCTACCTCTGAAATGAAAAGAGTTTTAAGATCATATTGTAGAAAATTATGGTGGCAGATAGTGCTGTGGCTGGATCATTTACAGTTTGATTTTGTGATTTCTTTTATATTCTTTCTTTTCCCAACATATTCGTATTCTTGGCATATTTCATTATATTTGATAGTATACTGTACTTTGTATATAGAAAAAATAGAAAAAATTGAAGAAGACTACTACCCTGCTTTTATTTTGTGCAAAGAATGTGAACTTTTATTTCATGTCTGGAAGATAAAGTGAGGTGGTTATGTTTTAGATTTTACCAAGTTTTAAGTTTACTGGGGCCTGTGCTGCTGCTGTATGAACAATGAGCTAGGTGAGTTCATTTGCTCTACAGCCTCAATTTACTTGTTTTTTCTCCGCAAAATTCAGAGGTAGAAGGAGGGGAGAACAATCGTAATGCTATACAAAAAATACTGTATTTAGGAGTCCTTCAGACTAATCCATTTCTGTCTGTCCCTACCATTGCCAATGGCTCAATTGGTCTCTTCTTTGCCTTTAGCAAGTCTTCTCTTTTACCTGATGTTTGCCCACGAAAGTTGATAAAATTTGCTGCTAAGCTATGAAGGTCGCTTCTCTGTGGAAATCAGTTTAATAAGGATTTGTGTATGTGTGTCCACTTCTCTTTGATACGGTAGCATTTATAAGGATGCTTTTTTATTTTATTGGATTTTTCTTGGTGTTACCATATGAATGAAATGCTTTTATGCCCTTCTACATCTTCAGCAGAAGAAAAAACTGTTCACTCAATTTTAAAACGACGAAATTTTAAAGAGATAAATGCAAACCTGCTGAAAAGAAAGTTATTTTTTCTCATCAAACCCATTCCCTCCTTCTGAATCTCCAGAAATTATTTTCTTATTGTTGTAGATAGTAAATAATAGACTATATTTATTTACTTCTATATTTATTTACTTTCCCACAAATAAACAAATGTTTTAAGCACTTATCATATAATATGCTTACACATACACACATACACAAATTATACATGTAATATGATCTCCACTTGATTATGACATTCAAGATTACAATATGACTTACGAGAACAAAAATAAAATAATGTGTGAGCAGTTGAATTGGGCTGATGTTATATAATTATGGGAGTGCCTGGAAAATACTCTTTAGATTAAAAAAAGATTTTAAAAATACTGGGTAGTCCCAAAATAGACTCAACGTGCAGGATTTCTAATTTATTGATTACAGACACAATTTTGTAGAATTTTGGGGAAACCAGTGTTCCCAGAAAACACTTTGAAAAATATTCTATATGAATTCTGAGCATGGAAAAATACTTTTGAGCTGGAGTCATCAGCAGAAGTTACTCAAGGAACTAGAACTTCAGGTAAACTTTAAGAAGGTAGAGAGTTTGGAAGAAATGAAACAGAAAGGTTATGACAATTCCAGATAAATTGTGTGGGAGACAGAGCAGCTGAATAAAAGGAGCAAGATGTGAGGGTAAGAGCGTGGGTTTGGGAATTGGGTTCACCTGGATTGGATGCAAATTCTGTCACTGAATTGGTTTGAGCACTCTATTTAATTTAAAGTCACCTGAGACTTAGTTTTTGTTCTGCAAAAGTGGCAGTGCCACTCTCCTCCCAGGCTGTCATATGGATTAAATTAGATCTAAGTGTAAACCTAGAGAAAGTATTAGCGTATAGGGACACTCAATAAAGGTCACTTTCCTCTTTCCCCAGTGACGCAAAAGAAGCAAAATATGGAAAAATGGACATTAAGCAGGAGGTGGGATTAGTTTAAATATTTTTTTATTTTTTTCTTTAGAATTGTTTTGTTGCTGTTACCCCATGTCCAAGTCCTTATGACCATAGACATATTACAGTAAAAACCATCTATGCATTCTTTTTCTCAAGTCTACAACATTAATTATGCCACTCCTCTGCCCAGGATTTTTCCAGAACAAATATCAGTGATGCTTAAACACAAATGTTTATCTTGAATTGAACTCTGCCCACTCCACAAGAAACAAGTTCCTCAAACCTCACCTAGTTCTTTGGTTAATTCCTGAACACCTCCACCTAACCTATTCTTCTCCTATTATTCAATCTCCTCTGGACATTAGTCTTCGTACTTACATTCCCCCTTATTCTCCCTCTCCCCTCAAATTCTGTGTTTACCTTGAACAATCCCTTTACCATCTCTGGGTGACTTAACCCATTCCTTTGCTTCAGCTCATAAATCTCTCCAAAATTTATGTTTCAGGTCATCAGCTTTTAAGTTTCATACCTATAATCTCCGATTTATACCAGAAACTTCAGCAGAACTGAGGGGTGCCTCACATGTACATGTTTTGAATTTACGATCTACCACCTTCCTTTCCCTCTGTATCCAAGCCAGGACCTGGTTCTGTTCCACCTTCATGAATAGCAATATGATCCACCAGCAGCTCAAGCTAGAATTCTGGATATCCTTCGTAACTTTCCTTTTTATTCCTATCCTTGCCGTCTACACACTCCAATTAACTATGAAGCCCTTTTGATTCTACTTTCTCAATATTTCTTGAATTTATTCATGTGAAGCAGGAAGTGAAATTGCATGAAGGAAAAAGTTTACTGGCAGTATCTCAAGTTCTTCACCACATTGAAGACCCTAGTCTTGCATTGTGAAGGCAGAGAGACACTATGTTGTCAGTGCCCATAGTCTGCTGGGAAACTGATTTAGTTAGACGGAAAGGGGAGCTAAATAGTGAAATGACTTAATAAATTCACAGTAAGAACATACTTACCACGGGAACTAGAATGCCCTTTTTCCCCTTGGGCTCTTTGGATTTCTTCTTTTTAATTTAGTTTTTCCCTTTTCTGGTAATCATAACACCATTGATAATAATATATTCATAACAAAGCTTAATATGCTAGTAAAGGCAGGCTGCCCAGTGCTACATCCTATTGGCCGACTCCAAGTGATTATTTTGTCACAGTCAAGTTATTATTTAGGCTCATGGGTTTAGAACTGACCACATTTCTTCCACTGTGTGTTACTTTCATAATTTAAATACAAGAGAGCAATCTGTTTTTCCTCATTTAATAGGATTTGTTGGACAACGCATCATGTGTTCACATATCACAATAGTTTACACAGCACTGCTGCTTTCTGATTTCTATGCAGCCTCCTAGCTGATCTCCCTATGAAAAACCTTTTTCACTCTCCAAATATTTTTCCTCAGCCACCAGAGTGAACTTTCTAAAATGCAAATCTGTCCATGTGACTGCCCTGCTGCAACCTCTTCAATTGCTTCCTATCACCTTCAAGATAAAGTCTGCCCAGCTTAGAATGTCAACCCTTTATCTTTTCCATACACACTCACAGATGTGTGATTTTTTTTTCTCACAAAAACATTTTCTTTTTGCCTCTGGTCCTTTCCACACAATAACACTTCCTGGTTTGAATGCCCTCATCCCTTAAGGATAGCCCTGCTCATCCTTCAGGACTCCCTCTAGAGGTTTCTCCTATCGAAAACTCTTCCTGACCCCGAATTCCCTGATAAGCCCTGCTTCTCAGGTGGATGGGTATCCTAGTTCCCATGTGATGCTGCATATATGTCTGTCGATTCATATCTCTCTCTCATGCAGTTAGTTCTCTTGTTAGTGTCTGACTCCCTGGCTAGATTCTTGAGAGCACAGACTTGATCTTAATCCCTGTGGTCACCCTTCTGTTTATTCAGTGCCTCACATACAATAAGCATGTGATAAATGTTTGCTGAATAAGTGAGTACCTGGGTTAATCGTTCAATACATAAATAAATTGTGCGTATCTTTGTCCTTCTAAGTGGGAATTCGTTTACCCTGACTATGATTCTGCCTTTATAATACCTCTTATACTCCTTTTATATCTTTGACAATGCCTAACATAGTGTTGAGCATATAGTAAATGCTCAATGAATCATTTCCAGTGGCTAGATTAATATGTCACATTCTATAGTTTTCTTAGTTAATATTATTGTTGTAGTTGTATATATGTTTTTAATTTATACTATGTCTCTAAGGCTAGTAATAAAAACATAAACATATCCAAAATGAATCCAAGCCTGAAAGATTGTTAGTAATTAAGTAGTGGCTATTTTGTACTAGAAGCTTCCGAATTACATCAACTGTTCTACAACTATTTAAGTCCTACATTTTTCATACATATTCTCTTTGTTCAATAGGGAAGAACAATGACCAAATCCATAAATGACCTTACTGGTAATAAAATTCCCTAGGTAAATATTAGGTTAAGTCATGCTTTGAAAGGCAAGAAATTATGCAATGGCTGTGTGAAACGGAGACTGGGAAATGAAAACATGCTTGAGAAATTAAAATATACTTTATGAGTAAATTCTAATGGGCTGTTATTAAAAATAAAACTGTTAGAAAGCAAGACATTAATTGTAAATAGTTGTTTTTGATGCTACAGTAAAAATAAAATAGGACAAAATAAGTAGCTTTAGGTAAAAACCTGCTTGCTGGGAAGGACTTTCCTTTGATAATTTGCATTAGTTTTCAATTCATGCTGTAACAAATTATCACAAATTTAGCAGCTTAAAAAAACATAAATTTATTGAGTCACAGTTTCTATAAGTCAGGAATCTGGGTGGGTTGGACTGGGTCCTCTGCTTGGCCTCTCTAAATGCTGAGATCAAAGCCCTGTCAGGCTGCATTCCTTACTGAGGGTTCTAGAGAAGATTTTGCTTCCAAGCTCATTCCAGTTGTTGGCCAAATTCAGTTGCTGGAGGTTGTACAACGGAGGTCCTTGTTCCTTGCTGACGGCAGCCAGGGGCTGGGCTTTGCTTCTAGAGGCTGCACATATTCCTTCTCATGCTTCCTGTAAGGTCTCATCCCCATCCAGCAAGGATGGGTCAATTTCCTTTCATATTTGGAAACTCTCTGACTTCCCCTTCTGTCACATTTCTGTTGTCTCCAGCTGAAGAAAGTTCTCTGCTTTTAAGAGGTCATGTGATTAGATTGGGTCCACCTGGCTAATCCAGGATAATCTCCCTATTTTAAGGTCCATTCATTACATTTGCACCCCCCTTTTGCATTGTAATTAAACAATTTACAGCTTCCAGAGATTAAGGTATGGACATCTTCAAGGGGCAGTTTTTCTTACCAAATAACCTGCGATAGTAGAATGTGGAATAGAAATCCTCACTGCAACTCTGAAGGTATGGAACAGTTGGTGATAAATCCCCTAGATTATCCCAGTTGATGTGTGTGTGTATTTTTTTTTAGGAATATACATTTAATCCATCATTTTTATTAACATCTCCATTGAAATACTTAGTTTTGTAGATTTTTAATGTTGAAAGCAAAAATTTCAATGTTATCTCCAAATATAATTCAATAACAAAATTTAAATATTAATATTATAAATATGAGTCTAGCAAGATAAATTGAAAAAGACTGAAATATTTTTCACTGAGACTCACTTTGTATTGACTGACTCCGCTTTTGAGGAATGCAAGTTAACACTGAAATGGCCAAAAAAAGAAGTAGCACAAAAACATGCGGAAAGATGGGGGTCTAAACATTCTGTGGTTCCATAGATGGTGTCCAGATCATTGAAAGCTGATTCAAGTTCTTCAGAGAAACTTGTGAGTTTGGTGAGAAGGAATGGGATTGTACAGAGAAATCTCTTTTAGAGATAAATTTTACTAAGGAAATAAAACCTTAATATTTCTGAAGGAATCAATTAATCTTTTTCTTGATACATGTTTTGTATAAGTTGTAACTTAAAAATACTTGGCAGTATTTGAATATAGAGAACTGATTTTTAAAATCTATGGATTTTTACAATGTTCAGTCTCAAGGAAATTGAAGATATAAATAAGATAAATTTATGTCCTAGTTTGATGGGAATGGTATGATACATGAAAATCATCCAGCAGGAACTGCAAAAATCTTGTTCTTATTGTTTGTCCATCCTTCTGAATAAAACTTTGCCACAACATAGCAGGTAGAGTAAGTGTGACCTTGCTGTGCTACACTTAGTCTTCCCACGGTCATGTTTTAACCTACAAGCAGCTCTGCCACTTAATACATCATTGTGGGCCTTTCAGAATCACCCAGGCTATAAATCAGTGAAAACAGCTTGATGGGAGTGATTCTGGCTATTAAAGTTTTATTTGAGGTTTTTATTTGAAATGTATATCAGACATTTCACACCAAGCTACCACTGACCTATGATTAAGTGGGATAATATTCGCTGTTAACTATGTTGTTTCCAAAGATTTTAAACAATCTCTAGGTGTGAATGCATCATTTTTGGTTAAGAGAGGTCAAATTGAAATTAGATACATTGTTATTAAAGGCTGTAAAGAGTATAATCAAGATACTCGTCGTCAATAGTGGGAAAAGGCAGGAAATACCATCACAAATGTCAAATATTCTTTTGATGTCTTCTTGGAAAGCTTGTTGGTTAATATTCAATATTTTATAACTCCTCTTACATAGAAAATTTGAATTAAGGCCTTTAATTTTTGTTAAACGATCCAAAACCTGAAGAACAAAGGAAAAATAAAGTAAGCAAAAAAGAGAAACAACATGAAATGTCAACCCCCAAGAAAACTTTATTAATAAATTATACTTTGCTCATGTATGTATATACCTGTTCCAATTTTGTGCATTACAACTATTTTCAATTTATATTAACATGGAAGTTGAAAATAGTACCTCATTCTTTAAATAATATTCATTGCAGTGCATGTTTATGGATATATCTTTTTATGTATATTGACTCTTTTTCTTCTTTTGTGACATATTTATAGAGTTACCTGTTTTTCTATTGTGCACTTGTTCTTTCCTTAAAGATTTGTACCACCTATTGATTTATTGAGTTTATTAGATTTTATCTATGACATATGCTTTTTACCAGGACCTTAATTGTCTTCAGTTTTATTTATGGGACTTTATACTTAATAAATTTCACATTTTTATTTATTCAGGTTTACTAAATGTTTTTGTCACTTCTGTCTTTCTAATCATGCTCAGAAAGACCTTTTTATCACTATATTTTAAAATTTGCATATACATACATCTACTTTTATGTCTTCATATTTTACATATAAAGTTTCAGTCTATCTGGAGATTATTTTGGTATTGGTGGTGGTGATGTATTTTTCCAAAATAGCCTAGCTAAACAATGTTAATTAAATACATTGACAAAAGTATCAATTCCTTTTGATTTAAAATGATGACTACCGTATATTAAAATTTATATATGCTTGAATCTGCTTCTTGACTTTATTGATGTGTTTGCCTGTTATGATGCCCAGGACACACTCTTGATTAATTAGCTTTCTGCTTTAAATAGTTGATAGGGCTTATCCCCCTTTATTTAAGATAAAATTCCAGAAATTTCCTGACTTATCTTTCATATTTATTGTTTCACTTAAATTTAAGCTGTATTTTTTAAGGTCCATCAAAATCAGATGGAGAGTTTAACTGGGATTATCTTAAAGTTTTTAATTTATTTTGGGGATAATTGAGCCCCTACCTTCTGTACTCCAATCTTTCTGAGAAACACCCTAATTTCTACTGGGAGAAGTTTTTTCACAGATATTTTTACTAGATTATGTCTATCCTGGTCATATTTATTTGATTTGGGATAGACCTACTGGCACTTACACTTGTGGAGAAGTCTTACAATACTTTTGCTGTTTTTAATCTCTGCATTTAACAGATTTTCCCTTTACCTCAATAATTCTAATTGTTCTTAATATTGAATACTTTAGTAATTATTTTATTTTTTATTGAAGTGTAGTTGATTTACAATATTATAATAGTTTCAGGTGTACAACACAGTGATTCAATATCTTTATAGATTATACTCCCTTTAAAGTTGTTATAAAATGTTGGCTATATTCCTTGTGCTGTACAGTACATCCCTGTAGCTTATTTATCTTGTACATAGTAGTTTGTATCTCTCCATCACCTACCCCTATCTTGCTCCTCTCTGATTCCCTCTCCCCACTGGTAACCACTAGTTTGCTCTATGTACCTGTGAGGCTGTTTCTGTTTTGTTGTAGTCGCTCATTTGTTTTATTTTTTAGACTCCACATGTAAGTGATGACACACGTTTCCCTTTTTCTGTCTGCCTTATTACTTTAGCAACTATTAAATTATAATCTAGGTGCTACCTGCTGATGATTAATTTTATGTGGTGAACTCCTTCCATCTTACAGTTTAAGAAGATTTATATTTCTGATATTGCTCTTTATATTTTAAATTTTACATTTGGCCTTCGCTCTACTTCAAGGAAATGTTTTATCTATATGTTAGCTTTTCATTATCTGTTATTCTTCATTAATATCTTCTTTATAATGACTTCCACATCTTTCTTACTTTCCTCTCTTTTGTATGTGATTTTCTCAGTGCCATTCCCTACATCATTGATCCAAGTTTCTTCTTTGTTGATTCTACTCTTTACTTCTTATATGCCATTTTCTTCCATTATATTTTTCTATTTCAAAAACCATCTCATATTTCACTAAGTTCAGTTTTAATAGGATTCACACCACCTCCACATAATTTTTTTTATGTAAGATAGAAAACGTTAATTTGGATTTCCCTTCTTAACTATGCTTTAAATATTTTCATAAATTATTTCTTAGTTCTTTAGGGAAAGATTACCTGGATAAATGCATGTGCTATAACCATGAAGTAAAATCAATGATATATTCTAAATGAATGGAAGATGATGATCTTTCATTATAATGTGTACTGATAATACAGTTATACCCAATTAAACATAAAGATATAAGCAATTCAAAGCTTTTTAAATATATCACCCTTTTCTCCTACACATTTATCAAAGTGTCGATTAAACTTGAGTATATTTAGTTCACAGAAAAGAATGAGTTACTATAATTATATCTAGCATAATTCATTCACCCACATAGGCCATTTTACCAAAATGGCAGAAATCATCGCATCCCTGGGTGGTTATATTGACATTATGCCTCAGACTGAGAATCTGCCATAAAAAAAAAAAAAAACTTATAAAGTACTTTCATACTTTAATAAAGGTAAGTAATCTCTTCATAAAGTTTTACATACAAAAATAATGTATCCTCCATTATCTCATTTGATTTAATCTTAAAAAACTAAAATGGACTTTATTACAATTTTTATTTCCCCTTTTGTGATGGTTAATCTTATGGGTCAACTTGACTTTGCTATAGGATACCCAGATATATGGTTAAGTGTTATTGCTCTGTGTGTGGTTTTAGAAGAGTTTAGCATTTATTCCGTAGACTGAGTAAAACAGATTATCCTTCCCTGGTGTAGATGGGAATCATCCAATCCATTGAGGGTTTGAATAAAACAAACAGATGGAAGAAGGAAAAATTCTTTCTCTCTGCTTTAGTGCTTGAACTGGAACATTGGTCTTCTTGTGCCCTTGAACTAGTACTTACACCATAGGTGCTCCTGGTTCTCAGGCTTTTGGACTTGGACTGGAACTGCACCACTGGCGTTCCTGGATCTTCAGCTTGGCTTGCAGGTGGTAGATCATAGGACTTCTCAGCTTCCATAATCACATAAGCTAATTCCTTACAAGAGTCTCTTTATGTATCTATATCTGTTTTTTCTATCTAATTCATTATATATATAATATGTATATATATCCCCATTGGTCCTGCTTCTCTGAAGAACCATGACTAATACACCATTTTTCAGATGGTTAAAGGTTAAGCTCAGATTTTTATTTATTCTAGATAACCTGGCTGGTTTTGAGATAGGCTTAATACTAAAGCAAATGTCTTTAGACTCTGAAATAATAAACCCTTGCAGTGTAATATACTGCTTTTCAATTAATGGTGCTCCAAGATTTTATAAGTCATAGAAAATTACATTATCATAGATGGGAACAGAATATATTTGAGCAAATGCACCAACACTCTGTCCCTTATGAGTAGATTTTCCATTTTCTGAGTAAGCAGCAGAGATTGGAGACTACAACAAAGTAGAAAAATAATCGGATCCCATAAGAACTTTAACCTGGGCTTCATCAGTCTCATGCTTTAACTAACTGAATAGGTAACAGCCTGTACTATTTGGCCATTTTGACTCAGCAAAAAGTGAGGAATAGAATGGTTATGCCTGGTCAGAGTTTAAAATCCTGTTTGCTTTTATATCATTTTTTGTTCTATGTCATTTAGACGTCCTCACTTTAAAATGTAAACCCTTGTGGGGGAAAGTTGTCATTGTCAGAAGCTAAAATTTAGAGCTTACAGAGCTAAAACATGAGTTGTACTCTGCTAAACTCTTCAGTAAAACTTCCCCTATAAGCTTGAGCTCAAACAAAAATGTAAATACTTTCTACAGTTAAATCCCAATTTCTGACCAAAAATGCAGTCTGCAGAACTTGCTGAAGCTTTTGTTCTTGAAAGATTCAAGGATCAGCTGACATGGGAAGCAATTCAAAAGAAAGCTAAAAATGACTGTATTAAAACTGCCAGTAGGGGCCACAGTGAAAACAAACCAGAAACCTTGAAATATTTCAACTCATCCACTACACAATGACTGTGGCTATCTCAGGACTTTTCTGAGTTCTAAGACCAAATTACAGGGACTTCCCTGGTGGCGCAGTGGTTGAGAATATGCCTGCCAATTCAGGGGACACGGGTTTGAGTTCTGGTCTGGGAAGACCCCAGACGCTGTGGAGCAACTAAGCCCGTGTGCCACCACTATTGAGCCTGCACTCTAGAGCCCGCGAGCCACAACTACTGAGCGCGCGTGTCACAACTACTGAAGCCCACGTGCCTAGAGCCCGTGCTCCGCAACAAGAGAAGCCACCACGATAAGAAGCCCGCACACCGCAACGAAGAGTAGCCCCCACTCGCCACAACTAGAGAAAGCCCATGCGCTCAGCAATGAAGTCCCAACAACGAAGACCCAGTGCAGTCAAAAATAAATAAATAAATTTATATGTTAAAAAAAAAAGACCAAATTACATTCTACTCTTCAAGGACAATGAAAAAATGAGCTATTTATGTAATGTTTCACACTTTGTTTTCTGAAATACTTTTTTTTTTTAACACTTTTTTTTTTTTGGCCGCATTGGGTATTTGTTGCTGTGTGCGGGCTTTCTCTAGTTGTGGCGAGTGGGGGCTACTCTTCACTGAGGTGCGCGGGCTCAGTAGTTGTGGCTCGCGGGCTCTAGAGCACAGGCTCAGTAGTTGTGGCGCACGGGCTTAGTTGCTCCACGGGATGTGGGATCTTCCCAGACCAAGGCTCGAACCTGTGTCCCCTGCATTGGTAGGCAGATTCTTAACCACTGTGCCACCAGGGAAGTTCCCTGAAATACTTTTTTATGAAGTTGTATTCTAAAAGTGGACTATTTAGACGACCATATGGAAAACTTAGTCATCCAAACATAAACTGCTAGAATATACCAGGAACTGAGGTAATTTAGTTTGAGTTAATTGGTAAAATCAGTATTAATTTTCCTTTCTAAGTTAATGCCATTGGTTAAGGGGTAATGCAGTTTCTTAGAATAGCCTGAGGAGGGCTTCCCTGGTGGTGCAGTGGTTGAGAGTCTGCCTGCTAGTGCAGGGGACACGGGTTCGAGCCCTGGTCTGGGAGGATCCCACATGCCGTGGAGCAGCTGGGCCCGTGAACCACAACTGCTGAGCCTGCACGTCTGGAGCCTGTGCTCCGCAACAAGAGAGGCCGCGATAGTGAGAGGCCCGTGCACCGCGATGAAGAGTGGCCCCCACTTGCCGCAGCTAGAGAAAGCCCTAGCACAGAAACGAAGACCTAACATAGCAATCAATCAATCAATAAAATAAATCTTTAAAAAAAAAAAAAAAAAAAAAAGAATAGCCTGAGGAAATAGGATTCTAAGAAGAAATCACACATATCTGGCAATTTGTATTGGTTTTCCTGTGACTTTCTAATGCCTACCATTCTAGAATTTCCTTGTTGATTTCCAAAATAAAAGTAAACTTTTTCCAGTTAAAATCAAGTTCTAAATAAAGAATTGCTAGACTCATGGTGGCAAAAAGAAAACCATGGCTATTGGCCTAGATGACTTTATCTTCTATTGATCATCATCTAACTACCTACATACACATAACATAGTTATTAACATATTAACACATATATAAATGTTAATAAATAAACTTATAAATAAATTTATATATAAGTTTTAATATCTTTATATCTATGTTATATACATGTATGCATGTAGGTATGTGCAAGTGTGTATAAAATCTCCATGTTAAGACATTTAAGTTTTCCCATGTATTCCCAAAGGGCACAAATTATTTACCATCATAGTACTTTTGTGCATTGATTTTAGATTGGTGAGTTCATTTCTTATAATCATCCTCTGAGGCATGCTCCCTGTTTTTTCTTCTTGTAGCCTCTGAAAATACATCCTAGGAGCTCCTTACCTGTACTATACCTAATAGGCATAGGTAGTGCTGATTAATACATGACAAACTATGCAGTAAGTTTTATTCTGGGAAGAACACCTTTTAAATAGAAAGTTTGTGCATTAAATTGATGAAACGATTATTTTTGTTTTCAATGATAAAATATATCTACTCTCCCATCTGTTTTTTAAAGAGATATGTACATTGTTAAAGCTAAAGAAGACTACCAGGCAACACACTCAAGGCCTCAGTTAGGAA
Source organism: Balaenoptera musculus (assembly GCF_009873245.2). Classification (NCBI taxonomy): domain Eukaryota; kingdom Metazoa; phylum Chordata; class Mammalia; order Artiodactyla; family Balaenopteridae; genus Balaenoptera; species Balaenoptera musculus. The sequence continues at coordinate 76,944,819 of NC_045800.1, read as the reverse complement.
TTTGTTGCTTTTAATCACAGCTCCATGGAACGTGGTCTCATCTAAAACAAAACAAACAGCAAAAAACCCCCAAAAAACTCAAAAAACAGGGTGCGATAGTTTTTTTATTCCCATGGCTTCTTTTTTATAAACTTTTTCCTTTTATATAGTTTTTTTTTTTTTTGGTAATTGGAAAAGTAAACACAAGTAATTTCAAGAAGTCAAACTTTATATATATAAAAGAATAATATAGAGTACAGTTGACCCTTGAACCTCGCAGGGTTAGGGTTGCAACCCGGTGCAGTAGCAAATCCACAGATTGCTATCTCTATCTCAAAAACTAAAGAATTGATAAATGACTTACCCAAAGGCAGGAAGCTGAAACATTTTGGATAGAATCAGGATTCAAACTCTAGTTCTTTTGATTCCACATATTGTGATCTCTGAGTGAACACAAACATTCCCCTGCATTTAGACCTGTAAAATGAAAATTATTGAAAAAAAAATCCATGTATAATTGGACCCACACAGTTCAAACCCCTGTTGTTCAAGGGTCAACTGTAAATACGTATATATATTAACATACATATCAATCTCACCATACTGTTTACCAATAATCTTAGGTAATCTTTCACATTAGCAGTTTCATTCCACATAATATATTTTCCAAATATATAAAAATATGTATCTGTATATTCTATATATTATTTTATGTCTTTTCAAGTATCTTCAAGTATATAGAATACATATTCAATATATATATATTTGTGTATCCATTGACTCACATACAAACCTGTACAATTTGATTTCTGTTAACAGTAGCTATAGCTTACAACTCTGGTTACTGCCTTGAGAAACAGATGAAATTTGGCGGGGAGAATGGTAGGAGATTGCAAAAAAATCCTCCTGTCAAAAAATGATACATATGCAGCCAAGAAAGACAGAGCTGCTAATACAATATATAAATGTGGGCTACAAAGTGAAAATAAATACAGAACACTGTTCTACAACAATTTACCACAAAAATACACAGTATCACATAGTGGAACATTTCTTTTGCACTGTTTCAAATTCTCTTATGCTGTGAACCTCTCCTTGTCTCATGTTTTGAGTATGTGAATGGTGGGGAATGTAGGAAACTCACTCCCATTGCAGTCAAGTGGGAACAACCTTCCAGGAAAGAAGAGGGTGGGGGACATTTAAAACCATGTGTGTCAATTCTTGATCAAGGGAGACAGGAACTAAGATAAATGTTCCTCCCTTTCTCGTCAGGAAAACCTGATCCAAGACACATTTCATGTGATCAGGCAACCAATTACCTATTGGTTAGATTCTACTATTGGTACATAACTTGATGACACATGCTTGTTTTGGCTTTTCCTTTTTCCCTGTTTCCATCCCCTTGTTTCTTACCCCAGACACTGAGTGGTACTTGCAGATAAACTGTTTACAAATAAACCTTTTTCTCAGGCTCTGACTTTGGAGAAATTGAAGTTAAGACATAAAGTAAAATCAGAGTTTGAATCAGTATAAAGATAAAATGTAAATTCATTTATTACAAGACTATTTTACCTTTTTGACTCATATATTCTCCACAGTTTTACACTACCTTTTACAATAGAAAACCTATAAATATGTTACTTCTTTTTGGTAAAAACCAACATGGTAAGAGGAATGAAAACAAGATCAAAGTAAGGCTGGATCTTTGCAATGTTAGCAGTCAATATAAAACTCAGCCCTAGACATAAAATACTAAGTTACAAACATCTGATTTCCTAGGTGAATGGAAGATTATAATTGAATTGAATTGTTGTTTATAAGAGTAAAAGAGTTTTAAACAAATAAAAACTAGTTACAGTGGAAAGAAATGTCTTAGAGGAAGCAACTGCAATTATTCATCAACTAACCAGTATTGGGCATATCCTATGTGCAATACCACATGATCCTGGGTATAACAAAGTAATCACATTCACCTGAAAATATTTCCATTGTAAAACACCATGAAATGTTGGGTAAAACATAACAACCAACCTTTAAATGCATATCCAAACTCACAAGAGGCACATGCCAACAACGAAGGAAAAACTTAAAAAAACAGAGCAGTCAATGGAAGCTCCAGCACATCACTGATAGAATCCCAGCTACAGAGTAGCACGTATAATTTAAAAAAAAAAACTGTTAACTAAGCTACGGCACACCTTAAATTTTAAGATACGTCTTAATTTCAGAGATCTTAATCTTGCCAAGTTCACAGCCATCACACTAACAAAAGGGATCATCATTTCCCTTGCGTGATCAAGATAGCCTCTAATGGGTCTGTCTTCCTGCCTTGCATTCTTGCCTTACTCTGATTGGTCCACACATGGCTGCCAGTCATCTTTTAAAAATGCAAATCTAATAATGGTTTTCTGTGTAAAAACTTTCCCTGATTTTCAACTTAGAAAATGATTGTTTAAAATAATTTTACCATGATCTACAATACTTTGCATGATCTGGCCCCTGACTTTCCCAAAAGCTTAATGGCAAGATCTCTCTAACTCATTGTGCCTCAGCTGTATGGCCTTAACTATGTCATACTTGCCATACTTCTTTTTATCATATGTCTAGATTACCCCCTTGCCCTCTCTACTCAACCTCTCTAATTGCTACAATGATTCGTCAGTCTTTAAGAACTCAGCCTTCTTTAACCTTCAGACGAGATAAATTTCCTTTGTTTTAGACTCTAACCTCTTTTGCACTTGTCATAAAACTTCATAGAATCACATACAATTATCACGGTAGTTGCTGAATCATTGGATGATGTGTATAATTAAATCTAAACTTGTATTACATCGTAGCACACATACAAAAAAAGAAACAAAGCATTAATGTACAGTTCAAAAGATAATCAAAAAGTAAACACTCATGTAACAACCAGCATCAAGAGAACATTATGGACATGACAAAGCATCCATCCAGCATTCCTTATCTCAACAGATACCTCTCCATCAATCTCAGTTACCTGCTTTTCTTTTTATACCATAGTTTAGGTATGAGTGTTTTGAACTTTTCAATCATACGTTTATTTTATTTTGTGTTTATTTTTGCACTTAACATTGTATTTGTATAATTCATCTCTGCAGTTGTGTAAGTAGTTCTTTCTCATTAATATAAAAATCCAGTCTTCTATCTTTTAATATTTTTAGTTTTTGTTTATTACCTATAGTGGTGCTAAGACATACTTGTACATATCTCTTAGTGCATATTTTCACACATTTATTTTGGTAAAAAGTAACAGTGGATTTTCATTGTCATAAAGTATACATCTATTCAAATTCAAAAAATCATGGTAAACTATTTTTCAATGTTGTTATGATTTAAATTTCACAGCGATATATGGGAGTTTCCATTGTCCTAAAGCATTGCCAATATTTTACATTTTAGCCATTCTTCTGGGTATGGAGTGATATTTCATTGTGTTTTTAATTTGCCTTTTCTTGATGACTAATCAATTTGACCATATTTTATTATCTATCATAAAATCAGCCATGTGGATACATTTTTTGAAGTGCCTGTGCAAGTCTCTTTTCCAGTTGGTTCTTGGGATGTTCAAACTTTTCTTACTCATTTGGGGACATTATTTATTTTGAGTATGAAATACTTCTCTGTTTTATTTATTCTGTGGTTTGTCTTTTCTTTGTTTTAATGGTATTTGTTGATAAAAATAAGGTCTTAATTTTAATGCACAATGTTCGCCTTATAAAATTGCATTTTCTGTTGTCAGAAATGGTCAGATGGTGGCATTTCATGTGATTCAAACCAATCGTTCAATTTTTCAATATGTCTCCTTAGGGGTAAGTATTTTTCATATCTTTTTAAAAAATACCTACCCCAAGTCATGATATTCATATAATATTCGAGGAGATTCCTTGCCCTTCCATTTACATTTAGTGCTACAAATGATCTGAAATTCATTTTCTTGAGATTGTCATACACATTCCAGTGTCTCCACAGTAAATAAATTATTTATCGGTATATATAGATCTCTTTCTGGGCTTTTTATTCTGTTCCACTGGCCTTTTTGTCTAACATTGCTTCAGTAGAAAACTCTTAAATCCTGTATTTTATTTTTTTATATTATTAAAAAAATTCCTTTGCATTTTTATTGAAGTTGGTTAATGTACAATATTATATTAGTTTCAAGTGTACAACATAGTGATTTGACATTTATATAATTTATGAATTGATCATTATGATAAGTCTAGTAAATCATGTCACCAAAGTTATTACAATAGTATTGACAATATTTCAAGTGCTGTAGATTACATCCCCATAACTTATTTCTTTTATAACTGGAAGTTTGTACCTCTTAATCCCCTTCACCAATTTTGCCCAATCTCAAACCCTACTGCCCTCTGGCAACCAGCACTGTGTTATGATTCTTTCTATTACTGTGGTTTTGGTTGTAACTTCTTTTCCATTTCTGATCTTATTTATTTGGACCTCTCTATTTTTTCTTGATTTTGACTAAAGGTTTATCAATTTTGTTTATCTTTTCAAAGAATCAGCTCTTAGTTTCATTGATCTTTTCTATTTTTTTAGTCTCTATTTCAGTTATTTCTGCTCTCATCTTTATTATTTCCTTCCTTCTACTAATGTTGCACTTTGTTTCTTCCTCTTTTTCTAGTTTCGTTAGGTGTAAGATTAGATTGTTTGAGATTTTTCTTGTTTCCCGAAGTAGGATTATATTGCTCTAACTTCTGTTTTAGAACTGATATGGGAAGGTTGTGTTTTCATTTTCATTTGTTTCCAGGTATTTTATTATTTCCTCTTTATTTCTTCATTGACCCATTGGTTGATTAGAAGCATGTTGTTTAGCCCCAACGTGTTTGTCTTCTTTCCAGTTTTCTTCTTGTAATTGATTTTTAGTCTCATATCATTGTGGTCAGAAAACGCTTGTTATGATTGTCTTAGTAAGTTTATTGAGACCTGTTTTCTCTCATAGGATGTGATCTATACTAGAGAATGTTCCATGTACATTTGAAAAGAATGTGCATTCTGCTATTTCGGGGGTAGAATGTTCTCTATCTATTAAGTACGTATTAACTAACGTGTCCTTAATGCCAGTGTTTCATTTAGATTTTCTGTCTGGATGATCTTATCCATGTAAATGGAGTGTTAAAGTCCTCTACTGTTATTATATTACAGTAAGTCCCCTACATACTTACTTTCAAGTTGCAAACTTTCAAAGATGCAAACGTGCGTTCGCATATCCAATCACGTAAGTTAGTTCACATGTCTGACATACATTGTCACTTGCATGCATCCTCTACAAGTGGTTATGTTTTTGTGTACTTTACTGTACAGTACTCTATAGAGTACAGTGGTACAGTATCTTTATTTGAAGCTCAGGATATCCGGAAGCAAGCATAAAAGCAGCAGTGATGTAGCTGGTACTACTGTACCTTTCAAGATACTGTACTGTAAGATTAAAAATGTTTTCTTTATTTTTTGTGTTGTTTTTTAATGTATTATTTGTGTGAAAAGTATTATAAGCCTATTACAGTGCACTACTATATAGCTGATGGTGTTAGTTGGGTACCTAGGCTAATTTTCTTGGACTTAAGAACAAATTGGACTTACAAACGTGCTCTCAGAACAGAACTCATTAGTATGTAGGGAACTTACTGTGTTGTTTATTTCTCTCTTTATGTCTGTTAAAATTTTCTTTATGTATTTAGGTACTCCGATATTGGGCTCATATATATTTATAATTGTTATATCTTCTTTTTGGTTTGATCACTTTATCATTATATAATGTTCTTCTTTGTCTCTTGTTTCAGTCTTTGTTTTTTTGGTTTTGTTTTGGCTGTGTTGGGTCTTCATTTCTGTGCGAGGGCTTTCTATAGTTGTGGCAAGCGGGGGCCACTCTTCATTGCGGCGCGCGGGCCTCTCACTATCGTGGCCTATCTTGTTGTGAAGCACAGGCTCCAGACGCGCAGGCTCAGTAGTTGTGGCTCAGGGGCCTAGTTGCTCCGCGGCATGTGGGATCCTCCCAGACCAGGGCTCGAACCCGCGTCCCCTGCATTAGCAGGCAGATTCTCAACCACTGCGCCACCAGGGAAGCCCTCAGTCTTTGTTTTAAAGTCTATTCGTCTGGTATAAGTAGTGCTACACCAGCTTTCTTTTCATTTCCATTTGCATTGAATACCTTTTCCCATCCTTTCACTTTTAGTCTGTGCGTGTCTTTAGATATGAAGTGAGTCTCTTGTTGGCAGCATATATATATGGGTCTTGTTTTTTTAATTCATTCAGCCACCCTATGTCTTTTATTTGTAGTATGTAGTCCATTTACATTTAAAATAATTATTGACAGGTGTGTACTTATTTTCATTTTGTTAATTGTTTCTCATTGTTTTTGTAGTTCTTCTCTGTTCCTTTCTTCTTCTCTTATTTCTCTTCCCTTATAATTTGATGACCTGATTTAGTGTTATATTTGTATTGCTATCTCTTTTTCTGTGTGTATCTGTTATAGGTTTTTGGTTTGTGGTTACCATGAGGTTCATATATAACAACCAATGTATACAGCAGTCTATTTTAAGTTGATGGTTGCTTAAGTTCAAGAGGATTCTAAAAGCACTATATTTTTACTACCCCTAAACATTTTATGATTTTGACATCATACTTTACATCTTTTTTGTGTGTATATCACTTAGCTATTTATTTTAGATATATGATTTTACTACATTTGTCTTTTAACCTTCATACTAGCTTTATAGATAGTTGATCCACTACCTTTACTATATATTTGCCTTTACCAGTGAGGTTTTTTCTTTTATAATTTTCTTGTTTCTAGTTATGACCTTTTCTGCTTAAAGAAGTCCCTTTAACATTTACTGTAAAGGCAGTTTAGTGGTGATGTACTCCATATGATATCCTTGCTGGTAGAGTGTTCTTGGTTGTAAGTTTTGTTTGTTTGTTTGTTTTTATTTCAGCACCTTGAATATGTGGCGTCAATTCCTTCTGAACTGTAAAGCTTCTGCTGAAAAATCAGCTGATAGTCTTATCGGGGGGGTGGGGGGAATCCACACAAAAGTAACTAGTTATTTTTCTCTTGCATTTTTAGATTCTCTCTTTATTTTTAACTTTTAACACTTTAATTATAATGTGTTTTGGTGTGAGTCCCTTTGGGTTTATTTTTTTGAGGACTCTCTGTGTTTCCTGGACTTGGATGTCTCTTCCCTTTGCCAGGTTAGGGAAGTTTTCAGCCCTTATTTCCTCAAGTAGGTTTTTTTGTCCTTTTCTCTCTCTCTGCTTCTGGGACTCTTACATTGTGAATGTTAGTAGGCCTGATGTTGTCTCAGAAGTCCCTTAATCTCTCCTCATTTTTTTTTTCTTCCATTTTTCTTTTGGCTGTTCCAACTGGGTGATTTCCACTACACTGTCTTCCAGATAGCTCATTATTCTTTTGCATCTGTAATGTGCTGTTGATTCTGTCTAGTGTTTTTTTCACTCCAGTTTTTGTAGTCTTCAGTTTTGATTGGTTCTGTTTTATGTTTTTTATCTATTTTTTGAAGTTTTTGCTGAGTTCACCCATTCTTCTCCTGAGTAAGATAGCGTTTGAATGACTGTTACTTTGAACTCTTTATCTGGTAAATTGCTCATCACTGTTTCATGTAGTTCTTTTTCTGAGGTTTTGTTTGGAAGGTATCCCTTTGTCTTTTTATTTTGCCTAACTCTCTGTTTATATGTATTATGTATATCAACTATGTATCCTGGTCTTGAAAGAGTGGCCTAAAGTAAAAAGTGTCCTTTGGGGCCTGGTGGTGCAGTCTCCTCTTGTCGCCAGGGGTATCTGCTCTGTGGGCTGCATGTGCCCTCCTTTTGTGGTTGAGCTGCAGTTGCTGCAGACATGCTGGTGGTTGGGGTTGGTACCCAGGCCAGCTGGCTTCAAGGACCAGCTGCAAGTGCTGCATGCATGCTGGTTTGCAGGGCCAGCCTATTGGAGCATCAGTCATTTTGGAGGGGCATTAGTGCCGGCTCTGGTGACCCACTGGGTGGAGTGGGGCTGGAGCATCTTTGGAGAACCCAGGCAGGGTAGGCAGTTTGGGTATGGTAGATTCTCATGGAAACACCTAGGAGGGGTGCATGGTGTTACTGATGGAAATGGTACCCATCAGTGCTGTGCTGGCTAGGTGGAAGCAGATTTTTTAAAAAGCTTCCACCAGTGCTTCCATCCCTGGAGAATGTTTCACCAGATCCCTGCCCTTCTGGCTCACACTTTACAATTAGTCAATGAATCTCCTTCTCATATGACCTAGAGTGTTTTAGTCTGCTACCTCTGTGCTAGGACTTGGATCAAGTGTGTTGTGTGTAAGCCCTTCAAGAGTAGAATCTTGGTTTCCTACAGTTCTCTAGCTCTCCTGGACATAAGCCCTGCTGATTTTCAAAGCCAGATGTTATGGGGGCTCATCTTCTCAGTGCTGGACCCCTGGGATGGGGAGCCCAATGTGGGGCTCAGAGCCCTCACTCCTCAGGGGGAACCTCCTCAGTTGTGATGTCTCTCCTGCTTGTGGGTCATCACACTGGGGGGTATGTTCTGACTAGATCGCATCTCTGCCGCTCCTACATATCTTGATGTGGTCTTTTCTTTATATCTTTAGTTGTAGAAAATCTGTTATGCTAGTCTTCTACTTTTTGCTAGTTCTCAGAGATCATTGTTCTATATGTAGGTGTCATTTTGATGTGCCCATGAGAGGAGGTGAGCTCAGGATCTTCCTACTCTGCCATCTTGATCTGGACTCTAGCCAATACTTTACTTTAAAAATAATATTTAGTAGAGAATGTGTTCTCCCTTATACTTCTTTTTCAGGAGTCTTTTTTTTTCTCTCTTTGGCCTTTTAAGTTTCTACACAAATTTTAGACTGACTTCATCAAGTTCTAAAAAAAAGCTGAGTTTTTTTGGCATTGCTTGCTTTCTTTCTTATTTTATCTTCTTGTGGGACTGTGTTTTTCTTTCAGTTGAAGTATTATATGCAAAAACTTTAGAAATAATTTGAGGTCAAGATATTGTTAACTTCCATTGGTCATGATTTAAGGCTGATTTTTAAAGGTAGCCATGGATGCCAGAAATCCATTCTTACTTTAATCCAATTATAAAACATAATATAATTTGAAGTTAAGCTCTATTTCCTTTTCATCCTGGTGTATTTCTGGTTCACCTTTTCTTTAGGGCAGGAGTCACACGACAGATATGGGTCAAATCTGGCCTGCTGCCTGTTTTTGTAAAGAAGATTTTATTGAAACACAGTGATGTCTGTCTGTTTATGTATTGTCAATGATGGCTTTTCTGCTAGAAAAGCAGAACTAAGTAGTTGTTACTGATAGTACGTCTCACAGAACCTAAAATATTTACTACCTTGCCCTTCGCAGAAAACACTTACTGACTCCTCTTTTAGGATACAGTACTTTATGATCTCAGCACAAAATATAAGGGGTTAATAAAGATTTCCCTCTTTGAAATACCTGGATTCCAGTGTGTCCTTCAGCCCCAGGAGCCTGCCACAATCACTACTCAGCATCTCAGGCTCTCATCTGCCTTTTCAGTAAATGGCAGATGTCCCTTGTGGAAAAGATGTTCCAAAATGCTAGGTTACACTATTTTTGTTTCTTTCTCCTACTTCATTGGTTTATAGTTCTCATTACACTGCAGCATTCCTACGTCTTCAAATATATTTTTAAAACACACTTCCCAGTGTTTCTCACCATTCTCAGTAAAAAGGTTAGTGCACCTTACATAATACGCCATTAGTATAAACAGAATGTTCTGTATTAAACGTACATATATCTGTCTGCTCTACTAGGATATCAGCTCCATGAAATTCAGGATTGTGTCCCTGTTCTTCTTAGCAATGTATCTCTGGGTTCTTCTGTAGAGTTTGCATTGTGTTAAATAAATGGGCGTGGAGTCATATAAATATGTAGAACTCAGGTGCATTTGTGATCCAGGATTCATGTTATACAGCATTACTTTCCTAAATTAAATTTTCTTCCATCACTGGAAGCAAGAACAGACAAGATCATGATAAATACTATTCATATTATAAAATATTAATAATCCCAAGCTTCAACAAAATGGTACTTGGTTTTATAATAATGTAAAGGTGAACTTTATTGGTTAAGCAGTTGAATTTATTAAGCTGTTTGTGGTTGTTAAAACCCAAGAACTTGCTTTAACTTTGGAAAAGTGCCTTCTTCTCCTTTTGGGAATAGATCTTTCATATAAATAATAAGTAGGCTTAATGCTTCCCCTCAGAGAGAAGACCCAGATATCCGTAGAACAGAGCTTTAGTTCCAAATAAGATGTATTTTTCTGAGGGCCTATAATTGTAAGTTAGGAGCTTGATTCCTTACTGGAATGCAGAGAGGGTCTTATAAATAGAGTCTTTTTAAATATTTTAATTTATATGAAGTGATCATTTTATTGGGTCAAATAACCAGTTTTTATGATGTAGAAGAAATAACATCATATGTGCTAGCACATTTTCAGGAAAGTTCTGAAGAGTGTGGACTTGACTATGATGATGTGCTAACATGAGTCACTCAGTTTTGCATATTAAAGAAAATAGTATGGATAATTCATGTAGTTATTCACTGCAAAATCATTTTAGTTTAAATTTTTTCTCTGTTAATGATTTGATCAGTACAACCAATGGTGGTGGGAAAAACCTTAGAAAAATAACTTAGTCTCATTTTGTCATCTTACTTTGACTCCTTAACTTAAAGAGACTTTCTAGGTAACTCTGTTCTGCTGTGCTAGAGGGATAGTTTTTCAGACCTCTTCTTTCCCCTTCTTTTCTTCCCTGATAGGGTTTCTGTATGTATTTGGGGAAGGATCTAGCTTATATGATCTCATGGCAGCTAGAAGAAAAAAAAAAGCAAACAGATTCTAAGATCCCTGTAGAGTTCATTGGATCTTCCTGGGACTGCTGTGGAGCTAGGCTGATCTACTACTTGAACTTTTGAACACAGAGGAGCAATTTCTTTGGCTACTTGGATTAGTCATACTGGTTCCATTACGGCAAATGAGATCTAGCCCCTGATCCAACATCCTTGTCCTCTACAAGTGTTCAGGTGTACTGCTACATAATATACTACCTCAGTGTCACCCTGCTGGCCACTCTGCAATTTTCAGGATCCTTAGGTCATTTACCTGCTTTCCATCTGATAACACTTTCACATCATATCTCTTGCAGTGTCGTCAATGGTTTATTTATACATTCTTTGAACAAAACATTTTGAGTGTCTCCTAATGTACAAGTTGTTGCTATGTGTCTATCTACATATAGCAAAACACCTAGAAACATGTATTTCAAATGTTAATAGTGTCTGTGCACAGTCAAGCTTGTTTTGCTTTTATATTTTGCAATTTTCTAAAATTCTATGCAATACTTTGTGTTCAATGAAAAGAGAAATAAGTGAAAATCAAACAAATGAGTGAAGTGCTTTATTAGAAAACTGACAAAGGACATAGCCTGTTTGATAAATGTATAAAAATGGTAACTTCATTAGAAAATAAATTAATGATAATTAAAATTTTTTTAATTTGCCTTTTTTCAGCTAACAAATAAGAAAATATTATGCCACCTATTTTTCTACTACAGAGATAAGTTTTGAGATTTGGGTGAAGACAGATTGTAATGGCAATCAAAGATCAGGCAGAAAGAATTGTTTTGATTTCCTCGGTACTCATTAGGAAACACATCCAGTAGGGAATAATTTTTTCCATTCGTGGATAGATTAAAACTTGTTTTTAAGGTGGTCATTGACAATCTCATCAATATCATAATGTCAATATCACATTAGTGATACTCTCCTAGAGAAGTCTCCAGGTCTTTAGAAGTGGAAGAGAAAGGAATCTTTTGGGACTAAAACAAATAAGCATCTTGAGGAGGAAATTGATATGAAATCACAAAATAGGTTTGTGTTTTAATTAACACTTCGGTTGAAATTCAACCTGTTTCATAACACCTACTTTTTTTTTTCCCTCTAGGATCACAATTGCTAGATGTTAATCTAAAGTTCTTTCTCAGTGTAATAGAGTTTTATTAACTTCTGGTTATTAATTTATAGTTTATAGAGCCGCTATTCAATAAAGTTGTTTTTTTAGGTTGTAAGCACCCCAGATGGCTATTGAGATTAGTATACATTTTAGATCTCTTAGAACACTACATTACTTAAGGCATACTGTATGATGAGGATACTTGTTAAATTAGAAACCCTGTCTAAATAGAGTTCAAAATTTCAAATATGTGTATTTTATTAGAATTGGTCAGAATTCTTTATTAATTTATTGTTATGAACATAGTTAAGATTTGTGTAGCAATCTATAGTTTGGAATTTTCTAATATAATATCTCATTTGATCCTCAGAAATTCACTGATGTAGAGTTGTTATCCCAATTTCATAGATGTGGAAAACCAAGGCCCAGAAAGGTAAATGATTTCTACAGGATTACATAGGTAGACTGAAATTGCAAACATTGGAAACTTCATTCAGGTATTCCAATTCCATTTTATTGTGTCATCTCCCTTAGTTATAGAACACAGATAAGGTTCCACATTGCCTCATATGTTCTGCGGCTTGGTTCCAAATGCAAATACTTATCAAAATTAGATATAAAAAGAGAATGAATGAAGAGGGAGGATGGGAAATATGATGAACTGGAAAACACATGCTTAAACTAAAAGGGAAATTGTTGTTCATCTACTGGTTTTTGTCTTGGGGAATTGTGGGCCTACAGTTTCCAAATTTCTAATATTCAAGAGAAGCTCAAAATTATATTTACATATGAAATTTTACTATTTTGAATGACTGAAATGAATTCTATATTATTTTATTCTATACACACCGGAAGCAAAACTAAACTACACTAAGCTAACTAAAAAGCATTTCTGCAAGCTAAAACTGCCCTGTTGACTGCCATTTTATGAACTCTGTTCTAGAGTAAATAGTAATTAAATTGCTATAACTCCTGAGTCCTCAAAGCAAAGTAGGATAAAAATTATTTGGTTAGTTTCTATTTTTGAAGTAATTTCAGACTTCAGAAAATTTGCAAGAACAGTGAAAAGAATTGCCATATACCCTCTCAAGATTCCCCTATTTTAAATATTTACTTGTATTTGTTTTTATAGTGTTTTCTCTGCATACACACACATTCTGTGTGTATGCAGAGAAAACACTATAAAAATGTATAAATATACATCATATATATATATTTGAACTATTTGAGAGTAAGTTGAGGACTGAGGCTATAATGCTCCCTTTACATGTAAATGTTGTGTTTCCTTGGAATAATGACATTCTTTTACATAAATTCAAATTCAAATCAGGAAATTAAATGATTCACACTACAATATAATCTACAGCTTTTATTCAGAGTTCACAAATTATCCTTAAAATTTCCTTTATAACAACAGAAAATCTCAGATCATGTGTTGCATTAAGTTGTCACATCTTTTTAGCTTAATTTGGAAGAGTTTTTCAATCTTACCTTGTGTTCCATGACCTTGAGATTTGTGAAGACTACTGATAGGTAATTTTTAGAATCTTCCCCATTTTCAGTTTATCTGATGTTTTCTCATGATTTGGTTGAGGTTTTACATCTTTGGCAGACATAGACCAAAAGTGATTTTGTCCTCAGTGCATCATATCAAGAATCACATGTGGTTGGCTTGTTCCATTACTGATGACATTAACTTTGGTCACTCAGTTAACTAAGATCCTGTCTTACAGTTTTCTCCACTGTAAATTTACTATTTTTCCCTTTGGAATTGGAGAATATTTGAGAATATGTAGATATCTGGCTCATCATCAGTTATACTAGGATATGTGTCAAATAGTGACTTTCTAACTGCATTGTTATTACTACATTTATCAGTTGGCATTCTACTACAAGGAAGAACGTGTCTTTCTTTTTATTCATTTATTTATATCATCAAGGACTCGTGAATTCCTGTTTCATTCAATGGATTCTAAACACTGTGTTCTAATCCCTTAATATAATTACTTATTTCCACACTGAAATTATCCCAGACTTGGTAGTTTGGAGCTTCTTCAAGCTAACTTCTGCATACTTATAGTATTTCTCTGTCATTCTTAGAGTACCTCTTTACTTCCTGGCACAAAAAGCTGTTTCGGATTCATTGTGTAGTTCTCTGCCCCAGTGCTGAAATTATTTCTCTGAGAAGCCAAGCTTACTTTAAGTGAATGGTATTTAGAAATTAATATCTGTGTGCCTAGTGTGTTAATTGCTACTGAGTGCTATTATTTCTAGTCCCTCACAGTAAGCAGAGGTAGAAAATAAATATTTTTAACAACGATTTGTGATGCTGAAGGACAAGAGAAAGTACTACCGTGCTTGTGCCATCAGTTTTAGGCATATCTGAGACAAAGTCAATGAATAAAATAACATCACACTGTTGTGTTATATATATAAGATATTATTTTGAAATATCCTTTAATGTCTCTACCTTAAAATATGTTCTATGGAATTTTCAACATAAGAATATTAATTATTATCAGAGATGGATTCAAACTGCATAGGCCAATCTAATATTGAAAGAAGCTCCAATAATTTTGGTGTCTTCCTGTTTACATTAAACAAGTGTTCAAGTAGAATTAAATTTTACAACTTCCATTTGATAGATGCTGGCACATCAGCCAAAACCCAAAAATTAATATGAAAAAATAGTATTTTATTTCAAAGTAAAGTTTTTCACATGCAAAAAATTTTCTCTCCTCTTTTGCTGTTCTTTACGGCCCAACGTATTTCTTCCTTTTTAATGAGAAATACTTCAGGAAGATGAATCTTGAAGAGTGTATAACTTCATATAAATAAAAAGAACATATTTTCTGTCAGATCTGAACTAATTTATTAATAGAGTTCTGAGAAGTTACCTTCCTGAGAGAGACATGAAAAAACCCCTGGGCTCATAATTTGTAAGACTGCTGGTGAAGCAGGGTATACTTTAGAAAGCCACTATAATACTGAGGTATAATAACATTCTAGTGCAAGCTTGTAGTAAAGGTTATAGTAAAGAAAACAAATATTCTGATGTTCTAATTGTGTTTCAGAAAGAATGAACATTTGAGTATTGTTTGAGGAAGTATGAAAATTGAAACCTTAAATATGGCTCAAAAATATTTTGAGAACATAGTTGCTCATAAATCTCCAAATAAGAGCACTTCTAGGTTCTTGCTCAAGGGCTGAACTTGGTGCTTTATCTTGTTTGCTGTAATACAGAACAATAAAATAAAATATAAACTAAAATAAACTTCCACTATTTCTAAAATGCTGTTTGGATCTGATCAAAGACCTTGGCAGAATGCTGGTTTTCACATCAAATCTCAGGTAGATAGTTCCATTAATTGAATAGATTTATATTTGTGCTGATTGTTTACTGGAATGGGGCCCATCCTTAAAAGATAGAACGTCCTAACTTAAGTAATTTCTGATGATGGAAGAAGGATGACCTTGGTTTTTATGTTAAAAAGTAACATTTTAATACATAATTATTTAAGTAAATAGGCCTTTTAAATAA
The DNA here is from genome assembly GCF_009873245.2 of Balaenoptera musculus. Taxonomy (NCBI): domain Eukaryota; kingdom Metazoa; phylum Chordata; class Mammalia; order Artiodactyla; family Balaenopteridae; genus Balaenoptera; species Balaenoptera musculus. Next base: position 76,929,259 of record NC_045800.1, on the reverse strand, counting down.
AATTTCTTTTTTCAGAAAATAGTTTTCTCATAATTGTTTTATTAGCATATATCTTTTTCTCCTTATATAAAATAAACAAAAATTGAATTTTTTCTCATTACAGTAAATTTACATTCACTGAAATTTCTTCTCTGTAAAATATAATTGTAAGATACGCCATTTGATAGGTTTGATTTTTTAATGAATTACCACAGTGTAATAACATAATTATTTGAACAATATTGTAGATATTTTATACATGTAATACATGTTTTCCTTTTATTGACTTATGTATAGTGCCCAAAAGGAATTAGAAAGTCCTCAGGAGTTGTGACTTAAGAAAACTACCCCGGTTCTTACCTGTCCCAATTTTTCTCCTTGTGTCAGATTTTTCTTCTTCTTGTTAAATCCTTCTGACTTTCCTAGGTGTTCTCTCCCTTCCGCGTCTGCACCGAGATACTGCATAGTCATAATTACGACCTTGATTGAGCAACAGTTTCTCTGTCTGTGCAACTACTCAAAGTTTAGACCTGAAATATCAGATAGCTTTTTTTTTTTTTTTTTTAATGCTATTCTTGTCTGCTTACATTCTTTTTATTTATGTATGTATGTATGTATGGCTGTGTTGGGTCTTCGTTTCTGTGCGAGGGCTTTCTCTAGCTGTGGCAAGCGGGGGCCACTCTTCATCGCGGTGCGCGGGCCTCTCACTATCGCGGCCTCTCTTGTTGCGGAGCACAGGCTCCAGATGCGCAGGCTCAGTAATTGTGGCTCACGGGCCGAGTCGCTCCGCGGCATGTGGGATCCTCCCAGACCAGGGCTCGAACCCGCGTCCCCTGCATTGGCAGGCAGATTCCCAACCACTGCGCCACCAGGGAAGCCCCTCAGATAGCTTTTAACATTGCCTTGTCAATAAGTCTTTATTTGCCTTTAAATGTGCTCTATAAACCTTCATGTCCCTTACTGTTGATTCAACAATGGCTTCTCTTTCATTTGCTCCCCATCCCACATCCATCCAGATTCTGTCTCTATCACATCTGAGTAGTCACAGACGTTATTTGTATTAAAGTCAGAGATACACACCAGCAAAGGTTTTGTTTTTCCTTCTCAGAAAGAAACAAGGGAAGAATGAAGTAGGAAGCAGGCAACACTTACTACTTATATTATTTTTATTCTGAAAATAAAATCTGTCATCCACTGACCCATCTCAGGCAATATACTGATTGGAGAATTTTTTTTTCACCTGAGAAGAACTAATCGATTTTGCCTTTTTATTAGAAATCTATTGAATTGTAACTGCTATAATTTTCTCACACACCAATATTGTTGATGAACTTATTTAGGTCTAAAGTATTTGAAGTGTAGTTTTGATGTTTAATTCAAGTAATAACAAACCAGCAATACTGGTTTTGTTTGTTGAGTTTCATTTTTCTTAGTAATAAATTTTGTTGCACCAACTCCTGAATCAGAACTTTGTTCTACTGATGCATAGTTAAATGAGTATTATTACTCAGTGAAGTAATACCGATGTTAGTCTGATACCTTGTTGCTTTTTCTTTTCTGCCTCAATTATTGGTTTTATTACTTGGCATCAAAACCTTGCTCCCCCTGCTAAGGTACCAATTGTCTGTATGGGATCTCTGATGCAGCCATTCATGCTAGGGTTCTAGACATAACTGTACTTCACCCTGTCCAGGTATAACAATAATGACCTACTGGCCAAGTGCATCTTATTTAAGTACTATTATGACCAAAAAAAAGTAAAAAAAATGCATCTGTCAGACTCCTTTACTGAAAATGTTAAAAATGTTACTGAACATAGAGGAAAATAAAGAATTTTCAGTAACTACAGAAGATGATGGCTCCTCATATATTTATCATATACTTATAGATATATGCAACATACACATAGGTATATATAAAAATATTTAATCCCGAGTTGTGAAAAGAAACACCATATATTTATCAAGCATCAAAATATTGATTAAAATTTGTAGAAAATTATGGTGTGTATATTGAAGTACAGAGAGGTGTAGCTTTGGAATTGGATTTTGATTTTAACTATTTCAGTTAGTAACCATGGGTTTGTAGTGAAGTTGCTCAGCTCTTCACATTTCTTTCTCCATATCTGTAGGATGATGATATAGAGTGTACGTGCTTCAAAGAATTTTTGAAAGGTTTAAATGAGATAATGAATGCAAAGTTTATAAGTGCCCACACTTGTGAGATATTCAGTAAATGTTAAGTTGTAATTATTATCATCATTAGTAGCTGTTGTAGAAGAAAATGCAAAATTTTCATGACTGAGAAATAAATGAGTAGTTTAAATAAATTCCATGTGTATTTTTATACCTGTAACTATATTCACACCCTACCTTTACTTCTCAAATTTACTTCACCCTCATTTTGACTTCCTAGCGACCAGGTCCATGATTTCTCTGATCATATATATATCATATCAAGAGTACTTCTGTGGTGGTTAGTTTGGATTTATAGTTATATTATGTTCACAGAAAAAAAAAAAAAATCTAGCCAGAATGGCTTGGTTAATTCATACCACTCTACTCTCATTCTGGCCTGTATGGGATTTTGAGAAAAATAAGTAACTTCCTAGCAAAGGAAAATGAGGAAGTTTAAGCCAACCGAAAAAAAAAATGATCTGTACTACATGGCCTTTCCCTGCCTATCATTTAAACTGAAGCCTGACTATGTATATGTATTGGTGACAAGGTCTTTAGACTTTTCATATTTTTATCACTGTAAATTGTTTTTTATTTCCTTAAGAACTTTTAATACTGTTAAACTAATTTAAATATTACGGGGAGGTGGGTTGTTCAGGTGAGGTTAGTTCAGACAGAGGAATGACCAAAGGCACATATAAGGATAAGACTGAAATTCGAAGATATTGCCCCAAACCCTAATTCATTCATTAGCTTCACTTAACTACCATTTCTGCTCCCACTAGACAGCTTTATGAGTAAGTGATGTGTTTTATCAATAAAAGTCCTTTGTGTTTCCTCATTTTTATACTAGGCAGTACATTCCATTGCATAAGATATTGGACAGATACGGGAATATTGTTGGACTAATTTGTGAAATTTTTTACTCCCAACCTGGAGCAAATGTTCCCATATTTCATCATACAATTTAATTTTTAAGAATAATTTTTCATTTTCATTTATTTATTTTTTTAATTTTTTAAAATTTATTTTATTTATTCATTTATTTTTGGCTGTGTTGGGTCTTCGTTGCTGCACGTGGGCTTTCTCTAGTTGCAGCAAGCGGGGGCTACTCTTCGTTGCAGTGCACGGGCTCTAGGCACGCAGGCTTCAGTAGTTGTGGCACGTGGGCTCAGTAGCTGTGGCTCGTGAGCTCTAGAGTGCAGGCTCAGTAGTTGTGGCGCACGGGCTTAGTTGCTCCATGGCATGTGGGATCTTCCCGGACCAGGGATCGAACCCACGTCCCCTGCATTGGCAGGCGGATTCTTAACCACTGTGCCACCAGGAAAGCTCCTCGTTTTCATTTAGAAAGCAAGAATCATAAAATAATTTTGTTTATGCTAAAGCTCACAGAATCCAATGAAGAATCCATAGATGTCACGACTTCGGCAGTGATTGTTCTTGAGCACAGAGGTGGAGTAAGTCTATGAAGCAGTTGATGTGCCTTGATGTAGAGTCCATGGGACTGAGCTTTGGGGCAACCACAAGCTCCCAAGAAAACTTCATTAAGCAGTGTGTGAGCACTCCCAGGAAGATGGGACGGCAGTCTGCCATAGCATCTGTGCTCATTTTCCACTGAGTCATCTGATCTCTCCTAAACTCACCCACTCTTCCCTAAATCCTTCAGTTCAAAATATGTGTTATACTTAGGAGCACTCGCTGAATGAAATAAATAGGAATCTGCAAACTAAAAATAATAGATAATGTGGTATGGTAATTCTCAGCCTACTCAGTCTTCTCAGGCTGTTCTCTACAGCTTTTAAATATGTGTGTGTGTGTGAGTGTGTGTGTGTGTGTGTGTGTGTGTGTAATTTCTTTTTTCTTTCCACCGTCTGCTCTACTCCAGTGAGAGCATTTCCTGCTGTACGTCTCCTGCAAGTCCTCCCATGCCAACTCTCTGACATTCTTTTAGGTCCTTTGGTATATAACTCCTTTTTATTCTCCAATGCTCCTTCTCTCCTATTTCATGGCTTAGCATACCCAACCCACACTCCCAACATTGCAGAGATGTCCAGTTTCTCAGGATTTGCTACTGGCTTAATCTGATAGCTATGCCAACAAGCCTATGCATTGTTGAAAATAAGATTATCGAGCATAAAGGCAAAACATCAAACAAGAGTTAAGAATAAAATTCCAAACAACATGAAAGTAAAATTCAAATTTTTATTAGTTAAGGAGACAGAAAACCTTAGCTTGTGTATTACTCTTCTGGAAAGTTTCCCAGGTCTCCCCATTCATAGACTCAGATGGGTGACTCTCTGTTTTTTCCACTAGCTTCCCTGTCCATGTACCTATTATAACATTTACCACACTGACAGAGCCTTTTTTAAATATAAATTTATTTATTTATTTATTTATTTATGGCTGCATTGGGTCTTCATTGCTGCGTGCAGGCTTTCTCTAGTTGCAGCAAGCGGGGGCTACTCTTCGTTGTGGTGCATGGGCTTCTCATTGCAGTGGCTGCTCTTGTTGCGGAGCATGGGCTCTAGGCGCGCGGGCTTCAGTAGTTGAGGCATGTGGGCTCTAGAGCACAGGCTCAGCAGATGTGGCGTGTGGGCTTAGTTGCTCCACGGCATGTGGGATCTTCCCGGACCAGGGCTCGAACCCGTGTCCCCTGCATTGACAGGCGGATTCTTAACCACTGTGCCAACAGGGAAGTCCCACTGACAGAGTGTTATCTCTCTCTTTTATTAGAATGAAAGTTTCCTGTGAGTAGAAATCCCCTCGTTCATCGTTTGTGATTTGCACATGATATGTATTCAATATATGTTTTTATAAAGAAATCAACTACAGGAGGCTATTTCATTCTTTATGTTACATACATAAGAAGAAAAATATTATACAGGTTAACTTTATCTCAGATTTAAGAATTTCATTGTTGATATAACTAAATTATTAACAAATTTATGAGGTGAAAAAGTAAATCAGAATTGTTCCCCATCGCATGTACTAAGCTGTAACAAGAACACAGAATCTCTGCAACCTGCCACTTATATCTCCACTGAGAACCTAATACACTCAGGTATTTTTTCTTGATACAAAGTGATTGTATAGAAAAGATCACAGATTTGATTTCTCAGCTCTAAGACTCTTGCTGTCAAGTGATTAAACTGAGGTGTGTCCTCACCTTGATTGCTCTCTGATTTGAAATTTTATTATACTAAAATTTCACCATCTTAACATTTCAAGCTGTCTCATTTTGCTAAAATAGAATTAATAGAGTGTTTTATATAAAATGAATCCTTAGTTAATTTTTAAATGACAAGCATAAAATTACCTATTTTCTTAAAAATAGTTAATAGTTTTAGTCACACAAAATTTTGGGAAAAAAAGCTCAAAAACTACAGTGTAAACAAAGAAAAGTATGACTTCTTCTCACCCCAGAAAGTATTCTCTTTTCAGAGGTACCCACCCTGTTTCATTTATTGTATTTATCTCTGAAATGTTCCACACATATTAAAGCATGCATTTACATGTAGTACTATTTTTGTTATCCATTGTGACATAACAAATTACCACAAAATTGGCAACGTAACCCACATTTATTATTTTTTTATTTTTTTAATTTTTATTTTATATTGGAGTTTAGTTGATTTATTGTACAATGTTGTGTTAGTTTCAGGTGCACAGCAAAGTGATTCAGTTCTACATACATCCATTCTTCTTCAGATTCTTTTCCCATATAAATTATTACAGAATATTGAGTATAGTTCCCTGTGCTACACAGTAGGTCCTTGTTGGTAGTCTATTTTATGATAGTAGTGTGTCTGTGTTAATCCCAAGCTCCTAATTTATCCCTCCTCCCCACCTTTCCCCTTTGGTAACTGTAAGTATCTTTTTGAAATTTGTGAGTCTGTTGCTGTTTTGTAAATATGTTCATTTGTATCATTTTTTAAAATCAGATTCCATGGATGAGTGACATCATATGATACTTGTCTTTCTCTGTCTGACGTACTTCACTTAGTATGATAATCTCTAGGTCCATCCATGTTGCTACAAATGGCATTATTTCATTTTTTTTATGGCTGAATTGTATTGTATATATGTACCACATCTTCTTTATCCATTCATCTGTTGATGGACATTTCGGCTCCACATTTATTATTTACAGTTTCTATGAGTCAGGAATCTGGACATGGCTTAGCTGTACCCACTGCTGCAAGGTTTCCCACAAGGCTACAGTCTTGGCCAGGGTTGGGGCCTCATCTGAAGGACTGACTGATGAAGGATCCATTTCCAACCTCATATGTTTGTTAGCAGTATTTAGTATCCTATGGGCTATGGGACTGAGAGCCTCAGTTCCTTGCTGGTAGAATTCCAGAGGCCACTCTCACTCAGCTCCTTGCCCCATGGACCTCTTTGAGAAGGCAATAGGGAGAGTCTGAAAGCAAGACAGAAGTTAAATTCTTATGTAATTCTAATCATGGAAGTTATATCCCCTTTGCTCTGAGGTATTCTATTAGTTAGAAACATACTACTTAAAAGGAGGGGTTTCCACAAGTTCATGATCATCAGGAGGCAGGGATATTGGGAGTCATCATAGAAGCTGCGTAACCAAGTCTGCAATCTGACCCCAAAACACATCACTTTCACATGCCAAACACATTAAACCCCCTTTCTCAAAAGTTCTTTAGAGTACTAACCTGTTACAGAATTTGCTCCAAGTCTGAAATCTCACCTTCAGAATCAGGTGTAGGTGAGAATGAGTGTAGTTTGTTAAGTAAAACTCCTGAAATACAGTTTCTCTTCTTCTGCAGGCATGTGAAACTAAAGAGAAGAGTTATCTCCTGTCTATCTCTCCAACACATAGTGGTGGGTGAGACATAGGATAATGGCTGCTGACATTCCCATTCAAAAAGGGAATAAATGAGAGGTAAAAATAGTCTAGAATAATTTTGAAATCCACCTGGGCAAAGGTTGGAAAGTCCTTGATTAGGTTTCAAGGCCTGTGAGTAACTCTCTGTAACTTTGTTTTTTGGTTTGGGTTTTTGTTTTGCTATAGATTTATGCATCCAGTTTGGAATCCACTTTTTTCCAGGAGTCTTTCAAAGGTGTTAACTGCTCTAATACATTTAGTACGCTTCAAAATCTCCATGGCTGTGGCTAGCAAATTTAGAAGGAAAAAAAAATCAACTCCTAGTGACTGGCTTTCTGGCTATTCAATTTGCGACCTCTTAGGACGTATCACAAAAGTCAAGACAGGTTACGATACACACATCATTTCATGTATGAAGCTAGTGAAAGACTTCATTTCTACCTCTAAAATCTTCTGTCTGTGGCAGTGGGAAAAAATGACAGCCACAGCCACTTCCTCTGCACTCTTTTTATTGGTATGTGTCCATCCTGGACCAACTGAGTATATACCTGAGTGACATTAGTGTTAAAACTTGTAAACAAGGTCTGGTAGATGGGGCCAAACTGCAGGAAGCATGTTTTCCCTTGGTTTGTTTCATTGTGAGCGTCACAGTTTGTAGAACTCCTTTCACTGGCTTTCCACAGTCTTGGTTTCATCCTCTGAGTCTCCCTGACTTTTTCATGAAAAGTAGCACGTGTTTGCTCTTGAGTAGTTTTCGCAATATGGTCACTGTCAGGAGAAATTTAGAGGAGACCAACAGTGTCTTCTCATTTTCTATTCTCTTTGTTCCTTTTAGTTCAAACTGTCAGTGGTTTAGGTGACATGATTTTCTCAAAAATTTGTGGGCTTTCTGCAGATTTCATTGGGATTTATTCCATTAGGCAAAGCCACACCCAGAAATGTCTTCTAGATAAACCTTTTTCTGCTTTGGGCTCCTGCAGAGCTGGCTGAGGACAATGCCCTAAAGTTTCCTAGATGCCCTATGGTTTGAATGAAGGGTTCTATCAGCCACACCATTAGTCTCTCTAAATGACTTTTTGTGACAGAATACTCTGATACTTTATCTTTCTAAAGTTTTAACAAAAGGTTTGTCCAGTTACACACTCAACTTTACTTCCAGACCAAACCTCATCACTAGAATACATTTTTCTGACATTTTTCTTGGAAGTCATTTCTTAATTTTAGCATCTTTTGCCATCTGAAGAAGCTGAGCACTTTGCAAATCATTGGTCCTGGTTCCTTTTTTGTTTGACACCACAGGTCACCCCTAATTTGTCTCCTCTTGCACTTTGCTATAAGTAGTAGGAAGAAACCAGGTGGCATTTTCAACACTTGTCCCTCACTTCTTTTGAGCCCTCACTGGCTGTGTCCTCAATGTTCAAATTTCTACTAACAGACTGGTCAAGGCAATTTAGGCTTTCTTTGTTATTCTCCTGCAAATCCTTCCAGTCTTTAACGATTGCCCAGTTCCAAAGCCACTCCCACACCTCAACGTTGTAGAAGCATCGCACTTCCAGGTACTAAAATTTGTATTAGTTATCTACTGCTGCCTGACAGTTTATCACATAATAAGCAGCTTGAAACAATGTATATATACTTACTATCTTACAGCTTCTCTTGGTCAGGTATTCAGATATGGCTTAGCTGGGTCCTCTGCTTCTGTATCTTTCATAAGGCTTCAATTAAGGTGCCATCCTGGCCTGGGGTCTCTTCTGAACATTTGACAGGGGAATAATCCACTTATTCTCTCTCTTTGTGGCCTGTTGGATTGAGGGCTTCAGTTCCTAGCTGACATTGGCTCAAGGCTGCCCTCAGTTCCTTCCCATATGGGCATCTCCAGCATGGCCACTTGCTATATCAAAGCACGCAAGCCGAAAAGAAATTGAATCTGCTAGCAAGATAGAAGTGGCAACCTTATGTAACCTAACTTTCAGTAACATCCTGTTCCTTTGTCATATTCTGTTTCATAGAAGCAAGTCACGGGTCCCACCCACATTCAAGGTGTGGGAATTACATAAGGGTGTGAACACCAGCAGGCAGGGATCATTCAAGACCATCTTAGAGTCTGTCCACTACAAATTCTCTACACCATTTTTTCCCATTAAATGATATATTTTGATGATCATTCTATATAAGCATATATAGACATATCTTTTTCTTAAAATGACTTCTTTATATTTTTATTTATAAAAACTCTTTCAGGTGTATTATGTCCTTGATCAGTGCTATTTTATAAAGAAAAATGCAATGTGAAAGGAAAGATTAATCCTAAGTCTCTAATATATAAGTGAGCAAATTGTACTGAATTAATTCTACTCCACAGAACTGTTTTTAAGAAATTCTTATCGTCTTCTCCATACTAAAATTCATATAGAAATAAAAGTGACAAGGCTTTTGTTATTTGTCATTTATTATATCTTTTCACCACAAGTTTGATTAAACACAATGGAGAGAATTAAAATTTGGCAATATTCTCAACTTAATATGCCACTTACTAAAGCCTTCATCATATGACCATAATGAAATCAAACCTGAAAATGATAATAATTATATTATACTAACAGAACTATTAGGTATTGTGAATATAAGTATAGAGCTAGTATCACTTAGTAATAAAGAAAACATGTAGAAATTTTCTGGGTCAAATATTTGAGTCAAATCTTTTGAAACTATGACAAGGGGGTAAAGGAAGCATTGCACTTTGAATACTTTGTTGATTCACTGCACTCAGAAGGCTGTTTCTGTTTTCTTTCTCTAGCTTAAGTAAATAAAACTATGGTTTTTTGCTCATCTGATTTTTAGGCGCCAAACCTTTGTTTAGCCAAATGTTTCATGTGCATTCCTGTTAAACAAAGTAGAGAAAGATGACACTTAAAAGAGTTTATTTAAAGATTCACTTCATGAATCTGGAAAAGCGGTATATGACTTCAGGAATAGGAAATTTCCCAAATTCCCAATATCAAATGCTTCCCTCCAATAATAGAAAAATATGTCAAGCAAAGAACTCTAGAAATGTTGAAGCAAGTCTCCAATGTATAAAAATGTCACCTTTTAAAAAACTTTCATTGATTGTAGCAGGACTGTTTAACACTCCTGTGAATTGCCAAGAAAATCTGTCAGGAACTTCCCTGGTGGTGCAGTGGTTAAGAGTCCGCCTGCCAATGCAGGGGACACGGGTTCGATCACTGGTCCAGGAAGATCCCACATGCCTAGGAGCAACTAAGCCCGCGAGCCACAACTACTGAAACCCATGCGCGTACAGCCCATGCTCCACCACAAGAGAAGCCACCGCAATGAGAAGCCTGCGCACGGCAACGAAGAGTAGCCCCCACTTGCCGCAACTAGAGAAAGCCCGCACACAGCAACGAAGACCCAACACAGCCAAAAATAAATAAATAAAATAAATTTAAAAAAAAAAAGAAAATCTGTCTGTTAATAGGAACTTATTTTGTTACTTACTTTGAACTTACTTTGTTACTTGTAAAAAAATAATAAACAGAAATCTCAGTTAAATAGAATGCCAGAGGGGGGAGCTCTCACACCCTACGATAATAGCAGAGCCCAACAGGAAGAAGAAAGACTCCCTCTTCTTTCCTGGCAAGGACTCAGCCAACGAGAGACTGTCACAACTCAGCCAATGGAAAGCCATGGCCCTTCCAACTTCCTTTTTCCCTCTATAAAAAAGTTTTCCTGTCAATTTTTGCAAGGGACTTGTAAGGGCTCACTATGGTTGCAGCCCCAAACTGCAATTCTTTGTTGATCCGGAATAAACCCATTTTTGCTGGAGAAACAACTGGCAGTCTTTTTGTTTTAGGTGAACATATTATATTTGATAACAAAACTACATTAGAAGATTTCTCAATAGAAAAGACTTTTTATTCATTTAATACACAAACGTGATTGACTTGTAATGTGACTGAACCTGGTAAAGTGATTTTATAACAAAGTTTTGATTTAAGTTAGATTAAATCTCTGAGTAATAGTATTTTTTTTTAACTCTAAAGCTAATTCAAACTTTGAAAACTTTTAGAGTTAAAATGTATTTTTTTCACAATGGTAATAGGATATCTACTCAATAAATTATCTTGAATGGGTCACATGTTGAGGGCAAGTTGATGTTCATATCTTCTTTTTCCTTTTTTGTGCAATTTCTTTTTATTTTTTAAAAAACTTCTGCTCATATACTAAGTTTTCCTATTTAAACGTTAATGTTGCTACGTCTTTGAAACCATGAAACACAAAGTACATATTGGCATGTCACTTGCTAAATTTTGTAATTGTTTATCATTTCTTGCAATAGGTTTTACCTGTTGTGAAGAAAATGATATAATCATTTTCTTCAGAAAGCATAATTTTTGACAGCGATATAGATTTTGGAATTCTTTTTTTAGAAATTCACGTTCTTTTATTTATTTATTTATTTATGACTGTGTTGAGTCTTCCTTTCTGTGCGAGGGCTTTCTCTAGTTGCGGCAAGTGGGGACCACTCTTCATCGCGGTGCGCAGGCCTCTCACCATCGCGGCCTCTCTTGTTGCGGAGCACAGGCTCCAGACGCGCAGGCTCAGTAATTGTGGCTCACGGGCCCAGTTGCTCCGTGGCATGTGGGATCTTCCCAGACCAGGGCTCGAACCCGTGTCCCCTGCATTGGCAGGCAGATTCTCAACCACTGCGCCACCAGGGAAGCCCGATTTTGGAATTCTTATGCTTTGGATTTCAAGGGGAAACATTGACAGTGCCATCTAGAGATTATTAACTTCATTGTGGTCACAGTAGTAAGAAATTTAACCACCTAGACAATTTTATCTTGTACAAGTAGAGCACATGTATTCCTGATTCCAAATTGGGTTCAGGTCATTATTTGAGCAAATCTCTTACTTTCTCCGATATACTGTTTATATAGGATAGATATGATTTCTAAATAGATGAAAATACCCAAGAATATCATTTCTGATACTTAATAAACACTGTATGTTAGGTACCACTATTAGCATTAATAAACCATATCAAATATATATATATATTTATATATATATATATCTCACACCTAACTCCCTTTTCTAGTCTCTTTTTATTTTTTAATTTTATGTCATGGAGTTGTGAAGCATCTACTCAAGAAAGATAAAATTTCTAAACATACAAGTTGCATAGCAATGGGAGTGAGTATTGTTGGCTATGATATATGCTGGACTTTAGTCCCAGGGGCTGTTTCTAATTCATTATATTATTTCAAGAGCCTAGTAGGCAGTTGAATAAAGTATTAGTTTCCTAGCCCTCTTGTAACAAAATGTTACAAACTGTGTGGCTCAGAACAATAGAAGTTTATTGTCTCACCGTTCTGGAGACCAGAGATCTGAAATCAAGCTGTTGGCAGGACCATTCTCCCTCTGAAGGCTCTAGGGACAGATCTGTCCAGGCCTCTCTCCATGTTTCCAGTAGTTCCTTGGCTTGTGGCAGCATAACTCCAGCCTTCATATAGTATTCTCCCTATGTGCAGTCTTTCTTGAATCCAAATTTCCCTTTTTTATAAGGACACCAGTTGTATCAGATTAGGGGCCCACCCTACTAATCTTAATTTAAATAACATATGTGATGAATATGATCATATTCTGAAGTACTAGGGGATTAGGACTTCAACATATGAATTTTTGCAGAATATATTCAACTCATAATAGGCAACAATTAAATAAATGTTATATTACATTAAGGTGGTATAGGATATAATCTCAAGAAATGACCTTTGAAATTTTTGTAAAAAAATGTTTTAAAGAGAGTTTTCTGTGATTTTACCTTCTAATAAAATTTCATAGGAAGTTACCCTTCATCTTCCTTAATTGTATTTTAATACATACATTTTTAATCTGCCCAATTGTTTACCTCCACTTATGGGTTGTTTTTTCCTCCAAGAAACAGCATGAAATAATAATGGAAGGCACAGAAATTAAATTCCAGTCTGAGGACAGACTAATTACCACACTGATGTTTCTGCAAAAGTTGGGTGTGAAGCTGGGTATTTAGGTTTCTCCTATTTAATCAGTGTGTGGGTGTTTCAGAACTCTATTGTGTTCACATCTGTTCATAATCCAATGGTGGAACACTCCAAAAAAGCTATCGTGTATGTTGTTGCTTCTAATCAGTTTTATTAATTATTTCCTAGTTTTCAATAGAATAATTGCCATTTCTTTTTTATGCAATCCCTTTTTTTCCTTTTCTCTTTCTCTCACTTTTTTGCTTCTTATGTTTTGGGCCACTGAATACAAATCAACTTTGTTATTACTTGACTGTTTTTGTGCTCACTGTTTTTTGTTTTTTGGGTTTTTTTTTCCAGAAATGAGCTTTAATATTTAGACGTCTGGGGGTGCTACTGGTTTTGTTAGTGATTATAAGCAAGTACAAAAATAGGAAATCCTTATATTGGCAGTTCTTAGATGCTAGTAGTGTTCTAAGCCCTTTAGATATATTAATACACTTAATCTTCAAAACAACTATATGAATATGTAGGTATTATAATTTTAATGCCGAATTTGTGGGTGAGGAGATTGAATCACAGTATTTTGTTTATTATGTTATAATTACATTTTATATGTAAATGGTAATATATTTTATGAGTGTTATGAAGCTGAAATATGTTCAATCCTATTTTTAGGATTAAATTTCATTCTGCCTGTCTCCAAGATGGGTGGTCAGCAAAATTTTTCTCTAAAGAGTCAGATAATAAATATTTTAAGCTTAGTTGGCCATATGATCTTTGTTACAACTAATGAATTTTGTCATTGAAAATATGTAAATAAGTGATGTGGCTGTGTTTTGATACAACTTTATTTATAGAAACAGGAAGTGGGCCAGATTTGGTCCATGGGCCATACTTTATAAATTTCTCATCCAGAATATATTTTTTAAATCCATTTTATATTCACTTATGCTTAAGGTGAAAAAATTTACTGAGCTCCTACTTCCTATGCTGCATAGATTCATTTTCCTCAGAGAACATTTCACGAACCTTTGTAAGGTAGTGCTTTGCCTTAAAAATAAAAGATTTTCCTCAGTGCTTAAATTTAATGTTTGTGGTAAGTGCATACCTAAATCCAGAAAGTACATGTAAGTTTTAAAATGCAGTATTGCATCAATTCTAAGATGCACACTTTTTATACATCAATATCTGTGAAATTGGAATGTGTCTTGCAATTTATAGTCTTACACTTGAGGAATTACGGAATTAGCTCATTTAGTTATGTTACATGGTTGATAATTTTTGATGAAAGACCACCAGAAACACACCTGGAGTTGACCAAGTTGTGTTTACTACTCATTCAGGGAGTAAGAAGGCACCCAGGAGTAAAATGGTGTTGAAAATGACTTACAGAATTGAGGTTTGTGTCAGCAGATTTGGGGGAGGGTATAAAAGTGGATGTTTGTTCCTCATTGGACGCTGTCAGGAACTGTGGGTAATTCTATGCCTGGGTATCTTACTAAATCTTCTCTGAAGATGAGAGTATAGATCAAGGCTAAGCTGTAGTTGGTACAAGGGCAGTAGTCACTCATATTTTCCAGGATAGAGTGATATTTAGTCATTTTCGTGACATGAACAGTGTTACAGAGTGGTCTTCTTTTTGGTCTCAATTCATCGTGGTCACAGAGTGGCTTTGTTTGATGTTGATGATCTGTGAAAGTGTTTATGTTCAAGGGCAGAGCACTGATGCCTCCCCGTGTGTACCAGGCCAGCCTCCGGACGGACGGTCAGAGGCTACTTTTCTCTAGCTCAATATAATGTTACCTTAATCAACTTTTCATGCTGCTATAAACTTTTAGTTGACATCAAAGAGCTCTATATGTAGCTTTTATTCTTAGAATTTAAGATTTCTTGAAGTAATCAAGTTTGAACTAGAGTGACTAGTAGAGTTTCCTGAGTGTAGTAGGTATTCAGTAAACGGTTGCTAAATGATTTCGCTACACTCATACGGTATATTTTTCTCCATGAATATTGAAGGCTGAATTGTAAATGAAATGTATCAGAGATGAATGACACACAGATGTCCAATATATAGTCCGATATGTCTAAGAGACCTTTTAAACATTAGACTGATGAACTTCTGTGAGTTCACTGAAACGCTAGAAATTTTTCCATCTGTTTCCTTACTCTCACCTACAGTAACACCACCTTCAAAACAAGGCAAAGTGATTTACAGTTGGGCCAAAAGACCTCTCAGACATGAGTTTGCCTTAGATAAGTATGTAAACTGTTCATCCTAAATGAGAAAATAAAAAGTTAAAAATGATTCCAATAACCATAAATTTTAATACTTCTGACTGGAGTATTATTGAGTGATTTATTTTGGTTCCTAATCCTTTCCAAGTCATGGTCCCAGAAGGTAATAGCTTTACCTAATAAGGGCAGAAAATATCTGTTGCTAAGACTCACAATAATAGGGGAAAAAACAAAGTTAGAAAAAATATAGTAAACAAAGCACATAGGATCTTATACAATGGGAACATTCTGCACTAATAATGGAGTTGTTGAAGTCATACTTAAGTTTTTTGGTTAAGTACATCATTCTTTTCCAACAAGTCTTAAAATGTCATATTTTTCACAGCAACATCAGTCTCATAAAAAAATGAAAAGAACTTGTTTCTGAAAGTGCCATTTTTTAACACCAAGAGCAGAGAGTTGTAAAATATGTTTCCTTATATAAGTGGGGAATCATGAAATCATTTAAGGAAAAAGTTGCTGAAAAAATTTCTTGAAAGTGCTATGTGTATCTTGTTAGGATGGAGTTTAGTTCTGACTTATAGGATCACAAAAACACTCATTAAACTGTCACTCAGATGCTACACAAGTAGAATAAGCTATTACTGATTTAATTAGGTCTTTGGGATTTTGCAGTTTAATAGTGACAGTTGGCTACATGTGAACCAAAATGCGTATTTTTGCTTTTTTAATGTTATTAAATTTAAAGTTGATGAGGTAGTGAAGGCAGAATATTGCCCTTTTCTTGACAGTAGTCATGGTTTATATCTGATGTCTCTCAGTTAAGGAACATGGCTTTTTAAAATTCAGCTTCATTAGGTTCTTCAGATGGCATGGGCTAAAGAAGAAGGGACTGGAAAATAACTATAGATAGTGAAAGAAGAAAATATGTACTTTGGGGGGCATAAGGAAGTAAAGTTAATTGAGTATAAGGTCCTGTTTCGACAAGCATGCTCCCCATTCAATCATGAATTGCTTCTGGGTGGACATTTTTTGTCCATCAAAACACCTAACAGCATTTCTTGGCATAGATAACTATTAAATCTAACCATTTAGTATAATCTTTCAAGAACTTTATTTTAAGCCATCATTAAGAATTCATTTTTTAATGTCGTTATTTGTAATAATACATATTAGCTAGTTGAATAAATAAAATTTCTTGTATAGGATCCAAGATAGGACCATTCATATGAAATTCTAAGTTGCAATAAAGTAAAAAATTCAGGGATATTATTAATCTAAAATGCCTACACTGATTGCTTCTATTCTGGGCAAGATTCTTGACAGCTCTAAGTACCATTATTCCTGAGAGCATCCTTTGGGAAGATAAGAGAGAATGGAATCTAGAGCTTTACTAATTTAGGCAGAAAGGTGCCAGGATGGAGAATCTCCGTACAGGATGTGGGTGGTGAGAGGAGGCAGGGATAAACTCCTGTTATGAAAACAAAATTGTCTAGGATGTTATACTAGACATCTTATTTCATGGCATCACATTCAATATGTCTCTGAACATAGGGAGGAAGGAACCCTATCAGCCAGGTAAGTAATTGAAGATCTCTTGGAAAACTTATGCTTGTATGACCTACAGAATCTTGTGGAATCTCTTCTCTAGGCTGGCATAACACTTTTATGCTGTCAGTGCTTAAACTGCAGTGATTAGTCTGTGAATTCAACAATCTATATTCATTAAAAACTCCCCCAGTTTGAGTCTATATACATAAGTAACATGAATAAACTTTGCTAGCTTCGTGGTCCTATTTTCACCCATAAGTTTGTTAAAACCTATAGAAACTGCCATCTCCTTCACGTTAAATTCTCTGTACTCTGCATAAGAGTGTAAATTGGCATAAACACCATGGAAACTATTAGAAAGATCTGAAAAAGCTAAAAGAACATATATGAACCAAATTTCCATTCCTAGGCATATATACAATAGAAATGCATAGATATATGTTCAATAAAAATATGAGTAAAAATATTTATTGCAGCTCTATTTCAATAGTCCTAATATTAGTTTTCTAGGCTGCCATAACGAAGTACCACACACTAGGTGACTTAAACAATAGAAATGTATTGTCTCAATTCTGGAGTCTGAAAATTTGAGATCAAGATGTATTTTGGCAAGGTTGTTCCTTCTGGGGATGGTGAGGGAGAATCTCTTCCTGGCCTTTCCCCTAGCTTCTGGTGGTTTGTTTCATTTTCACATGGTGTTCTCCTTATATGGATATCTGTCTTGAAATTTTCCCTTTTTATAAGAACAACAGTCATATTGAATGAGTGTACACACTAATGATCTCAGTTTAACTTGATTACATTTATAAAGATTTTATCTTCAAATAAGGTCACTTTCTGAAGCACTGGGGATTAGGACTCCAACGTATGGATTTTGGGGGCACACAACTCAATCCATAACAGTCCTCAAATAGAAATGGCCTAAATATCCGTCAGCTCAGAATAGATTAAAGTGTAGTATATTCCTAAAAAGGAAGAAATGCTAAATGGTAATAAGAATAAATGGTGTATTGACAAATGAATCAACGAGGATGAATCTCACAGTCATGATACTGAGCAAAAGCAGCCAGAAATTTACATGCTGCATGAGCTCTAGAATGCAAACACAGTGAATCATTGCTCATAAAGTCCCAAAATATGGGCTGCATTGCAGAGATAGGAGCAGCCACTACTGGAGAAGGCTCAAGGGTTGTCACTAGGGTATTTAATTCTTGATCCAAAATGCTTAAATCGATGGAATCACGTAATTAATTAATTGAGCTGTAGAGACATGATTTGTGTGCCTTTAAAAAATATATAAAGACACAGTATAAAAAGTTCTAGGACACAAAAGAAAGGAATAATTATGTGTCACCTTTAAGGAGGCCACGGAAAACTGTCTCCAATATCAATAAAAATATTTTCCAACTTAAAAAATTGCTCATAATCTCCTGCAAAATGAATGGTTTAATTAATATGCAAACATGATCATATTGAAGCCCAGAATAACTAACTCTTTCATTAGAATATATGAAAACTTCAGAGGAAAAGTGATTTAAGAGCAGATTTTTTTATGGGTGAGTAAAAATGCTACAGGTGAAAAAGTGGAAGAAAAATTCTAGAAAAAAAGAACTCACTGTGAATTGGCTGAGATTCACAACAAGACTATGACACAGTTGAACAGGAGTTACTGAGAGATTTAATGTGACTAAAACATGAAGGAAAAGTCTCAGGGTAGTTGGTATATGTCTCCTGCTAACTTACAGAACTCACAGCTTGGAATGCTTTTCTGTATTCTCCTGTGATTGTAGACTCTTTTAACATGGTTTCTGTAAATTACATTTGTTTTGGTGCCTTCCTCAATACCCACAGTTTATGACTGACAACGTATTGAATCAAAAACATATATTTTCTCTGCTCGAGAGATAGACTATGCCAGCGTTGGCTTGGAGTTTAGTTTCTGGGAATATGGGAGACATGTAAAGAAACATCTCCTAAGAATGTTAGATAAAATATTTATTTTGAAAAATTTTATAATGCATAGGTGAGTGGAATTTAATATAAGTATGAATCAGTGATCAGAAATACAGTAAAGGGCAATGCCACAGAGGTTAGGAGATCTATAGCAAATGTTTGTCCCAAGTATTTGCGTCAAACCAAAGTGTTTTGATGTTTGAGTGTCAAGGGTTGCGTACCTGTGATAGAGGAGACAAAGCCTGGCCTGAGCAAGGTGGAAACTCAGATTAGAGATCCCGTGAGTAAGACTGAGACAGCAAAGGATAGTATCTTCCCCTTATTTCCATTTGTACAAAACAAACAATGTATGCTTTGGAAAATGACCTGTCTTTCCCAGCCCTGTGTCTAAGTGAAGAAAATTCTCACTTAAAAAGCCTTAATAAATCATGAGATTGAGGCCATTATTCACAACATCCATTGAGACTCTAAAATCTAAATTCAAGATTTGCATTAAATATGCTCCTAGGCATCTGGCAGAAACCAGTGCATATTCTCTGTGGAGGAACTCAATTTAAGTGCAGGTTTCAAAGATTTCCCAAAATTAAAGTCAAAGAAAAATAAGCCCAAACTCAAAAATCACTGAAAATATTAGAAAACAAAACATAATGCAAATGATGCAACAGAAAATAAATCAGCAAAATCACTTTCAAAAAAGCTTGTAAAAACAGGCATTCCTCATTTTATTGTGCTTCGCTTCGTTGCACTTCACAGGTATTACATTTTTTTTACAAATTGAAGGTTTTTAGCAACCCTGCATTGGGCAAGTCTATTGGTGCCATTTTTCCAATGGCAATATTTTTTAATTAGAGTATGTACATTGCTTTTTCAGACATAATGCTATTGCACACTTAATAGAATACAGTGTAGCGTAAACAACTTTCATGTGCACTGGGAAACCAAAACCTTCATGTGGCTCACTTTATTGTGATACTCACTTCACTGGAGTGGTCTGGAACCAAACCCTCAATATCTCCAAGGTATGCCTGTAGTAGAATTGTGAGAGACAATATAAAATAAATTATGTTTAATATTTTGAAATACATCAAGAATTAAAAACGTGAAAATAATAAATTATAAAACGGACCAAGCAGATTTGTAAAAGTACTAATGTGAACTTTTCAAAAATTAAAAAATGCATAAGTAAAATTAAAAATTCAGTTAATGTAATAAACATCAGAATAGGTGTAACTCAAGAAAACATTGACTAACACACCATTGTAAAGCAATTATACTCCAATAAAGATGTTTTAAAAAAAAAAGAAAAGAAAACATTGACAAGTTAGAAAATATATCTGAGAAATAACCAAGAATTCAGCACACAGAGAAGTAAATAAAATACAAAGTGGAGGTTTATAGACTTACAGAATAAAGTAATAACAATCAGAATTCATCTAATCAGAGATTCAGAAGTAGATCTGGGGAAAAGGAAAAGCTAAAAAGAAATTTCTAGAACTGATGAAAAACATCAATCCAACTGATTGGAAGAAGACTAATGAATAATAAACATGTAATTTAAAGAATAGTACGTATCTCACACAGAGGGTGATAGCACTTTAAAGTTCTCCAGTCCTTGTTTTCTTAAACTGTCTAAACTGTTCCCTAAAAGATTAGACAAGTAGTATATAATTTTCATAACAGTACAGGCAAAACTGAAAGAAAAGAAAAAGAGACGATTAAGAAAAGGGGATAGAGGAAAAAGAAATACAGGAAAAGTGTAATCACTGAGCACACAAATATGATGGTAGAAATAAATCCAAGCCTATCAATAGTTATTGTCAATATAAAAGGGTTAAAATCTCCAGTAAATGTCAAAGATTGTCAAAAAATCCAGTTACATGTTGTTTACAGGAGACATACTTAAAGCATAAGGACATAAAAGTTTAAAACTAAATAAAAGTTTAAAAGTAAAAATGTTAGTAAATTTTATTCCCTATGAATCCTAATTACTATCAGTCAAAATAGATATAAAGCAAAACATTGTAAGTGATGAACAATAACCATATGCTAATAGAAGGCTTAGTTCCTCAAAAATCTCTATCAGTAATTCACCAGTATAGTCAATAACATGACTCCAAACTCAATAAGCAAGTTTTTTTTTTAACATCTTTATTGGAGTATAATTCCTTTACAATGTTGTGTTAGTTTCTACTGTATAACAAAGTGAATCAGCGATACGCATATGTATATCCCCATATCCCCTCCCTCTTGCGTCTCCCTCCCACCCTTCCTATCCCACCCCTCTAGGTGGTCACAAAGCACCGAGCTGATCTCCCTGTACCATGCAGTTGCTTCCCACTAGCTATCTATTTTACATTTGGTAGTGTATATATGTCAGTGTTACTCTCTCACTTTGTCCCAGCTTACACTCCCCCCTCCCTGTGTCCTCAAGTCCATTCTCTACGTCTGTGTCTTTATTCCTGTCCTGCCCCTAGGTTCATCAGAACCTTTTGTTTTTTTAGATTCCATATATATGTGTTAGCATATGGTATTTGTTTTTCTCTTTCTGGCATACTTCACTCTGTATGACAGACTCTGGGTCCATCTACCTCACTACAAATAACTCAATTTCGTTTCTTTTTATGGCTGAGTAATATTCCATTGTATATATGGGCCACATCTTCTTTATCCATTCATCTGTCAATGGACAGTTAGGCTGCTTCCATGTCCTGGCTGTTGTAAATAGTGCTGCAGTGAACATTGTGCTACATGACTCATTTTGAATTATGGTGTTCTCAGGGTCTATGCCCAGTAGTGGGATTGCTGGGTCATATGGTAGTTCTATTTTTCGTTTTTTAAGGAACCTCCATACTGTTTCCTTCATTTCTTTTTCATTTATTTCTGATCTGATCTTTATGATTTCTCTCCTTCTGCTAACATTAGGGTTTTTTACTTTTTCTTTCTCTAATTGCTTTAGGTGTAAAGTTAGGTTGTTTATTTGAGATGTTTCTTGTTTCTTGAGGTAGGATTGTATTGCTATGAACTTCCCTCTTAGAACTGCTTTTGCTGCATCCCATAGGTTTTGGGTCATCGTGTTTTCATTGTCATTTGTTTCTAGGTATTTTTTGATTTCCTCTTTGACTTCTTCAGTGATCTCTTGGTCATTTAGTAACGTATTGTTTAGCCTCCATGTGTTTGTACTTTTTACAGTGTTTTTCCTGTAATTGATACCTTGTCTCATAGCGGTGTAGTCATAAAAGATACTTGATACGATTTCAATTTTCTTAAATTTACCAAGGCTTGATTTGAGACCCAAGATATGGTCTATCCTGGAGAATGTTCCATGAGCCCTTGAGAAGAAAGTGTATTCTGTGGTTTTTGGATGGAATGTCCTCTAAATATCATTAAGTCCATCTTGTTTAATGTGTCATTTAAAGCTTTTTTTCCTTATTTATTTTCATTTTGGATGATCTGTCCATTGGTGAAAGTGGGGTGTTAACGTCCCCTACTATGATTGTGTTACTGTCGATTTCTCCTTTTATGGCTGTTAGCATTTGCCTATGTATTGAGGTGCTCCTATGTTGGGTGCATAAATATTTATAATTGTTATATCTTCTTCTTGGATTGATCCCTTGATCATTATGTAGTGTCCTACTTTGTCTCTTGTAATAGTCTTTATTTTAAAGTCTATTTTGTTTGATATGAGAATTGCTACTCCAGCTTTGTTTTGATTTCCATTTGCATGGAATATCTTTTTCCATCCCCTCACTTTCAGTCTGTATGTGTCTTTAGGTCTGAAGTGGGTCTCTGGTAGAAAGCATATATAGGAGTCTTGTTTTTGTATCCACTCAGCCAGTCTGTGTCTTTTGGTTGGAGCGTTTAATCCATTTACATTTAAGGTAATTATAGATATGTATATTCCTATTACCATTTTCTTAATTGTTTTGGGTTTGTTTTTGTAGGTCTTTTCCTTCTCTTGTGTTTCCTGCCTAGAGAAGTTCCTTTAGCGTTTGTTGTAAAGCTGGTTCGGTGGTGCTGAATTCTCTTAGCTTTTGCTTATCTGTAAAGGTTTTAATTTCTCCATCAAATCTGAATGAGATCCCTGCTGGGTAGAGTAATCTTGGTTGTAGGTTTTTCCCTTTCATCACTTTAAATATGTCCTGCCACTCCCTTCTGGCTTGCAGAGTTTCTGCTGAAAGTTCAGCTGTTAACTTTATGGCGATTCCCTTATGTTATTTGTTGCTTTTCCCTTGCTGCTTTTTATAGTTTTTTCTTTGTTTTAATTTTTGATAGTTTGATTAATATGTGTCTTGACATGTTTCTCTTTGTATCTATCCTGTATGGTGCTCTCTGCGCTTCCTGGACTTGATTGACTATTTCCTTTCCCATGTTAGAGAAGTTTTCGACTAATCTCTTCAAATATTTTCTCAGGCCCTTTCTTTTTCTCTTCTTCTTCTGGGACTCCTATAATTCGAATGTTGGTGTGTTTAATGTTGTCCCAGAGGTCTCTGAGACTGTCCTCATTTCTTTTCATTCTTTTCTCTTTATTCTGCTCCCTGGCAGTTATTTCCACCATTTTATCTTCCTTCTCACTTATCCACTCTTCTGCCTCAGTTATTGTGCTATTGATTCCTTCTAGAGTATTTTTCATTTCAGTAATTGTGTTGTTGCTCACTGTTTGCTCTTTAGTTGTGCTAGGTCCTTGTTAAATGTTTCTTGTATTTTCTCCATTCTGTTTCCAAGATTTTAGATCATCTTTACTATCATTTCTCTGAATTCTTTTTCAGGTAGGTTGCCTATTTTGTCTTCATTTATTTGGTTTTGTAGGTTTTTTCCTTGCTCCTTCGTCTGTAACATATTTTTGTCATTTCTTTTTTTTTTTTTTTTTTTTTGATGGGTGGGGCCGTATTCCTGTCTTACTGGTTGTTTGGCCTGAGTCATCCAGCACTGGAATTTGCAGGCAGTTAGACAGAGCCGGGTCGGTGCTGAGATGAGGACCTCCAGAAGGCCTCACTCTGATTAATATTCCCTGGGATCTGAGATTCTCTGTTAGTCCAGCACTTTGGACTAGGAGCTCCCACCACAGGAGCTCGGGCCTGACCTCTGGCCTAGGAGCCAAGATCCTGCATGCTTCGTGGCGTGGTTAAAAAAAAAAAAAGAAAGAAAGAAAGGAAAAACAAAAGGACCAGTACATTATCAAAGAATAAAAAACAAAATAAAATTAGAAAGATAAAAAATATATTAGGAAAAATAAAACTATAATTGAAACAACTGCAACAAGGTAAAATAAAACCAGAACAGAAAAAAGAAAAAAAAGGGGCAGGAACAAGCCATAAAAGAGAGAACAATAACAACGTATAAAGAATAAAATAAAATTAGAAAAATGGAAGGTTTATTAGGACAAATAAAAATATATAAGAATCAACAACAATGAATCAACAAGGTAAAACAGAACTCCAGTCTAAAAGAGAAAAAAAAAAAAAGCCTTGGCTATGGGAGTGGAGTTTAGGCAGGGGTGGAACTTAGGCAGGGGCGGGGTTTTTGGTGGGGCAGGACCTAGGCGGATGGGAGGGTGATGTTTGAGAATGGGGCGGGGCCTAGGTGGGGAGACGTTCAAGTGTGGGGGGGGGGCCTCTGCTTAGGACCTGCATGGAAGGGGAGAGGCAGCACCTCTAAAGGAGGGTCTCTGGAGTGTGCAGTTCTGGAGTTTGGAGACAGGGCCCTGGGTGAGGGTATGTGGGTGGAGTTTAGGCCCAGCACGTTGGAGGGGGTCTCAGAGGGCATCTCCGAGTGTAGAGGTGGGGCCCCAGGTGGGGGTGTAGGGATGGGGCTTGGGCTCTGCGCAGCAGAAGGGAGGCTCCGAGGGCAAAGGATTAGACCTGGGAGCCCAACTGGCTTCCTGGTGCCTAAGTGGACAGGGAAAGTGCTGGCTGTGTTTCCTTCTGTCCCCCCGTGCCCCTCCCCCACCGTCTCCCCCAGGGCCTCCCCCGTTGCCGCTGGACCCCTAACCCTGGGTGGATCCCGCTGGGTGTAGGCACTCCTCCCCTCCCCCAGCCACCCCTCAGGGGTGCCGGTCCTGGAGGTCTGGCCTTTACTTTTGATCCCCCTTCCCTCCCTCCCTCTCCCTCAGGACCCACGCAGCTGGAGGGGGCCTCGGTGGGCAGAGGATCAGGCCTGGGATCTCAGCAGGCTCCCGGGGGCCCAATTTGGCAGGCAAAACCTGACCATGCTCCCTTTTGATCCTCTGCCCTCCCAGTGGTTCCCCAATTTCCCCCTTTGGGCGTGGGATCCCTTCCCCTCCCCCAGCCACCCCTCAGGAGCGCCAGTCCTGTCCTGCCACCACTTCTCCTCCCCTTCACTCCCCCCCATGCCCCACATCCTACGCGGTAGCTGGGGTTTCCTCCCGTCCCCTAGGTGTCGGTGGTCCCTCACCGTTGCAGGGCAGGTGCCCTAGTTGTGAGGAGACACGAATTCTGCGTCCTCCTAGTACACCATCTTGACTCCGCCCCCCAATAAGCAAGTATTGACAGAATAAGAAGGAAAACAGAAAACTTCACAGCCATAATAGAATATTTTAATTCAGCAATCTTAGTTATTGTTGAATCAAGCAGAGAGAATTCAGTATGTATCCAGGTGATTTATTTAACATATATAACAAACTTATTTAATAAACTTATATACAGTATTTCATTGTATACAAATGTGCATTGTATAGTTAGTCAAACTCTTCCAGAAAACTACATAAGAGGAAATACTAATTCATTTTATGAAACCAGTATTGCTCTCTTACCAAAACAAAATGAGGATGTTACAAGACAAAAATTTTATTAATACTCACAAATCATTAATGTAGATACAAAATAATAAAATTGGTGAAGCCAGTATGGAAAACAGTATGACAATTCTTCAAAAAATTAAACATAGGATTACCATGTGATCCAGCAATTCGCTTCTGGGTATAAACGCAAAACAATCAAAAGCAGTAACAAACTAGTATTTGTTCATCTGTGTTCATTGCAGCTTTATTCTCAATAGCCAAAAGATGGAAGCAACTCAAATGTCCGTTAATGGGTGGATGAATGAATAAACAAAATGAGGTGTGTATACACACGCACACACACACACATATATAGGCACAATGAAATATTATTTAGCCTTAAAAAGGCAAGACATTAAAATACATGCTACATCATGGATAAACCCTGAAGACGTTATACTGGATAAAATGAATCAGTCACAAAAGGGCAAGTGTTGTATTATTCCATTTATAAGAAACATGTAGAACAGTCAAATTCATAGAGACAGAAAGTGAATGAAGATTGACAGAAGCTGGAGGGAAGGAGAATGGGAAGTTAGTGTTTAATTGGTAAGATTCCTCCAGCTCTGTTTTTCTTTCTGAAGATTGTGTTGGCTATTTGTGGTCTTCTGTGTTTCCATACAAATCGTGAAACTTTTTGTTCTAATTCTGTGAAAAATGCCCTTGGTAAATTGATAGGGATTGCATTGAATCTGTAGATTGCTTTGGGTAG
This sequence comes from Balaenoptera musculus, assembly GCF_009873245.2. Lineage (NCBI taxonomy): Eukaryota > Metazoa > Chordata > Mammalia > Artiodactyla > Balaenopteridae > Balaenoptera > Balaenoptera musculus. The sequence continues at coordinate 76,902,993 of NC_045800.1, read as the reverse complement.
TATAGGCATTTTCACAGTATTAATTCTTCCAATCCAAGACCATGGTATATCTCTCCTCCATCTGTTTCTGTCATCTTTGATTTCTTTTATCAGTATCTTATAGTTTTCTGAGTACAGGTCTTTTGCCTCCTTAGGTAGGTTTATTCCTAGGTATTTTATTCTTTTTGATGCAATTGTAAATGGGATTGTTTCCTTGATTTCTCTTTCTGATCTTTCATTGTTAGTGTATAGGAATGCAAGAGATTTCTGTGTATTAGTTTTGTACCCTGCAACTTTACCAAATTCATTGATGAGCTCTAGTAGTGTTCTGGTAGCATCATAGGATTTTCTATGTATCGTATCATGTCATCTGCAAACAGTGACAGTTTAGGAGTTTCAGTGTGGGAAGATGAAAATATTATGGAGATGGCTGGTGGTGATGGTTGTACACAATGTGAATGTACTTAACGCTACTGAACTGTACACTTAAAAATAGTTAAAATGGTAAATTTCATGTTATGTATATTTTACTAAAATAAAAAATCATAATAAAGTATTTTCTAATTGAATTTGACATTTTATAAAAAATAATATGCCGTGGTAAAGTTAAATTTATCTGAAGTATACAAAGATAACTTAACATTTAGGAATATGTGCACTTAACAGATCAAAAGAGAAAAATATTATCAAGAGGAGTAGAAAGTATTTTCAAAATTATACACTCCTTATGATTAGAAAAAAAGTCATGAATAAAAATGAGGAAGAGAAGGGAACTTCATTAGTCTAATAAATCATATCTAGAGATGATTACAGGGCAAAGTACATCATTCTAAATGGAGATTTCTGTAAAGAGAAGCAATCTCTTTAAAATCAGGCATAAAAGATGATCACTATCATTGCTTATGCCCATCAGTATACTGGAGATACTGGCCAGGGTATTGAGGAAAACAAACAAAGTAAACTGGAGGATAAGAATAGGAAAAAAAGAACATAATATAATCACTGCATTAGAAAACCCTAAAGAATTGTCAAGCAAATTCTAAGAATTAATAAGAAGAGATTAGTTAGATGGCTGGATATAAGACTGATGATCATAAGTCTTTTTACACACCACTAGCCAATAACCCAAATATAAAAGAAAACACAGCTTACAACCATATAGGCAAATGTTAAGTATCTAGAAATAAATTTAGCGAAAGGGGCACAAGGCTTCTACAGAAAAACAGTTTCACACATTTATGAAAGAGATAAAGAGAGATTTGCAATGTATATGGGTAGAAGGAATGAATGTTTCACAGATTTTAATTCTTCCATGTCGATCTATAGATTCAGTACAATTACATTAAAAATCCCAACACATATTTTCATAAAATGTGATAATATGATTCTAAAAAACTTAATTGGTCAAGTGAAGGAAGAATAGCTAGAACACTTTTGAAAATAAAGAGCAAAGTGAGGGGACTTGCCCTACAAGATGTCCAGATTTATTCCAAAATTGTCATCAAGAAGATAGTGTGGTATTGTCACAGAGACATACAAAAATTGACAAATGGGTTAGAATAGAGGACACAGAAAGAGACTTACACATGTAGAAAACTGCAGTAAATGCTACAGATGCCATATCCGATTAGTGAAAAAGGAGAGACTTCAATAAATGAATCTAGAAAAGAACGATTATCAATATGGGAAATGTTGGATTGGGGGAATATCACCCACCATATTATAAAATAACTCTAAATATAGCAAAGACTTAACTGTTCAAAGGAAAATTTTAAAATCTTAGGAGAAAATAAAATGTGACAAACTTATTAAAACGAGTTAAAGATAAATCTAAGACTCAAAGAACATTGTTCAGGAGAAAACAGATCAATGTAACTTATTAAAATTAAATGTGTTTTTCTTCAAAAGACAACAATGAGAAAACACAATAGAGACTGAGAGAAGATATTCTCCGTACACACAATTGGTAAATGATTGGTATCAAGAACGTGTAAAAAAATCTATAAATCAATAAGAAAAACACAAACATTTCATAGAAAAATGGTTTAATACTTGTCAGTGAAATGGAATTACATATTACCAGTAAATCTAGGGAGAGTTGTTCATGTCATTATCAGTTTGGAAATGCAAAACCTAACCATAAAGAGTGATAATTTTACACCTAAATAGCAAATTAGTAAATTTGAAGATTGTAACACTACCTAGGATTGGAGAGAGTAATTACCCTTAGAACTGCTGTTATATTGACTGTGATAGTGAACTAGTACTACTGTTTTACAGATGCCGTGTCACATTATTTTGTAAAGTTGAATTTTTATTTACCTTATGATCCAGTTCTTTACGACCCAAAAGAAAGGTGACAATAGCAAATGTGACAGTTGCAAATACCTGAGGATGATCCAACTGCCCATCAACAAGAGAATGGATGAAAAAACTGTTATAATCACACAATAAATATGATGTAGCCGTTAAAATGGATGAGAGTAACATGTAACATCATGGATGAATCTGCAAACAAGTTCCAAAATATTATATACAATAAATACCTTGTTCCTATAGTTGAAAACTATGTAAAACTAAAATTTATGTGTGCATATGTGTATGTAAACATATGCAAATGATTTTTAGCAATACTTATAGAAGTAAAAAATAAGTTGAAAGCAAGGAAGAAATGAACACAGCATTCATGATTAAGTTAGCTCAAATGTAGGGGAGATGGAGTGAGGAGATAACTTGGTTAGATGAAAGGCACAGTTCAGGTCCTAGCTTTTGTTATGGGTGTTGATTTCACACATAATAATATGATTAACAGTGATATATAATAATATAAATATATTATAAATGAGAAACTAGATAAGAAACTAAAGTGGTTATGAGAGTGTGTCATGATATTAATGCTAAACATTTGTTTATATTTATGGGTTACCAGAATGGCATTGACTGTAACGAAGCATTCGGTTACTGTGCCTATCATAAAATTAAAATATTTTGCTCATCAAAGATCACCTTAGAAAAGGTAGAAAAGATAAATTACAAATGAAGACAATATATATGTCCCCAGTTCTCCTTTTCCCATATATTTGGGAAAGCAAAAGAATGATTACCCCAATTCAGGTTAGTGGTTAACTCTGGGTGTGGGGGGAGGAGGCTGCAATGAGGAAAGACACAATGGAAACTACTAGCAAAATTTGGTGTATTAAGCTTAGAGGTGGTCATATGGCTGCTCTTAATTATTACAACATTGTTATCGCAATAATTTGCATGTGTATTGTGTTAATACATATACTACCTGGCATTATCAATTTCCACTAAAATACCTTCTAGTTGGGTGAAGTATATCCTTCAAACTGATGTTAGAGTTAAATAATGTATTACATATAGATAAATCAGAACAGTGTCTAGCAATAAGTCCTTATTTTAGTTAAATCAGAACAGTGTCTAGCAATAAGTCCTTATTTTAGTAAGTCCTCAATAAGTGTCAGCTGTTATCATTATTTAAAATGCTGCAAAAGCCATTTGCAGACTTATCTCATTTAGTCAGCAGAACAGTCTTCTGGAATCAATATGTCTGATAACATTTTATAGATAAAGGGTTTTATGTTTCCCAATGAAATGCCTTTGTCTTGCTCATATTTCTAATGTGAAATAGAATCAGAAGTCAGATTATTAGATTCTAAATAATAATCAGTTTACCGTAAAATGCCTAAAAAGAACTCAGTGTTAAAAAGTTGGCAGGCAGTATGCCACGGCCAAAATGCGACGTGGCCTGGGATTCAGCTCCATTCTGTTGCCGACTAGCCTGTGACCATGGCCACTTAACCTCTGTATAACTCAGAAAGTGACCTGGGCTGAATAAGGTTATATCTTAAGCACATTTTTAGCTCTAAGATTGTGTCACATATTTGATTTTTTTTCCATATTACCACTGATATTTTTGTGAGGCTTGACAAGAGTAGGTGGAAAGGAGGACACATCCGTGTTAATTTTCCAAGATAAATGTGGCTGCCTGTTAATCTACTTTTTAATCCTTTATTTGCGTCACTCTTGCTTGCTTTGTTTTCTTGTCTCTTTTCTTTTTATGTATGTCAACATAAAATTATTTTTTTCTCTTCAGAATTTTTTATTAGGAAAAATAAAACCCATGTCTTTGGTAAAGCACTGGAGCTTTCTAAAACTATGCACCAACCACAGCCATAGTCTTTTGTAGAGAATATAACACACTTTGGACCAGCTCTAGATCCCAGTGTTTCAGAAGTGATATTATGTTTTACATGTTTAAATCATTGAAAATATTTTACTGATTTGCAATTCATGAAATTTAATCTGGGGAAAGAAAAAAAGAATAGAAGGTGCTCACATTTCTATTACTTGAAAAGTACTTAGATTGCCTGGCGTATAGGAAGCAACAAATAAAAATCAGTTATTATCATTGCTAATACTAAGTAAGTGGAATTAGGCTTAAGAAGTGACACACTTTAGGCTGTCAGTCAGTTACCTGGTAGGATAAATACAATTTTTGGTACAGTTTGGAGATAGTTTTCTTGTAATATGTAGCAGACAGGCACTGGGCTCCTGGAAATAGGACAGAAGGTACAAAACTAGTTGCTGAGGGCGCTGAAAACATACTTCACTGATTTGCATTTGCTTAGGAATAGTCTTTGAAAAAAGGAAGCATAATTAGGTAAAAATGTTAAAGCAAATTCCATATTGATAAACAAGTATTAAAGCAATGAGCTCCCACTTTGGAAATAATAGTAATTATTTATATAAATACTATTTTAATGTACTTCACATACATTAGTCCAAAAATTATACTGTAGATGGAATAACTAGGAGAATTCAAATACAAAAGGCATTAATGTTACTGGAAGTGTTAGATGTTATTTTTAAGAAATGACTACAAGAAATTATGTGGATAATGAGAAAATAAACACTGGGATTTATGGAGAACTCAACATCCATTCAAATAACATCATTATCTACTATGAGTAAGGACTCTGATTGATGTTGGACTTTATGGTCTCCAAGATAAAAGTAAAAATGTCAAATTACTTTTATAGGAAAAAGATTTTTAGAACCACAGAAAAAGTCATGTAGGTGTTGCTTCTTCTGCTACTGAAACACTTGAATAACAATCATTTGGTGTTAGAAGTATCAAAGGTTGTAAAAGACAGCAACTACCTCCAAAGGAAGCAATATCCATGTTTTCTGAACTTCCCAAAGATTGCCTCCAAAGAACTATCATATTCTTTATCAACAGGCGATATGTTCCAAGACCCCCAGTGGATGCTTGGAGAGTACCAAACCATATCTATACTATGTTTCTTCCTATACGAACATACCTATGATAAAGTTTAATTTATAAGTTAGGCACAGTAAGAGATTAACAACAATAACTAGTAATAAAATAGAACAGTTATGACAGTATACTGTAATAAAAGTTATGTGAATGCAGTCCATATCTTTCTCAAAATATCTTGTACAAATGAAGTGCCTTTCCATCTTAACTAAGCAATTACCATGCACTGTGGCCGTAAGTTTTGCAGTCTGAGGTGTGACAGCAAACCTAACATGAATTTCTTTTCATTCTTCACAGTTTCAAAGATAGAAAATTCATTCTTACCATACATTTTAGCAATCTCACTATAATGATTTTTTTCTTTCCTTATTAAGTGGAGAACTTTCAACTTTTCACTTATAGGAAGCATTTTGCGGCTTCTTTTTGGCATATCTGAATTGCCAGCACCACTGCTCTTGTGCTTTGGGGCCATTTAGTAAAATAAGGGTTACTTGAACACAAGCACTGTGAGACCTCAACAGACTACCTGGTAACCCAGCTGCTACTAAGTGACTAACGGGTGGGATGTGCTAGACAAAGGGATGATTCACGTCCCAGGTGGAATGGAGCAGAATGGCATAAGATTTCATCTCACTACTCAGAATGGCGTGGAATTTAAAACTTATGAATTATTTATTTCTGGAATTTTCCATTTAATATTTTCTGACCACATTTGACCATGGGTAACTGAAACCTTGGAAAGCAAAACTGTGGATAAGGGAGGACTATTGTATACTTTCTGAATATTTCTTTCAATAGTATAAGTTGATGAACTATATTAAAAAGCTCATCAGTTGCCAGTCATCTTTAAGAGAATATTAACTTTATCAGGCCAGATATATAGAATATACATTTAACATTCTGTCCCAAATAATTTGAGGCAGTAGTATATACACATTGGTTACAATGAAAAATAATAAAATAATGGTTCCGTGTTTTTTCTCTGTTCCTTCACCCATTCTTCCCTTTATGAAAATAAGCATACTAAATAAATTACTCTAGACAATTGATGTCACTTGAAAATTGAATGGCAGCCAGGCATTTTCTTAGGAAACGTTTAGAGGATGGAAGTACTTAGAAAATTGAGGATTTTCAAAGTGCAATATTTCAAATGTGTCATTTTCTAATATTTTAATTTTTTAAATTAATTAATTTATTTATTTATTTTTGGCTGCGTTGGCTGTTCGTTGCTGTGCGCGGGCTTTCTCTAGTTGCGTTGAGCGGGGGCTACTCTTTGTTGCAGTGTGCGGGCTTCTCATTGTGGTGGCTTCTCTTGTTGCAGAGCATGGGCTCTAGGCGCACGGGCTTCAGTAGTTGTGGCTCGCAGGCTCGGTTGTCATGGCTCATGGGCTCTAGGGCACAGGCTTAGTAGTTGTGGCGCACGGGCTTAGGTGCTCCATGGCATATGGCATCTTCCCGGACCAGGGCTCAAACCCGTGTCCCCTGCATTGGCAGGCGGATTCTTATCCTCTGTGCCACCAGAGAAGTCCCTTATTTTAATTTTTAAATTTATTTTACTTTTGAAAGAAGAAAGAGGAAAAATTGCAAGGCAAAACAACCTTACAGAAAAAAAGCACAACAGTTTGAATTGGTTCTTTCCAAGAAACTAATGAATCAGTTCAATAATGAGTCAACATAAGGTTCTAAAAACAGTCTATATTTTAACTCATTAATTGGTTGCATACTAATTTGAAAAAATATTGTTAGGAAATTGGAGTATTCTGGGAAAATTACATACTAAGTACAATAATGCGTTTTCTTTTTCCCAGAAGTTGACCTTGTATGTGTGTGTGTGTGAGCCCATGTGCACATGTATGTGCATTGGAGGTAAGAGAGGAAGATGATTAATCCCCAAAGCTATGATGGGGCTCTCTAATCTGTTTCCAGTGTGCCATGATGATGTGGATAGGTGTGGATATAAGAATGAGAGGACCTAGTGTTTGGCGAGGAAAGTTGCCTATCCAAGTAAGCCAAGAGCAAATAATCACCTTGATAGGCTAGCTAACAGAGGGTACCCAAATAATTTACATATTGTATCTTCTTAGCCATCTGTTCATTTATCCATCTGTTTAATTTGTGCTCACTTATTTTACATGTATTTATTATCTACTGTTTGTTGGAACTAACTTGGTATTGGGGATACAATGGCAGCAAAACAGACATGGTCCTTACCCTCATGGAACTATCAGTCTGGCTGGGATGGGGGTGGTGGATGTGTGATGGGTAGGAAATAAATACAAAAACATAAAATTCTCTTTTAGAAAAACATACAGCACGTGGAGACTGTAACAAGCATAATCTTACCAGAGGAGGTCGAGAAAATCTTCCTGAAGGCAGTGACATTTGAACTAAGACTAGAAAGATGAGTAGGAGTTAATTAGCTCAGGAGACAAAAGACTTGGAAAGGGCAAAAATCCCTGAGGCAGAAGGGAGTCTGGTTCATTTCAGGAACTGAAAGTTGGACAATTTCACTGGACTAAAGAGAAGGAAGAAGAATTGTACATCATGATGTCAGAGGGGCAGACAGTAACCAGATTTTGTCCTTAAAACTAAGGGAAGTTATTGATTGAAATACTTAATCAGAAGAGTGCATGGTTAGATTTGTAGTATGTAAAAGGCTTCTATGACTTCAGTCTGGAAAATGGTCTAGTGGTTCCCAAGAGTAGATGTGCAGAGACTATTAATACCATAGCCAGAAAAAATTGATAGTACATAGGACTAGAGATGGTGAAAAGAGGACAGATTTGTGAGATATTCGGGGGAAAAAATATCAGGTGCTAGAATGTGATAGTAAAATTTGAAGAGCCTTCAGTTATTTGCCATGGGGTATTTTATGTTGGGTATATTGAATTTGAAGAGTATTTGAATTGTGTGAGTGGAGATTCAGAATAGTATTTGGGTGTGTGTAACTGGAAATGGAGCAATATGTATTGAGCAAGAGGTTTAGATTTAGGAGTCAACATCATATATGTGCTATCTGAAACTAAGTGGAAGTGTTAACCAGAATCATGTAGAAATTTGAAGGAAATTTGAAGGAAAAGAAAATTACAATATTATTTAGAGGAATAAGAAGGAGAATGCCTAAAAGCAACCAGAAGGAAGAAGTAGAAAGGTAGGAGGAATTGGCAGAAAAGAAGAGTAGTACATTTTTTTTAAACTGCAATGATATGAAAAGCTGCTGAGATAAAGACTAAAAATGTTCATTATTAAGAATATGGAGGGTCATGGAAGTTATTGGAGTCTTTGACAAGAGCAATTTTAGTGGCTGCTTGGTAGGAATGGAACTAGGATTGCCTTGGGTTCAGAAGTGGAACGTGGGGAAATGGAGAGAGTTAGTGAAGGTAGTGTTGGAGTGGGAAAGTGGAGTGGAAGATAAGAAAAGCTCCCCTGCCCCTGTGTACCCCATCAGGATGGGAAATAGTTGAGTATGTTGGAATGCTGATGGAGAAGGAACCATTTGAGATGGAAATATTGAATATAGGAAATAGAAAAATATAGAAAAAATAGAAAATGTTGAACATGGATAAGTAGTAGGAGTCATTGGGATCACCATAATCCAATCAGGCATTTAACTCAAAACTTTTGGTATGGTTTTTTCTACCTCTGCTTCGCCCCGTATTGTAAGGTGTAAATTTCCAGGGACGCCAAATGTTTTATAAGACTTCTTCTATTTAGTATAATCTCATTTTCATCTCTGAATCAGCTTGAGGCTACTGATAACTCTGCTCTGCTTTTTTGGTGGCTTTCTGCTTAGTTTTTAGCATCTTGCTGTTTTCCTGGTTAAAATTTCAGCAAATATATCAAGGAAGGAACCCCTTGAGTTTGACATTACTTCCCTTCACCTCCCTTCTCAAGATTTTGGCTTATTGAATCATGGATGACTGGCCAGCAGCAAAGTTTATCTCACCTTGCCCTTGTGAGGTTGGCAAAAGTTTGCGTTGCTCTGCTGATTCTTTGCTGCATTCCTGACGATTTTATCAGCCTCTAGTTCTACGCTATTATTAGCAAATACCCTGCATAGAAAAACAACTTACATGATACTAGCTCACATTTCTGGGATCCCCTTTCCTTCAAGATCTTGTCCTCTCAAATGCTAGTTTCTTCAGCAACTCTGCAATGGATTCTACCAAATTGATTTTGTATTTTATCCAACTCCTCTGGTTGTTCCCAGTGGGAGCATGGCTTTGCGGCAAGCTACTCCATCATATTCTAAAGCGGCAGAGTTGTGCTTCATCTAACTCTAAATACCATAATTGATTCAATAAAAATCTCAAAAGTTATGCTCAAGATGTTCTCTTGTTTTATACAGTTAAATTATTATAGTGGCAATTCATTCAGAGTTCTGATTTTGCATAGAAATCTTTAAAATGGTATGCTGTTAGCATCCAATACCCAGTGTAAAAATGAAGTTCTTTTAATTAAAACCTGCTTTTCCATTAGGGACAGTGCACAGTCTTCAAAAAACTGGTAAACAAAACCAACAATTCGGGTTTGATTCACAATCCACAAGCCATGGATTTTAGAATGTCCTCTGAAGAGGAAAGGCATGTTTTCTCATTCCAATGATTTCGGGAACAGAGAGGTGCCAGATGAAGCTTTGAGAACTAACAGTGCTCCCCTTAATCTTGATTTTTTTAACAGGGAATCTTTTATTTTGCAAAATTTATAGAATTAAGTAATGAAAAGAATTTTTTACATGCTTCTGTTTATTCTATAAGAATTTCCCTGTAATAGGAGACAAACAGCATCATTCCTCACGTATAAAGTTTAATTTAAATTATAATTCACTTGGTGAAAGAGACGCACTCTATATGTAGTATGTTGTCCAGTTATAGCCCTATTAAATTCTCCTCCTTCCATTGTCCTTTGCTTTGTTTTATTAGTGATTGGACATAGCCCAACGCTGTTGCACTGTTCATATGAACTACATATTGATTCAGGGCCTTCTTTTCTAAAATCCTGTATTTGCATTCCAAGTTTCCACAAGAAATCAAGAATAAAATTATATTGACACTGGGAGATAACTACAATATCCTTGGAACTTATTTTTAGGATATCAGACAGAAGATCATTTTTTATCTGCTAAATAACCTGAAAAGATCTTTCTTTAACAAGTCAGGTTGGTTATATCTCTCACAAAGTTTGAATAATTTGGCTTTTACCTTCTTGTTCTCTACTGCTTTAGTGATTAAGGAAGGTGAATTGAGTATAGGAGTGATAATATATGTCTATTTTGAATATTGAACTGTAGCTTTCAAAGAATCTAAACAGCAGCTTTGGGCCTTTGTGTTGATGTGTCTGTAAGTCAGTGTGAAGAGTTAGGCATGGTGACATCTCAATCAGAAGGACTTGAGAGTGCAAAGAGTCTGATATTGACTAGCTATATCCTTGGGCAAGTTACTTAATTACGCAGCTCTATAAAAGGAGAAGAATGGAACAATAACAATACTGTCCTCAAAGATATTCCCTCAAATGCAAATCAAAGAGTGTGTGAAAGCACTTTATAACCACATAATACTAGGTAAATGTTACATTGGACAACAATTAATAACTAATAATCGAAAATATCAAGGGTAGTCAAAAGGTACAAACTTCTAGTTATAAAATAAATAAGTCAAGGGGATATAACATACATTATGGTGACTGTAGTAATAATACTCTATTGTATATTTGGAAATTGCTAAGAGAGTTAGACATTAAAAGTTCTGAACACAAGAAAACAAATTTGTAACTGTGCGTGGTTATGGATGTTAACTAGATGTTGTGGTGATCATTTCACAATATATACATGTATTGAATCATTATGAAGCTAATATAATGTTATTTGTCAATTATATCTCAAACAAACAAATAAGAGCTTAAATCTGTACTTAAGGATCATGGTAAATCCTAAACCACAATCTAACACTTCATTGAGAAAACAATGAGATTTGGTTTTAAGAAAATACTGGGTTTTTTTAACACCATAGTGGTATATAAAACATTGAGGATTTTGTTCTTATCATCATGACTTTCAAATACAAAATTAGATGTGTCATACTGTGTAAGTGCTTCAAATATTTTCATGTGCAAATGACCGATCATCCGATTTTGTTTAACATGAATGAAAACTTTTGGCTTCCAAATAATTGCTAATTCTATAGAGATGGCCACGTGGATAATCTGAAGAAAGATATTAGCATTGTATAGTGTTTTCATTTTGGTTAAATCCTCATTCCAATCTGATTTAACATTTATAAAGCAATTAGTCTGCTTTTATAAAGCAATTATAAAGTCCTGGCCTAGGCTTTGTTCATAGTTTGTTCTTCCTTGGTCTTCATTTTCTAAACAATCACATTATAAAATACTTAATAGATATTGTAGGGCATCACATTTTTTCCAAAACACATCTATTGGGATACTGTATAAAATATAGTGTAAGAAAAGTATGACTCCCTGCAAATAGCTGTCTATAATAGTCCATATCTATTTTGTTGAAAGTATAATTTTAAGGATGTATAAAAGACAGTAAAAAGAAAGCTCAATTGAGAAATCATATGCTTTTGGGAAAACTGAATAATAAAATAGCGATATCTAGCAAAAAAGCACAAAATTCGATTGTGTAGATGCTTCCTACCTATAGAATGAAAGAGTTTCTATTCATTTTGAGATAAAACAGGGGTAATAATTTAGGAACAAGAATGAAGAAATTGACCTCCTGTTAATAAGGCACTAACTTGAGAACAGTTTGTTTACTTCCCTGAAAAAACTGAGTCATGCGTACCTAGCCTGAGGTGGTTGCTGGGATCTGAATCCCAGCCCCATGGCCTCAGAAAACATTGTGCAAAGGAGGGCCATGTACCCCAGCAGGTGGAGACAGGGGAAGTAGGTTTTGCCTTCCTTTACTACTTGTCTTGTAAAAACCCAGTTGAGGGGATTTTTCCCCCTTTCCTCCTTTCTTTTTTCTGTGTCCAGTTCTAGTGGTGGGTGGATGGTGGGAGTAACCAAAAGCAGGCAGGAGAAAGCTGTAGAATACATGTTAATGTTGTGTGCACACAATCAGTACAATACAGATTACCAGGATTTAACAGACACATGGGTAACTGGAAGAGCTTTCCCTTAGCTGTCAACCCAACAAAAACACAACAATGACCCATTCATTCTGAGTATCGGTCTGTGATTGTCCTTCAGTGTCTACAGGTTTTCCTTTCATCTCCTGTGCTTTTGAATGCCTTGGCGCAAAGATTTCCCAATTTCTTACTATTGTCTCCGGGATAACACAGCCAATGTGACAGGCAAAGTCTCACGCTTTAAAGTTCTGCTTCAATTTTTTTTTTCTTGTCTTCCTGCTTCCACATTCTGTGGGCTTATGCTCTGGCACAGATCCAGCCTGGGACTGAGCATCAATATTAAAAGATTGGATTTGTCTAAGGAAGTTGTTAATCCTATTGTGCTAGTTAACATTATGAAATATTTATGAAAAAATACTGCAAAACACTTGGAAAAAACCCTCAGTATTTTGTCACAAAAGACTACTAGAACTTAAAAAAAGTAATGCAATAAAAATGTGTGGTGCACATATAGATATGAGCCCAAATCAAAGGTTATTTATTATATAGTATACAAAGTAATAATGTTTTTAGGAGAAAGAGACCAGAGTAAAAGGCACAGCCCCTATTTTTATGGAAATAGAGTGTAATTACAGACACAAGTGAATAACTAGTTACATAGAGATTGAGCATATTATTTTTGTTATGATAGAGTAATAATCATACAGAGGATAAAGAAATTATTTTGATTGGCAACATAAGAGAAAACTTTATGGAAGAGGTAACATTGAGTAGAGATTTACAAAATTTCAGCATATCAAGTTGAGATTAGTAGGGTAGGTTGTCCAACATAAAAGAAAAAATGTGAAAAAAATTAAGAAACCAAATGATCAGAGAATTGGAAATTATCATGTGTTTCATTTTTTCATGAAGAAATAGTTATTGAACACTTGCAAACAGTGTTTAATAAAATAGGATGAGCCTTACTGCTTAGTGTTGAATACAAACTTTAAATAAATGAATAATTATAATTGTGATAAATGTTATGAAAAACATAGCCACTGTGTTTTCATAGTTCCTTACTTGGTCAACTCAGGGTGGAGGAGCAGAGAAATCCATCTGATAAAGAGATTTTTAATTAAGTTAGATATAAAAATTGTTTATATTTTGCCGTACTAATTGCATCCTTTTCGCTAAATTTTGTGGGGTTTTTTTGTTTTGGGGTTTTTTTTCTTGGCCACACCCCTCGGCATGCAGAACTTACCCGACCAGGGATCAAACCCGTGTCCCCTGCATTGGAAGCACGGAGTCTTAACCACTGGACCACCAAGGAAGTCTCTTTTTGCTAAATTTTGAAAGTAAATTATACACATTGGCATTTCACACCTAAAGATTTTAGTAGGAATCTCTAAAGTATAAGAACATTTTCTACATAATCTTAAAATCATCATTAAAGCTAAGAAGGTACCAATATTTCCCTAATATCATACACTTCCCAGCCATATTCAATCTTCTCAAATTGATCCCTTAAAACTGTTACTTTTTTAATAACCAGACTATAGTCAAGGCTACACATTGCATTTCTCTATCTTAATCTATAACATTGCCACTGCCCAACCCAAATGTGTGTGTGTGTGCGCACACACATGGAACATTGGCAATATTCTACCTTCTGGATTTGTCTCAATCATTTCTTTCTGGTATGTTTTAGGTTGTTTTTCTATACCCTGTATGTTCTGTAAACTTAAGGTTAAATCTAGGGACTGGATAAGATTCACTCCATAGATGATGTTGTGTACTTCCTTTTGCATCATTTCAAAAGGCATATAATGTATGGTGTAAGTTTTCTCATTATCCGTTATTTTAAATTTGATCTCTGGGTTAATGTAGAACCAGCAAGCTCTCTCCATTGTGAGGTTATATTTTACTCCCTAAACCAGCAATTAAGCTGAGACAATACCTCAGCTCCTTGCAAATTCCAGTTATCCATTGATCTTTGACCTGATAGTTTTAGTGTCTAATGATTATGCTTGGTTACCAGTTCTAACACTACAGTTGCAAAATTGTGGTTTTCTAATTCTACCACTCAATATATTTTTATTAGCTTATAATTTTTAAAGAAGTTCTTTGCAATATCACTATTTGGGGATATTTGGTAACCTTGAAACACAATTGTTACTAAAAAGGTATCACAAAGGCTATTTCTTTTCCTGTAATTACCAATGCTTCAAACAAGTAAATAGTTAACTAATTCATTTGATGAAACATTTTTAAGCTAGGAACAACAACAACAAAAAGAACAAGATGTGGAAAATAATTTTTTAGACATTTCAGAGTGTACACTTTTTAAAAAAAGATATAGTTCATTAAAGGAAACAAAAGAATGGAGTGAGGTTTAGATGGGGAGAGTGAAATAATGCTAGAAGAAATGAGGCCGTAATTGTGGGCCTTGTAACTGATGGTAAGGATTTTGGTCTTCGTTTCTATGTAATTACAAAATCACTTAAAGGTTTTAAGTAACAGAATCAAATGTGCAGATACGCATATTTTTACATAGTTCCATTTTTTTCTTTCTGTAAGTCTATTTTTTAAATTGAGGCATTTCATACATAGGATAAAGTGCACAAATCCTGAATGTACAGCATCATGAATTTTCTGATATCAGTACATTCATGGAACTACCCAGATCTACATATAGAATATTTCCAACCTCCCAGGAGGTTCCCTGATGCATTTTCCAAGTCAGTACCCTGTGGTACCATCCTCAAGATGAATCACAATGACCCCTGTGTCCTGGTATCCACATCCTTGTGTAGTCCCCTTGCACAATAAATAAGGCTGGGTTTTCTTGTCTTCTTGTTTTGTTTTGTTATAACAGATAAGATGGTGTATGTTGCTGATAGAGGTTGCATTGAATATGTAGATCTCACATTTTAATAATATTAATTATTCCAACCCAAGAACACAGAATACCTTTTCATTTATCTGTGTCTTCTTCAGTTTATTTCGTCAGTGTCTTATAGTTTTAAGTGTCTTTCACTTCCTTGGTTAAATTTATTCCTAGAGTTTATTATTTTTGATGCTATTGTAAATGGAATTGCTACCTTAATTTCCCTTTTAGATAGTTCATTGTTAGTGTACAGAAATGTAATGTATGTTGATTTTGTATCCTGCAAGTGCACTGAACTCATTTATTAGTTCTAACAGTTTTGGGTGGAGTTTTTAGGGTTTTCTTATAAGATCATGTAATCTGCAAACAGAGATAATTTTATTTCTTCCTTTCTAATTTGGAAGCCTTTTATTTATTTTTCTTGCCTAATGCTGTGGCTAGGACTTCCAGCACTATGTAGAATAAAAGTAGTGACAGTGGGGCATCATTGATCTTAGAGGAAAATCTTTCGTCTTTTCACTATTGAATGTGATGTTTGTTGTGGGCCTGTCATAGATGACCTTTTTATTTATTTATTTTTTTTTAACATCTTTATTGGAGTATAATTGCTCTACAATGGTGTGTCAGTTTCTGCTTTATAACAAAGTGAATCAGCTATACATATACATATATCCCCATATCTCTTCCCTCTTGCATCTCCCTCCCACCCTCCCTATCCCACCCCTCTAGGTGGTCACAAAACACTGAGCTGATCTCCCTGTGCTGTGCGGCTGCTTCCCACTAGCTATCTATTTTACATTTGGTAGTGTATATATGTCCATGCCACTCTCTCACTTCGTCCCAGCTTACCCTCCCCCCTCCCTTTGTCCTCAAGTCCATTCTCTACGTCTGTGTCTTTATTCCTGTCCTGCCCCTAGGTTCATCAGAACCTTTTGTTTTTTTAGATTCCATATATATGTGTTAGCATATGGTATTTGTTTTTCTCTTTCTGACTTACTTCACTCTGTATGACAGACTCTAGGTCCATCCACCTCACTACAGATAACTCAATTTCATTCCTTTTTATGGCTGAGTAATATTCCATTGTATATATGGGCCACATCTTCTTTATCCATTCATCTGTCAGTGGACACTTAGGCTGCTTCCATGTCCCGGCTATTGTAAATAGTGCTGCAGTGAACATTGTGGTACATGACTCATTTTGAATTATGGTTTTCTCAGGGTCTATGCCCAGTAGTGGGATTGCTGGGTCATATGGTAGTTCTATTTTTCGTTTTTTAAGGAACCTCCATACTGTTCTCCATAGTGGCTGTATCAATTTACATTCCCACCAACAGTGCAAGAGGGTTCACTTTTCTCCACTCCCTCTCCAGCATTTATTGTTTGTAGATATTTTGATGATGGCCATTCTGACAGATGTGAGGTGATACCTCTTTGTAATTTTGATTTGCATTTCTCCAATGATTAGTGATGTTGAGCATCCTTTCATGTGTTTGTTGGAGATCTGTATATCTTCTTTGGAGAAATGTCCATATATGACCTTTATTTTGTTCAAATCCATTCCCTGTATTCCCACTTTGTTGAGAGTTTTCATCATGAAAAGATGTTGAATTTTGTTAAATGCTTTGTCTGCATCTATTAAAATTATCATAATATTTAAAAAATTTATTCTGTTAATGTGATGTATCACATTTATTAATTTGAAATATCCTCACATCCCAGGGATAAATCCCACTTGATCATGGTGTATGATCCTTTTAATGTGCTACTGAATTTTGTTTGCTAGTATTTTGTTGAAGATTTTTGCATCTGTGTTCATAAGGGATATTGGCCTGTAGTTTTCTTTTCTTGTAGTGTCCTTATCTGGTTTTATTTGGTATCAGGGTAATGCTGGCCTTCTAAAATGAGTTTGGAAGTGTTCGTTCCTCTTCAGTTTTTTTGAAAAAGCTTGAGAGAAATTGGTATTAATTTTTCTTTAAATGTTTGGTAGAATTCACTAGTGAAGCCATCTGGTCCCTTAGTTTTTTTCAGTGGAAGGTTTCTCATTATTGATTCAGTCTCTTTCTGATTATTTATCTGTTCAAATTTTCTATTGCTTCATGATTCAGTCTTGATAAATTGTATGTTTCTACGAATTTGTCTATTTCTTCTAAACTATGTAATTTGTTTGCATATAATTGTTCATAGTAGTCTCTTATCCTTTTTATTTCTGTAGTATCAGTTTTAATATTCCTCTTTCCTATAATTTTATTAATTTGAATCATCTCTCTTTTTGTCTTAGTCTAGCTAAAGGTTTGTCAATTTAGTTTCTCTTTTTAAAAAAATAACTCTTAGTCTATCTTTTCTATTATTTTTCTAGTCTATTTCACTTATCTCTGCTCTAATTTTTATTATTAAATTAACTTCAGTTAACTTTGGGATTAATTTGCTCTTCTTTTTCTAGTTCCTTAAAGTGTAAGGTTAGATTGTTTGAGATCTCTTTTTTTTTTTTTTCCTTAGTGTAGGCTTTTATCCCTCTAAACTTTCATGTAAGAACTGCTTTTTCAGCATCCCAAAAGTTTTAGAAGATTGTGTTTTCATTTTCATTTATCTCAAGATATTTTCAAATTTCCCTTTTGATTTCATCTTTGACCCATTGATTGTTTAGAAGTTTGTTGTTTAATTTTCATGTATTTGTGAATTTTCTAGCTTTCCTCTTGTTAATTGGTTTCTAGTTTTATACCATTGTGATAAAAAATGACACTTGATATGATTTCAGTCTTATATTTGTTAAGACTATTCTTGTGACTTAACATATGATCTATCCTGGAGAATGTTCCATGTGCTCCTGAGACGATTATACATTCTACTGCTGTTGGATGGAATGTTCTACATATGTCTGTTAGGTCCATTTTGTCTAAAGTATAGTTCAAGTCCATTAGTTCCTTATTGATTTTCTGTCTGGCTAATCTGTCCTTTGTTGAAAGCAGTGTATCGACCTCCACTACTTCGATTGCTTCTTTCTACCGTCAGATCTGTTAATAATTGTTTAATATATTGCAGTGCTCTGATACGGGATGCATATATATTTACAATTGTTATATCCTCTTGATAAAATTACTCCATCATTATATAATAACATTATTTGTGTCTTGTTATAGCTTCAACTTAAAGTCTATTTTGTCTGATATAAGTAGAGCTACCCCTCCTCTCTTTTGGTCTCCAACTGTGCAGAATATCTTTTTCTGTCTCTCCTATGAGTGTTCTTAAAGGTTAAGTGAGTCTCTTGTAGGCAGCATATATTTGGGTCTTGTTTTTATCCATTCAGCCACTCTATGTCTTTTAATTAGAGATTTTTAAACCATTTACCCTTAGAGTATTTACTGATAGCTAAGGACTTACTATGGCCACATTGTTCATTGCTTTATGATTGTTTTGTGGTTGCTTTCTTCCTCTCTTGCTATCTTTTGACAATTTTTTATAATGGTATTCTTTGATTTTTTTTTTCTCTTTATCACTTGTGTATCTATTGTAGGTTTTTGCTTTGTGATTCCCATCAGCCTTTCATAATACATCTTATAACAGTCTATTTTAAGCTGATAAGAACTTAATTTCTACCTACTTACTTGACCTCCCCCCACATTTTACATTGTTGATGTAACAGTCTACATCTTTTTATATTGTGTATCCATTAACAAAATATTGAAGCTATATAGTTGTTTTTATAACTTTTGTCTTTTAACCTAACTAGAGTTCAAAGTGATTTATGCACCAGCATTTCAGTACTAGAGTATTTTGAATTTTACTATATATTCACCTTTACCAGAGAATTCTATTTTGAATTCTTTGTCAGGTAACTCATTGATCTTCATTTCTTTGGGGTCAGTTACTGGACAATTATTGTTCCTTTGATGGTGTCATGTATGATTGCTTTTTCACATTTCTGATGGCTTTGCACTGATGTCTGAGCACTTGAGGGAGCAGTCATTTCTTCCAGCCTTTTTGGACTGGCCTTTTTGGAGAAAGATTTTCATCTGTGGTTGGCTGTGAGGGCACTGGCTGGGTGGGGTGTGGTGTCTCCGGTTCCTGGAAGGGCAAGGTGGCAGTAGTCTCCACGTAGCTCTGCCAGCTGAAAGCAACATCCACAGAGACTGTGGGGGTCTTCTGTGGTCAAGGCTACAGTGGTCCCATGAGTGGCAGGGTACTCAGAGGCAACGGCTGCTAGACTCCTGTTTTCCCCTTTTTGCCCATGGGAAGAAGTTTTAGCTGAGGGGATTCCTCTTGGTGCCAGTTATGGGGTGCTGACGCTCAGAGCAGCAGCTGATCTGGGGTCCTGGGATCAGGTACAATTAGAACTACTGTAGCACCTGGGTTCTGGGTATGCTTGTTGTGATGCTGGTGCAGGTATCTGAGATGTGGGCATGTGCAGATCTCTTGTGGAACCTTGGTCTGGGTCTCTGGGGATTGCCACAATGACTCAGGCTAAGGGTGAGGGGGGAACAGTGGAATGGTCCCTGGGTTGAGAGGGTGTAGCGGTGGCTTGGGCTCAGAAGGCAGGGTGCAGCAGTAGCCTGCGTTGGGGATGGTGAGTACAAGTCCCACTCTGGCCCCTGGGGGCGGTCACAGAACAGCAGTAGCTCAAGTTTGGCCGGTCAGAGCCCCAGCTTGGAGCCCAGTGGGTGGGATGCAGAGCAGCAACAGTGGAGCCCTGGTAACAGTGGGTAAAACCATGACATACAGCCTTGGGGATGGGGTAGAGCTGCAGCAGAGCAGCCTGGTGATGGCAGGTCAAAGCCCCAACTTAGGACCAGGGAGTGGGGTGTAGAGCAGCTGCAACTTGGCCTTGGTAATGGCAGGTCAATGACGTAACTTGGGGCCTGGGGAAACGGGGTGGGGTGCAAAGCAGCAACAGCTTTGGTCCTGTAGATGGTGAGGTGCTTTGGTGATGTGATCTAGGAGAGCCAGGCACAGCAGTCAGTGGGGTCTCACCGCAGAGACAGCCCCAGCCCCAGGGAGGAGACACAAGGGCAGGGACTTTAGGCAGCTCCATCATCTGGGTTCAATATTGGTGAAGAATTGGGGGATCCTGAGCAGCAAAGTCTGCGTAAGTCATTGGTAGTAAGGATTGGTGAAGTTCTCCTGCTCTCCTTTTCCCTTTGGCATGAACTGCCCCCAAGGGAGTGTGTCTCTATCAGCCCCAAGCTCCTCTACACTGGGGGATGGGGTGGTGCAGGTGAAATGCTTCCTACACTTTTCTGTGTAGCCATCCTTGGATTTTGAGCTTCATAGTTTTCTGCTACTTCTTTGCGGTAGTCCAGAGCTTTCCCAGAGATATTTTCTTCAGTTCGTGGTTATTTATTTACTACTTTTGTTGTTTTTGTGGGGAGAACAGTGTTGAGACCTCCTAGCCCTCTTTTTGCTGACATCACCCTCATGCAAATTTACTTTTGTTCTGAAGTCTTTCACTCAACATATTTTGAGATAGATTCATGTTCTTGGGTATGAATAATTTGTTCCTTTTTACTGTTAAATACATTTCATTATGGGGATATACCATATTTTTAAAAATTCATTCTACCACTGAAGGGTATTTGTTTTAATTTTTTCCATTTGGGGATATTATGAATCAAATTCTGTTTTCTGTTACACATATTGTATATGTCTTTTCATGGAGTTATGCACTTCATTTGTCTTAGGAATATGCATAAAGGTAGAATTGGTGAGTCATAAGGAAGAAGTTCGTTTAGTTTTTAGTAGATTCTGCCAAATAATTTTTCAAAGTTTTTCTATCATTTTACAGTCCTACCAGCAATATATGACCATTCTAAGTTGCGTCACCGCTAGGTATTGTCCCTTTCTAGTTTAAGTCATTTGTTTAGATGTGTAGTGGTATCTTGTAGTTTTTTTTTTTTTTTAAAGATTTTTTTGATGTGGACCATTTTTTAGTTTATTTATTTATTTATTTATGGCTGTGTTGGGTCTTCGTTTCTGTGCGAGGGCTTTCTCTAGTTGTGGCAAGTGGGGGCCACTCCTCATCGCGGTGCGCGGGCCTCTTACCATCGCGGCCTCCCTTGCTGCGGAGCACAGGCTCCAGACGTGCAGGCTCAGCAACTGTGGCTCACGGGCCCAGCTGTTCCGCGGCACGTGGGATCTTCCCAGACCAGGACTCGAACCCGTGTCCCCTGCATTGGCAGGCAGATTCTCAACCACTGCGCCACCAGGGAAGCCCTATCTTGTAGTTTTAATTTGCATTTCCGTGGTGAGTATTGATGTTTCATGGTTTTTGGCCACTTAGATAACTTGTGATATATCTGTTCATATCTTTTTCCCATTTTACTTTTTATTTTGATCTATAGCTTATTGATTTGAAGAAGTTTTAGGACTTCTTTATATAATCAGGATATGACTCATTTATTGTATATATGTATTGAAATTATCTTTCACAGTGAGAGATTTGCATTTTCAGTCTTTTAAAACTGTCTGCTATTTAGCAGAAGTGATTAAGTTTAATAAAATTCAACTTATCTATCTTGATTTTATGTCTAGTGATTTCTCTGCCCTAAACATTTAAGAAATGTTTGCTTACTCCAGGTTATGAAGATATTATCTTATGTTTTATTCTAAAAGCTTTATAATTTAACATGTCACACTTAAAGCTATGATCCATTTCAAATTAGATTTTGTATAAATCATGGGGGGAGGTCAAGGTTCATGTTTCTCTACAATATCCAGTTGGCTCAGTATCATGTTTGGAAAGGCTATCCTATGCCCTATGAATTGCAGTGGTGTTTTTGTCATAATCATATAACTATATAGAAGTGGGTCTTTAAATGCAATGAATGGATCCTATAACAGAAAACAGGCATGAGTGGAAAAACTGGTGATTCTTCAGTAAAGTCTGGAGCTTAGTTAACAGTAATGTTTCAATTTTGGCTTCTTGGTTTTGACAAATATATCATGGTGATGTAAGATGTTAACATTAGGGAACACTGGGTGAGGGTATATGGACACTTTCTGTATTATCTTTGCAAATGTTCTCTATATTTGAAAGTATTCCAAAATAACTAGCTTGTTTTTCAGAAGTCAAGTCAGCATGGACTCTATTTTGCTTCTTTGGTTTATTTTTCTACCATTTGCATTGATAGCACAGTGCCTTAATTGCTGTGGCTATATAGCAATCCTTGTATGTCTGATGGCTTTAACCAATTCAAGGTGATGGAAGTAAACTTTGCCAGTTCTGGGATTAAGCTGGCCTGTTAGATTCTGCTTTTTCACTTTTAGGAGTCATGAGTCTCCAAGTAAGTAGTTCCAGTTAGAGAGAGTATATGGAGCTGTGACACGGAGAGATGATACGGAAAGGAAGAGAAAGAGACTCAGCTAACCCAGAATCTCTGCTGAGCCCTGCCTTCGATATTATCCCCTACGTCAGCTGACTTGGGAGTGAGTCATCTTGGAACTCCAGGTTACTGAGGCTACTGCTGGTATCATTGGGAACAGAACGCTCCAGCTGAGCCCAGTGAACATATGGAACTGTAAAAGCCACTTTTAAGCCACTGAACTTCGGGTTTGTTTATTATGCCACAAGAGCTAAACAAAATTAAAGCTCTAACAAAGGCCTAGGCAAAAGGTAGGGTAGTTTATCATTGCAGTTAAGAAGGAAGATTCAAGTGACCAGGGAGGAGAGAAGTGTAAATGTGTAGAATAAAAGGAAAGCACATGACCTTCTATAATGCTCTGAGGGACACAGTGCATGGCTCTTTCAGGAGGTGAAAGGAAGAAAAAAGAAGAATGAGTAACCATCTCTACTTCTCTACATGCTGGGATTCAGGGAGCAGACTTATTCTCCTACCTTAAACAATAAAATATGACAAAACATAACAAAAATTGTTCTCAAATATGGGACAATAAATAGTGCAGGACTGATTATTTTTTTCCTTTTTTGAAATATTTATTTATTTATTTGGCTGTACTGGGTCTTAGTTGTGGCATGCGGGATCTAGTTTCCTGACCAGGGATGGAACACAGGCCCCCTGCATTGGGAGCGCAGAGTCTTAACCTCTGGACCACCAGGGAAGTCCCAGGACTGATTCTTAAGCAAAGGGGAACAAACATGATGAACCCCGTGACTGTACCAGATATCTATCCAGAAGCAATTTTTGAATCATGGTGCAGGGAAGAGGAACCGAAGCAGAGCCGGTAGTCTTGCTTAGCTGAGGAAACAGATCAAAGTTCAGGAAAACTGCTGCAGGCAGAACTTGGAGGGCAGAACACTGAAAAGGAGGGCACCATGAGGAGAGAGCTCCATAAATCAAAATAGGGGTCCATTGACCCTTTATCTGAATACCTATCCACACTTACCTGGGGTAAAAACTCATGAAAAAGGTGGGAGGCCAGGAATCTTAAAAGTCCATAGTTCCTGGTTTTCAGCAGGACTGGGAAATGTTTGAATTCCGGCCACTGTGGAGACCACTTTGGACAACATTGAAATTTTAATCAGTAAAGCCCCAAGACAAGTCAATTCTTACTAGTAAGGCTAATTTAGTCTTGAATAAAGGCTGCTGTAAATCTTCCCTGCAAAAGCTTAACAATAAGCCTCCAAAAGATCAACCTGATTTGCAAGTAACTTGATTGCCTACCAAAACAAACTTCAAAGCTCTGAAAGAAAGAAAACAAAATCCAAACAACCAAAATTCTATAAAGGAAGAAAACAAGTTCTAACACTCAAAAATGTAATAGTCAAAATATCATACATTCAATTAAAAAATAGTAAGCATATATGGACATAGAAAAAAGTGATCTATTATTGTAACATTTAGTCAATAAAATCAGCCAGAAATAATAGAGATGATAGAATTTGTAGACTAGGATGCTAAGGAATATGTTTTAAATGTGCTCAGTATGTTTAAGGATTAAAGGAAATTAGGACAAGAGTAGAGGGAGAAAAGAAACACATGGAAAAAAAGAACTGAAGGAAACTTCTAGAGATGAAAAATGTAATATTTAAAATGAAGAATTCAGTTGATAGAATTATAAGTAGATTAGTCATTGAAGAAGAAAATATTCAGTGAAGTTGAATACACAGTAAAATAAATGAGCTAATAGTGGAGATAAAATGGACTGTAAGAAAATATAAAATTAATAAAGAAAAAAAGGGCATAAAAAAGATGAAAAGAATAGAAGGGAGAAATAGAACATAATTGGAATAGGGTTGATTTACCCTAATCATAATAAAATTTTTATTAAACAAATAATCTAACTATTCTAACAAAGCAATGGTTTTAAATACAAAGATACCAATATTTTTTACAGAAAGTAATAATTTTAAAGTGATATAATCATCTAAAATAACAGAATAACACAGCAGTGGCTGTGTTAATTTCAGAACAAGTAGACTTTATGACGAAGAACATTACCAAGGATGAAGAAAACATTTCAAAATTATAAAGAATTCAACTTATCCATGGGACTTCCCTGGTGGCGCAGTGGTTGAGAATCTGCCTGCCAATGCAGGGGACACAGGTTCGATCCCTGGTCTGGGAAGATCCCACATGCCACGGAGCAACTAAGCCTGTGCGCCACAACTACTGAGCCTGCACTCTAGAGCCCATGAGCCACAACTACTGAGTCCACGCACCACAACTACTGAGCCCGGGTGCTGCAACTACTAGAGCCTGTGCTCTGCAACAAGAGAAGCCACCACAATTAGAAGCCCGCACACAGAAACGAAGAGTAGCCCCCGCTCACCACAGCTAGAGAGAAAAGAGCTTCAAAATACATGAAGTAAAACTGACAGAACTGAAAGCCAAAAATAGACAAGTCTATAATAAGAGTAAGAGTTTTCAACACTCAGAGCTTAGTAATTAATGAAACAAGTAGATAGAAATCTCTAAGGATGGGGGAATTTATACAAAGATTATCAACCAACCTGGTCTAGTAAATTTGGTAGAGTACTCCATACAACAATTAAATTATATTTAATTATAATTATAATTATATTAGCTTAAAAAATAGACATTCTGTAATGCACATAGAAATTTACCAAGATAGGCCTTATGCTCATCCATGAAACAAGTCTCAATACATTCATAAGAATAGAGGTAATTCAGAATGTGTTTTCTGACCACATTGGAATTCAACTGGCAATTAATAACAGAAAGAATGAGACTGCCAAATATTGGTGAAATTATAATGCACATTTTAATGTAACTTATAGATAATAGAAGAAATCACAAGAAAAAGTAGAAAGTATTTTGACCTACATGGGGATGGCAACAAAACATATAAAAACTTGTGTGATACTAATGAAGTGAAATTTGAGGGAAATTTATGGCTTTAAACATTGTTATTAAAAAAGAGGATTTATCTAAAGCTAAGTAATCTAAGAGAAAGAGGAGAGAAAAAGGACGAGGAGCAGGAGGAGAAAGAAGAGGGAGGAGGAAAAGAAAAGTGAATTAAATCCAAAGTAATTAGAAGGGAAGAAGTAGTAAACATAATAAAGATTAAAATCAGAAAATGGCAAAATAAAATATGAAAAACAATTAAAAAAAAACAATGAAACTAAATGCATATTATATGGAAAGGTTTAAAAAATGGGGGGGAAAGTCTAGTTATCAAGGAATAACAAAAAGACAAAGACATAAATTCCTAATACCAGGAAGGAAAGGGCCCATTACTACAGATTTTACAGACATTAAAATGATACTGAGGGACAGTTATAAGCAACTTTATGCCAGGTTATTGAATAGCTTAGCTGGAATAGACAAACTTGTTGATGAACACAGCTTACCAAAATTGACTCAAAAAGCAATAGAGTACCTGTCTCTCAATAAAATCAAGTAATTTTTAATTTATAATAATTTGCCACAGCAATGATTTTAGGTCCGGATGAATTCATTGCTAGTTTTGACCAAGCATTTAATGAAAACTAATATCAATTCCACAAAACTCATGCAGAAAATACAGGAAGAGGAAACACAAATCATTTTATAAAGCCCGCATTACTCTAATATCACAACCAGACAATGACATCGACAAGAAAGAGATCCACAGTCCAATGTCTTTTATGATCATAAATGCAAAAATCTTTTTCATAATATTAGCAAATCAAATTTAGTAATATATTGGATAACATACCTGACCAAGTGGGATCTATCCCACTTGATTTCAACATTTGAAAACCATTCGATGAACTTTATTAACAGAATAAAACAAAGGAGATATATGATTGTCTCAATAAATGCAGAAGAAAACACTTGACGAAATTCAACATCCATTAACAATAAAGAGTCTCAGCAAATCAAAAAAATTCAACTTTTCATGTTGAAAATAGACATCTTCAAATTTCAAAGCTAAAATTATACTTAAGAATAAAAGCATGGGGCTTCCCTGGTGACTCAGTGGTTAAGAATCCACCTGCCAGTGCAGGAGACACGGGTTCGAGCCCTGGTCCAGAAGATCCCACATACCGTGGAGCAACTAAGTCCATGTGCCACAACTACTGAGCCTGCGCTCTAGAGCCCACAAGCCACAACTACTGAGCCTGCTCACCTAGAGCCTGTGCTCCACAACAAGAGAAGCCACCTCAAAGAGAGGCCTGCACACCGCAACGAAGAGTAGCCCACGCTCGCTGCAACTAGAGAAAAGCCCGTGTGCAGCAATGAAGACCCAATGTAGCCAAAAATAAATAAATAAATTTATTTAAAAAAAAAAAAAGAATAAAAGCATGAACACTCCACCCATGAGACTGGGAAAAATCAAAGATATTCCTCTCACCACTTACACTGAACATTGTACTGGAGGTCTTGAAAAGTACACTAAGGAAAGAAAAAAGGAAAGCATACACTTTAGAAAAAAACTAAAATTTTAAATTAATAGAAAATATGATCATGTATGCAGAAAATTTGTGGAAATCTACAAATAACTACAAGAATGACACAAGTTATTTGACACAAGTCAATATGTAAAATTAATTGTATTTCTACACACTAGCAATGAAAATTGGTACTCAGTATTTGTAAAAACTTATTATTTAGAACAACATAAAACATGAAACAATTAGGGATACTTTTTAAAAATATGTGCAAGAATGGAAATAAAACACTGCAAAATGAAGCAGAGAGAAAATAAAAGAGATCTACATAAACGGAGAAGTAAGAATATCATGTGGATAGATCAGAAGATTCAGTATTATTAAGATTTCAATTATCCCACACACTGTTGGTGGAAATGTAAATTGATGCAGTGACTTTGGAAATGCATTTGGCAGTTTTTTAAAAAGTTAAACAACACTTATAAGTATTTATATCCTTAGACATGTTTGTCAAAGAGAAATGAAAACTTGACCACACTGATACTGGTATACAGATGTTTATAGAAGCGTTATTCAGAATGGTCAAAAATAGGAGTCAGTTTATCCATTGAAAGGTAAATGGATAAATACACTCCAGAGTATATATAGTCATACATAGAATACTACTCAGCAATAAGAATGAACCAACACCTGATATATGAAACATGAATAAACCTCAAAAATAGCAAGATGAGTACATACTGTGTACTACAATTTAAATTAAATAGTAGAAAAGATAGAAGGCAGAGCAGTTGGTGGTGGTATCTGGTTTGGTACATGGTATACCGGCAATAAGCACACGGGAACATATTGTGGTGATGGGCATATTCGGTATCTTTCTAATGGTGATAACTACATGGAGGTACACACACAGGTATTTGTGAAAACTCATCAAAATGTGCACATAAAGTGGATGCATTTCATAGTATGTAAATTATATTTCAAAAAGTTAATGAAAAATAAAGTGTATAAAAAATAGCCAGGAATACAGGATTTGGATTGCGAGTGAGGAAAGTAGTGGAACAAATATTTGGAATTACATGTAAGTTCGGATAATGGAGGGAGTTGAATTCCGTTTTAAAATTTGGGGATTTTATTCTGCCTTTCAGGCTGTTGTAATATCAAATTCTCACTGTTTACTGTCAGACACTCAACTTTATGAATTGTTTTACTATTGTGTCACATAACTTGACATGTAAGAGACTGATTTAAAAATACAGATATGGACTAACAGATTTTACAAGGATGGATAAACTTGGCCTGATGATTGAGGCTGGTTGGCTGAGGAATTGGCCCCTGTTTAGAAGTCTACTCATGAAACAATTAGGACAAACTTGGTGAGCATAGCATAAATAAAATAGACCTCAGTATTCTGAATGGGGTATTTCCATGGTGAAGTGATAAATCCTCTTCTACGTTGAGAAATATACACTTGTACTATGCCCTTTATTTTAGGCTGTAAGGGACAAGCAAGGAACTCTCCTTTTTCATGTATGATGATCATCCTCCATCTTAATAAATTCTAAAGAATGACTTGATTTTACAGTTTGCAAAGCATTTTCGTGTAAAAAATTTATATTAGTTTTATTAATTGCATTGGTAATAGACAGTATACTAGCTTTATTTATATTAGCTTTATTATTGCTTCTATTTTAGAGGTAAGGAAACTATGATTCCAGAAGTGAAGGAGATGAAGACACAAATAGAACTGACATTTATTGAACATGTATTATGTGTCAGCATTATGATGTAGAACCTAACCCCTGTGTGCTGTCTGCACTAATCCATACAACACTCTGGAGAGATCAGAAGTCTATCACTGTTAATACATGCAGAGACTCAGAGCCAAATGTCCAGGCTAGTAAAAAAAATAGTAAAGAACAGAAACAATGTTTTAATCCAAATGTCTGGCTTCAAATATCTGTATGTTTCACTAATCAAAACTGCCTTACGTGAGTTCCTAAAGAAAATATAACTTGAATCCTGCACTTTCTATTCCAAGTTTAGTTTTCTTCACTGTGCATCTGCTGGTCAAAGTACATATTCCCCCACTTACAACTCATTTCAAATTAACTTTATAATATAACAAGTTTTAATTAATTCTTGTGTGTAGAATAATTTTTATCCATTTTATATAACTGAAAGTATTCAGATTAATATATAATTTTATCAGGAATATGATCCAAACCAAACTCCAATAATGGTCATTTAAAAAATGTTTAATTTAGCATCTGTTCTTTCCTGTAATTTGCAGATTTTTGTAGACTGCATTTGCAGAAACATTTTCTGACACAATTATCCCATCCTTTTATTTAACTTTTGACAACTGACTCTAGTTTTATATTTTGGGGCATGTCTGTCTTAATTATTGGCACATAGTATGTTCTTTCTCCACATATCATTATTGACTTTTTTCACTTTGAGAGGCATTCCAGTTTTCCTCCCAGTGTCTATAGCTTGAAATCCTTTGCTGAGAGTCATGACTACAAATTTATAGTCCAAAGATACCATGGGATATAATTGGGGATTCATATGAAAACAATGTAAAAAATTTTATGCTCAGAATGAATACAATATGTAAGTTTATAACAAGATAGTACAAAGTAGCCATATGAAAAGTATAGATACACTAACAAATTTTTGTGGGAATCAACAGGCAATTAACAGGGTCATTTTGTTCCCCACAATGCTGGCTACAATGAAAAAAATCATGGACTCAAAAGAAACATGGAGGGCTTCCCTGGTGGCGCAGTGGTTGAGAATCTGCCTGCCAATGCAGGGGACATGGGTTCGAGCCCTGGTCTGGGAAGATCCCATGTGCCGCGGAGCAGCTGGGCCCGTGAGCCACAACTACTGAGCCTGCGCGTCTGGAGCCTGTGCTCCGCAACAAGAGAGGCCGCGATGGTGAGAGGCCCGCGCACCGCGATGAAGAGTGGCCCCCGCTCGCCGCAACTAGAGAAAGCCCTCGCACAGAAACGAAGACCCAACACAGCCATAAATAAATAAGTAAATAAAAGAAACATGGAAGAAGCTTGCAGTGCACCTGACAACTTATATTCTCTTTTTAAGAATAAAGCGGTAGATTTAAATTTCTCTAATAATTAGTGCTGCTGAACATATTTTCATGTGCCTCTTGACCATCTGTATGTCTTCTTTGGAGAAATGTCTATTTAGGTCTTCCGCCCATTTTTTGATTGGTTTGTTTGTTTGTTTGTTTTTGATATTGAGCTGCATGAGCTGTTTGTATATTTTGGAGATTAATCCCTTGTCAGTTGCTTCGTTTGCAAATATTTTCTCCCATTCTGAGCATTGTCTTTTCATCTCATTTATGGTTCCCTTGATGTGCAAAAGCTTTTAAGTTTAATTAGGTCCCATTTGTTTATTTTTGTTTTTATTTTCATAACTCTAGGAGGTGAAATCTAGAAAAATGGTACAGATGCACCAGTTTTCAGGGCAAGAATAGAGACACAGACGTAGAAAACGGATGTGTGGACATGGGGTGGGGAAGGGGGGTGGGATGAATTGGGAGATTAGGACTGACATAAATACACTACCATGTGTAAAACAGGTAGCTAGCAGGATCCTGCTGTATAGCACAGGGAACTCAGCTCGGTGCTCTGTGGTGACCTAGATGGGTAGAATGGGGGCGGGAGGGAGGTCCAAGAGAGGGGATATATGTATACATACAGTTGATTCATTTCGTTGTACAGCTGAAACTAACACAACATTGTAAAGCAACTATACCCCAATTTAAAAAAAAAAGAATAAAGTTGCAGAGTGGGACTTCAACCACTAAAGCATTTCCTCTAAATAGAGTTGAAAACACAGGATCTTTCACCAGACTTTGAACTGCTCTTGGTTTTAAAACAATGGTCTATAGGCTAATTAAGTAATGTTTAGGAATGTAGTTACCTAAGATTTTGTTGTGTGTTTTTTTTTTTTTAAATACATGTATCCACTTATTTATTTATTTATTTATGGCTGTGTTGGGTCCCCGCCTCTGTGCGAGGGCTTTCTCTAGTTGCGGCAAGCGGGGGCCACTCTTCATCGCGGTGCGTGGGCCTCTCACTATCGCGGCCTGTCTTGTTGCGGAGCACAGGCTCCAGATGCGCAGGCTCAGTAATTGTGGCTCACGGGCCCAGTTGCCCCGCGGCATGTGGGATCTTCCCAGACCAGGGCTCGAACCCGTGTCCCCTGCATTGGCAGGCGGATTCTTAACCACTGCGCCACCAGGGAAGCCCCTACCTAAGATTTTATTTGCTCTCATTTCAGTAACAGCTGACAGCACCTTGCTGTCTATAACTAAGAGTAGAAAACAGTTTTGGACACTGTAGACCTAATACTTTTGAAATAATTTCTAATGAGTTGATGAATTGCCTAAGTTTTAAAATACTGTTTTCTTTCTCTTTGGTTTTATAATTCATGAGGTTTCAGAGAGTTAAAAAAATCACACAAATTCAGCCTTTTAAACAGCTGAAAAACGTCAGTAATTTATCTAAAAGTTACCCAGATGTAGGCAAAACTTGTAACATTTCCTAGAGTTTTGTTTGTGTATGGTTGACCTGGAGTTCGTGATCTTACAAATTAAATTCATGCTGATATTAATGGACCCAAATATATTTGTCTAGTGAGTATTGCTACTTTACGCAATTTTGCCTGAAGAGGACAATGCTTCACCGATGGAAGAAATCTCTAAGGGTAACCTTTTGGAGACTGCAGTGATCCTGGGGAAAAAAAAAAAAAGCCCACGGTCTATGTTTTGGTTGCTCAGGTGGCGACTTTTTTTCTTTTTTGTTGTCTTACTTAATAGTTGAGATTACTAAATAAATAGGAAGAGATCCAATTTGAAAAGACCTTGGAATGATCCAGTGGCACATAAGAAAAAAGAAAAAAATGCCAGGTATAAAA
Source organism: Balaenoptera musculus (assembly GCF_009873245.2). NCBI lineage: Eukaryota > Metazoa > Chordata > Mammalia > Artiodactyla > Balaenopteridae > Balaenoptera > Balaenoptera musculus. Next base: position 76,871,023 of record NC_045800.1, on the reverse strand, counting down.
GGCTGGGGAGGAAGAAGTCTTGGAAAATGAAAATAGTGACAAAGCTTTCCGTAAATAGAAAGTAACTATCAATAGTGATATGTATACTCGTATAAAATTTACTTCAGATCAGAAATTTTTTTGGAGACATATGAATGCAATGTAAAGAAATATGAATATTATTCTGTATCTCAGCTAATATATACAGAATTATTTAATGGGTGTTGAGAAATGTACTCTTCTGAAAATCACACTTTTTTGTTATTGTTATTGCTTAAGGATATCACTGCCAAAATGAACATTAAAGGGGAGTAAATGCAGTAAAAGTGAGCAGAACAACACATTAACTTGTCTTAAAAATAGTTCTGCGTGTGGGAGAGAAGATGGTTGCTCTGAACTTCATTAAGCCAATTGTTAAGAAGACATCTGGAAGCTGATATACTAGGGGAGGCCAGGCAATAAACGTGCATTGCTATTTTATGTTAAAATGCAGCCGTTTAAGTTGGATTTGCTTGAACAAAATGCATTTTTTTAGTACTTGCCAATTGCGTTGCCTCCCTGGGTCCTTGCTGGTGTGGCGGGAGGACAAGAGAGATGGGAGGTGAAGTGGGCGGGTTCAGTCTCCATGACAGGACAGATACGATTAAGTGATGGGCAATCATAGGCCAACTCCTCAGAGTGGGACAGTCTAGATCTGAAATTACACTTGGGAGCAATTTTATTTTTTCTTCCAGTATTATAAACTCATAGAGGGTAAAAAAAAAAAAAAAGTGTGTTTTTTTTGGTATCTCTATCAACTAAACTAATAGGTACTCAATGAAAACAAAATAATGAATTATTTCCCAAGAAATATTATTTCCCAAGAAATAAAATATGAAAGTTTTATTGGAAAAAAAAGTCATTCAGAATTGGATATAGTGGTGGATTTAAAGAATTGTTTCTGTAAAATATCAAAAGGTTCCTGAACCATTTTATGCAATTTTTTCAGTCAGTGCAGGATTAGGCCCTATTAATTTAAAGGTGAATAAGACACAGCAGCTGCCTTCAAGAAATTTAAAAGCCACTGGGGCCAAGTTAGGAGTATACTAACTTTTTTTCTTGGAACTTCATATCTAATAATTCTTTAACATCAATTCATTACTTATGCATGGAAAAATGAAGTCTTATATTCAATGATAAAGTTGATGTAAAAGTATATATCCAAAGATATTTTATGAACTTTCATTTTTGCTTTAATGATATTGCCAAAGACCCACCACAATGTTGGTTTGGGTCTAGAGCATAATATATGGAATACAAAAAAAAAAAAAGTTTTAAATCACAGCAGTAGAATTAGGTTTATTTAAGAACCTTATGCTGTTATGCTATGATCTTTCGTGGAACTTCTGTCTAAATGACAAGCTTTCTTTCAACTCTGGCATGGAGCAACAAACAGTAATCTTTAATATACTTATAAGTTCAAATTTATTAATTATTTCATTGTTTTACTTCACCGACATTTATTGAGTGAATACCAGAGCCTAGGAACTGTTCTGGACAGTGGTGATTTAATGACGAATAAAAGAGATAAAAATCCTTCATTGAAGGAATTCCTATTGTTGTCCACCCAGACTCATCTCCCTCTTTCCATACCATTTGCACAACCATTTAATATCTGTTCTATATATTTCTGCACAAGTATAGCCTGTGCATAATGGTCACTTCCCTGCAATGAGCATCATTTATTTGTCTTCCCAAGGATTCTGAATATGCATGGATCCTCAAAGCCACCACCAATTCTTGCCTAACTCTGGTTAACAATCTGTTTTTATTAGTTTGTCATCTTTCCACGTCTTCCCTTGCCTTCATCAAAGCACGTTTTTAAAGGGCTGAGATTTTTTTTTGTATTTCAAAGCAGCTGTTTCAAATATATACAAATGAGTTTCTTTAAAAATGTATTACCAAGGATTATGCTCAGCATAAATCTCCTTGACCCTGACTCCCACTTCGATTACAGAACACTTTCACTTTCTATTTTATACATCCCTCTACTGTTTGAAGTTTCACAAGCATGTATTGCTTTTTCTATTCAGGGAAAACAATAAAGATATTAAAATTTTGAGTAGGCTTCTAAGGGGATATATCAAGCAAGTATATCCTCAAAAGAGTTTTCCAAATATTAAATTTAATTTATGTGAGCTATTGAGAGAACTGCAAGAAATTTAAGTTTTTCTAATGCAGAATAGAGATGATATAAGAAGAAATATTTTCCCAACCCCATCTCCTATATAATTAGGAATACCATGAAGGATAGACGTGTTTATCCTCTAGAATAAATGTAACACGAAACAATTCTTATTCTTCAGCATGGAAATGTATTAATTCAAATAAATTACAGCAATCAAAGACTTCAAGTATAAAAGAGAAAATACTTGAAGGATGCTATTTAAAATATAGTTTATAGACCTTAGAATTTGATTGTAATTTTCAAAGGCCCTGAGTCAGATAAACAAAAAGGACCAAAACATGACTCCTGATTTTGTCATATTTCTATTCCAATCCTCATCTGTGTCATCACCCTGTTTTTGAGACATTTCTCACCCCTACCACATTAAGTTCCCCAGTTCAGAAGATACGGGTGGAAATGAGATGAAAATCATGGATAAATTCAGTCATGTATGGCACTATTACTTTGACTACCCTTTTCATTTCTTTATACTCACTGAGCCCTCCAGAAATGCTTGCATATCTCTTTTATAATTTTCCCCCACTGTTGTACATTTCTGCTGTTTCCAAGTAGCTCTATACCACCTGTATATGATATCTTTAAGAATATTTTTGTAACTTCCTTCCTAGAGGAGTGAGTGTCACCTGATAGAGGATAAATGTATTTGTTATCAGTAGTATTTTTATTTATTTATTTATTTTTAATTTATTTATTTTTGGCTGTGTTAGGTCTTCATTGCTGTGCGTGTGCTTTCTCTAGTTGTGGTGAGTGGGGACGAATCTTCATTGTGGTGCATGGGCTTCTCACTGTGGTGGCTTCTCTTGTTGCAGAGCACAGGCTCTAGGTGCTCGGGCTTCGGTAGTTGTGGCTCGCGGGCTCAGTAGTTGTGGTGCACGGGCTTAGATGCTCCGCAGCATGTGGGATCTTCCCGGACCAGGGATTGAACCTGTGTCCCCTGCATTGGCAGGTGGATTCTTAACCACTGCGCCACCAGGGAAGTTCCCAGTATTATTTTAATAAGTCTTCAACGTGGAAATTTAGGCAACAGTAAGGCTGTCAGAAAAACAAAATGCCATTTAAGAAATGTTAATCTAGGACATAATGCTATAAATGGAATGAATGAAGTCTAAGAGCATGTTTCCAATGCTTCTCTAATTATTCTTCTGTTTATTTGGGAGTACTCAAAAAAGCTTTTTGATGGTTATCAAGTAAAGACATGCAGTTGTAGTAGCCAGCTTTGATGATGGCCCCAGTGATGCTCACCCCCAGATGTGTATCCCTGTTGTCTTCCCCTCCTGCATTGAATAGGGATGACCTGTGAAACATGTAGCAGATTGGGGAAATTATTGCAGCTTCTGCTTTTCTCTCTTGGATCATTTTCTCTGGGTGAAACCAGCTGCCATGTCCTGAGAATACTCAAACAGCCTTTTGGAGAGATCTCTGTGGCAAGGAATAGATTCCTCCTGCCAGCAGCCAGCACCAGCTGGCCAGGCATGTGAGCACTCCCCTTAGAAATGATCCTCCAGCCACAATTAAACCTGCAGATGACAGCAGCCCTGGCCAACATCTTGACAACAACTTCATGAGAGGTCTTAAGCCAGAACCACCCAGATAAGCCACTGCCAAATCCTTATCCACAGATGTGATAAAATAAATATTTATTGCTTTAGGCTGCTAAGCCTGGGAGTAATTTGTTATGCAGCAAAAGCTAACTAATATAAGCCTGTTTACTAAAGAAATTACTGTAAGTTTAAAATTTTTTTCTTTTATTCCATCACATTATAGCTAGAAAATATATTTAAAATCAGAAAAAAAAAATTCTGACACAGTCTAACTACTTTATATGAGGTTATAACCATGAGAACATTCTACGACAGACATATTTAAATATATCTTGCTCCTGATCTTTTTTATTTTTAACAATGCCAGCAGTCAACATAAGTCTTGTTAGTGCAGAGTCACGGAAACTTCATCTTAGAAATAGTTATACAGCTTTTGATTTAAAAATACCATGAATATTTAATCCAAATGGTGTTAAATTAAAATGTATCTTAATTCAACTATTCCCAACTTAACATAATTTAACTTTAATAAGATGTCCTCAAAATTAAAAAAATATGAACCATGAATATATGCATATAATTTATCGGAAAGCAAAGTGATTCCTATTGCTAGCTTTTGACCTGCTATGCTTAATCTATTTTTTAAATCCTTTTGTAAATGATGATTAAGATGCACAGCATTCAAAGGTAAGAATCTCAATTAAATTGTTCTAAAAAAAAATCTAAATTGTTCCAGATTAGAATGATAGACTGACATTGGAGTTCATTTCTCCCTCAGACTTTATATTGGAAAAGAAAAGAGAGATAACAATTACTCATCCATCCTCCTAGTAATTGTACTTTATAGTTCTTCTTACTGATTTATTCAAATAAGCTGCTGTAGTTTTTCCTTCCAATATACACCTCACAGGCAATATCTATTCCATACCCTTCCCCCCAAATTTAATATATCTCTCATAAGAGAAGTATATTTTATGCATTTTTTGGATAAGTGTATTTTTAAGAATTCTGAGGCCCAGTATTTATGAGGTAGAGGTGGTAACTGGAGTGAAGTGTTGATCTCATCAAAAAGAAACAATGAAACCCGACCCAGGTATCAAATCTATTTCTCTTGGTCAGGATTATCAGGTCTCAAGTGGAAGCTCATCTCTCATCCATAGTAATATTAACTGCTTTTGTTTCTTAGGTTGTTAGGGAAAGGTTAAATATATTTCATGGGAATTCATGGTTTGTAAGTCTCCCTGATTACTTGCCAAGAGAGGGAAGGGAAGATAATAGCGTTGTTTTCCTCATCTAACTCCGTTAATATTGAAAAACAATCTGAGCCTTCTCGGTGAAAAGCTTTGCTGAATATATTCAATTCTCCTGCAGTAAAACTGAAAGCATTTTTTGTATTCAATTATTTCTAGTTATTGCCCCTGTATTTTCAATGCTGTTTTTTTAACCACACTAAGGAGTAAATCAAATAGACTTGGTTTTGCTACTCACCAGCTATTCTGAATTTATTTCTCAATCATTTATGTTATTTTTCCTATGGTGACTGTATTTCTTAATCACTCTGAGCCTTAGTGGCCTCACCTACAAAATGGGAATGGTAATACCTAACATTATGTCTAAGAAATGTGGACGGTGATTATTTTACCTTGAGAAAAGGGAAAGTGAAACCACACAGGAAATATTTTGGTTTAGAGTGTATTGCTCTGAGTAAATGAAGTGTAGATAATTTTGAGCTGGACAATATCATCAGGAATTGGTAACAGCAATTTCTTTTTTGTAGAAACATTTATTCTCCCTGAATAAAATAGAGCAGTTTAGCATCGGTAATCATATCCCTAATTCTCTGAGCAAGTCTTAGGAGACATTGGCTCCTCCCTTGGGGAGATGCAGAACAGCTGGTCGTTGATGGGCAGGCATTCGGTTGGTGGTACAGGATACACTTGGAAGGCGGAGGCCTGGTAACCAGGCATGCCTATAATGTAGATTTGACTTGTTCACAAAACACTGAAGTTCTGGGGACGCTCCCTTTAAAATAACAGTGGAAGATAGGTCCTAGTACCAACAAACCATAGTTTAACACAGGTCCCTGAAATCTGCTGCGATCTCAGATTTTGGGAGGGAAAATATCCATAGTCTATGAGCATTCTCCCTTGCATCCCAGGACAGGACAATGGCAGAGATGGGGGAGGTTGGTTCTTTTATTGTCCGTTGATCCTTATCAGTTCTTTTTCCCTTGCCTGATCCTGAATGCTCAATGGCAGGACCCACATATGCAGTTTCCCTACCTAACTCAGAAGCACACAGAGCACCAAAATGCACAGGGTTGTGGTGATGATTAAGTAAAATATGAATGAACATTTACAAAATACCCAGCCCCATACCTGGCCCAAGGTCACCATCCAGCAAATCATATATATTCCCTTGCTCAATCCTTTGCATTCATTTATTCAACAAGACTTACTGTCAATGAGATTTCTTAATTAAACATTTTCTCTTTTTGTCTTAAAATGTTAATTTATGAAGAATTTTCATCTAAGCATGTTGAAGTTGTAGATGATGAGAATTGAGTTCAGATTTGAGATCATTGCAATTTTTAAGACTAAAAAGGTATCTGCTTCTCAGTTTTAGGCAAAATGACTCTTTGGTTTGTTTACTTTCCCTTTTTTTTGGTATTTCTTGCTACATGTCAGAAGCCCTTGAGTGTGATATGTGGTCTCTGAGCAGCAAAGAGCCAAAAGGAGGAAGAAGCCAGATGTGAGGGAGAGGTACTGACTGGGCAGTGGGAGGGGGGCAATCCTGGTAGAGCATCCAAGGCCCTTTCAGTGCTATTTCCAGAGTAGTTTTTCCCAGGACATCTAATGAAGTGGAAAGTTATGAATCTTTTTTAAATTGAGGTATAGTTGGTTTACAATGTTGTGTTAGTTTCTGCTATACAGCAAAGTGGTTCATATATATATATATATATATATATATATATATATATATTCTTTTTCAGATTCTTTTCTGTTTTAGGTTATTACTAATATTGAATATAGTTCCCTGTGCTATACAGTAGGATCTTGTTGTTTATCTGTCTTATATAAAGTAATGTGTATCTGTTAATCCCAAGCTCCTAATTTATCCCTCCCCCTCTGCTTTCCCCTTTGATAACCGTGTTTGTTTTCTTTGTCTGTGGGTCTATTTCTATTTTGTAAATAAGTTCATTTGTATGATTTTTTTTAGAGTCCACATATAAGTGTTATCATATGATATTTTCTTTCTGTCTGAGTTCACTTAGTATGATCATCTCTAGGTCCATCCATGTTGCTGCAAATGGCATTATTTCATTCTTTTATATGGCTGAGTAATATTCCATTGTGTATATGTACCACATCTTCTTTATCCATTCTTCTGTCAATGGACCCTTAGGTTGCTTCCATGTCTTGGCTATTGTAAATAGTGCTGCTATGAACATTGGGTGCATGTATCTTTTCAAGTTAGAATTTTCTCTGGATATATGCCCAGGAGTGGGATTGCTGGATCATATGGTAACTCTATTTTTACTTTTTAAAGAAACCTCCATACTGTTCTTCATAGTGTCTGCAATTTACATTCCCACCACCAGGGTAGCAGGGTTCCCTTTTCTCCACACCCTCTCCAGCATTTATTATTTGTAGACTTTTTGATGCTGGCCATTCTGACTGGTGTGAGGTGATACCTCATTGTAGTTTTGATTTGCATTTCTCTAATAATTAGTGATGTTGAGCATCTTTTCATGTGCCTGTTGCCCATCTGTATGTCTTCTTTAGATAAATATCTATTTAGACCCTCTGCCCATTGTTTGATTGGGTTATTTGTTTTTTGTTTGTTTGTTTATTTTTATTTAGCAGTATAAGCAGTTTGTATATATTGGAAATTAAGCCCTTGTCAGTCACATCATTTTCAAATATTTTCTCCCATTCCATAGGTTGTCTTTTCATTTTGTTTATGGTTTTCTTTGCTGTTCAAAAGCTTTTAAGTTTAATTAGATCCAGTTCGTTTATTTTTGCTTTTATTTCCATTACTCTAGGAGATGGATCCAAAAAAGTATTGTTGCAGTCTATGTCAAAGAATATTCTGCCTATGTTTTCCTCTAGGAGTTTTATAGTATCTGGTCTTACATTTAGGTCTTTAATCCATTTTGAGTTTATTTTTGTATATGGTGTTAGAGAATGTTCTAAGTTCATTCTTTCACGTGTAGCTATCCAGTTTTCCCAGTACCACTTATTGAAGAGACTATCTTTTCTCCATTGTATATTCTTGCCTCCTTCATCTAAGATTAATTGACTGTAGGTGTGTGGGTTTATTTCTTGGCTATCTATTCTTTTCCACTGATCCATAGGTCTGTTTTTGTGCCAATACCACACTATTTTGATTCCTGTAGCTTTGTAGCATTGTCTAAAGTCTGGGAAGATTATACCTCCAGCTTTGTTTTTTTCCTCAGGGTTGATTTGGCAATTCTGGGTCTTCTGTGGTTCCATATAAATTTTAGGATTATTTGTTCTAGTTCTTTGAAACATGTATGGGTAATTTGAGAGGGATCACGTTAAATCCGTAGATAGCCTTGGGTAGAGTTATGACATCTTATGGTAATCCAGCTGGGAATTAAACATTTGGGAGCAGAGGCATGAAGAACATCATGACCACAGATACGTATATAGGTACTGAAGTGTTTATGATCAGGGTTAGGTGTAAGGCCTAGAAGCAGGGGATAAAAGCTGTATAGAGAGAGTGATGTAGGGTTCATACGGATAAGTTATACATTTGTTCACCTTCTGTGGATAAGTATATGAGACTGACCCACACATTCACTATCACCTTCCTAGCACAACTGCATTAATTACATTATTACATAATATTATTCCCTTTGCTTTGGGCAGAATTAATATTAAAATCAGTTGTGTGAATAATACTTTGCTGTGTTTTGGAGCTGATATTCACTTGGGTCCTTGAGTTACTTTTATTTTTTTAATTAATTTATTTTTTATTTATTTATTTTTGGCTGCATTGGGTCTTTGTTGCTGTGCATGGGCTTTCTCTAGTTGCGGCGAGCAGGGGCTACTCTTCGTTGTGGTGCGCAAGCTTCTCATTGCAGTGGCTTCTCTTGTTGCAGAGCACGGGCTCTATGTGCACAGGCTTCAGTAGTTGTAGCACACGGGCTCAGTAGTTGTGGCTCGCGGGCTCTAGAGCGCAGGCTCAGTAGTTGTGGCACACGGGCTAAGTTGCTCCGTGGCATGTGGGACCTTCCTGGACCAGGGCTTGAACCCATGTCCCCTGAATTGGTGGGCAGATTCTTAACCAGTGCATCACCAGGGAAATCCTTCGAGTTACTTTTTTAAATGTCTTTGTGAGAAATTTGTGAATTCTTATTTTCAGGAGAAAATACCTCAGAGATTAAGTTCCCTTTTAAGAAACAGATAATGAAATATAGCTAAACAAATGTTTTTGTTTTTACTAAAATATTTCTTCTCAACTGTAGTAAGGGACAAATGGAATTCCAATAGCTTCTATTTTGTTTTACCTTAATATCCTAAGGGGTGAGTTGGACATAAGAACAACTAAATATAATATCATAAAGGCTTAAATAGAAAAATGTTCATTTGAACAAAATCTTCATTTTCTATAGATTTTCTCATGGAAGCAGCCTAGAAAGTCTTGTTCAGAGATTCAGACAGTTGAGTTTAACTCTACAACCTACTGTACTCACTTTTGCATTTATCAAACAGCATGGTATCATCTAAATTTATTTTGATACTTTTGATATTTGAAAGCCTATTAATAATATTTATCAAGACAATGGAATGTGCATTTATATGTTCTCTTGAATCTGCAGTGGAAAAAATCCAACACAGTATTCGGCAAGAATATTGAATTATGAATACTAATAGATTCTGGGTTTTTATAAGATTCTACATCCATTTATTTGATAAATAAAAACAATGGGTGAGACTGTGTGCTAGGTCAGAAAGATTCAATGTATTCCAGGCTTCATGAATCGTGGAATCTAAGAAGCAGGACAGACTTTAAACAAATTAACTATGTAGGGACAAATGAAAGCATTTATCAGAAAAATATTGAAATATAATCCGAAGGGCCAGAGAAATATCTTTCAGGAAGTGATTTTAGATGAGTCCTAAGGGATGAGAAGAAAGTTATACTTGTGAGAGTGTGAAAGGAAAGATCAAGGTCTAAAAAAGTCACCATCTTTCAATGTTTAGTGGAGAGAGGAGGATGATGAGGGAAATGAAGATTAGGAGAGGCCATAGAGATAAGAAAGAGGGGAAAAAAGAAAGGAATTAAAGAAACAAAACTGGAATTACAAGTGATAAAAAAGTCAAAGGAGTGTAAGATGAAGGAGACCTTGGTCAAAACTGCAGACTTGTACAGAGAGAGAAAAACTAAGATGAATACTGATAGAAGACCACTCCATTTGGTGGGCTAGACATCGTTTGAAATCTTACCAGTGAGTGAAAGGTAAGGGGAAAATAAAGGGATGAAGACAAACATATACCACTCTTAAAAAGTTTAGCTATGAGAAGATAAAAAATCAGAAATTGAAAGAAAATAAGGGTAGTTGCAGTTTTTTGTTTTGTTTCACTTTGTATTGTCTGAGAATGCAGTGCTATTGTGATCATTGCTTATAACACAATGGGAGCTGCAATAAAGAAAATAATTTGAACATGTTTGTAAAAGTGAAAATGTGTTAAAAGGGAGTCTTCTTTCTAATTAATGATTTAACTATACACAAAAATACTTACAATATGAAACCTGTGCAGAATTATGAGATGAGTGTGATTACATCTCAACATTTTAATGTCACATAAAATCGAGAATATTTCAATAGCACTTAAATCTTCAAAGCTAAATCCATTATTCAAATTGATTTTAATGGCTCATAACACAATGCCTGATTATTTTCTCTGCTTTCACCCAGTATATGTAAGGATATTAAATAAAATCAAGTAGAAACTATCTTTAAGAAAGGAAGCTTTGTCTAGCCTATAATTGTGTCAGATTAGATGGGTTAACAACCACTGCTTTAGCTTAAATATAAACTCTGGATTTGGGTATTGAAAAAGGATAACTTTCTGGACTAGTCTCTAACAGACTAGAACTTTTTACACTGCTGGCTTAACAAATGGGTGAACTAAAAAACAAGTACAGTTTGAAAACATACTCAGTCTTTTAGATGAAAAGTATGCCAAGATTGTTCATGTCAATAACTGATACCATTAAATTAAGACTTGTCTGAAGTTAATCAGGGAATCTATTATATCCCTGCGAGCTACAATTGCCAAATTTCTCAAAGTTCAATATTATTTGTGTTAGATTAAATGATTATCTTAATGATATTAATTATTAAGTACTTACCTTTTAATTAAGCATTTAGTAACCACTGTCTTATCAATTGAGATGATATTCATGGTGGCACTGGATTAGTTCACTAGATATGTTATTTTCCATGATCATGATTCTATTACAACTCTGTTTTCAAAATCAGATATTGTAGCAATAAAAAAAACTGGTAGAGCTAATGATTTCTAATAGTATTAAAAATGTTTGAGTCAATCCAAATAGGAATTCTAAGAATAATAAAGGTGAAAATTAAAAGCTGATAATAAAAGCAAATAATTTAATCAATGATATTAGAAAGAGTGGGGCACCAAAGTTAATAAAAATAAAATAAAATTTCTACTTAATTTTTTAAATTTCAAAATAAATTCCAGTTGGATGAAAACTTTTAAGATAAAAATAAGAATGATTTTAGCCCCAGTATGTAAAGAGCTGACAAGCTGCTATTTTCATCCTTACAACAAGAAAGCTGGACAAAATGAAAACTGACAACTTTCTACTCATCAGATGACTGAAGTCACAGGGCAGACTGACACCCCAGGCACATCCACAGAAAGAAGCCCGGATCTGACTACCTGGAGCAGAATCCTTTGAAGTCATAACCTGATAGGAGCAAATAAAGGGTAATTTTGATTAATTGCAGAGATTCAGTGTGGACTTGAGTGTGAGTTAGAAACTCCTTGGTCTCTTAGGGGCGCCCTCACACAGTTTTCACTTTGAAGATCTGAGAACATCCCCTCCTAGCCCTGACAGGGGGAGAGAGAGGGAAATCAATGTGAAAGAAGCCCAGCGCATTCTCTACCCAACTCCCAAGAGTATGGGCTGTGGTAGAGGAAGGAGTAAAAGCATTTTACCTGAGCTCAATTCTGAAACCATATCTCAGCTGGGAGAAGGAAATTCCTCTTTCCTCCAGCCCCTTGAGCTTTCCTGTCTTACCTGAGCGGGGGTAAGAGGAAACACATTTCAACAGGGGGTAGGGATTCAAGAAAATAGACTGGAAATGTTGTAGCCAGGAAAGTCAGCAAGAAGAAAAAGTTGTATGAATGGAAGACGGGAAAAAAAAAATCACTTTTGAAGTCTATGGTGCAGAGACGCAGGCCCACTAAATGGCTGAGACTTTTTCAGAAGACTATATAGAATGGTCCTCCTCCTCCCCTACTTGACCACCACACCAACTGGGATCCAGGATAATAATAATGAATTACAGTTGAAAAAACAGCAAGCTATAGACTCTCTCTGAGGAAGAATACTTAGATAAGCCCAAAATCAAGAGGAGAGACAATAAAAAAAGCTCTAGAGAGATCTGAAGCCTCAGACACTCATAGCTACAGCAAACATTAAACATAGGCTAACTCCTAGTAAGATTAACATAATACTCAGGCTAAAGGAATTTCTGTTACCTAATACAACATGTCTGGCTTTCAAAAAGCAAAATTACAAGCTTTGAGAAAAGGCAATAAAATACACACTATGAGGAGATAAAGCAAGTGTCAGATCCAGACTCAGATATGACACAGATTTTGGAATTATCAAACAGGAAATTTAAAATAACCATGAATAACATGTTAAGAGATCTGTTGAAAAGGAAGACAACATACAAGGACAAATGGGTAATGTAAGGAGACACAGCAATTCTAAGAAAGAATCAAAAGGATACATTAGAAATAAAAATAAAAACAGTAACATAAATGAATACCTTTGACTGGCTCATTAGTAGACTCAACATGGCCAAAGAAAGAATCAGTAAACTTGAACACAGGTCAGTAGAAACTTCTCAAGCTGAAATGTAAGAGGATAAAAATAAAAACAATAACAACAACAACAAAAACCCAAAACATAATAGCACATTGAAGAACTGTGGGATAATATTAAATGATATATCTGTAATTGGAATATCAAAGTAGAAGAAATAATGAACAGAACAGAAAACATGTTTGAAGTCACAATGGCAGAGAACTTTCTAAAATTAATTACAGACACCAAATCACAGATCCAAGAACCTTAGAGAACACCATGCAGGATAAATACCAACAAAGACACACCAAATCATATCACATTCAAACTGCGGTAAACCAAAGAAAAAGACAAAATCCTAAAAGACATTAAGGGATGGAGGAGTGTCTTACACATAGAGGAACAGATATAAGAAGCAGGCTTCTTACTGAAAACAGTGCAAGACAGAAGACAGAGAGGCAGAACCATAAAAAGAATGAAAAACCTTTAAAAATAATACTGTCAAATTAGGATTCTTTTTTTTATTGGAGTATAGTTGATTAACAATGTTGTGTTCATTTCAGGTGTACAGCAAAGTGATTCAGTTATACATATACAAGTATCTGTTCTTTTTCAAATTCTTTTCCCACTTAGGTTATTACAGAATATTGAGTAGAGTTCCCTATGTTATACAGTAGGTTCTTGTTATCAACCTAAATGTTCATCAACAGATGAATGGACAAATTAGGATTCTATACTAACAAGTATATTTAAAAATGAAAGTGAAATAATGACATATTAAGACATACAAATCTGACATAAATTATCACGAGAAGACCCACATTTTAAATATTAAACAAGCCCATCAGACAGAAAGAAAATGATAACACTTGAAAATCTGTATCTGGGTAAAGAAAGGAAGAAGACTGGAAATGACTTACATTTGGGGAAATTGTTATTTGTTTGCATTATAAAAACTACAAAGCAAATTACGAAGACTATGAGTTATCTCATATGGGTTATGTCACATTTTTTAATTAATAACTTCCAGATAGAGCCCACATTATAATGGTTTCTGTTGCCTGATTTTTTCTGGTATGTCAAACATTCTTTTCTGGGTTTTGTTGTTATTGTTTTTCATTTGTCATAATTCTTTGTGTAAACTGCATTTTAGCTAAAAAAATGTTGTAGCAACTCTGTCCCCCCACCCCCAAAATTTGTTGTAGTTTTTCATTATCTCTTTTGTTTATTTTTTTAGTGACTAGCTAGGTTATTTAATTTAAATCTCTTCTGCTCTCTATAGAGTTAAGTCTCTAATGTTCTTTAAGAGGCATAGCCTCGGTTATGCCCAAAGTTGACTGGGAGTGACAGTAGTTTTGGCTTGTTTCTCTTTGACTTTCTTTTCTTAACCACATCCAGCTCTTACATTCCATTAATTGCTAATCTCTGTAGTTATGAACAATGTTCTGAAGCATAAATAACTCAAAACACTATACCCATCAATAGCAGACTCCTTTGAAAGGATCTTTACTTAGGTTAATGTCTGAGATGTGTTTCGACCCCAATCAGGCTCTTCCGTGCTGTCTCTTTAGCAGGTTCTCACAGGAAAACTAACCAGCCTATAGTTTAGCTTATATGCACAATGACCCTACCAACCTTCTGCTTTTTGTCTTTTACTACAAGCTCCACTGTTTTTAAGAGAAATTGGAAGCTTGAAGTTCTCCATACTCTATTGCAAATAAAGACAGTCTGTTGGGGTAAAGAAACCATCTGTTTTACGCCCTGCTTTTGCTCCCCCCCAAAATTTCTGAGCCTTGAATCTGGAGTTGGGCTTGGGGACATTGTGCACTTCTCACTCGATGGCGTCATTGCTTTGGTAGTGCAGTGCTCAGTTAACAGGAAACAGTAGTCTCAGATCTTCTACACTTGTCTCTCCTGAAATGGAACCATTGCTAAAGGAAGGGCTCCAGGATTCTCAGCTCCATGCCCAAGGTAGACTTTCTGACCCACAGGCGAGGGCTGGCTGAAAGAAGAGAGTTCACACTAATCAGCTACACTCACCCAAAACTTAGCCTCAGCAACACACCCTGAAGGCAGGATGAGACATGCTGACATCCTGCCCATCCCAGTGAGATAACCCTCCATCTGGGCATTGGCTGGATGGGGAGCCTTGTGTCCTTGGCTATACCAGTCTGAACTGGGATTTTCATCTAGCTGAACTGGAAAGGGAAGGGAGGAAGCAGGTTTCAGTTCAAATACCACAAACTCTCACTGTTCTTGCCAAATGTTAGTGAAATCTCTTGAGTAAACAGTTTCTTCATTTGCCGAATCGGCAGACCTCAGAGATGGGGTGGGTTTGGTTCCAGACCACCACAGTGAAGACAATATGGCAATAAAGTGAGTCACACGAAGTTTATGGTTTCCTAGAGCATGATATATGTTATGCTTACACTATACTGCAGCCTAATAAGTATGTAATAGCATTATGTCTAAAAAAACAGTATACATACCTTAATTTAAAAATACTTTATTAGTAAAAAATGCTAACAATCATATGAGCCTTTAGCAAGTCGTAGTAGTAGCATCAAAGATCACTGATCACAGATCACCATGACAAATTGAATAATTATGAAAACGTTTGGAATATTGCAAGAATTACCAAAATGTGGCATAGAGACAAGAAGTAAGCAACGCCTTTGGAAAAATGGCACTGATAGACTTACTGGATGCAGGGTTTCCATAAATCTTCAATTTGTAAAAATTGCAGTATATGCAAAGCACAATGAAGTGAAGCACAATAAAACAAGGTATGCCAGTATACCCATGGGACCATTTCTGGAGACTACTGATTTTTTATATATACATATATAAAATTTTTACAGATATATGTGTAAAATTTTCCCTGGTATCACTGAGGAATGGATCCACAGAGCATCTCACACTGTCATGCTAGAAAATACTGCAAAGAAATTATTAAAGCATCTAGTGTCCAATTCAAACAGAAAATACAAAATCAAGTGCTTGGGTTTTAATTTGATCCAAAGAATTACAATATAGAGTTAACTAGGAAGAAGATAAAATGAGGAGACAGAGTGATTACTTTTGTATATTAAAAATTTTTTAATTTGGAACTCATCCAGTACCTTCATTTATTTTAAAGGCAGCAAACAGGCAGATAACGAATTTAAAAAGGTCTATGACCAACTGTAATAGATGTTACAAAATCCATGCACATACTTAGAATAAAGTCATTCAGGTCTTCATTCAGAATCAATTTACTTTATTATATACAGAATTCTAACAGTCTTAGTTATCTGGTTTTGAAATCCAAAGCTGACTAAAAGCAGCTACTACGAAGATGAATAAATTCTACTGCTGCAAAATTTAATAGCACAACAGAATAGACCTATTTAGTATAGGAGAAATAATCTTCAATAATATAATAATTTATGTTAGTTAGTAATGATCATTTTTAAAAATTAATTTATTTATTTTTGGCTGCATTGGGTCTTTGTTGCTGCGCGTGGGCTTTCTCTAGTTGCAGCGAGCAGGGGCTACTGTTCATTGCGGTGCGCGGGCTTCTCACTGCAGTGGCTTCTCTTGTTGCAGAGCACAGGCTCTAGGTGCGTGGGCTTCAGTAGTGGCTCGTGGGTGCTAGATCGCAGGCTCAGTAGTTGTGGCGCACAGGCTTAGTTACTCCGTGGCATGTGGGATCTTCCCAGACCGGGGCTTGAACCCGTGTCCCCTGCATTGGCAGGCGGATTCTTTACCACTGCGCCACCAGGGAAGTCCTCTCTTTGCTCTTCTTAGAGCACACTCTGGCATGTTCCTACCTCAGAGGTTTTGCATCCCTCTTCCCTCTGTTTCAACTGCTCTTCCCCAGATATCTCCAGAACTCCTTTCTTTACCTCTGCAGCATCTTTGCCTGACTGTGAACTTCACAATTAATCTTCCCCGATCTCTGTACTAACTTGTACACCTCCTCACCATTTCCTATTCACTGTCCCTGCATACTCTCCACAGCCCCTGTTGCCATCAGACATATTTATTATCTAACCCTCTTGTGTACGATATAATGTCTATGACAGCAGGAGTCTTTTTTGTTGTTTGTTTTGTTTATTGCTAAGCCTCAGTTGGTAGGAAAGTGTTTGACACAATATACCCTCTTAGTAAGTATTTTTGAATCAGTAGGTATGACTGGAACACCGGTGTGCTCAAGTTCTTAAATTTAGTTGGAAAAGGAATCAGTAAAGATCATTGAGAGCAAAAAGAGAGGAGAAAGCAAGTCATACAAGTCATGGGTAGGAAGAGTCTCATGAAGGTTTGGATAGGTGAAGATTTTAAAATGTGAAAAGTAGTCAAGATTTTGAGGTCAGGTCATGCACTTTGAAATTAGGAGCTTGGTGATGAGATGGACTCTTTCCACAGAAGCATGGGTCTATAAGTGACATTGCACTGATGTTCTGTTTTGTTTTTTAAATATTTATTATTTAATTATTCTGCTGTGTCAGGTCTTTGTTGCTGCGCACGGGCTCTTCATTGTGGTGCACGGGCTTCTCTCTAGTTGTGGCATGCAGGTTTTTCTCTTCTCTAGTTGTGGAGAGGGCTCCAGAGCACATGGGCTCTGTAGTTTGCGGCATGCAAGCTCTCTAGTTGAGGCGTGTGAGCTCAGTAGTTGTGGCGCATGGGCTTAGCTGCCCCACAGCATATGGGATCTTAGTTCCCCGACCAGGGATCAAACCCGTGGGTCCCCTGCATTGGAAGGTGGATTCTTTACCACTGGACCACAGGGGAAGTCCCTGCACCCATGTTAAATGTGACTTGGAGTAGATGAAGTCAAGCAGCAGCATTTGACCATCGTGTTACAAAGCCTGATAAAGCAAGAAGGGATAGAGATTGAAAATGATTCTATGTGGATTTAGGCATGAAAATAGGTTATTTTAAGATGTGGGAGACTTGAAAAGAAGGCTGAAAAGAAGGAAGACAGTAGAGATGGACCATGGCTGAAGATAATAAGATAAAGTGTTCTGCCTTCATGGATCCACCATTCTAACCGGAGAGGAAAAACCAGAAATTTCAGGAAAGAACAGAATATAATCAATGCTATCAGAGGAGTAAAGGAGTTCAGCCAGAACAGATAAAGTTAAAAAGGTTTCAGCAAGGTTCTGACATATGAGACACCGCTTGGAAAATACAACAATCCCTTCATAGTATTTATACATTTGTACAGTTATAGTTTTCATCTAAGAATAAAGTTTGGGGGGAAAAAAAGCTTTATGCTTCTGAGTTTTGTAGACCCAACACAGGAAGCAGAACTAAGCTGCTGTAAAAAATTATTAAGGTGCAAGGAAAAGCAGACTTTATAGAAGCAAACTGTAAACCTATGATCCTGATGGTTTTAACAAGTTCCAGAGTAGACATGCTATACAGAAGGAACTTCCACAACAACACAAAACAAAACAAACTGAGCCAGGGAAAGGGTATTTTGATGCAGTGTTACAATAAAATATTTTACCTAAAAATAATTTATTGTGTCTTAGTAGGGAAATAAGTTTGCCTGCAGAAATGACAGATTTTGGAGTTACAGTCCTAATTCAACTATTTAGATTGATTTCATTTTTTTGGAGAGTGGTATTGGGTCTTGAAATTTCTTAGTATCTATTTGTTTATAAAATTGTCTACTTTATTTGAAGGATATTATAAAAATGATAAATAAAATTAAACTTGACTAACACTTGCTCTGCAAATAATAGGCAAAAAGATATTGCTTCTTCAGTTTTAGAGACAGCAATGCATTGACATTTGAAGGCTTTCAAAAAGTGACAGAGCAGTGGCCCTTGTCAAAATCAATCTAATCCTTAAGGAAGTATCTATATGGCTCCCACATTTTGTTGTCCTTAACATGTCACATTGAGAAATTTAATGGTTAAGAATTATGTTTGATAATATATAATTTTAGAAGGCTTTCGAGTGAGTATAATACTGTATTTTTATGGATAAAGACAGCACATGTGAAGGAGTAGTTATTTGGAGTGCTCTTATGGGAATGATATTCAACTTGTCAAATCAGTATTGTCAACATGAGAGTACTTAATAAAAACAAGAAAGGGGAAATACAGGGAAAATGATCTCTGTCAAGAGGAAAAAATGTTATTTTGCAATGTTCTAATACATTAATCAAATAGATTTCATGTTTGCTTTTCATTTCCCAGTGGTATGCTAGTTTAAGATAATTAGTGCTATGTAAAATATATTATTTAAGTAATTGAAGGTTAGTTGTGGGAAAATTTTTTATCTATTTCTATTACGTTCTGGATTTTATATTAACACAGTGAAACATGGTTTCCAAGAATATAAAATTCTAATAAGGATATTTTATGGTGATGTCAGGTATAAAGTAAAGATTAGTTGTTTTTTTTTTAGTTACACTTCCTTGGCAATATATTTTTTTCATTGTTTAACTGAATGAAAATTATCTAATACAAATTATCCTCTCTTTCTTCTAATGCTTAAGAGAAATGGAATGGGTTTATAGTAACAGTCATTAAAGATGAGAATCATTTCAAATGTAAAATTTATCATTTTAAAAGAAATGATTTCAGAAAAATCTACACTCATTTTAGCAATAAACATGTACTTTAGGAACAGCTTTCCTGCTCTTTTATTTCAGGCAGAAATAATTCAATATCAACCTCTTTTTACAACGTTAAATTATTCAATATGTTCTTTGATTTGAGACTGGGAATTGAGCAAATCATTTACCACAAAAAAATTGCATAAACTCAGAGCTCAGACATTGGAATCTCTTTGTTATTTTGAAACTTTTAATTGTCAGTGAATAAAAACACTTAGTCCCAATATTAACCTCTGAGTCATTGAATCGGTCAATTCTATCAGTGATCACCTATTGTTTTATGGTAAGCACAATGTTAGGCCCTATGGGTATCGAACAAGACTAACTTCTTGACCTCAGGAAGCTCACAGCCCAATGGCAAAGAGAGTAAAAAAGAAATTCACTTGGCACCGTAACTATATGCAGCTAACAAAAGAAACTAAATCTGTTTACCTTCAGCAGAAGTAGTGTTTATGAGAACAGCACTGGAGAACCCAGAGATTAGGAGGGAAGCCTGAGGACCTTAACTTGTAAAACTCAAAGGAACCAAGGCATGGTGGCTCTGCTGATGGGGTTTTGGACGCTGTTGCGGGCACGGTCACCACTTGATAACTGCTTCACCACCGCTAGATTCTTGTTGAGTACGCTGCTGGTGTTGGGAATTTCTCATCTTCCCCTGCAACTCTGTGTCACTCGCTCAAGATTCAAACTCGAAGTGGAGTGCAGGTTTGACTGAACTTAAGTAATGTATCCCATGCCCTGTGTGTCAAAGAGAAGGGAGAAAATATCTTCCCCATGTGGTCCTGAGGTTGGATCCATGGCTGAAGTTCTCATCATAAGAGTCAAGAGGAGGGAGCATGGGCTGATGAAGCAGCTTGAAGGAAGCAAGGTGGCTCGTGCCATACTGAGGGAAGCCCAGCTCTCATTCATATAAATTTGACAATAAGAGGAGAAAAATGTAACTTTTCAGTATCTGCTTCAGCCCTGTTCCCACCTGCTCATCCTTTATTACTACTATTCTTGATTTCTTCTGTATCTGTCTAGAATTTCTATCTTTATAATCAAGTAAATATGAATATAGAGTCTTATTTCCTTCCCCCTTTACACATAAGAACATATTAAACCACTGTTCTACATCCTGCTTTTTTATTTAATTTATCGTGGAGCTCTTTCTCTATCAGTACATATTTTCCTCCCCTTTTTTTTAAAGTTCCATGCATCATTTTGGATTAGCATAAGCTATTTATCTTTAAATTACATAGAATTTAAAATAAACTGGCTTAAATTATTTTAATTTAAATTATTATAATTTAAGATAAATCAATACATTATTGATGTCTAAGTTTGTCCTTCAACCTTTTGCCATCACAAACAATTTTTGCTATGAATATTCAGAAGTCATTTTGCAAGTGTGTGTATACATCTATATAGATATAGATATGATAAATTCCCATATGTGAAGTTCCCCGATTGAAAAATACATGTATTTGTTATTTTGAAAAAATATTTGCAAACTTTCTTCCGTTAGGATTGAAGTTTTGCTTCCACCAGCAGGATATGAGAGTGCCCATTTTATCCCAGCAACTTGACCAAAAAAATGACTTTGAACTTTTATATTTTTGCCCATTTAATGCAGTTTCAAATTTTTTCTTGCCACTTTTATTTGCATTTGTTTATCAAATTTTGCCAATTTTAAGTTTGGCATTTTAGACTTTTGTGGTTGCTGTTTATTAATGTAGTCAAATGTATCCTCTCACTGTTTCTAAATGATGAGTAAGAATGGCATTTTCCACCACACAATTATAATGGAATCTCCCACATTGTCTTCCGAGGCTTTTACACTATTATTTTTACATTTAAATCTTCAATCCACTTGGTTATAATTTAGTGTAATGCATATGATGGAACTCCAAATCCATCCTTTTCATATAGATATTCAGTTACCCGTTTATTCAAGTCTATAATTTGCTAACTGTCTTGGGTCTCGCTTTTAATCTACACTAAATTACCATACCATTTTGATTTATTTCCAGGTTTTTAATCATATTACCTTGGTCCGTTTGCCTGTCTTTCTAAAAAATGAATTTCTTACCTACCAGGGTTATGATTTACTTCTTAAAATGTAAAGGAAGACCCTGATGCAAATTGTTGCACTGGATTTAATTTTAACTACTGAAAAATAACTGGTGCTACGAAAGTGTGTGAAGGCTTGGGAAAAAGGTAGTCACAGTGAAAGTTGCTTTTTTTGCCAAAAATCTCTCCCCTTCCAGTCTTTCCATAATTCTTGAAATTATCACACAATGTATTCTGTAGGGTTACAGTGTGAATAGCTCCTTTTCAAATGCAAATATTAAACTGCTTAAAATGGTTTTTTTTAACAAAATAATACGTAGCTACAGGTAAATCTTAGACACAGCAGTCAAAATCCAGGGTAAATTACATTATATCAGAGGCACTGGAAAATCTTCAAGGATGTCTTCCATTTAAAAGATTTTATACCTTTCTGTTCCCTGTCCATTTATTTCCATAAAGCCATATTAGATTAATCCTGTAGGCAGCAATCTGCTGAGTACTGTGTCAGGAGCGCAGTAAAACTTCAAAAATACGGTTCTAAAATGAGGAATATTTTATCCAGAGTAATGATTGATGTTTACTGCTATCAGGGAGAGTTTGAGGATTGTTATGTTAGTAAGTTCCTTTTCTCATCCTTACATGTTAACAGATGCAACCTGAACTTCATTGCCAAAACTCGAAAAACATTCCCTAGAGCAGGGGCACAAACATAGGTCCATTTGATGGCAAAACATGAACTTCTTGATTGCAGCTCTTACAGGGACTTTTAAATGTACTGGAATACAGGAGAAGCCTGCTTTATTTCACCCTGTGTCTCAAGCCCAACAGATCTGAAAGACAAAGCCATCTCTGCTCATTGGTCATTTATTATGATATGAACAGTATCTAAATCCTTAGAAGAACAACAGAGGGCATCCTTACTTAAAATAGATTTTTTTTCTCTTTTTCCTCCCTACCATTTATTGTATTTTGCCATAGTTTTCTGCACACTTTTTATTGAGTTAAAATTTATATAACAAAACACAACTACATTTTACTTTTGAATTAATTTTATTAATATGTAATGTCATGAAATAAAATGCATTCATTTTAAGAGCACTTTTTAGTGAGTTTTGACAAATATGTACACCATGCTATACGCTTCCCCCCCAACACACGCATATTCAAAACCAAGAAATATTTCCACTCCCGGTGTACCTGCGTGCTCCTCTGTTCCCTTTGTAGTAGATTGTTCACGGCCCCTCCAGGTGCCTGACCCCAGGCAACCAGTAATCTGTTTGCCAGCAGAGATCAGCTTTGCTTTTCTAGAATCACATATTAATGAAAATCATGGTGTATGTACTTTTCTGTGTCTTGTTTTTTTCTCTCAAAAAAATGTTTTTGAGATTCATCCGTGTGGCTCAATGCCAGTTTTTAAATCTTCTCTGAGGTTGCCCATTTGAATAAAGCTGCTGTCTTATTAAATTGTAGACATTACATATTTGGATGCCAGTACTTTGTCAGATACATGTATTGGAATATTTTCTCTAGTCTATAACATGCCTTTCACCAGAAATCAGAAGATTTTATTTTTGATGAAGTCCAATTTATCCTTTCTTTGCCTTATATGCCCCAAATAAGATAGCTCTGCCTATTTTAAATTAAAAAACAAACTGTTTCTTGTTTTACAGGCATAGATTTTAGGTTTAATGATCCATTTTTAGTTCATCTTTCCGTATGGTATGAGGAAAAGATAGTAGTTTGTTTTTTCCCTCCCAAATGATATCCAGTTGTTCTGGCACCCTTTGTTGAAAAGGCTTTAATCTCCCCATGAAATTACCTTGGCACTTTTGTTAAAAATCAATTGCACATGTATGTACGGTTTACTTTCTGAATCCTTTCTGATCCATTGATCTATTACCAAATTACCTTCATTACTGTAGCCTGTTAAATACTGAAATAAGATGGTATAAATCCATATGGTATAAATATGTTCTACTTTTATAAAATTGTTTTGGCTATTCTAGGTGCTTTGTGTACCCACATCCTTTTAAAAATCAACTTAACAAATTTCTACAAAACACATCATGCTTTGATTGAGATTGCATTGAATCTATAGATCAATATAAGGACAACTGATATCCTAACATTTTTCAGACCAGGAGCATGGTATATATCTGCATTAATTTATGTCTTTAATTTCTCTCAGCAACGTTCTATAATTTTCAGTATACAAATCTTGCACGTATTTTGTTAAATAACTCCTTAAAATTTCATGTTTTTGATAATGTTGGAAACTTTTGTTGTTGTTGTTATTGTTGATGTTGTTTTGAAACTGTTCAAGGCAGGTATATAGGAATACAATTGATTGTTGAGAACTAACCTTGGTTCTTCTTGTTAGTGGCCTGAGATCATCTCTGAAAATTGTTCGCTGTTCACTTAACCCAGAAAACCCCACAAAATCATGCGAATCAAGAGATTCAGATCTTTGTGTTTACTTGTAGAACATGAGTGAAACTTTTCAGGCCATCAGGGGCATGCATACCCTAAAAACCACTAAGTATCTGAAGGATGTCACTTTATAGAAGCAATGTGTGCCATTTTGTCATTACAACAGTTGAGCCAGTTGGTGTGCTTAGGCCAAGAAGTGGGGCTGGATACAGGCTCAGTGACCCAAAAAGAGTGCTGAAATTTTGCTGCACATGCATAAAAGTGCAGAGAGTAATTCTGAACTTAAAAGTTTACATGTAGATTCTCTGGTCATTAAGCACATCCGGATGAAAAAAGCACCTAAGATACAGAACTTACAGAGCTCATGGTTGGATTAAACTATACATGAGTTTCCCCTGTCACACTGAGTTGATCCTCAGTGAAAAAGAATAGATTGTTCCTAAACCAGAAGAGGAAGTTGCACAGAAGAAAAAGATATCCCAGAAGAAACTGAAGAAACAAAAACTTGTGACCCATGAATAAATTCAGCATAAAATAATTGCAAATAAAAGTAAACAACAACAACAAACTAACCTTGTATCTTACTACCTTACTAAATTAACTTATTATTTGTAGTAGTTTTTTATAGATTCCTTAGAATGATCTACATACTTGGTCGTGTCATCTACAAATAACAGTTTTGCTTCTTCCTTTTCAATCAGTATGCATACTATTTATTTTTCTTGCTTGTTGGACTGGTAAGGATCTTTATGATGCTGAAGAGGAGGGTTCAGAAGGAACATCCGTGGCTTGCTCATATCTTAGGGGAAAGCTTTCAGAACTGCATCATTAAGAATATTGAGGACTTCCCTGGCCATGCAGTGGTTAAGACTCCTTGCTTCCACTGAAGGGGGCACGGGATCAATCCCTGGTTGGGGAACTAAGAGCCCACATGTCGTATGGCATGGCCCAAAAAAAAAAAAAAAAAAAAAGATTATTGAGAGTTTTCCTCATTGATGGGTATTGAATTTTGTCATTTTTTTTTCACCTTTTAGTATATGCATGTGGTTTATCCCTTTCTTTCTGTTAGTAAAGTAAATTACTCTGATTCACCTTTCCATGTTAAACCCAATTTGGTCATGCTGTATTACATCTTTATGTGTTGCTGCATTCTATGTTCTAATATTTTGTTAAGGATCTTTGCCATTATGTTTAGCAAGGTATTATTGTACACATTCTGGGGTTTTTCCCCACAGACTTGTGATGTTTCACTTTGATTAGTTTTGGAAAATTGTATACACCATGAAACAAATACTTAAAAAAAGTACAGGACATTTCAGTTACACCAGAAAGTTCTCTCCTGCCTCCTTACCCTGCGGGTAACCATTGTTCTGATTTCAATCACCATAACTTAGTTCTGCTTGTACTAGAACTTTATATAAATAGAATCATACTGAAGTCTTATACTTCTCTATTTTTACTCAACCTGATATTTTTGTGATTCATTCATGTTTTTTTCCACGCAGAAGTAGATTTTTTCCCCTTTATTGCTGAATGGTAGTTCATTTGGTGAATATACTACAATTATTTTAAAAATCTCCTTGTTGAAGGACATTTGGCTTGATTCCAGATTTTGATGAGTATGAATAAGGGTCCGAGAAGATTCCCGTAGAGGATTTTTGGGGGACATATGTTTTTATTTTTCTTGGGTAAATATACCTAAGAGTAGAATTGCTGGGTCATAAGACAGACGTATATTTAAATTTAAAAAAAAACACAGAAGAGTGTTTCAAAGTGATTATACAATTTTTCTTTCCTGCCCACAATGTATGAACATTCAAGTTGCTCCACGTCCTCATCGCCATTTTGTATTTTCAGCCGTTTTGATTTAAGTCCCTTTACTGCATATAAGAGGGTTTTTAAATATTGTTTTAATTTGCATTTCCGTGATAACTGATGAAGTTAGAAGTATTTCTATGTGCTTATTGGTTATTCACTTACCTTTCTTTTTAATTGCCTCTTTATGTTCTTAACCCATTTTAATTAGATTGTTTTTCTTTTAATAGTTTAGTATTTCTTCATGTTTTCTAGATACTATGCTTTTGCCTGGCTTTGGTCTACTGATTCATTTCCTTAATTGTACTTTTGATGAGCAAAACATTTAAATTCTGATAAAAATCCAATCATTCTTTTCTCCGTTTTAATTGTTAATTTTTATGTCTTATATTAAAAAATCTTTGCTTATACCCAGTTTGCAAAAGTATCATCTTATGTTTTTCTTTAAAAAACTGTATAGTTCTACCTTTGTATTTATGCCCATGATCTATCTTGAGTTAATTTTTGTACATGAAGCATAGTCATGGTAGAGGTTCTTTTGTTCATATGGATACCCAATATTACAAAATTATTTATTAAAAAGCTTCTCTTTTTTTATCAAATTGAATTGATGCTTTGGTTGAAGATTAATTAACGGTATAGGTATGATTCTATTCCTGGACTCTTCATTGTGTTCCAGTGATTTATGTGGCTAGCTTTCAACCAATACTACACTATCTTGATTACTATAGCCCTATAGTAAGTCTTGAATTCAAATACTGAGAGTCCTTCAACTTTGTTTTCATTCTTAACCGTTTTTCTTCTCTGGCCATTCTAGATCCTTTGTATTTCAATATTAATTTGAGAAGGAACTTGCTAATATATTTTTTAAAGCCTGTGGGATTTTAATTGAGATTGTGTTGAATCTGTAGATCAGCTCCATGAACATTGTATATGTTTCTATTTACTTAAGTCTTCTTTAATTTTCTCTCAGCAGTGTTTCATAGTGTTTAGGTCTTGCATGCCTTTTGTTAAATTTACCCAAAGGTACTTGATGGGTTATATTTAATTATTTTGAAATTCAATTAATTTTAAATTTGATTTCAAATTGTTTATGATTACTGTAGAGAAATAAATTAATTTTGTATTGACCTTGCTAAATTAATTTATTAATAATGATAGGTTTTTATAAATTTTATAATGTGCCCTACATACAATCACATTAGCTGAGAATAATGACAGTTTTTTACTTATTCCTTTATATACTTAATGTCATTTTTTTCTTGCTAGTATCTTCATGAACCACTACATTAGGCCCTCCAGATGTTATTTTTTTAACTTTGTTTTGATTGAAACATAGTTTTCTCTTTTTTTAACAGCTTTCATAAAATATAATTGACTAAAACAAACTGTACATATTTAAATTGTACAATTTGATAACTTTTGACATATGTATATCTGTAAAATCATTGCCAGAGTGAAGAAAATTAACAAACCAATTATTGCCAAAAATTTCCTCTTGCCCCTGTAATCTCCCATATTGTTCCTTCCCATATCCATTTCCAGTCCCTCACTGCTACTGGGCTGCTTTCTGTCACTATAGATTAGCTAACATTTTCTAGAATGATATGTAAGTGGAACCATACATTACTCACTATTCTTTGACTTATTTTGCTCAGCATAATTATTTTGAGATTCATCCATATTGTTGTCTGTATAAATAATTTATTTTTATTGCTGAGGACTATTTCATTGTAAAGATATACTACAGTTTGTTTACCATTCACCTTTTGATGGGCATTTGGGTTGTTTTCAGTTTTTGGCTAATAGCAATAATGTTGCTATAAACATCTGTGTACAGATTTTTGTAAGAACGTAGTCTTTCTCCTGAGCAAATACTCAGTAGTAGAATGTCTAGATCATATGGGAGATGCAAATTCCCAAGCTGTTTTCCAAAATTGTACCTTTTTATATTCCAGCAGTGTTGGAGAAATCAACTTGCCCCAAATATTTGTTAATATTTAGTGTGGTTAGTTTTGTTGACCTAAAACAAATAGACTGCCAGATATTTCTCCAGCAAAGATGGATTTATTTAGGATTAGCAGAGAATTGCAGGTTGGGGTCTACAACCATGGCAAGTCATGTGCAAGTCCCCTCACAGCAAAGGAAGGCGAATACATTTAGAGAGGCAAAAAGAAAGTTGGGAAGGCTCTAGTAAACAAAGAGTCCGTGGCTCTTCATTGGCTGAGTCCTTGCCAGGAGAGAAAAGGAGTCTTCCTTCTTCCTGTTAGGCTCTGCTATCCTTCTAGGGTGTGAGAGCCTCCGCCTCTGGTTTCCAGACTCTATTTAACTGAGGTTTCTGTTTATTAATTATTATACTCTTTTAAAAATATTATATTATATTTTTATTATAATATATATATATTATATTATATTTTTATTATAATATATATATATATTATATTATAAAAATATTAGTAACCCTAATACGTGTATAGTGGTTACTCATTCTAGTTTGAATTTGCATTTCCCTAATGGCTCATAATGTTGACATCTGTTTATATGCTTATGTATGTCATGAAATTAAAATAAACTAGGTAGTTATAAATGACACATTTGCGAGAAAAAAACAACGTGGCAAGAAAACACGGATTTATTTATGCTTTAATAAGTTATGAGCAGAATAATTAGTATGTATGAATTACAGTTGCAGTATCTTGGCACTGGTAAATTTATCTGATTGTTACACTATCCCAAGCTTAAAATATATTTGAATATTAAAAAACAAAAATATGTATTTCAAATATTAATATTTCTTTTCATTAGAATATTTCTTTCTGAATATTCCTCTAGTTTTACAGCGCACACACATGCACACACATACTTTAAAAAATAAAATTAAGTTATTATAAAAAGGAAACAGTATCATACTGAGACTTACAAATTCTTAACTGTACTATTCTTCTGATACTGCATCTGATATAGCTCCCAGGTGATGTAATATGCTTAATACATTTCTCATTAGTAGTGAATAATTTGTGTTATTTCATAGGATCCATCCTGTGACAAATATCAACTTAAATTTAGTAGTACTGTCAACAACTGTGCTGCAAATTGTCTATGAGAAGACTTTACAGGAATTAAATCCACAACCTTAACTATGTTGTCAATCTTTTCTAATAAATGAGTTAACTTATATAGGACTGGTTTCTGTACGTGGTCAGAAATGTAAAATAATGCTGAATATTTATGAATTTTGGACTCAGATGACCTGGGTTTGATTTTGAGGTCTGAAATGTATTAAGTATATATTGATAATTTTAGACAGATAATTTAATCTCATTGCACATCAGTTTCATATTTTATATGATTGCATTAAAATCTTTTTTTTTTTTAAAGGAATTCCTTTATTTTTATTATTTATTTATTTTTAGCTGTGTTGGGTCTTCGTTTCTATGCAAGGGCTTTCTCTAGTTGCAGCAAGCGGGGGCCGCTCTTCATCGCGGTGCGCGGGCCTCTCTCTATCGCGGCCTCTCTTGTTGTGGAGCACAGGCTCCAGACGCGCAGAGCTCAGTAGTTGTGGCTCACGGATCTAGTTGCTCCGCGGCATGTGGGATCTTCCCAGAGCAGGGCTCGAACCCGCGTGCCCTGCATTGGCAAGCTGACGCTCAACCACTGCGCCACCAGGGAAGCCCTAAAATCTTTTTTATATGTCACAAATAGTAAGTATAAGTTTACAGGAATAAAACTAACAAGAAATGTTTCAATCAATACATTTTTTTTGATTGCCTATAATGTGCCAGTCCTAGTGTTAAACCAGAGATTGTTTTTTTTTGGCCGTGCTGCGTGGCATGAGGGATCTTAGTTTCCTAACCAGGGATCGAACCTGCGCCCCCTGCAGTGAGAGCATGGAGTCTTAACCACTGGACCACCAGAGAAGTCCCTAAGCCAGAGATTTAGTTATGAGTAAGTCACATGTGATTCCTGCCTTCAAGGGAGTTATATTTTAGTAGAGAAGATAAAGCTAAGGAAGTGAGAATTCAGTAAAAATATCTAAGACTAAAGGAGTTAAATAGGCAAATGAGGAAAAGAGATAATATACCAGGCAGAGCAACTTCCGCAGGCAAAAGCCAGTAACTGAGAGAAAATGACATTAAAATTTTGTGTCATGGCTAAGGTTTAGAAAATAACAGTAGAGAATGGCACAAGATGAGCCAGGAGGCTTGTGCTGGAGACCATGTAAACATATTACTAACGTTGCAATTAATCCTTAAGACAACTGAACAACTAGGTTGAACTGTACTAAATTGCTGTCCTTATAGATGAAAACAACTCTTGGGTTCAAGCTTAATAAATAATAATAAATCATAAAATAGGATGAATAATCATACCTGACATATAAGAATAGAGATTTACATGATCCAATATATTTAAAGTGCTTAGAACAATGTTATACTGTGTTAGCTATATTTTTAAAAGGCAATGGCGGGGGCTTCCCTGGTGGCGCAGTGGTTGAGAATCTGCCTGCTAATGCAGGGGACACGGGTTCGAGCCCTGGTCTGGGAAGATCCCACATGCCACGGAGCAGCTGGGCCCGTGAGCCACAACTACTGAGCCTGCGCGTCTGGAGCCTGTGCCCCGCAACGGGAGGGGCCGCGATAGTGAAAGGCCCGCGCACCGCGATGAAGAGTGGCCCCCACTTGCCGTAACTAGAGAAAGCCCTCGCACGAACCGAAGACCCAACACAGTCAAAAATAAATAAATAAATAAATAAAGTAGCTATTAAAAAAAAAAAAAAAAGGCAATGGCAACAATGATGGGGAAAAGATGACCAATAAGAGGTTATATTTAGAAAATGTGAGATTATTTGGAAATTTATTGGTTATAAAGGAGATGGAATAAATCTGGGGTTTTAAGGATGATCTTCACGTTTCTAGCTTGATGCAAGTGATTTGTACCGTTTCTTGTCAGCATGAACAGTGTTCAGATATCACATCTCGGGGAGCTCAGTTTTGGACATGAGGAGTTGGGGATGGCAGTGGAATGTGGACAGAGAGGTGTTTGGTATAAAGTTTTGGCATAAATGCTGTTAGGAAATATCAATATAAGAGTTGCTAGCATGTGGATGATAATTGAAGGCATAGGAAGGATGAGTTATGGGTGTCCCAGGGAGAGTGTGGGCAGTGGACAAAGTGAAGGCATTATGCTGTAGCTCTGAAATACACCCGCTTTTAAAGGGTAGATGGGAGGATGGAAAAATAGGGTAAGAGACTAAACAAAAGTAATTTGAAAGCAGGAGATATGTTGTCTTAAAAGTCAAAGGAGGAAAGTATTTTGAGGACAAATCATTTCATGTGGAAAGCAGTCAAATTTAGTGGGGTCAGTTGGTGCGTCACCATGAGTGAGTATTCTGTACTGCTGCTTTTCCTCCATGCACGTTTCATTTCCTTATTTTTCTCTGCCAAGAAATATACTTCATGTGTCACTCACAGGGAGCACAGTGTACAAAAATCAGCTAAAGAAGACTGTTATTCATAATAACCTTCTTGATAAAAGCCAAGAATGATAGTTTCAATATATTACAAAATAGACACATGCTTTTTTCCTTTGCTAAATGACTACAGTAGTGACTGAGATAAATGCATAAGAAAAGGCAGAAAGGGGAATTCCCTGTCCATCCAGTGGTTATGACTCAGCACTTATACGGCCATGGCCAGGGTTCAATCCCTGGTTGGGGAGCAAAGATCCCGCAAGCCGCGTGACGCTCCCCCTCTCCCCCCCAAAAAAAGAAAAGGCAGAAATTTTGAAAATGAAAATTTAATAATTTAAATTATTACTATTTAAAGTCATTAACATTCATTGCGAACAAAGTGGGAAAGAATGTCAATCTTTTAATTCACAAATAAACTAAACAAATAAATATCACAATTAAAAAATTTTTTTAAATAAATTTATTTATTTATTTTATTTTTGGTGTGTTGGGTCTTCGTTGCTGTGCGCAGGCTTTCTCTAGTTGTGGTGAGCGGGGGCTACTCTTCATTTCGGTGTGCGAGCTTCTCATTGTGGTGGCTTCTCTTGTTGTGGGGCACGGGCTCTAGGCACATGGGCTTCAGTAGCTGTGGCACACTAGCTCAGTAGTTGTGGCTCGTGGGCTCTAGAGCATAGGCTTAGTAGTTGTGGTGCACGGGCTTAGTTGCTCCGCGGCACGTGGGATATTCCTGGATCAGGGATCAAACCCATGTCCCCTGCATTGGCAGGCATATTCTTAACCACTGTGCCACCAAGGAAGTCCCTAAAATTTTTTAAAGAAAGTTTTATAAGGAGTTGGAACACTCCAGGTTACCAATGGACTATAAGGACCACGCAATGGAGGCCTATTGCCTCACTTAACTTGTGGTGCCTTTTGAGGAGAATACTGACCTGAACGCAGTGTTGGCCTGTATGATGTGTTTATCACAGTTCAACAGAATATTTTGGAGATTGTGTTATCCCTAATCGTTTTCATTAAAGAATAATTTCTGAAATATTTTCATTTTCATATGTGATGCCTATCGTGGAAGATATTTATAATCTAGTTTTACAAACATTCTTAGGATGTGAAATAACAAATTATATATATTTGTCCCAATAATTCTGATAAAATTAAGTGTAAGGGTAACAGAAAATTTACACCGATGGGAACTTATATTACAAATTAATTTGCATAACAACCTGAACACTAATGATTAAATATTACTTATGTTTGTGGCGTGAGAGGGTTGAAGAGGTCATTGATGATATAACAATGAAATCACTACTTATTGTTTAGATTATATAACATTTAATTCTGTCACCTAAAAATGGAGTATCAGTGTTACTATACTCCTCTCCAAGAAAATGGTATGAAATAATGTGTTATCATCAATAAATGTAGATGAGCTGGGCAGGAGTTAGCAGGGCACTTCCTTATAGTTTCTTTGCAGAGTCAGCCTGTTTCATTATTGACCGTTAAAAAATTGATGTCCTGGTTTAACATGCTGACCAAGCACTTTATGTCTCCTGGATTACTTTAGAGAGGTTGGTGAAGCATAGGAGAAGGTTAGGGCCATCAGTTGCTGGCAAAATGCGGAGTATATAGCAGCAAGCTAAGTGGAGTGGCTGTAAGATCAAAACTCTTAGAGACTTACAGTTTATCAGGAGGTTAATTGGGGAAAGAAGAAAATAAATCAGTAGCATAGAAGAGGAGATTAGAGGAAGAATTGTAACAAACTAAGTAAAGTGCAAATAAAGTGCAAAACAGAAGAAATAGGGAAAATGTTATCCTACTCACCTGGAGATAGAGAATTATGAATTTAGAGAAACCCACCAGAATAGATGAAATTACCATTTCTGAATATGAACTCTTATGATTTGTTCGAGTATCTCATAGAAGCAGAAGTGAAATAATTCTGAGTGTTTGAAAGATCTACAGCTTTAATGAAATGAAAGTGATTTTGGGGTGGGGATTTTTAAACATGCTATTAATTTATAGTTTTGCCTTATCATGCACAACAATGTGAATTATTACTAACATTAGTTATTGTTTTCCGTTTCATAGATTTCTACATTCATTAAACTGACATTGCAAATGTATCAGTGACATTTTTCCTCCAAGGTCCAGTTGGAATCTCTTTAAATAAGTGAGCTGATGTCATCTTAACTTTGAGTGATACTGAGATCAGGTCAATACCTAAGGATGAGAATGCACTTTCATTAATAAAAAAAGAAACAATAAAAGAAAGCATCTAATAAATCACAATCTTCTTTGATGGCTTTAGAATGAAACCTCATTCTGTAATTCCCTTTCAATCAGAAAGAACATTATCATGTATTTTTTACTTCTCTTGCAAACTATTTTAAAGAAACCTTCAGCATTTACCTAAGTAACCTTACTACCGGCTCAAAACTTAATTTCTCTGAACCTTCTCAATTTCTGTTAAACTAAGTGAACATTTCTATTATGGTATTAAACTTAAAAATATTCCTTAGAAAATCCAGAATAACTGGCAATTTTGATTTTTATTGATTACTACATCCCCCATGGAACATCAAATATATTATTTCTGATGTTTGTTTTAGGAATAGTTCCAGAAAATATACAGAAATTTGAAATAATAATCCAACTTAGAAAAAAAAAGAAAAAGAATGAAATTGGCACACTGGATTGGACAGCATAGGAAAGTAGTCAAGAACAGGGACAAATCTTGGCTGTGTGATTTACTGACTGTGTGATTCCAGACAACTTTCTACTTCAGTTTCCTCTTGTGAAAATCAAATATACTAGTACCTAATTCATAGAGTTGTGAGGATTTGATAAGGTGATATATATAAATTACATAGAATAGCACTCTCTCTCTATAAGTGCATATATGTGTGTATGTGTCTGTGTGTGTGTGTGTGTATATATATATATATATATATATGTATAAAATTATTGCCTAAGGAAAGCCAGGGATTGCTGACCAAATTATATCTATAAATGACAAAACAAAACTAGTTTATCATTTAGAGATCCATGATTGGTTATTAACAAAATTTAACATTGTTTTCTAATTTATGAAGACAATTGTCTAATTCTATTCAGGCTGCTATAACAAAAATACCATAGACTAGGTGGCTTATAAACAACAGAAATGTATTTCTCACAGTTCTTGAGGCTGGGAAGTCTAGGATCCAGGCACTGGCAGATTTGGTGTCTGGTAAAAAGCCCAATTCCTGGTTCATAGATGTCTGTCTTCTGTGTCCTCACATGGCATAAAGGGCTGGAGGATTCTTTAAGGTCCCTTTTATAAGGGCATTGCCCACCCTCTTGATGTAACCACCTTCCAAAGGCACCACCTTTAAATATACTCATATAAGCAATTAGGTTTCAACATATGAATTTTGAGTGGGGATGAATGCAGTCTGTAGCAACAATCCAGAAAATATGTCTGTGTGAATGCAAAGGCTGTCTCCTACAATCATGGTCTAGAGATCGTTTGCTCAATAGAACATTCTGTGATGACTAGAATGTTCTATAATCTTTATTGTCCAGTATGGCAGCTACTAACTTCATGTGGCTCTTGAGCCCTTGAAATGTGGCTAGTTTAAATGATGAACTAAATTTTCAATTTTAATTAATTTAAATTTAAATAGTCACGTGTGTCTCATGGCTACTATATTGAATATCACAGACGTAGAAGATATGATAGAGGACCTAGAAATTTATTTTTAATTATATTTTATTTTGTTTACAGGTTATAAAAGACTGCACAGTCTTTTCAACAAATTTGCACGCTGTATAAACAATAATAAAGGGAAAACTGCCTATAGTTTCAAAATGTATAAGAAATAACCTCTCATAAAACCTAAGTAGATTTTCTCCCAGATTTAATCATAAATGTGTATAAAAATTCTTTGTGCTTTTGTTTTTTGAATAGTTGGTATCATAATGTGTAAAAACTAGGGAATTTCGAAAAATGGGTACTTACGTACAATGTTTTTGGGGTCATTGGGTGCCTCTGGAAATGGAGGCAAATTTGTTTGTGTTTCAAGAAAAGGTATTACCAATATCAGACAAATGCAAATGGGCAGATGTTCCAAAAAATAACTGATCAGTACTCATCAAAATTGTTGATATCATGATGAACTGGTGTGATGTGGAATGCAATGTGGAGCACTAGATTGGGTTCCGGATCAGAGAAAAAGAAAAAGTACCTTAAGAGGGGGGACAGTGGTAAAACTCAAACAGGTTTGTAGCTTAGTTAATAGTGTTTTGGATGATAATTGTTCGATAGTTACATAAATTGCTAACATTAGGGGACGCTGAGTGAAGGAAATATGTGAATTCTATAATATTTAACAACTTCTTTGTCAGTCTAAAATTATTTTAAAATAAAAAAAAATTCACCAAATTATGTAGCTTTAAACATACGCATTCAGTAAATTTTCTTGAACTGAATCAGACTTCAGTTAGCAACATGTACCTTTCTGTATTCCTCCTGCCCATTTTCCTTCAGCTTAAGCATAATGGCAACACACATCATACAAGTTGTGTGTATGCAGGAAAATGGCTTAATCTCTCTGAAGTTTAGTTTCTTCACTTAAAAAATCAAATAAAACCTGTTGCCTGCCTGACTCATAGGATGGTTGCCAGATTCAGATAAGGTTTGGGAAAGGAAACTTTAGCTCAAAGCTTTTCCCTCCTTATTGAGCCTGAAACTCTAAACTTCATTGATTTATTGTATAAATATTGAATGGGTATCTAGTACAGCATATAAAATCATGGCTCTCAAAGTGTGCTAACCTAATGGAAAACACAACAAAGTCAACAGATAAGCAAATCCTTTAGGATTCCACGTTAGGAGAATCTTATTCGATTTTGGATATCAAAAAGTTTTCTCTAAGGTGAATGTGATTTTGAGATTTAAATAATTAATATGTATTATCAGATGAAATATGACTTTTGATCCAAAGACCTGTTAAACACATAACCTGTTTAGGAGATAAACTTCAGCATGACTAGACAGTAGTGAAGTGAACAACGGGAGCTTTAATTGTTTAACTTAAGACAGAAATTATATCATGATGCCTCTTGAACATCATGCTAAAAGATTGTTATCTTTAAGGTTTGGGGGAGGAAGTATGGATTTTAAGCAGAGGTTTTGGAGGCCTGTCATAATGATTGCATTTTGGAAAAATCATTCTATTGAAATGTGGAAAGAAGATTGATGAATCTTTTCATGAATCTGTATGATTTATCCAGGAATCCTAAAAATAAGCTTTGGTAGGAAATGGTAAAAATAATTACAGGTGCTACTGTTCTTGCAATAGCAGTGGGAGCAGGAAAGAAGAGATTCCTTAGGTTTAAGGAAAGGTAATTGGTATGCATTATGACCCAGCTAGATGTTGGGAATGAGAGTAGTAATCGGTGGCATCCTTGATCTTGGGTGGTCAGTTAATTATGCAAGATTATGTACATCAGGAATTTGTGTATGGAGATGGGGATTTAGAAGCTGTCAATAAATATACTGTAGTTGAAAGGAAACATCACGAGAAAAGATTATTAGTGAAAAGTATACACCGCAAGACAAGAGAAGGGCTGGAGGATGAAAGAAAAAAAGAGTACAGAGGAGTGTTGAGTAGGAGTAGTGAGAGACTGAAGAAACATCAAACATGGAAAGGGTTTGAAATTCATTAATGATGCCAAATACTGAAGAGCGGCTGAGATGCTGACTTGGCACTCAGTTGTTCACTGGTGACCTGGAAAACAGACTTGGTAGAATGGCAGGAATCCAGAAAGCAGCATGGAAAAAGAGTAAATGGGAAATAGTAAAATTGGAAAGGCAACTATGGCTAGTTCTCTCAAGAAGCCCCTCTGAATCTGTATCTCTAGCTAAACAAAATTGTTGAACTCAGTTATCTTGAGGGACTCTTAGCAACTCTAAAGTTCCACGTAAATAGTACTGAATAGAGCATTGCATCACTTCTCTATAAGTTATGTATTTGGACTGAGTGATCAGAATTCTTAGTTGGTATGCTCTTATAAGAACCATATTCTTTTTGAATTCCCTATTCAGCATACACATTAATGATGTTAAATGATCAAGGAGGCTATTAACATTCCATTGTTTTAAATTTTGTCAGCAGATTTGATAAAAATAAAAAATACAGCAGTTTCTCTTTTCTCTACCCAAGTAATAATTATCGTACTTGTTTGCTTCTGCTTATTTCTATGTTGAAATATAAATGAAATGTAGTCTAAGCGCTAGTTCCCTTTGTTTATATACTTTATTTTAATTTATCTTTAAAATGAAGTATTAAAGATTATTTTGAGTGCCTCAAATTTCTGCTAAAAGTTTTATCATAAGATAGTGTAAAATGTGCAAGTCGCATGGCAGAAAAGATTATTCCAGCCCAACTGAAAATTCTTCCCTGTATGTTCCTTGGCATGTTAATCAATCATGAACATGAAGGAACAGCTGGTGCCAACTAGTCTCATTGACAAGGAAGTGCTAGCTTCTGGAAATAGATGGTCCAAGATTTCCTTATGTTGATTTCTTTAACCCTCTCTCTCTCTTGCCTTCTTTCTAGTTTCCTCCCTACCCTCTTTTCACACATACACACACACACACACACACACACACACACGCTCACGCATGCATGCACACATGCACACATGATTCATGGCCAAACAAATAGGCATTTTGATCAACTTATTCATGATATCATGATTAGACACTATAAAGAACCATACAATTAAAAAACATAGCTTGGGGCTTCCCTGGTGGCACAGTGGTTAAGAATCCACCTGCCAATGCAGGGGACACGGGTTCGAACCCTGGGCCAGGAAGATCCCACATGCCACGGAGCAACTAAGCCCGTGCGCCACAACTACAGAGCCTGCACGCTAGAGCCCTCAAGCCACAACTACTGAGCCTGCGCTCTAGAGCCCACGAGCCACAATTACTGAGTCCACATGCCACAACTACTGAAACCCGCGTGCCTAGAGCCCGTGCTCCGCAACAAGAGAAGCCACCGCATTGAGAAGCCCGCACACTGCAACGAAGAGTAGCTTGCCACAACTAGAGAAAGCCTGCACGCAGCAATGAAGACCCAATGCAGACAAAAATAAATAAATAAAATAAATTTATTAAAAAATAATAAAAGCTTAAAACAATTAAAAAGTAACTTTAAAAAAAACATAGCTTGGGAAACATTGGGATTTATTTTTATTTATTACTAAGCATGTGTTCATTTCCCTTGATTATGAATAAATTTCTTTTTAGAGACTAAATTATCATATTCAAACATTTATGAATACTGGCCCCTAATACATTGAACAAATATGGTTATCAGTCTTGATTTTAATGTATATATTATTTCTTCTTGAATTCCTGATGCCATTTTTATTGTATTCCTTATTATGCATACCACAGATGAAAATCCTCAGAAAGTATTTCAATATGCATTTAGAAAAATTTGTACTAATTCTGGATTTGCAGATTGCTGTATCACTCTTTTCAAATGGGTGGTCCCCAGTCATTTGTTTGAATACTATAATTGTATATTTCTGTAAATTTGTTTTAGGTGTTGTTTTAGAATAAAGTCAAAAGAAGATATTTATTATAGTTTGTAAAAGGTAGCTAAAATAATGTAAAATTCCTAGAACTGAATAAAAAGGGTCTTACAGAGACAGAAAACATCACAATTTCATAGTGAATTGGAAACAGTATGTGTCACCTTGGCAAAACCACCTTTGTTTGTAAACATTACAAAACAGTG
The DNA here is from genome assembly GCF_009873245.2 of Balaenoptera musculus. NCBI lineage: Eukaryota > Metazoa > Chordata > Mammalia > Artiodactyla > Balaenopteridae > Balaenoptera > Balaenoptera musculus. The sequence goes on along the minus strand of NC_045800.1, from coordinate 76,832,004 downwards.
TTACCTAAGCAGGAGGAAGAAAATGGAGTGATAAATTACATGAAAGGTTCTCCATTATAAGAAACATACAGGAGGAAAAAAATTGTGTTTAAAGGAGAAAGGAACAGATTCTGTTCAGCTTAGAAATTTCGCCAGTGAGGAAAATGAAGATAAGGGAGATTAAATTGTTTGCTCTAAACCACAAAGCTATTTACTTAATGAAACAGGTGGGAAAATAATATTTTCTTTAATTCAGAATTATAACTAGTTTTTCATTAAAATGCATTTCGCTTGCATTATGCTTCCAAATTACGATTATATTGTTGGCAATAATTCATCTTCTCTAAATAAATACACAGTTTAATCTGAATATTTACAGACAAAATAGGATTGGGATACCCTCATTAGTTAGAGATTTAAATGTAATTTGTGCCTAATAAGCAAGAAAGCCAAATTGTAAGAAAACCAAGTAGGCTATTACTGCAAATAATGAATACATTTAGTAGATGCTAATTCTAGAGTACATACATTACACTTAACTCTACATCGTTTGTACTGCATAACTCTACAATATATCAAATAGGTGATCCATGAAAACATTCACTAATATTTCAGAGTTTAAGCTTAATTTTCCTTTCTATAAAATGGAGGCCTTAGACTATTTGTCCTTTAAGATTTCATCTGAGTTTTAAAACTTTTCTAACTTTTACATCTGATACTAAGTAATATCAATTTTATGACAAAGCATTAAGTAATGGAACAGTATATCTTTACAGTAGAATTGTAGAAGAGCTCATTTCTTTTAGCTCTTGTCTCCTTGCCGTTGGTCTCTACTTCTAGGACTACCCTTCACACTGTCAGAGTTATAATATTTCAATGAGAGAACAAGAAACACAATAGAAAACTCTCAACCCACCTTTCTTTTAAAAAACAAATACACAACAACATCAAATGAAATGGTTTCAACACCTGAAAACTCACCCCCTGAGGTCCCCAGGCATCTCAGAAGGCAGGGGTTAGGCTTAAGTCTAAAAATAGAGGGATTGTTCGAACCTCCCCAGAGGGAGCAGGTCAGTGGCTATGTACCCTCTGAAACCTCTTAGCATCAGCTAGATTGTGACCCTTCTACCTACACCACTACGGGAGACTGCATTTCCTCTCTGAAGATTTAAAATCTGAGAAATTGCGAACTAAGGACTGCCAGGTGCAGAAAAGTTTAGTGTTGAGGTTCAGGAATACAAACATCAAATGGAAGTCAAAAGGCTGAAAGAAACTGCTCCAAGCCCTCTTGCTCCACCTTATCTAAGAATACAGGCAGCCAGGAGAATCCTCTCCAGAGAGAGCATTCCTCTAGATACTAACATTTGGGAAATTCTCAGTGAAAAATTAACTTACTATCTGTTCATTCTACAGGGAAGCCTACATGTTAATAAGTCCTGGCCATGCACACCTAACTTCCAATCAACATGATTAGTTTTTAAAGAGCAAAAGGAATTCTACTTCAGGAAATACAGTTAAGGTGAATTGGTCTCCTTCCACTGTAAACATATAGACATTCTTGATTAAATATATTTTATATTAAACTATACTGTTCTTGTTAATACATTTGTATTTTATTAGAAAATCAATAAGTGTCCAGATTCAAATGACAAAGAAAGGAAACAAATTGGTAGCATTAAGTTGGAGCTGATGTCAAATAACCCAGATGGATTGGGTCCTACTTCCAACTTTTTGTGACCATTTAGGCATAAATGTGACTTTATTAATAGATAGCATCACATACACAGTACTCCAGAGTAAAAATGTCTTCATAATAAAAAATACGTAACAGTGAATTTTGTTGACATAATATAATACTATGTTATAATTAACATGATTTCTCTTTTTTTATTTTTAATTTTATTTATTATTTATTTTTGGCTGTGTTGGGTCTTCGTTTCTGTGCGAGGGCTTTCTCTAGTTGCGGCAAGCGGGGGCCACTCTTCATCGCGGTGCGCGGGCCTTTCACTATCGCGGCCTCTCTTGTCGCAGAGCACAGGCTCCAGACGCGCAGGCTCAGTAATTGTGGCTCGCAGGCTCAGTAGTTGTGGCTCGCAGGCTCAGTAGTTGTGGCTCAGGGGCTTAGTTGCTCCGCGGCATGTGGGATCTTCCCAGACCAGGGCTCGAACCCGTGTCCCCTGCATTGGCAGGCAGATTCTCAACCACTGCGCCACCAGGGAAGCCCCTAATTAACATGATTTCTAATCTAAGGATGTACCTAGGGAGTTACTTTCAGCCAATAGTCATGCCTCATAACACTATTTTTCTTCCATGTCAAGAAAAAAAGTGAGAACTATCATCTATGTATAGACTATTGTACTAACCTCTAGCCACTTTGTTTTTTAACTTTTAGCCTATCTGTCCAATTGTTTTGACAATTCTCCTTGTACAAGGTCTAGAAAGAATTAAAGTAATACCAAATAATGGCAACTAAGATGTAGAGAAAATAATTTTGTTTTTTACCTAGAAAATGTTATTAGCATAAATAAATCTTTTTCAAGCCATTAAAAAGGTGAGTTTAGAAATATAAAATTACTGATTTCAAGAAAATATAAGATTTAGTACTCTGAATCATCTATTATTTTTCTTGATGTAAGCAGCTTATTAAATGGGCTGAACTCAATGCGCGTGTAAATGCCTTAATTTATCTCCAACTGCTGGTATCTGGAGATCAGAGATGTGACGTCTCTCACATCCTCCCACTCTGGATGACATCTCCAGCACACACCTTATTTTTTCAGAAGTTGAAGGAAGTGAAGGAGGCAGGAGAGGAAAGGGACAGGTTATTTGTTTGGTTGTTCATGTTGTTGTTTATTCACATTTAACTGTCCTGCTATGGCAGGTCTTTCTTGGTTAATACTCATAACCATAAATGCCCAAGATATGGCAGTCGCTCCAAAGCTTACTTGGAGATACACGCATATGCTGTTTGGAGGCCCCGTGGGAGAAACACTAGTATGTTTCATGATATGGACAAGGCACATTCTGGCTGCAGTCTTGCCACATGTCCCTATTTTTGCTCCTTTGCAAGAAGTAAAGTCTATACCCTTTAAACAGTTGAGGTCTGCTAATCTTGGCAGTATGCCTACTTTGGAAAAATACTTGCAAGACGGCTCTGTTCAGCTATCATCCAAAACAGCCATGTGCCAGTCAATTCCCACATCTTTGAATGTCGATCCAGGATGCTCCCCAGCTGCCCTCTCTACTCACCCTGTCATAAGGGGCTCCTCCAGGTCATTTCATATCTTCATCGTCCTTAAGGCAGAGAGGTCGGCGCCAGTTTCTGTGTTTGCGTATGTCCTCAGACTCCAATAGATGTATCACCTTCTAGCTACAGTCCATTTTCGTGGTGCCCCTGGGGTACGCTTAAGAGTTCCTAAAACTCAGTCTCCTCTTCTTTCAGACATCCCTAACTCTACAAAAGAGCCCTGTGAAGCCCTCTTTACCTGGCATAACTATAACATTATGTGAAGCTTGATATTTTATGAGATAAATCATCTACATTAATCAACTTCAAAATTACTTCACTATTTTCAATAACTTGTTCTTCCATATGAATATTATGAAAAATACCTCAGTGTCATTGTAAAACACCTCTGAGATTATTAGAATTACATGTAATTTATACGTTATTATGAAGAAAATTGGCATAAGATATTGAATCCTTTTATTTATGAACATTGTTTCATTCTACAATTAGATTCTCATTAGTTTATTTCAGTAGAAATTCATAATTTTTTGAAAAGCTCTTGTACATTTTTATTTAATTATTCAGTATTTTCAGTTATTGATACCATAGCTTAAAAACTACTTTTTATTGTGGTAAACTATACATAACATAAAATTGACCATTTTATCAATTTTTAAGTGTATATTTTAGTGGTATTAAATGCATTCACATTGTTGTGCAACCATCACCACTATCCATTTCCAGGACTTTTCATAATCCCAAACTAAGCTCTGTCCTTTTAAGTTAGATTACCTAATTAATTCTTTTGCTACTATAAAGGATAACTACTAATTTTGTATAGTTACTTCATATAAGGAAAACTCTCGAGTCTATTATTCATTCTAATAGTTTATCTCTAGATTCTTTTATATTTGCTGTATAAAAATTCATGTTGTCCTAAAGCACCAACTATGCGGTTTCCTGATATTTTCATGTAACTTAGTCTCATATAACACTTTTTTTCTCTGTTTTAAATCTTGGGCATTTTCCTTACGTCTTTCCTAAATTTCTGCTAATTTCCCTTTCAGCTGGGTGTAATTAGCTATTTAACTCAGTTGCTGAGGTTTTAAGTTCCCAATTTTAATTTTTCTCAGATCTACCTGTTCTCTTTTTTTTTTTTAAGATTTATTTACTATTTATTTATTTGTTTCATTTATTTTTGGCTGCGTCAGGTCTTAGTTGCGGCACACGGGCTCTTCTCTGCAGCACGAGGGCTTCTCTCTAGTTGTGGCCTGCGGGTTTTCTCTTCTCTGGTTGTGGTGCTGGTTCCAAAGCGCTTGGGCTCTGTAGTTTGCAGCACTCAGGCCCTAGTTGAGGTGCACAAACTCAGTAGTTGTGGCGTGCAGGCTTAGTTGCCCCGAGGCATGTGGGATCTTAGTTCCCCGACCAGGGATAGAACCCGCGTCCCCTGCATTGTAAGGCGGATTCTTTACCACTGGACCACCAGGGATGTCCCTCTACCTGTTCTTTTGTTCATAGCACCGACTCTTTTCATTATAACTTCTCCTCTTTGTATTTTGCTTCTAAATGATTTTTTTAACATCTTTATTGGGGTATAATTGCTTTACAATGTTGTGTTAGTTTCTGCTGTATAACAAAGTGAATCAGCTATATGTATACATATATCCCCATATCCCCTCCATCTTGTACCTCCCTCCCACCCTCCCTATCCCACCCCTCTAGGTGGACACAAAGCACTGAGCTGATCTCCCTGTGGGATGCGGCTGCTTCCCACTAGCTATCTATTTTACGTTTGGTAGTGTATATATGTCAATGCTACTCTCTCACTTCATCCCAGCTTACCCTTCCCCCTCCCTGTGTCCTCAAGTCCATTATCTATGTCTGCGTCTTTAAATGATTTTTACATCACTTTAAAATTGTTCTGTTTTAGTTTCTCTGGGTGCTAATCTTCACATATGTTGTTCTTGTGTTCTCTTCTTTATGGTAGAATGTTTAACATTGAACTTTTTTTTCTGTTAGCTCATCATCTGTTGCTTCTTCCAATCCTGTAGTTATCCCATAAACTTTAATACTTTAATACTACCTGTTCCTCTAGAGTTATTTCATGTTTGTCCCAGCAGGTGCTCAATGGATTTCAAAAGTCACCTTATTTGTCCCTCTATATTAATTACTGGCTTGTAGATATCTAAACAAAGGGAATGTGGCCAATTTGAGCTCAGTGCTTGCACCAGGTAGAGGCTATAGCTTTTTCCACGTACTAAGTTCAAGTTAAAGCCAATTTTCCTATTCCATCTTGACCTGCAAGTGGTTTCTTTTTCATCCACTATCCTAGAGGGTGATGCCTGCCAGGCTTCCTATATCATGCAGATATCTCAGTTCTAGAGTCTGATCTGCTTGGGCCCAAGGAAAAGTCCTTATGCCCCTTACCATGGGATACCCCAGACACCCGGTCATTATGTCCTATTTCTGGACCTAGTTCTTTCAGGCTGCCTATCACTGTTGTGTCAAGTTCACTCTAGTTTTGCACATTGACAAATTTTTTTTCATTATTTTTTTTCTCCTCTATGTAAAAATTCTTCATGTTATTTTTAATCCAGGATTTCTGTGGGTAGAAGGAAGACTACTAAGTTTAATACGTTTTATTTCATGTTGCTTACTCAGAAAAATATTAAATAGTAAATATTATATGGCAGTGCCAGCTCAGGGAGGAAAACATGGTTTTGCAGCAACATGGAAACCAAGACCAGGTGGCTTTGGGAAGTTAGAAACATCAATTTGATAATTACTGTGCAAGATAAGACAATAGGATTTAAAAAACAAGGATCAGAGTCAGACAGGCTATTGGAGGTTGCCTATATGCAAACATATTGCCTAAATCTGAAGATAGAGCGGCTTGTATTCCCATGAGCCAATCAGGTCTCAGAAGACTCCTATTTCTGGCTCTTCTCTTTTAGGGAGAATATTTTCCTGCATATCCACATATGGAATTTTATCTGCACAACCAAAATCCAAATATGTCTGAACTTGCAGAAATTGACTTTCGAACTCCACATTTTATCAAATTTCTTGGCAGAACTTGCTTTACAAGAGACAGTGTTGTAAACTCTTTTGCCTTTCATGAATTGTAACATTTTGAACCATATAAATAAAATAGTATCATTTCCCTTAGAATTTCTCATAGCTGTACTAGGAGTTACTAAGTTTATTTATTAAGAATGCTGAGTACAATTTTTAAAGGTGTTCTTCCCTTAATTCAAATCCCGAGGACAGTTGCTAAAAGTCCTGAATCTTGGAGTTTAATTATAACCACATTTTAATAAAAACATAGATGCTGGAAGAAACTGAGAGATCTTTTAAGTCTAACTACTTCATTTTAGAGTGAATCTTCTTATTTATGCAGATTTGGCTGTTGGCCAAATTGAATGCCTCTTATCCCCCTGCTTTTAAAAGGAAGAAGTCTCAAAGTAATCTGACTAAAGTACAATAATTTAGTCTACTTCTATTCTATTTCAGTACTAAACATTGCAGGATATATTTTTTATTTTTGAGTACAGATGCTTTATTAAGAAATGGCAGAGAAACAAAAAGAAATATAAGGCAAAGAAGAATGGGAAATAAAGAGATAGTGCATTACACAGAGGTCCTTTCTTCATGCAGAAACACAGACCTCCCCTCTGTTACTTGCAAGATCGGCAGACAGGCTATAGAGAAAACAACATGCTCCAGAATGGACATAGAAGGGGAAATGGAGAGGGAATTTGTCTGTCTGCTTCCACCATCTTCCATTGGTCAATGTTTGCCCATGGGGAGTTCCAGTTTGCATCTGACAGATCAGATAATGCAACTGCCCGGATGTGCGTGGGGAGTAGGTCTCCTCAGCAGCAGCTTGAGCTGAGCAAAGGGTCAAGGACTCCAGAGACAGGTAAACTGAGAACCTAAAACAGTGCCTAAGAGGTATCATAGTACATCCATAGTCCTCATCATCTTTTCTCCATCAGATTTGCTTGCGTGTCATGTGGCACCAAGTTCCCTTTCTGAAACCCCTTAAACTCTTATTGTTGGATTTTAAGCAGACATAGATGAGAGAGGTCTTTCATCACCAGAAATATCCATGCAGAGGTGCTGTAGGACAATCTGAAGCGTGCAATGCCAGAGGATGTTGAGCATCGAAATTATATATTGACCTTCCAGTCTTGTTGTCCAGTCTTGAGCCATGCAGAGTGTCACAGCTCTGGGCAGTAGATTCCAGTGCTGCATCCCTGCTAACACAGAGTTGTAGGCTCACCCTGAACTTTCAAAAGAGGTTTATGGTCAGTAGAAATTGGAATTTTTTGCCCTAGAGGCATTCTTTTTCACCCCACAGGCATTCTTTTTAGTTATAAAAATATCTTCTTAAAGCACATTGAACCTGGGAAGGTAAATATTATAGACAGGTTAAGAAGTGGTTTTAATTACACAGTGAATTATTGGGCTAGTCATTATTGAAGGTAGATACGGAATTCCTTTATATTCTCTCTGTGAGTTGTCCTAAATGAAGGATGTTCTCTGAACTGTAACTTAGTTATTTTAATACACTTTAAATGAATAGATTTCAGAAATCACCTGAAAACATATTAAGTCAGTTTGAGTCTCTCCTTCGATTTCTTTTAGGTTTTATCTATGGGTTACAAAAATAAGTTTGGTTAAGTTTTAAATGTCCTTCCATTGTATTTCAGAAGAGGAATCACAAATAGTCCCTCACACTAGCTGCTGACTTGAAGAAATAAAAACTCATAAACCAGTTGGAGCTCTTTGGGTAAAAGATAGTATGTATAGTCTAGTAAATAGCCTATATACTAGCCTATTATATACCATAGTGTACCTATAATATACAATATATACTATAGTATAGTATGTCTTTTGGGAAGGAGGATGGGAGTTGGTATCAGTGAAAAAAAAGAAAATAAGCAAGGGAAAAGTAAAATGGTAAGCCAGCATCTTTATGCAAACTAATGAGATGGTGTACTCTGAATTGAGAGCATGTAAACTCAAATATATGAACTCAGGGAACACCAAAGTTTTAAAATAAAAGTGAAGTAGGAAGAAATGTAATTTCAAACTGTATTCTGTTTTCCTTCCTCCTTTACACGGTGATTTTCCATAGACCTTTAGAGGTACATTGTATTAGACAACTTCTTTTGAAATTCAAGGTCATGCTCTAAACGTAAATTTGAATCAAGCACGGTGATGGGTAGTTTTACATGTCAGTGGCTACGCTATAGTACCCAGTAATTCAAACACTAATCTAGATGTTGCTGTGGAGGTGTTTTGTAGAAGAGGTTGACATCTACCATCAGTAGTCTTAAAGTCAAGGAGATTATCTGCAATAATGTGGGTGAGCCTCATCCAGTCATGTGAAAGACCTTAAGAGCATAACTGAAGTTCCTTAGAAAGAAGAAATTTTGCTTCTCAACTGTGTTTTCTGTTCCTGCTTGTAAGTTTCCAGCCTGTCATCCTGCCTGTGGACTTCGGACTTGCCCAGCCAGACCCCACAAACACATAAGCCAATTCCTTGAAAAACAATCTGTGTGTGTCTGTGTGTCTGTGTAGTTCTGTTTCTCTGGTGGATCTCTGACTGATATAAACCTTGAAACCTTGACTGTCAAATACAAAAATCAGAATTATGAACAAAATAATGAGCACTTTCAGTATCAACAGTGAATTTGCCTTAAAGGGGCACAAATTCTCAAAAACAAATAGGCTCTTTGGATTGTTTTCCTCGATTATGAATCAACCATGTTCTGAATTTCTGACACTGCTGTAGAAAGGCAGTTTTATATATGAGTCTATATTCAGAGATTTACCTCATTTTCTGAACAGTCTCTCAATTTATATTCTTAGGAGTTTGTTTATTAGCACATACCTTCACAGATGCAAGCATGCAGATAGTAGATGATAATTTTAGGTAGACAATTGCAGGAACAATCATTTGTCATCAACAACAAAAATTTTCTCAATTTTTATTCAATTATGAACTGCTTACTTTCACATGAAACGTTTAGTAGACTTTTAGTTACAATAACTCATTCATTTTATCATGCTCCATTTTCAAGTATACTGCAAACTTTTGTTTTTCTTTTATTTTTTACATATTTATTTATTTATTTATTTATTTATCTTTGGCTGCACTGGGTCTTCATTGCTGCGTGTGGGCTTTCTCTAGTTGCGGCAAGCGGGGGCTACTCTTCCTTGTGGTGCACAGACTTCTCATTGCAGTGGCTTCTCATTGCGGAGCACGGGCTCTAGAGCACAGGCTCAGTAGTTGTGGCACACAGGCTTAGTTGCTCCGTGGCATATGGGATCTTCCCGGACCAGGGCTCAAACCCCTGTCCGCTGCATTGGCAGGCGGATTCTTAACCACTGTACCACCAGGGAAGTCCTGTTTTTCTTTATTTGAAAACATTCAGTCAGTTCTCTCAACAAAACAATTCCTTCTCTACTGCCCCTAGGGGAGTTTGCACCAACCTGTTAGTAGTTTATTTTTCTGAAATATCAGTTTTGCTGTTTGAATATTTAAGCCAAAGAGGAGGGGGTCAGAATTAAAAAAGCATTGCCTACCTTGTAAAAAAACAAGTAAATGATCTTAGAATTCTGTCAAGGCAGGATGTGTAGTTTTGCAAAGGAATTTCCCTTCATAATTCTGCCTTTCCTTCTCCTTCTCTGTCACCTGTGGAATGGCTTGTGTGTCTGAGTACTTCTGTAAGGCTGGGCTTGGCTGGACTTCCTTACACTGACTCTACTTGCCTGGTCCCTCGTTGTCATTTGCATCACCTTTGATCCTGGCCATGGAAGATGGAGTTCTTTGTTTCTCCCAGTGCTTTCATCTCTTCATGAGCCTTACCAACTCCACTGTTTCAAGTGAAGAGGCAGTCTAACCGATTTTCCTTGAAGGCCCCCCCACTGGACCTCTTTCTACTTTAGACACTTGAACCTTCAATTATTCTCTTTGACCGAGAAGCAGGTGTGTTTGCCCTAAATATTACACACTCTGAAACAAAATATATTGCATGCACATTCATTTCTGTATATACATGTTCAGCATAACTTCTTGAAATGTGGGTAAGGGGAAAGCTAAAACTTAGACAATTACAACAGTTACACAAGTAAGACTTTTTCTTCCCCAGATCAGATAGTCTCTGAGAAGGAAAATTAAAGGCCCTTATTAGCTTTGCAGTCTTGGACAAATTATTTAACTATGAGTTACATCAATGAAATGCAAATGATATCTATCTTGCGGAGTAATGTAATGATTATGTACATAAAGTTCCTGATACATTGTAGGTGTTCAGTAAAAGATAGCTGTTACTGTCGTTAACTTCCCCTCCAGAAAAGGACATCATCACACTTGATTATATCTTCCCTGTGATCCACACCCCAGGGTCTGGGGATGGGCAGAGAAGCCTCAGCTCCATCCAACCTCAAATTAATACCCTGCCTGTGAAGGGCATTGCCCTTGATATTAGGGTAGCTTTGGTTCCCTGCTAGTTGTTCAAGTGTCTTGACCCTAGAATATCAGGACAAGCACATCGTCACTGTCTTCCCCATGAGCCTCATTCAATACAAACTTTGATATCAAAAATTGTCCATGCATGCACGCAAATGGGCAATCCACGTTTGCCCTACAGTTGTTTATCCTACTCAAAGATTTTGAAGCTGATATAGCTAGAGAGGTCAATTTGAGATCAACTGGATCCCACATAGTCAACAGCGTATATTTGGAAACATTTATTTTAAGGTTTTGGTTTTTAATTTTTCTCGAGTTGGAAGATACCTATATGTATTTGAGCTTAAACTGATTTTTCAAAATCCATCGAAGAGTGCTACCCACTTGACATGGAGATCCAACCACCAATAAAATTCCGGAGTTGGAGCTGAAATAAGGTAGAAACAGAGAGTCAGAGCCAGATGGCACACCATTGCCATTCGGGCACCTACTACAGGCTGTGTCCGTGTTAACTGGAAGAACAAAGACAACCAACACGCAGAGGACTCGACCTCGCTCATTCTGTAGAGACATCTGCCCTTCAAAACCCTCTTCGATGACTCCCAAGACTGAAGGGCTGTAACCTGAGAAGGGAGAGGACTTGCTTAGAAGCTGCCACTTTGCTCTTTTTTCCTTCCACACTCTTGAAATGTTTCCCCTCCTGCTGGGAGTGCCACCATCCTTCTCTTTCTCCAATGAGATTTCTGCATTCTTATTGAATACTGAGCTCATCCAGGAACAGAACAGGAGACTGTTCTGAGTCTCAATGGATTACATGCTCTTTCCTTGTGTTCCCACATCCTCATTAAAATTATTACAGAACTGTAATTTGTATCTATGTGCTCCACTGGAGCAGGATCAGTTTAACAGCAGAGACAATGCGACACTCATCTTTGATCTCCAGTGTTTAGAATATTGACTGGTAAATGATACAATTTTGGCTTTTAGAAAGAGTTACATCAATAAATAACATTTGTAAGATACATTTATTCAAACTACTATGCATTTACTTAAGAATACTGTTATTTAGCTCAAATCTTTATTCATTTTTCAAAAAAGATATCACAATAAACTTGATTAAATGATCTGTTAAACACAAAGGAAAATACTGATTTTAACATACCTTCATGTGCCACACTAGAAATGTCATTAGGGGAGGAAATGATTTGTCTGTTATGATCCCTTAGGTGGCCTGAGGTGGTCCCACTTACAAGTTCTTTCTACATCCTAAGACACGATTTGTTGATATGAAGCCAAGGTAAATCATCTTTTGTCATCCTTTCTTACCTTTGGGGCAGTCCATTTCTGAGATGATTGGTTCTCCTCTTCCCTTCTCATGGAGGTGCCTTAGTTACAATAGAGATTTACTACTGGGGGCTTTTCCTCATCATATGGAAATCTGTACCAACCATCCCAGATAGTAATCCTGTCTTTTGCGTCTTTGGTTCTTATTGTTTCTTCTCTCTTTACCCAAACACATTTAAATAGTTACTAAAGTTTCTAAATCCACAAATTCTTCCCTAGTAATCACTGTCAGGTCTTATTGCTTCCCTCCATGATTTCCTGTAGCATTTTTTCCTATACCATTCACTTTGCCATTTAATTCTTTCTCCAACTGATGACAAATGCTGTGCAGTCTATTTCCAAATATAATATAAGCTGGCATGTTAACAAATGGATAACATCTCAGTGTGAGTTTTCTGAAGCCTGAGACAAGGGATTGTACTCCGGTACCTTATTTTGGGAAGTAATTCCAAGGGACAAAAGTGGGGGACTGGGAAACATGAAACCAGGAAAGATTGGCAATTCAAGGCTAAATGGTTACTGCTGTGGACAATGGGGTCCCAGTTCTACTGGGGACTCTCTGAAGAGCCATGTAAAGGAGTCCTTAGAATCATTCACCTTAGTCATTGAATCAGGGTGTACTTATCCATGGACCTCCCCCTTCTCTTTGACCAACAGCTTGCCCATACTTCTTGGTTTAACTTACCTCAGAATGGTGAGTGGATCCCTGCAGACACCCATGTGGGGGCCATAGAGAATTCTCGCGGCAAAAAGTAAGAAATGTGTGATGCTGTTAAAGCATAGTATTTCAGGTTGCACTGCATAGCGGTGGCCACACAAAGCCTAGAGTAAAAAGGTGGGTGAGGGAAGGTGAGGGGAGCATAAAAATGGCTCAGATAAGCTATAAAAGCGGCACCTCTGGCTTTTGGTGGGTAAACACATGAGGAGCTAACTGGTCAGCTGCCCCATAGGGCAAGAGGAGGGACAGGGAAAGCATTGTAGATGGGGTGATCATTGAGTTGCACAAAATATTGACTTCAGCCTCAATGAATTACTATAGTACAGAATGAAATGCTTTGGCAAAGTCAATGAGTATAAAGGAGAGATTTTTCTATTTCCCTTCTTCGGCATCTTACTTACAGGAATAATTTCATTCTGGCTCTGCTTAATGAGTTTTATGACCCTGGGCAAGTGAACACCTTGGCTGGACTCCAATTTCTTCATTTATGAAATGAGGTGATCACTGAACTCCACTGAGGCTCTAACATTATGATTCCATGAATCCATATCCTCATAGTACACTAGAGCCTAAAATCCCACTATCTTTCCAGAAATATGCACATCTGTATTACTGTGCTTTGCTTTCCTGCTAGATTCTCTGCTAGAATTTTTCCAGGGCTGGGAGATGCCACTAAGCTTCATTTTGGTTTCTCATGTTCTGTATGCTGATATTAATGATTCATGAATTGCTTTGGAATTTCCTAAATATTTATACAAGAAAAAAGTCTGTAAAGAATGCAACCCTGAAAAAATAGTTTAATGGTGACGTCATGAAAATCTTAGCACATGTGCCCTTGGAAATAGTGACTTATAACTGCACGCTAAATGGTAAATTCCCAGAGTGTTTCCACTAAGATGAAAAAAAACAAAAACAAAAACAAAAAACCCTGAACTCTTTCCCATGGCCTCCAGATTATCTATAATCTGACAAACGAACTCTGCTTCCTCATGCCCTTCCATCTCCCTTCCCTCTCCTAGTTCGAGCAACAGTGGCTTGCTTTCTACTTCTTGACCATGCTTAGCTCATCTCTGACTCAGGGTCTTTGCCATTCATGTTCTTCCTGCCTGGACTGCTCTGCTCTTCTGTGTCTTCTCCTTGTCATTCATCTCTCCAAGCCAGTATCACATCCTCAGAGAAGCCTGTCCTGCCCATCCAGCCTAAATTTGCTATGGTCAGTCTGTATTACTTTGTTTTATTTTTCTTCCCCAAATTATCACCATCATATTTTTTGGTTATCTAGTTTATATTTAGTTGTGTATTTATTTATTGTCTGTCTCTAATGAAAGATAAGCTTCCTTCTTCAATTGCATCGCCAGTTCCTAGGAGAATATCTGGAACATAATCGATTCAGGATTGCTGAGCGGCCCATTGTCAACATTCAAACAAAAGAAAACAAACATTGAACTTGAAACTAGAATTCTTGAGTTGTTTCTGATATGAGATTATATAATCTGAGAATAATACCATCTATCCTGTCTATTGCACAGGTTGTTGCTTTATGTTTCGACTTTAATTATCTGAGACTTTCCCTTCAAGAATATTCTAGAAGAATGCATTCATTCATTCTTTAACACTTTTTGCTTATGGTTTGAATCCCAACTTCATCTTATATTAACTGTGACAACTTGTCCAAGTTACTTAGCTGCCTTATGCCTCAGTTTCCTCATCTACAAAACAATGATGACAACAGTACCTACTTCATATATTATATCCAGAGGGCTTAGGAAGTACCTAACACATAGTAACCACTATGTAAGTGTTAACTACTATTTTTTTTCATTCTGTATAGGCTTCTTTCTCTGTTAATGACTCTGATTAATCCTAACCATGCTCCTAGGCAATACTCAAATGCTTGGTCTTCCATAAAACCCTTCCTTATATCCCCATTTGCCTTTACCTTCCCCAACCAAAATCCACGTAACATTTATAATTTCTTACATTCTATTCACTTAGTAAACACTTCAATACTTTCTTGTTTGTTTATTATTTGGTTTTGTAACACACAGTAAGGAATCATCAGGTATTTTCTTAGTGCCAGTTTATGAATAAATTTATTTTTCTCCCAATAAATGGAATTAATTCTGTCTCAGTTTACTTAAAATGTGTATTTAAAACATTGGATTCAAACGGTTCCCTTTGTAATGATCACTGGTCTTCATGAATAGAGGGGAAAATATCACCATCTACTTTTTCAAGTCAGTTGTCTTTTCATTTCAACATACTTCAGAAAAAGTTCATTTTTATTTACTACAATTTATTTGTTATAATTCAAAATAAATTTTTGAGAAAAATAGTTACTGAATTTAATGAAAAAGATCTGTACACCAACCCCAATGATGTGTATCTGCTGTTTGTCCAGAAGATTTGTAACTTTAAAAGTACAATACAGTATTTTTCAGGATAGTTCTTATAATTTAAAATAGTTTATACCCAAAATGAAGTGTGAAGCAAAATATTATACACAAATGATAGTTTACTTCTATTTTCCAGTTATAGTCAGAAGTGTTTATTTCTTAGTAAGAACTTCATTTGCTTCATTTTCTAATGATAGAAATATAGATGAAACTCCAAAGATGTTCTCCTAAATATATGTAGAAATTGAGCACACATAATTCCTTTATTTATCTCCAGTCAGTCATCTCTTCTATTTCCTGAAAAGACTGGTCTAAATCTTTATCACTAGCCCCAGTTCCCCAGGTATACACCTGCAGGGACATTCATCTGCAGATAAAATAGGACCATCGGATATGAACCTTTTGATTTCCCTCTACTTCCGGTCATAAAGATCTCTGTATTCACTTATATTTACTTCCTGTTCTTCTGTGGAAGGTCAAAGAAAAGTACCCCATTTTCAAGCTCAACACCTTTGTCCCCTTGGCTTGCTGGAATAAAGAGTATTAGATGTACCTGATTTAGATGTACCTGAATATGAATCCCAGTTCTGTTACTTAACCATGGGACAATGGTTATTAAAATTTCCTGAGTATCTTTTGTTTCTCTATTGTAAAGTGGAGATAATAAGTGCTACCTTGTCGAGTGATGATTATAAACATCATTAATTACATAATGTGTTAAGCAACCAGCAGTGTACACGTACAGGGCCTAAAAAAGTTGATTTCTTCCTCTGCTTCTTTTTCCTGTCTTAAACTCACAACTCGCCAGACCTCAATTGTCTTTGTCTCAATGAGGGAAGATTCCTTTTCCTTTCTTCCCTCTCTAACATCTCATTTTCTTATTTTTATCTTGTCCTTATCCAAATCACTCCATTACCTCCTGGATTCTGCACTTAAAGACCCTTTCCTTACTGTCTCTCTTCTCCTTATAGCCAAATTTCTCTAAAAGTTTCTCCTGTCTTCATTTCCTCAGTTTCCCATTCATCCTTCTAGCTAACTCAAACGCCAATCATGTTATTAAAACTTCTGTTTGCAAGATTAACAAGAATCAGTTGTCAGTTTTACCATTTTCTTTATGATCATTCTACTTCTTCCATGTCCTTGAAAGTCGTACCTTTCGTGGCTTTGATGACGTGGTGCTATTTTCTCCTTCTCTCTAGGTAAGTCTCCTTATTCTAGCTCCCTCTTACATACACATAAATTCCAGCAGCCCCTTCTTTGTCTCATGTGCACTCTGTCTATTCTAACAGAGCATTATTACAAGTTGCCACAACATGAATAGTTTCCTCTCTGCTTCTGTCTCCCAAATCAAACTCCCCAGCCAAGCATATCAATTGGTTAATATGCATTTCAACCTGAATATCCTGCATGACACTCAAACATCTAGAATCATCATCTCTTACACCCTCAAATCTATTGCTAATGGTTTTCTATATGTTGCTTACTGGACAAAGAGCTTTCAGGTGTCCAAACTACAGGCAAATGAAACTTGCCAGATTTCACTCTGGATTCCTCATCAACCCTATCCAAATGTCCATACAGTGAATTCTACCTCATAAGTGTCATTCCATCTGTTCTGTTTTTTTCCACTGCTTAAATTTAATGCCTTAGTATTTTTCATCTACACTATTTTCATATTTCCCAATTGGTCTCCTCAATCATTAATTTCTCCTTTTTTATTGATCATTGTCCAAAATACTACCAAAATTGTTAACATTCTAAAATATAAAACTTAAGAAAATTTATAAACTTTAATAATTTTAAGTTCATCAGCAGCCTAATTATGTATTTAATTACAGTCCCTAGAGGATGGGAGAGGACAGAAAAAATATTTGATGAAGTCTGTAACTCCTTCATGAGAAGCTCAAAGTTATGAATACTTCCAAGAATCCTAACATCCTCCTAACTTCCCCCCCCCAAAAAAAATGAAGGAATCTATAGTTGCTTAAGAAAATTACTTAAAAGAAGTGATGAAGATAAAATTTTAAAATCAGCCAGAGAAAAAGTTTGAATTACATACAGTGGAACAAAGATATGGATGACAGCAAATTTCTTATTGGAAACAAGGTAAGCCAGAAGAAAAAAACCACTGAAAGAAAAAAATTTCTACCAACCTAATATTCTAAATTCAACAAAAATTAAAATTCAAAAACAAAGGCAAAATACTTTTTTAGACCAAAAAAAGCTGAAAGAATTCATCATCCATCAGCAGACCTTCATCATACTATATACTGAAGAAAGTCCCTCAATAAAAAGGAAAATGACAGAAGCGGAAAATCTGAATATACACCAAGAAATGAAGAGCACAGGAAATGGTAACTGCATAAGTAAATACAAAAGATGTTTTTCTTGCACATTAAATCATTTTAAATGGTAATTGATAGCTTAAGGCAAAAATAATAATGCACTGTAGTATTTATAATATTTGTCAGAAGTAAAATATATGACCAAAAAAGCACAAAGAACAGGAAGGAAGAAAGAGAAATATGGATTTGAACACATACTTTATCATAAAAGATATATGGAAGGCAACTAAATACATGATATGCTGTTCAACAGCATTCATCGTTAGGGAAATGAAAATTAAAACCATGATGAGATACCACTGAATACTTATGTGAATGGCTCAAATTAAATGACAATACCAATTGTAGACAAGGATGAAGAGCAACTGGAACTGCTGATGGGAATGTAAAATGGTGCAATCACTTTGGGCCATAAGTTAACAGTTTTCTAGCATTGTGAATAAACACTTACCAAGTGACGCAGCCATCCTTCTTGGAGGTATTTGCCCAAGAGAAATAAAAGCATATAACAGTATTCCTCTACATGCATGTTCCTAACAGCTTTGTAATAGCTCAGAACTGGGGACAACCCATATATCCATCCATAGTCTAATCAGTAAACAAATTACAATATATGCTTACAATAAAATGCTACTCAGCAGTAAAAAGAATGAGCTATGGATATATTTTAAAATATAGATGAATCCTAACCTGTTTATGCTTAGTGAAAGAAGCCACATCAAAAAAGTACAACTTTATGATTCCGCTTATAAAAGTCTAAAAACTACATGTAAATGTCTAGTGACAGAAATGAATCAGTAGTTTCCTGGAAGGGGATGCAGGCATTGCAGGAAGGAGGAAATACAAAAGGGGCATGAGGAAATTTTTGGTGATGATGGATATGTTCATTATCTTTATTGCTTTGACTATCTCATCAATGTCTACCTATGTCAAAATGTATCAAATTGTATACTCTATGTATACAATACAGTTTATTGTATATTGATTATACCCGCAATAAATCTGTTAAGTTTTTTTAAAATTCAATATCCATGTTCTTCAGCATATTATGAAAGGTGCTGTTTTATGTGCATAGCCTTAATTCCTACTTCCCATGGGCATGCATCCTATCCTTCAGTCACACTGCATCACTACCTACTATGCCCTAAGAACCATTCTTATGCCACCATGACTCAATATCCAGGCCTTCTTTCTAGAGCAGACTTTATCCCTTAACTGGAAAATACATAATTTTTCTTCAAGGTACAATTCAAATGCCCTTGAGACCAAAGTACAACCAAAACAACAAAAAGAAGGAAACACTATTTGTTGGGTATGTCTTATTGAGTTGACCCATAGTGAGTGAAAATCTTAATGTCAATAACCAGTAGAAGTCCATACAATCAATAAATAAATTTCAAGGATTCTTTACTCTGGAATTTTTAAAGGCAAGAAAGATACTAGTTGAGAATGATTAATCCAACACTAGGAGTGTATGATTAATAGAGAGTTTAGTAAAGAAGTATATTAGGCACACAGATACTAATAATGTTAGCTAAATTTTATTGAGTGATTATTATACTGTGGTTACTACAAATGTATTATCTCATTTAATGCAGAAATTATATTAGTGACACATTTTTATTATCTTTATTATAAAAATAAACTGAGACTTTATAGTTAAATTAGCTTTCCCAAAGTCTCAAAGGTCATGAATTGGAAAGCAGAGGTTTGAATAGTAGTAGTCCAAATTCAGAGATCTCTCTTACTGTCAGCACCCTTCCATTCATCTGTACAACGGATTATAACTAGCACACACTGTGATTCTTATGGGAATTTCTAAAACCACTTCACTGAGGAATTAGTTAAACATTTGTCCGGGTATAGTTAAGTAAAATGTCTGTTTTGTTTTTTTATAGATCCTGTTAATTTCCCATTCATACTCTACATTATGTCCTAAACTTTTATCTTCTCCCTTACAGATAAGTGACAGAGTGAACTCTTTTTAGTATTTGGGCTGCTAAACTAATTTCACAGAATTTTATATCTCTGTCTGCTCAAAATCCAGATCCTAAAACCCATCTTTCATCAACGGCATTCACATTGTTTCAAATATCCCTGACTCTGGTTGTTACTGCATTGAGTCTATATAATGCAAAGCTTCCCAATGCTTCTTCTGCCATATGTCTAGTATCAGTTGCTTCCAAGATGGTGTTTGTCTCTGTTTATCTGTAATGTCTTCAGCAGTACCAATAAGGGTGGGAGGTATTGTGTGGTCAACCCTAGCTATTACCGAAAGGAAACATCTTCCAGACTAAGTTTCACTAGATTAAGTCTCCTCCACTGAAGAGAAGTAATTTATTCTTCGTCACTTACTGCATAATATTTTCAAATATTTGCCTTATGATTTTTTTCATATCAGGGCTTATGTGGTTATATCACATTTTCCCTGCACTCTTTCGCGTCACCCTCAGTTAGAATTGCCACCCACCCCCTCTGTACTGCCCTGGCACTTTGCCTATAGCAGAGTTATAAAACTTTGCCTATTGGAGTCTGCTAGACTATGAATTACTCCCAGGGCATGACCATGTCCTATTTCTTTCATATGAAAAAGCCATCCGGGACTTCTCAGTCTTCATCTTATTAGAGCTCTTAGCAGCACTGGACACAGTTGCCTCTCCTTCTTCCTTGAATCCCTTCCTTCGTTTGGCTGCCAGGTCACCACCCTCTATTAGCTTACCTATGCTTGTGGTGGCCCCTGCGTCTCTGCCTCTTTCTGGCCAAGGTGAGTGGTCCCCAAAGGGGTCATGCAGAGCATGGTTGTGCCATTGGGTGTGGCAACCCTGTCCCCAGGGCCAATCCTTTGAGCATTTATATTCTATCTTCTTTAATTCTTGTTTTCTATCTCACCCATTTCTGTGGCTTTAAAAACCATCTCTAAGCTGACAAACCGCACATTTGTATCTCCAGCACAGACCTCTCCATGAACCCCATCCTCTTACATCTGTCTGCCTATTTGACATGTCTGCTTGCACGTCTAATAGACATACAAGTCCCAGCTTGCCCTAAATTGAACCCTGAGTCTTCCCTGCTCCCATATCTCCTAATATGGGCTTTCACATTTTGGTAAAAACAATTCCATCCCTCCTGTGGCTCAGGGTAAAACCCCTGGAGTCACTTCTGATTCTGCTCATTTGTCTCCTATAATATAAATGATCCATTAACAAATCCTCTCATCTCTCTTTTCAGTATATATTCAAAACCACACACTTCATACCTCCTTCACTGCTACCACCCTGACCCAAACCACCATCATCCTCTACGTGGATTATTGCAGCAGCTTCCAAATTGTCTCCTAAATGATAGCCTCACTCTCTTCAGCCTACCCTCAATACAGCAGCTAAAGAAATTCTGTTGCTCAAACCTGCCCAAGGCTTCACATCTCACTTAGAGTAAAAGACAAGCTTATTGCAATGGCCTACAGGGTCTTTCAGGATTTGTCATTGCGCCTTCAGCGCATTATATCTACTCCTCCTTTCCCTACTCACTCTGATGCACGCTGGCTTCTTTGCTGTTGTTCAAATATCCCAAGCAAAATCCTCTGTACTTGCTATTCCCTTTGCCTAGAACCGTCTTCTCCCAAATGCCAAATGTCCGCACAGCTCATTCTCCCCCTTCTCCCAGGTTTTGACTCAAATGTTATCTTCCTAGGGAAACTCTCCTTGATCCTCTCTAGAAGATAAAAAGTTTCTGACCACTTCTATCTCCCTTCCTACTTTGTTTATTTTCATAAAATTTACCTTGTTGTAGTCTATTATATATTTTAGTTATTTAGTTAATTTATTGTCTTTCTCTCCCCTTATTAGAACGGAAAACCCAGAGTGCAGGGACTCTGTTTTTCTCACCATTGTTTTCCCAGCACTTAGAACAGTGCCTGATACATAGAAGGCACACAAAAAGCATTTGTAGAAACTGTAAAAGTATGAAACAAGTGCATGTGTGAATGAGAGAGTGAATGAATGAATATTTCCCATGGCCTAACCTCATGTCTGTGATAGATAAATAACACAGTAAATATTTATTGAAATGAAAAGGAAAGCTCGGGCAAATAGGACAAAGTTAAAATGAGAAAAAGGTGAAGATTAATGGAGAAGGACAAAAGTAATAACAATATTACTCTCTTCTCTGGTCTTCACATCTGATGTGGGAAAAGGAGAATTGTTTTGGACAGCTTATACTATTCTTTATTTTAGCACAAGCACTGAATTTTTCTTTTCATTTTTTAAGTTCCCTGCCACCTGCTTTCTTTATGTTTGTAAATATTGATGATCCACCTCCTACTCAATTGGCTTCTGTCAGCTATCCTGACTTTTGTTCCAATCTTATTTTGCTGTTTGACCTACTCTGCCATGCTGTAAAGACATTTAGATTTAAAACTGCTAAATAAATCAAAAAGAATATGCCAGTTCCTTTTAGAAGAGACTGTACTTTGGTTCTCAAGGAATAAACATGAAAAATTGTTTACATATTAGTGGAGACATAACTTGTCTCTATACGTATTTTTTAATGTATTATATATAATCCCACTTTTGCCAAGTTATGTCAGGAAAATTTCCCAGTATTTTTCCTCACTTCACAAAAGTCAGTTTATCAGGGATCTTATAAAATAAGACTGAAGAGGAACTCATTTGTGCCTAATCATGGTGGTTGATTCAGACACTCATACTATCAGTACAATTGTCACTCCATTTTGAGAGGCATGTTGTATGCAAACCTCTTGCTTTTTCTGTAACTAGATGGACATTGTAATTTCTGTAGTTTGCTGTTCCCACTTGGTTACGTTTTGGAGACACTGTCAAAGCACTAATGAAAATTACTAGTCAATGAGCAATCATTTATTGAGCAGAGCCCATGCCTTCAAGGAGCTAATGATGCAGCAGAATTATCAGACACACATATGGGATTATAATATTCAGATTAATAGTACACTGCTATTAAAAAGGCATGCTACTGTAACTCACATACAAGTGGGCGTGAACCAGAGATTGCCTTTCAACTTTCATTGAGACAGCATGTTGCTTCTCTCTGCCCAATCTGTAGTCCGAGACAAAACGGATCATGTTAGAAAACAACCGAAAGAGAAACAGCTAATCCAATGTGTCTTCTGCTCACACAGGGAACAGAAGACAATTTATGCTCTTCTAAAGCCAGAGGGGAGCGTGTAAACCACCCCTTACTCCCACCTATGCATAAAATCATTCATAAGCAATGCAGCCTAAAATGCAAATTTTAAACAAGGTTTAGCAGAGCCAAAGAAAGCAGAGCCTCTTTCAAGCTTTCTTTGGCTCTTACTAAGAGGGAGATGAAGACAGTCTGTAGTGTCAAAACAACCGGGCTGCAGAGAGGATCCTGCTGTTGAGACTGAGGAGGGGGATTCACCTGAGGGATCACTCTGGAGAATTCTGCCTCCTGACAGTCCCTAGTTCTTGCCTCTGTGGCTGGGAAGAGTCAAGAGTCAGAGGATTCTGCAGGGCACGGAACTCTGCCTATATTCTTCTTCCAGCTCCCTTTTCTCTTAATGGCTTTGAGGAGAGCAGCCGGATGACCTCGATGTGACTGCCCCAGAAATACGCACCTGGCACTGGCACCCGTGTGGCTTCCCGTCTTTCTAGTCATTCTGAGCCCTGCATCTCTGAATTGCAGGATATGCCCTGTTTGCTCTCAGATCATTTCCTGACAGTCTCCTGCCTGCTCTGCGTCTCAGGAAACTATTTTCCATGCTCCCTTGTCCTCTGGCTTCTGGGTATTTTGAGTCCATGGGAAGCGGGGCCAAAGGAAGGGAGAAGCCCTTATGTTGGGTATCGCTCCCCCTCAGCCTCCTGGCAGCTTCTCAGTAGCTTCATTTCATGCTGCATAGGACCTACCTATGTCACAGCTCCCGCCAGGGGGCCAGCCTCATGGCGTCTGAGCTCTGTTAACACGCCCTCTTCTTATTCCTCCACTCCTGGGCTGATAGGGGCTTCCTGGGACAGCTAAGCTCTAGCTTGCCTTCCTGTCTCTCTCTGTCTTGTCAGGCTACTCTTCACCTGTGTTACCAACTTCTTGCACTGAATTATTTTACTTTGAAGGAGCCAGTGTCATTTCTGTTTTGCTGCTGGACGCTGATTCACAGGTTGTCAATCAAGTTGGATCTTTCAACCTCCTTCTTGGCTGGGGTTGCGAAGGTATAGAAAAGGACAATGTTCAATAGACCACCAATTGTTTTCCCATTCCAGCAGATGATAGCCCTGACGTGCATATTAACTATATATATGTTTTATTTTGTGTATTCTTGACGCTCTGACGTCTGGGCCCTCGGTGATTGGTAGGAGACTGCCCCTTGAAGGGCTGGCTAATTCTTAGAGGTGGCAGACGACTCCTCTGTGAGCATGACTCTCATAAGCAAACCAGCCAATCCAAAGCCCACCGAGCCCAATCACCTCCTTTATCACAATCTAACGCTTCTAGCCGTTATCCACCCGCCGTGATGACCCTGGCCAGTGCTTGTACTCCAGAGCCTACTGAAAGTATTCAAACTAGCCAATCCCAAGCCTGCTTCCCCTCCTGCCTCACCCCTTCTTGCCACGGAAACCATGATAAGGGCTTCTGCTCATATTTTCCTCTTACTTCTTCTGCCTCCTGACTGGTTCCCCATGTGGCCCTGCATGGTGTGTCATGTGTCCTATTTCTAGGGATCTGTGAGTATAAAAATTTCTTCCTTCATAACAGTCAGTTCCATGTCTGTTTGTCTTACCACACATGTTTAAAGAAATCTTGGTACATTTTTAAACAATGAGATACAGTCTTCGGTTTCTGTAGATTTTTTTCCTCTAATTTTTTTATTCTTAAATATCCTCATTCTATTAAGATAGTCGGTTGGGAGATCAGATGAAAGGGAATGTTAGCCTGAAGCTACATTTATCTAAACAGCACAGAGTGTTTACATGCCACTGGTCAGCCTTAAGCCATCTTCCTTAATGGTCATTTTTCATTGTAATTAGTCTTATTAGGTCTTCTGCCCTAAAAGAACCAATCTCCTGGTTCACCTTTCTTTCCCTCCTATTTCACAAAGAGAATCGAATGCACCATAGGTGAATTACTTCAGTTACATATCCCCCCCACACAGCATGTTCTGTTCCTGCAACCTCAGAGAATGTGGCTTCACTCCTCCTGGAAGCTAGTCCCCTCCCCTGTGCTCTATATCTCACCTGCTCCAAACTGCTGTATGCTCAACCCAGCTCTCTTCCTTGGATTCTCTACTTTTTTAATTCTTCCCCTCAGCTTAAGAAAAGTCCAAGTCTTTTCATATTTTTAAAAATTTATTTTATTCAAGTATAGTCGATTCACAATGTTGTATTAATTTCTGCTGTACAGCAATGTGACATATATATATATTCTTTTTCATATTCTTTTCCATTATGGTTTATCATAGGATATTGAATATAGTTCCCTGTGCTATACAGTAGGACCTTGTTGTTTATCCATTTTATATATAATAGCTTGCATCTGCTAATCCCAAACTCCCAATCCATCCTTCTCCCACTCCCCCTCCCCCTTGGCAACCACAAGTCTGTTCTCTATGTCTGTGAGTCTGTTTCTGTTTTGTAGATAAGTTCTTTTGTGTCATATTTTAGATTCCACATATAAGTGATATCATATGGCATTTGTCTTTCTCTCTCTGACTTACTGCACTTAGTATGATAATCTTTAGGTCCATGCATGTTGCTGCAAATGGCATTATTTCATTGTTTTATATGGCTAAGTAATATTCCATTGTATATATGTACCACATCTTTATCCATTCATCTGTCGATGAACATTTAGGTTGTTTCCATGTCTTGGCTATTGTGAATAGTGCTGCTATGAACATAGGGGTGCATGTATCTTTTTGAATTAGAGTTTTGTCTGGATATAAACCCAGGAGTGGGATTGCTGGATCATATGACAATTTTATCTTTAGTTTTTTGAGGAACCTCCGTACTGTTTTCCATAGTGGTTGCTCCAATTTACATTCCCACCAAAGGTGTAGGAAGGTTCCCTTTTCTCCACACCTCCTCCAGCATTTGTTATTTGTAGACTTTTTAATGATGGCCATTCTGACCAGTGTGAGGTGGTACTTCATTGTAGTTTTCATTTGCATTTCTCTAATAATTAGTGATGTTGAGCAGCTTTTCATGTGCCTGTTGGCCATCTGTATGTCTTCTTTGGAGAAATGTCTATTTAGGTCTTCTGCTCATTTTTCAATTGGGTTGGTTGTTTTTTTGTTGTTGAGTTGTGTGAGCAATTTGTGTATTTTGGATATTAAGCCTAGTCGGTCACATCATTTGCAAATACTTAAAGTCTTTTCATCTTTAAACAAAATATTTACCTTTTCCGTGTGTCCCCCCTCCCTCTCGCTTTCCTTTCATACCCGAACTTCATGGAAGATTAATACTTAAAAGTCACACTTCCTAATTTATCTTCTCTTCCTCAATTATAATCTTGTTTATGCCCCTTCTTTCCACTGAAACTGATGTTTCTGTGGTCTCCAGTCACCTCCCAACGAACTACTTTGTAAATCTGATTTGGCCTGTGCAGTATTTATCACCTTAGGCTCCTCTTTCTTCCTTTGATTGATGTGACACCACCCTCTCTTGATTCTCAGGCTGCTCCTTCTCACTTGCCTTCCTTGTCTCTTCTTCTTCCTGTTTGCCTTTTGAATATTGCAGTTCCTGGGTTTCTTCCTTTGTCATTCTCAAAGATCCATTCACCTACTTTCCTGGCCAAAATTGTGTCACTCCAAGTTATACCATTGGGTTAAGCCAGCATTTCCCTAGTGGGTATTACAAAGAAAATGTACGTAGATATATACAAATATTGCAGATATTGGTAGAAATGCTATAAAAGAATGTTTTCCCTAGTCGGATAAGATTGGGTAACAGTTAACTAGAGAAAATTAAACAGAGAGAGCATACCTGCGATGCACCATTTCTAAAACGTTTTCATTTTTTTTTAAATAAGGCATATGTTAACACCTTTTGGCAGTATTGTCATGCAGAAGCTAGTTTATAAAATGTCAGATGGTAACACTGTTTCAGAAGGACCTTGCATAAATTTGCACTAAGATACATTAATTTATTAGGACCCTCTAATAAACTGTCTAGTGTGGGCAGGAATAACACAGTGTCTATCATATTAAAACGTAAGTTAAGCAAGTTTTAGTAAAAAGGAAGAGACAGGCCTGAGGCAAGTCAGGACCATGAGAAAGCATGGCACTGGGCTAACTTAGACATTCCCAGAACTTGAAGAGATTTCAGGAAACTGCAGTAAGGTAGTAGACATACCAAAGGAATGAAAGATTTGTACAAGACTATTGTTCTGCACCAGTGAAAGTAAAAAAATACATGTTTTTTTAAGTTGTATAAGTCAATGAAAGAAACTCTTCAAAATATATATAACTTCTCCCCATCAATTTCATCAAAATGTAATACTCAGATAAAACCTTTGAAAAACTAAAAAAAAAAACACCCTTTTCCTTATAAACAATTTTATTTCCTTTCACAAATGATAAGGCTGTAACTAATCCAATTTACGAAGAGAGAAACCTAGTTTTAGAAGATAATTGAATTTGTGTTATTATGTCCACAGAACTAGTCTTTGTTTTTCTTGTAGGTATAATTAGAAATAGGAAAATGAAGAAACAAAATTGAATTTTACCTAAAGCACATATGAAAAGTTTAGTTACAAACATGGTGTATGTTGTTCAGCTTCGAGCTGTGATGAATCCTTTTCAAAGTCATGGAAAGCTGTTTTAGAATGGTGTCCACAGCAACCTAGCAAAATCTAAGCAGAGGTACAATTTTTTTAAATTAGTCTTTAATTGTCCCTTTTCAAAGCTGGAACAATCATATCAAAACTTTCAATAGATTTCATTTATATTGACACAAAAATACAATACTTTTAAATAGTACCCTTTAGCATCTACACTACAGATAGACACAAAATTAGAATACAGCTGTAAATAGGAAATTACTCATTTCAAATTAGCTATTAAAATAGAACGTGACATTACATGATGCATCTCTTCTCATGAAAAAAGCATATCACAGATATTTCAGGACAATACCATATTACATAGAATTTATTTCTTTTTGCTTACACGTGATTTTTTAATATTAACCACTGACTATGATGTTCAAAATTACATACTTGGCCACATAAAAGTTTTACAACATTTTAAATGCATACATTGAAAGTTTAGATTACATTGTAATCTAAACAAACAATATTCACCCAGCCAGCAATACTCAAGAGAAGGGAACACTAAAAACTGGACATTTTAATTTTAAAATTTTGTATGAAAGAGAATTTGCTATCCTCTCAAAACTTGACGGAACTATTACCAAACTGCAGATTATGTCTCTTCGATCCCTCTGGGAGCATCTGTCTACCCAGCATCTGTCCTTGTTCCCAGCTTCACTCCTCAGCGTCACAGCTTGTGTTAAAGTATAACATCTTTTCTATCACTTAGCAAACTACTCTTGCTCACAAGCACAGAACTTGGGATTTCCAAGGAATTACTCTAAACTTGAGAAGAACATCTTTGAGGATGTAGCACTTCTCTGCTAATCCTTCCTCGTTTTCCGTCTTCAACACACACGGAGGCAGCAAGGAAATAAACAGGACCATACAGTTGTTTGGAGGACTCTATGATGAGGAAGTGTCTGGATCTCAGTGGATTGTGTAAGACAGTGATGTCAGCCTATGCAGTATTCATTCTTCCTTTCCTCCAACCTGAAAGGCTCCCATCTGTTCAGGATTACAGCATGCTCAGATAAAAATTCACAACTTATAGATCCTTTGTTATTAGACATAACTGAATGCTGGCTAATAATGCACATAATGGCATTGAGTGGGGCTTTGGGAAGGTTTCTTTTAAAGGGGGAAGATTTAGCTGACATGTGGCCCTTTGCCTTTTTTTTTTTTCCTTCTTCCTGCTTGAAACTCAGTACAACACTGGAGGCAAACCAGAGGTGCCAAGTGTAACATGTGAAGGATGACTGAATGAAAGGCTGAATCCCACACAGAGTCTTGGGACCACCATACCTGCCCCGGGCAGCCTATCTCTGGACCACTTGATATGTTGAACAAACAAACAGAGAAACCAAATCCCTCTCATGTACAACTGATTTTTCATTTGGTTTTCTATTACTTGTAGCTGAACACAATCCTAGCTACTATAGTAAGAATAGTCTACCCTAGTTAATTTTTACAATGCTGAAACATGGTCCGTAGTATTGTGCCAGATAAGCAATGACTTTTTCTGTATTATAATGAATGAAAATATTAGGCTTTTATCCCTACTTAAATCCTTGTTTTTTGTGGATAAACTTAAAAGAAGCATAATTATCAGCACTATAGCCATTAGAAGTCAGAATAAACCAGATAAAATCTGAAACATGTTTGTATTGGGTGTTGTTTAGAGCTTTACATTTAATTGTTAATAAATTGTATATACAGTACATTAATTAAAATGGATAACTCCACAATAAGGAAATATATGACATTTGAACTACTAAACATAAACAGAATTAAATAAAAGAAAGTTAAATTTCAATAAAAGAATGTTATAACTTAAAACCACCAGAAAGCTGGTAACTGAAAAGACATCATTTGAATTTAAAATTTAAGGATGGAATGAGCAGCTGTGTTGTTGAAGAGCAGTATAGTTTTGTAAAACAAAGTGCTTGTGTAAAATCTGTGAAACCAAAATCTCAACGCTATCCACTCTTATCACACTAAATAGATACATTGATGAGAGAGAGAGAGAGAGATGATAGATGATGGGTAGATGGATAGGCAGATGGGTGGATAGGTAGATGAAAGATAGATAGATAGATGATGGGTGGATGGATAGATAGGTAGATAGGTGATACATACATACATACACAGATGATAGAAAGAATATGGCAGTTATCATGGTACAAACTCTTTATGTGGCCTTCATGACTCTCAGCAAAGTATCCCTAGCCTCTTTCTCCAGTTCCTATCTTCCCACCTCGCCACCCTCAAACTCTATAATCAGTTCAACACAGTTCGAATAAATGGCCACAGATAGAAGGAGAGTTACCCCAGCCTTCCCACACTCCCTTAGGAAGAGCAGACAGGGTCTGATAACTGTGTTCCCACTTTGCACACTGAGTGAAGAATGTCTCTGAAAGAAAATTAAAAATGGGAAATTCACTGCTTGTGAACATGCAAGAATCAGGACAGCTTCATTTTTTAGATTGTGTAAAATGTGAGACTATGGCTTTACTTTGATAAGCATGTATTTGAAGGTGGCTGAGTTTACTAATACTGTAGAAGCATTTTAAATTATTTGCTGTTGATTGACTCTTAGAATTACCTGGTATTCTCCATTTTCCTTGTAAAAATATCAATATGGACCTACCCACCTGATGCAGGAGCCCTTCTGATCTCATTTTTGTTTTTACTTTCTTTTGTTATGTTCATTATGCATTTTAATTAGACATCAGGAAACCAAATAAAATATAGGTGTATAAAGAAAAGTAATTAAATAGCTTTGAAACTTGTAAAGGCAAGCTGTTGCTGCTCTCCTCTACCTCCCAAACCATCTGTGGAATTAGGTGTGAGATAAATAACTGTAAAATATGAGTAAAAATGTAAAAATATTGACTAATCCTTCATTTGCTTCATAAGTGTTTATAAGCTACCACTTGATGTTAAAAATAAAAATTGAAACTTTAGACAATGCATTATGAATATAGTTTATGCAAGAAAGACTAAGAGATATCCATCATGGGCATCTATTCAAACGAAAGGCTTTGGTCTTACATCAAAAGATGGGAGATTGCAGGTATACTGATCAACTTCAAGTTACAAAAATGGTGTTAAGCTATTGGACCAGATGATTACTTTGTTGCCTCTGAACTCTGAACTCTGAACTCAGTATAATTTATGCCTCTCTTATAGAAGAGGAAAGACTAAGAAAGGGAAGCAACATGGCCAAGATCACCTGGTAGAGTTCATACTTGAACAAAATCTGCTCAATTCCCAAACCGCTGTAAGCAGATACTGAATTCCTTCCTTAGATGACCACTATGATATAGTAACATCATCGACAGTGGCTAAATTGGCAACAAGTATACATACATAGAAAACATATGTATCCCTCAAGCAAACTGTATTGATTTTCAGTTTTGCTTTCTATGAATCAAATAGAAAAAAAAAAGACAGCATTTTAGTATTAATGTTTGTTACCAACGAATTATGATTTCCATTCAACTGGAATGCATTTACTTGGATCCTGGATATTAAGATATCTACTAAATTTATATTGTTGCTAAGTAACAGATTAAATCCAACCCACCTCAGTGATTCTAAACACTGGATAAATGCCATCAGTTTTTAAACAGAAAATGTTAAGTATTACAGGATACTCAGTTTTGGGTTCTTGAGTTGCATTATGATTGGAAACAATTTTTCAACTAATTATTCTTCCCTCAGCCTTCTTATATCATGTCATTCCCATTGCCTTCATGTCCTCCTCATGTAGGAAAACTTATTATGTACACAGAAAAAATATGAAGGCTCTTTATTTAGCTCATAGAAATTATACCTTAACCCTGGAAAGATTTGAAGTTAATAGTAAAAGATCATTTAAAAATCTTATGGCCATTAAACCTAATAATCTTTTTTTTTAACATCTTTATTGGAGTATAATTGCTTTACAATGATGTGTTAGTTTCTGCTTTATAACAAAGTGAATCAGCTATACATATACATACAACCCCATATCTCCTCCTTCTTGCATCTCCCTCCCTCCCACCCTCCCTATCTCACTCCTCTAGGTGGTCACAAAGCACCGAGCTGATCTCCCTGTGCTATACAGCTGCTTCCCACTTGCTATCTATTTTACGTTTGGTAGTGTATATATGTCCATGCCACTCTCTCACTTTATCCCAGCTTACCCTTCCCCCTCCCCATATCCTCAAGTCCATTCTCTAGTAGGTCTGTGTCTTTATTCCCGGCTTGCCCCTAGGTTCTTCATGACCATTTTTTTTTAGATTCCATATATATGTGTTAGCATACAGTATTTGTTGTTCTCTTTCTGACTTACTTCACTCTGTATGACAGACTCTAGGTCCATCCATCTCACTACAAATAACTCAATTTCGTTTCTTTTTATGGCTGAGTAATATTGTATTGTGTATGTGTGCCAGCGTTCAGTAGGTGTTCTGTAGGAGTTGTTCCACATGTAGATGTATTTCTGATGTATTTGTGGGCAGGAAGGTGATCTCCACGTCTTACTCTTCCACCATCTTGAAGCTCCTCCCAAACCTAATAATCTTTTATATAAATACTTTTGTTTGTAGCATTCAAAAATATGAGAAATAATTATTATTTTAGATTAAAAAAGAATGCTTTCTTCAAACTGGACATTTTTACTTATTTCTGTTACAAACTTAGGGTTGAAAAGATCCACACCACTAAATTCCTATAAAACTTCTTTTAACTTTAGAAATGTCTCAACACTGAGATCAGAACAGTGTCTCTTTAATTAAATAGTTTCTTTACCAAATTCTATGGCTATTTAGGGAGGTATATTCATACTGCTTCCTCGGAAAGTCATAAATCTCACAAGGATGTGCCTCACTTTAGAAAAATTCATCTTGAAAAGCCACCACTTATGGAAAAACGATAACATGTACATATATTTTTGCATAAGTCCAAGCAGCCTCTTAATTATGTACAAGTCCATAGCTCATAACAAAATCAATAGCAGCAAATACCTTTAATGTGCTTTCAGCCCAGCAGATCGTAGTTAAACAGATGAACAATTAGTGTATTTACAGTAAAGAACAAGGAATCAACATGAGTAGAAAAGCCAGCTGCTTTTAACTTGTACATTGGCTTTTAAAGAATGCTTATCTCAGATAAGATGTCTCCAAGAATGTGTACCTTTGTTTGCATTAGGTTTCTGACTTAAAAAAAAAACAAAACACTACTCAATTTTCCTTGTATTTAGATCTTTGGCTTCATCCTTGGTTGGGTTTTTATTTTTATCTAGAGTACAGTGTATTTGTTTTCTAGGAACATACTTAATTTTTATAACAAAACTTGGAAAGAACTTAAAGGTTCAGTTGTTTTAAGAAGTTGATTGAACATGTATCGTTGTGGAATATGTCTCTCTGCATAGTGATGGATGGCTTAGCCCAGTAATTTAGAATTTGATTTCGTTGCGAAACCTGAAGAGTTGAAGTTTACTGTCACTATCAATATCTTGACTTTGGTTGTGCAGATTATTGGGGGGTGCTTAATTACAGACATGAAGAGGAGAATTTTTCACCACGCCTAGATTATGCACTGGTAAATTATTTTACAGTAGTAAATTATGCACTTTTTATAAAATGCCTTATCTCTTTCAGAAATAACTGCTGCATTTAAAATAGATACATAGTGGGTGTTTCTGCCTGACTGTCAACTGAATTGTTAGCTCAAATATCATCAGTAACTTCTTATTTATTTATTTATTTATTTATTGCTGTGTTGGGTCTTCGTTGCTGCATGCGGGCTTTGCTCTAGTTGCGGCGAGCGCAGGCTACTCTTCATTGCGGTGCACAGGCTTCTCATTGCGGTGGCTCGTCTTGTTGCGGAGCACGGGCTCTAGGTGCACAGGCTCAGAAGTTGTGACTCCCGGGCTCTAGAGTGCAGGCTCAGTAGTCGTGGCACGTGGGCTTAGTTGCTCCGCGGCATGTGGGATCTTCCTAGACCAGGGCTTGAACCTGTGTCCCCTGCATTGGCAGGCAGATTCTTAACCACTGCACCACCAGGGAAGCCCTCACCAGTAACTTCTTAATCTCCAAATCCCATGGCCTTTTTGGTCTACATCTTCATCAGTCTTGTGCATCATTTGCCCCTGTTGGTTATCGTTTCCTTGACATGTTCTCACAGGGGCTCTATAACCCTGCTTTTCTGTCCTGCCAATCATTCTTATTCCTCCTTACATCCCCTGAGCAGCAGTGTCCTGAGTTCATTCCACTACCTTTTATCTTCTTGATTTCTTTCTCTCTGAAGTCATGCCCTCCTTGTAGCTCCAAGCATCTCCTCTATGAAGATGACTTCAGAATCTGCAGGCCCAGCCTAGTCATTTCCGCACTCTCTGGGTCCACACTCCCAGCTGCCAGCAGTTGTGTCTTCCTGGATGTCTCATCAACAGCTTAGACTCTGATTTCCTCACCATCACATGCAAACTCCTGACACCACTTGATCCTGATCTTCTTCCATGCATCAGACAAAATGAGTTATTGGTCATTTCCTAAACACAGCTTATTCACTTATTTGACTCTTTTGTCCATTCTGTTCTCTATGGGTAATATGTTTTATAATTTTTCTCCAGAAAAGAGTTTACACAAAATGCTTCAATTCAGTGCTTTGTAATTCTGTAGAATTTCATTTTAATTGCCCTTCGGCTCTCATAGGTCATCACTTTCATCATGGATATTTATGTCAAGATGTGTTTTCTGACGAAGATCCTAAGTTTCTTGTGGGCAGGAAACCTCATGCCATCCACAGTGCCTTTGTGAGTTGTTTGGAAGGTGGTGTTCAAAGAATATACAACGGCTCATAAACAGAGTGCAATGAACTCATGGCTGTTGAAGCAGAAGGATGCTGTTATTGGTTTGGAAAACTGAGCTCTACAACAAGCTGTCTGAAAGGGAGAGTGCTAATGGTAACCTTAAGAAGTAAATTTGCTTCCAAAAACCTGTGATAAATTCCCAAGGAGGGATATACTCACCAAGATAACCTGTTTCTATATTTGAACTTGAAAGCCATGATTTTTGCATTTCAAATAAATTACTTAAATCATTGTGGAGCTGCATTTTTTCCTTATATAAATGGTTTTAGGAAAAGCAAACCTGAGTATACATAGAAATGTGGTTCTCTTACATATAATTTTGTTTCAAGCAACATAATTTCGTATCGGTAATGTAATGCCAAAATCCAAATACCTGAGCAACTGGTTTAATTTTTAATATTGTAGAAATGTAGAGAGCTCTAATTTCCCTTATCACTTTCAATAGATATCTGAAAGTATCTTTTTCAGTCAAACTGTTCAGAGAATTGGGGAAATATTTACATCAGTTGAATATATCATACAAAGTTCAAATACCTTGGCAATATCTTAATTTATCATTTTTCATACCAGAGAACAGTTTTCAGTCAAAAAAATAAATTTTGTATGAAAAATTAAAATACTGGTGTAGATTTTTAAGAAAAAAGGACTCTCATAAATGTTGTTTCATATAATGTACTCTTGTTTTTTGCCAGGTCCTGATAATAAATTACATAATACACTATTAATCAGAGTTCTGGTTTGTGAGTCACAGTTTTATTTTGATATTTCAGGTGCCCTGATTTTTTTCCTATAAATGAATCTGTTCCAAAAAGCCTCCATGATTGATTTTCATGTTTTGTTTTGTTTTTCCCAAGAACAGCAGCAGGCTCAAAGTCCATGTGGGAGAAAAACATAGGGATCTGTTACTTTTTTCCCTTTGTTAACTGTTGATGTATAGCAAAAAAAGTAACTTTATCTTAAGAAAAGATAAAACAAAGAATAGGTCTCATATTTTCACTGTAGCCCAGGAATTAAGGCTCTCGAATCTGTCTACCTGCCCCTGGCAAGGAAAAGCTCTTGTGTGTTAGAAGCATGCTCCCGGCTCTAGGGGTGATCAAGATTCCCCATCTTCCTTTACATCTTCTTCACTTTTCTGAGCAGGACACTGGCTGTTGGCTTGTACCAATGCCAAAGACACCATTGGTGCTTTTTTTTCTGAGGCACATAGTTTTGGGTTGGGTTGGGGTATGATAAGGATTCTAAAAGCAATTACTCCCAGTTGGAAATCTTCTTTTAGGATGTTCCGTTTAGGATCACCACTTTGGGGACCAATCTCTTTCAGCTCTATCACTTTTGAAATCCTTCTTTCCTATTTTGGATTGGTTCTTTTGGATTGCTTCTGTTTATTCTCCTGTTGGGTCTGATACAGTACCTCTTCTTGCTTGATGTGATGAATCACAGTCATCTCCTTAGAGCACCACATGGGAACCAGGGTGAGGGCCAGGGAAGGAAAAGGTGGGGCAGAAAGCATAGGTTTGTCTCTAGTCTTTATGGTGGAAATTCCTGACTCATACATAGTCTGTTCCATCCCCATGAAATAGGCTTCAAGAACACTGGAGGCCAGAGCTCCAGATACTAATACAAGGTTAATTTCATCCTAGAGTTTCTCCTCTGCCCAACTCACCCAAAAGCTTGAGAGAAATCAGCCAGCTGACTAGGGCTAGACATTCAGGCTCCTAACCATCTCTCTTCAGAGACTCCACATAAGAGAAAGATTAAGACCAAAGATTTGGGTCATTTATATATAGGAGATTAGCACAAAGAGAGAAAGGGCCTCTGAGGATTAGAGAAATGTAAAGACCTCAAACCTAGTCTAGACACCCTCAGGTAAAGCCCTAATGTCAGTTCTACCCAGGGTCTGATACAGAGAGAGCTTCACACAGTACAAAGAGAGCTGAGATACCACCTGATTCCATCTAAGCAAAAACAGGCAGAGATTGCTAACAGTCATTTTTATCAGGGTTAAAATAGATGATCTGAGTCCTAAATGACAATTTTTCCAGGTAACAGCTATGTGATATTTACTGATGAGATAGCACTCATCAATCAACCCTTATTCATGCCATTCATAGGCAGTACCACTCTTAGATCTGGCTAGGCAGGGTCCTTATTTGTACTTTGGAGTTTCTTCCTGAAAATATCCTAAGACCCCTCTGCTGTGTGGGCCTGCAATATCATCAGGCAAGAGGTCCCAGGCCTGGACTGCTTGGCCCTAGTCTCCGTTTCTCTGTTTTAGGGTACTCTCTAACCATATCCCATCAACCCCCTCTCCTATGCCCACTCCACATGAGGCCAATGAGATGCCCCAAGGAGGAGAGGAAGGACTCAAGCCTTCAGAGTTATCCCAAGACCTTGTGTCCCCAGTCCCTGCTTCTAGAAGGAAGATCTGCTAAGCAGATCAATCCAACTAGCTAGCACAATATTTCTTTCACATGCCAGTATTATGCCGACACTCTGATTTTAACTCATGGAGGAAACAGAAGACATTTACAGCTATGGGTACCAAAGGACCACCACTAATCCATGGGCCTGAGCCATGTGTTGAGGCCTGTTCATTGGCTCTCACCCATCACTGCCTCTGCTCTGTACCTGAGAGTGGTGGAGTAGCACCAGAATTCCCTTACTCCATGTTCCCCATGTCAATAGCCCCAAGAGAAGCCAACTCACCTCCTCTACAGTCTTCACCACACATATGAAGCAGTTCTCAGGGGTGGCTGTACCTCTTTCTTTTAAAGGATTTTGAGACCCTTAAAATCCACAAGAGAAACCTGCCATGCTAATCAATGTCCTCTTTTGCCTCCAATAAATGTGGTGATGTTTTGTTCTCCTTGGTCATTATTAAGCCATACCAGATGAGAGGTGGACATGGCTTATTCAAAGGGAATCACTCTTCTTGCTTTGCTCATGGGCCCCTTAACTATCCTCCCGACTTGTGTTAGTATCTAGAAAGCAGGGACACCATCGTAGGAGACCACATTCTAGGAATTTAGTCATCGTGACCTAAAAAGTTCAAGAGACATGGCTGGATGTTGTCCTGTGTTTACACCATAAAATATTGCCAGTAAATTTAATGTACCAAGAAAATGAATTATCTTTCACGTTATTCTGAATATTCTGAGTAAGATTTGCATTTGAAATCATTCCTAACAAAGCACAGTAACAAATTTTGATAGTCATTAGAATACAATATTCACGGATGGCTCAATGGATGATATGATGTCATGAGTATCAATGTAATCAGCATTAAATAAAGGATATCAGGAAACTGAAACAGCAAGAATATCTGTATTGTTTTAAATATAGATCATTTGAATAATAACATTTTAAGTATTAACATTGTTGCTACCTTTTCATTGTGGTGAACATATGAAATTATCCAAGAAGTATACGTTTGATAATAAAGTCCATGAAGAGATAGTTTCCTAGATCTGAAGAGGAGATGATAGTGCCTGAACACCACAGAGAATCCTCATGCATTGATTGGACAATAAACAAAAAAAATAAGTACCTCTTCTCTACTCATTATTCTAAGTCTAAATCTAAATCTATGGGTCACTATACCTCACATGGTTCCTTGAATTTTGCTTATAGATACAAAAGCCCCACACAAAAAAATTGCCCAAGTTCCCACATACTAAGAGCAGCCCTGCCCACATACTGGGGTTTGGCAGCCTATTTGGCCCTGGCAATGTCAGCACAACCATTCTTTAGTGTCTGTCCCAAAGCAGAACTGATCTCAGCAAGAACCAGCAGGTTTGTGATCATTCCAAAGACAGTCATTTCTTAATAGGTGCCAGCTACAATACCAGTAGCTGAGGTGTGGCTTGGGTTGGGGAAGGGGTATGCAGAGCAAGAACTTAAGGAAAGTGGAAGAATGTTCTAACTTTTTGCTTAATCTCTATCACAACCTCCACTACCATCAGCTTCCAAAATAAACCAATAGACCAGTGTGCTAAGGAGTGCAAGCAACCTCAACCCAAGCCCCAAGCATTTCTCATTTTAAACTAGATTGTAACTAGTAAGCCTTTCTTTTCTAGAAATTATAGAACCACCACTCTTAGTAGGATTAATACCAATGGACTATGCAGTAGGATGATAAATGAACCCTTTCCTGATGTTCAGGAATTCTTAATGAGCCACAAACTGAGTCTAAAGAAGTGTTAAGTACTCCCATAATCTAAAGAGATCTCTTCATAGTGGAATTTGCTACAGAAAGAGCTTACTTCAAGGAGAAAGAATGAACTATGTTAAACTCGGTTCATCCCAACCCAGAAATTTTAAATACGTTTGAGACATTGAGAGAAAGGGAGAACTTCTCAGGTCTTCTCCCACAAGGCACATAGTCTTACCCTCCAAATGGGAGAGGAAAGAAGGAAGTGCTCACCCTGCTCTCTCAAGCCAGGTGAAGGTGGTTGCAAGAGATTTTCCCATAAAGCTTAAAGATGTCTTCCAGAAGGGGGTCCTGGTAATAGTTTGTGGGCCTATTTTATATTTATTCTTTGTAGACCAATGCCAGTAACATTAGATGAATCCGTCTAGGCCTAGCCTAAATATAGTGAATAAAAGATAATTTTCAGAATGTTGTATTAGAGCAGCTCCTGAATACCAATAGGGATCACCATAAAATTGTTACAGTGATGGGGTCCAAGCCAAAGTGGAGTTGAGGTTTGTAATGACTCCTACTGGTCTTTTCTGATTCAGTTTATAAGTTGATTCTAAGAAAGTCTTATTCACAAATAACCCAAAAAGTAGGCAAGTACAGAAGAACTGTAAATAATTCCCATGATAATTTGTCATCTCCTTCATTTGTCCTTACTCCACTCTCTGTGCCAATTTTCCATGAATTACATAGACAAACTTTCGATAATGTTAGAGCTCTTAGGATAAGTCCTCAATTTTCCTTTCCTTTTTGTGACATAACTATTATTTCTTGTTGAATTTTTGAAAAATACCTACATTGCTTTTAATTTCTTAGGTAGATTTCCTGAGTCAGAGTTCAGTGTTCCATTCACTGTAAAAATTCACTAATCGCTTATTGATTGATTATCTCAAAAGAGGAAGCGTACAAGGTAGTGTAGTTGGACTTAAACCTGATTAAACACCAGCTGACAGTTAAATGTGCTGTGGGATCTCCACCGTGTCACATGAACTTTCAGGGCCCAAGGTTTTTCAACTGTAAAATGAAGGGAATGGACTCAAATATCCATCTTGAGGTGTCTCATCCTCCATTATCTTGAATGTTTTGCTTAGTTTAATTGAGACATTCAGCTGAGCAATGTTGCATCTGAATATCTGGGTTTATTAGCTAAATGTCAGAGCCCCTTCTTATGCCAATGAAATGTACATGAAATGTGCATAATTTAGACTCTAGCAGAAAAGGTCTGCTTCACTATGACACTGGAACAGACTTTTCCCTATGCACCCCACTCACACCATCTCTGGTTGACTGAGACCAAGATGCTTCCTGAGCAGGAAATGTCACCCTTACCTTGAGAATAGATCACAATGGAATGGACACTTATGCCTGTGGGTTATGACTATGACTATAGAAAAATATACTGGGAATCTAAGGAAAGTTAATTAGAAATGCCAGAAGCCTCTTATACATTACCTGTTGAAATATTCGTACTCTTCCTTTACTGAGGTTTGTTTTCTAACCTCCAAAGAAATGTCTGGCCATTTAGTGAAAACTATTATTTTTTTCATTAAAAAAAAAATCCCACAATTTTATACAGAAAATTCTACCTTTGTACCATCATTACTTTATACCAGGAAGAAAAAACAAACCATATTCTTCAGAGCATTTTAAAATGTGTGAGAACCTAGCATATTTCCTAAACAAGATTCATTCCTTTGGCATATATTTGGGGAGGGGAAAAGAAATTATAATACAAAACTGTCATTGAGTTTTTGCTTCACAGCTACAATATATTTGACTTCTTTCCCTTTTGTTGTTAATTTATTCCTTTGGCCAAATGGACTTTTTTTTAACATCTTTATTGGAGTATAATTGCTTTACAATGGTGTGTTAGTTTCTGCTTTATAACAAAGTGAATCAGCTATACATATACATATATCCCCATATCTCTTCCCTCTTGCATCTCCCTCCCACCCTCCCTATCCCACCCCTCTAGGTGGTCACAAAGCACCGAGCTGATCTCCCTGTGCTATACAGCTGCTTCCCACTAGCTATCTATTTTACATTTGGTAGTATATATAAGTCCATGCCACTCTCTCACTTCGTCCCAGCTTACCCTTCCCCCTCCTCGTGTCCTCAAGTCCATTCTCTAGTAGGTCTGTGTCTTTATTCCTTTCCTGCCCCTAGGTTCTTCATAACCATTTTTTTTTTTAGATTCCATATATATGTGTTACCATATGGTATTTGTTTTTCTCTATCTGACTTACTTCACTCTGTATGACAGACTCTAGGTCCATCCACCTCACTACAAATAAATCAGTTTCGTTTCTTTTTATGGCTGAGTAATATTCCATTGTATATATGTGCCACATCTTCTTTATCCATTCATCTGTCGATGAACAATTAGGTTGCTTCTATTTCCTGGCTATTTTAAATAAAGCTGCAATGAACATTGTAGTACATTTCTCTATTTGAATTATGGTTTTCTCAGGGTATGTGCCCAGTAGTGGGATTGCTGGGTGGTATGGTAGTTCTATTTTTAGTTTTTTAAAGGATCCTCCATACTGTTCTCCATAGAGGCTGTATCAATTTATATTCCCACCAACAGTGCAAGAGGGTTCCCTTTTCTCCACACCCTTTCCAGCATTTATTGTTTGTAGATGTTTTGATGATGGCCATTCTGACTGGTGTGAGGTGATACCTCATTGTAGTTTAGGTTTGCACTTCTCTAATGATTAATGATGTTGAGCATTCTTTCATGTGTTTGTTGGCAATGGATATGTCTTCTTTGGAGAAATGTCTATTTAGGTCTTCTGCCCATTTTGGATTGGGTTGTTTGTTTTTTGATATTGAGCTGCATGAGCTGCTTGTAAATTTTGGAGATTAATCCTTTGTCAGTTGCTTCATTTGCAAATATTTTCTCCCATTCTGAGGGCTGTCTTTTCATCTTGTTCACGGTTTCCTTTGCTATGCAAAAGCTGTTAGTTTCATTAGGTCCCATTTGTTTTGTTTATGTTTTTGTATTCCATTTCTCTAGGAGGTGGGTCAAAAAGGATCTTGCTGTGATTTATATCATAGAGTGTTCTGCCTATGTTTTCCTCTAAGAGTTTTAAAGTGTCTGGCATTATATTTAGGTCTTTAATCCAGTTTGAGTTTATTTTTGTGTATGGTGTTAGGGAGTGGTCTAATTTCATTCTTTTACATGTAGCTATCCAGTTTTCCCAGCACCACTTATTGAAGAGGCTGTCTTTTCTCCATTGTATATTCTTGCCTCCTTTATCAAAAATAAGGTGACCATATGTGCGTGGGTTTATCTCTGGGCTTTCTATCCTGTTCCATTGATCTATATTTCTGTTTTTGTGCCAGTACCATACTGTCTTGATGACTGTAGCTTTGCAGTATAGTCTGAACTCAGGGAGCCTGATTCCTCCAGCTCCGTTTTTCTTTCTAAAGATTGCTTTGTCTATTCAGGGTCTTCTGTGTTTCCATACAAATTGTGAGATTTTTTTGTTCTACTTCTGTGAAAAATGCCAGTGGTATATTGATAGGGATTGCATTGAATCTGTAGATTGCTTTGGGTAGTATAGTCATTTTCACAATGTTGATTCTTCCAATCCAGGAACATGGTATATCTCTCCATCTGTTTGTATCATCTTTAATTTCTTTCATCCGTGTCTTATAGTTTTCTGTATACAGGTCTTTTGTCTCCTTAGGTAGGTTTATTCCTAGGTATTTTATTCTTTTTGTTGCAATGGTAAATGGGAGTGTTTCCTTAATTTCTTTTTCACATTATTCATCATTAGTGTATATGAATGCAAGATATTTCTGTGCATTAATTTTGTATCCTGCTACTTTACCAAATTCATTGATTAGGTCTAGTAGTTTTCTGGTAGCATCTTTAGGATTCGCTATGTATAGTATCATGTCGTCTGCAAATACTGACAGCTTTACTTCTTCTTTTCCAATTTGGATTCCTTTTATTTCTTTTTCTTCTCTGATTGCTGTGGCGAAAACTTCCAAAACTATGTTGAATAATAGTGGTGAGAGTGGTCAACCTTCTCTTGTTCCTGATCTTAGTGGAAATGGTTTCAGTTTTTCACCATGGAGGATGATGTTGGCTGTGGGTTTCACATATATGGCCTTTATTATGTTGAGGTAAGTTCCCTCTATGCCTACTTTCTGGAGGGTTTTTATCATAAATGGGTGTTGAATTTTGTTGAAAGCTTTCTCTGCATCTATTGAGATGATCATATGGTTTTTCTCCTTAAATTTGTTAATATGGTGTATCACATTGATTGATTTGTGTATACTGAAGAATCCTTGCATTCCTGGGATAAACCCCACTTGTTCATGGTGTATGATCCTTTTAATGTGCTGTTGTATTCTGTTTGCTACTATTTTGTTGAGGATTTTGGCACGTATGATCATCAGTGATATTGGTCTGTAGTTTTCTTTCTTTGTGGCACCTTTGTCTGGTTTAGGTATAAGGGTGATGGTGGACTCCCAGAATGATTTGGGAGTGTTCCTCCCTCTGCTTATTTTGTAAGAGTTTGAGAAGGATAGGTGTTAGCTCTTTTCTAAATGTTTGATAGAATTCACCTGTGAAGCCATCTGGTCCTGGGCTTTTGTTTGTTGGAAGATTTTTAATCACAGTTTCAATTTCAGTGCTTGTGATTGGTCTGTCATATGTTCTATTTCTTCCTGGTTCAGTCTCGGCAGTTTGTGCATTTCTAAGAATTTGTCCATTTCTTCCAGGTTGTCCATTTTATTGGCATATAGTTGCTGTAGTAATCTCTCATGATCCTTTGTATTTCTGCAGTATCAGTTATTACTTCTCCTTTTACATATCTAATTCTATTGATATGAGTCTTCTCCCTTTTTTTCTTGATGAGTCTGGTTAATGGTTTATCAATTTTGTTTATCTTCTCAAAGAACCAACTTTTAGTTTTATTGATCTTTGCTATTGTTTCCTTCATTTCTTTTTCATTTATTTCTGATCTGATCTTTATGATTTCTTTCTTTCTGCTAACTTTGGTTTTTTTTGTTCCTCTTTCTCTAATTGCTTTAGGTGTAAGATTAGGTTGTTTATTTGAGATGTTTCTTGTTTCTTACGGTAGGGTGGTATTGCTATGAACTTCCTTCTTAGAACTGCTTCTGCTGCATCCCATAGCTTTTCGGTCGTCGTGTTTTCATTGTCATTTGTTCTAGGTATTTTTTAATTTCCTCTTTGATTTCTTCAGTGATCTCTTGGTTATTAAGTAGTGTATTGTTTAGCCTCCATGTGTTTGTATTCTTTACAGATTTTTTCCTGTAATTGATATCTAGTCTCATAGTGTTGGGGTCGGAAAAGATACTTGATACGATTTCAGTTTTGTTAAATTTATCAAGGCTTGATTTGTGACCCAAGATATGGTTTATCCTGGAGAATGTTCCATGATCACTTGAGAAGAAAGTGTATTCTGTTGTTTTTGGATGGAATGTCCTATAAATATCAATTAAGTCCATCTTGTTTAATGTATCATTTAAAGCTTGTGTTTCCTTATTTATTTTCATTTTGGATGATCTGTCCATTTGTGAAAGTGGGGTGTTAAAGTCCCCTACTATGATTGTGTTACCGTTGATTTCCCTTTTATGGCTGTTAGCATTTGCCTTATGTATTGAGGTGCTCCTATATTGGGTGCATAAATACTTACAATTCTTATATTTCCTCTTGGATTGATCCCTTGATCATCATGTAGTGTCCTTCTTTTTCTTTTGTAATAGTCTTTATTTTAAAGTCTATTTTGTCTGATATGAGAATTGCTACTCCAGCTTTCTTTTGATTTCCATTTGCATGG
This sequence comes from Balaenoptera musculus, assembly GCF_009873245.2. NCBI lineage: Eukaryota > Metazoa > Chordata > Mammalia > Artiodactyla > Balaenopteridae > Balaenoptera > Balaenoptera musculus. Next base: position 76,787,839 of record NC_045800.1, on the reverse strand, counting down.
AATATCTTTTTCCATCCCCTCACTTTCAGTCTGTATGTGTCACTAGGTCTGAAGTGGGTCTCTTGTAGACAGCATATATATGGGTCTTGTTTTTGTATCCATTCAGCCAGTCTATGTCTTTTGGTTGGAGCATTTAATCCATTTACATTTAAGGTAATTATCGACATGTATGTTCCTATTACCATTTTCTTAATTGTTTTGGGTTTGTTATTGTAGGTCTTTTCCTTCTCTTGTGTTTCCTGCCTAGAGAAATTCCTTTAGCATTTGTTGTAAAGCTGGCTTGGTGGTGCTGAATTCTCCTAGCTTTTGCTTGTCTGTAAATATTTTAATTTCTCCATCGAATCTGAATGAGATCCTTGCTGGATAGAGTAATCTTGGTTGTAGGTTTTTCCCTTTCATCACTTTAAATATGTCCTGCCACTGCCTTCTGGCTTGCAGAGTTTCTGCTGAAAGATCAGCTGTTAACCTTCTGGGGATTCCCTTGTATGTTATTTGTTGTTTTTCCCTTGCTGCTTTTAATATTTTTCTTTGTATTTAATTTTGATAGTTTGATTAATATGTGTCTTGGCATGTTTTCTCCTTGGATTTATCTTGTATGGGACTCTCTGTACTTCCTGGACTTGATTAACTATTTCCTTTCCCATATTAGGGAAGTTTCAACTATAATCTCTTCAATATTATCTCAGTACCTTTCTTTTTCTCTTCTTTTTCTGGGACCCCTATAATTCGAATGTTGTCCTAGAGGTCTCTGTGCTGTCCTCAATACTTTCATTCTTTTTCTTTATTCTGCTCTGCAGTAGTTATTTCCACTATTTTATCTTCCAGGTCACTTATCGGTTCTTCTGCCTCAGTTATTCTGCTATTGAGTCCTTCTAGAGAATTTTTAATTTCATTTATTGTGTTGTTTCATCATTGTTTGTTTGCTCTTTAGTTCTTCTAGGTCCTTGTTAAACGTTTCTTGTATTTTCTCCAATCTTTTTCAGGTTTTTGGATCACCTTTACTATCATTACTCTGAATTCTTTCCAGGTAGACTGCCTATTTCCTCTTCATTTGTTTGGTCTGGTGGGTTTTTACCTTGCTCTCTTCATCAGCTGTGTGTTTCTCTGTCTTCTCATTTTGCTTAACTTACTGTGTTTGGGATCTCCTTTTCTCAGGGCTGCAGGTTCGTAATACCCGTTGTTTTTTGGTGTCTGCCCCAGTGGGTAAGATTGGTTCAGTGGGTTGTGTAGGCTTCCTGGTGGAGGGGACTGGGCTGTGTTCTGGGGATGATGCCGGATCTTGCTTTCTGGTGTGCAAGACTATGTCCGGTGGTGTGTTTTGGGGTGTCTGTGACCTTATTATGATTTTAGGCAGCCTCTCTGCTACTGGGTGGGGTTGTGTTCCTGTCTTGCTAATTGTTTGGCATAGGGTGTCCAGCACTGTAGCTTGCTGGTTGTTGAGTGGAACTGGTCTTGGCATTGAGATGGAGATCTCTGGGAGATCTTTTGCAGTTTGCTATTACGTGGAGCTGCAAGGTCTCTGGTGGACCAACGTCCTGAACTCAGCTCTCCCTCCTCAGAGGCACAGGCCTGACACCCAGCTGGAGTACCAAGACCCTGTCAGCCACATAGCTCAGAAGAAAAGGGAGAAAAAAAAGAAAGAAAGAAAGAAAAAATTAAATTAAGTTATAAAAATAAAAATTATTAAAGATTAAAAATAATTAAAAAGTAATTTAAAAAAGAAAGGAAGAAAGAAGAGAGCAACCAAACCAAAAAACAAATCCACCAATGATAACAAGCACTAAAAACTATACTAAGAAAATAAAATGGACAGACAGAACCCTAGGACAAATGCTAAAAGCAAAGCTATACAGACAAAATCACACACAGAAGCATACATATACACACTCACAAAAAGAAAAAAAGGAAAAATATATATATATTGTTTCTCCCAAAGTCCACCGCCTCAATTTTGGGATATTGGTTGTCTATTCAGGTATTCCAGAGATGCAGGGTACATCAAGTTGATGGTGGAGATTTAATCCGCTGCTTCTGAGGCTGCTAGGAGAGATTTCCCTTTCTCTTCTTTGTTCGCACAGCTCCCTGGGTTCAGCATTGGATTTGGCCCTGCCTCTGCGTGTAGGTCGCCTGAGGACGTCTGTTCTTTGCTCAGACAGGACAGGGTTAAAGGAGCAGCTGATTCGGGGGCTCTGGCTCACGCACGCCGGGGGGAGGGAGGGGTACGGATGCAGGGCGAGCCTGCGGCAGCAGAGGCCGGCGTGACGTTGCACCAGCCTGAGGCATGCCGTGCGTTCTCCCGGGGAAGTTGTCCCCGGATCACGGGACCCTGGCGGTGGCGGGCTGCACAGGCTCCCGGGAGGGGCGGTGTGGAGAGTGACCTGTGCTCGCACACAGGCTTCTTGGTGGCGCAGCAGCAGCCTTAGCGTCTCATGCCCGTCTCTGGGGTCCGCGCTGATCGCCGCGGCTCACGCCCGTCTCTGGAGCTCGTTTAGGCAGCGCTCTGAATCCCCCCTCCTCGCGCCCCAGGAAACAAAGAGGGAAGAAAAAGTCTCTTGCCTCTTCGGCAGCTCCAGACCTTTTCCCGGACTCCCTCCCGGCTAGCCGTGGCACACTAGCCCCTTCAGGCTGTGTTCACGCCGCCAGCCCCAGTCCCCTCCCTGCGATCCAACCTCCGAAGCCCGAGCCTCAGCTCCCAGCCCCGCCCACCCCGGCGGGTGAGCAGACAAGCCTCTCGGGCTGGTGAGTGCTGGTCGGCACCGATCCTCCGTGCGGGAATCTCTCCGCTTTGCCCTCCGCACCCCTGTGGCTGTGCTCTCCTCCATGGCTCCGAAGCTTACCCCCTCCACCACACGCAGTCTCCACCCATGAAGGGGCTTCCTAGTGTGTGGAGACCTTTCCTCCTTCACAGCTCTCTCCCACTGGTGCAGGTCCCGTCCCTATTCTTTTGTCTCTGTTTTTTCTGTTTTCTTTTGCCCTACCCAGGTACATGGGGAGTTTCTTGCCTTTTGGGAGGTCTGAGGTGTTCTGCCAGCGTTCAGTAGGTGTTCTGTAGGAGTTGTTCTACGTGTAGATGTATTTCTGATATACTTGTGGGGAGGAAGGTGATCTCCACATCTTACTCTTCTGCCATCTTGAAGGTCTCTCCAAATTGACTTAATGCTAAACTTGCTTTGGGATTTGTTGGGTTAAGATTGGCAGTGCTCAACCTATTTGTCTTATTAAAGACACTTTTGCTCATTAACCGATACAGACATCTTACTTGTTTTTCTAAATCGTTCTCCCTCTAGAAAACTTACTCTTTGGAAAGGTTAAATAAGTTAAGGAAACTGTAACAGAACAAACTTTCCTCTTTAAAATAATATCTTAGAGTTAAAACCAAAATTTTAACCATAGAATGCAATGGAGAGTTTCCACTGTAAGTAATGTTTGAAGATCCAATCCTGTTTTCTGAGACCACTAGTATTATGTTCATAAGGAATAAGATATTCTCTTGACACTTAAATTTATGCATTTGACCTTCTCCCATAAAAGATAATTTGTTTAATACTTAGACAAAGGTAGTAAGGAATTAGTTTCACTTCAAATAACTGTCCCACACAGCACTGACCTGATAACTTGGTTACTGAAAGCCACAGGTCTGGGCTATTAACAATTAACTAAGGTAAGCTGCAATTGTGAAGGGTGATAAGAATGACCTTGTTTAATAATACAGTTCACAGGTGAGCAACGAAGTTTATGTAGCTCTAGGCTTAGAATAAGTTCTAAATAAGCCCTAACATATACATGCACACAAAAATGGCAGTGTTCACCAACTTTATTCTAATATTTATCAGAAATTTTATTATTCTATGATGGGATCAGTCATAAGGAAGTTTATTTTGCATGCTCGGATTTGATAAAATAATATCATCCAACTTACTTCCTTATATGTACTGAAGTAAGTCATTGTGAAATGATTTCAGGAACACTGTCTTTTAAATTTCATATCACATCTGAAATGTTTAGTTTTCGGAAGATTTTATATCCCAACAGTCAATTGTTTTGCATTCCACAGTAAGTATTCAAGTAAGCGTTTCAAACCATCCTAAGCATCTGTTCTTACTACTACTGAAAATGGAAGAATCATAAATATTGCATTTGTTCAATGAGCAAATAAAATTGTCTAATCTGTTGTTTCCTTTTTTTCTTTTCTTTCCTTTTTTTGAGCAATTAGATATTTTAAACTATAGTAATGATTTTTCACTGCAGAAAATATAAATGAAAAAAATTATTTGCAGTTTGAGAAATAAAAATGTGAGAATTTAGTCTTCCAATGACTCGCATGAACAAATATGCAAGGGCCCTCAGCTCGATGACTGACCCAAGCACCAGGAGCTCCATGTTCTGTGCTGACTGAGGATTTGCAGGGTTCAAGAGAAGATAGGTAAATTAAGACATCTGCTGGTACCCTACACAAGTCTTAAAACATTGACTTAAGCAGTTTTCTGTACCCCCAAGATTTTTCAAAGCACTTACTATGCTTTGGGTGCTCTGTTTACCTCCAAGTAGGGGATCGAGTAAAGCACGATCCTAAACATTATTTCCAGTGGAACTATTTTTCGGTTGAATTGCTATCACCAACGTGAGGAACACTCGTGCCCCACAAATGCAGTTTGGGGAATGCTGGGCTATAGATCTATGTTCAGGTGGAAGTAAGCAATATTCTTGTGGTAGTTAAATCCATGAGACTACACCAGGTGGCTCACAGGCAAAAGACAGAACAAGAACTTTGCAAAAGAACACCGCAAGTTCCAGGACAGGCAGAGTATTATATTGAGTTTATTATGCATGCCATAGACTCACAGACTTGTTAAATTAGAAGTAAGAACGGAGATCATTTAGTTCAACTTCCTCACTTCAGAGCTAGGGCAATTAAGAACTGAGGAATTAGGTGACTTATTTAAAGTTACACAGCTTGTTTCCTGTTTGCTAGTGGAAATCAAGAGAGAAAATATATTCGCCTAAGGAAACTTGCTCTAAACAAAAGCAGCAACTTCGGGTCACAAGTCATTAAAGTACGTTAAAACTAATTTCTTAATATAGAAGATGAAGGAATCCACTGGGCTTCTTCCTTCCTTCATGTAATTTTTTTTTTAATTTATCTATTTTTGGCTGTGTTGGGTCTTCGTTGCTGTGGTGGGCTTTCTCTAGTTGTGTTGGGCGGGGGCTACTCTTTGTTGCAGTGCGCGGGCTTCTCATTGCGGTGGCTTCTCTTGTTGCAGAGCATGGGCTCTAGGCACGTGGGCTTCAGTAGTTGTGGCACACGGGCTCAGTAGTTGCGTCTCACGGGCTCTAGAGCAGAGGCTCAGTAGGTGTGGTGCACGGGCTTAGTTGCTCCGTCGCATGTGGGATCTTCCCAGACAGGGCTCGAACCCGTGTCCCCTGCATTGGCAGGTGGATTCTTAACCACTGTGCCACCAGGGAAGCCCCCCTCCATGTAATTTTTGATAATGAGGAAGGAATGTTTTGAGTGGACAAAGTAGACCAAACCCTGGCTGGAAGCAACCACACAATGATAGTTCTCATGACAGTGATAAGAAGAGAAAGAAAAAGAGAAAATTCCTGTGGTTTGTAGTTTTATGGGGCCTTTTGTTGTTTCATTTGAGAGTGATGAATACAGAAAAAAAAATAGAGTAAGTTCTTTTTATTCCTCTTGACTCCTCAACAGCTCAAGTTATCTAATATAGGTGGAGTGTTTTTACTCTTTAGTAAAAGACTTTGTGTATGTTGGCCTAGAATAATTCAAAATGATATAATACAACTTCCAGCAGCATTTCACACTCATTTTTTATGCTAAAAAATAACAAAAAATGACTGGCAACTTTTTAAACATACTCTTAAAAGAACTGTATTTTTGGAGCTGCTGGAAATCTAGTTCCTTGCCCTCACGGTTAACAGTGTTTGCTCATATAAAACAGGCCACTGAACCTCTAATTGCTTAACAACTGTACCTTTGATCTGTTCTCATTTTCTATATAATTAAATGAAAATATTATTTCAGATTATAAGCCAATGAAACGAGGTGTCATTTTTCTACCCTTCTCCATATCTTCCCTTTTTACTAGAGCAGGTGCCATAATAGATATTCAATATAAATGCACATAAAGTAGAGATAACAATAATATCTCCCTCAATCTTATTGAGAGGCTTCACTGAGATAATATATGTGACCATTCTTTGTAAAGAGTACAGCACTACTTATACATCATGGATGATGATTATTATTATTACTAGTGTTAACATTGCAATTTACAAGACAGTGCTCCAAACATGGAATGGGGGATATTAAAAAAGAATCAGAATATTTATAAAGCTAGGTTCACAACTCTTAGCACACAATAATCCTTCAAAAATATTTGCTGAATTAAATATAAAATCAGTAGAGAACAAATGGAACACAGTGGAATGTGGGTACAGAATAAAGGATGAGTAAAAGCCTCATGAAATTAATGTGGAAAGTGAGTAGTAAGATAATTCTTTAAAAAGTGAGAGACCTTGATTCATAATTTGATGGAGAAGATAATATAAGAAAAGTAGCCTTGGTGAAATCAAAAATGGCAGGAGTGATTCTGAGCAGGGAGCTATGATTATATTGTGATCAAGGAATTAGGCAATAATTAAAGTATCATAATCAGGGCGGGTATTTATTTGTGAGGGTGATGAAGTTGGAAACTTCTCTGTATATAGAGAGAAGAAAAAAGAGGTGAGATTTAAGAGCCAGTTCTGTTCGACACAACTGTCTCAATGCAGCAATCTTCGCTTCTCTTTAAAGATATCTTTTGGACTTCCCTGGCAGTTCAGTGGTTAAGACTCCAAGCTTCCAGTGCAGGGGATGTGGGTTCGATCCCTGGTCGGGGAACTAAGATCCCGCATGCTGTGCAGCCCCCCCAAAAAAATATCAGCTTAATATATCTGTATTAAAAAAATTCTCCAGTCTAATCTCTCCCTTCAACTCCAGAATTAGACATCTAGTTATTTAGCACCCATGCTTGCATGACTAATATAAGCCTCAAAATTAACAGGTCTGGGAATGAACTGTTGCTTCCCTGCACCCAAAACCTTGGCTCCCTGGGTCTTCCCCATCTCAGCCAATAGCAACACCTTTCATTTAAGCTAACATGCTTGGGTCGTTTTTAACTCCTTTGTTTTGCTCATACCTCAAATCCAAACCATCAGCAAATTCTCTCAGCTTTCCTATCAAAATATATCCTAAAACTGTGAATTCACCATTTCTCACAATTCCTACAGTTCTGTGCTAGTAAAACCCACAAAGTGCAACAGATTCTTAAATGGCCTCTGTGCTTTCTCCTTTGCCCTACAACAGTCTATAATCCGATTGGCAGTTATTTTTGTTTGTTTGTTTGTTTGTTTTTTATTGAAATGTAGTTGCTATACAATATTATATGTTACAGGTGTACAATATAGTGATTCACAACTTTTAAACCTTATAATCCATTTACAGTTGTTATAAAATGTTGGCTGTATTCCGCATGTTGCACAATATATACTTGTAGCTTATTTTATACCTAATAGTTTGTACCTCTTAGCCCCCTACCCCTGTGTTTCCCCTCCCCCCTTCTCTCTCCCCACTGGTAATCAAATTTTGCCAGTTGCAGCAACATGGATGGACTTGGAGGGCATTATGCTAAGTGAAATGACATCAGACAGAGAAAGGCAAACACTGTATGATATCACTTACATTTGGAATGTAAAAAATACCGCAAACTAGTGAATATAATAAAAAAGAATGACTCACCTGGGAATTTTTGCGCTTGCTTTTCCTTCTGTCTGGCACACCCTTCCCCCAGATGGTCACAGGCTTCCTTCCAATCTCTGCTCAAATGTCACTCCTTCAGAAAAGTCGTCTCTGACATCTCATCTAAATATTACCCTTAAGCATTCTCTGTCCCTTTACTAAGCTTTATTTCTCTTCATTGCAATTATCACTACAGACCTCACCCTATTTAGACATTGTGTATTTGCATGTAGCGTGTCTCCTCCACTATAAATTAAGTGCATGAGGCCTGTCATCTGTCTTACTACTGAGTTCCAAGAACCAGTGCCTGGAATATAATGGACACTCCACAGATGTTTGCACATAACGTTTACTAGCCCCTAGAACCCTACTTTTTTATTCGAGGTAATCTGTATTTGACATTTGTGATTTTTACCTATGATCATCACCTGAAGAAGAAAAAGACTAACTGAATTCTGCAACTTTTCAACAATACTCTTAAGGCATACTTTTAGCTCCTCAGGAGGGCTCTGTAATATAGAAGTGAGTCATTATCTGCCCCAGCACACACACTTCTAAGAGAAGCCATTCTCTATCCCACTGCAGATGGGCATTTAGAGCAAAGTTCTGTTCTATGTGAACCTAAGGGCCTGCCCCAGCTTATTGGCTTAGCTGTGGTCAACAGGTTCCTGATCATCCCACACACACCACCTGGCTTGAAAAAAGGAGCAGAATCAATCATATTCATCTCTTCAGAGTTTAGAAATAGGAAACGGTGAGATTGAAATAATTAGCTGAGCTGAACAATCTTAAGAGGTGGGGAGCCGGAGCAGCCGTTCTAGGTCTTTTGCAGGTAAAAGACAGAGCAGGGTAATGAGCACATGTGCTCAGAGGTGCCAGGATTCCCTGTGTGAGCTGCCAGGGAAGTCCTAAGAGGGAGACAGAGAAGAGGACACCTTCACAATTCAGCTCCAAACTGTGTGTATCTTGAAAATAAATAAACCCCCTCTTTCTTTAAGTATTTGGGTGGACCACTTTTCTCTGAACCCAAGAGAACCATGACATAATCTGCCTAATTACAGACTAAGGACTGCAAAAGATGCAATAGCATATATAACATTCTTTTGCTCTCAACCAAGGGCAATTACAGGTTAAGTGGCAGTGTCTTTTTTTTTATTAATTTTGAATGGAGTATAGTTGCATTACAATGTTGTGTTTCTGCAGTACAGTAAAGGGAATCAGCTATACGTATACATATATCCCCTCTTTTTTGGATTTCCTTCCCATTTAGATCACCACAGAGCACTGAATAGTTTCCTGTGCTATACAGTAGATTCTCATTAGTTATCTATTTTATACATAGTAGTGTATATGTCAATCCCAATCTCCCAATTCATCCCACCCCTCTTCCACCCTTGGTATCCATATGTTTGTTCTCTGTGTCTGTAGGTAGCAGTGTTTTGATGATGGTCTATGAAGCTCATGCAGCTTCATCTTTATCCACAGTCACACAGGCACTTTACCTACCTGCTCCTTGCCTGTAGAGTTAGATGTTTTATTCACCTTATAAAAATATAATGAAATCAACTGCCAATAAAAGTTCTAGGGATGGGGCTTCCCTGGTGGCGCAGTGGTTGAGAGTCTGCCTGCCAATGCAGGGCACACGGGTTCGAGCCCTGGTCTGGGAGGATCCCACATGCCGCGGAGCAACTAGGCCCGTGAGCCACAGCTGCTGAGCCTGCGCGTCTGGAGCCTGTGCTCTGCAACAAGAGAGGCCGCGACACTGAGAGGCCCACGCACCGCGATGAAGAGTGGCCCCCGCACGCTGCAAGTCGAAAAAGCCCTCGCACAGAAACGAAGACCCAATGCAGCCAAAAATAAATAATTGATTAATTAATTAATTAAAAAGAAAAAAAAATTAAAAAAAAAAGTTCTAGGGATGAAGGTCTGAATTGGAATCTCTCAGGCTACTTGCTGCCTTAAGCCATTTTTCCCAAGGTTAGCTTTCAATTAGCAAAGCAAAATATAGGTTTAAAGCGATTATCTTGATAATTCAAGCAAAAACATTGCTTTGACTTAAATTGCCTGAATAATTGTAAGTTAATCATCTCTTCGCTATTGACTTCCTCTCAAGTGAATTGTCCAGGTAATAGAGACAAAGCGTGGTGGTAGCTTAAGTTACCCAGATAATTACATGCTTGCTTTACTCTACCTTGTCAACAAGACCTGGCTATGATGTAAAGAACGCCGGTGGAGAAATGACATGAAGTGACAGCTAAGGCCAGACCTATTAATGGGAGGTGAATCAGGCATTGGACAAAACCAAGAAGGCTTTATTAGGGAACACAAAGTGTGTGGGGCACCAGGGACAGCCCAGGTGGGCAGACCTGCCTCCCTGCAAGGCCACTTGGTGAGTAAGGGAGTGGAGGTGGGGAAGGACAAAGCCTGATGATGGCAAATCCTCATAAATGGGAGATGCTTGGGGAATAAAATGGCCTTCCAAACCCCCAAACAGTCACTATGTAATATGTTCAGCTGTTGATTAAAGAAAACAATTTTTAAAATTTTAGGAACTTAAAGTCCAACATAGTATCACTCCAGTGCCTTATACATCAGATAATTTGAAAGGTACTGTTAGTAAAATTACATCCAACAAACTAAAAGCACAAAGAAATACTCTCCACCATTATCTTATTTTTATAGGCTTATTTTTAAAGTGTGATTTCCTCAATTAAACTCTAATTCTAATGCTAGCTACAGGGGGAAAAAATAAAGAGGTGACCTTTTAAATAAGAACCTAGAGGCAAGACGGGAATAAAGACGCAGACCTACTAGAGAATGGACTTGAGGATACGGGGAGGGGGAAGGGTAAGCTGGGACAAAGTGAGAGAGTGGCATGGACATATATACACTACCAAATGTAAAATAGATAGCTAGTGGGAAGCAGCCGCATAGCACAGGGAGATCAGCTTGGTGGTTTGTGCCCACCTAGAGGGGTGGGATAGGGAGGGTGGGAGGGAGGGAGACACAAGAGGGAAGAGATATGGGGACATATGTATATGTATAACTGATTCACTTTGTTATAAAGCAGAAGCTAACACACCATTGTAAGGCAATTATACTTCAATAAAGATGTTTAAAAAAAAAAAATACTCAGCCAATAAAATCTTGCCATTTGCACCTACTGTATAGCACAGGGAACTCTGCTCAATATTATGTAACAACCCAAATGGGAAAAGAATTTGAAAAAGAATAAATACATGCATATGTATAACTGAATCACTTTGCTGTACACCTGAAACTAACACAACATTGTTAATCACCTATACACCAATATAAAATAAAAAGTCAAAAAAAAATAAATTAAAAAATAAAAAATAAAAAATAAAATAAAATAAAATAAAAATTGAAAAAATAAATAAATAATCCGGGCCGTGCTAAATCAACAATGACTCCATTTCCAGAACTGAGGGAATTCATGAAGTAATGACTCTATATCTCTATTGCTTTAAATCCACCTGCCAGTAAAATAATTTCTGCTGAAAGGCTGTCCTGTGAGCTATTGGACATCTATGTTATGAAGGTTATAACCAAATTATCGTTTAAGGTTTATGGATGTATCATATTCATTCAACAAACTTTTATTGTACACCTACAATGTGAGAGGTAATGTGCTTTCACATATATTATCTCATGCTTTTATTTGCACCACAGAGCAAGTGATATATTATCCTTGTATTTCACCATAGGCTACTTTACTTTCAATTCCCAAAGCTGTAGCTTCTATATTAAAATAAAAAAAGAAATCAAAACAGGATAGGATATAAAGGGAATCAGTATTCAGATATTGTCCACATTCTGTCAAATAACGGTTTTCTCTTCTATACTATTAGTATGTTGGTATAAAATGTCAAGCTTTCCCTTTTACTAAAAATTCAGACTCTATCTCATTATTATCATTAAATAAATAATACAATTTGTATATTATCAGTGGTGGTAATTATTATTTATAATGTTACCTAAGTCTTTTTTCTTACCTTTCATGTTCAAATGAATCTTCCTTACTATGTTGGCAACAGATCTGCTTTTGTGAAAGAATGATTCTGTGAAAGAAAATCTGAAATACGTGGTTAAGAGAGTGGTTTGGAATTACTTGAGTTTCAGTTTTGATTTGTAAGAATCGTTTCTGCCTTAATTTTAAGTATATATTTAAGGTATATTACAGATTATAGAATACATGGAACTATGCCAAATTACTCCATATAATGTAGACCTGTTTCTTCCTCTTTAATTGATTGGTCTAAATTACCAATTTTTCTTAACTTGTATTTTAGAACACATATATTCATATTTGAAGACTCAATTTTGTAATTTCTGTTCCCGGTTAATGCACACCAGGTCAGATATGGATACTATGTGAATTACCCAAGGTCATGCAAACTGCTCCTATAGGCGGGCAGTGAGGGCTTATCAGAATAAATCAGCAAGGCACAGCGCAGCTTTGAGTTTACATAAGAGGAGACAGAAGTGTACAAATAATTGATGTGCCTAATCAGGTAAGGGATCAGCTCCAGAAACCACACTGCTCTGTATAAACAGCATGTTTTTGCTCAGATGTCTGCCTTGATCATTTCCCCCCATTTTTGTTCAAGGAGTTTAAAACCTTCAGGCTGATGGATCCCAGGAAAGAAGTCAAATGGGCTGCAGGAACTACTTGGTGGTTCGGTTACTAATACCACAACAGCAGTTACACTCAATTAGATGCCACTGAATTGGCAGTTTTTAGTGGCTCTCTTACAAAGTGCATGTGTGTGTGTGTGTCTATATTTCCTCTCTCTCGCTCTCATTTCTTATGTGGTCACACTCTGCAGTTGACACTTATATTGGCCCCTAGAATTTTTGATACACCATATGATAATGTCAACATTTTTACTTGGAGGCCATTCTGAGAAGTTTATTAGAAGGCCTTCCCATGTGCATTTGGTTCAGTTTGGCTCTGGTTAGATACCTGTTTGTTCTTAGATTTTTTTTTAACTGCTATGTATGTTGGAAGGGAAGTTGGATGACATTTTATTTATTTTAAGTTGTCTTTTTGTTTCCCCTAGAGCAGCAAAAGGAAGGATGTTTTTGAGAATAATCTTTTTTTAGTTACTGATTTCTACAAGGAAAAGCTTTTTCATATATTTGAATAATTCCTTTTGTAAAACAGACTATTTAACTTTGAAATACAGCTGCTATATGCACTTAATTGACTACTTGACACAGCAATTTTCTACTCTATAGGGTGTCCCAGTGCTACAGACTACCATATAAAGTGATTTTCAAAGTGCATCGATAACCCACGGAATTCTTGGAACGATTTGAAAATTACCTTTCCCTTTCTTAACTTTTACATTGAAAAATATTGTGTGACAATCTGACAAAAGTAAACTTGAAGCTGAATTTTATATCTTAGATATGTGATGGATGGTACATTTGTGTTATTGTTGTTGTAGTCTATATACAACAACATAGACTTTCTTTTCCTTCGTTGGCCATCTTTAAATATTTACTGAGTACCTGCTATGTGCAAGGCACTGACCTGGTACACAGAAGTATACAAAGGACATAACATGTAGTCCCAAATTTCAGTGAATATATCATCTGTTATGTAATATAAACTATGGATACAAACACTTTGCCTTCCAAACCCCAAAATAATGTACAATCTGAGTACAGAGGAGGAAAGACAACTTCTTTCTTTATTGAACTTTAGTTGATTTGCAACACTGTGTTAGTTTCAGGTGTACAGCAAAGCGATTCAGTTATATATGTTTTTTTCAGATTGTTTTCCATTATAGGTCATTACAAGATATTGAATATAGTTCCCTGTGCTATACAGTAGGACCTTGTTTATCTGTTTTATATATAGTAGTGTTTATCTGTTAATCCGCTACCCCTAATTTATCCCTCCCCCCTTCCCCCTTTGGTAACCATGTTTGTTTTCTATGTCTGTGAGTCTGTTTCCGTTTTGTAAATAAATTCATTTGTATTATTTTTGATTCCACATATAAGTGATATCATATAATATTTGTCTTTATCTGATTTACTTCACTTAGTATAATATTCTGTAAGTCCATCCATGTTGCTGCAAATGACATTATTTCATTCTTTTTTATGGCTGAGTAATGTTCTATTGTGTATATATACCACATCTTTATCCATTCATCTGTTGGTGGACACTTAGTTTGCTTCCATATCTTGGCTATTGTAAATAGTACTACTGTGAACATTGGGGAGCATGTATGAAAGATAACTTCTAAAGAAGGGATCTGAAGAACACTTCCAGAGGGGATGATATTTGAGGGAGAGGATGTTTAGGACTTCCACATGTGAGATTAAAGGTTGGAAATCTGAAACAAAGAACATGACCAAAGTGAAGAAAACACAGGATGCAATAACTCACCAGGAAGTCTCCTACTCTGATGAAACCATAGAATAACGATGTAATAGTAGAAGGCTCGAAGATGAACCAAGATTCAATTGTAGTAGGTCTTGACTATTAATCAAAAGAGGCAGTTTGTTATTCGGTGGGTAATGGGATTTAAGTAAAAAATAATGAGACTAACACAAACAAATATCTTTGCTCAAGAAAAATCAGATGGTGAGAATTGGATAAATCAAAATGTAAAAATAATAATGTGTAATAATGTATTACTGTTGCTATAATTGTTATTGTTAAAGAGGAACATTGTCCCATACCTTCTCTTTCTGGGGAGAAAGAGCAAAGTGTGGAAGAAAAGCAAGGTAGACTGAATTCAGAACAGAATTAAACCAATAGCAGAATGAAATGAGAAAAAGATACTGAATTTTAAAATAGCAATGAAGATATGTTAGGGGATAGAGATCCCAATCTGAATCCACTTAGAGAAAAGTGTATTAGATCACGTAACTGAAAGTTCTGGAACAAAGCAAGTGTCATCAGGCCCTGGTCTGCTTTTCAGCTTTGTTCTTGTCTGTATGTTGGTTTTATTCTCAAGCACAGTGTGATTCCAATATAGCTGCTTGTAGCTCCAGGCCCACATCTTCCCATGCCCAATGCTGGTGGAAAGGAATATCTTCTCTTCCCCGACACCTGATGAAAGTATCAGGCCCTGATTCACACTGACCTGAGTCGGGTCAATGTACATCTCAGAAACATTAACTAAAGCCAAACAAGCAAAGAGACAACCAAACACCTTTGGATCTGACAGCCCAGAATTGCCCTGTTTCTCAGAGACCTGTTCTACTTCTTTGGAATGAGCACCTGGTACCCTGCTGACAATGGGTACCTGCTCCTTAGCAATAGCCGAGTAGATAAAGATATTCTTCTGACCCAAGCTGGGCTGATCAGAATCTGTCTCCAGGAATTTGGATTCAAAATGTCTCTGCATGTGCCTAAAAGTAAGGATTTATAGAATCTGTAGCAGAAGGAATCCATGTACTTTTAGAAGCAGACATAGTCCATAAAACAGGAAGAGTAAAATTAATGTGCAGAGAGAAAAAAAGATAAAGAGACCATGTAACTCAAAAAAAAAAAAAAAAGAAAGAGCTTGAGAAAGTCTTAGTCCCTCAGAGCATTCAGAACCTAGTTCCTGCCGCTTCTAAAAGCCCAGCTACATAGCCTGCAGCTGCATAGATCTCAGACATCCTTGTGTGCTTTTTAAAGAATACACACAGGTTCCAATATCGTAATCCTCCCCTTTCTTTTATTTTCTTAAGATATTTGTAGTTTTTTAAAATTTGCAAACAAAAAACATGCACAAAACCAGAAACGAAATAGGGCTTAAGTCAGCCACTCATTCATATATCTGAAAAAACTGCAGTGGTTCCTAGAAGCAGTAAATGAAGAAAGTACAATGAAATTTCTTGCCAGATGTAGGATGGCTTAAAGGTCTGAAGCTAAAAAGGAAAGGAGGCTAAGGATAACGAAGAGGAAAAGCTAATTATCTCACTAGTAGAGGAAAAGTCATTTGCACATTCTGCTTTACAGTGACTTCTGTCTGCAGGGATCAACGTTGTCAGCTATAGCATTTTAGAATATGAATGATTTAATCACAACGTCTTACAGTTGAGATCTGGGATTTTTTTTTAATGTGCTTGTTTTTGAGGTAAAAGGAAAGGGTTTCTTAATGCATCCCTAATTACAAAGTTCAAAACAGAATTTGGTACCTTTCCAACCCTATTCACGACTAAACCCCAAGGCCATTTCAAGATGATACCTCAGTCAAAGAAGCAATGCTGTTGGTCTATTATCATTCTTAGATTTTGGGAGCATTAAATAATCTGGGCAGCCTGGTTAGGATGCCATTAACCCCTGTATAGTTTGATTCAGTAGGTCAGATATGTGGCCAAAAATCTACATTTTTAACGAATATTCCAACTGATTCTGACTCAGGGGTCCCCGAACCAAGCCCTGAGAATTCTCATTCTGGGAGTAATTATCACTGATCTTGAGTAAGCAGTTTGGGACAGAAGATTAAACACTGACCTGTATGTCAGAAGTCACGACTTTTCTGAGGCTGTTTCTTCAGACTAAGAAATATTAATTCTATCCTTACCCATTTCAGTTATTGTCAAGTTAAAATAATATAATAAAGTATGATTACAATATTCTTTGTTCACCATTTATGTTGCAAATCCCAAGAGTGAAAGCATTCTTATTCCATGGGAAAGTGCCCTGAATATCAAAGTACTCCTCAGCTGCAATTGTTAACAGGTATGAACTAGACAGCAAAACTAAATGTTTGCAGGGTGATTACAAAAACTCTCTTTGTTTTGATATGAATTGGGTTTCCTTTCTCAAGACCTCATTCTTTCTCAGTGGCCAAGGGTTAACAAAATCATGACATTTCCAGTTATTCTTTTCTCTTTTAGTTCAAAGCTTCACTTCCTTTGGGTAAATATTCAGTCAAATTCAAGTATTATTATTTCCATCACTATCCACAGCGCGTTACTTCCCCCTGTCTTAAGGTCTTCACCCCCTGTTCTCACTTCTCTTTTTATAGGCCCTTTGTGTCCCTTTCCACCACAGCTGCAGGTAGGAAAAGAGGAGTGGTCTTATGTAATTGACCTCCCTCAAGGAGAGGCATTGCATATCTGGTCTGTGCAGTTCTTTTGTCTTCTGCTGTTACCGTTGAACTTTAGTCCGTGTCTGGGACGAGCAGTATCCCAGCTGGCTTTCAGCCTGGACGGCATCCGAAGGTGGTCTCAGCGAATGAAGCATTCTCTTTCTGCAGGTCCCCAGCTGGACCCCAGTGCAGGGAAGCATGGCTGCCTCCCTCAAAATCCAGATGGAGTTCTAGGCTGTCTCCAGTGAGAGAGAGCTCTCGTTCTGCATGGTATCCGCATGTAGTGGCGGAGAAATGACTCACTCTTCCAGATTCCTTCACAGGCTATCTTAGGCCTATTGGAAGCCTATGAATCTCTGCCAGGCCAAACTCAGTTCTAAGGGAAACCGGGGATTGTCCTTGCTGTCTCCCACCATGTTACAGCTCTCCCCAAGTTCTGCGTTATCCACATTCCCAAATTGCTACGCTTATCTGTAGGCAGGTTTCACTGCCAAGCTGACATCACCAAACTTGATTCCCTTATACACAGAAGAGCCTCCCTAATGTTCAGCAATGTCCTTAGTGGCCCCCATGTTAAGAGGAGACATGTCGAGTATACCCCTCATACCAGGACCAAGTTCCATTCTTCAACTTTCTTCTCTGCTGCTTCTCTCTTTTTCCTTAGCTAAGTTGTCTTTTTATTTCTTGCTGTAATCAAATAAAAAGAACTAATTTTGCCTCATCCACTTGGTTTGAATCACAGGCTTTCAACACCAGTGACACCAGTGTGGGGTATTCCTTACATTTGGCCTTTTGGAATTCAGTCTCTTTTATTCTCAGCTCTGTACTATCTCATGGGAATCCACACATTCTTACTTTGGTCCCCAGGTGGGACAAAGAGCATGCTTATTTCTTAAAAACAACAGCAACAAATAATAACAAATGATAAAACCTATAGACACTGCCTATGTTTTTAAAGCATTTACAATTTTTTTAACATCTTTATTGGAGTATAATTGCTTTACAATGGTGTGTTAATTTCTGCTTTATAACAAAGTGAATCAGCTGTACGTATACATATATCCCCATATCCCCTCCCTCTTGCGTCTCCCTCCCACCCTCCCTACCCCACCCCTCTAGGTGGTCACAAAGCACCAAGCTGATCTCCCTGTGCTATGCAGCTGCTTCCCACTAGCTATCTATTTTACATTTGGTAGTGTATATATGTCAATGCCACTCTCTCACTTCATCTCAGCTTACCCTTCCCCCTCCCCATGTCCTCAAGTCCATTCTCTACATCTGTGTCTTTATTCCTGTCCTGCCCCTAGGTTCATTAGAACCTTTTCTTTTTTTTTTTAGATTCCATATATATGTGTTAGCATACGGTATTTGTTTTTCTGTTTCTGACTTACTTCACTCTATCGCAATATATTTTAGTTTGTCTTTTATCATCATTTTTGTATCAGCAGTGCCTACCACAATAACTCAAACTTGGTAGAGGCTCCTAAGACTTTTTAAAATAATTAATTTACCAATATGTTAATTGCATTAAGACAAGTGCAATTACTATTAATAAAATATCACATCAAAGATTTATCATGTGGTTGGCAATCAGAGAAGAAAACGAAATAAAAGGAATCCAGATTGGAAAAGAAGTAAAACCGTCACTGTTCGCAGATGACATGATACTATATGTAGAAAATCCTAAAGATACAACCAGAAAACTACTAGAGCTCATCAATGAATTTGGTAAAGATGCAGGATACAAAATTAATACACAGTAATCTCTTGCATTTCTATACACTAACAACCAAAGATCAAGGAAACAATCCCACTTACCATCGCATTAAAAAGAATAAAATACCTAGGAATAAACCTATCTAAGGAGGCAAAAAACCTGTACTCTGAAAACTATAAGACGCTGATGAAGGAAATCAAAGATGACACATACAAATGGAAAGATATACCATGTTCTTGGATTAGAAGAATCAATATTGTCAAAATGACTATGCTACCCACGGTAATCTACAGATGCAGTGCAATCCCTATCAAATTACCAATGGCATTTTTTGCAGATCTAGAACAAAAAATTCTTAAAATTTGTATGGAAACACAAAAGACCCCAAATAGCCAAAGCAATCACTGATCCTGGTCAGTGAGTAGCCTCCTTCTCTGGGGCCAAAGGCACGGACAATTATAATCAATGTGATAAGTGTTATATGGGACCTACAAAGTGCTATGGGGAGAAAGAGAAGTAAGTCCTACTTAAGAAAGCCACAATAACATGTACACAAAGAGTGGATTTAAAGATGAGTAAGAGTTTGCAAGACAGTGGCAGTTACAGCATGTACCAACCTAAGGAGTAGATTAAAAACCTAAGCTGCCTAAGGACCAGTGGGGTCTGGTGTGACTGGAGCATGTTTTATGTCAATTGTGGTAGGAGATAAGGGTAATGCTAAAACTACTAAGCTTTTAGAAGACACTGAAAAGCATCTTCATGAATTTGAGTTTTGGGAAGACATTCTTAGTATGAATAAACTATTAGCCATAATTTTTTTAAAATTATTTATTTATTTATTTATTTATTTATTTATGGCTGTGTTGGATCTTCGTTTATGTGCGAGGGCTTTCTCTAGT
Source organism: Balaenoptera musculus (assembly GCF_009873245.2). Lineage (NCBI taxonomy): Eukaryota > Metazoa > Chordata > Mammalia > Artiodactyla > Balaenopteridae > Balaenoptera > Balaenoptera musculus. The sequence goes on along the minus strand of NC_045800.1, from coordinate 76,768,360 downwards.
TGTGGCAAGCGGGGGCCACTCTTCATCGCGGTGCACAGAGACCTCTCACTATCGCAGCCTCTCTTGTTGCGGAGCACAGGCTCCAGTCGCGCAGGCTCAGTAATTGTGGTTCACGGGCTCATTTGCTCCGCGGCATGTGGAATCTTCCCAGACCAGGGCTCAAACCCGTGTCTCCTGCATTGGCAGGCAGATTCTCAACCACTGCGCCACCAGGGAAGACCTATTCTGCTGTTTTGAGGCATCATGCATGGAAGAATTTAGGGGTAAAGGGTCATAATGTCTGCAACTTACCTCAAAAAGCTCAGAAAGAGAAAGAGAAAGCAAATGTGGTAAAATACTGACAATTGGTAACTTGGGTGAGTGGTTACACAGAAATTCTTTAAACTGTCCTTAAAACTTTTATGTACATTTGAAATAAAGTCTTTTTAAAAAAATCTGATACACACAGTAACAGGGATGAAATTCATAATTAGTAGGCTGAGTGAAAGTAGCCAAACAAACATTAACATATCACATACTTATATAAAGCTCAGAACAAGCAAAACCAACCTACGATGATAGAAATCAGAGAATTTTTTTTTTTCCTATGACCTGTAGGGATTGATTGGAAAGGGGCACTGGGAAGCTAAGAAAAAACCAAAAACAGGAACTGAGGACATTTCAGATTATATTTTGCAATGAAGCAGGAAGTATTAAATCAAGCTCCTATCTGGCCCTACCTTAACGGATCAACTGTTTTATAATATTTGATTAGGTATGACAGCTTTCTTCCAGAGACATCATATCAGTTAAATGACACGGAGGAATTGTTATGTTGTTTCTTTTCTTACTGATGTCTTATGTTAATTTGCCATATAGGAGAAATCTGGACTCTTATGGAAGCTGTTTCCGACTCTTTTGAGTAAATACTTTTAAAAAGAGCTTTAGTGAGTGTAAAGACTACTACTGATAAATATTATTGATAGTTCACAATTACTGATTACTTAGAACATCCCCAGCACCATGCAAAGTATGTACCGTCTCCTAAATGTGGTTATTCCCATTTTACACATAAAGAAACGAAGAGTCAGAGAGTTTAAGCACCTATAGAAATTTACAAAGAGGCAGAGCTAGGTCTGAAATCTAGATCCAAACCTGGATCTGTGTTAACCCAGAGGCCCCTATTCAACATATATTAGTATATTCATTCTTCATTGTATAGTACCTGTTGGTACTGCCTCCCTTATGTGACAGAGTCTGTATAAACAAGAAACACACATCTAGTTACTTATCTTTGTAGAAAATTAATAACATCCGATCTCTCACATGGACTGTGGTGGTATGATAACATGTTGAGTCATACCGTATGTCATTTCAAAGTAGTGTAAAAAAGCTAGGTATTTGTTTCTTTGTTTAGTAATTCAAATAAAGTATGGGGTATGTTGAGGTTCATTTGTGGTTTTATAATCTCGGACAAAATTCACCAGTATCATGTTAAATGATGCCAGGATACCACTTTTCCTACTAGAGGATCTGAGGATCTAAGATCATTTTTAGAGTATAGAAACACAAATGATTTTTGTATACTGATTTTGTATCCAGCAAATTTACTGAATTTGTGTAATAGTTCTAATAGTTTTTTGGTATAATCTTCAGGGTTTATTATGTAAAATATCATGTCATCTGCAAATAGAAACAGTTTTGCTTCTTTCTTTCAAATTTAGGTGGCTTTTTGTGCTTGACTAATTCCTCTGGCTATGACTTCCAGTACTATCTTGATAAAAGTGGTGAGAGTATCCTTTTCTCTTTCCTCATTTTAGAGGAAAAACTTTCAGTTTCTCACCACTGAGTATGATGTTAACTATGGGCTTGTCGTAAATGGCCTTTATTCTATTGAAGTTTATTCCCTCTATTCCCACTATGTTGAGAGTTTTTATTGTGAAATGATATTGAAGTTTGTCAAATTATTTTTTGCATCCATTGAGATGATCATGATTTTCACCCTTCATTTTGTTAATGCAGTGTATTACATTGATTTTTTGTGTGTGTGCATGTTCAACCATCCTTGCATCTCTGGAATAAATTCCACTATATCATGGTGTATGATCCTTTTAATGTATTTGAATTCTGTTTGCTAATATGTTATTGATAATTTTTGTATCCATGTTCATCAGGGATATTTGTCTGTAATTTTATTTTCTTATAGAGTCCTTGGCTGGCTTTGATATCATGGTAAAGCTGGCCTCATAATATGAGTTTGGAAATGTTCCCTACTCTTCTATTTTTTGGAAGAATTTGAGGGTTGATGTTAATTCTTCTTTAACTGTTTGGTAGAATCCACCAGCGAAGTCATCTGGTCCTAGGCTTTTTTTGTTGTTCAGAGGTTTTTGATTACTGATTCAATCTCCTTACTAGTAAGGAGATTGCAGCAAGCGGGGGCCACTCTTCATCGCGGTGCGCAGGCCTCTCACTATCGCGGCCTCTCTTGTTGCGGAGCACAGGCTTCAGACGCGCAGGCTCAGTAGTTGTGGCTCACAGGCCCAGCTGCTCCGCGGCATGTGGGATCTTCCCAGACCAGGGCCCGAACCCGTGTCCCCTGCATTGGCAGGCAGATTCTCAACCACTGCGCCACCAGGGAAGCCCTCCCGTTCTGTCTTAATTTTCATTAAATATAATCTTTATCATGGCACTTCACTCCTTCAAAAATATGATTAACTTGATTTTATTTAAGATGTTAAAATTAACTCTGTTTTTCTCACATTCAATACCCTTTGTAATCTGGCCCTAGCATACCTGTCAAAATATTTTCTGCTGTCTCCTTTGATTCTCTGCACTTCTAAAGCTAATTCCCTAAATGCTTGGGGAAAAGTCTCATTTGTCCCTCTTGTTGGTAGCTTTGCTTATATAGTTCTCCTGTTGAAATAATGCTTTTCTCTAAATAATGCTTATTTTCAAAACCCTTTCTCCATGAAGTCTTCTCAGAAGGATGCTTGTCTTCAATCATTTCACTCTTTTCTGAAATCTTATTCAACTAACATCAGCATATCACAGATAATTGTTATTGTTCAGAGGTTAGAGTTCACACCTTAGGATTCATCTATGTAATATTTTGTACGGTTTGCTAGTTGTTTTCATGTAGGTGATGAACACAATCCAGTTTTCCTGGAGGCCTTCTGGGAGAAATTTCATGCCTTTTGTTTCTATCATTTGTAGGTCACTTGTTGAATGGGTCACACATATTGGCACCAACCCTTTCAAAAATGAAGTAAACTGTTATTATTATTCAAAATTTATGGTTGAAAACAATGTGGTTCTGAAGAAGTCAGTTGTTAACCCAGATTTACACAATGATTAAGTTGAAAGCCAAGACTTAACTCTAAATCGGCCTTATTCCAAAGCTTGTTATTGAGTATAGTTCAAAAAAAAAAAAAAGTAAAAAGCCTCAGAAAATACATCCTTAACCCTAGTGGCACAATCCAATTAGTAGTAGGAAGCTCCCCAATATTGTAAGATTTTTCAGCATTTTCAAGATTTCATAAATCAAGCCCTTGTCTACCTGTGACTTATTGGTCAATGTAGTGGTGCTTTAGTCTTGTCACACATAGTGGGTAAATTTATCCATTTACACTATACCACTTTTTCTATACAGTGAATAAAGAAGTGGAAGTAAAAATCACGGCCATAAAAATTCTTAATTGCACAGATATGATATACTTTAATTTAGAAAATATCTCACTTGATAAAATTGGAGTTAAAACATTTGGAATTAATTTTAGTTATGTGATTAAAAATGTGTGTGTGCCCACGTGCATATAAACACACATGTAAATAAAGAGCTGAGGGAGTTTTTGGTGTTGCTGAGGGATTCTTTTTTATCTTCTCTCCATATTCCTTTCTTATTCATACTGAACTTGGTTTAAAAGTAGCACAGATTATTTTTATATTAGGATCCATTAGCCTACATTCCAGATATGTCACTCATGGATATATCTGGTTTTGAAAAAAAAAATTAACTGTGACAATAAAAATAGAGCTTTCGGGCTTCCCTGGTGGCGCAGTGGTTGAGAGTCTGCCTGCCAATGCAGGGGACACGGGTTCGAGCCCTGGTCTGGGAAGATCCCACATGCCGCGGAGCGAGTAGGCCCGTGAGCCACAATTGCTGAGCCTGCGCATCTGGAGCCTGTGCTCCGCAACAAGAGAGGCCGCGATAGTGAGAGGCCCGCGCACCGCAATGAAGAGTGGCCCCCACTTGCCGCAACTAGAGGAAGCCCTCGCACAGAAACGAAGACCCAACACAGCCATAATTAATTAATTAATTAATTAATTAATTAATTAATTAATTAATTAATTAATTAAAAAAAATAAGACTTAAAAAAAACTTGGTTATAATTTATAGACAATATTTTTTAAAAAATAGAGCTTTCTTTTGTAATTACTAGTAGTGAGAACAGGTAAATATAAAAACTCAAAGAAAGTATGGAGTTGTTTAGGACATACGGACCACGGGACAAGCAATGAGCAGAGCTTATCACAGCAAAGCACACAACACCTGGGAGATGGGCAATGCTGGCCAGCCTTGTCCATTCACTTTCTTGAAAAATCACATCTTTAATTTTAATTACAGAGTACAATTTAGATAACTAATTGGACTGTGTTGGAGCAAATGGAGCTTAAGTGAATATCAGATCAATGACCTTAGAAATTTAACTTTCCTAAGAAACAAGTTATAATATAAAAGTGTGTTTATTCACTTCAATAAATATTTGTTGAATACCTACTCTGTGCCCCATGTTACATTAAGTGCTGTTGATGGGGAAAATTAGCAAGACTGGATCTTGACATTTCAAGAATTTCAGTCTGAATGAGAAAATAAACTATAAATTATAATGTGACATATACTATGGGAAAAAATTTTAAAGCAACTTGTAAAAAGAGATAAGAAAACTAAAGACGAGAAGCTTACTTCTAAATGCTGTCAGGATTTGAACTCAGCACTCATTTATGAGTAAAAATGCTGAAGAGAGCTTACTAACATGTTTGTAGTCAAAATGTATATCTTGCAGAATAGTTTATGATACAGTTACTATTACCAGTGTGCCAAGTTCTGTGTTTTTTGCTCAGTAGGTCATAAAAATAACTCTAAATTGGCCTTATTCCAAAGCTTGTTATTCCAACTTGTGTGAAGTTGTTAACCCTCCTTTGGGGCTATATAGGGAGTTACAAAATGCCTTAACCTCCCACGCTTACATTGCACATGTAGTACAGAATAGGAAAATAAGACATTTGATAGCATCTTATATTTGTAGAGCACTTTATGGCTTTCAAAACAGTTTAACATAATTTTCACCAAAAAATGATGTATGAGTAATTAGCAAGAGAATGGCAAAGAAGTTTCAAGACTCATTAATTACGATGTAATATAGGAATTGAATCTATTATCACAAGATAAAACTGAAATATCAAGTTTGTCAGTAATAAGCTCTGAGACCCTGGGCTTATCACTCCACCTTTCTGAGATTTAATATTATTGTCATTGAAATGATTTAATACTTATATTGCAGGGTTATTAGAAGAATTGCGAGAAAGAGAGATCTTAGATATATCTCTTTCTACATATCTTGGCAAAGTTAAAAATACTATTGCTTTTCACATCCCAAAACGTGATACCATTTTTTAAAGCAAATTAATTGGTTTGCAAGATATAGAGATCACAAGTTTTCTTCATTTAGTAAAGTGTCACTCTAGGTAATTATTTTTGTCAAATACTTGAAATACAGCTTGTTTAAAACTGAAGATGTGAGATTAGCATCTAGTGGAGTGGATTGTCTTTACTTCTGAATAACAAAGGAAGCAAGTAAAACATTTTTGCATCATTTCTCCAGTACTTTATAAACATAAGTACTTTCAGCATCCAAGTTGAAAAAGGAACTTATGCGTGCATCTCACCTAAAAAGCTTATGTACAATGTGGAGATATGGATGTGAAAAAAAAGAACAAACTGGACTGGGAACTAAGTTTTATTCTGAAGACTACATTTAAGACATAATAATTTAGGTCCCAATATCAATTAGTTCCTAAACTAAGAAGTTAAAAAAACCAAACACCTACTCAATTCTACTCTACAATTTAGAAATAGATTTTATGATGCATATTCCTGGCATGCAACAACCTGAAACTCACGTACTTTTGATATTGGCTCAGACCTCTTTGCATTCAAGATGCATACACTTCTGCATAGTATTAATAACTCTCACATTCTCTTCTGAGGGGGCAGGAGGCATAACAGCGCTTACGTACATCTTACAGGGTTGGCAAGATACTGGTGTGATGTTATCCAAAGCCATAGAGATTGTTGCCAAGACTATATTTGATATAGGAACTGCAGTTAAAATGCAGTCGTTATGGCTCTAAGAATTATCTGTAACTGTAATCATCTTAAAATAAAAATGATGTAATTAAAAATTTTCCTGAATAAATACATCCATAAAATAATTTTCTTAGCTGGCAAATCAAATTATGCTTGAGCTAAAGCAGTTCATATTATAAGTGATAGTAAAACTGAAAAATTTTAATCAAAATATCAAAATTAGAAATTTCATATTTTATTCCCATCCCAAATATTAATTGAAAGTCTTTTATATCCAATCTCCCAGCTTCAAATAGTAAAAATACAGAAACTTATATAAACTTTGTAAATTTTGGGGTCAGGTTTGGAGATTAATGCCTTCATATAAAGAAAGATAAAACTAATGATACAAGACAGTAATAATATGAATGACAGCTTTAATTTTCAGTGTGCCTATTATGTAGGTAGTCCCAGATGTTTGTAAAGTGTTATATTGTTCAAGCCTACCATTTACCTTTTAAAATAAGCCTTTATATTCCAGTAATCCAGACGAAGAAACAAGCTCAAAATGGCTATTGCAGTTTACCGAAGCTACATAGTTAGACTTCTATAGACAGAGCCAAAATTGGAGATCAGGTCTTTTGGATGCAGTCCCGCTTTTTTTCTTTAGTGCATGAGACATATTTACAGTAAATGCTATCAGATATTAAAAGAATGAGAGAGATAGGTTGATTACCTAAGCCTGAATTGAGCCCTTACAAATAGATAGAAGACAGATATAGGCCAAGCTTGAACAAAAATATGAAGCTCTCCCCTGCACCCCATGAGTGAGCTGAAGTTCCGTAGCGTACCTCAGCACACAACTGTGGAACCTTAGAACTGGTAATCAAAGATCGAGTAAAAAGCTGTAATGGTAACCATTGAAATAGACCAAATTCAGGTTATCAGCACAGGGATATAATAGATGGTAGTAATGAAATAAAGGGCGAGCTGACTGGAGGGGAACATCAGGAAGGAAATGCTTTGCAGGTCTGGGTGGTTGAATCAACAACAAAAGAAAAAGAAAGAAAAACGTGTCAAAGGCTTTAGCTTTCTAATACTATCCTTGCATTTATTGTTATGCTTTTGTTCAAACTGGAGAGCTACTTAATATGGCTCTGGAAAATTCACTTCACCCCATTGGCCTTAAGAATATTCACCTAAATAATAAAGGATTTTTGACTAAAAGATCTCTAAGGATCTAAGGTTTCTTCTAGATGTGCATTTTAATGATGTTTTGCTTAGAGGGCATTTAATAAATATATCTTGAATAAATGGGTCCCAACCTCCCACATAGGAATTTATTATAACTCAGTAACTGTAGAACAATGAAACAAGTATAGGGACATTTTAGATAATGAGTTTTTGAGAGCACTGGAATTGTTTTCCCTTTTGATGAGCAAAATTAGAAAATGAGAAAGGTAAATTATAGGACATGCTAAATTTCATAGGGGCAAATGAACAACAAAAATAGCGCTCATTTCAGGGTAAGCATTTGGTTTTTTTGGAGATTCAGTGTATTTTCTGAGCAAACCTGCTCCTATCTCCTATCAGTAGTTAATACCACTGAAAAAAAAACATGGTATGATTGACAGCATAGGATAAAAGCAGATGAATGATTCATCAAAGCACCAAAATTCACAGTCTGTAGTAAAACAATTCACAAATAAAGTAGAAGAGTCAAAGTCTTCTTCCCAGAGTGTAAACCCATTTCTCTAGCTAATTAAAACTCAGATATAAGCTGAAATAAAAACAGAAAAAAATCACAATAATTCTATGAATTTTACCATCTGAGAACAAAGCTGATAATCTTGAGGACTGGGGGATAATTTTCTCTTAAGATAACACTGTAGCTGTTTCTAAAATTGTCTCAAGGAGAGATGTTGATGCTCCTTGAGCATGGATTCAAGAGATTTTTAAGGAAAATTAATGGGGAAAATAGTTAATAAAAAGAAAAAAAATAATTTTTGTTGTATAATAATCATAAAAATTTAGCAAAGATAACAAAAGGGAAAATGGAATCAAGTGAGAATATTAACATTATCCTTTTGATAATATTGAACACATTTGGGGTTCACACAATCAGTAAATGTTGGGTCAGCAGAGCATGCATGTGTGAGCACACTTTGCAGCCATGATCTCTCAGAGCAACCAGAGTAACTGACACATCTACCATTAGTTAAGAAGAATATTGGACAACAGAACACATTTGCACAGACTCAAATCTATTTCCATTGCTAGAATATCAATTCAAAGGCCCTTTCTTATTACGATGTGTCAGACCATCCTCGACATAAAGATTGTCATGTTCCTATGGTCATCATTATTGACAATAATCTAATTTCTTGAAAGTTAGCCAGACTTATAGGAGTCACCTCATATATTAGACTAAATATATATGTGCAGGTGTTAGTGAAAATATCAAGAGTAAGGTCAATGGTGATTAAATTTTAACTCTTGGTGGTTTGAATATGGGTTTCAGTAGGAACTCTGACTTGATTTTTTTCTCTCACACACTTTTATAATATCTCTTTAATTATATAAGAATTGAATTAAAAGAGAAGTCTCTCTTCTCTGTAGTTCATCTAAAGCTTGCCTTCTTTCATTACTTTATCTTTTGATCTTTGCTACAGAGCACAGTATAATATATAATTGAAACCACACTTCTTTCCCATCCAAAATGGCAAGAAAAAAAAAAAAGCAGCACATTCTTTTTAGGACATGGTTTATCTATAGATGTGGCTTCCTGTCTGTACTTTGTGTAACTGTTACTGAAGCCTTTAGCATTTATGTGATCACACAAGGAAATGCCATTTTTCAGTTTAATACAGATGCAACCGTATTTTAGACTGCATTGATACAATGGAAACCTACACAGTTCATATCACGAATTCAGTCTTTCACTTCTATGTTCCTTTCTCAAGAAACAAGAATATTAACCCAAAGTTGTTGATAAACTATAGTTTCTACTTTACTGTTTACAAAAGTTCATCTTAAATCATTAGACAAAAATAGAAACAATAGCAATGTAATGAGTTATATGGTACATACCACATTCTGGGCACTGGTCTATATGCGGTAGTGGTGAGATTTGGTAATCACAGCTCACGTAATAGTAAGGAAACTGAGAGGATAAGTAATTCACTGAATGTCACACAACTACAGGGGTAAGTCAGGATGTAAACCCAGGCACTCATGCTCAAATTCTAGAATAGCCACAGCTTAGGCTGCAATGAGCCACTTCAGCAAATATCAGCATTTCAAAGCCTGACTTCTTTTCATCTTCACAGAAGGATAACTCTGAAGCAGGCCTTCTAAGAATGAAGCAAACATTAAGAAAATAAATGAATATGTTGACTTTTATTTACTTTTGAGGGAAAAGAAATGATCAGGAGAGTTTTGTAACATTATGGCTTTTAAAATACATTTTACTTCTCTTTATAAATACCTCACAATCAGAAAATTAATTTTAAAATAATCCCAAGATGTATGGTTATAAGAATTTTCATAAGCACCTAATTATTGTGGGTTTACTTCTGTGTAGTTTCTGATATAATCAATAGAATAGCTCCTTTATAAAGCTGAAAACGAATACAAGTCAAACTAATTCAAGTCTGTTTGCATTTTTAGCAGAATACTTGATGTGCTTTTAATTTAGTCTTCACCTCAGATTAAATATCAACAATTGTATTGATCATCACTAATTCAGTGTGTCAAGTTAGAATTCTACAAAAGTTTTCATGTCTTTTCTAGTTTCAAATCTAAAGAGGGGGAAAAAGTATACATTTGGCCAATGTAAGCTTCATTTCTAGTATCATTTCCAGCTGTTTCTATTGGAATTAGGCAAAGAAACAAGTTGACAAAGTAAAAATAGCTACAAAAAATGATTCTGGAGAAATTAAAATTTTCAGGTCAGGCCTACAATGAAGAAAAAAAGCAGCATTAGCAGGTAAGAAATTCAATGAAAATGGAAGTCACGTGCTTAGCAATAGACATGATGACAGAAGAAGACCTTGCTATGTAACCACTGCAAGCCTTGGGATCTCTGCTGTTTAAGTTTTTTAAGCTTGCTTTGGTTGGAGAAAAAAAGAAACAAAAACATTCATAAGTTCAAGTCCAGAGGACTCAGAAACAAACACAGTCTCATTCATGTAACTCTGATTGAACAAAATAAAATAAATTTCATGTTAAAAGCATTTGCATTACTTTTGATTTATGATAAATACCATCAAACTAGTTCTCCCTGAATGACTTCATGCTCAAGGCATTAAAAATTCAGGACATACAAGTAAACTTCTCTAAATACTTTTTCCCAAACGTGTCACAATAATTTATAGGAAATTAAATAAACTTCCTATTCAATGATATTTTTAAAAAATTATTTGATTTTCTCTTCCTTATGCAACACCAGCTAAACCATGTTCTGTTATCCTGCATGCAGACATACATCAGAAAAAAGCTAAATGAGTAATGTTTTTATTAATATAATTATCTTCTTATCCTATAATTTAATACATACTTACTGTGTTTTACCTTTTGGAAAAAAAAGCTTTGTCAGTACTTAATAAACTAAGGAAAATACTAAAGATCTGGGCATACAATGCTGCATTTAGTATGTTTATAAGGATCATGGAATATTTTCATGTGAACCAGCCAAAACATAGTCTTTCCATATCTTAAACCCAGCATAAGATAATGTCAAGAAGAAATGCTAACTGGAATAACCAAAAGGAAGAACCAGTGCTTACAAAGGAGCATAGCTTCACTTCATGCCTGAAAAAATATATAGGCAGGTCTACTTGCAAGAATATTATTTAGGTTTGTCATCTGATTTTACTAAAGTCAAAAATGTGACACATCACTTCCAGTGGAATGAAACATTCTTCCGGTTTAATTAAATATCCTGTCCGTTGAATATATATCCACACTATACCATTATTTAATATATAAAGCCCTGGCTTTCACTATTGTACATAAATAACCATAAAGAAGATTGCATAAGTAATTAAATGTGCTATATAGTGACTCACTGTGGCTATATAAATAACTCTGGATTATGCACATAGTATATGTACATTTGCCACCTTAATAGCAACAAATGATGCAAAATAGATGTGGGAAATCAAAAACCAAATGATTCACCTTTTCTTGATACAGTACTGAGTGTCAATAATTCACACAGATGATACATTAAAAACTTTGTGATTTTTTTCCCAAAGGAATATTAAGAGAGTCTAATGTTCATAAACAAAATGCAGATGACAACCACCATTCCAATTACAAGCTCTGAACACAAAGAAGAGTGGTTTTCTTATTACCTAAAAGCCATTGGTCATTTGCACATTTCCACAGGGATGCCAGGAACAGAGAACTGTCTGGATACTGATGATCTTTTTATTTCTACTTTGTGACCTAGCCTCACTATCCTATTTCTTACTACATTTGAAGAAGAACAAAAAAAAAAGAGAGGGAGAGAGATCATTGAAAGAGTAAAAGAAAGAACCAGGAACATGAGATAACATGAAATTAAGCTAAGGAAATGATGTTTCCAGAAGAATGGTGTTATCTAGTCTGGTAAACAAATTGCCCCCAACTTAATTGCTTAGAGTAACAGCCTTGTATTTCTTCATGATTCTGTGGGTTGGCACTTGGTGGGGCACTCAGTTGGGAAGGATTGTTCCTGCTCACTCACGTATGTGGGCCTCTGTCTCTCTGTGCTCTCTCATCCTCCAGGAGGCTAGCCTGGGCTGTTTGTTTGTTCTGTTGTGTTTTGTTTTTTAATGTTGAAAGAGCAGCAACAGAGAGTAATCTCCCTTCAGCAAGTCCTTTTCAAGTATCTGATGGCTCCCTTGACCAAGCACTGAGGGAATGTAAGAAAAAATCACACAAGCCTGAGACTGGAGGGAGGCATGAGTCATTGCATGAAATTATTACAACAATCTACCCCAGATGACAGAGTCCACCTTATCACAGGCTGAAAGAAATGGTTAAAAAAGATGAAGGTTGAAAAGGGGGTCGTTGGATTTGATACTTAGACACAAGTTTTAGGAGTAAGGGGCGGGGGGAGGTGGCAAACCGAGATTGAAAAATTAGAGAGAGATTGGGAGGGGAATGTGCTCTCCTTTTGTAGTCATTTATTGGCAAAAGAAAGAAGGGAAGCAGGGCAATGCCAGAAGAGGCAGCAACAGTAAGGAGAATTTGTCAGCTTCATTTTGTTCGTTTATTTTAGGCAGAATTGATTTCAGCAGTTTTTTTTTCCCCCCTTGAGGAGAGTAAGTAGAGAGGAAAGTTTTAAAATTTTGCAAGACAAAGGCACAGCTACTCCCTAGGCAAAGATTGATAGATAAAAAAGAGAAGGCCAACTCTGGTCTTCTTGAGCCCTGAACTGAGGTGTAATGAACTGGAAAGTTTATACTTACATGTTAATGATTAAACATGGTAATAATATAAAAAGGTGTTTATTTGCACAGCAATATAACTGGCACTCAGATAAACTTCCTTGGAAATCTCCCTTGCCTTACATCCTCTTTTGTAGCTGTGGAGCTCTCAGAAGCTCTGGGAGATTTGCCTGATTTACCACCTGCCGTAATTGGATTATCAAGAGCAATGAGAGCAGTTTTCCCAAATGATTTTCAATTTATTGTCTTCCTGATTGAGAGGAAAGAGAACATTTTCCATAACCCTGGAATTTAATCCTTGGGAACTTAAACAAAAGTATCTTTGTCTCAAAAAAGAAAAAAAAAAAAAAAGGCATGTAGGTAGTATTTATGGAATTGTAGTTGAATGGTCTAAAACGTCAAGTGCCACATTATAAATAAATGCCTGGAGTTTCCCAGTATCACATTTGTTTGCCTCATCAAACACTATTGACACTATTGCTAATAAACTACATGGCAATCACTTGGCAGTGAGCAGGAGAAAACAAATGAAATCTAGTTCTTTTGTTGATTAGAATGTTAAAAACAGGCTGTTGGCAGATTACTCTCCTAACACAGTATTTATATAGACTGTTTCCCACATTTCCTTGTAGTTGTTGATATGAATAGCTTTAAGGAAAAAAGATCTAACTCCAAGCAAGAGGATTTTGTAAAGCCAGTAAAATAATATACTCACTTATTTTGTTTTGAAATGGGAGTGGGTAAGAATAAAGAAAGTCACCTTTTCACTATTAATTCAGGAAATCTCTCCACTACCACTCTTGTTTGTTTCCAAAACTGGAAAAGCAAAAGGAAAGACCTAGTGTACTGTTGCAGAAATGGAAAAATCTCATAAAAATAAAAAAGCAGGAAGTAGCAATGTAGAGCTATAAAAACCCAACCCACCTGGGGGGAGAGAAAGCATTTTCTCACAAATACTTAAGACAATCTGAGAACTGCCCTTTGCATATAAAAAAAAATGTAAAGTGTGAGATTAGACAGCAGTGTTTTTCAGACTTCTGTACACACAAGAATTATCTATGGGTCATGTTTTTTAAAAATAATGACTCCTCGTCCCTTCATCCCCCTTCCCAAAGGCTCTAGAGTTTTTTTAAAGCATCTTGAGTAATTATAATGAAAGTGTTTGTAAGGCAAAACTTTGAGAAATATGGACTAAAAGTGAGAGTGTCTTGTACATGTGTGTAAGCTTCTATTCTATTCTTTCCAAGCCTGCAGCCTATACATTTCCAGGTCCTGATGACTTCACTTGGAGCATCAGCCTCACCTCTTCCCACAACTAGGTTTGCAAGGTCCCAGTTTACGCTCTTGCATAATGCTAAACCAATTTAGATGGTGCAGATAGATTGTGTTTTGAAATGGTTTTGGCTTTTAGTATTGTCTTTCCTTATTTTTCTACTGTGCTCATTTGCTATTTGAAGAAGAAGGGCAAACAGAGAGACAGATGTCCCATGCCACTCTTAGCCACTAGATATGTAAAAGGGAGAGAGAAGACAGAGTAGGTTTCTAACTGAAGGATGAGAGGTTGGTCATAGGCAGTGAAGGGAAAGGGCACTTGAAGTATAGGGAAGCAGATAAGGAAAAGCACCGAAGAGTGATAGAATGTAAAGTTTCAGAGGCCTCATGTAACGATATGTAAGATGTAGTGCTGGAGAGCTACAGGTGCTTTCAGTGCTAGATAGAAGAATGACACTGTCAAGAGACGCATTAAATGAATCAGTATCTAATTACGTTTAGAAGAGATGTTAACTAAATAATAACATAAAAGAACATAAGCACTTTTTGTAAACATGTGAGTATAAAATATCTTTTATTCCTTCTTTTTATATCTAGGTCTTCAAGCACAAAAATATTCTCTTAATTCACTAAACGTTGATCTCTTTAAATAGCATGTGCAGGAATTCAAAACATCTGACCAAAGCCACATATGAAATTCCTTCACGGCAGACTGCCATCAAGAAGGGTGTGAAATCATAGTGTATGTTTACTGTCAGCATAGGTTTAGAACTTTTTTCATTTGAGAGCTTAATAATTGGGCAGGGTTTTGATAGTCCCCAGCCTGAGAGCTAATCAGGTATAAATTCCCCAAATCAGTTAGCTTCTCCGTTGTCTTTGTGATAGGAAAATACAATTCAAGAATAAAGAATAGAAATGAATCTTTTGTTAACATCTGTTCCAGTGAATTGGTTAAACTGGTTCAGTTCTAATTAAGAGATGTATGAGTTAAAGAGAGATTTTCCCAACTTAAAAAAAAAAAAAGTTTATTGAAATGTTACGAGAACTTGGACTAATTGCCCTTTAGAGAAATTTAGAACTATCTGGTTTATCTCTAACATTTGAATAGTAAACTTCAGGCAAATATTTATATATTATATATATATGTATATGTACCTAGATGTACATGTATGTGTGTGTGTATGTGTGTGTGTGTGAGTGTATGGGTTAGTATACATATACATATTTCCTAGCTCTTTCTACTGAAAAGACCTAGGAGCAGTGACACCCCAATAGCAATTAGCACACATAGAGTCCAGATATTGGTTTTTAAATAACATTATATAAAAGGAACCAGGGACACTTGGAGAAATGATTGATTCTAAATCTAGGGCAGAGAAAGTATCTGGCGTATCTTGTGGCTCCAGAAAGTTTTTTTTAAAGGGGAATTAAAAAAGAAAAAAGATGAAGCTATGTATAACAGGCACAGAACCTAACCTGAAATAGCTCCAATGGCCAAAGATGGAACAAATTGAGCCATGAAATAAAAAATAATACAATCTCTAGAATAAAGTAAATATCTATGAATCTATAGTGATATAAATAAGTGATAGAGTGAATAAATGAGGGAGAAGGGACAGGTCTTCCTCACATAAAAATTACAAAAATTAAATGTGAAAAGAATAACATTTTTTAAAAAATCATTAAACCACCAGATTAATTTATGCAGACAAGATTGACAGATACTAAAATTAGTGGGCAAAAGTTTAAGGGGAAACATATTTGCATAGTCAATAGTATCTCCCCCAAGTATTTCTTATGTACTTAAAAATACAATGTAGAAATGTATCTGTAAGTAGTTAAGAAAATACAGTAGCATTACAGTGAAGAAATCCGACCAGCAAACACACTTTAACCAGATTCCATTTTAAGCACGGTATCAAGTTTAACGTCAGCGATAGTAAGATCTGTTGACATCACATAACTCCTGTATGTAGCACTGACAGTGGAACACCATCACTTCTGTGATGTTCTGGGCAAAAATATATTAATATAACCTCAATTCTTTTTTGCCGCGCCATGCGTCATGCGGGATCTTAGTTCCCCAATCAGGGATCGAACCTGCACCCCCTACAGTGGAAGCACAGAGTCTTAACCACTGGGCCACCAGGGAAGTCCCTATAACCTTAATTTAGTCATGTGCAAATACCAGACAAACCTAGATGGGAAGACATTCTGCAAAATAATTGATCTGTATTTTTCAAAAGTGTCAGGGACATAAAAGATAAGGAAGACGGAGGAATTGTCACAGATTGGAGGAAAGTAAGGAAATCTAACAACTAAATGTAATGGGGAATTCTGGGTAGGATCCTGGAACAACAAAAGCCATCAGTGGAAAAGCAGGTGAAATCCAGATGCAATCTATAGTTAACTATACTGTACAATGCTTACTTTGTTGGTTTTACTAACTTTATGACAGTCATTCAGACTTTACTATTAGGGGAAGCTATGTAAGAGGCACACAGAAACACTCTACATTATTTTTGCAGATTTTCTCTAAATCTAAAATTACTTAGAAATATAAAAACAATCTAATCCTGTACAGATACCCACAGGGCTTTTGCAGAGGCTGATATGATTTTGCCCTAGGAATACACAACCTAGGACCGGCCGTAATTCCCAGGGAAAACCGCTCCTGCAGAAGTTGGAAACCACAGTTAACAATTGCAAATCTTGCAAGAAACTCTCATGAAGGAGAGTTCATGGGATCAACCAGAAGGAGAATTAGGGCCTAAAAATTAGAGAAAATGGACAAATATGAAAAAGACCTTAAAGAATGTATGTTTCAAATGTTTAAAGAGGTTAACAAAAATAAACAACAGAAGAACAGGATATTCTGAAAGTTTAAGCAGACTTTACAAAATCAAAAATTATTCTCCGGGCTTCCCTGGTGGCGCAGTGGTTGAGAATCTGCCTGCCAATGCAGGGGACACAGGTTCGAGCCCTGGTCTGGGAAGATCCCACATGCTGCGGAGCAACTGGGCCCGTGAGCCACAATTACTGAGCCTGCGTGTCTGGAGCCTGTGCTCCGCAACAAGAGAGGCCGCGATAGTGAGAGGCCCACGCACCACGATGAAGACTGGCCCCCACTTGCCCCAACTGGAGAAAGCCCTCGCACAGAAACGAAGACCCAACACAGCCATAAATAAATAAATAAATAAATAAACCCCAAAAGTTTAGAAAAAACACAAACCCCCCCCAATTTAAAAAAAAAAAATTAATCTCCAAAAGAAAAAGTAAAACATATACAGACAGTCCTCAACTTACTATGGTTTGATTTACAATTTTTTCGACTTTACTATGGTGCGAAAGCAACAGCATTTAGTAGAAAGCTGTACTTCAAATTATGAATTTTTATCTTTTCCCAGGCAGGTGGTATGCAGTGAGATAGTCAAGAGGGGAAACAGCCAATACACTTATAATCATTCTGTTCCCATGCAACCATCCTGTTTTTCACTTTCAGTACAGTATTCTATAAATTACATGAGATAGTGAACAGTTTACTATAAAATAGGCTTTGTATTAGATGATTTTTGCCATATATATATATATATATATATATATATATACACACACAGATAGATACACACAGATATATGTATATCTGTGTGTATATATATACATACACACTATGTAATCCAATATTTTAAACATAGTTGAAGAAATAATCAGTTTTAATTAATACAGCCTTATGTTTCACTAAATGTAGTTTTATATAATTTTGTGCAAATTTCTCCTCATTGGGGTGTGTGTGTTTATGTTATTTTATATCAAAAGTGCTATTTCCAATGCGTAAATGAGTATGGTAATGACGGACAACTTAAAAGGTTACATAAGTGAAATTTGTCATCCATTTGGTTAAAGAAAAAAGAAAACTCTACCTCACATAAGACGTTAAGTAATTCCTGGTAGATTAAAGATCCAATATAGGAAAATCTATTTAAAATCAGAATGGGTAAGCATGAAGAAAAAATTCACAAATTTGACAGCATAAAATTAAAACATTTTGTTTAGCAAATTAAATTAAATTAATGGAGGAAGGAGAAAAATGCAACAAATGATGAACATCCAGATAGCTAGTATTCCTGATATCCCTAATATTTATAAAGTTTCTTCTCAGGCATTGATTCACTTATTCAACAAGTATTTATTGAGAATATACTTTGTGTCAAATGCTGATAAAGATTCTGGAAATGCATCTGTGAATAGGGTAGACATCTACCATTATAAAACCTAGATTTTAGTGGAATAAACTATTTTTACTCTAAAAAAGAGTAAAGCAACAAATAAACAAAATGATTGCAGACTGAATAAGCATTGTGAAATAAGCAATAAGTGCCTGAGATGAAAATTAGAGGAAGACATAAGATTTTTACTGAGTCCGAGCTCATACTGTTTGCCACATGACAGGCCAATAAATCAAGGTAAGGTTTTGGAGCAAGGAGTAGTGACTTTATTCAGAAAGCCAGCAGACAGAGAAGAAGGTAGACCAGTGTCCCAAAGAACCATTTTACCCAAGTTAGAATTCAGGCTTCTTTTATACTAAAAGGGGAGGGGGTGTGGCTGGTTGTTGTAAACTTTTTGGTGCCAGAATCCTTTCTTCTTGCAGCTGCCCATGTAAGTCTGGACAGGGTGTTCTTGTAAATCTCCAACAAGACAAAGGTTATTCTCTGTTCTGCAACTTTTTATCTCTATATGAATATACAAGTGTCCTTTAAAGATCAGAGCCTTGAGAATGGGCTATCCTGTATATTTCAGGCTATAGACAACATTCTTTTACAGAGGTGCAGAGCCAGCATGACTAAGCACAGGCAACAGAGCATAAGGCTTAGAGCTAAAAGAATCGATCCAATATGGAGTCAGGTTTGTTCTTCTGTGTTACAGGATGGTCCAAGAAGGCATCGCAGAAGCAGGGACAATTTATCTGGGAACAGAAGAATAGTATGAGCCAGTCAGCTGACAAATGGAGAAAAGAATGCTCAAGTCAACTGGAACAACATGTGCAAAGTGTGTGAGGCAGTCAAACTTTATTGTCTTTGCTACTACTTTAAGAACTCAAAGAAATAGAGTTAGAAAAAAAATGGCTCAAGTATATGGAGGCAAATATACGGAGGCAGAGGTCACATCATACATGCAGTTATCATGTAGGATATGGTTAAAATGTTCCGATTTTACTCCAAGTGCCTTGGGGAACTATTTAAATATTTTAGGCAAGGTAGTGATTCTATGTCATTTTTCTTCATCTTGTTCCTGTGAGGAAATTGAATTGATGGTGTGAAAGACTGGGAGCAGGGAAATCAGGTAAGAGATTGCCAGGGATGTGTGATGCAGGCAAAAGTGTTGTCAATGGAGATGGGGGTCAATGCCAAATTCAGGTTATATCTTGAAGATTTAATTTGCAAGAGTTTTGATAGATATGATGTATATTTAGGTACCTAGGTTATTGGCTTCAATATAAATTTAGGTTTTAATTATAATTTTAAATTAAGCAAAAGGTATTACTAGGCAAATCACATAATAGGATATATAAATATTTAATAAACCTGTGAATGGATCCTCTACCTTACTAGTATTAAAATTTGATAATTAAAGATAAAAATAAACACAAATACCAAAAGATTGATAATATCCAATGTTGGCATGGATGTAAGGAAATGAGCATGCTCACATATTGATATTGGATGGTAAATTGCCTTAACCTTTCTGGGAAGTAATTCAGCAAAAATTACTTGATCAAACAATATAACTTTAAAAAATTTATCTTAGATACATAAAAACATTAATCCACAAATATATTTTGCACAGATACTAAAAGTAAATTATATTTCTCACAGTATTGTATGTCAAAGGAAAAAAATGGAAACATCTGAATGCTTATCATTAAAGGATGTTTGAAAATATGATGCTATGTTTGTATATGGATTAAGCTATGTTTTGTAGTAGTTATTGGAATGGTTCAAAAGTACGTCATCTCTCCCCCTTCTAGGCATGGAGAATAATATACTTTGCACTTTCTTGTTCTTTTGAAGTTAAGCATGACCGTGTGTCTTGGTTTGGCCAGTGAAATCAGAGCTTCTATGCTGGGCTGAAGCCTATGCACAATTTGTGTTTTCTTTCCCTCCACACAGATATAACTTGCTCCAACAAACTGACTATCCATAATACAGAGCAGAGACTCAAGCAACTTCAATAAATATGTAGTTGAACAAAAAATAAACCTTTATTGTTTATTTTTTTCAAAAAACCCTGAAATTTGGGAATGATTTATTACCTATTACTGAAGCATAACCCGGCCTACCATAACTGGTAAAAAGTCTTTTTGTGCTTAAAACATGTCCATGATATATTGTACGGAAAGCAAGTTGTAGAATAACATGTATATTAGAATCCCACTTTTTAAAAAATTAGAAAAAACTATATATGTTATATGAGACAGGAAAAATATCACAAGGTAACTGGTAACTTCTGGAAAGCAGGAAATTATGAGTATTAATGTTTTCCTATACACATTGTAATTTTATTTAAAACAAGAAGCAGTTGTTTCTAAACTTAAAAAAGAAAAAGTTATCCTGATCAACCAGACCAAAAAAACTATACTATAATTCTATATCTATTGAGAAGTATTGGTTATGCATGAGAATAAAATGATCAATTAAAGTGAATAGCAAGTCCCAAACCAGACCAAATACAATTGAATAAAGAGGAGTTTATCATTTCAAGACTGTGCGGAAAGAAATATCTCTTCAATGAATTCAATTGATATATTGGTTACACATTTGAAAAGGATTAAGTGAAATCCATACCTCCTCTTTTTAGCAAAATTAATTCCAGATTCATTACAGTTATGAATGCAATAAAATAAATCACATAGATAAATGGTCTATGTCTCATGGGTTGGGATGGCCCTCTAACTGTGCTGCCACGGCCAGAAGGAGTTATGAGTAAATTGGTAGATTTGTCTACATAATCATCAATCAACCAATTACAAAATAGGAGAAATATTTGCAAACACATGTAACAATGCCCAGTCAAAAATATATAAACCTATCCAGTAACATAGCAATTACATCCCTAAGTAAAATTTAGCAGAGATTGCAAAAATGGTTTTTTTTTTTGCACTGCTAAGGCATTAGGGACAATCTGGGTGCCCATTCTTGGGAGAATGGACTCATAAAATGTGATTAATGAACAGCACAGAATATCTTGCAGAAATCAGAATTAATCAACTAGATATACACCCAGCAATATGGATTCTTCTATTTAAAAAAAAAACATGGTGATGAATGAGTAAATTATAAAATAGAATGAGATGTATAGTGTATAAAATTTATGTAAACTAACTTCATAAGTGCACAAAAGGACAACATACATTCAGAAGCACATGCAAACAAAAAAAAATGTACATTAAATACTTTAGAATGGATATCTGTGTGGGAGGAGATGAGAAATAAAACAAAGGAAGTGGAATATATAAATAAACATAAAACGAAAACAAAGGAACAAAACAGAATTAGACTTTGCAGAGACCAATGATAATGTGCCATACCGTTGGTGAGTATAATTATCTCAGTGCACTCGAAGTTCAAAACATATATCATCAGTATTTTAAAAATAGGCTAAGGCATGAACAAGTAAATGAGTAGCTAAGAAATACAAATAGGTAGTAAGTATAGGAAAAAGACTTCACTTTTACTATCAATTAAGTACTTACAGATTAATATAAAAATTGCTATGTGTTTATTTATTGACTAGTCCATTGCAAAATGTGATACCAAGTAGGAAGTATCATTCATAACCATTGCTAATGGCACTAGACAGTGGTAGAGAAACTTTCTGGACCATTCAGACAAGGCTCAAACAATACTTGAACAAAAATGTATATTATAACAGTCTTTATAAAAGCTAACAGCTGGGAAAGAAATATCCAACCCTTAAGGGTTAAATCACATAAATGCTTCATCAAACAGTGGAATACTTAGAATTGATGAGTTAGAGGCATTTTTCTCTGTCTCCATATTTTTAAATCTTTCTACAATAGACATGCATTATTTTCTGCAAAACATGTAATAAACAAATAATAAAAATAAGATGACATAAATTTGGAGGGGTTTCAGAAATTAAACTCCTGTAGAAGAAAAGCTCTACTGTTTATATTCTGTTCTGTGACAAATAAAATTAGAATTTTAATGTATTTTACTTTGCTTCTTTTCACATAGATAACCTGAAGTGGTCTCTATTAACCTGTAACTTCATACATTCCCTTCCCACAATTAAGAAATGTTTGTGATTGTTATTAAAAATCTACACGGACATTTACAATATAGTTAAGAGGGAAAACATACTTAGATTTTTCTGCAATAAAAAGGCTTTTAAAAAATATGTGTGCTAAGCCAGGCGAAAAAGTTTCTTGAATAGGAAATGGCATAAAAAGGTGTTTTTCCCCTATTAAATTAATTCAGTATTACATTTTGATAAAACATAAAATGAAATAATTGCAAATCTGATATATGTCATGTGATTTCTCGGTTCATGGGTAAATAGTAAAATTTATGGACAGCATTTTTTTAAATTAAGACTTGATTTTCTAACGTGCCTTCCAGTTGGTGTGGAAGATGCCAGACTCCGTGAAGACTGGATAATCCCACAGGCTTCTAGGAGGTCATAAACACTTTAATGTCGGTGGAAGGTGAGAAAACAGGAGGCTCAAAGAGGCAAGTTCAGCAACTTTCATTTATTTAACCTCATTCATTAACTATTTATTGAGTACTTCCTATGTGTCAGTATTCTGGAAAAAAAAAAAAAAAAGGACGATTTTTTTAGAGCGGTTTGAGGTTCAGAGCACAATTGACCGGAAGGTTCAGAGATTTCCCATTACTGCCCCATCCCACATATGCACAGCCTCCCCCATTATCAACATCCGCCTCCAGAGTGGTACATTTGTTACAGCTGGTGAACCTGCATTAGCACATCATAATCACCCAAAGTCCATAGTTTACATTACAGTTCATTCTTGATGCTGTTCATTCTATGGGTTTGGGAAAATGTATTACGACACGTATCCATCATTATAGTACCATACAGAGTATTTTCACTGCCCTGAAAATCCTCTATGGTACACCTATTCATCCCTCCTCACCCATAACCCCTGGCAACCATGGATCTTTTTGTTGTTTCCATAGTTTTTCTTCTTCCAGAATGTCATACAGTTGGAATTATACAGTGTGTAGGCCTTTTCAGATTAACTTCTTTAACTTAGTAATATCCTTTTAAGGTTCCTCCCTATCTTTTCATGGCTTGATAGCTCACTTTTTTTTAGTGTTAAATAATAGTCCATTGCCCGTATATACCACTTATTTATCCATTCACCTACTGAAGGACATCTTGGTTGCTTCCAAGTTTTGGCAATTGTGAATAAAGCTGCTATAAATATCCACGTGCAGGGTTTTGTGTGGAGATTCGTTTTTAACTCCTTTGGGTAAATACCAAGGAGTGCAATTATTTTTTTAAACAGATATTTTTCAAGCTAATCAGATGTTTCAGATATCCAATATTGAACCTTCACACTCTAATAACTTTTATTCCTTCTGAAATGGAAAAATAGTTTTATTCTGAGCTGAGTGCTGGAAGTTGCCTTGCTCATCTGTCTTTGCCAATGAAGTTGTCACTTATAAGAAAAATTTGTCCTTCACATCATCTGACCACACAAACCTGTATTCCCGCTATGTAATTCTCCTTTCCTGTTTTTAGACTTATTTACTTTTTTAACAAGATGTTTGCACTCTTTCCATGTACACTCTCATCCACAAAGATGCAAATGATTAAAGTACAAAAGAGACCCAGAGGTATGTCTTGGTCAGCTGTGTACAGTGAGAACTCTGAGAGACGAAGGGCTGGAGCAGAGTCTTATCTTGCCAAAAAAAGTTTATCACTTTTTTTTCCTCTGCAGCTACGGAGGATGAAGAATTCACTCTTTTATTTTTGGTCTGATGACAGTTTAAAGTTTCATTGAGGATGTGGTCAGGCAGTGGTAATCTGCAACCCACATACAAAACATAGCACTAAAATCTTTATAATTAACTGTGTATGATTTAGTAGGGTCATTTAGAAAGATGATTCATCAGCAGTAGGTATAAACTGGTTCACTAAACCTAAAGTTTAAGGGGAAAGAAGAGATAGAACAGTTTCTTGATTCCACTTTAGGCTATTAGCCAGGTGATTCAGAGTCCTTAAGAGCCCTGATTCAGGCTTCATTTCTCATCTCTGATAGGATGCTGGAGTTTCATGCCAAAAAACTTATCTTTCCACACTTCAGTTATGTAAATCTCTAAAATAAGCCTCTAACAGGGGTATAGGGATTATGCTACTTGCAAGCCTGTGTTCCAAAGCACTAATATTTTTCTTCATTCTTCTTTATATTTGAGTGTGTGGATTATTTGTGTACAGGGTTTTCTTTTCCCAATGAGATTGCACATCTTGGAAAAATTGTGTGATGGGCACTGCTTTCTTTTGGTACCTTTTCATCTTTTCCCAGACTGGTCATACCTAGTCTTTTTATGCTTCTGAGCCCTGGCAGACACTCTCAGACAATTATAACAGACACTCTCTCTGGGTAGCCCTTAGCCTCGGCAAAAATATTTACCCTTTTCTCTTTAGAATCTGCTTTCAGCAAGCTGTCAGTTTAAAAAAATCTGAAAATATCTTCCTCTAAATGGTTAATAACAGCTCACTGGAGTTCACTGTTGTTCTGCTCAGCAGAACTTGCAGGAAAACATATCCTTTTATGATAAAAGGAAATGGATCCTTTATGTGAGGCCGTGTTCCACAACTAAGGGCAGCAGAATCTCCTGGAATGAATTTCTAGGAATGCAGGTTTCCAGGGTACCAGACATGTATCCTTTAAGCAATCTCCTGAGATTGAGGTTGGGAAATAGGAATGATTTTACTGGAGCAAACACATAAGGACCACTCTGCTCAGCCTCAGAGTTAGGGTTAAAACAAGGGGCTTTTTGTGCCCCTTAAATATTTTCTACCATGACCTCTAAAGAGACTTTGTATCCAAGGTATTATATTATATGAGTGCTATAACTTGGCCTTATGCCAAATGCCAAGAAGTATAGAATCAAATAATGAGCATTATACATCTATTACAACCTCTAAGACATATGTGGTCAGCTCAAGATCAAGTTTTAGAACATTCGTTGATTGTGTATCACAAGACAGCTGCATCTCTTATTTAGAGGAAATTACATCCACTTCATCAGCAAGGTGATTCTGTTTGATACCACTGGTTGTCTGCACAGTCCATCTCCAGCGGTTTCATAATATTTTTATTAGTTTATTGCAAAGCCTTTTGTTGTAATTTTTATTCCAAAAGTAATGTTTGTTACAGCAAATTTAGTAAAAGCAATAGAATAATTTCCGATGTTTATGTCACTACTATTAACATTTTAATGATGATCCCTTCATTCATTCATTTATATATTCATCCATCCTTCAGTAAATGTTCCAGGAGCTGCTGTAAGCCCTATGGGTACATCTGTGAACAAGCTACATAAAGCTCAAATAGTCAAGATAGCAGAAGTGGTACAAGAGAGCAGATAATAATGAAACACATAAGTTTTGAAAAAGACAAACCTGAGTAATGTGACTAACATGGTACAGAGAGGGACTGAAACTTTAGATTGGATGGTGAGGGAAGACATTTCCCAGAAGGTACTTTTGAGCTGATATCTGAGCGGTAAGAAGGAGCTCACCCTGAGATGATCTGGAGAATCAACACCCAGACAGAGAGACTGGCAACGCAAAAGACCTAAGATGGGAATAGACTTGGCATATCTGAGGAATAGAAGGAAGGTCAGTTTGACTAGAGTATGGTCAAAGACGTGGAGACTGATAATAGCAGAGGTAGGAGAAGTAATTAGGGCTAAGCCATGTGGAGCTGCACTGTCCAATACGGGAGCCACTGGCCCCATATAGATACTGAGCACTTGAAATCAAGCTGGTCTGAATTGAGATGTGCTGTAAGTGTAAAACATAAATACACACTGGATTTTGAAGATCTAGTGTAGAAAAATAATATAATTTTTATATACACTATATGTTGAAATTATGTTTTTAGACACATTGGATTAAATTAAACATACTTTGACTATGAAATCATTTGTTTTACTTTTTCTAAAATTGCTACTGTAAATTTTAAATTGCATATATGGCCCACATTATATTGTTAAGGACAGCACCAGCTAGAGATTTGCATGCCATAGTCTGAAGTTCCAGTTTGCTTTAAATACAATGAGAGGTATTCAGTAGATTCTAAGGAGGTGATATTATTTATCCTTTAATGAGATTACATTGTTGCTGTGTAGAGAAAGGACAAGAATGGTGGCAGGGCAACCAGGCATAAGATCAATGATGGTAGTTTAGACCAGTATGGTATAAATGAAGATGGAGAGAAGAGGATAGTTTCAGTATTTGCTTTGAAAGTTGGGCTATAGGAAAAAGAGATGATTTCCAGTTTTTGAGTAACTGAATAAGTGGATTCTTGGGCTGCCCTTTTCTGGGGTGGGGAAAACTGGAGTAGAAATGTGCTTGAGAGCAGGGGGAACAAAGAGTTGCGCTTTTGAAATATTTTAAGATGCCGAGGAGACTTCAAAAATGGAATTGTTAACTGAGTCCAAGCTTTTACTGCTCATCTAATGACAGGCCAATAAATCAAGAGACAAGTTGTTGAAGCAAGGAATAGCGACTTTATTCGGAAGGACAGCAGACCAAGAAGATGGTGTTCTAGCGTCCCAAAGAACCATCTTCCCCAAGTTAGAATTCAGGGTTCTTTTATACTAAAAGAAGGGAAGGGGGTAAAGTCCTGGTTCCAGCCAGACTCCTGAAAGGGTGTGTTAATTTCTTTCTTCCTGCAGCCCTGCACCGCTTGGCCTGTTCAAGATGTTTCCTGTGAGTTAAACAAAGGTATTTTAGCTTAACGCTCATTACCTGGGAGGCAGGGTTCCAGGAGATGGGTCCCTGTGTATGATTTAAGCTTATAGGCAACATCCCTTTAGTGACTAACTTGTAGTAGAATACAAAGGTTCTTCCCTTTTACAAAATCAAGTAGAGGAGGAAGAAGGGCCAGTAAATTGCAGGACAATAATACATGGCAATGTCCCCGAGGTCAAATAAATAACTTGCTTCACATTACTTGAGAGTGGTTCACAATGTCACATTCTGTGTAGTAAGCAAGGAAGATGTGAGCGGAGAATTAGCCATTATGTGTGGCAATGTGGAGATAGTTAGCAACCTGGATGAGAATAGTTTCTTATAGTCATAGTGATGAATGCCCAACCGACGTGGACGGTAGAGTAAATGGGGGTGATAAAATTAGAAAATCACTTCGCTGTACAGTAGAAACTAACACAACATTGTAAGGCAACTATACTCCAACAAAAATTAATTTAAAAAAAAGAAAATTAGAAAGAGGTTAGCAGCTCATTCGAGATTTGTTGTGAAGATAATCAGACAGAAGGAATAGTAGCTGGAGAGAGACATGATGTCTGTACTTCTTTTAAAAGTTAAGGCCTATTGGGGGATTATCTGTGTGCTAAAGAGAGTTATTCCATAAAGTTGGAAAAAAAACAATGCAGTAGAGAGAGAGGATAATTGTAGACACAAGATTCCTGAGTAAAATAGCTGGAACAAGATCCAGATCTCAAGGACTTTGTTATGACTAGGATGCTTTTCCCATTGTATCTGAAGAACAGACAATGTGGATGAGTACAGATACAAGTGAATATTTGTCCTCTCTCTCCCCACTTTGTTCCGTCCTCCCACTACGTGTGTGTGTGTGTGTGTGTGTAGGTGTGTATTTACAAATCTCATATCATTCCAAACTTATCAGTTTGTAATATTTGGAGACAATTTTGAATGCATTGATCAATGTGTTCTAGCTTCAGATATCATTACAGAGAACTCTTGTGCCTCTTTTAGGGTTAGGACCTGTCACTTCACTTTGGTCAATTTTATAATATGATTTTAAAGTCTCCTAAAAATGTGACATGGTTAAGTCTTTTGCTTAGTTCATTATTCTGAACATTTAATGATTCACTTCAGTTTGGAGATTCATGTCCTCCACTTTGGGTAATTTTCTGTATTACTTCCTTGATTATTTCCTCCTTTCCAATGTTTGTTTTCTCTCATTGTGCAAACCCTATTATTTGGATGTTCCATGGATTATTCCTACAATGGCCACACCTTTATTTCTTATTATCCATTTGGTTGCCAATATGTTCTACTTTCTAGTAGTTTCCAGTAGACTTTAACACCCCAAACTTTTTAAAAGAAAAAAAAATGTTACATGGTGCTTTTAATTTCCTAGAACTCTTACTTTGATCTCCATTCTTCTTCACTACATTTTACTCTTCCCTCATGGGTTTGGTATCTTATGTCTCTGAGTATATTAATTACAGTTTATTTGAAGTTTTCTTTGCTTTCAACATTGCTTCTGATCCTTCTGAGCTCCTTATGTGTTATTTGTTTGTTGGTTTCCACCTTTCCTGTTAGAGACTTTCCTCATAAGTTTTGAGACACTCACCTATCTGTTCATATTTAAAAATTGTTTTAAGCTCTGTGTGAATGGCAGAATATACTGACTGTTAGGATTCATTGCAAGATGATCAGATGGCCTTTGGAGAATACTAAATAGCAAGACCTAGGGTTTTTTTCTAGAATGGTTCAGTTTATCTCAAGAAGGATCCCTCAAATTCTTGATCTTGTATAAAACTTGATTGCTGGTGTTCCACAGCCAGGTAGGGGAAAGAGCTTGGGAGGAGGGTAGCAGTTCAGCATTTAGTATGTGAACTTCCATCTAACACACCTCTTTAATCTTGCACCTCACCCTACATTTTTCAGTTTCTGGTTTTCCTTAACCTACGCCTCTCTGGTTCAGTTTTCTCCAGAGAGCAGTTCCCCTTCCCTACAAAGCCTGGAAGCTGTAGTTGTCTGACAATGTAAGGTGGAGGTGGGAGCTAGGAATCTAACTCCTTCTTCTGTAAATTCCAGGCCACCCCAGGCTTCCACCCCATCTCCAAACACACTCCTTTCTATAGCTGTGGTGCCTTAGCTTGTAAGTTTTCCAGAATTCTAAAGAACAAAATCTGCTTTCTTCCCATTGATCACCTACTTTGTAGATACACATATTTGATCTTTCTCTGCTTTGTTAAATAACTTAATTCCTACTTTTCCTTTCCATCTTCGTATGTTGTAATTCAGAATTATAGATGTCTCCTAATTTCATGAGAAATTAAACCAGTGTTTCTGCTTCCTGGCAGAGGCAGCGACATTGCTGAGTTGCTAACATTGCTAGGTTAGCTGTTTACATTTAATTTTGACAGTGGAGTTCTTCTTAATCAAGATTCTTGAATATATTGCCTTTCTGAAACTCTAAATTAATAGCAACATTTACAGTGTTCTATACCCTCATATGTATGCTGAGTATTGCTTTTTATCCTAAATATTAATCAAAACATAGTATGGTGGACTTCCCTGGTGGCACAGTGGTTAAGAATCCATCTGCCAATGCCGGGGACATGGGTTGGATCCCTGGTCAAGGAAGATCCCACATGCCGCAGAGCAACTAAGCCCATGCGCCACAACTACTGAGCCTGCGCTCTAGAGCCCGCGAGCCACAACTACTGAAGCCCTCACGCCTAGGGCCCATGCTCCACAACAAGAGGAGCCACCGCAATGAGAAGCCCGCACACCGCAACTAGAGAAAGCCCACGTGCAGCAGCAAAGACCCAATGCAGCCAAAAATGAAAATAAACCCAAACATAGTATGGAAAGAATAGCTTCTTGTTCAAATCCTCATACTTAAAACCCAAAAGGGTTATTATCTTCTGAAAAAAAGAAAAAAAAAAAAACAAACCTTCAGAACCAGAATGGAACACAACTAATTCTGGTTTCCTGGCGAAACAGAGGCGACTTCATGAAGGAACTAATATTTCACCTATATCTTGAAATATTTGCCCACCTTTTTTTAAAGGCATTTAAAGAGGGGATTATAAACAAGAGAATGGAGGCAAATAGGAGACCAACATGTTCAGAGAATAATGAGATATTTGGGAGGAAAAAAGAGATAATGTATGAGAAAGGATTTTGAGAAAAATAAAAAGCTTCCATAAATTCAAAGAAGCATTACTTTTATTGATATCAGTTCCATCTTCATCCTGGAGTTTTGTGTCTCCTCAGTGAATAATATATATGCTTAATGGTCTAGTTTACAAGGAACCCACGAATCTTCTTCAAGAGAGCCCTAGAAGAGATTCCATTCCAATTTCACAAGAATTATTACTTGATAAAAAAGTTCATAAAATTGTCTTTTGCTTTTTTTTTATGATTAAGAATTAGGCTGTTGTCAATGGTTGTGATGCATCACGCAAAATTCCCTGAGTCCAGCTGATTTCCACTCACTGGTGGTGGACAGTTCCAAGCATGCTGCCAGTGGCCAACATCTTGAGTGCCTCTCTGCTTTGCTGCTTCAAGGCGCCCTTCTAATCCACAGGAGGCCGTTCAGCTGCAAGCTGGCTCAGCCTGCAAAGGTAGGAGGATTAATCTCCTGGGAGCAATCCGCCACAAGCTAGAGACAGGAGTCTTGATAAATGCTCCGGCCTTCCTGTCTTCTGTGGTGGCAATGCTAAGGCAGTTTCTACAGAGTTCCTCACCAGGGTCCATGGTGGGACTGAACTTCACTTGCTCACAGTGGCAACTGGATCATCAAAACATAGAGCTGGCTCTTCTTCCTTCTTTTCTCTTTTTATACACTTTTAATTCTGCTCCATGAAATTTCTTCTGGGATAATTTACCTACACCCAATTCCTTTTGTCAGGTTGGGCCTTCGGGGAAATCAAAATATACCATATACTTAACAAATTAGGTGCCTCTACTACTTACCTATTTCTGTTAACTCCACGTAATTTGCAAGCATCCAGACTTTCCTATCTCTTTATCTTAGACTGACAATTTAAAATTATGGCATTTTTTTTCCCAACTTGTTGGCATTGATTACATTGATATACTTAGAAGAAAGATTCATCAATGATACATAAAGGAAGAACACTGACCTAAGAACCAGAAAACCCATATTTTATTCCAAGATTTTGTATCGCCTAATGGGGAGACTGTATAAAAGTCATTTTACCTCTCTAAAACCTCAGTTTTCTGGTTTATTGAAATGAAGGTGATATAGAAGGTTATTCCAAGGCACTGGTTTTATGATTCCATGAAATTATTAGAGACAGGCCTGCTTTAGACAAAGCTGTCAATTGAGCAAGTTGCTAGGTGGTCCGTTGGTCATGGTTTGGAGGCCCACCTGCACGTGTGGCCTGCCATCCCCATGCCCAGAGCAACTTCTCACCAGCCTCCAGTCCAAATCTGTCACTTGCTTGGAGAGTTCCTAATATTTCAATTGCCCATGGCCTTAAATATACATAATACTTAATTTATGTAAATAGCAGGTACTATCTGCTTCTAGAGAATATAACAAAGTAAACCATGTAAACAGGAAACTTGCTAAGGAGGACAAGCCTACAAACCCCAAGCTAACCCCAGGTTCTTCCCCTTTCTTAATCAACCCTCTTAGGTAACACGCATGAATATGTGACTTTCTCCATATAAGTCACCTGGCTTTCTGTTGGCACTCAATCTTGGCTCCAAAGGTGAAGTTTCTAGACAAAAGTGAGGTGGATACCCAGTGGTGGGCGAAGCTTGGAGGCAGGAAAGGCTTTACTGCACTTTGCAAGTCATCCTGTGTCACTGGTTACCGATTCACCTACCCTGAAGGCTGGCTCTGCCAGAAGGTATTACAAGAAGAAAGTAAAATAATCTCTTTGTTCTTTTTTTTTTTTTTTTTTAAACATCTTTATTGAAGTATAATTGCCTTACAATGGTGTGTTAGCTTCTGCTTTATAACAAAGTTAATCAGTTATACATATACAATATGTTCCCATATCTCTTCCCTCTTGCATCTCCCTCCCTCCCACCCTCCCCATCCCACCCCTCTAGGTGGTCACAAAGCACCGAGCTGATCTCCCTGTGCTATGCGGCTGCTTCCCACTAGCTATCTATTTTACATTTGGTAGTGTATATATGTCCATGACACTCTCTCACCCTGTCCCATCTCACCCCACCCCCTCCCCATATCCTCAAGTCCATTCTCTAGTAGGTCTGTGTCTTTATTCCCGTCTTGCCACTAGGTTCTTCATGGCCTTTTTTTTTTTTTTTCCCTTAGATTCCGTATATATGTGTTAGCATACTGTATTTGTTTTTCTCTTTCTGACTTACTTCACTCTGTATGACAGACTCTAACTCCATCCACCTCATTACAAATACCTCCATTTCATTTCTTTTTATGGCTGAGTAATATTCCATTGTATATATGTGCCACATCTTCTTTATCCATTCATCTGTCGATGGACATTTAGGTTGCTTCCATGTCCTGGCTATTGTAAATAGAGCTGCAATGAACATTTTGGTACATGACTCTTTTTGAACTATGGTTTTCTCAGAGTATATGCCCAGTAGTGGGATTGCTGGATCGTATGGTAGTTCTATTTGTAGTTTTTTAAGGAACCTCCATACTGTTCTCCATAGTGGCTGTATCAATTTACATTCCCACCAACAGTGCAAGAGAGTTCCCTTTCCTCCACACCCTCTCCAGCATTTATTGTTTCTAGATTTTTTGATGATGGCCATTCTGACCGGTGTGAGATGATATCTCATTGTAGTTTTGATTTGCATTTCTCTAATGATTAATGATGTTGAGCCTTCTTTCATGTGTCTGTAGGCCATCTGTATATCTTCTTTGGAGAAATGTCTGTTTAGGTCTTCTGCCCATTTTTGGATTGGGTTGTTCGTTTTTTTGTTATTGAGCTGCATGAGCTGCTTGTAAATCTTGGAGATTAATCCTTTGTCAGTTGCTTCATTTGCAAATATTTTCTCCCATTCTGAGGGTTGTCTTTCGGTCTTGTTTATGGTTTCCTTTGCTGTGCAAAAGCTTTTAAGTTTCATTAGGTCCCATTTGTTTATTTGTGTTCTTATTTCCATTTCTCTGGGAGCTGGGTCAAAAAGAATCTTGCTGTGATGTATGTCATAGAGTGTTCTGCCTATGTTTTCCTCTAAGAGTTTGATAGTGTCTGGTCTTACACTTAGGTCTTTAATCCATTTTGAGTTTATTTTTGTGCATGGTGTCAGGGAGTGTTCTAATTTCATACTTTTACATGTACCTGTCCAATTTTCCCAGCACCACTTATTGAAGAGGCTGTCTTTTCTCCACTGTATATGCTTGCCTCCTTTATCAAAGATAAGGTGACCATATGTGCGTGGGTTTATCTCTGGGCTTTCTATCCTGTTCCATTGATCTATATTTCTGTTTTTGTGCCAGTACCAGACTGTCTTGATTACTGTAGCTTTGTAATATAGTCTGAAGTCAGGGAGCCTGATTCCCCCAGCTCCATTTTTCGTTCTCAAGATTGCTTTGGCTATTCGGGGTCTTTTGTGTTTCCATACAAATTGTGAAATTTTTTGTTCTAGTTCTGTGAAAAATGCCAGTGGTAGTTTGATAGGGATTGCATTGAATCTGTAGATTGCTTTGGGTAGTAGAGTCATTTTCACAATGTTGATTCTTCCAATCCAGGAACATGGTATATCTCTCCATCTATTTGTATCATCTTTAATTTCTTTCATCAGTGTCTTATAATTTTCTGCATACAGGTCTTTTGTCTCCTTAGGTAGGTTTATTCCTAGATATTTTATTCTTTTTGTTGCAATGGTAAACGGGAGTGTTTTCTTAATTTCACTTTCAGATTTTTCGTCATTAGTGTATAGAAATGCAAGAGATTTCTGTGCATTAATTTTGTATCCTGCTACTTTACCAAATTCATTGATTAGCTCTAGGAGTTTTCTGGTAGCATCTTTAGGATTCTCTATGTATAGTATCATGTCATCTGCAAACAGTGACAGCTTTACTTCTTCTTTTCCGATTTGGATTCCTTTTATTTCTTTGTCTTCTCTGATTGCTGTGGCTAACACTTCCAAAACTATGTTGAATAATAGTGGTGAGAGTGGGCAACCTTGTCTTGTTCCAGATTTAGTGGAAATGGTTTCAGTTTTTCACCATTGAGGACAATGTTGGCTGTGGGTTTGTCATATATGGCCTTTATTATGTTGAGGAAAGTTCCCTCTATGCCTACTTTCTGCAGGGCTTTTATCATAAATGGGTGTTGAATTTTGTCAAAAGCTTTCTCTGCATCTATTGAGATGATCATATGGTTTTTCTCCTTCAATTTGTTAATATGGTGTATCACATTGATTGATTTGCGTATATTGAAGAATCCTTGCATTCCTGGGATAAACCCCACTTGATCATGGTGTATGATCCTTTTAATGTGCTGTTGGATTCTGTTTGCGAGTATTTTGTTGAGGATTTTTGCATCTATGTTCATCAGTGATATTGGCCTGTAGTTTTCTTTCTTTGTGACATCTTTGTCTGGTTTTGGTATCAGGGTGATGGTGGCCTCATAGAATGAGTTTGGAAGTGTTCCTCCCTCTGCAATATTTTGGAAGAGTTTGAGAAGGATAGGTGTTAGCTCTTCTCTAAATGTTTGATAGAATTCACCTGTGAAGCCATCTGGTCCTGGGCTTTTGTTTGTTGGAAGGTTTTTAATCACAGTTTCAATTTCAGTGCTTGTGATTGGTCTGTTCATATTTTCTATTTCTTCCTGGTTCAGTCTCGGCAGTTTGTGCATTTCTAAGAATCTGTCCATTTCTTCCAAGTTGTCCATTTTATTGGCATAGAGTTGCTTGTAGTAATCTCTCATGATCTTTTGTATTTCTGCAGTGTCAGTGGTTACTTCTCCTTTTTCATTTCTAATTCTGTTGATTTGAGTCTTCTCCCTTTTTCTCTTGATGAGTCTGGCTAATGGTTTATCAATTTTGTTTATCTTCTCAAAGAACCAGCTTTTAGTTTTATTGATTTTTGCTATTGTTTCCTTCATTTCTTTTTCATTTATTTCTGACCTGATCTTTATGATTTCTTTCCTTCTGCTAGCTTTGGGATTTTTTTTGTTCTTCTTTCTCTAATTGCTTTAGGTGCAAGGTTAGATTGTTTATTCGAGATGTTTCCTGTTTCTTGAGGTAGGCTTGTATTGCTATAAACTTCCCTCTTAGCACTGCTTTTGCTGCGTCCCATAGGTTTTGGGTCGTCGTATCTCCATTGTCATTTGTTTCTAGGTATTTTTTGATTTCCCCTTTGATTTCTTCAGTGATCACTTCGTTATTAAGTAGTGTATTGTGTAGCCTCCATGTGTTTGTATTTTTTACACATCTTTTCCTGTAATTGATATCTAGTCTCATAGCGTTGTGGTCGGAAAAGATACTTGATACGATTTCAATTTTCTTAAATTTACCAAGGCTTGATTTGTGACCCAAGATATGATCTATCCTGGAGAATGTTCCATGAGCACTTGAGAAAAATGTGTATTCTGTTGTTTTTGGGTGGAATGTCCTATAAATATCAATTAAGTCCATCTTGTTTAATGTATCATTTAAAGCTTGTGTTTCCTTATTTATTTTCATTTTGGATGATCTGTCCATTTGTGAAAGTGGGGTGTTAAAGTCCCCTACTATGATTGTGTTGCTGTCGATTTCCCCTTTTATGGCTGTTAGTATTTGCCTTATGTATTGAGGTGCTCCTATGTTGGGTGCATAAATACTTACAATTGTTATACCTTCCTCTTGGATCGATCCCTTGATCATTATATAGTGTCCTTCTTTGTCTCTTATAATAGTCTTTATTTTAAAGTCTATTTTGTCTGATATGAGAATTGCTACTCCAGCTTTCTTTTGATTTCCATTTGCATGGAATATCTTTTTCCATCCCCTCACTTTCAGTCTGTATGTGTCTCTAGGTCTGAAGTGGGTCTCTTGTAGACAGCATATATATGGGTCTTGTTTTTGTATCCATTCAGCCAGCCTGTGTCTTTTGGTGGGAGCATTTAATCCATTTACATTCAAGGTAATTATCGATATGTATGTTCCTATTCCCATTTTCTTAAATGTTTTGGGTTTGTTATTGTAGGTGTTTTCCTTCTCTTGTGTTTCTT
Organism: Balaenoptera musculus; assembly: GCF_009873245.2. NCBI lineage: Eukaryota > Metazoa > Chordata > Mammalia > Artiodactyla > Balaenopteridae > Balaenoptera > Balaenoptera musculus. Next base: position 76,732,142 of record NC_045800.1, on the reverse strand, counting down.
GCCTAGAGAAGTTCCTTTAGCATTTGTTGTAAAGCTGGTTTGGTGGTGCTGAACTCTCTCAGCTTTTGCTTGTCTGTAAAGGTTTTAATTTCTCCATCACATCTGAATGAGGTCCTTGCTGGGTAGAGTAATCTTGGTTGTAGGTTTTTCTCCTTCATCACTTTAAGTATATCCTGCCACTCCCTTCTGGCTTGCAGAGTTTCTGCTGAAAGATCAGATGTTAACCTTATGGGGATTCCCTTGTGTGTTATTTGTTGTTTTTCCCTTGCTGCTTTTAATATGTTTTCTTTATATTTAATTTTTGATAGTTTGATTAATATGTGTCTTGGCGTGTTTCTCCTTGGGTTTATCCTGTATGGGACTCTCTGTGCTTCCTGGACTTGATTAACTATTTCCTTTCCCATATTAGGGAAGTTTTCAACTATAATCTCTTCAAATATTTTCTCAGTCCCTTTCTTTTTCTCTTCTTCTTCTGGGACCCCTATAATTCGAATGTTGCTGCGTTTAATGTTGTCCCAGAGGTCTCTGAGACTGTCCTCAGTTCTTTTCATTCTTTTTTCTTTATCCTGCTCTGCAGTAGTTATTTCCAGCATTTTATCTTCCAGGTCACTTATCCTTTCTTCTGCCTCAGTTATTCTGCTATTGATCCCATCTAGAGTATTTTTTAATTTCATTTATTGTGTTTTTCATCGTTGCTTGGTTCCTCTTTAGTTCTTCTACGTCCTTGTTAAATGTTTCTTGCATTTTGTCTATTCTATTTCCAAGATTTTGGATCATCCTTACTATCATTATTCTGAATTCTTTTTCAGGTAGACTACCTATTTCCTCTTCATTTGTTAGGTCTGGTGTGTTTTGACCCTGCTCCTTCATCTGCTGTGTGTTTTTCTGTCGTCTCATTTTGCTTATCTTACTGTGTTTGGGGTCTCCTTTTCACAGGCTGCAGGTTCGTAGTTCCCGTTGTTTTTGGTATCTGTCCCCAGTGGGTAAAGTTGGTTCAGTGGGTTGTGTAGGCTTCCTGGTGGAGGGGACTATTGCCTGTGTTCTGGTGGATGAGGTTGAATCTTGTCTTTCTGGTGGGCACGTCCACGTCTGGTGGTGTGTTTTGGGGTGTCTGTGGCCTTATGATTTTAGGCAGCCTCCCTGCTAATGGATGGGGCTGTGTTCCTGTCTTGCTAGTTGTTTGGCATAGGGTGTCCAGCACTGTAGCTTGCTGGTCGTTGAGTGAAGCTGGTTCTTGATGTTGAGATGGAGAACTCTGAGAGATTTTTGCCGTTTGGTATTACGTGGAGCTGGTAGGTCTCCTGCGGACCAGTGTCCTGAAGTTGGCTCTCCCACCTCAGAGGCACAGCCCTGATGCCTGGCTGGAGCACCAAGAGCCTTTCATCCACACAGCTCAGAATATAAGGGAGAAAAAAATAGAAATAAAGAAAGAGGATACAATAAAATAAAATAAAGCTATTATAATAAAAAATAAGAAAAAAAATTATTAAGAGTAAATGTATTCAGAAAAATTTTTTTTTAATTTTTAAAAATAGATTTATTAATTTTTATAGTAAAAAATAAGAAAAAAATTTTTAAGAAAAAATTTATTAAGAAAAAAAATTTTAATTTTTTAAAATAAAAAATATGAAAAAACTTATTAAAAAATTTTTTAATTTCTAAAAATAGAAAATACGGAAAAAGTTATTAAGAAAACATATATTAGGAAAAAAAATTTTTTTAAGTAAAAAAAAAAAAAAATGGACGGACCTAACCCTAGGACTAATGGTGAAAGCAAAGCTATACAGACAAAATCTCACCCAGAAGCATACACATATACACTCACAAAAAAAGGAAAAGGGGAGATTAATATATCCTGCTCCTAAAGTCCACCTTTTGAATTTGGGATGATTCATTGTCTATTCAGGTATTCAACAGATGCAGGCACATCAAGTTGTTTGTGGAGCTTTAATCTGCTGCTTCTGAGGCTGCTGGGAGAGATTTCCCTTTCTCTTCTTTGTTCGTACAGCTCCCAGCGTTCAGCTTTGGATTTGGACCCGCCTCTGCATGTACGTCGCCTGAGGGCGTCTGTTCCCCGCCCAGACAGGACGGGGTTAAAGGAGCAGCTGCTTCGGGGGCTCTGGCTCACTCAGGCCGGGGGAGGGAGCGGTACGGAGGAGGCGGGGCGAGCCTGCAGCGTCGGAGGCGTGGTGACGTTGCAGCAGCCTGAGGCACGCCGTGTGTTCTCCCGGGGAAGTTGTCCCCGGATCACGGGAGCCTGGCAGTGGCGAGCTGCACCGGCTCCTGGGAGGGGCGGTGTGGAGAGTGACCTGTGCTCGCACATAGGCTTCTTGGTGGTGGCAGCAGCAGCCTTAGCATCTCCTACTAGTCTCTGGGGTCCGCGCTGATGGCCGCGGCTCGCGCCCGCCTCTGGAGTTCGTCTAGGCGGCGCTCTGAATCCCCTCTCCTTGCGCGCCGCGAATCAAAGAGGTAAGAAAAAGTCTCTTGCCTCTTCGGCGGCTGCAGACCTCCTCTCCGGCTCCCTCCCGGCTCGCCGCGGCACGCCAACCCCTTCAGGCTGTGTTCACGCCGCCAACCCCAGTCCTCTCCCTGCCATCCGACCGAAGCCTGCGCCTCAGCTCCCAGCCCCGCCCGCCCCGGCGGGTGAGCAAACAAGCCTCTCGGGCTGGTGAGCGCTGCTCGGCGCTGAGCCTCTGTGCGGGAATCTCTCCATTTTTCCCTCTGCGCCCCTGTTGCTGTGGGATCCGCGCTGATAGCCGCGGCTCGCACCCGTCTCTGGATTTCGTTTAGGCAGCGCTCTGAATCCCCTCTCCTTGTGCGCCGCGAAACAAAGAGGCAAGAAAAAGTCTCTTGCCTCTTCGGCAGCTGCAGACTTTTTCCCGGACTCCCTCCCGGCTAGCACCAAAGCCCGAGCCTCAGCTCCCAGCCCCCGCCCGCCCCGGCGGGTGATCAGACAAGCCTCTTGGGCTGGTGAGTGCTGGTTGGCGCCGAGCCTCTGTGAGGGAGTCTCTCCGCTTTGCCCTCCGCACCCCTGTGGCTGCGCTCTCCTCCGCGGCTCCGAAGCTTCCCCCCTCTGCCACCCGCAGTCTCTGCCCACAAAGGGGCTTCCTAGTGCCTGGAAACCTTTCCTCCTTCACGGCTCCCTCCCACTGGCGCAGGTCCCGTCCCTATTCTTTTGTCTCTGTTATTTCTTTTTTCTTTTACCCTACCCAAGTACGTGGGGATTTTCTTGCCTTTTGGGAGGTCTGACGTCTTCTGCCAGCGTTCAGTGGGTGTTCTGTAGGAGCAGTTCCACGTGTAGATGTATTTCTACTGTATCTGTGGGAAGGAAGGTGATCTCCGCGTCTTACTCTTCCGCCATCTTGCCCCTACTCCCCAATCTCTTTGTTCTGACTCTAGAAATGCTGAAAGGAAATTCCTGTTCACAGCAGGTGATTAAACAAGCTTTATTAGAGGCCATTACATGGAGTCACTAATGCTGCTTTGTTGCAATAAAATGGCTCATTTTCCCATTTTCTCATTCTCTGAATTTCAAATAGAATTAATTAGATTTATCAACAATTTTATAACCCCAAACTGGCTGCCAGAGTCTTATAAGAACACTTTTATAACCTGGGCTCTTAAAGCAGTAAAGCTCAAGCTTATCCACCAAATTCCCCCTAAGATAGAGGAGAAAGGAGTTATATCTTGAAGGAAGGGATGTCCATGAAGTTTCCAGCTACAAGCATGAGAATTCTCCAGAGCCTTCTCCTTCATCCTAAAAATTCATATGGGGCTTCTCTGGTGGCGCAGTGGTTGAGAATCTGCCTGCCAATGCAGGGGACGCGGGTTCGAGCCCTGGTCTGGGAAGATCCCACATGCCGTGGAGCAACTCGGCCCGTGAGCCACAACTACTGAGCCTGCGCGTCTGGAGCCTGTGCTCCGCAACAAGAGAGGCCACGATAGTGAGAGGCCCGCGCACCGCGATGAAGAGTGGCCCCCGCTTGCCACAATTAGAGAAAGCCCTCGCACAGAAACGAAGACCCAACACAGCCATACATACATACATACATACATAAATAAAAAGAATGTAAGCAGACAAGAATAGCATTAAAAAAAAAATTTAAAAAAAAATTCATATGAATTTGCCTTCTACTCAGTAATAAACCTCAACTTTTAGGTCAATTTCAAAGTAATGTATGAAATTATTTACTAATTATTTTACCCCATCAAAATGTTTAAGGAAGAATAATAATTTGGATTTTATGTTTTATTTGTATATGATTTGCAAGGATGAAATAGAAATATTTCTCTTTCTTCTCATGACACCTCTAAACTGTTCCTGTGTCATATATTCAAACCGAATTCATTATGAAGTATATTTTTGGTGCATCTGAAATCCTATATCACGTCTAAATATGAAATTCATTGGGAGATTGGGATTGACATATACACTAATATGTATAAAATAGATAACTAATAAGAACCTGCTGTATAAAAAAATAAATAAAATTCAAAAAAAAAAAAAAGAAATTCAAATGTCAACTCCTTTATCCTTGCAAGAGAAACATAAGGATCAAAATTAATTATCTATCAAGTGAAACTGGAAGAAAGAGGATATTGTGGTCTTTGTGTCTTTAGGCTTCAGAATGTGTAGGTTTAGCATGATAGCTACATCAGCTGAACAAGTCCAGAAATTACTTTTTGCTGCTGGCATCTGACCTGCCACAATATCTAGGGCAGGTTCAAAGTGAGCACACAGTGTTCAACAGAAACATTCATTTCTCTTCCTATATCCCTTTTTTTTATCTCACAAACTCATCCTTTTCCTTTCTTTTCCTTCCTTTTACTTTATAAACCCAATCACTGCCCACTTCAGAGCACATTTTTGCAATTTTGTTCCCACCCCACACTGTCCTGCATGGTAGATACTGTTGTTTTGTTGCATTAGAGAAAGGCATAAATATTCTTCCTCCTTTCCCTTTAGCCACTCTCTTTGGATTTCATATTAATGAAATCATTACATTTCCTTGCCTAATCAATTATTACTCTGCTATTCATAAATCCAGTAAGTTTGATGGCAAAATTTTGATGGCAAAAATCTGCCAAGTCCTTTGGATATTACAGAATGGAAACGTCTATATAAATGTCTGCTGTGATTTCTATTAGATGAAGACACTTTACGGTATGTTTTATTGGCCCATTAATAAATGACTGGAGTGGTAAAGATATCTGGCTAGAAGCCTCATTTCTTGCAAGCACAAAATATGTGGGTTAATGGAGCAATTAAACATACTTTCATATCCCAAGGCTGTAATAATATTAGGAAAAGTAAGTGAACTATTAAAAAGGAAAGACAACTGTAAATACAGAGAAAGAACCAGAAGCTTAACTTCTGTAAAAGTGAGCAGGAAATATATGACAGAATTTCAAACAGTAAGCAATTTATAGGGCACCAGATAAATTGATATCTTTATATCTTTTCTTGTCCAAAGAGGTATCTTGTTTTACTGAGGTGAAGGAAATATAAAGTGGGTAAAGAATCCTACAAAAGAAGCAAACAATAGCAACAGTAGGTCCTGTGGGGGAATAGTAGTCAAAAAGCATTTTAAGAGGTGTTAGCAGTTATCTGATTATGGGATGTTGGTATAATAGGCTGTTGGTTTGGGAGATATAGAGGACATGAGGGTTTGTAAAGTGAAGTGCAGGGCCCAACGTTGGTCGTCTTTGTATTCCTAGGACGTTGCACATTTGTGCCAGGTAGTGATTGTTCAATAATTGGTAATCTGCCAATATTAGTACACCAGTAATTGGTAATAATGGTAATAAAGGTAACAGAAAGATTGGGCTTATTGGTAACTTCTTGACAAAGCCAATTTGAAGGATAAAGTTTAGAGGAAGATTTACCCACTTGATATCAACAACATATACATCCTCCCAGGACTCTCACCTTCTTCTTTGTCTTTCCTCTTCTATCCAGCCTGTTTCTGACACTTCTAGTCTCCCCCCTCTGATTCCTTTGTACTCTAATGCTTCCACCACCCAGACTCAGTACACTCATTATGATAATCTAACTTCTTAGCTCCTATACCCTGCAAGCTGAGGGTTGCTATAAATAACTGCCTAACCATAAACTCTCGTGGCATTAAAAGTTAGCTGAGACTTTAGGGCAACTTGTAAAAATTTCACTTTTTTTTTTTTTTTCTTGCACTGCTTCTTTCAACTCCCTCAGTAGCTTCCGAAGATCTCTCTTCTTTATTACTCTCCTTACACTCTCTAATCAAATTCCACCCTTCACACTACAAATGAACATTTGCCCCCTAATGCATGAGCTCTGCTTAGTTAGCCATTATGCCTAATATGTTGCCATATTCTTCCTCACCTATGACAAATTGTGTGTATGGGTGTGTAAATCTTGGCCTAAAGTCATTTGTAGAAGAGTTTTATGTCCAAAAAAGCCACAATTTTTACTTCAAATGCATTCAAGAGTAATGAAAGTCTATGCTGAATTCCCCAGAGTAAGTGCTAACAGGATTATACAAATAGCAAGATGTCATAAAACTTCCCCAAATTTTGACTAATCATTATAGCTACTGTCCTAACATCTTTCTTTTCTTATTCTCTAAAAAATTTTTGCCTGTTGCTTCCTTATCCAGATGTGTTAGGGTTTCCTCTCCCAGAGGAGTGCCATGTCTTTCCTTACATAACTCAGTTTTGCTTGCAGAGACCTCTTCCAGTCTGTCATCAAAGAGGCCCTTTTGCACCTCCTTGGTGGCGCAGTGGTTAAGAATCTGCCTGCCAATGCAGGGGACATGGGTTCGAGCCCTGGTCCGGGAAGATCCCACATGTAGCAGAGCAACTAAGCCCGTGCGCCACAACTACTGAGCCTGCACACCACAACTACTGAGCCTGCATGCCACAATTACTGAAGCCTGTGCTCCTAGAGCACATGCTCCACAACAAGAGAAGCCACCGCAAGGAGAATCCACGCACTGCAACGAAGAGTAGCCCCGCTCGCCACAACTAGAGAAAGCCCACGGGCAGCAACGAAGACCCAACACAGCCAAAAATAAATAAATTAATAAATAAATACATTTAAAAAAATGTTTTAAAAAAAAGGCTCTTTCTGGCAAGTCACAGAGTGAGCAAAGACTCCTTAGAATGCAATGAGAGCCATGAGATGCTTTGAGTATTTGTTGTGTTTCTACATTCATGCTTGTCTTTGCTTTCTCTCCTTCAGTTGTTGAGGACAATTATGCCAGCTCTTTTCAGCTAACCCTGATGTCTATTCCTTTGAACACACACCTTTCTGTCTTCAAGAAATTATCCATCAGTATTTCTTTCTTCTATCCCTGTATCTAGAATATATTTAAAAACCACCTGACTAAGTAATAAGAAAAAATAGTTTAAAAACAGGCAAGGGACTTCCCTGGTGGCGCAGTGGTTAAGAATCCACCTGCCAATGCAGGGGACACAGGTTCGAGCCCTGGTCCGGGAAGATCCCACATGTCTCAGAGCAACTAAGCCCATGTGCCACAACTACTGAACTGAACCTATGCAACACAACTACTGAAGCCCACGTATGCAGAGCCTGTGCTCTGCAACAAGAGAAGCCACTGCAATGAGAAGCTTGTGCACTGCAACGAAGAGTAGCCCCCGCTCGCCGCAACTAGAGAAAGCCTGTGCACAGCAATGAAGACCCAACGCAGACAAAAAATAAATTAAAAAAAAAAAAGAAAAAACAGGCAAAATAACTGAACTGACATTGCACTAAAGATGGACCAATGACAAATAAGCAACATGAAAAGATGCTCAACATCAGTAGTCATTAGGGAAACACAAATGAAGACCACCATAAAATATTACTATACAACTATTTGGCTAAAAGTAAAATGACTGACCATATCAAGTGTTGGTGAGAATATGGAAGGACCGGAACTCTCATACATTGCTGGTAGCAACATACAATGGTACAGTTGGGTAGTTTCTTAAAAAAAGTAACATAAACTTTTTGTATGATCAAGCCATTCAACACCTTGGTATTTACCCTAGAGAAATGTAAGTGTATATCCAAAGAAGAATTGTACAGAAATGTTCATAGAATCTTTATGAGTAATAGTCCAAACCCAAATGTCCATTAATAGGTGAATGGATAAACAAACTGTGGTACTCAGCACACACACAAAAAAAGGAATTAACAACTGATAATAACTACAGCATGAACAAATCCCCAAATACTACACTGAATGAAAGAAGCCAATCCAAAAAGAAAAAAAAAATACAATATATAATACATGAGTCCATTCATAGAAAATTCTAGAAAATGAAAACTAATCTGTAGTGACAGGAAGCAGATCAATGGTTCCCTGGGGGGGTGACAGGGAGTGAAGACAACGAGAGGTGGGAGTGACAAGTTACAAAGGGTCAGGAGAAAACTTTTGAGGGGCTGGATATGTTCATTAAATTGTGGTTATGATGTTACCAGTACACATATAAACACTCCTGTGTTTCTCCTTCAGTTTCATAATACTACCACGCTCACAACAGTTTTTTACACCAGATATGTGATTTTTCCACATGTCAAGCAATTCTGCAACACTAACTGGGTGTCCTACGTTTCAGTGCAGTCCTGACACTATCTACTTGGAGTTAGCTTCAGATCCCACAGGTTAAGGGCTCAGTCCCACAAGACTGTCCCTACTTCAGATGCCATTCCCAAGTCCCAGGTTGTCACCTGTACTTCTGATCAATGGGCTATAAATAGAGATTCCCATGACCTTTCTTTGTGATCAGTAATTTGCTAGAATAGCTCAGGGAAACACTGAGTTACATTTATTGGTTTATTGTAAAGGATATAATAAAGGCAACAGATAAAAGATAGCAGCCAGATAAAGAGATTCATGGGGCATGTTATGTGGGAAAGGGTATGGCCCCTCTGTGCTCTCTCTGGGTATGCCACTCTCCCAGCACTTCATGTGATCACCAATCCAGAAGCTCATCAAACCTATAATATTGGGATTTTTATGGCAGCTTCATCATGTAGGCATGATTGAATATTAACTCCATTTTCAGCCCTTCTTTCCTCTCTGGAGAATGGGAGGGAGGCCTGCTGAAAGTTCCAAGCTTCTAATCATTGGCTGTGTCTTTCTGGCAGCCAACCCCCATCCAGGAGCCTACTGAGAGTTGCCTCATTAGAACAAAAGATACTTCTATCACCCAGGATATTCCAAGGAATTTAAGAGCTCTATGTCAGGAACCAGGGTCAAAGACCAAAAATTAGAACAAAAGATGCTCCCAGTTCTCTTATCACTTAGGAAATTGCAAGGGTTTTAGGAGTTCTGTGCCAGGAACTGGGCGCAGAGACCAGTATATATATACATATTTTTCCTATTATCTCACTATATCTATATATCTATATATCTATATATATATATATAAACATCCAATTTTGCACTTTACTATGTACACTTTATTGTAAGTCAGTTATACCTCAATAAATCTATTAACATTTTCATACACTTGCTTTCCTATTTATGTCTTAACCCATTAAAATTTGGTTTCTATTCATATCACTTTAGAGAAGCAGCTTCAATAAGATCTTCATTGATATTTGAATTGCTATCATCTATCTATTTTATCCTTATTTTACCAGATCTTTCTGGTGCATTTGATAATTGTGGTAAGTTCCACTACTTGAATTCCTTTACTCCACTGGCTTCTGTGACACTGTAGTCCTTTTTTTAAAATAAATTTTTATTTATTTATTTATTTATTTATCTTTGGCTGTGTTGGGTCTTCGTTGCTGCGTGCCGGCTTTCTCTATCTGTGGTGAGCAGGGGCTACTCTTCATTGCAGTGCTTGGGCTTCTCATTGTGGTGACTTCTCTTGTTGCAGAGCCCCGGCTCGGCATGTGGGCTTCAGCAGTTGTGGCACTTGGGCTCAGTAGTTGTGGCGCATGGGCTTAGTTGCTCTGTGGCATGTGGGATCTTCCTGGACCAGGGCTCAAACCCATGTGCCCTGCATTGGCAGGTGGATTCTTAACCACTGTGCCACCAGGGAAGTCCCTGTGATACTGTAGTCTTCTAGTGGTCATCATACCTTTCTGAGAGTTTTTGTCTTTTTTCTGTATGTACTCCTTTTTCTTTTCTGATTTCTAAACTGTGGTTGTATCCCAGGAATTCAGTGACATCTCGTCTCAACCTAAATATTCTTCCTGAATATTCTCCTTGACTCTCATTGACCCAGCTGTCTCATAGATGCTGGTCACCCACATCTACATTGCTAATGTGAGACCCACACTAATCTTCAGAGTATTATTTCCAAATGCTTGATGGACATCTCCACTTTTATTTCCCATAGAATAGTGGATACAACAAATGAAACACTGAAATCACCATCTTCACTCTTAAACAAAGTCATCCTCCAGAACTAACAGCCTGAATTTTAAATATCATAAGCCCACCTGTCACCCACGAATCACTCTTGCATTATCCTCTTAAATCACTTCCTCCTAATTTCTTGCTTTTATTACCTGAAACAGCCTCTCAAGTAACCCCTCTGCTTCTAGTCAACTCCTCATCAAGCCCATGTTTCCCATAATGGCTGCCATTTCACACATCAGCTGTGCTGCTTTATTAACCACAAGATGAAATGCAAACACCTTATAGGACTAATCAGATATGAAATTTTCTAAGGTCTGGCCTTATCTATCTTGTTAGCAAACATCTACATTTACCTTCTGCTACCAACACTCTGCTCTGGCAATAGTCAAACAGCTTTTAGTTCTACACATACATTGTGCTACATATTGCTAACATGTCATTACTCCCACTGTCCTTCCTGCCTGAAATGCTCTTTCTCCTTCTGTTTTTTTCTGGAGAACTGTGCTTGTCTGTCCAGATTTAGCAGAGGCTTTAACTACTCTAGGAAGCCTTGCTTTATCACTCACCAACTCAGTCACACCACAATTACTCCTGTTGCATCCAGAGCCTTTTTCAGTGCTCTCCAAATATGGTTTGATCTAAATCACTCCACTAATTAGTTATTTATGTAATAATCACATTTTACCAGAATAACTTAGTGTCATTCTGTGCCTAATACATATCTAATATGTCTCAGGTACTGTGATAGTAACTTTACAAACAATTATTCCTCTAAACACTCCTTTGACTCAAATATCCCCATTTTTAGGGTATAATTTAAGAAATTGAAATGTAAAGAGATTAATTAACCAGTTATTAGTGGGGAGGTAATGGGATTTGAACTCATCTATGTAACTACAGTAACTTAAGCTCTTAATCACCACTATAACCAATTTTGTTCTCTCTCTCTCTCCTTCTTCTCCATCTCTTCCTCCTCCTCCTTCTCTTTTCTCTTCTCTTCTCTGTTTCCACCTCTCTCTCTCTCTCTCTCTCTCTCTCTCTTTCTCTCACAGCAGAAATTGTGTGTTCACTTCAGAAATTGTGTGTTCTTAGGGAAGAATAGGACCTAGCACAGCTGACATTCAACATATATTTGCCCAGTGAAAAAAAGAATTCTGACATCTAAATCATTTTCTTTCCACTGCATCAAATTAAAATTGGAAAAAATAATAACTTTCAGTAGGAACAATTCTGAAAATTCATCTGCTCCGATTTGATCACATTTTTATACTGAGAAATTAAATGTCTGGTAAATCTTATTCTCCAGTGACCCTATTCATTCCTCAATCTTAAAAGTGGAACAAATATGGATCTGAATATTATGAGATTATTTTTTTAAATCCCAAATAAAATGCATTCTGTAACTGGCAAGAGGCTGATAATATAATGAGCCTGTGGTAGAACTCATTTTACATATATTAGAAGACTGAGTTGGTTACAGAATTTTGGAATGGGTACAGAAAAGAAAAAAAGACTGAGAAATGAAAAATTGGTTGAAATGTTGGTAAAGACTTAATACCTAAATGTCCTTAGAAATAATGATATACCAAACTAAAGGAAGTTAAAGAGGCACTTCCCTGGCAGTCCAGTAGTTAAGACTTTGCCTTCCAATGCAGGGGGTGTGGGTTCGACCCCCTGGTCAGGGAGCTAGGATTCCCACATGTCTTGCGGGCAAAGAAACCAAAACATAAAAAAAAAAAAAAAAAAAAGAAGCAATATTGTAACAAATTCAATAAAGACTTTAAAAAAATGGTCCACATCAAAGAAATCTTTAAAGGAATTTAAAGAAAAAACTTGAGTCAATATGAAGGAATGATGTGGGGTGAGTTCTAATGCCAAGAGTGCCTGTGAATCCTGAAGTGGTATGCCTTAATGAGCTCAGGGAGTTCAGAGATAAGGCATTGATTCCGTGGGTTTGTGTACTTTGTGTTATCTTCGGTTTGAAGGAAGTTTAATTTTAACATGCATTGAGGGCCCACAAACTATCTGTAGCCATAGGAGGTATACTAGATACATTTGTTCAAAGCATGCCCAGTCCTTTGCAGAAGGCACAAATACAGAGCTAAAAAATAGTCAGCTAATAAGGTTTTTTTTTAAGTCAGGTTGCCTGTATCAGTGAAAGCGCCACAACTTCTGAGAATCCTGGAAGATTTTTTGCTTTTTCTCAATTAATTTGTATTCTCATTTATGGATTTTGACTAATTTTTTATAAGGTTTTGACTAAGTTTGGGGCATATGTAAATGAATAAAACTTATTTTCTACCTACATGAAGCCTACATTTAAGAAGATGAAAACAACCTTTAGTACCTGATATTCCCATATGTTCTTCAGCTAAGTGTTAGATCCTAGGCTTGTTTAGGATGATATAGAAATGTACATATAGCAATATAATCAGTTATACAGATTAATCTGTTTTATAAATAGGGTGGTGATGTAGATTGCAGTAGAATTATAAAAGGATGAGTAAAATTTTCTGTGTTAGAAACTGCCTTATGGCTAGAAGTAGGTAATACTTCTAAATATGGTATACATTAATCCTAAGAGAAAAGGGAGTATGCAGCAGAGATTGTTAGTGTTTTTATCTGATATTCATTTTCCCTTTCTTTTTTACAAAACTGCAATTATAGTCTAAGCAAAGAACCATGTTTCATAACCTCTTTTGCAAATGGAATTGCTAATGATAAGTAAAGGGGCAGATGCTGGATGGATCTTTTTGACCTTAAAGTGGACTATCCCAGGCTAGAGGTTATCCTTTTATCTTCCCTCCTCTCCACTTCCTCCTTTTTCTTGCTTCCAGCACAGACATCATTACAGGAACTCCAGCAACCACTGTGGACCATGAAGAGATCTTGATGAAAGCTACAGATTTCTGTTGAAGCAGAAAGCTGGCAGGAACATGCCTCCCTGGTGATTGCAATGTTACCATACTTATAAGATTTTTTTATGGGTGAGGTAAATGAGTCTCTATTATGTCTAATGGTGAAGTTAATTTGAAGTTTTATTTTATATGTATCAAATTTAATCCAAAAAGCACCCATACAGAAATAGGATAAAAATAGTCAGCTAATAAGTTCAGGTAAGAGTCAAGAACTTGGGCTTCCCTGGTGGCACAGTGGTTGAGAATCTGCCTGCCAATGCAGGGGACACGGGTTCGAGCCCTGGTCTGGGAAGATCCCACATGCCGTGGAGCAACTGGGCCCATGAGCCACAACTACTGAGCCTGCTCGTCTGGAGCCTGTACTCTGCAACAAGAGAGGCCGCAACAGTGAGAGATCCGAGCACCACGATTAAGAGTGGCCCCCGCTCGCCGCAACTAGAGAAAGCCCAAGCACAGAAACGAAGACCTAACACAGCCAAAAAAAAAAAATTGCAAAAAAAAAAAGAGTCAAGAACTTGATCTGACCAGAATAGAAAGATCCCACTAATGTCACTGACAAGTATTAACACCACTTCTCTTGTATACAATTATAATTTTCAGCCTCCCCTATACAATTATAACTCTTCATTTAAGACGGCTTCGGACTTGTTGAGTACATAACCTTCAAATGTAGCTCTATGTTATTGACATCTATAACAATCAAGCCAAATTTTCCAAGGAGAACAACTAAAAATTGTGGATAATGTTTTTTAAAAAAAATCAAAGATATTAAACTGCTGTCAATGTAGCCTGGATTCAGGGACCAACATCTCCAAGAAGAGGAACGTATATTGGGGTGAGCCTTGTGATTCACTACTTTTCCCTTAGAGACATTTGTCTCTGTGAGCCAAGTAGCTGATGTTGGTTTGCAACTTCCAGGATCCTCAGGTGAAATTGAAAGTGGCCCCCTTACACAGAGGGCAAGGAGAGACTGAAGAAAGAGGTGAACCACCCCAGATTGGCAGGTAGCAGATTGAATAAGCAAGGGAACTTACATACAAGGCTTGTCTTGGGCGGCTGCAGGATGAGATCTCTGCCAGAATCTGAAAAGTTTATACAGAGGCTTTAATGAGGTGCAGTTACATATTGTCCAGATGGTCTCAACAACACTTTACTCTCTGAAGATTGCATCCTTGAAGCAGCTCAGGCTATGGGAATGGTGGGTGGAAGGTGCTTTCCAAGGACAATGGGGACGGTGAGGAGCCTCTGATTGCCCGGATCCAGTTCACAAGTCAACCAACGGTCAAGTCCTTTTGATGACCTCCAACAGCTGAATAGCCTAGCAGAAAGCAGGGACGGAAAGGTTAAGTAGCAGAGCAGACTATCAGCAATCTCTGTTTGATAGGAAAACCAAAACTGAAGTTCAGGGCTGGCCAAATATAAGGGTCCTGGTAACCATCCCAGGCATTCAGGTGGAGCCCTTGAAAAACTAAACCCTGGATGGCAAACTGGAAATTGTGCAGCTCTCTCTAGGATTAAAACTGAGTTTCAAATCAACTCATGCTAGACTTGATTAAGGTTGTCTAAGTCTAGACTAACTGCTTGCATTTTTGAGAAATTAAAGAATATTTAAATTAATGATGGGATATATCATATTCATGAATTGCGAGATTCAATATTATAAAGGTGTCATTTCTGCCCCAAACTGATCTGTAGATTGAATGTGATCCTAATGAACAATCCAGCAGGCTTTTAGTGGGAAGCTACCACTGGTTGTAAAAGTCTTATGGAAATGTGAAAAATTACGAATAGCCAAGACTTTTAAAAAAGAACAAAATTGAGCTACTAGAAATACAGTGATGAGAAAAGCAATGAGGTCCCTGCCACTATAGGGCGCACAGTCCTATGGGAACATCAGAATATGAGCCTAAGTTTTTTTCAAAAGAAAAGCGTAGGATATAGGGGCAATCCAACCTAGTTTAGGGAGCCTTCCTGAGAAACTCATCTTTAAGCTGAGCTCTTGAGGATAAAGAATAGTTATCTAGGAGAACAGTAGAGGTAAGAACCTTCTAGGAGAGGGAAACGTTGGTGAGAATTCCCTGAGAAAGAGAGAGGGCTTATAAAATGGAGTGAAGGGTGGGGCGTGGGGATTGGAATGAGGATTGGAAAAGGATAACTATAGATACGTAAGCAGGGACTAAAACTTAGTAGGGCTTACAGGGTGTATGAAATCATTTGTACTTCATGCTAAAAGTCAATATTTTAAGGGACATCCTCCCCGAGGGAATACAGAGATAGAATTTGCATTATCAAAATATTATTCTATCTGCAGTGGGGAAGATCAAATAGAGAAGTTGGGAGAGAAACTAACAGGGTCTTCCTAGAAAAGTTCATTAGAGAAATGCAGTTGTTGAGAATAAGGTAGTAGAGATAGAGAAGAGTAGATGCAATAAAAACTAAGATACACATATATGGTACTAATAAATGCTAGTACATCGTTGTTAAATGTTGGGAGAGAGACCTATTGATTTATGGACCTTGGAATACTGGGGAAGAAGGAAGGAGGAAAGGAAGATAGGAGGGATGGAGCGAGGGAGGGAGAGAGGAAGAAGGGAGGGAGGGAAGGGAATTCAGAATCCCAGAATGTCTGGGAGGTATGCCAGCAAAAAGAAGGAGGAGGAGGAGGAATCAAAACTCCAAAACTCCAAACCAAATGAAAGGTTTATAGACAGAGATTGAAACAGTAATAGAAAGTTTTGTTACAAGTCAAAATACAGTCTTCACACTGTTTACACAAGATTTTGGGTCCTTTTAGCACAATCTACATGGTTAATAGCTCTGGAAGCATCAGTCAATATATTTGATGGTAAGTAAATAAGTCTTAATTATAATCATTAATAATTCAACAGATAATCAAGAATAATGTATAGATGCCTTTTAAATTGGTTTTATGATATTTTTACAAGGACATTCAATTTCTAAATTATGCATTTCTTACTTTGGCAGCTGTTGTAATTATTTTGTGTTCCTGGGCACAGGCTCTCAAGAGCACACAAACTCCAAAGCTTGTAAGATGATGGGAAGGAAATTCATGAGTTAAAATTACACCATAGATAATCCATGGTAAATGAGATACATGATAAAAAAAATTAAATTTATATATTATAAAAAAAAAACTATATGAGAGGAGTCATTTGATTCATAATAAACAGCATAAAGTTTTATTTCATTTTGTTTTACTTAAGAACAACTGTTCCCATCACCAGAATAATTTTATTTGTAGGCAGAAATCACCACTGTGTGATTTTGAGCGTGATGGAAAACTAAATATGAATCCAACTTCTGCCATCTATTAATTTCTGTCACATTTAACAAGACATTCATGCCTATTCTAGCCTGTTTTCACCCCTACAGAATGAGTTTCATCAAGAGATCAAAATAACAGAAATAAAAGTATTCAATGTATTAAAATATTACATATAAATATCATACACAATATTGTCATATTGTTCCCAGATATGACATTGCCTCAACTACCAAGTTTAAGGTCACTTTCTTGCTTTAAAATTGTTCTCAATCTTGATATTACTCATTAACATTCTTATTTTTGAACCTCAATAGATTTATAAGTTTATGAAATTTTTAGAGAATGAGTTCAATGACAGTGATTTGTTTAAGGTGTAAGGTGATGAGTCAAGGGAATATAGGACTGTTATGTAATAGACTGGAGAGGTCTGTCACTAGGTGACATGAAACATTCAGAAGGAAAAAAGGTTTGGAAATGGAGGAGAGGAGGGAAGATGAGTTCCACTGGGCAATGTTTAATATGTCATCGTTAAATCTGAGGTAGTGGAAGTCTTGGCTATGGATGGGATGGCTCAAGTATAGAACACAGAGCAACAGGAAGAGGGCCAAGGGCTCAGGGGAACTAAGGGAGCACCGAGACACAGGGAGAGAAATAAACCAGAGCTCCAGTTGAACCACATTCCAACAAACAGTGTTGTCAGAAGAAATAGAGGCAAAAGCAAAACAAGAGAAAAGGAAATATATGATTACCAACGTGTTTCTCACCAGCTAGTCATGGACCCCTTTTCTCTCACAACTACTTTCTTGGGTCACTCCCTGTTAGCTGTCAAGGTGTCCTAGAGCAGAGGTCCAGCTGTCATCTCCGTTTTTCAAATTCTACTGGAGAAACCCGTCATAAGCAGCTCCTTACCAAAGGCATTTATGACAAATAGGTAGAGGGTGACTAACTTGGAAGTGAATAAGCTCAAACTTCGGTCTCTCCTTGTATGAGCACTCTTCTAAGGCCTTGGGGCTATTTTAGTATTCATAAATGTATGTTATTTTCTCCTGAAGAAAACTCAGCCCCAAACCAGGGTCCATCCATGCATACTGGATAAATTCACACATCTTTGATTTGGAAAGGACTTTAAAGGTCATACGTGTCCTCCAACCTTACAGGAATCCCTCTGCCAACATTATTTAAAAATCATCGTCTAAAGGAGGTAAATGGCCAACTGTGTTTGGATTTTGCTCTGTCACTTGTCCAGTTTCCCCATCTCTAAAAGGGCAATAATATGAATTTCCTGAAAAGGAAGCTGTTGAAATAAATAAAAAGTTCATAGCACCTTACCTAGCACAAAGGTGGGGTTCATGAGTGATTGTTGCTATTGTTCTATATTGGAATGTTTCCAGAGATTAAAATCTCACCACTTCTTTAGGACAGATGGACACTTTATAAAGGTTAAGCTACGTCTTCCTTATCATGAGCTGGAGCCCATATCCCCATAACTTCCTCTAGAACTACACAATTTGTTTACCCTTTCTTCAAAAGTTTAAAAGAGCCATTCATGTCCTCTAAGTCTTCTAAGAAGAGCTACATTCTTTAACTATTACTTGACGTGTCTTGAAATCTAGAAAGCACAGCTTAGTGTCTGGCATTTAGCAAAGTTCAATGAGTGATCTAAAGTAAGTGAATGAGTAAGGGGATGCATGAAAAAATAAAATTAATCTCCATCATTCTATCCTTGGTTCTCACTTCTTAAAATCTGGTGGACTAACTCTGAAGAATCAAAAGTATTCTGTCCAAAACAGAGTGCTAAGGAATTATCTCCTCATGTAATCAAATTACTACATTTATTTTCTTGACACAAAGAAAATTGTACACGTTTTTAAACAAGTTAATCCCAAGTTTTTGTTAATGAACTTTAGACCAGCCAGGTATCCCCATTCTTGAGAGCAGGAATTAGGTGTCACTCAAGTTTGCATTCTCCACCTTGTCTTGGACCTAGTGCTTTGCCTCTGATAGATACTCAACATATAATTTTTAAAATTTGAAATATGACATACATGTAGAAATGTGCACACATTGTAAGTGTGCAGTTTGATAAATTTTTACATATGTATTTACTTTGGTAACCACCATTCAGATCAAGATAGAACATTATCCCCACCCCACAAATTTCTTCTTTTCCCTTCCTCGTAAATACTCCCCTCCAATCAAGTAACTATCTACCACCGTAAATTCATTTACTCTGTTCTTGATTTGATTGTTAATCAAGTTAAAATAAATGTGTGAGTTTATTTATGAATTTTCCATTACTTTCCACTGTTTTTTGAATTTTATTTTTTTAAGACTTGGTTTTTTTAGACCAGTTTTAAGTTAACAGCTAAATTGAGGGGAAGATACAAAGATTTCCCATTACCACCTGTCTGCACACATGCACGGCTTCCCACATTATCAACATCCCTCACCAGAATGGTACATTTGCTACAACTCATAAGCCTACATTGGCACAACATAATCACCCAAAGTCCATAGTTTACACTGCAGTTCACTCTCAGTGTTGTACTCTCTATAGACAAATTTATCATGGCATGTAGCCATCATTTTGGTATCAGAGTATTTTCACTGCCCTAGAAATCCTCTGTGCTCCATCTATTCATCCTTTCCTCCCCTCCAATCCCTAGCAACCACCAATCTTTTTACTGCCTCCATAGTTTTTCCTTTTACAGTATATCTCTTATAGTTGGCATCATACAATATATAGACTTTTCAGATTGGCTTCTTTCACTTGGTAATATTCATTTAAGGTTCTTCCATGTCTTTTCATGGCTTGATAGCCCATTTCATTTTAGTGCTGAATAATATTACATTGTCTGGATGTATCAGTTTATTAATCCATTCACCCACTGAAGGACATCTTGGTTACTTCTAAGCTTTGGCAATTATGAATAAAGCTGCAATACACATTCATGTTCAGGTTTTTGTTTGGACATGTTTCCCACTCCTTTGGGTAAATACTAAGGAGTGCACTTGTTGGATCATATGGTGAGATTATATCTTGTTTGTAAGAAACTGCCAAAACGTCTTCCAAAATGGCTGTATCATTTTGCATTCTTTCCAATAACGAATGAGAGTTCCTTTGCTCCACATCCTCATCAGAATTTGGTGTTCCAGATTTGGGCCATTCTAATAGGTGTGTAGTGGTATCTCACAGTTGTTTTAATTTGCATTTCCCTGATGTGAAGCATCTTTTCATATCCTTATTTGCCATCTACATATTTTCTTTAGTTAGGTGTCTGTTAAGGTCTTTGGCCCATTTTTTAAACGGATTGTTTGTTTTCTTATTGAGTTTTAAGAGTTCTTTGTATATTTTGCATAGTGGTCCTTTATCAGATGTGTCTTTTGCAAATATTTTCTCCCAGTCTGTGGCTTCTCTTCTCATTCTTTTGGCATTGCCTTTCACAGAGCAGAAGATTTTAATCATAATGAAGTCCATCTTATCAATTATTTCTTTCACAAATCATGTCTTTGGTGTTGTACCTAAAAAGTCATTGCCATACTCATGGGCACTTGAGTTTTTCTCCTATGCTATCTTCTTGGAGCTTTATAGTTTTGCATTTTACATTTAGATCTGTGATCCATTTTGAGTTAATTTTTGTGAAAAATGTAAGCTTTTCTCCTAGATTCATTTTTTTGCATGTGGATGGATGTACAGTTGTTCCAGCACCATTTATTGAAAAGACTATCTCTTTTCCATTGTACTGCCTTTGTTCCTTTACCAAAAATTAATTAGCTATATTTTTCGAAGCCTATGCCTGGGCTTTCTATTCTGTGCCATCGATCTATTTTTCTATTCTTTCGCAATTCCCACACTATCTTGATTGCATAGCTTTTTTTAAACTTTTTATTTTTTATTTGAATATAGTTGGTTAACAATGTTGTGTTAGTTTCGGGTGTAAAGTGATTCAGTTATACATATACTGTATAGATATATGTAGATATACATGTATCTATTCTTTTTCAAATTCTTTTCCCATTTAGGTTGTTACATAATATTGAGCAGAGTTCCCTATGCTATACAGTAGGTCCTTGTTGGTTATCCATTTTAAATATAGCAGTGTGTACATGTCAATCCCAAACTCCCTCACTATCTTGATTACATAGCTTTATAATAAGTCTTGAAGTTGGGTAATGTCAGTCCTCCAACTTCGTTCTTTTCCTTCAGTATTGAGCTGGCTATTCTGTGTCCACAGTGTCTTCATACGAACTTTAGAACCTATATTTGTCTATTTTCTTTTCCTTCTGCCAATACCATAATGTCCTGATTACTGTAGCTTTATAATAATTTGAAAATCTGGTAGGAAGCCTAAAAGTCCAATTTCTAAATTCTTCAGTACTGTTTTAACTACTCTAGTTCCCATGCATTTACCTAAAAGTTGTAGAATCACCTTGTTAATTCATACACACATACAGTGTAGGGATTTTGATTGGGATCACACTGGAACTATAGACCCATTTGAAGAGATTCAACATCTTAAAGTGTTTAATATTTCCATGGTAGAATTTTTCCATCTTTTTATTTTCGACCGTTCTATGTTCTTACATTTAAAGTTTGTTTCTTGTAAACAACAAATAGTTGGGTAATTTTTTAACCCATTCTGAAAAATATTTGTCTTTTTAAAGGCCATCTATATTTGATATAATTAATAAATACAGTTGGATTTTACGTTTTCTATCTTGCTATTGTTTTCTGTTTGCCCCATCTGTTCTTTGTTCATTCATTCTTCCTTTTCTGCCTTCTTTCACATCAATCAAATATGGTTGACAATTCAACTTTATCTTCTCTATTACCTTCTTTTTTTATACCTATAGGTATCATTCTTCCATTGGTTACACTAAAAAAGAATCATCCTTAATACTCTATACCTTAAATCATTACCAAATTCAAGAAGAGAATATTTAATCTTTCCACCTTAGTGTTATTGTTATTATACGTTTGACTTCAGTGAATGTTTTAAACCCCACAAGGGGGACTTCCTTGGTGGCACAGCGGTTAAGAATCCGCCTGCCAATGCACAGGATATAGGTTTGATCCCTGGTCCAGGAAGATCCCACATGCCACGGAGCAACTAAGCCCGTGCACCACAACTACTGAGCCTGTGCTCTAGAGCCCGTGAGCCACAACTACTGAGCCCGCAAGCCACAACTACTGAGCCCATGTGCCACAACTAATGAAGCCCATGCACCTAGAGCCCGTGCTCCACAACAAGAAAAGCCACCCCCAATGAGAAGCCCATGCACTGCAGCGAAGACCCAATGCAGCCAAAAGTAAATAAATAAATTTATTTTAAAAAACCCCACAAAATAGTCCCATTATTTATGCTTTAAACAGTTAGCAGTCTTTCTGTTTTCTCATACATTTACCTTTTATGGAGCTGTTTATTTTTCCTTACACTTCTCTGATTCAGACCAGGATCACTTTCCTTCACCTTAAAGAATATCCTTCGATAGATATTGTAGTTTATGGTTAGCTGACAATGAATCCTCTCAGCTTTTGTCTATCTGAGTGTATCTTTTCCCACCTGCAATTTTAGCTTTTTTTTCAATGGGCATAGAATTCTAGCTTGACAGGTTTCTTGTTCCTTTCAGTCCCTTAAATATGTCTTTTATTATCTTCTGGCTTCCATGATTTTTCTGTTGAAGTCAGTGTTCATTCATATTTTTCCTCCAAAGGTGACATTTTTTTTCTTCTGGCTGGTCTAAATATTTTCTTTTTATCTTTGCTTTTCAACAATTTGAATCTTATGGACCTCGTTGATGTTTTCTTTGCTTTGGGTTCATTGAACTTCTTGAATTTCTGGGTTGACATCTTTCATCAGATGTGGAAAGGTCTCATGCATTGTTTCTTTGAATGTCCTCCTCCTCTTTCCAGATATTTTCTATGGGCTTGTATTTGAGACCATCAGCCCCATCTCCTGTTTTGCCCAGGTGTCATCCATCTGGTTAGTTCTTGATTTGGCAGTCCAAAAAGATCATTTTATTCTTTTTCATAGAATGTAACGATCTGCTGAAATTCTCTATCTTTGTATTCATTTATCCCATTTCCAGGGTAGTTTACTTAATATATTATTTATGGTTATTTAAAAGTCCTTGACTATTAATTCCAGATCATTTCTTGGTCTCTGTCTATTAAATGTATTATTATTAATTTTTGTCATCAAATTTCTTCTTTTTTTCCTTCTTTTCGTGTCTACTAAGTTTTTATTGCATACTGCATTTGTAAAAGTTCTAGCTTAGATTTTCTTCCTCTAATGAATTTTGAGTTGTGCTCTGGCAGATAGTTAGAGCGTTGGTGGATCATCTTAATGCTGAAAAGGTCTAGTATTATTAGGGCGAATCTATTTTGCTTTTATTCATTTTCCTAGGGCGTTATTTGTACACCCAGAAAGTATCCTTTGGGGTGGTCTCAACCAAATGTCTAAGGTGTTCACCAAAGTCCCAACTTAAATATCTCCCCAGAATTGTGTGATTTTTCAGGATCTGTACTCAAATTTCCACTTCTCAGCCACTATACTCTATCAGGCTTCCAGAATCTTGCCCTGGGACTATGCAGCATAGGCATTCGGCTAAGGAATGCACAGGAATTTCCGCAGAGACTTTTGGGGTTTCCTTTCCATGCCCCTCTCTCTCGTGCCCTCCCAAATCTCAGTTACCTTTGCAGCTCCAAGCTCTTGAGCTATGTGTCCTCTGCCTGGTGAAACTCGCTGCTTAGTCTCAACTTTCCAGTACTTCTGCTGGAAAAAATGGCCCCTAGGGAAATATCTGTGTGAGTGGGCTCCTGACTCAAACATTGTAGCCCCGTGTTGGTTGCTTTTAATAACTGAAAATGTAGTTTTATATATTTCGTCCAGGTTACGTAGTTATTTTATGGTAGAAGGCTAAACTGTCTGTCTTGTCCATATCCAAAGTCTTGTCTAATAATTGAATAAATGAATAAATCTTATGCTTATCCTGTTCTTTTTAAAAACAAACCTAAAATGCAGGATTTCAAAATATATTTTAGTTCTAGTTTATCTCCTTTGTTTTAGATCAGCATCCAAAGTAAAGTACTCTTTGGGTTCTGATTTTGGCATCTTGAAAGTTAGCACTGCCCCTCCTTTGGTTCATTCTCAAATCTAATAAGTATCCCTTTTATATTTTTCTCTTAAGTATAATTTGATAAATCTGCTGAACAGTAGGGCAGTAAGCTCAGAATCAAACACCTTACTCTGATCTAGCAAGAATCTACTTACTAGGACATTTGGGGCAACGCTGTCCAAACTGTTAGTTTTTAGTTTGTTTAATATTAACACAAGTTTACATTTACCTTGTTCATAAAGATAATAGGAAGGTTGGCTGAAATTAGAAAATGCCATATGTATGAGTTTAATGGCTACTTACAAAGAGAAATGAAGTTAACCTGGTAAGATATTTTTACTACATTGTAGTTGTTTCCTATTCTTTTCTGACTACTGCCAAAAAATTCATTTCAGGATCTTCTATAGAATATTGCCAGGGATCCATGTCAAACTTAATCACTGTGTAGACAACAGAATCTACTTAAAAAAATAGAACATATCTCTATGCCCATTCTTCTGGCCCCTTGTCTGTTACTTATGGATTTACCAAATATTATCAAAGTTACCCCTGTTCCCACAGGCAAATAGCAATTTCATACTCCTCTTACTAGCTATGTAACAGGCAATTTACTTAGACCTTTAAATTCCTGTGCTTTATTAAATGGGGATAAAATATTTGTGTGAAAGTTTGCTTTGAAGATTAGGGGAATATATGAAGACAACTATTGTTATTTCCATCTGAGGGTTATCCAAACAAGATGGCTTATATATTGATATCATTGTCATTCTAGTATTCTGCATGTAATTCACCTGAGCTTGGATATTTGAATTAATTTAAGTAGCCACACGTTTTCTCATTATCTTTTTTCCTATTATGATCTTAATTCTCTCTAATCAATGTTTAGTCCCTTCTCTCCTAAAGATTGTTCTACCTAGAAGGAACTATATAGACTCAGAAAGGAAGGTATATATTTATATTCTCTCTTCCCTTAGTATTACTTATTTTCTCCAAGAAGAGGTTTACCTTTTTCTGTTTGTCTTGCTCCAAATAGAATTAACAAAATCATTTTGCCTCTTTTAATATTGTTAAAAGGTTTAATTTCATACTGTGCTCTTTTTTTTCTTATTTTTTTTTCCAGTTACCACTGTTGATTTTCTTTGTCCTTTGTGGGATTCTCTTCTAATCTTTCCTTGCATACTCTTTAAAATACTCTTAGCCTTCTGTGGGGTAACCTCATTGGCATCTTTGCCACTTTGAGATCTTTCCACTAGTTAGCTGAAAGTATTTAGTAAGAAATTTATTTTTCCCTCCCTTTTTCCCTTTTCCCTCCTTTCTTTCCTTTTTTTTCCCTTCCGTTCCTTCCTCCCTCCCTTCTTTCCCTTTTCTTTCTTTTTAGCTTCCCATTCCTCTTGAGTTATATGTGAAACTTAAAAGCCTGGCTAGCAAGTCCTTTTTTTTTTCTGATTAAAAAAAAAAAAAACTGTGTGTTTGTGTGTGTCCGCACACCTGTGTCTTTTTCACACACGTTTGTCTCATTTATTCCTAAGGCGTAAACTTCTAGAGAAGGAAAAGCCAAGAAGTCCTTTATTAGTACATTGCTCTGTATGAACAAACTCTCACTAAATGTCAAAAAATAAATGCATCAGGCTGCTCTCTGGGGAAAGGTTTTCAACCGAGGCGTATACTGTAACTGAGCTGATGTTCTATCATCAGTAAGTTGTGCCCAAGAATCTACGTCCTTCCAATACTTCCAGGCAGTTCAAGCAAACCAATTTAGAAGAGAACACGACGAAACTAACTGGCCAACAAAAGCCGTCCTTGAAGCACCAGGGGCACAATTAGGGGACACGTGTGCCCGGGCTGGGTGGGTGGGTGAGTCTTGCGTCTTCAGGGAGCCCGCCCGAGGAGGACGCTAGGCTCTCGCACAGCTGGGCGCCCTCGCCCCCGAGCAGGCGCGGCCGGCGGAGCCGAGCGAGCACGCGGGAGGCGAGCGCCACGCCGGCGGGGCAATTGGGCATGCTCAGAAGGCCGGCAGGTTTGGGTCTCACCCAGGCAGCTTGTGCATTACACCAGCACGCAGCCGGGGCGCGGGGGCGGGGGGAGGAGGGAGGAGCGGGGGAGGCAGAGGAGGAGGAGCGGCCAGCAGTAGCCACGACCGCCACCACCAGGCAGAGGAAGAGTTCGCGAGGAAGGAAAGACCCTCCTCTCACTTGAAGCGCCTGGCATCTGCTTTTGGAAAAAGAGAATACAAGATAAAGGAGGAGACGGAAAGGAGAAGAGGGGGAAAGAAGTGAGCGGGGAGACAGAGGAAAAAGGACGTGAACCGAAAGGGCTAGATCGTGCAGGCAGCCCGAGGCGCGGGGGCGGCAGTGCGGAGCCAGGAGCGCCGCCGCTTGGGCAGGTGCCGCGGCTGCTGCCCGGAGGCGGCATGTGACGCGCGGCCGCAGTTGCCCGCGGGCGGAGCGCTCTCGGACCCGGGAGCGCACACCGCGGGGCAAGTCGGTACCATCCCGGATCCCCACGCTCCTCCTCAGTTCGCCGGGGCGGCAGCGGCGCTGCTGGGAAGACAGGCGATGAACCGAAGGGCGGCTCCGGGCATGGGCGCGCGGTCCTAGGACACTCGCTTCCTGAACGCCGAGCGGGAGGCGACCAACGGACGGTGGACCGGGCGCCTCCCGCGCTTTGGGGAAGCGCAGACGACCGGCGTGGGACGGCCACCTGGAGCGCAGCGGCCAGGTAAGGACGGCCCGCGCCAACCCGGCGCTGGGTAAAGCGGGTGGCGGTATCGGCTGACCTAGTTTTTTGCCTTATCGCGTTGGAAAAGGAGGAAAAAGTTTTCTGCGCGAGTAGGAAATGTCCTTGCTATGGGGAGTTGAAAGCGGGTATTGGGGAGGGAGGAGAGAGTTGGTCTGTCGATTTGGGGGGCCAGGTGGAGGCTTGAACCTGGAGAGAGCGGGATCTGGTGCGGAGTTGGAGTTCTGGGACCAAGGGTGGGAAACGCCGGGGTGACCATGTGCGGGGAAAGCGACGAAAATAATACGAGCGGTGGCCGGGAAAGAACCTGGGATGCCCCACCCGGCGCTCCTGCGCTTGGTTTCTCTGTCCGCCGAATGCGGAATCCGAGGCACGGCGTGTCCGGACAAGAGGAGCTTCTTGGGTCGGGGTGTGTGTGTGTGGTGCGTGTGTGGGTCTCCCCATTTGATTTCCTAACCCTTTTAAGAAGGTTAAAGCAGACACCCGCCAACCTCGCAGTGGGGCCGCTACCTCGGATTGCATTTCAGGGACGAAGAGGCCAGTTTGGCACTTAGTGTAACACCTGGGCGAAGGTACAGAGCCCGGGTGCGCGTCTTTACTGACCCAGGCAGAGTTTGCGCTCGCGGAGTGGCAGCCGCTGGATTGCGGCGGATCTTCTCTCTGGAGCCCTCCCCCAGCGCAGCCTCCTTACAGCTGGGTTAATTTCTGTGTGATTTGAAGCGGTGGGGGTTGGGGAGGGTTGACTCGAGCAGCAGAATTCACTTGTCTACTTGGCGCTTGTGCGTGCTGGCATGGTGATCCTGTTCGGCGTGTGTGCGACTCTCCTAGCACGCAGGTTGGAAGTGGTAGAGGAAGCAGAGGTTTGGGAATTGCATCCCATATGGACAGATTTCAAAACGCAAACATTCATTTGTCTGCAAGTGCTATTTGAACCTGTTCGATGGCTGTAAGGATATGCTTCCCTCCCGGTGTCCGTGTTTGCAATGTGAAACGATGGCTCTCCTTAGGAGGTAAATGTATTTATCTAAGCGTTTATGTTGTTAAGGACACTGATTATTTCACTGTATGCTTTGCACAGACCTTTCATTTCTCTCTTGGCCTCTGAATGCCAGCAACCAGTAGTCCTCCATGTGGGGTCTTCTGGGGTTATGTTTGGAAAAATAATCTTTGTAAAAAGTATATTGGCTGGTTATATAGTGCCAGATAATCATATGTTGTGAGATCATTGTATTGCATGAAGCATTCATCACTATTTTCTGTGTTTAAAACAATGCCCCTGTATTTACTTAAGAGGCACTGCACAAGAACATACACTTCAGAAAGGGGAGAGCTGACGCTGGAACAAATCCATGCATATAGACAGGGTTATGGTAGTAGCTTATTAATTAAGAAGAAGAAGAAAAAAAAAAACCTGAGGTCTTTCTGTTCCAAATGTGGTGGGATAGATATGGTGGTGGGATAGATATGGCGTTGGGTGCACCCTCTTGTTATGGGAGCTGGTACTGTGGAATATACGTAGAACACGCGTGCCTCTCCAGTGTGGATTCAGCATGCCACAGATACGTGGTTTTGATCATACACTCCTATCACTGAATAACCTATCTTTAGATTTTGTTTACATGGTTTGTTGCAATTAGCTTAATATGTAATTAGCTATTGTTAAGCTAGAAAGCACATTAATTTTGAAATGGGTTTCCATATGGAACTATAACTTGAGCTTAAATTACTAATTTAAAATTAATTACATTGCAGGTCTGATTTAGACTGTTTCTGTAGTCTGGGGAGGGTGGTATAAGATTGAATTTAATATGAAAATAGTAGTATTGAAATACTGACTTTTAAATAACAACCCATATTCCAATGTGCTTGATATTTTAAAAAGAATATGAGATGAAAAGTAGATTTTGAAAAGGATCCTCGACAGTGTATACCTTTTGCATGGAAAATTATGAGAAAAGTGTAATTTGGGAAAAAGGAAAGCAAGTTTATGGAATTGGTTAAGATTTACAGAATGATCCAGAGTGTTACAGTAATGAGTAGGTCTGCATTAAACCTGCATTTAAAGTTATTTAGGAAACTTTCCTTTAAAGTTTAGAGAAATGGGTGATTGTATATTACCTTATTTTTCTTCCTGGGACAAAAGGTAAAAATATAACTTCAAAAATATTGTTTATTTCTGAAGATTATTTAGGCATACTTAAAAGTTCTTTAGGGTGCACCCTTTCATTTTCTCTTCCTTATAAAGACAGCTGATTTATTTCCTTACAAAAAGAAACTTTGTTATTTTAAGTGTGTAAAAACATGAACTTCTTTGCATGATATTTTAGCATTTGATTGCAGACAACCTGTTGAACATGAGCCTAGAAAAAAATACGAAATTTGCAGAACTAGAATTTCTTGAATCCATACCAGGAAACTGATTAGACAGAAAATTAAACCATATGATTAAAAAGCAAAGCTGCCTTGTGTATTTGAACATAAGAAAGTAATTTTCTCTATCGTTCCCGGAGCCAACATGGTGTTCTCGCGTAATAAAGTTGTTAACATTGGCAAAATTAGTTGCTTACCCCTAAATGGCCTGGACGTTGTCAGTGTAACTATTAAGAAACTGGGTCTTGTTTGCAGTGCAGGGAAGTTTATGTTGAGAACAGCTGTGATGTAGTGGCACTTCAGATAGGAGATGAATGAACTGTGACGCCTGTGAAGCATGAGCCTCTGATCAGGACGCAGAGAGATGCATCTGTCCTTCACTTATGGGACCTAATTTGATGTCATGATGTATTGTGACTAATAGCATTTTCCTCGCGTTGTGGTTCTGAAGTATCAGTGAGTGACTGGAAATGTTTTATTTTACACAATAGGTTGGTGAATTTAAAACACGTTTTTCTTACAGAAGAGTATCAAAAAGGCATATATGGCTGCAGTAAAAAACAATAGTAAAATCCCTCCACCATGGTGATTTTTTAAAATTAATCAGGATAATAAAATGTGTCTCATGCTTAATCCTTGAATGCAGTGCTTTCCCAGGTGTGATGGCAGTGACATGTTCCACAAGATTTTTCACCTATCAATCTCATTTAGTCCAGCGGAATCCCTATCCTGGTTGTTAGTCTTAACAGAACTTTGGGATAAAATTTCACCCTGAATGGAAAGTTTTAATTTTAGAGGGAAAATGTGAAGAGATCATCGAAGGAATTTGACAGGAGGCAAAGCTAGTCAGATTAGAAATTAATTTCAATTTCTCGAATCTGACAGGCTCTATCTTCTCCATTAAGGAAGTGGTCCTTGTTCCTATCAAATTCAAAGTAGCATCTTTGAATCCTAAATCAGTTGTCACTGTACTTCTTCCTCCGTGGACGCTCCGCAGAAAGGCTGTGCAAGTGCCAAGGGTACCCCCTTTCCGTTGTGAACCCAGCACCTCTAGAGAGCTCTGTTAGACATCTCCATTCCCTAAAAGTTGCATGTCCTGTGCAGTACAGATCTGCATTAACAGTGTCTTCAAACAAAGGAAGAAAGACAGTTTTGATGCAGTGAAGCTGCTGCAAATGTTGAATCACAGTGGGCCTTGCAGGAAAACTGTGTTCCCTCTCCAGAGCACGTCTTTCCCAGTGCACTGATGGAGATGATCGGACAGTAGTTGCGGAGTGGATCTGAGGGTTGAAAGGCATCATGCCTATGCACGCACTTTTTGATCAGTCTCTGAAGCACTGTAAAATGCAGTGCGCGATTTGCTTGCCCACCCACCTTTATATTGCTTGGCGTGGAGCGTGGAGAGCCAGTGTGTAGGTATCCCTCTGGCTCAGTAGTTGGCTACTGTGTGTTCCCTTTTGTCCAGAAGTTTGGGCGGCTTGCAGACTCCCCTGCCTCTGGCAGGCTCTCCCCTTCAGGCTGGCAGTTTTGTGCTCCCCACCTGTTGGAACTTCCTGCTCATCAGCTCCTAAGGGCCAAGTTCTCTGGCTGGCGTGCACCTTCTCAGACTTCCTCTGCGGAGGTGCAGCTGCGGCTTGCCATGCTGACACAGGACCTGGGATCTACTGGTGATGACAGCGAGCCAACAGAAGGAATATTTGAGCCACTGCCATCTTCTTCCCACCAGCTGTGCCAGCTCATCCTGAGGGCAGCTAGAATGTGAACACTTTGAGGAGGAACAATGGTGGAAAAAAACCACAGTAGCTGGCGGATGCGCTGTGGGGTTTGAGCTCTTGCCTTCCCCAGCCCTGTTCTGGTGAGACTGGGGGTGGGGGGAGGGCTGGCCTTCCTGATGCATCAACCGGTGCAGACACAGAAGAAGGGAGTCTGAGATGGGATTACCTGCCCTAACCCTAGTCAGCTCTACTAATTCCCATGCCCAGCTAGCCTCGGTTTCTGCAACCCTTGTCATATTTGCCATTTCATAGGGCTAAACTTCTCTCATGTTTTCAGTTTGCATTTGCAGGACTGAAGTTGTGCCTAGAAAGACTTTAGCATGACCTTGACAGTTAGTCTCACCCTTTCCAAGAACTTCTGTCCAGAAGCAAGAGTTTACTCCTTCCCTTGCCAGTCTCTGCTGCAGCCCTGAAGTGGACAAACCCCTAGCTAGGCCTGAGGCACGGCCACCCTTGGGACAGTGTATCATTTCTGCCTGGAGACTTGTGCTGCCAGGTTCCACTTGACAAATCTCCTTGTGTGTCATTGTTGGCAGGATCAAATCTCTGTTCTCCACGCTCCTCCTGGCCACTGTAATTTGAGTTGTTGACTCTCCACTACGGAATTAATCCTTCATTAGGTCATTTGTTCTAGCCTAGCCCCAGCTTATTTCCTGTCCCCGGTGTTCCCTTGAAATCCGGCACACCAGCTGAGCCATGACATATTCTACCTTCAGTCACCTCTACCGCAGGAAGTGGTGCTCGTCTAGACATCCTGGGTTGAGCAGGATATCCTCCAGTGACTGCTGTTTAGATAAAAGTCAGGTGAGGTTAAACCAGAGTAAAATACTACCAGCTGGTGTCAGAGAGGAGAGGGCTACCAGATGTCTACTGCAAAGGCTGTGCCTTTGTGGTCGTGAGGTGCCTTGATGTTCTTCCACTGAAGCCTTCTAATCGATCACAGGTAGCTATGGCCATGGCATTAGATTCATACAAAAATATCCT
The DNA here is from genome assembly GCF_009873245.2 of Balaenoptera musculus. NCBI lineage: Eukaryota > Metazoa > Chordata > Mammalia > Artiodactyla > Balaenopteridae > Balaenoptera > Balaenoptera musculus. The sequence continues at coordinate 76,700,593 of NC_045800.1, read as the reverse complement.
GTCAGTAAGCTCTGGGAAAAGGCATCTGCTGACAGCCTTTGTCAGTATTTTTGTATTTATCACTTTGGAGTAGATTACCTCATTCGAATTGCCGGCAGGACCCAGTCTGGAGAGAAACCTAGTTATTGCTTAGCTAGGTACCACTTCTTGCCCACAACCATTTGAAGTTTCATTCAGCCAGCTCTCACCTCCAGTGGACCCCAATCCAGTGGTATTGTGTAGACTCCAAGAATCCATATACATTTCAAGTATCATTGGGTTCTATGTGTCTATATCTGTGTATCTATGTGTCTATCTTTATTTATCTCTGTATTTCTATCTCTATGTCTTTCTATATCTCTATCTGTATCTCTCTGTGTACATTCATTTAAAAGTATTATTGAGCACAGTGATATTTTTGGTGATTTTCAATTTTTTTAGTTCAAAATAGTCTAAAAGCACAACTTCTCTCATGCAGAGATCCCTCAAATCAATTGCGTTGGAAAGAAGTTCTCATACCTGAAATGGAAGCAAAGAGCCTCCTGTCTTCCTTGCCTATGATTTCTCACATGTGTGATAACACATGTCACATGCATTACCTCGTGGGAAGGGAGCCCTGCAGGGAAACTGGCATTGCCACGAGGTTCCTTTACGTGGGGTCCTCCTTTCTTCCCTCTTTATCCCCAAACCCTTCTCATCACACAAGAACCAGCCAACCTTTTTCAGCTTTCCTTGAGTGCGGCTATGACTCTGCTTTCCCTGTGATAAATTATTTTAAACCCCTCAATTCATTTAATAATAAGAAACTGAAAATGTATCTAAGCAACTACAAGCCACATGTCCCTCATCTGAGTTCTGGTTGTTCTCACTATCTTTAATCTTAAAGTCGACAGTCAAGGGTAACCCAGGTAGTATTTATGATTCTTTCTAAAGAAGTTAAGTTCATGAGAGTGTTTAATAAGTACATTTTAATAAATACTTGCTTGAGTAAAATGAATCTATCTCTCTGTCTATCTGTCAATCATCTGTCTACCTATCCAGCCATCTCTGCTTTTCACTTATGCACAGGAGTGTATATCCCTGTGGTAACTTTCCTGTCAGTGTTATCTAATGTGCCAGGCACAGTGGACATTCTTTTTTTTGGCTGCTCAGAAGGGTGAGTCTGGGGCTCTGCCTTCCAGGAGCATATGATCAATATGAGGTGAGAGCAGCTCAAGAAATCTCAGAATTGGAAGGTGATGTTAGACATTGTATTCGCTTCCTAGGGCTTAAAACAACAGAAATGTACTGTCTCATAATTCCCACACTCCCTTCAAAGGCCCTAACGGAGAAGCCGTACTTGCCCCCTGCAGCTTCTGATGGCTGGCGGCATTCCCCGACCTGTGACTGCCTCTCACCACTGCCCGGAGTCGGATCGTCTCCTCCCTTTCTGTCTGTGTGTTTCCTCCTTTGTGTGTCCATCTTATAAGGATGCGTGTGATTGCATTCAGGGCTCACCCGGAAAATCGAGGACAAGCTCCTCCTTTCAAGAGCCTTAGCTGTATCACACCCTTTTACCATATAAGGTAGTATTCATGGGTTTGGGGGATTAGGACGTAGACAGACATATCTTTTGGGGGGCCGTCATTCGGCTCACAACAGAAGTCATCAGTGAAGGGCATCCTACTTTGTGACTCCCTATTGGTGATCGTCCAACTGTGTGGTTTGTACGATTTGAGAAATTAACGCTCGCAACGCGTCTCATTCCGTTTCTAGAGAGCAGGGAGAGGCAGAGCCTCCTTACAACTGAGCCAGAAATCCAATTCCTACTCACTGTGCCTGTTGGCCTTCCTAATCATTCTGAAAATTATGATGGGAATACTTCTGATCTTTCTTCCATAAGAAAATCTTTCTCAAGTTCAATAGTTTCAAGTTAAGTCAACCTAGCCCTTTCCGCCCCTTGTAACTTTTCATGTTCATTCCTAACCTTCTCATTTACACTCGGTGAGTAACATCCACATATCTCTAATTTTACCGACTTCTGACTGTAACGTTTGCTCTCTGGCTTCCATCCTCTGGAGGTTCACAGAAACCACTCGGCCAAAAACCACCTGTCCCCTCTGAGTCACAAAGAAAAGGCCCTTTCCTAGGCATCCCCTTTAATCTCTTAGCAGCACCTACAACCACCCTTCATTTTCAAAACATTGTACTTCCCTGGCTCTCCTCCTCCTCTGGTTCCTCTTCCGCCTTCCAGCCTCCCTGCCCCGTCTCCCGAGCTGCGTGAGGCTCCCCAGGTCTTTCTCGTCCGTTGACTCCCATGCCTTTCTTGCACCCTTTTCCTTTTGTGACTTCATTCATTGTCATGGTTTCCGCTGCTTTTCAATGTGGGTCACCCATCTCATCATCTGCAAGCCTGGTGTGGCTTCTGGAAGTGGCATTTCCATGAGCTCGCTGGGTGGCACCGCCTTCATTTGTTTCCTCCTCACCCTGCTCCCCTGAGGTTTCCCGTTCACACGGCTAGGGTGGCCACCCTGTGGCTTGGAGTTTTCTCAGTAATCTTGGTTTGCTCTCTTGTGTAGCTTCCCACATTTAGTCAGATACCCAACTGTAATAATTCAGCCAAGCAATCGCTCACTCAGCCTCTTGGTTTCTTGTCTTTCCTACTACCAGCACCTCAGTTCACGGCTTTTCCAACTTTCATGTGCAGTCAGGTCACATGGGGATCTTGTGAAAAGGCAGACTCTGATTCAGGAGGGCTGGAGTGGGGCCTGGGGATCTGCATTTCTAACACCCCCCAGGTGATGCTGATGCAATCAGACCTTTATACGTTTCTCTCAGAGCCTCCAGGCTTCCCAGCTGATTTCACTGACTATAGTCCCTTCTTCTAATCCACTTTAGAGACTACTTTTATTGAAGATCAAATCTGATCATTTTTTCCCTCCTATCCTCGAAACACTTCTGTGACATCCCCTTCTATTACCTATTGAATAACAGTGAATCTCTTACATCAGCATTCAGCTAGCATTCCATATGTTCCGTGGTTTGGATTTACAGTAAATTCAGTCTCAAGTCTCAAGGTCACCTTTAACTTTACCCGCAGTGCTTGCTGTTCTGTACACCCTCTCTGCCGTTTTCATGATTTTCACATGTTCTCATGCTGCTTGGAATGCCCTTTCTTCCACATCCTCATGGGTCCAAATTTTAGCAGTTTGTCAAGGACAAAGTGCTTGAAATGACACTTTTCACTGTGAATTCATCTTTTAGTACTTTATCAGATTCTCAGTTTTATCACTGATCCCATTCACTCTTATTTGTGTGTGTGTGTATAAATTATTTCAAATACTAGAGTGTGAAGTGCTTGAATGATGATGCCATGTTTCATTTGTCTTTGACTGCCCTAAAGTACTTACTATGGAGTCATCCCCATAAAATGCTCAATATACGTATCGACATATAAAATATGTAAATATAGTGGTTTTGCTGTTTTTCTCATTATAAAAATGAAATGGATTACACAAAATTCAATCATGAAAGAAATATATTGTGTCAAAAATAGAAGTCCATCATGATCCAGTGCCCCCAAAGATAACCGAGGTTAACAATTTGATGCATAATCCTCTGATATTTTTCTGTACCTATCCTAACATTCATACAAAACCGGGATAATAATAGACTTTTGTGAGCTGACTTTAAATGTAAATCTACCTCCTTAATTTTTAAATCTGCAGTGTGTTCTAAAAGATTGACTGATTTCACTGCATAAAAATCAATCCACTTAAAGTGGCCCAGCAATAAAGAAATCTGTTTGCTTTGAATTTCTGATTAGTTAAGTATGTCTATGTTCAGCACTTTCTCTGCCCCCAGGATCATACTAGACACTTTGGATTTGTAAGAGTAACACACAAATACTGCCCCAGAAGACACAAGCTATTCTTATGCCTTCAGGCTAATGTCAGCCAGTGGACTAATGGAGGTGTAGTGGTCACTCATTTTTGATGCCAGATTAAAATCGTCACGTTTGATGACATGCACTCTCAGATCGTTAACTTTTATGTTGAAATTTAAGCTTTTGCATCATTTAGATCCATAAAGTACAGGTGACTCATTTTGAATTCTGAATGTGGACATTTTAATCTATCTAATGCACACATATATATGTATATTTTTTTGTTTCATGAATGAATATAAGTTTGTAATAAAAACAGAAAAACTTTAACAAAGACAACAAAATCTTGTATATGCAATAAAACTACAATCTAGGGAGAAGTATGGAGAAAAAATAAAACATCATAATGATCTGTGTCTTAGAATGCCAGTAAGTCAAGACACAATATGACACATTTGTTGAAAAGAGAATTCCTTTAGAATCTGTAATCAATATTCCCCTAAGAATTTTGTAGAGAGAAATCTTAATAATGATGAATGTTTGTTATTGCTACCCTATTTGTCATTTAGAAAAATCAGTTTGTGGTAGAATTCTGGAAGATAATTTTCCTGGATAGTGGGAGGGCAGGTATATGGTCAGGGAATCTAGAACTGTCAGCAAGATTGGTTGTGTCTTAAGAAGAAATACTTAAAACTAGAATGCCAAGACAGTAAGGGGAAAAAACTTTGAACCGGTATGAGATTTCTGCAGTCTGAGTTAGTGAAATTATATAAAGAATATTTCTGCATCCTGCTGAGTGATTCACCCAAGGTCCCAAAATTCACAGGCCTGGATCTTTTGACTCTGTGTCTGGTTTTCCCTATCCTTTCATGCTAGATCTCTTCTCAGGAATCAGCTCACCTCTTGCTCGCTTGACATCCTCTCTCTTGGTGATTTCAGCTGCACTTAGGGCTTCAAGTGTCAGTAGACATAGTTTTGTAGACCATAGCTCTTCCCTTGAGTGCTAGATTTCCATGCTGGCACCCTGTTGGACATTGCCACAAAGAATATCAATCAGGCACCTCTAATGTACCATTTGGACTCTGGAACCCATCATCTTTCTCCAAAATATGCTGTTCCTCCTATTTTTTCCTGTATTAATTGACTGCATCACAGTCATCCTAGGAGCTCAGACTTGAAGCATCTCGAATCTGCATTTCCTTTATACCCTCCCTCCTCTCGTGCAGTCTCTAAATCCTACTGGATTTTCCTGAACCGTCTTATCAGTTCCTTCCTTCCTACTCCCACTCCCACTTTCTTGATACAGGCCTTCCCCGCGCCCCCCACCCCTGCACTGTCCCAATGGCCTCTGACTTGTCTTTTTGCTTTGTTTGCTTTTACCTATTCTACAGTGAGGTCAAAGTCCATTACAGTTTCACTCTCCATAACTTTCAGTCCCTTCTTCCTTTCCCCCCTCTGCTGTGGCGCTGTAGCCACGTCAGCCTGCTTTGAGGGTCCTGGGATGTGCCGCTAGGTGGACCCTCCACACTTCCTGAAATGTGCTCCCTAGCTTTGGCCTTAGCAGTCCTGCAAACGGGAGGAGGACCTGCGTGCCTCCTCTAAGACAATTCGTCTTTTCATTCCCCATGCCCCTTGAGTGTATTATTCTCATGGATGTGATAACATTTGCCATACTTGTTTCCACTAGAATAAACTATGCAAATATCAAGTTTTCCTTTCGATTTTGAGCTTCTTATCAGGAGCCACCCATTCAGTATTTATTTCTCTGTACCCAGGACTTGCACACTGTGAAATGGGGATGAGCAGCTCACTGAATTGAATGATGGTTTAGATCTCTGTCAGGGCAGAGATGTTTACGTTATGTTTCATTCATGATATAGTCCAAGGGTCTAAAACTGTGCTTGACAGTAGTACTCTCATTAAGTATTTGTTCTTGAATGAATTCCTTCTTACTGTTCCTTTTGTGGGGGGGGGGAAGAAATCTGAGGTTTACAAGTTTTCAGTGTATTTTGATAATGACAGGATAGTTTACATGTTAATAAACAGTAAGGAGTTCTTGATGAATATGATACAGAACATAGTAAAATTATCCCAGGTCAGACTCAGAGTTTCATTTGCTCAAAGCATTGTCTGCAAGGATATAGTGGTTGCCCTGGTGACCCTAACATTTTGAGAGGCATGGTTCTCTCAGATAACATCTAACAAATTAGGGCTCTTCTCACCAACTTGTTCTAGTGGCCAGGACTTTTGAAGGAGTCATTTTTCGTTGATCACCAGCTGCTATAAGTAGCCAGGTCTCCTAACGGCTTTTCATAATCACTGAAAAGATTTCCATCACAGGGATTTAAGGTGATGTTTCTACCATTGTGGCCTAGGATCATTTGACCAAAATCACCTGGGGTAGTTAAACTGTAGTCTTGGGGATTGAAACCAGACCAGCTGAATTAGAATGGGGAGGCAGGGTCTGTCAATCTGCGTTTTAAATAAATACCTTGAATGATACTTCTGCCTGCTAAATTTTAAAACCCACTAATGGAAGAGAGAGACAGAATATTTTGATTGAGAGAATGATTGAATGAGCTAGAGAAACACTTTAGAAACATTTTGTATTTTTTTTAAGTAGACTAATAGCCTGGATTGGCAAGGGGTACATTATCTTGGGCTGTTCTCTGGTAAAATGAGCCATTCAATTTAGGGTGTTTCTCTGGCTTTGAGGAAGGGCAGAGTGCTCTTTTCCACTGGAATTTAAACACAATTGAGGAATGACTGAGGTCTCAGGTATAGAATTAAGGTGAAACCATTTCCATCACAGGTACCCCTTGGTAACTAAATATATAGTTTTTAAAAAATATGGATAACATTGTTCACAAGGTGGTATAAAAACAGAAATTATCTCAAATACATCTAGTCCTCAACATTTTTTCTTTGTTTCTTGTGTTGTACCATGGAACTATATCAGAAGCAGACCACATTTTTGCATGTGTATGATGCTACATTTAGAGTCTAACATATATTATTGATGTGAACAACAGGATGTCAAGAAAGGAAGGACAAAATAGTCTATAACTGCTGCATATGTGCACAGTAGTTTAATTATTATGAATGGTTTTAGAAATGGGCTTAGTTTTGCTCATCAATTAAAGGGCCTTTTATAATAGATCTTCTAGACATGAGTGCGTTTTAAAAAGCATATACAGTACAATTAATACTTTTACACAAATTTAATGTAAAGTATTACATACATTTTAAGAGAATTAAACAAAATTGTCAATCACTCTGTTCCTTAGAACTTTAGAAATTCCTCTGGTAGGTGACCCACACAGTCTGGTCTATTTTCAGCTTTTCTACCGCCCATTCACATGTTCATTAAATTTAAGTTCTTGAATTGTTTCAGGCACTGTTCTAGATGCTAGAGATAATTAGATGAATAGTCATTCTGCTTTCATGGAACTTATGTCTTTGTGAATTCAAATCCATAAAACCTGGAATAATATTCCCAGGATTTTCTAAACAGGCCTGTTCCTACTTGGTGTCAAGAAGAGAGGAGATGCGGGTATTAGGATAGTGTAACTAATTAGATGTGTGATCTTCCTTAGGCTTTACTTTCCCCTCACCTCTTAAACATGGGGTTTAGATTAAATTTTTCTCGGCAAAATATTGCCGCTTTTCTAGAAAAATTAGACTGCTGATACTAACTTTTGCCACTAGATGGCAAACATCTGCATTTGTGTGTCCAATGAGTGAGTCAAGTTATGAAAATTAAAATGAGGTTGAAAATGATTCACTTGATTTGAAAAATAATGTTGTCAGTCTCACATGAATGAGAGGTAGCGGTTGCTATTATGTGCCATGGATTCCATCCTTTAAACGTGACCATTTAAAAACTCCTTGGCATCTACTTTTCAATGTGGCTACCTGCTCTGTTTCTTTTCAAATGCAGGACAACCCATTTTTGAAACGCTTTTTAAAAATCACGTATATTGCTGAAGTTATGATATAACAGTGAGTCTTTAATGTACTTTTACCAGTGTTCTTTTTATATGAAAAAGTTAAAATAGTCTTTTCAAGCTGAGGCATAGATGAACACACTGGGTGGATCTAGAGAGTGTGTTACTTTATCAGATATAACATGAGAAACAAGTGTTTCATTTTCCTGTGACAGAAGAAACAAAGATACTAGATACTCTCTGCCTGACTACTTCACTTGATCTACTGTTGGCTACCAGAGTCCAAAGAAAATGAAACAGGAACAGAAGTTACATCTGACAAATCACATGTATAAACCAAGATTAGCATCACTGTTACAGAACTGAAAGCTGGCCCAAAGCCTGGTGAGGAAGAGCCCACCTGTATCCCCTTTTCAGCAAGGAAATAACTAACCAAAGCATGAATACAAGCATGTCTTTTGGAAGACCGAGGGTGCCATATCAAGTCCAAACCACACTAAGCTATGAAAGGTAGTGCCCACCGGCTCTAAATTTCTGGGAAACCCATACCAACTACACATACTGCCTTTGACTTTCTAAGACAAGATTGTTTTGAGGCAGCTAGGTTCAGAAGGGGTTATACAAATTTGCAGCAAGTCTTGACCCTAGATATGTGTTTATAATCTACAAAGATGTTCACTTGTAAAACAGAGTTTTCTGGGCCAAGTTGTTCTTGGGATTCAAAGGGTGGAGAAGCCAAATCTTTTTGGAGGGTTACCAGGAACTTGTTGGGGTAAAGGATTTCGCTTGAGAGAGATACTTTAAAGGACCAGTAAGGTTTAAATAGATGGAGACCATTTAAATAGATGGTAGAATATTTAGGCAAATATTTAGGCAAAACTTAACTTACATGTGAAAACCCCTTGCCGTTTTTGGTCTATACCATGAACACTCCATCTCAGATCCTTGGCACTTACTGTTCTGTTTGGAACACTCTTTATCCAGAAACCTATACAGCTTGCTTCTGCACTTAAGATCTGTCCTCAAATATCACCTTATCAGGCCAGCATTTTGTGACCACCTCATCTGAAACAGCATGCACCTCTTTCATCATTCACCATCTCCTTAATCTGTTGTTTTTCTCTTCTGAGCATTTATCACCACCTGATACAGTGCATATTTATTTTTTTTGCTTCATTTATAGTCCGTTTACACCCACTACAGCATGAGCTCTCTGAGACCAAGGAATTAATCTTTTATTTTAATTACTAAATATCCAGTTCCTAGAACACTGCCTGGCCCAGAGTAGGCTCCTGTCAAACCCTAAATGACTAAATGGATATGCAGTGCGCTTTTCCTAGAGCCTGCAGGAGGAGTGCAGCCCTGCTGACTGTTTTTTTGTTTGTTTTTTTGTTTTTTGGCTTCTGGCATCTTAGTTTCCTGACCAGTGACTGAACCCGGGCCTTCAGCAGTGAAAGCTTGCTGTCCTAACCACTGGACCACCAGGGAATTTGCAGTGCCACTTTTATTTTTCTTTTTTTTTTTAACATCTTTATTGGAGTATAATTGCTTTACAATGGTGTGTTAGTTTCTGCTGTATAACAAAGTGAATCAGCTATAGATATACATATATCCCCATATCCCCTCCCTCTTGCGTCTCCCTCCCACCCTCCCTATCCCACCCCTCTAGGTGGTCACAGAGCACCGAACTGATCTCCCTGTGCTATGCGGCTGCTTCCCACTAGCGATCTATTTTACATTTGGTAGTGTATATATGTCCATGCCACTCTCTCACTTAGTCCCAGCTTACCCTGTCCCCCGCCCCATCCTCAAGTCCATTCTCTACGTCTGCGTCATTATTCCTGTCCTGCCCCTAGGTTCATCAGAACCTTTTTTCTTTTTAAGATTCCATGTGTATGTGTTGGCATACGGTATTTGTTTTTCTCTTTCTGACTTACTTCACTCTGTATGACAGACTCTAGGTCCATCCACCTCACTACAAATAGCTCAGTTTCGTTTCTTTTTATGTCTGAGTTATATTCCATTGTATATATGTGCCACATCTTCTTTATCCATTCATCTGTCAGTGGACACTTAGGTTGCTTCCGTACCCTGGCTATTGTAAATAGTGCTGCAGTGAACATTGTGGTACATGACTCTTTTTGAATTATGGTTTTCTCAGGGTATATGCCCAGTAGTGGGATTGCTGGGTCGTATGGTAGTTCTACTTTTAGTTTTTTAAGGAACCTCCATACTGTTCTCCATAGTGGCTGTATCAATTTACATTCCCATCAACAGTGCAAGAGGCTTCCCTTTTCTCCACACCCTCTCCAGCAGTTATTGTTTGTAGATTTTTTGATGATGGCCATTCTAACTGGTGTGAGGTGATACCTCATTGTAGTTTTGATTTGGATTTCTCTGATGATTAGTGATGTTGAGCATCCTTTCATGTGTTTGTTGGCAGTCTGTATATCTTTCTGGAGAAATGTCTGTTTTAGGTCATCTGCCCATTTATGGATTAGGTTGTTTGTTTTCTTGATACGGAGCTGCATGAGCTGCTTGTATATTTTGGAGATTAATCCTTTGGCAGTTGCTTCATTTGCAAATATTTTCTCCCATTCGAGGGTTGTCTTTTCGTCCTGTTTATGGTTTCCTTTGCTGTACAAAGGCTTTTAAGTTTCATTAGGTCCCATTTGTTTATTTTTGTTTTTATTTCCATTTCTCTAGGAGGTGGGCCAAAAAGGATCTTGCTGTGATTTATGTCATAGAGTGTTCTGCCTATGCTTTCCTCTAACAGTTTTATAGTGTCTGCCCTTAATTTTATGTTGTTAATCCATTTTGAGTTTATTTTTGTATATGGTGTTAGGGAGTGTTCTAATTTCATTCTTTTACATGTAGCTGTCCAGTTTTCCCAGCACCACTTATTGAAGAGGCTGTCTTTTCTCCATTGTATACTTTTGCTTCCTTTATCAACGATAAGGTGACCATATGTACATGGGTTTGTCTCTGGGCTTTCTATCCTGTTCCATTGATCTATAATTCTGTTTTTGTGTCAGTACCATACTGTCTTGATTACTGTAGCTTCGTAGTATAGTCTGAAGTCAGGGAGCCTGATTCTTCCAGCTCCGTTTTTCTTTCTCAAGATTGCTTTAGCTATTCGGGGTCTTTTGTGTTTCCATACAAATTGTGCAATTTGTTGTTCTAGTTCTGTGAAAAATGCCATTGGTAGTTTGATAGGGATTGCATTGAATCTGTAGACTGCTTTGGGTAGTATAGTCATTTTCACAGTGTTGATTCTTCCAATCCAAGAACATGGTATATCTCTCCATCTGTTTGTATCATCTTTAATTTCTTTCATCAGTGTCTTATAGGTTTCTGCATAGAGGTCTTTTGTCTACTTAGGTAGGTTTATTCCTAGGTACTTTATTCTTTTTGCTGCAATGGTAAATGGGAGTGTTTCCTTAATTTCTCTTTCAGCTTTTTCATCATTAGTGTCTACGAATGCAAGAGATTTCTGTGCATCAATTTTGTATCTTGCTACTCTACCAAATTCACTAATTAGCTCTAGTTTCTGGTAGCATCTTTAGGTTTCTCCGTGTGTAGTATCATGTCATCGGCAAACAGTGAGTTTTACTTCTTCTTTTCCTATTTGGATTCCTTTTATTTCTTTTTCTTCTCTGATGGCTGTGGCTAAAACTTCCAAAACTATGTTGAATAATAGTGGTGAGAATGGGCAACATTGTTTTGTTCCTGAACTGAGAGGAAATGGTTTTAGTTTTCCACCATTGAGACCGATGTTGCCTGTGGGTGTGTCATATATGGCCTTTATTATGTTGAGGTAGGTTCCCTCTATGCCTACTTTCTGGAGAGTTTTTTTAAATCAAAAATGGGTGTTGAATTTTGTCAAAAGCTTTTTCTGCTTCTATTGAGATGATCATATGGTTTTCCTCCTTCAATTTGTTAATATGGTATATCACGTTGATTGATTTGCATATATTGAAGAATCCTTGCATTCCTGGGATAAACCCCACTTGATCATGGTGTATGATCTTTTTAATGTGCTGTTGGATTCTGTTCGCTAGTATTTTGTTGAGGGTTTTACATCTATGTTCATCAGAGATGTTGGCCTGTAGTTATCTTTCTTTGTGACATCTTTTTCTGGTTTTGGTATCAGGGTGATGGTGGCCTTGTAGAATGAGTTTGGGAGTGTTCCTCCCTCTGCTATATATTTTGGAGAAGTTTGAGAAGGATAGGTGTTAGCTCTTCTCTAAATGTTTGCTAGAATTCGCCTGTGAAGCCATCTGGTCCTGGGCTTTTGTTAGTTGGAAGATTTTTAATCACAGTCTCAATTTCAGTGCTTGTGATTGGTCTATTCATATTTTCTATTTCTTCCTGGTTCAGTCTCTGAAGGTTGTGCTTTTCTAAGAATTTGTCCGTTTCTTCCAAGTTGTCCATTTTATTGGCATATAGTTGCTTGTAGTAATCTCTCATGATCCTTTGTATTTCTGCAGTATCAGTTGTTACTTCTCCTTTTACATTTCTAATTCTATTAATTTGAGCCTTCTCCCTTTTTTTCTTGATGAGTTTGGCTAATGGTTTATCAATTTTGTTTATTTTGTCAAAGAACCAGCTTTTAGTTTTATTGATCTTTGCTATAGTTTCCTTCATTTCTTTTTTATTTATTTCTGATCTGATCTTTATGATTTCTTTCCTTCTGCTAACTTTGGGGTTTTTTTGTTCTTCTTTCTCTAACTGCTTTACATGTAAGGTTAAGTTGTTTATTTGAGATGTTTCTTGTTTCTTAAGGTAGGATTGTATTGCTATAAACTTCCCTCTTAGAACTGCTTTTGCTGCATCCCATAGGTTTTGGGTTGTGATGTTTTCATTGTCATTTGTTTCTAGGTATTTTTTTATTTCTCTTTGATCTCTTCAGTGATCTCTTGGTTATTTAGTAACGTATGGTTTAGCTTCCATGTGTTTATATTTTTTACAGTTTTTTTCCTTTAATTGATATCTAGTCTCATAGCATTGTGGTCGGAAAAGATACTTGATATTATTTTAGTTTTCTTAAATTAACCAAGGCTTGATTTGTGACCCAAGATATCATCTCTCCTGGGGAATGTTCCATGAGCATTTGGGAAGAAATTGTATTCTGTTGTTTTTGGATGGAATGTCCTATAAATATCAATTAAGTCCATTTTGTTTAATGTGTCATTTAAAACTGTGTTTCCTTATTTATTTTCATTTTGGATGATCTGTCCATTGGTGAAAGTGGGGTGTTAAAGTCCCCTACTATGATTGTGTTACTGTCGATTTCCCCTTTTATGGCTGTTAGCATTTGCCTTATGTATTGAGGTGCTCCTATGTTGGGTGCATGAATATTTACAATTGTTATATCTTCTTCTTGGGTTGATCCTTTGATCATTATGTAGTGTCCTTCTTTGTCTCTTGTAATAGTCTTTATTTTAAAGTGTATTTTTTCTGATATGAGAATTGCTACTCCAGCTTTCTTTTCATTTCCATTCGCATGGAATATCTTTTTCCATCCCTTCACTTTCAGTCTGTATGTGTCACTAGGTCTGAAGTGGGTCTCTTGTAGAAAGCATATATTTGGGTCTTGTTTTTGTATCCATTCAGCCAGTCTATGTCTTTTGGTTGGAGCTTTCAATCCATTTACATTTGAGGTAATTATTGATATGTATGTTCCTATTACCATTTTCTTAATTATTTTGGGCTTGTTTTTGTAGGTCTTTTCCTTCTCTTGTGTTTCCTGCCTAGAGAAGTTCCTTTAGCATTTGTTGTAAAGCTGGTTTGGTGGTGCTGAATTCTCTTAACTTTTGCTTGTCTGTAAAGGTTTTAATTTCTCCATGGAATCTGAATGAGATCCTTGCTGGGTAGAGTAATCTTGGTTTTAGGTTTTTCCCTTTCATCACTTTAAATATGTCCTGCCACTCCCTTCTGGCTTGCAGAGTTTCTGCTGAAAGATCAGCTGTTAACCTTCTGGGGATTCCCTTGTATGTTATTGGTTGTTTTTCTAACTTGCTGCTTTTAATATTTTCCCTGTATTTAATTTGTGATAGTTCGATTAATATGTGTCTCAGCGTGTTTCTCTTTGGGTTTATCCTGTATGGGAGTCTCTGCGTTTCCTGGACTTGTTTATTTCCTTTCCCATGTTATGGAAGTTTTAGACTATAATCTCTTCAAATATTTTCTTAGATCCTTTCTTTTTCTTTTCTTCTTCTGGGACCCGTATAATTTGAATGTTGGTGCATTTAATGTTGTCCCAGATGTCTCTGAGTCTGTCCTCAATTCCTTTCATTCTTTTTTCTTTATTTGGCTCCCTGGCAGTTATTTCCCCCATTTTATCTTCCAGCTCACTTATCCGTCTTCTGCCTCAGTTATTCTGCTATTGATTCCTTCTAGAGTATTTTTAATTTCAGTTATTGTGTTGTTCATTATTATTTGTTTGCTCTTTAGTTCTTCTAGATCCTTGTTAAATGTTTCTTGTATTTTCTCCATTCTGTTTCCGAGAGTTTAGATCATGTTTACTATCATTACTCTGAATTCTTTTTCAGATAGGTCACCTATTTTGTCTTCATTTATTTGGTCTTGTAGGTTTTTACCTTGCTCCTTCGTCTGTAACATTTTTTTTGTCTTTTTTTTTTTTTTTTTTTTAATTGGTGGAGCTGTATTCCTGTCTTACTGGCTGTTTGGCCTGAGGCGTTCAGCACTGGAATTTGCAGGCAGTTGGATAGAGCCAGGTCCTGGTGCTGAGATGAGGACTTCTGGGAGGTGTCACTCTGATTAATATTCCCTGGGGTCTGAGGTTCTCTGTTAATCCAGCAGTTTGGACTTGGAGCTCCCACCACAGGAGCTTGGGCTCGACCTCCCGCCTGGGAACCAAGATCCTGCAAGCTGGTCGCTGGGGGTTCCTCCCATCGCCCTAGGTGCCTGTGCCCTACCGGTGCCTGGTAGGTGCCCTAGTTGTGCAGAGACGCGAATTCTGCGTCCTCCTATTCCACTATCTTGACTCTGCCCCGATTTTTCTTATTGCAGAAGGGAAAACTGACAAACCTATCCCATATTTTCCTTTCAACCAGGGCCTTTTCTTTTGAACATCCATGTTGAAATAGTCACTAATAGCATTATTTACAATGAATAACAGATTACAGGTTAACAATTGTAGGCTTGAAGAATAATGAAATAAACTAGCACATTGAATCAAATTGAATATGGCCAGCTTTCTTTTCAATAATGCTGTTTTACCCTGTTTTTCTATTAGAATTAGATAAGAGAGAAACAACTTGTTGCCTTCTTATTCTTTTCAATTCTATTTTTGTAAATGCCCACTGACTTAATTATGAACATATGCTTTAAAAAGGAAGTAAAGAAATTCTTCTGGTTGTAAAATGGAAGAGGAAGATGGAGTAGAGATTTTCTGTAGTTGGGATTCTGTGTCATACTTTAGGAAGTCAGTAGTTGAGTGCCTACTGTGTGCCACTGTGCAAAACATGATACACAATCAAGAGTATGTTGGCCTGGGATGCTCTTGACACGTCATAATATACTTAATTTTCTACGTTACTTTGCTAACATGATTTATAGTGGTTCTGTTATACTGAGTCTCTCTAAAATAACGACATGGTATACTCTATTAGCGTTTTCACAGCCAAGTCCAGGTTTTGAAATATTGCTAAACATGCTTGAAGGTAATGTCTTCTGTCTTTCCATCCATCACACATTTATTAAGCAGCCGCTAATGCTAGGATGCTGCTCCATGCTGGAGGCAGAGTGATGAGGAAAGAAGACAGGGTCTTGCCCTCATGGAGTTTGAGGTTTGAGTGAATCAACTAATTTTTCTTTCAGTTGAGAAGTAGCTTTAAAAAGTAGTATAATGTAAGAGACTGCCTGGTTTGAAGGATGCCGACGTGGGCATAATGATGATAAGATCAGCGTCCCTAATACTGTAAATTGTGTTCTGTTGGTGGTTGGGTAGAAGACGCTCCCTGGAGATACGGTTTCTTTGGAACCTGGGCATCACCAAATCACACACACACTCAAGTTTAGAAACTGTCTTGACCTCAGTTGGGCCTGAATTTTTCCCATCTCAGATGTTGAAACCATATGTGTTTGTGAAAACCTTTGATGGTCTGGGCTCTGAATCAAGGCGGAAAACAGTATTTGTGTAGGTGTGGCTTCAAAGCAGATATTTGGAAAGTTAGGAAGATATCTTTCTGGGATCACATAGGTTAGTGGTCAAATAGAATTTGGGATGGTCATGAGGTTGGCTCATTGATCTCTAAAAGGTAATGAGATGCTTGGGGTTGGTATCAAAGAATTCACTGAATAGAGAATGTCTTTTGTTGAAACAAAATCAGCGATCTAGGTAATAGGACAGTTTTGATTTTAGGGTATCTACTGTTCTCTTCTAACATTTTAAAGAAGCTTCTTGTGTATGGTATTAGATGTCTGATATTAACCTTAAAAATGGTTTCAATCACAAAATGCCCTCATGCTCCCAGAATTTGTAAGGTCCTTCTCAGTGTTTACCAATTTACATTCCAAACTTCTCCAACCATTATTTCTCCTTTTACCTTTTCCTTTAATCCAGTGTTTCTCAAGTGGATTTTCCTCATTAATGCCCTCCCCATCCCAGGAGCCTTTTAGACTTTTTCTTTCCTAATCATGAAAATTTTAATGCTATACATTTCTTGTATATTTGTTTATAAAATGTGACCATTTAGAGAGTCAGAAACCATTGCCATCTCTAAGACATTTTCGCCCTCTAAGAACTCATTTTCACCCCCTTTGGGGAGATATCACCCCCATAGAATGCATACTTTAATCATTTATACCAGGGCGATATGAAGGCAGGAGTGATTCCATGCCCCTTTGCACACACAGTCCCTCAGTCCCCTTCCTCGCTCCTCTCCCCACAAGTTCTGCAGTGTTGACAACGATTCCCTCACTGAAGCCTGCAGGATCCCTTCTCACCCCCTTCCTCTATCGCCATCTCTTAGTTGAATGCTCTGATCCTTCAGGACTGGTCCCTGTGCAGACTCACCTGCTATCCCTAGAGAAGGATTTCTATTAAAACGTCGACAGGGATGTCCCTTAATGCTTGGTTTCTGAGCAGTAGAAAAGATCAGTATATTTTTTTCTGAGGCAAAATGAGAAAATCCAAGTACGATTTCATGTATCTTCCTGCTTCTTATTGCTTTTTTTCAGCCCCATTGGCTCAGGGAGTCCTAAGCTGGCTGTGTTCTTCCTGGCAAATCTGCCTGTTCTCAGCACCCAAGTGCAGTTGAGATACAGGACTGCCTAGATACGTCCACTCTGTTGTGTTTTTAATATGATTTTACACAGTCCTTGCATTCTTGTGCCACCAAAGAGTTTTTAAGCTTTTGTAGTACCCCAGGCATTTAGAAAGTTGCACAGTTCCCAAGGCTACAATAAAATGATAGCATCCGCAGTGCCCGCCTTTCCTGGATCCCCACTCATGAGAGGCAACCATTTTCATCTCCTTAGGCTCTTTTTTCTGTTATTTACTTCTGTATTTCTAAATAGCATGCCCAGACAGCTATGTTTTGCTTTTTGACTATTAGAATTTACTTCTTACTATATAAAATGAGGGCTGTTACTTCTTACTATATAAAATGTTTTAGCCGTTATAAATCATTTTACTCCCAAGAAAATCATTAAAATTTTTGTTATATCAATATTCATTACAAGCATGTGTTGACTATATGTTTTACTCATTACTGAACCATTTAGAGACCTATGATATTTTCTTTTTTTTGTATTATTTTTTGGTTTTCTTGGAATTAATAGTGTCTGTCTCATAGTCTCCCTTCCTCTCTTTCCTTCCCTCTCCCTCCCTTCCCTCCTCTCTCCCTCCCTCCCTCCCTTCCTTCCTTCCTTCCTTCCTTCCTGTCTTTCATCTGCTCAGGAGTCTTCCAGCCTTTTGCTCCAGTCAGGACTGGCTGCTCTCTAGACCTGCCAGGTAGCTGTCCTCTAGGATTTGTCCCTCACTATACCCATCCCCATATTGTTTCTTTTCTTCAGAGTTCTTCAATTTTATTATCTGCAGAGTGAGAAGGATAATTACTATCCTGGCTTCTCCTGGTTCTCAGGAACATTAAATGAGTATATATGTAAGTACATATTAGAACTCGCATGTAGGACTTCCCTGGTGGCACAGTGGTTAAGAATCTGCCTGCCAGTTCAAGGGACACGGGTTCGAGCCCTGGTCCGGGAAGATCCCACATGTCACGGACCAACTGATAAGCCCGTGTGCCACAACTACTGAGCCTGCGCTCTAGAGCCTGTGCTCCACAACGACAAGCCACCGTAATGAGAAGCCCACGCACCACAATGAAGGATAGCCCCCGCTTGCCACAACTAGAGAAAGCCTGCACGCATCAACAAAGACCCAATGCAGCCGAAAAGTAAATAAATGAATAAAAAATAAAATAAAATAAAATTTAATTTAGAACTTGCATGTAGTACACACCCCAAAAAGGTAATAACAACTTACCGCTACTGTGTATACTGTTTGTATAGTTATTTATTTTTCCATTACGTGTCTTCAGTGGAAAGTTTCTATGGGACAATATGAGTAGAGTAGGAGCTTACCGTAGAATAAGTTAAGAGTCTTGCAGAGTGGTAATGTAATCATACTTATTAGAATTACTATTAATGGTCCACCATACTGCAGACTTTTCTCAAGGATCAGTCAGAGCAGATACCACTTGAAGGAGAGAAAGGTGTGACTGAGGTTTGCTGGTTAGCCACTGCTGCCCTCACCTTCCTACACTCTGGCCCTGACAAGACAAGCCCATTTTCTATGAAGGTGGGAACCTTCTGTAATCTGAATTTAAGTTGTATGCTGTCTTTTAGCAGTGTTCTATATTTTATGAACTTCAATCATATTAAAATCAATATTATTTGAAGAAAACTGAATCATGAAAGAGTGAGTGTCTATGTGGGAATAGAGAACTCACTTGTCCAGGGTATTTAGCTAATTAATTAAATGGAAAGGCTGAAAATCAAGTATATTTAGATGTTACTTTGGCACTAGTGAGGTTTGGGGATGTAGAGGATACACATATACATGTATACACATATTTTTAAAAAATAACCAAATGCCAGCTTGTTTCCCATTGTTATTATTTCCATTGCAAATGTTTGCTTGGGTGGTTTAAAATCATATTGATGATATCAGAATAATATATACCCAAGGGGGAGGTGTTTGTTGAAAAGAAACCAGGGTTCTTGACAAAAATAATTTGAATTTTAGCCTCTCCTAGGCTCTCAACATTAGTGGAGCCTCCGCAGTAATTTTATAAGCAGCCCCTGTGTTGCCATTAGGAACAGGTGGCGTTTGTCAGCTGAACATCTAAACGTTCTGAATCTCTGGGCACAGGCACACTTCATCACTGCTATGCTGTTTCATCTATTCCTTTGCTTGCTTTCTATTCATAATTAATTTTGTATTGAACCCACTAGCTTTGATGACAGTTAAATACTTGTTTTTGACATAATGAGAAGAATACTTCTATCAGTGAATCACACAAGCGGCCTACCTTTTTTAAAAAGGGTTAATCCCTTCCTTACTTTGATTTTTCGTAAACCTAAGTAATGTGAATATTCATTTAGGTTGCATCTACCTAAGGCAAGTGTTTACAACCATTTGATGTTATTTGGAACACACTATCTTCCATCCTGTCCCATTGGCCTCTGCTATGTGACATTACACAAGCATCAACCTCTACCTTATGTTTGCTCCAAAGCAGGTAGTAAAAAATCTGGAACAGAACAAAATAGTTGAGATCACATAACAGACATTTCGAGACAATGGGATAGCATAGACAGTATGCCTAATTTTATATATTTCTTTAAATTCAATCCAGCTGAGATTAAGGAGGATTAATTCAATGTATAGAGTAGAAGTTGAAAATGTATTTTATTTTATGATCAGTTTATTAGGAGCTCGTGCCCTTAATGGAACAATGGCTCTTAGTGGAAATACAACTAGGTTATAGGAAACCACAGTTTGAGCCTTCCTAGAGAATGATTCACTGACAATAATATAAATATTAATATTTACAAAATATTGTGTGCTTACTCTGTGTTAGAACAGTGCTAAATACTTCCCTGTGTAATGTATCATTTAATTCTTGAAACAGTATACAAGATAAGTACTCTCTCTTGTTTGATGGATGGATATAGTAAACCACAGACAGGTTAAATGACTTGTCCAGATCAGGTTTCAAACACACGAGAGTTTGACTCTGGTTCTGGTTAAAGACGTTTGCAATCTCTGGACTAAAAAAATGAATCTCATAGACTGATCAGAGAAAAAGTTTTCTTTTTACAGAAGTTACTCCTTATATTCCTTTCTACGTGTCACAGTAACAGCGCATTAAATTTAAAAAATTAAGGCCACAATAAAAATATGAAAAGCAGGAAAATGAAAGTAACTGGAGGAAAACATAAAGTTGTAAACAAGTAAGGGACCCAAATTTGGATAGGGAAAATTTTAATATATCTAAAAGTATAATTCTTTAGCTGCATTGCTGTGGCATACCCATGATAATTTTCATTACCAGTGAAGCTAAAACAAGAAAGACTAGTAACTGCTTAAGCAGCAGCTAGAGAGGAAAAAAAAATTTTTTTTAGTTAGACTTATAACCAGATTCCAATAATATGTGATTTTATTCATTTAAGTAGGATCATCCAGGGCTCTGAGTATAATGTTCTCTGTGCAACTTGGAAACGGATTCAGTGGTCTTAGGTAAACAGTGCATAACTGATATAAAAGGTGACAAGTAGAAATCCTAAATTTCTATATTTGGTATAGATCTTCCAAGTAGATGAAAATTAAGGGAAGAAGAGCGGACTGGTCAAATATGAACATGGGCTAGTGGGACATTGCCATTGTGCCTACCTTCTTTGGTGATCAGTCTGTTGAGAGAAATAAAAGAAAGGCTCTTCAGGAACAGAATTAAGTATTGTGGGGAAACCATATTTGCTCTGAATTTCAAAATCTGTTTCAAAAGAATAAAATCTTAGAGACCATATTTCATATGGTCATGGGTCTTCAGTGACTATAAGTTGTTTTTTTATTAAATGATAGTTTAGTTTTGTAGAATAATTTTTATCTACACTGACTTTCCTCTAAAATTTAGATTCAAACAACTTACAACATGTTATCAATACATAAACTAACCATTGACATGTATGGTAAAGTAGAAGGATATTTCCCCTTCATAAAAGATTTTCTCTATAGAACAGTACTCTGGGGTGAGGAGGAGAACCTCTGACAGGCGTTTCATTCACTTTCTAATGAGTCGCATTGTTTTGAAGGATAACTATTCAGCAGTGTGAACTAGAATGAAATATTCTGGTATCTTTTTTCCAAGGAAAAATATCCACCTACACTAATGACTGTGAGTTATCAGTAGTGGTGTAAACTATGTTCTCTTTTTGCTGCCAATTAATAGTTTTCTTCTTTTCAGAAAATGATTTCATGGAGTGCTAATTTGTAAGTCAAAAGAAGAGGGGGAAAGTTTAAGTTAAAAAGTATAAGGTTTAACAAAGATTATGCTCTGACATGTCAGACTCATTCCATTGTTGGTACGTTACAAGACTTCCAGAAGGGTACATCTATAACCCTTCTCCCCTCCAGCGGATATGGTTTGGCAGCCCAGATTACTGCCAGCTAGTAAGCTACCTCAGCTCTCCCTTTAGATACGAGGCTGGGCAGTTCAGAAAGATGAGGAACTGGGTCATGCCATTGTTGAGGGTGGAGGCAGGAGACCAGTAGGAAGGAAAGTGGTGCCAGAATTGCTTCTCCAGTTCATGGATAAAGGGTATTGAACAAGGGGATAAATTATTACTTTTTGAGGCTTTAAAGTTCATTTGTAGGATGAAGAAAAAAAAAACCTTGAAAAGGATGGAAACCCATGGTATCAGAGGCTACCTGATAACAGATTGACTAGGTGATTTTGCAGTCACCCTTACCTTCTGCTTCTGAGTTTCGGGAAAAAAGATGCATGTTAACGTTTCATCATCCTCCTAAGATGTGAAGAAAACAATTTCAGCTGTGAATATGTGTTGCTCACGCATGCTGTTTTCAAAAGAAAAAAAATGTGTCGATGGAGAAAGATTTTGTGAAATGAAATTCATAGACTTCATGATTGAATAAAGAATATAGTATATTTTAGAACAAGCGGTCTGTGTTTCTGGGTAAACTTTGTGCTTGTTCCATTTGGTTCTTTAAAGAAAAAAAAAGTTATTCCTGGTTGCCCTTCTCAGTTGCTGCATCCTACTGGCCAGGCATCACATCTTTTGTTTCAGGAGATTGCCATAGATATCAAAAGGTTAACTTTGTAATGGACAACAAATTATGAGTGCATGGTGGTATGTTTATTATCCTAGACAGTCATTGTAAATTTATATGTTTTAAGCCAGCATATGAGATTGGAAAATTATTAAAATTAATGTTTTAATTTTTGCTTTCCATAATTTTACACATAATATGTATATCCCCTAGAATGTAATTTGGTACCAGAAATGACTTTTGACTGTCCAAAGACATCTGTTTTGGATATTCCTAATTTTAAATTTTAGAAGTTGACAAGGACTTATTAACTTTGAGTTCCATAGGTTTCCCTGTAACTAAATACAAATTGAAAAGCACAAATCTTTAAGTCTAGACACATGAATACAATGAAGAAAAAAATAATCCAGGTCATGATTTTTGTTAAAACTATTTAACAGCAGATAACCAATTGTAACTGATTTATTTTTCCTTTTCAACGGATTTTTAATTTACCTTCACCAAATATTTGCTTCTGAGTTAAAACCTACGCAAGATAGGATGCCTATACATCTTAATAGGAAATAAAGCAAACTAAGTATCAGATTTCCTAGACTGCTCTATTAGTGAAGTTTCGTAAATGACTGCTAAAACATATAGACATTAGGGTGTTGAGGCAGGGATACTAAACTCAGATGCCTACATCAGTGAGGCAGTGGGCCAGGTGGATGTAAAGTGTAGCCCCTGGGAGAGGGTAGGGACTCAGGCCAAGTAGATGGTGCACACCATTGTGAAGGTGACCCACTGCTCACCTGAGCCTGTCTTTATAACACGACAATGCCGACCCTCTGTTGTCAGATGTTCTATGTGTTTAACGGATGCTTAAAATCAAGTTTTTAACATGACTTTTACTAATGTTTAGATGTTGCTTTATATGCATATATTTATATGCTATAGATGGGTGTATGTATTTATTTATTTAAAAAATATTGCATAAGCAAACAAAAGATTTACTAGGATCAGATCTATCTGGGTGGCAGGCATTTTGCAATCTGCATTAAGGAACTCATATTTGTGTGTGCACAAAGTGTTCTATAAATTGTCTGAGAAGCATTTGTGATTTTTTTAGTCCATTTGGTACATTGGGGAGAAATTTGTTTTTTTCAGGTTATCTTTTTTTTCTTGAAAACCTTGAAAGGTTGAAAATTATTTTTATTTATCCTAACCATGTATAGGAAGAATGCCCTTTATTTTCTTCATAAAGAATAAGTAAAATATCAGAACTTTGTCCTACTTTGTTATGGTCATATGTAATGTGTATTTTTGTTGTTTTTTTTTTAAGAAATTGCATCTACATCACTCTAGAGTGGACTTGGTCATTATTAATCTATTATTAAATCCAATATTAACGTACATCATACACCAAAAGTCAGTGAATAAATGCATGAAAGAGTGCTTACATGGATTTCTTTTCAATGTAGAAAAAACACTGCAAGAAAGTCAGAAAAAAAATGAACAGTTATTTTGTGCTAGCCACTAGTGATAAAATGGTGAGCAAGAAAATCTATGTGCATAATGGAAAGTACGATAATGGTAGTTATTCAATTTGTAGCATGCCAAGTATCAATAGATAAAATCTGCTTGCTTTAGATGAAGGAACTGAAATTTTCAATGTATTCTTCCCTTTACCCTCAATGTTTCTCAGGGAGAAATTATGTTGATATTGATACTGGAGTGGGACAAAGTGTAATACTTGAGAAGGAAAACATCTCCCATGACAATGAGTCATTTGGTTGGTTGGTTTCCTCATTGCGGCTTCATGGGACACCGGTGCAGTCACTCTTGGTGTCTGCACATTCTAGTCTAAGGGTCCTTGTATTTTTTACCTCTGTCTGTTAGATGTCTATCTGACTTATGTTTTGGACGGTAGAGTCATCTATTCTCTCTCTAATCCATAGTATTACCTCAGTGAATTTGACTTGATCTGACTCTATATGTCCAGCTCTCAAGAGGATTCTTTTAAGTATAGTCTACTTATTCAAGTCAAACAAATTCTAGTGCTGTGAGCTCCCACCCAACCTTTTCATATGGATTAACTTTTTTGGAAGAGTCAGGATGGAAATGTTTTTTGGAAAAGTCAGCATAACATTTCCATGTGGAGATATAATTTGTATTGACATTTAGATTTTTCTTTGAGTTTGTAACAAAATACAAGTTGGATTTAAGATTTGACGTCAGGAAATCACAATAGAAGAATATATAAGAGTATTTAGTTCATCTACCTTTTATTTTGAAAGATGATAGTTTAAAGAAGGATCAGATTGTATATGATTAAAGTTTTCAGACTTGAGTCTGTAGTCCATATTGTTCATATATTCCAGCATTCAATAAATTCAATAAATTAAATGTTAACAGTGTCCACATGTAATCATCAGGATGCAAATGGGGAGCAATTTACTGTATTAAAAAGATTAAAATTGAAATAACTTCTGCCTTCTCACTCTGCTTTGCATCATTTTTCCTGGTATTATTTTACACCACGTGAACTAGGGAACCTTTACTTTGAACAAGCACAACTAGTGTGATGCCAGTGAAAGCAGTTGTGTTTATATCTTTCTCCCATTGCCCCTTCATGTCGTTTCAGTGGGACTGATCATTTCCCTGCCCCTGAATGAAAATCTACAGTCCAGTGACTTTCTGGTCCTCCTGTCAGATGCACGGACTGAACTCAGTGATTAGACTGTATACTCCATCTAATGGTCAAAGGTCTAACATGGTTTTAGGGAAGGTCTTTTCTTTATTCTCAGGCTCCCTGAAGATCAGGACCTTTAGTCAAAGGAAGAGAGTGAGAAGGCTTCTCATTTTTGAAGACTTGAGCTCTCTCACAAAACCACATCTAGCTTAAGGGTTCCTTTTCATTGTTCCAAAGCACTCTGTTTGCGTGCCTCTATCTAAGGTAAACTTATCACACTTATCACAAACAACTGTTTCCCCTCTTTATCGACAGGACTTAATGTTTTCTGCATCTGTGCTTTCCCAACGTTTTACATAGTAGGCACATAGGCTGGATGAATAAACTCATAACTGGAATTCTCAAAGCTCTTGCAGAGCTTTTAAGAAATTCAGATGCTCTGACTGTACCTGGGAGATTTGAGTCAGTAGATTTTTAAAAGTTTCGCAGGGGATCTTGATTTACAACAGAGTTGAAAGCCACTGAGCTGGATGTTTAAGTTTTGGTAAACTTAATAGCGTCCGAACAGTTTAATTAAGGGAGATTTACACTTTTAACCTAAAAATGAGTTTCAGAATAAGAAATCTTATGAGGTCTTTCTAGTTTTTCCTCATTCTGAATAAAATTATTAAAAATACCCTCTATCTTTTAAGACTGATAAGTAGGTATTGATTTCAGTATAAATCTTCTGGGACAGCTATGCCAACTTTCCCAGTTATTCTCTTTTAGTAAGTTTTATGCAAATGGTCAAAGTTTAAATGTATCTTTGACCTCAATATATCTTTATTTTTTAAGAAACAAAGAAAACAAAAGTTATATAAATGTATTATGATAGTAAAACATTGAAACATCAGGGCACCATGATGCAAGTTGTTTCCCCTTCTCATGTTGACATGTAGATCTAGTGGCTGTTTGATAACTTCATCTAATCTTTTACAAGTTATTCTACTTAAAAAAAAAAAATTCATGTTTTTAATGGTGAAAAAAGGCAAAAGAGTCTATAGGAAATGAGTAAAACCTCTAGGATAGATGGCGTGTAGGTAGAGTTAGTTTTTTTTTTTTTTTTTAAGGAAATGTATAATACAACATTCCCATTTACTGATTTTTTTAGACTACACCAAATTTCTTTAATAATTCAACAGATATTTATTGTGAATCTATAAGGCACATTTGGTTGTCATGAAATGGCTAGATTATGCTGTATGTTTAGCATGCTTGTTAAAACGCATTCTTCCTGATTTTATTACTTTTTGATTTTCAGGTTTAGTAAGCAGTTACCTTGGAAACATGATGTTAATTAGTGATAACTAGGAGCCTTATATATGCTTTTCATTTTCTGACTGCCTTGTATGAAATGCCACAACGTTTTATGTTCTTTATTTGGGGTCCTTGACCTTTTCATTAGAGTAGAATAACTTGGGCGGGGGATAAATTTGCATTGAGTTATATAAACTTAACTATCTTTTTGCTAATAAGTACTTATCATTTAATTACATTTAAATATTAAACTATCCTTTAAGACTGTGGTCCCCAACCTTTTTGGCACCAGGGACCGCTTTCGTGGAAGACAGTTTTTCCACGGACCAGGCGGTGGAGTGATGGTTTCGGGATGATTCAAGCGTATTATATTTATTGTGCACTTTATTCCTGTTGTTATTACATTAGCTCCATCTCAGATAATCAGGCATTAGATCTGGAGGTTGGGGACCTCTGCTTTAAGATACTCTGTAAATAATGTCAGTTTTAAAAATTGCATTGATGCATTGCTTTTATATGTTTTAAATGTGTGACTTTCTATTTATAAAAGTTTCTTTGCTCTCCAGAGATTGAGCTATCATTCTTGATTTGACCTCCAGAACGTAGTTTAGGAAATATTAAGTGTTCTTAACCTTTTATTGAGAAATTCCAACCATCAGTGTTAGACTTACCCTGTGGAATGCTTCACCTCTAATATATTCTTTATCTCTCCATTTCTCTATATTAGGCTAGTTTTGCAGTCTCTAGTTTTCATTGCCAAACCACACCGTACTGATGCCAGATTTTTTTTTATTGGACTAATGAATATGTTTAATTTTTTTTTAACATGTGAAGAATTCAGCTTATAATTTATATTACACCATGGAATGTGCAAAATACAATAATTTTAACATGTGTACAGGTAATTATGCTCTGTAGATGACATGTCACCATTGTTAAATTATAACACACATAACATTACAGAAAAGTGAAGGCCATGTTGATACCGTAGCCAAGAGATAATAAATGAGGCAAGAAACAGCTTACGTATTATGGCCAAAAAAAGGGTAGTTTATCTTCCTTTTATATTTTACAAAATGTTTTAATGCAAAAATAAGCAGTGGTCTCAATAATACTACCATAAGGAAGCTTTGGGGTTACAGTGTTTAGACATAGACTACGTTTTTTCTGTTGCAGACTTCAGCTGAGGGTTGAGAATTTTACTTTGTGCAGTAACTTCATGTGTTAGACCCTGTAAATCCTGAGGAAATGACTTGCCCAGTGCATGTATTTAGAGATTTTCTGGGAAGTCAGTAAATAATCTTCTGTTTTATTTTCTTTTTTCTATTTTCCTTTTTTTCTTCGGAACAAGCGTTAGAAAAATATGGATTGTGGTTGTACTGTGTTGAGCTCCACATTTTTATTTTTAAAAGACAGCCTCATGCCATTGAGAAGGTTAAGTTTTCATAATGATAATGACTTGTTAAATGGGAATAAAACCCATTTAACACATGAAAGCTGTGATCTTAAAGAGCAAGTCATTGGAGAGATCATTTTACAGTTGAGAAAATGTGTGATCAGAGAGGATGGGCCTCAAGTTCAAATATTCTGGGTGCCAGGTCTGTTTGATCTTGGCCAAGTTTCGTAACTTTTGTTTGATCCTTTGTTTTCTTATCTATAAAATGGAGGTAATAATACCAATCCCAAAGGGCTGTAGCTAGGACAAAATGAAGTAAAGCCTGTTCGTGTCTCCTGCATGGTGCCTGTATCTAAGGAATTTGGGGAGAATTAATTGAAATTCCCAAGAAACTGTCTTTCTCATTCTTTTCTTGGTCTTTTTAGGACATTCATTAAAAAATACGTACAGCAGGTGTGCAATGTTGATCCTCATATTTTTGCATTTAAAAGAAAATCATATGCAATTAGGAAGTTACAGTTCTCATGATGAAGATAACTTGTTTATGGAACACTTTGACTGGAATAGAAACTCTACCACACATGCTCAAAGACCACCTGGATTCCATTTATCCAAAGGTATCCATTAATCAGTTACCCTGCATCTAGCACAGCACTGTGGAGGAGGTTGAGGAGTGGGGATGAGGGAGAATACAATATCAGATTACAGTTTTTGAGCAGCATTTGGGAAAGCCAAGCCAAGTAAGTGAAACAATACAAATAACAATCGTGCAATGTATATTTGGGTGGGATTTTGTTATAAAACCATGTTACTAAAATTCAGAGTCAGAAACTATTATGAGGTAGGATTAAATTAGGAAATGTGTAAAAAGCTTCGATCAGAGTGACTGGTACAGAATAGAAGCCCCATAAGTAGTAGGTTTAAATGTACTTATATACGTCATTATCATATTTTTCCTAAGAAATAGAAAAACGTTCAAGAAAAAAGCTGTAAAACTGCAGGCCAAATGCTTCTTCCTTTGTGATGCTGTCTTGAATATCCAGAGAGTATTAATCTGTTTCTCCACTGTGCTTCCGTAAATTCTAGCCATACCGATATTCGTGCTCCTTGCACATAACATGGCAATTAGTGGTGTATCCTCCTGGGTAGACCAGGCATCCTCAGGGGAGCTGGTGAGAACTTATGCAGCCATATACTCCCTGCCCCTAACACAAAACCTGGAACAGGAGAATTTGTTAATATTCGTTGCATTAAATAATGGGTTTTGAGCTGGGCATGGAAAGAAATGTTAGATTTGCATTCATGGCAGGACATGAAGGTGCAGGGTGGCAAGGTCACCCCAGGAATGAGAACAATCTTTTAAAGATGTGGAGATTGAAATGAACATGTCACTTTGTTCATTCATTCAACAAATACCTATTAAGCAGCTATTTTGTGCCAAACACTTGAGTAAAAGCAGATATAGCCTCTCCCTCTGGAACTTACGAACTAGTGGGAGAGATCAGCATTAATCAAACAGTTGTAAGAGTAAGTACACATTTATAACTCTGATAAATTCCACACAGGAGAGGTACATGGAGCTCTGAGGCAGCATCTGACCTGGTCAGAGAGGACATAGTGTATGTGCAGTTGGGTGATGAGAGGAGGGGGAGGATTCCTAACAAAAGGAGCGGCATTGCAGGCACCACTTGATGGCCTAAGAGAAGGCTGTGGGGTCAACACAAGGGGGTCTGTGGACAGGGTCGTGGGTATCAGCCTGAAGAAGGCACTGGGGCCAGAGCAGGTAGGGCCTCGTAGACCACATCAAGGAGTATTGACTTTCTTAAGAGTCAAACTTCTAAGAACAGTCCAAACCACTGAAAGACCTTGAATCTCTTCTTTGAAATTTATTCAAGTATCGCTGCTTTACAGTGTTGTGTTCATTTCTGCTCTACAGCAAAGTGATTCAGTTATACATATATATCCATTCTTTTTCATATTCTTTTCCATTATGGTTTATCACGGGATACTGAATATAGTTCCCTGTGCTATACAGTAGGACCTTTTTGTTTATCCATTCTACATATAATAGTTGGCATCTGCTAACCCCAAACTCCCAATCCATCCCTCTCCCTTGGCAACCACAAGTCTGTTCTCTATGGAAAGACCCTAAATCTTAAATGAGCAGTGACAGGGTGGCAGGAAACATCAGACTTTGATTTTGGCATTTTGAAAAGCAGACTCTGGCTGCAGCAAGGGTGATGCAGTGGAGCAGGGCCGGAGTGGATTCTGGTTGAGGTTTCCAAGGGGCTAGTCGAGTCCTTGGAAGCATAGACACTGGTGCTGCTGATGGAGACAGAGTAGTTGGATACTGGGACAAAGAAGAATTAATAACTTCACTGCAAGTGAATTAGGAGTACTAAGAATCAAAGTCAAAGAGGTAATATTGGGTACCAAATGACACAGCCTTAGGCCCAATAGGTGAAACCCAATACAAATGCTTTTCCACATTTCTGCCTTTACCCATGTTTCCCCCTTAATTCATTCACTCACTCGTTTATTCAGTGAATCATTTACTTATTTATTCATTCTCTCAAATATTTGTTGAGTGCCTACTATGTGTCAAACACAATGCCAGGTTCCCTAGCTGACCTTAATTTCCCTTGCCTCTGTCTCTCAATTTACCATAATATTTCTCACCAGAGTGCAGCTCAAAGCCTCATCTTCCAAGAGCACTTCGTGGATCTTCCCAGTTAGAAATAGCGGCCTTAGGACAGGAATAAAGACGCAGACGTAGAGAATGGACTTGAGGACATGGGGAGGGGGAAGGGTAAGCTGGGACGAAGTGAGTGAGTGGCATGGACATATATACACTACTAAATGTAAAATAGATAGCTAGTGGGAAGCAGCCACATAGCACAGGGAGATCAGCTCAGTGCTCTGTGACCACCTAGAGGGGTGGGATAGGGAGGGTGGGAGGGAGGGAGACGCAAGAGGGAAGAGATATGGGAACATATGTATATGTATAGCTGATTCACTTTGTTATAAAGCAGAAACTAACACGCCATTGTAAAGCAATTATACTCCAATAAAGATGTTAAAAAAAAAAAAGAAATAGCAGCCTTCACTTGTCTTCCCCCATGTAGAAACAGCCCAGGTCTCGAGCATTAAGTCATTCCACTTTACCTGTAAATCTTGGTCAAAGAGCTTCTTTTTCACGTTTGGCTTCTTCCACTGGAACAGAGACCCAAAAAATATAGGCACATGGTAAATGATTATTCAAATGAGTCAAATGAAAGAAAACAAAGGTGGGAAATTTTTCATGGGGCAAAATTAAATTTTCTCCAAATGATGATCAGATTCCCATGATGCCTCTAGCTTTATGTACTATTTTTATTATTTTTCCTGTAGAATTTTAAGATACTCTATTCCTTGTAATTGTGTTCTTTCAGAAATCTCTGATGTGTCTTTCAGTGGCATGCTGGAGCCAGCTCATTCCAGCTCAGGAGAGCCAGATGTGCCCATCTTTTTCTAGCTCCTTATTCAGTGGTGTTGCTTTGGTGACTTGAAATTGACAGTGATGGCAGTGTTTTCACCGTGGAAATTGGCACATGCTATAAATCAGAGATGTGGCTTTTTTTCTCAGAAAGCTGGTTGTTAATTATCTTCTAGCACACCTTTGCTGTGAATTCAAAATACAAAACAAAATTAAGTTTAGTGAATTAAATTCTCAAACAGATGTGTGTGTGTGCATCGTGTATGTGTGTGTGCACGTGCAAATTGAAGTGATTTGGAGCTATTTGTAAGACCTGTGGAAAAAGTGAAATTCTATTATTCTGATCTTCATTTTGTACTTCACTCACTCAATCACTCATTCAACCAATGCACTTACTGGTGAATGTAGCAGACGATTGTCTCTTTCCTCAAATTGATTACAACCCAGTTGGTGAGAGATAGCAGGGATTTCTTCTCAATATAATGAAGATGGATTCTAAACTAAAGGACAGGCCATGCAGATGAAGAGGAGGAAATAGATTTAAGAACTATATAGGAGACAAAACTAAGAGCACTTGATAAACCAGCAAGAGAGTGAGGAACAGAGGATAATTGCCAATTTCCTAGATTGTGCAGGTGGTGGATGGTTGTTTTTCTCTAAAATGAGAATGCAGGCAGAGACATGGATTGAAGGGACCTGTGGGTTGAAGGGCAGGCAGAGGTGGGTGAAAGAGATGGGTTTAATTAGGGGCATGTTAACTTGAAGTTATTGTAGAATACTTAGACGGTGCTTTGAAATATATATGTATTTGGAAATTGGAAAGAGATTGGGTTCTAGTGAATTAAAGCAATTACCATGTAGTGGTAATTAAAGCTGAGTGAGACTACGATGGAGTGTTAGTCAGGATCCCAGCAAGAAACAGATGTCATTCTCAAATGGGTAATGAAGGAGAATTTGATGAGAAGACTATTCATAAAGGTTATGGGAAGGATTAAGGAAACCAGCTGAGTTGGTGAAACACTGGGATTAGCAATAGCAGAGAGCTGTTACCA
Source organism: Balaenoptera musculus (assembly GCF_009873245.2). Classification (NCBI taxonomy): domain Eukaryota; kingdom Metazoa; phylum Chordata; class Mammalia; order Artiodactyla; family Balaenopteridae; genus Balaenoptera; species Balaenoptera musculus. The sequence continues at coordinate 76,668,589 of NC_045800.1, read as the reverse complement.
CTCTTAGGCCTGGGAGACCAAAGGGAAGAAGATGGACAAGTGGAAACTGATGTGGCTGCAGGAGAGAGTTGCCCAGTAGTATCTATAGCCTTCCGTAGAGGAATGTAGCCACTGCCAGGCCTTGACCCAGCAAGAGAAGAGGTTGGGGGATACATCTGATGTCCTCCCTCTCTGCCCACCCTTGCCCTTTGGCCTCCCATTAGCCAAATCCATAATGAAACCAAAGGGCAAGGAAACACCTTGAGGCTCCATAGAGGTCATCTTCCTTGGGCGCAGAGCAGGGTAGAGAAAGGTGGAGAGTATGATAGTGGATTTAGAATGGCAAGTGGAAATTAACCAATGAGATGATCTAGAGACTGAGACAGGACAGAACCTTGAGAAGCACCAACACTGAAGAGGCAGGTAGAAGGAGGAGCCTGAGAAATGGCATCCAGAAAGACTAGATGCAAACCAGGAGTGGGTAGTTTTGCTGAAAGGAAGAGTGGTCTAAGAAAGAGGAAACAATTGTCACATGCAAGGGAACAATCTAATAACAAAAGTCCAAAGAATGCCCAGAAAATTAGCCATGTAGGGTCCTTGGTGACTATTTTTACTTCACATTGTGATTTTCACAGACAAGGTTATGAAATTGGTGGTAGGCACAAAAACAGATTTGTAAAATCCAGTGTCACTGTTCTTGAGTCAAACGTGAAGAGAGAGGTAGAAAGTGTGCCACCCTCAACAGTGGACCCCTCCTCCCCCCACGGTATCTCCTGTTCCATGCTTGCTCCTGAGTCTGCAAGCACACATTGTGAAAGGTACCTGAGGGGAGATGGGTAATTATCACCTTGATTCCACCATGACATTATCTAGGAAAGGAAGACAGTGGTAAGTGCCAGCAACAATAAAGGAGTAGGCCACTCCTTTCTGAAGCCTCTTGGAGTCTGACAGTAGCAGACACGTGTGCAAGAGTTCATTATTTTCCATTTCAAAACTGGTGGTGAAGTTATAGTTGGAAACTTCCCTAATATGGGAAAGGAAAGAGTCAGTCAAGTCCAGGAAGCACAGAGAGTCCCATACAGGATAAATCCAGGGAGAAACACACGAAGACACATATTAATCAAACTATCACAAATTATATACAAAGAAAAAATATTAAAAGCAGCAAGGGAAAAACAACAAATAACATACAAGGGAATCCTCATAAGGTTAACAGCTGATCTTTCAGCAGAAACTCTGCAAGCCAGAAGGGAGTGGCAGGACATATTTAAAGTGATGAAGGGGAAGAACCTACAACCAAGATTACTCTATCCAGCAAGGATCTCATTAAGATTCCATGGAAAATTAAAACCTTAACAGACGAGCAAAAGCTAAGAGAATTCAGCACCACCAAACCAGCTTTACAACAAATGCTAAAGGAATTTCTCTAGGTAGGAAACACAAGACAAGGAAAAGACCTACAATAACAAAACCAAAACAATTAAGAAAATGGTAATAGAAACATACATATCAATAACTACCTTAAATGTAAATGGATTAAATGCTCCAACCAAAAGACATAGACTGGCTGAATGGATACAGAAACAAGACCCATATATATGCTGGCTAGAAGAGACCCACTTCAGACCCAGGGACACATACAGACTGAAAGTGAGGGGATGGAAAAGATATTCCATGCAAATGGAAATCAAAAGAAAGCTGGAGTAGCAATACTCATATCAGACAAAATACACTTTAAAATAAAGACTATTACAAGAGACAACGAAGTACACTACATAATGATCAAGGGATCAATCCAAGAAGAAGGTATAACAATTGTAAATATTTATGCACCCAACATAGGAGCACCTCAATACATAAGGCAAATGCTAACAGCCATAAAAGGGGAAATAGACAGTAACACAATCATAGTAGGGGACTTTAACACCCCACTTTCACCAATGGACAGATCATCCAAAATGAAAATAAATAGGGAAACACAAGCTTTAAATGATACATTTAACAAGATGGACTTAATTGATATTGATAGAACATTCCATCCAAAAACAACAGAATACACCTTCTTCTTAAGTGCTCATGGAACATTCTCCAGGGGAGACCATATCTTGGGTCACAAATTAAGCCTTGGTACATTTAAGAAAATTGAAATTGTATCAAGCATCTTTTCTGACCCCAATGCTATGAGACTAGATATCATTTAAAGGAAAAATCTGGAAAAACTACAGACACATGGAGGCTAAATAATACACTACTAAATAACCAAGAGATCACTGAAGAAATCAAAGAGGAAATCAAAAAATACCTAGGAACAAATGACAATGAAAACACAACCAGCCAAAACCTATGGGATGCAGCAGTTCTAAGAGGGAAGTTTATAGCAATACAATCCTACCTCAAGAAACATCTCAAATAAACAACCTAACCTTACATGTAAAGCAATTAGAGAAAGAAGAACAAAAAAAACCCCAAAGTTAGCAGAAGGAAAGAAATCATAAAGATCAGATCAGAAATAAATGAAAAGGAAATGAAGTAAACAATAACAAAGTTCAATAAAACTAAAAGCTGGTTCTTTGAGAAGATACACAAAATTGATAAACCATTAGCCAGACTCACCAAGAAAAAAAGGGAGAAGACTCAAATGAACAGATCCAGAAATGAAAGAGGAGAAGTAACAACTGACACTACAGAAATACAAAGAATCATGAGAGATTACTACAAGCAACTATATGCCAATAAAATGGACAACCTGGAAGAAATGGACAAATTCTTAGAAAAGCACAACTTTCCGAGACTGAACCAGGAAGAAATAGAAAATATAAACAGACCAATCACAAGCACTGAAATTGAGACTGTGATTAGAAAGCTTCCCACAAACGAAAGCCCCGGACCAGATGGCTTCATAGGCAACTTCTATCAAACATTTACAGAAGAGCTAACACCTATCCTTCTCAAATTCTTCCAAAATATAGCAGAGGGAGGAACACTCCCAGTCTCATTCTACGAGGCCACCATCACCCTGATACCAAAACCAGACAAAGATGTCACAAAGAAAGAAAACTACAGGCCAATATCACTGATGAGCATAGATGCAAAAATCCTCAACAAAATACTAGCAAACAGAATCCAACAGCACATTAAAAGGATCATACACCATGATCAATTGGGGTTTATCCCAGGATTGCAAGGATTCTTCAATATACGCAAATCAATCAATGTGATACACCATATTAACAAATTGAAGGAGAAAAACCATATGATCATATCAATAGATGCAGAGAAAGCTTTTGACAAAATTCAATACCCATTTATGATTTAAAAAACCCTCCAGAAGTTAGGCATAGAGGGAACTTTCCTCAACATAATAAAGGCCATATATGACAAACCCACAAGCAACATCGTTCTCAGTGGTGAAAAACTGAAACCATTTCCTCTAAGATCAGGACGAAGACAAGGTTGTCCACTCTGACCACTATTATTCAACATAGTTTTGGAAGTTTTACCCACAGCAGTCAGAGAAGAAAAAGAAATAAAAGGAATCCAAATCGGAAAAGAAGAAGTAAAGCTGTCACTGTTTTAAGCTGTCACTGTTTGCAGATGATATGATACTATACATAGCAAATCCTAAAGATATTACCAGAAAACTGCTAGACCTAATCAATGAATTTGGTAAAGTAGCAGGGTACAAAATTAATGCACAGAAATCTCTTGCATTCTTATACACTAATGATGAAAAATATGACAGAGAAGTTAAGGAAACACTCCCATTTACCATTGCAACAAAAAGCATAAAATACCTAGGGATAAACTTACCTAAGGAGACAAAAGACCTGTATGCAGAAAACTATAGACACTGATGAAAGAAATTAAAGATGATACAAACAGATGGAGAGATATACCATGTTCTTGGATTGGAAGAATCAACATTTTGAAAATGACTATAGGTACCCAAAGCAATCTACAGATTCAATGCAATCCCTATCAAACTACCAGTGGCATTTTTCACAGAACTAGAACAAAAAATTGCACAATTTGTATGGAAACACAAAAGACCCCAACTAGCCAAAACAATCTTGAGAAAGAAAAATGGAGCTGGAGGAATCAGGCTCCCTGACTTCAGACTATGCTACAGAGCTACAGTAATCAAGACAATATGGTACTGGCACAGAAACAGAAATATAGATCAATGGAACAGGATAGAAAGCCCAGAGATAAACTCACGCACATATGGTCACCTTATTTTTGTTAAAGGAGGCAAGAATATACAATGGAGATAAGACAGCCTCTTCAATAAGTGGTGCTGGGAAAGCTGAACAGCTACATGTAAAAGAATGAAATTAGAACACTCCCTAACACCATACACAAAAATAAACTCAGAATGGATTAAAGACCTAAATGTAAGGCCAGACACTATAAAACTCTTAGAGGAAAACATAGGCAGAACACTCTATGACATAAATCACAGCAAGATCCTTTTTGACCCACCTTCTAGAGAAATGGAAATAAAAACAAAAATAAACAAATGGGACTTAATGAAACTTAAAAGCTTTTGCACAGCAAAGGAAACCATGAACAAGATGAAAAGACAACCCTCAGAATGGGAGAAAATATTTGCAAATGAAGCAGCTGACAAAGGATTAATCTCCAAAATTTACAAGCAACTCATGCTGCTCAATATCAAAAAAACAAACAACCCAACCCAAAAATGGGCAGAAGACCTAAATAGACATTTCTTCAAAGAAGATATACATATTGCCATCAAACCCATGAAAGGATGCTCAACATCACTAATCATCAGAGAAATGCAAATCAAAACTACAATGAGGTATCACCTCACACCACTCAGAATGGCCATCATCAAAACATCTACAAACAATAAATGCTGGAGAGGGTTTGGAGAAAAGGGAACCCTCTTGCACTGTTGGTGGGAATGTAAATTGATACAGCCACTATGGAGAACAGTATGGAGGTTCCTTAAAAAACTACAAATAGAACTACCATACAACCCAGCAATCCCACTACTGGGCATATACCCTGAGAAAACCATAATTCAAAAAGAGTCATGTACCACAATGTTCACTGCAGCTCTATTTACAATAGCCAGGACATGGAAGCAACCTAAGTGTCCATCGACAGATGACTGGATAAAGAAGATGTGGCGCATATGCCATAAAAAGAAACGAAATTGAGTTATTTGTAGTGAGGTGGATGGACGTAGAGTCTGTCATACATAGTGAAGTATGTCAGAAAGAGAAAAACAAATACCCTATGCTAACACATATATATGGAATCTTAAAAAAAAAAAAATCGTTCTGAAGAACCTAGGGGCAGGACAGGAATAAAGATGCAGACGTAGAGAATGGACTTGAGGACATGGATGGGAAGGGGGAAGGGTAAGCTGGGACAAAGTGCGAGTGTCACGGACATATATACGATACCAAATGTAAAATAGCTAGTGAGAAGCAGCCGCATAGCACAGGGAGATCAGCTGGGTGCTCTGTGACCACCTAGAGGGGTGGGATAGGGAGGGTGGGAGGGAGATGCAAGAGGGAGGAGATACGGGGATATATGTATATGTATAGCTGATTCACTTCATTATGAAGCAGAAACTAACACACCATTGTAAAGCAATTATACTCCAATAAAGATGTTAAAAAAAAACAACTGGTGGTGAATTATTTGACATAAATGATTAATAGTACTAGTCTTGGTCTCGCACAGTTTGAGTAGGTAGTTCAGAATGCAAAGTATGACCTGGCTGTGAATTGACAAGGAATCCCAAATCATTGCATGGGATAGTTTAGAGGAAAAAGATAAAAGACTTTGTATTTAGTAGGCAATGTCAGGAGACTAGCACTTTGAAGTATGAGTGAAATGCATATTGGGAAGGGAATAGTACATAGAAAACATTCCCTGAATGTTTGTTAAGTAAAACAAAATAAAACTTAGATGCTGAAACATTTAGTCATGAAAATACTTGATAGGAGAATTGTTCTCATCTTAAACTGTTTGTCGTCTCGCCAAAGGATCAGCAAAAGTAACATTTGCCCTATATGTTTCCAGTTGATTTTTTCCATTACAAAATATAACTTCATTAACAAACCAACTACACCAAAAATTTTAACAGGCAAACATAGCCATCCCTTTGATAAATTCCTTTCAAGGTCGTTATTCTCTCTGCCCTCTTTTTCTACATATTATATATGCAATTATGTATAGTTTTCCTTATTAGCTTTATATGATGGGCATTCTATTACTTTATAGCCATCATTTTTAGTGGCTGAATAATAGTCTGTCTGGAAGATGCAAGATGGTCTTCTTAGCTTTCTCCATGTTACTGGGAGTTTGTGTTTTTTCATGTTTTTCACTATTATCAATATACTTGTGATGAGGTCTTTGTACCCAGAATTTTTCCCCCTGAGTATTTGGTTGTTTCCTTAGGAAATCTTTTGGAGTTCCTGAAATCAAATTACTAGGGTCAAAAATATTGGTAGGGATCTTGATGCAATTTACAGCTAGTTGATATTACTGTTTCTTAAGCTCGCCTTTGAATAAATACAGTTTTAATTGCTTCACCCCTTTGCATATCTAACAACTCCCTCAACCAGGTAAACCTGGTGGTTTTTAATCTTTAGGCCTGTAGAATGCAAATGGTAGTAGCTCTGGGTAAGAGGGAAATTAACAAACAGACTTAAAATCCATTATCCCTGAGTATGAAGTTAAAGATTAAGTCTGAACACATGATTCTTAAGTCATTATCTGTGATTTATTTCCATCTAATAATTATTTGCTGTAACACTTCAAACTAGATCAAAAAGGCTAGCTGTGATCTTGGTAGTCATACCCACTGTAACATATGCTATAAAACCGGGATGTAACTGTTATTAACCAGTACTTGTTTAATGGGTTTAACTCTCGCCCCAGCAAACACCGCAGAGCTCAAGCATGTGGCACATATTTTCTGTGCTTTGCTCTTTTACACTTCTGAGAATGTGTTGATTTTTCATATCTGGTGTTTTTATTTGGCTAGTCTGATTGCATTTCTCTTCTCTTTGCATCGAATTATTTTTTCCCTTCTGTCAGTATTTTCTGCCCATCTTTATTATCATGAGTTTTTCTCACCATCTCATGGTAATTCTTTTGCATTTTCCAAAACTACCTACACAAGAATTCTGCCATCTTTATACTTCTTAAACGTATTAAATGTGATTACAGTTAAATAAAATACATGTTCAAATTATAAAAAAGCATTTGATTAAGTAAATAAATGCCCAGACAGTCCTTTAAATATTTTTGCACTGTGCAATAATAGATGAAATCTGTAATTTTACACATTTTTTGAATTTTCACTTCTGATTCCAAGTTAAGTCAATAAATGCCCCAAATGCATAGAGTTTCATAAACTCTCACAAGCTACCACCATGCATCTGTCTAAGATAGGCTCAACATTGACAAGTTAGTAGGTTTAGTTTTCATGTTAACCATTGGATACTTTTTCATTCATGGGCCAAAGTGATCAGAAGAAAACCATGTTCAGCTGGATTTTGGGAAAATGTTGACACAGATAAACTGGTAGACTCACTATTTTTTCTTGAGATTATTTTTAGAGCAGTTGTAGGTTAACAGAAAAGTTGCAGAGAAGATATAGAGATTTCCCATATACCCACTGCCCCTGAACATGCATAGCGCTCTCCATTACTGACAGTATCCCCCACCAGAGCGGTACATGTGTTGCAATTGATGAACTCAACACTGACACATCACAATCACCCAAAGTCTGTACTTTACATTATAGTTCACTCTTGGCATTTATTGTATATTCTGTCGATTTGGACAAATGTACAATGACATGTATGCATCAGTATAGTATCATACAGAATATTTTCACTACCCTGAAAATCCTCTAGGCTCTGCCTATTTCACCCCTTCCCATTCCCCCTACTCCTGGCAACCACTGATCTTTTAACTGTCTCTATAGTTTTGCCTTTTCCAGAATGTCATATAGGTGGAATCATACAGTATGTAGCCCCTTCAGATTGGCTTCTTTCATTTAGTAATGTGCATATAAGTTTCTTCCATGTATTTTTATGACTTGATAGCTCATTTCTCTTTAGAGCTGAATAATACTCCATTGTCTGGATGTACCACAGTTTATTGATCCATTCACCTACTGAAGAATATCTTGGGGCTTCCCTGATGGCACAGTGGTTAAGAATCCGCCTGCCAATGCAGGGGACACGGGTTCGAGCCCTGGTCTGGGAAGATCCCACATGCTGCGGAGCACCTAAGCCCGTGTGCCACAACTGCTGAGCCTGCGCTCTAGAGCCCACGAGCCACAACTACTGAAGCCCCTGCGCCTAGAGCCTGTGCTCCGCAACAAGAGAAGCCACCGCTATGAGAAGCCTGCGCACCGCAACGAAGAGTAGCCCCCGTGCGCCACAACGAAGAGTAGCCCCCGCGTGCCACAACTAGAGAAAGCCCGCGTGCTGCAACTAGAGAAAGCCCGCGTGCAGCAACGAAGACCCAACACAGCCAAAAATAAATAAATAAAATAAATAAGTTTATTTTTTAAAAAAAGAATGTCTTGGTTGCTTCCAAATTTTGGAAATTATGAATAAAGCTGATATAAACATCCATGTGCAGGTTTTTGTGTGGACATAAGTTTTCAGCTCCTTCGGGTAAATACCAAAGAGCATGACTGCTGGATTGTAGGTGAGCATATGCTCAGTTTCTTGAGAAACTGCCGAACTGTCTTCCAAAGTAGCTGTACCATTTTGCATTCCCACCAGCAATGAATGAGAGTTCCTCTTGCCCCACATCTTCACTAGGATTTGGTATTGTCAGCGTTTCAGATTTTGGCCATTCGAATGGGTATGGTGATATTTCACTTGTCTTAATTTTCATTTCCCTGATGACATATGATCTGCGGGGAAGGCTGAATTTTAAAAAAACACTTTCCATACCTAAAAATAAGTTTTTTTACCTTCCAGATACAAATGTGTGTGTATATATGTATATCTTCAAATAGCTAAGTAAGGATATCTTAGTTACTTTTAATATTCAGTGAATAATAGAAAAGCATTTTCAACATGCCGAAAATCATAACATCTGTTCCTCTTAGTTGATGCCAGAGTTCCTTTTAAACGAGTCTCTGCTTCTGATCCATACATTACAGTACTGAGCCAAAGTTTTCACCGTGAATGATAGAATAAGACTTTCATAATCCTTACATACTGAAAAGTCTAATGATATTAACTCATTTATTCACTTGTTCATGAAATATTTATAGGTACCTACTATGCTTTATAAAATGCTCTGGGGTACAATAGGAGTAAAATTAATTTCCATAATAAATCTATGCAACCTAGCTTATTTACCCCCTAAGATAAATTAATGAGGTTTATAAGGATCACGTAAGAGGTTTTTGTTCAGTCAGTCCTCCACAGATGATCAAGTCTGCCTCATTGATTTTCATTTCCAGGAAAAGGATCTTTAAAGCCTATAAAATAGTAATTAAATTGCCTGAGGATAAAACTAGGCATGCCAAATAATGAAATTAACAAGGTTCAGTGGATCTACAAGACACAATAGCCTCTTTACTAACAAGGAAATAAATAGTGTCGCTAAAAGGTACTGTGTGTGGACTTAGGTTAGAGCAAAAATAAACTTGGAGTTCAAGGTCAGGCCCTGCTTTTCAAAGAGAAAGACTTACTGTTTGTTAGTGTTAAGTTCCCTGAGATTTCTTGCCTTTCCCATGCTCTGTAATTTAAAGTCAAGGATAGCATCCGTTACCACTTGAGTGTATAATGATTCATTTCCTTCTTTAGTGCTTATTAAGTACTATGAGAGATACAAAGAGATAGTGTTTGGTGCCCTTTGAAGAAATTAAGCTAACAAGGGTACCTTTTTCCTACCTTGTGGGATTTTGAAATGCTGTTTAACTAACTAAACTTCTGGGCCATAAATCCTAAACTACTTTCATTTCCATTTTACTGTATCCAGATACTTTTTCTCAAGGGTCAGGGATTCTTCTGCTGAGGGTACACCTTCAGGAGTGCTAGAAGCTGTAACTGACCAGTTATAAACACTCAGCAAGCCCCTGCCCTGGGGGTAGAGTGGGGACCATGGCTCCCCTTCGTCCTCACTCAACCCAACACAAACTTTTTGTAACCATCTCTCTCATCCTCAAAGAATGTGGATTTGAAGGGGACTAAGATGGTTTATGGATGCTGTCAAGGGGGTCTAGAGGGGGAGGGGGGAAAAGACAAGTGAGAAGTTCAAATTCAAAATCCCATCTGGAGGTGGTCTGTTAGGTGATGACCTACTCAGTCATTCCCTAAGCAGTTTTGTTATCTTCTGGGAAAATTCTGGGAACATCTTGTTATTGGTTGATAACTTGTCAGGGGCATTAAATCAGCTGGTCTGTGCTTCAGTGATTTGACATGATAGATTTGAAAATTCATTCATCTTCTATATTTATATTGAAATACATTAATCCTCTTCTTTAGTCATCTAGGTTTCATTTGCATTTAATCTTACCTAATTAGCTGCCACTATACTGCCGCTGTTTGCTACAAGGAGAGTTACCGGGGAAAATGCTCTGTATGTAGATAGTAAGCAGAGCTGCTTTTGCAAAAGTGAACTAATTTTGGCCTATCCTGACCCCATGGTACGCCATTTATAAGTGCTATGCTAGGGTATCTACTTTGTTTTCTTTGAAAAGTTGGTTTTGATGCTCATTTATGAAAATATGGTATGATAAACAGCAGGATATGTATGAAAATGGAATATATGAAAGCCAATTATGGTATCATTTAATACTCTAATTTAGAAAGAAGGTGAGCTTTCTTTGGTACCACAGACTTGAAAGAGGAACTCAAATTCAATCGAATGCATTTTCTACCCAAAGATAGTCTGTTAAATAATACACAAATATCACTCTCTCAGCTGCTTTCATACGCTCTTTTATTTTTGAGTACTGGGGCTTCCCAGGATATTATCCTGGGTCCTTTTATTAATTCAACAATTTTTTATTGAGTTCTGTCCTCTTCGTTATCCTCTCCCACCGCACTCTGGGTTACCTTAACCCCAAACATGATGTTATCAGTTAAGGCTTTTCAGCCAGCCCAGTGCTCTGTCTTCATCTCTACCAGTGTTATTAACTGTCCGATCCATGGCTCCATCAGATGCCCCAAACCTCCACTTCAAACCCAGGACCCAAACTTATCTCTCCCCAAATATCAGAACCTCTACATCCACCTTTATCCATCGTCTCAGTGAATGGAACTCAGAGGCTCTCATTTGTTCAATTCAGAAAGCTCAGATCAGCCTAAATTCCCCTGCTCTCACCGTGAGTCATTTAGTCATGACAATCCCATTTCCTAAATATCTCTCTTATCCATTCTCTTTCTTTTAAAAGCACCTCTATGGCCTTAGTTCAGGCTCTTCTCATTTTTTGCCTCAACAAATGCACTTAATCCTTAGGCTTCAGTCTTCTTGTCTTTTCTACCTCTCCTCCTCCCCCTACCTCAAAACTTGCTTTTGAAGATCACAGTCTGATCAAATCACTTCTTTGTTTAAACTTTTTCATTGGTTTCCCGTCAGTTACACTTGAGCCTTGATAATGCCTGGTAACTTCTGCACCCTCGTCTCTAAACAAGCCTCTCAGGAGCTGGGCAGGCAGCATGTTGTGATCTCATACTCCAAGTCTTTACATGTCCTATTTTGTCTACCTGGAGGGCCATTTCTTGCCTTGTCTGTATAGATAATTCCTATTCCTCTTAAGAGAAACATCTTCTCTTGGGTATTTCCTAAGACCCTCCATCTATATAGGAGTAGAGTTACTATGCTGCCCTTCTGTATTCCAGGAACCTTTTGTTCATGACTCTTACAATTTACCACATAGCACGTGTGTTTATATGATAATCTGGTCTGTTTCCTCAAATATGTAGTGACTGCTTTGAGAGCAGGAACTGTGTCTTATTTACCACTGTCTTCATAGGAATGGGCATATTCAGTTGCAGTCAACAAATATTGAGCACCTACTATCTGCTGGGCACTAAGTGCTTATAACGCATCAGTGAATGAAACAGACAAAAATCCCTGCATACATGAATTTATGTTCTAGCATATATAATATTTGGTTGGTATTGAGAGAGAAAAGAAGGGAGCAAGAGGACAGAGAAAGAAGGAAGGAAGGATACCTTGAGATGCAGTGATGGAATTGTAATTGCTTTGAAAGGAAACAGGAATGGGTATTTTGGTTGAGAATTTGAGATTTCCAAATATCAGTCTGTAGAAAGGGAAGCAGACCTCTTGAGATCTCCTCGTGTTTTTTTCTCATGCTGGCTGCCACCTTAGGACTTCACTGTAGGACTTTACTGCCTGTGGAGGGCAGTATTGTTCCCATGTATTTCCTATTAATAAATGTTTTATAAAACTTAAAGAAAGTTATATGAACATTTATTTAACTTTTTTTAGAAATTTAAAAGAAAACTAGTAATGTTCAATGCTTTTAAGGAGGGCATAAAAAGTTTCCCCACTATTGCTGGTGGGATTTTCTTATCCCAAGGAAATCCTGAGTGAATAAGTGAATGAATGTTTGCATTGATACCTATAGCTTTCCTACAGATCAGTATCTGAGGTAGGCATTTGGAAGTTTCATATTTATTTTTGGCAAATGTCCATACTTTTAAAAAGATGCTCTGCTGTTTTTCATGCTTTACAGATAAAGTCTAGAGGGTGAATTCTAACATGTTTCTTCAGTGCCTAGATTTAATCTTGAACCCAAATGGACCTTTGCTTTTCCTGGAAATAATGTTATAGCCTTATTTTTTTAAAATTATGTGCTATATATTATAACTTAGGCTGAGAGTCTAAGCTTTTCATAAATTTATTTATGTATTTATTTTTGGCTGCATTGGGTCTTCGTTGCTGCACGCGGGCTTTCTCTAGTTGCAGTGAGCGGGGGCTACTCTTCGTTGCAGTGCACGGGCTTCTCATTGCGGTGGCTTCTCTTGTAGCAGAGCATGGGCTCTAGGCACGTGGGCTCAGTAGTTGTGACTCGCGGGCTCTAGAGCACAGGCTCAGTAGTTGTGGTGCACGGGCTTAGTTGCTGCGCAGCATGTGGGATCTTTCTGGACCAGGGCTCGAACCCGTGTCCCCTGCATTGGCAGGTGGATTCTTAACCACTGTACCACCGGGGAAGTCCTACCTTTTTTTCAACATTTCCATAGTGTGATGTTTTGCACTGCTAGGGCTTTATGTAAGGCATTGTTAGGAGGATCACATTTCTCTTTTGAGAATTAAAGATATGTGGTACTTTTTGAAAATAAATTTGAAAGATACTGTAAATAATAATGAGACAAATTTTTTTAAAAAAATCTATATGCACATGTGTGCATGTGCGCGCTCATGGGCACGTAAGAAAGAGAGGGAGCAAAATCTTGGCTATTTAGCTTAGTATTTTAAAAGACAGTAGGATTGGTTTGGAAGAGTTTTCTTGAAGTTTTCCAGCAGATTGTAAACACATTAATTTAAAAGAGACCACTTTCGGCTAGTCAAGGCGTCTCTGAACTGGCGAGTTTGAGGACACCAGCCATTTGGAACTTGAAGGTTCCCAAGGGACCATTGGTCCTGAGCGTTATGGGGTAGAGGCACCAGGATGAGCACGTGCTTCCCTATGGTAAACAGAGCTGTGGGTCCTGAGCAGCTCTCACTAGACCACCATGAACTGAGCGGGCAGGTGGCCCCTGCGCCGTGGCATTTTACTGTGGGCAGCCCGGCGGTGTGTGGGGATGACACAGCTTTCTTTGTTCCTGTGTCTGCTGCTGTACTCTTTCCTCTGTTTCACCCACCGGTCCAAGCCAGCCAGGGAAAAGTCACTTGTCCTTGTTTTGATTGAAAGTGAAAGAGCTTTATGAATTTCTCTCACTTCATTAATTGCACTCAGATACTTTTTCTATATGGGATTTCTTGTAACCTCTTTTTCAAATGTTATGCAAGTGAAAAACCTCAAAGAAATGGTGACTTTTTCTAGGGCAGACATATTAAGTTTAGTAGTAAGGTAGGGTTCTGTCTTTATGCCTTGTTTTTTTCTCCAGCACCTTCTCAGATAAAACCCAGACTTGAGTGTTACTCTTATTCCATCTTTATTGGGAGGTATGCTTTTGCCTACCCATTTTTTTGTTTGACCTTATCACTTAAGGAAGCCCCCATGAAGTGACCTCTCATGGGATTTCCAGTTCTAGACCATGTGAATGACTCACCAGATACAACATAGCTCACACAGGAAGTCTTTTTTTCTCTTAAATAAGTGGCCTCACATAGTTTGTAGTCTACTGAGTAATGCAAACTTGAACTTCTGTCCCAGTTAAACAATTCTTGATGCCTTTGTCATGCTTCATTCAGAGCTTTGAAATAATACTACCGTCTCTGCTCTGGGACACTGTCTTCTCCCCCACCCCCCAAGGTCTTGGGGACCTTGGCGATTGTGGTGGCATGGAGAGCCTTTCTGATTGGACCGCTGAAGTGGCAGAAGACGAACAGTGACCAAATAGAAATGAGAGTCCAAAAGGTTCACCAAAACAGCTCAGGGAACCTGAGACTGGAATCTGAAACTAGAGAGCATGGACAGCATTTGTTCGCTGCTGCTAAAAGTACAAAGCATTTCATCTGTTTAAGATGAAAACTAGAAGCATTTTTGAATTATTCTTGCAGATTTCTAAGGCCTGTAGGTCACAAGGAATAGAAGTGGCAGATGTAACCACGGATCTTAAAGCTCGTTAATGACTTCTTATGCACTGTATTTCTTCATCAGCCATAAGCATGCTGCATTTAAAAATATACCAAAACACGTTCTCACCTAAACCGTCTTGCATGATATTATATTTTAAGTACATTAACATTTATTTCCACCCCGGGATGTTTCTTAATAGTTAAAAAAGATGTAATCTCTCAAATTATAGCTGAAGTCTTGAGATGTAAAACTTACATAAATTATAAATAGTGCAGATTTTCGACACATGCATAAACACAGACATATTCAAGTAAAGCCAACTCTGTGATTTCAAATTCATATCCAGTTGAAAATGGAGCTGCCCTTTATAAACTAACTAATAAAGAACAAGATTCTGCTTTGATTTGCTCAAGCTGAACAAGGCATTATGCTGCTTATCTTGGCATGCTGACCCTGGTGGAGTCTGGAGTCTGATTTTTTATATTTTTCTGTGATACACCAAAGTTTGTCATATAAGCTCCTTCCTGTAGATTATCTGTATGACATGGAGTCATAGTGAACCTGCAGTTACTATGAAATTGATAGAACTGTTTTGTCAGTCACAGCAGTGACTCAATATTTGAATTATGAGAAGCTTTTCTGAGCTACAGAAGGTTTAAAAGATCTATATGTTAGAAGAGATAATGGATATTTTTATCAAGTTATGAATCTCTTATAAAGAGCATTGAGGCTTTCTGATTGTGTGCAATCTAAGAAAACATAGTTATTTCACAGCATAATATTTTTCAGTAGTGATGGGCTTCTGAAACCTATTCCAGAATTCTGAAAGGACCTAAGCAAAAGGTTGCCCAAATATGCACCATTCATGAAAGAATAAAAAACCAAATCAACAGGACTTAGGGACTATGGAAACAAAGAATGTCTCATATGGAATCAAAATACAGCTCTGATTGTAATGAACAATAATCACCCTCCTTCTAAAGAGCTGTGTAAGTTGAGCCTAGCTTATTATCCAATTTCTTAAATAGTTGCAGCAGTATCTTCTCTTGGAGTACTTAGTGTGAAAATCTAGATTCAGACACATTAGTGGCAGTTACTGAAAAGGGCACATGGACCTGGGTAGCCCAGCAATTCCATTGAAGGCCACTATATAATGGTTAGTAAAAATACAGTTTTTTGAAACATGTGCCTTGGGTCTGTGTTGAACTCCTGGGTTATCGTAGGTGGTCAGGTCAAGATGAGGCTGTCTTTTGAGACCTAAATCCAAATGGCTCTATGGACTTTAATAATAACGCTAGCACTTTGTAGCTTTTATATTTAGTCACTTGTGGGAAAATGTATATTTATGGAGGAAGGAGAAGTAGAATTAGAATTTGTGGTGCTTCTGAGGACAGTAGCTTGTGGGGGGGCTGGGGTCAGAGCTTTGGATGCTAGTGGCCAGCACCAGGACACTGGACACCTGGAAGTTTGTAAGGACAGGAAAGGGAGAAATTGAAGTAGGGTACAAAGAAAGATAAGAGAGGGCTTGTGCACAAATTCTAATTATTTGTGTTTTTTAGAATAATGGAGGAGGCAGTCAACCAACATACTATACGAAGTTGGTCTTAAAGATGTCCAAGTTGTTAAAATTCCTTTAAACTTAGGTTTCATTAGGGTATTAGGATCTATTAGAGTCATTTCGAGATTGTTATCCCTGGGCCTTTGCACCTGAATGGTGCAAGCTGGGCATGTCTAGGACGCTGGGGCTGTCAGTACAGAGAAGGTTTGCTAGGGAGCAAAAGGCAGTCGTGTCTTCAGTTAGGACAAGGCATCTGCCTATTAGATTTTAGAAAATCATGTGCAAGAAGATGGTGTCAGGAAGTTTAAAAGACCTCACTACAAGGCCAGGAGGCTGGTAGGTTTAGACATGAGTGAAAAGTGAAGAAGCTAGTACTTGAAAATGAGTCACAGGGGAAGAGAAAAGAGGACAGGAGACCAGCAAATCTTGGTCTGCTGGTCTCGGACAATGTGTGTGTCCTGTTTAGGAGAAATACTGGCATTAAGGGCAGGACTAACTCTGTATGCATGTGTTAGGTCATTCCAACTTGGAGGAACATATGGCATTTTTATCATTAAAGTGATGTTTAAAGGGTCAAAGTATTCCTATCTCATAGTCATATCAAAACTTACTGAATGTAATATTTTTTTTGTCAGAGAAGAGGTCTCAGTGCTCTGTTGTTCTTTAGCCAATTAACAAATGTATCCTTTAGAATACTGCTAAAATGGCACATCACCCAAACTGTACCTAATTAAGTAATTTCTTAATCCTTGCCTGCAAACCTGTAATATTAGCTCTGACATCTTTATGGTTAAACTCCGTAAAGATTTCAGTCTCCCCTGGGTGATTGAATTTGCATTTACTCTTTGTAAGGCAGACGGTACTTTGGGTGACGTTTCTCTTTGACAGTCATTCCATTGCTTAGCACTCTTGAGTATTGACAGCTAAATTTATAAATCAGCAGATTGAGGACAGAAATGGAAAAATAAGCAGAAATAAATTCTCCTGATAGTGATCATTAACTAGAGGAAAGGTTTATAAAGTTTCCCCAAATTATTGGTTATTATTTTAAGCATGCATCAGCATTTGCTGATGAATAGATCTGAAATGGAAACAAAATGTGAAAGAACAGTTATAATTGGAAAAATTATTAGAGCTCTTGGTTCCTAGCCGAGTTAAGCAGAAGTAAGACAAAACAAAAAAGGAAGCAGAACCATGACCATTACCTAAATCGGAGCTAGTATTCATGCTTTTCTGTGTCGTTCTAAGTAAGGCTTTGGACACTTGTACGTTTCATCAGTATCTCTAAGATGTTTTAAAATCTCTTTTCCCTATAAAAAGGTAGAGGGGCGAGTTGACATTTCTTTTGCTTCATTTTTCATTCAGAGCTCCCAGTATTTCTCTACATTTGAGCAGAATGGAATCTACACATGGAGGGTATAAGAATTAGTAGATTTATAGCTGGGCACATCTGTCTGCAAACCAATAATAGACCGGTTTTCAAATGTTGGGGAGGGGGATGGACACTAAATGGACCAAACCAAGTGCCAGGACATTTTGGAAAGGTCCATAGACAGTGGAAATGCTTGTGACCTGTGATAAAGTAAAGCAGTGAAAATCCTTACAAATAAGTTCTTGAGAGAGACTAGGAAAGGCTTTCCCAGGTTGTTAAAGCTCTTCCTTATTTTTCATAGTTGTAATTAATAATTTTAAATAAGACAAAATTCTTAATTCTTGCCCTGACCAGTTTATTTTATAAAGCTGTTTGTGTGTGTAAGAATCCATACCCTTCTCATTAGCCGAACTCAAGTTACCATGCACAGGTGAAGAATCTTAAAATCCTTGAGAACAAACACTTAAGATAAATGAAGATACAACTCCAAATACATCATTTATGTTTTTAGCATACGGTGCTATTTGAATTTCATTGTATACCTAGAGAATAGGCGGCCCATATATTAATTGTCAAAGTGTATATAATTGTGTGTTTTCTCAAATGCTTCCTTTCACATAGCAGGGCTGAATATCAGGTCCTGTCAGATTGTATGTCATTTAGCATTGAAGACGTCAAATGCACGTTAGTTCTTGATGCGGCGTAGATAGACACGACACTTTTCTTTCTTTCTGTGTTCTTGAGGTTAATGAATTTTTCAGGTTGAGAGGTATGGACTGTCTCTGGAAACAAATGTGTGCAGCAAGAACTGGCCTGGGAGAGAAAATCAGAATACTCATTTCCTACTTAGAACCTGTGTAGTTTCTTTTCTGGTGAATTCTTTGTGCTGGTTGCCTCTCTCTACCAGACAGTGGGCGTGCTAGTTGTTAATATGCACAAGGCCTTCGGCTACATTTTACTCAAGGCTGAGGTTTAAAAAAATGTATTTACAAATAAGGATAAAATGTCAATTTAATAGATGCACCTATCTTTAACATTTTTGTGTTTAATTTATTGTGAGATAACAAAGCTTACTTTATTCCATTTAATAGTGAATTTAAAAAGTCTGAGGTAATTGTTCTCACTTATAAAAATATTTGAAGTGAATTTACAATATTTTTCTCCTCCCATATGTGACTTGCAGCTTTTGGTGTTCATAGGGGATGAAAGTCATTTATAGAAGAGTCATGTATTTGAGGAATAATCTGATGGTTGCATAATTTGTCATGAGTAATATAGTCTCCTAATATGGTATCAAAGTGAATATTTCTTACTGAAGTCTTCGGCAGCTAAGGAGAACTTTTTTTGTAGTGTTACGGGTATAAAATTGATACCAGTTTTTCTAAATAAATAATTATGGGAACATCAAGTCTGGAAAAAATTGCAATAAACTATTACATTTACATAAGCACAAATGAAGTTGGAATTGCAAAGATCACATCAATGTGTCTGAGGAAGAACAGCTGCTAGGATGAGATTTTGGGGACTTTTTTTAAGTTGACTGTGACATCGAAAGTTGTATATAATAAATACAGAGTACTTTGTTGGAAACTATTAACTTTAATGAAGATTCTGAAGAAATGGTTAGGAAGTGAAAATTTAAAGAAAATTATTATTTTTTCATTTAAACATTAGTCATATAATATTTTGACTTGTCAAAGGCTAGGTATGCCTCAAATTGGTTGAGTAGAAACTTGAGTCATTACAGAGAATTTGAGAGAGACTGAAAGAAGAATCAAACATTTGTTGAGGTCTTCCTTTTCTCCTAATTGTATTATTTGAGCTCTTTCGTATAAAATGTGTTTCATATTTTATAGTTACCAAAATCTTTCTACACTTATGTGTTATGTAATGCCTACCAAAAAAAGAGCTTGTGAAACATTCACTTTTAATACTTGCAATCATGACCTTTTTGTACTAAGAACCAAGCATGCCAGGTACATCATGTATATGTCTTCTTCGATTCTTACAAGAACCCTTCAGCTTAGTTATTAGTATTCTTGCTTTATTGATGGGCAAAAAAAAAAAAAAAGAAAAAAAAAAAAGCCTTAAGCTGGTTGTGGGTCTTCCCTCAAGAGTCACACAATTCCTGTGTACCAGAGAAAATATGAAAGCCCATTATATTTTAACTCCATCTGGCTTCTCTCTCTATATTAATTGCTTTCTCTTTTAAAAAAGAAGAAAATAAGATGAAAAGAGTTAAATAACACACACACACACAGATTCTACTGGATACAACCAGTCCTACAAAGGTAAGCAAGACATTTTGCCTTGTAATAGGAGAGAGAGGCATTTCATATACAACTGTAATAAAAAGAATGCTTTGAATAAATTGAGGAGGATATGAAATACTAGGGATTTATAAAAGAGGAAGCAATTAATTTGTATTGGAGGGAATAAGAAGGACTTCATTAGAGGCCCTGATGGGCAAGCTTGGATCTGAAAGGTGGGTAGATCTTTGTTAAGGAGAGAGGTCAAGTGTGAGGAGTAGATAGGGATGGAGATGGAAGACCGGAAGGCAGGGGGTAGGGGGTGGGGTGGAACTAGATCAGGGAACACCTGGAATGTCACGCTGAAAAGTCTGTTCAATTCAGTTGATCTCAGAGAATTTAGGGGGGAAAGTCAACTGAATGATAGAATGATAACTCTGATGAAAGAATATAACATGTTTTAGATGAAGAAAAAGAGAATTAAAAGAGAACAGAGAATGTTGCATATTTCCTAGTGGCATACAGGAAGGACCTGAAATAAGAGAGTTGGAGTGGAAAGGATGGAGAGCCTCTCTAAGGTGGAAGGATTGGATTGGATAATTTTTCGTTTGATGATGATTTACTTGTAGGGGCACATGGAAAGAGAAAGAACTAGGATGGTACCAAGGTCTCTGGCATTAGTGACAGGGAGGATGGAAGGTTTTGAAGGTTTAGGGGGATGGATGCTGATTTCATTTTGTGCAACAGGCCAGCAGATTTAGTACTGAGGAGATGATTGACACTGGAGGTGGTTCTCTTCTTGAAGGGTAATCCGATTGTAATGTGGAAGAATATGTGAAAGTTGGGGAAGTTGAACCATACAGATATGAAATAATAATTTTTCAGAAACTTGTCTAGCTTGGCAAAGGAGAAAGAATGAAGACACAGGTGATGCTAGCTTGTCTAATAAAAATGATGCTGGTGATCATAGCTGAGAGTTTTTGAGCTCTTCCAGGGGTCAGGCATTGCCCTAAGTATTTCCCCATTTACTCCTCATTGCACCCTTATGAAAGAGATTGTATTATTATTTTCTTTCTACTGATGAAGGAAAAAACACTCATAGAACGTAATGGAAAGTGACTATGCATATAACAGACATGTTTCAAGACTAAGGCATCTGAGTTTAGGAGTGAGAAAATGGATTCACAACGGGAGCTGGAATGTCATTAATGTTTCATGGCACTTTGCATACTCCTTTATTTTACAGTTGCTGGTGGACAGTGTGGCCACCCTCTAAGACGTAGGGTGGAGGCATAAGTTTGATGTTTATTCTCTAATGCCCCTTCATTAGAAAAGCAGGCTGTTTAACGTGGATTTGTGACTCTTTCCAAGATTACTATGTAGGTATGATTAAGAATAGAAACCTCAGTGCATCAAGTTAATATTTATAAAAGTGATTAGAACAGTGCTTAATAAGAAGTCAAATAATATTAGCCATTATTATTAGAATCGTCATCCATCTTTTCATCCATCCATAGAGCCAGTAAATATGGAGTGCGATTTACTAAGCACTGGGGCTTTGAGATGAAAGACAGAGCCTGCCATTAAGGAACAGTCCAAGGGGGAAGAAAGCAAAGCAGCCAACTACAGAGGGCACTGATCCCTTAAAAATAAAAGATGGAGTTAATTATCGAACATCTTAAGTGGTGTGTGCTTTCTAAGCCTTGAAGACAGAAGATATAACAAATAGAATTGAATGCATTTGTATTTATAACTTTTATACCAAATGAAAACTCAAATTAGGAGCTTATTAAACTGTGAATATAACTTGTAGCAAAATAAAGGGAAACTGTCTTTAGTATATAATGGTATCAATTACACTGTTAAGAAATTAGTAAGCATCTCATAGATTAATGATCAACGTATGTGACTAACCATTTGCTAAAGAGTGATCAACATGTCTAAACAAGAACAAAAACACTACAACTTAAACAGTAATCAGAAAAATATAAATTAAAACCATTATGAGCTAACTTTTCCTTTGTAGATTAGACACACATTTTAAAGACATTTTCATTGATAATGTGTGGTGAAATGGGCTAACTCATGAATTACCAACAGCAGTATAAATAGTACAATCCTTGAAAAAACAACTTAGTAATATGTGTAATACTGTATGGCCTGTTCTACAGCAATACTGTTATGTGTGGTGAAAGCGATGTGCATTTCCATTTCAGCCCTATTTAAGCAGGAGAAAATTGGAGTAATCTAAATGTTCATTTAGAAGTGGAGAATGATTAGGTAAGCAGTGATTCTATAAGGCATCTTTTAGAAGGGCGTTAGTAATATTATTCAATACCATGGAAATTGCCCATATAATATTAAATAAATAAAGCAGGATACAAAAATTATGTATGTAAAAATATAGGCATTAATAAAAAGAGAGGACATATATATTGTTTTTTTAAAAGTAGATAATCTTTTTAAAGATTTTTAAAGTCTTTATTGAATTTGTTACAATACTGCTTCTGTCTTATGTTTTGGATATTTGGCCGTGAGGCATATGGGATCTCAGCTCCCCAACCAGGGATCGAACCCGCACCCCCTGCATTGGAAGGCGAAGTCTTAACCATTGGACCACCAGGGAGGTCCCAAGAGGATATATTTTGCTATTGTATTGGGTTTGGGGGTAGCAGGTCTATAAGTGGCTTTTTTTGGTTTTTCCACATTTTACAAATTTTATTTAATTAGAATCTATTCATGAATATGTGTGTATGTAATCAATTTCATCACCAACTTAAAATTGATTAGGATTTTAAAATATTTACTAAATGACTTCACTTTGATTTTTCAGAATAGCTTGTAAATTAGATAGGGCTGGTAATATATTTTTCTTTTTAGAGATAAAGAGGGATTCATGACTTCCCAATATTAAAAATATTATGTTAGAAAATGTCTTAAGAATCTTTATACAAAAAAAGATGTAGAAAGAGAGGATTAAGTAAAAGTGGCTTTTCTAAGTTAGTTTCTATACATATTTTCTTAGAATATTCCAAGAATTTGGGGAGAGAGAGAGGGAAGGGCAGAAGGGAAAGTTCTGGAGGAAAATAAAAATATGCATGCATTTTTTTTCTTCAAGAGCAACTGAGTGCCAGAAAAGCAAACAAAACATTTACAAATTCTTAATACTATAGTAGGAGCTTTTGGTTCAAACAGGAAAAGGAGAGCCTTAAAGTTGGAATCAACTTATCAAGAAGGCATCTTTGGAGTTGACATTATGAATTAGAGTGTTTTTCTTGGCCTCTACACTCTTTTTACTATCTTCTCAGTTTCTGGCTGGGTTTGGTGTGTCATCATTCAATGCTAGATGCATCCCAGCCACACTACAGGGTGTAAACCCCACCCAACACTTTGTCCTTGAGAAAACACACACTTTAGGTCAGACAGACCTGGATTCCAGTCTGGATTCTGCCACTTCACCATTACAAGGTCTTGGGTGAATTATTCCAACTCTCTAAGCCTCAGTGTCCTTGTTTTCATACTAAAGGCGCCTTGTAAAGTGATTTGGTGGGATTAAATGAAACAACATAGGAAAAGATTTAGCAAAGCGTCCAACACATCATAAATGCTCAAACAATGTTTCTTTCCTAAATCAGCCACTGTCAGGGTGTTGTTTACTCTGCTCTTGGTTCTGAAAGGTGGATACAGTGTTCCTATATAATTCACTTTCTATCAGAGTCTTAGGAGTTTTAGCCAACTTATTAACTTTATTTTTAAAATAATTATACATGAAATAACATACTTGGCAAGTTATTAATACATTAGGTTGGAGCCTAGCATATATTTCATTAAAAGATATCTCAAATTTAGTGAATTATTTTGCCAAGAAATGATATGTAGTATTTGTTACAAACTTTGGGTAAAAATACTTGTTTTTCTAGAACATGAACACTTTATCAAGTTTGTAACAAATATTTAGCCCAATTTTACCTCATATGAGAAAAGATTACTTAAGTTGCCTAAAAATTGAAATAAATGTTCTTTCGTAAACATTCAAAATGATGTTTCAACAGACTTATTTATCATGACTAAAACATTGCTATTGTTATAATTTTAAAAGACTGAAGTATCGGTAATAATCTTCCCATAAAACACCAAGTAATTTTACTTCAGGCAAATAGTTAATTTTTTTCAATGTGGTTGTAAATCATCTAAACCATGAAAAAGGATACTAGAGGGTGGGCTAGAAATAACAAACTTAGACCAAAATTCTCCATGGGTCAATATTAGGAATAGAGAGCCTTTCTACTTTTAAAATACTCTGTTCTGTGGGTCTGTGGGTTCTGTGGGTCTCGGTATCACCAAGTATAAAGTTGAGGAATATCAGATTCTTTTCAACTAGAGGATGAACACTGAGCCTTCCATTTGATTTTTAACACAACGGCTCTGTTTATTATAACCGTTTGTTACCATAAAAGTATAAACTGAAAGGTAGCAATGATGGGTGAGCGTAATATATTACGTTAAATAAACTTGTCCCGTGCGCAGTGCAGGGAAAGCTCTGTTTACATTACAGTAAGCTGTTTTCTGCTGCATTTACAATTCTGCTGGGCAAGTAATTTAAGAGGGCTTATGACAGCTCAATTTAGTTTATCTGGTCAACCCCCCAAGACATTATTAGTATAATTTTAGCATATTTAACTCTATTTAGGTATTTAGTAATGCAATACCAACAAAGTTTTTTTTTTTTTTTTTTAAGGAAAGAATGTTTTAGCTTTATCATTTAGAAAAAAGAACAAAAGAAAATTACTGGGCCAAAACCTGAACAATACAATCCAACATCATCAAACTTGCAAAGAAGGTGAATATAAAGATCACTGTATGAGGCTGAGGGAGACTTGAAAAACGGAAGGATGTTTAACATATAAAAATAATTTTTCATACTCCTTCCCACAAGTTGATTCAGGTTTCAACTTTGGTTTGATCCCAGGGTAAAAATGGAGGAGTTGAAGGGAGGTGTGGAATTTGCAGATAGTTCTAAATTCTATTCTGTATTAAGTAGAATAGATACCAAGACAAGAAATTTACTTAATGACAGTGTTTTTTTCCCCAGACTTCATTTTCTCAGCTTTCTATTATTTAGGATGACTTGTCACTTTCTGCTCTGTGTGTGTGTGTGTGTGTGTGTGTGTGTGTGTGTGTGTGTGTGTGTGTGTGTGTGTAGTTGTAGCATAAAGAGGCAGGGCAGCAACGTGCAGCGGAAGGAGGCATGGGTTTGGGATTAGAGCACCCAAATTCAAGTCCCTGCTCAGCCATGTGTCAGGTAGGTGCCCACTTACAGTAAGTAAATTGTTGGAGGCTTAGTTAAGGCTCTCAAATTCTGGAAACTCAAAATTATATGAGAAATATGGGTTCCCTGTTCCTGTTAATCATATAGGGACCTTTGCAAGTTACACATTTGTGCCTTTCAAGCCACTGTTCTTTACCTTTCCCTCCAGCCGAATAGATCCCACTTCTCTTAAGCATCTCATGGCTCTGCATTTGCACATGCTGTTCCCTTTGTCAAGAATGCTTTTCCCCCTCCTCCTCCAGGTGAGAGTTTTATCATACTTCTGTGCCCATCTCAAATTCCCCCTCTACTCTAAAGCTTTTCTCTAAGGTACCTTTAGGTATCTCTTGTTTTAAAAATATATACTGCTTCCGACAGACTCATAGACATAGGAAACAAAATTATGGTTGCCAGAGGGGAGAGGGAGGGAAGGAGAGATGAATTAGGAGTATGGGATTAACAGGTACAAACTACTATACATAAAATGGATAAGCAACAAGGATTTACTGTATAGAACAGGAAATTATATTCAGTACCCTGTAACAACCTATAATGTGATATAATCTGAAAAATATGTAACTGAATTACTGTGTTGTACATCTGAAACTAACACAATATTGTAAGTCAATTTTATTTCAATTAAAAATATATATATATACTGCTTCTAAAATTAATATAAATACATTCTATAAAAATATAGAAATAAAAAGGTAAAAATATCAACCATAACTCCATGTATAGAGATAAATATCATTAGTATTTTAGTGTAGTTTCTTCCAATTTAAGTTTATGCAAACCCATTCTCCTCTTCCAAAAAGCAAGCAGTTACAACAACAAAATCAACTCAGGAACTGGTATGTATGTACTTCTGTATTCTGTTTTCCACTTAATATTAGATCATGTGCATTTTGAAAAACTTCAAGTATTCTTAGAAAACATTATTTTAATATTTTCATAATAGTCCATCACACAGGTAGAGCGTAATTAAGAGTTCCTCTCTTGTTGGCCATCGAGGCTATTTTACATATTTTGCTTTTATAAACAAAGCATTCTTGTGCACATCTAATACTATATCTGTGGGACAGATTCCTAGAAGAAGAATTCCTGGGCATGTGCATTTCTAATACTTTTGAAATATACTGCCAAATGGGCCCCTAGTGAGGTTGCATCATTTTTCACTTCTGCTAGCCTAGTGCAGTAGTGCCTGTTTTCACTGAGCTCTTCCTGCAAGGGCAGCACTCATCACACCGTATTTTAATGATTTATTACTTGTCTGTCTTGCTCCCTAGACTACATACTTCCAGGTGGCAGGAGCTGTATCTTGTTCATTTTGAATCCTAGGGTCTAGCGCAGAGCCTGCTCTGGAAAATAAGTGCCGAGTTAAAATCTACAGAATGAATTATACTTTACCACTTTTTTCTTTCTAATCTATTTGTCATGTATTTCTATAAGTTGATTCTTAATTGTTGATGATATTAAAAAAATATGAAATTCTGCCATTTCTGTCACTTCGTTGAACAACCCTGTCATTTCAGTATGTTAATTTTAGGACTGGCCTCGTTCTAGCCTATGACAGATTTCCTCTCTCACACAGTGTTAGCTGTGTAGAGGATAAATATGGTCATGAAAACTGAGTTTGTAGCTATCCCACTTTTGATTATGAGTGTTTAGAAAAAAATCATGAAGCTAGGTGTAAAAACATCTTTTAAAAAAGGATATAGACTTTCTTCACAATGCTTGGGAGTTCCTTGCTGCTGGTATAATTTTCCTAGGTTACTCAGGCTCGTAAATGCCCACAGTGGTAATATATTCATTTTGTATCATGTGGCATTACAAGATGTTGATAATTTATCTTTGGTTAGGTGTCTCTCCTTAAATCCTTTAATCATTCTTCTCAAGCCAGTATTGAGGTATTACTTATAAAATAGAACATTTGTGGATCTGATCCTAAGAATCACATTATAGTGGTGAAGTGATAGATGGAACGTGTCGGTGCTGAATGGCACTGTATATTATCAGCCCAGTAAGTGCTCAGCGAGTGGAGAAAGCACACCCTAGCCATCTGAATTTGAGGTAAAGCAGCCTATCTTTTATAATCCGGCAGAATTAAATTTGTAAGTTATACCGGACAATACCAATATTACTGCCAAGGATGCATATTGAGGTAAGAAGAGACTGTTAAGTCACGAACGTGGCCTCTCATGGTATTGAGAGCGCAGAATGGGGATTTGGATGCTGGCTTAGATGTGGCCGTGGGCAGTTTACCCCAGCTCTTGCGCCCTCCTTTCCTCCCGGCGTACCAAGGATAGGAATGGTACAGACTCACTTCACAGATGTCATGCAGACTAAACGAATTCAGCGCATGTGGAGCACTTTAAACAGTGCCTGGAACATATTTTTTTAATCAGATTTTCTAATGAATCAGGGTTGCAAACTTCAGTAAGATCTTTTTAATGATTTTAACCTGGTAGCCAATAAAAAAAAAAATCCAGCCAAGGGATGGGAAAAAATAAAATATAGTGTACAATGCAGTATTACTGAATGCAAAATATATGAATAAAGTAGTCAAAATGAACATAATACATAAAATATTTGATCTTGGTTTCCTAAATTCTATTGCCTTTTTAAATTGAATATTATATTTTAATATAACTTTTTAATTAGATTTTAGAAATAAAATTATTAACTGATTAAATGCCATATACTTAAAAATTAAAGAAAGTGTGAAATTTAAACAGACTAGCCTGTATTGTTATTACATTATGCAACATTCTTGCATAAATATACTTTCCGTAAAATAATATGCCCATCCTTTAAAAGATGGTGTTTATCCATTTCCCATAACTATGTAATACAAATTGATGCCCACATGTTATAAATCAAAGTCCCATTCTACCCAGATTTTGGGCACATGAAACAAAAATTCACAAGTTAAAATAATTGTGAATACATGTGTCTTAATTAGTTTTTAACCTGGGTTTGGATTCCATAAATGTAGCAGAAATCACTGGCCATTTATTCAAGCTAATCGGAATATGTTTCTTTAAAAAGTTTATATAGTTTATTATTAAACAGTTAACAGTACTCTCATTACCCAGCCACGAATAGCTACAGCAGTAAGTGACTGATGACAGTTCCACGGGGTTGCAACTAGAGTGAGAAAAAGACCAGGAATTCTAGAAATTAATTGCTTCATTAAGCCCAGATTTTAAAAACAGTTTCCTGTTTTAAAAAATCTCTGCCTGAAAAACCACTGAACTGCTGAATATGTTCCAGTATTTCCAGTATCAATTTTCACTGTAGCCCAGATATTTCACCAAGATGTAAGTTCACTGTAATAATGTTGGATCAATCAGAGTCTATTGCCTGATGTCAGCAAACAAAGAAATAATGGAAGTGTCAAAATGCATTACCCAAAGGGAGTATAAATTGTAAGAAAACTCTAGATTAATATCTGACAGTTATATTTGAAAAGAATGTCATTTCTATTCCAGAAAGCAGTGAAAGTTGGAAGGATGAAACAGATTCTTGATTTAGCCTTGCTTCTAATTGAACGATCCTGGGGAGGAGGATGGTAAGAGAGATGAGGAAGACAGGGGTTCTGCTCAGAAGCCCCTGAGTTCAAGCTCAGTATCCGGTCATGAAAGTAATTTAACTTCTCCATCTTATTTCAGCCCTACTTCCAAGAAATAAGAAAGAGGAAATCTTTTCGCTGTTAATCTTTCATTCCTACCTCACAGTGTTTATCAATATGAAAATAGAGCTAATTCAGAATAATAAGTGGAAATGACTTTGTTGCTACCCCATGTGTTGTAGCAAAAGCTAAGCTAAAATGCCTACTTTTAGAAACAGATTTCATTTTTTAATGTGGTTTCATCTAAATATATGCGAATGTCTACAGTAACAACCATGTTCTCGTTTTAAATGGCAGAGCTACATCTCTGTAGAGTTGTGCAAATTGTTGTGTGACCACATTTCATGTCATGTTAGAAACGAGATGTTGCCCACTTATATTTCCACACACTGAACACAGACACATTCCAAAATGAATGGACAAGGTTAGCTATTAAAAAAAGGATGCCCATAGATGTAAATAACACCTTCTACTAGACAAGACATTAATTATGCATCCTATTAGACAATCTTAGATACTGCAAAGATTCTGAAACAAAGTATTCTTATTCTCATGAGCAAATCTAACTATGTCAGTTCGGAAACAGGCACCAAAATGGATGCACCAGGGATTTCTTGGGGGAGGTGTCTGTGAAGGCTGAAGAGGAAGGGTTTGGGGCTAGGCAGGAGGACCTTCAAACCACAGTGCAGGGCTGGCATCTCTGAAGGGGGAGGGAAGTAATAGGATGGGAGGGTCTCAGACTACAGTGCAGTTTGGAGAAAAGCTCGGCCAGGTTGATAGGAACTGTCTCCGAGGCACAGAGATGGGCAGGAGTAGCATGATGCTAGTACCTGCCCTTGCTTGACCACTGGCTAGGAGTGCCTGGAGGGGGGACAGGGGTCCTGGGCCTGATGGAGGGCATGTGGCCTGCTGTGAGCACCACAGTGGATCAAAAAATACAGTAACTCCGGGCTGAGGCAACGACCCTTCCCAAAGCAGGTTCTATCAAAGGGAGCTCTGAGCAGGCAGTGTTGTGGCCACCTTAATGACTAATACGTAAAAGGTAAAAATTCATCTTTTACAAATGAGCGGCATTTGAAAGTTTATCTACCTCTGACCTGTTTTATTGTTCATAGATGTTTACATTTACTTTGTGGTTTGGCTTCTAAGTGTCAGCCGTCCTATTTCTGAGCTCCAGCAGTGAAGTAAGCAGCTTGCTACTGTTACTCCACAGGAATCCCCTGCTTGTTGCATCTTTGACGTTCGTATGATCCTTTCCGGGTTCTAACCAGGGCAGTCAGTGGGAGTTCGGATTCAGCCCTCCACCTGGCTTTCTTTGTATGATCTTCAGGAGGGTTACTGAACTTTTTAATCCTCAGTTTTCTCGACTTGTAAACTGGTAAGAATAAAATAAAAGATGGAAAGTGAGGGTTTAATGAGAGAA
Source organism: Balaenoptera musculus (assembly GCF_009873245.2). Lineage (NCBI taxonomy): Eukaryota > Metazoa > Chordata > Mammalia > Artiodactyla > Balaenopteridae > Balaenoptera > Balaenoptera musculus. Next base: position 76,638,332 of record NC_045800.1, on the reverse strand, counting down.
CACATATAAACCTCTTAATATGATGCTCGGCATGTGTTAATAAGCACCTTAAAACATTAGCAATTTTTATTGTGACTATAATTTTTGAGTATTCTCCTATTATCTATCCATTTCATACTCTTATACAGAAATATCTGGGTTACTGTATGTGTTATATTGCTTCCATTTGAGCTGAGGAGCTTTGCTTTGAAAGCTCCAACTGGGTCTTTCAACCTAATATTTAATAGAGAATAAGTGATGTCAGAGGTCCATAAAGTACCAAATTAGACCCGTGTCTAGTGCTGTAGATTTTAAATGTGACATTTTTCCTATTTGCAAGCAAAATGCAAGTTTCATGAAGTGTACTAAGCTTTCATACTTCTGAGAACAAAAATAAATGTCAAGGACCCTGAGGCTTATGGATAAAAGGAAGTGTGTTACCTGTCTGGATGGAGGCCAGGACACCTGCAGTTCAGAGACCTGGTTTACTGATCAAGAAATGATACACATTTTGTTACTTTTATTACTTTGTGAGAAATGCTCACCATAAAATGATAAACTGCTTGAGAATGCGCTTGATGGATAGTTTAAAAAGTAAAGGACTTCCCTGGTGGCGCAGTAGTTAAGACTCGGGTTCGAGCCCTGGGCCGGAAAGATCCCACATGCCGTGGAGCAACTAAGCCCGTGTGCCACAACTACTGAGCCTGCGTTCTAGATCCCACGAGCCACAACTACTGAGCCCACGTGCCGCAACTACTGAAGCCCACGTGCCTAGAGCCCCTGCCCCGCAACAAGAGAAGCCACCACAGTGAGAAGCCCGGGCACTGCAACGAAGAGTAGCCCCCGGTCACCTCAACTAGAGAAAGCCCACGCGCAGCAGCAAAGACCCAATGCAGCCAAGAATAAATAAATAACTTAATTAATTAAAAAGAAAGAGTAAAGTATTTTGAGAATTATAAACAGTGGGATTCAATACAGTATTGTGTGGACCCAAACCAAGTGATTTGTGAAACTGTTTTATCACTTGCCCCTGCCAGTGATAGAAATTGCTCCTCGTGTGAAAGTATAAATTTGTGGGTTTCAGTTGTGCTGCCCTTGTGTTTTGTCCAGGAAATTACATACCACAGAGATAGATGAGTATTAGTAGCTTGCATATAGTTGGGAGAAGAAAGAATAGAATATATAATCTAAGAAACTATATAAAGAAAGGGTAGAGGGCTTCCCTGGTGGCATAGTGGTTAAGAATTCGCCTGCCAATGCAGGGGACACGGGTTCGAGCCCTGGTCCGGGAAGATCCCACATGCCGCAGAGCAACTAAGCCTGAGCGCCACAACTACTGAGCCTGCACTCTAGAGCCCGTGAGCCACAACTACTGAAGCCTGTACGCTTAGAGCCCATGCTCTGCAACAAAAGAAGCCACCACAATGAGAAGCCCACGCACTGCAACTAAGAGTAGCCCCCGCTCGCCGCAACTAGAGAAAGCCCGCGCACAGCAACCAAGACCCAATGCAGCCAAAAATAAATAAATAAAATAAATAAATTTTTCAAAAAAATTAAAAAAAAAAAAAAGAAAAGGTAGAATATATAGTATGTTGAATAGTGATAAATCTATGGAGAAAAATAAAACTGAAATGAAGGCTTTGGTTTTGAGTGACAAGGGTTACCGTAAACTGTAACTGTTTTTCCAAAGGCCCATATTTTAAGGTACTGGCTGGGTTTAGGGATGTAGTATGTGGCTGGGAAGCAGAGCTAAATGCATGGTCTGGGTGATGTTGCGATGGTTCTTACTAAAAGAGCACTAACTGTGTGTCACACGCTTTTCAGGGACTTTACACATATTCATTTAGATTAATTCTCAGAGCAGCCCTATGAGGAAGGTACTTCTGTCTCCATTATACAGATGGAGAAATTGAGACACGGCATGGTTATATAACTTGGCTGAAGTCACGAAGTTAGTCAGTGGTGGAGTTGGATTCCAACCCACAGAGTCTGGCTCCAGAATATGTTCTGAAAAGGAAAATGTGCCTGGAAAAGAAGATCTGGCTCCTGTTTCTCCATTAGCTTGTAAGGAAGTGTAAGGAGTAAGTTATTAGGGAAGAATGGAAAGGTCAAAGAAAAAAATGGCTCAGGGAAGAAGTGGATCCATATATACTTTTTCTCCTCTGTTCTCTCTTGGACATGGGCTTCCAACTCCCATTTTCTTTCCATTGTAACTGAAGGGTTGATGTTACTGTGGAAATGCTCCAGGGTATTAAGAGAGCTGTACCATAATTCGTCTTTTCTGTGGTGAAAACCAATGAAATCACTTCGTATTAGGGGATGGGTTTGCCCAACACAGACCGTTTGAGAATGATTTGTAGCTGGGGAAGCTAGTGGTTGATTTCAACCCAAGGCTGCATATTGTATCGTCTTTTTTCTTCTTCATGAATGCTTTGGGCATTTATCCTCCATCTTTATATGTTATTGATCCTTGCAGCTAAGTAAAACATCTTTCCTTAACCTAAATTCCTTTACATCAAAAAAAAAAGATTCTATACACCTTTTCCCAAAAAAGATTTAAGGCAATTTTCAAAAATACTTCAAATATAACACAATAAAATGAGATGAAGGAGATAAGGAAAATAATGATAGGAAAAAAAAGCAGAACTGGGAATAAGTTAACATCAATTCATGTGTACTTAAAAGTGACGGGAAACAAATAGGATTATAGACTCCTGGTAATCAACACAAAAAGGAAAATATAAAGTAAAATGCTTCTTTGGGTTTGAAAAGATTAATAGAAGTGTAGTTATCTGTGTACCACAGAGAGAAACTTCTATAGTTCCTTATATAGAGATATTGTGTGAAGTAATGAGTATCATCCGTGATACTGATGGTAAATTAAAAAGTGTATACAAAAGATACATTGGACTGTTTCTTAAAATGACCTTTATTGAGGTCTATAACATAATATCCAAGAAAAATTCAGCCAAAACAGTTCTGCTAGGATCAAACATGACATGGTTCCCATGTGCATCTCCTGATTATTCTGGCTTGATTCAAGGATCAAATTTAGTGTGTTTGCAGAAGAAAGTTCAAGATTATATTCTCTGACAAATGCTTTAAATTTAGATATGATGTGCCAATAAAGAAGGACAGACTTATATGAGTTATAGGTTCTGATCATGTTTATTTTAAAAATTAAATGGTTGTTTTTCTTTTATTGTGTAATGAAAGCATTAGAATTTAGAAATTGTGTATGACTTCCTCTGAGAGGAGATGTAAACTGATGCATTTTCTGTTCAATATACATAGATGATAATGACGTTTGAGTCTCAGACCACCTCAGGGAGAAATAAAGATGACAGAAATTGCAAAAGCTTATGTTTATTTATTTATTTATTTATTTTTAAACAAATTACATTGTGGGAGAATTGGCTTCCTTTACACCTTCACGGTTCCTTTACATCTGTTTTTCTTCGGTGTATGTTTAATGAACATTCTACACAAGCAAACCTTAGAGAATGTGCTTGTCTCCATATATATTGATACAATGCATATATATATGTATGTGTATATGTATACACATATGTACATATGTGTATAAAAGTCCCTTGACAGATTGGGCTCTTCAGGTGGTGTTTCAGGTTGATTTACAATGTGGTTTCATCCAGCATGTGCAAACATAGACCCTTTCCCTTGGAAGGTCACTAATAACCGTTTTCTACCCTAATTCTCTCCCCACTTCCTACCGTGGCCTGTCGCCAGCATATCCCAACCCCTCCCAGCTCCTCTGGGGACATCTTTACCAGTTACAGGTTGCCTACTTTTCTTCACTGTTTCCCTTCCTACCAGGTCTTTCTATTTCACATTCTCAATTCCTTCCCCTTTTCAAAAGTAAATAAGTAAAATGACAGGAAAAACCAACCTTTTGTCAAGCCATCCTTGGGCCCCTCCGCCCCCAGATAATACCACGTCTATTCAAAGGTTAAGTAGAAATATTAATTTTTAAAATTATATTTGATTTAGCTATGAGCTGAGTTTCTGTTTCCTGCATCCATTTAACTAGTAAATAATTGTGAAATTTTTTTGGTCCTTTTCTCTGAAACATAAAATGCATAAGTGCTGAATTAAAGTGGAAAATGAGATTTAGGGGCATATACTAAATTTGAGAACTCAGGAGGCATTCCTTTTATTTTTCCACAAACAGTTTCCTCTGAGCAGAAGCGTTTACTGGTTTGTTATTGTTATTTTGTTTTTCACTGGGAAAATAAATGTATTTTGGGTTATGCAAGGTTAGTCATATTAACAAGAACCAGTTTTTGTTACCCAAAGTTTATTTGTTTCAAAAGTTGTGATTCTGAAAGCCCATTGTCATCAAAAGAAAAAAAAAAGTTTTTTGTATTTATGTTTGTTCCAGATCATAAATACTTCTGTTTTTATAATATAATGCATCCCAGGGATACAAAAAACAGTCAGCATTTCATTTTGTACATTCACACTTTTACAGCTGCTTGCAGGGTATGTGTAAAAATAATTGGACTACAAGTTCACTTTTCTGGCAGATTAGGATAACAACATAGATGATTGATATTAAACTACTCAGAAATGCTCTAATAGAGATAACTTTAAAATGTGTAAGATAAAGTCTTAGATTAACTTTATGTACATAGTGTGTTTGCAGCTAAAAATAATTTTATAAAGTTTTGAACTTATATCTCAAGTTTAGTTGACAACTATTTCTGCAGCTTTTTTCTTAATTACATTAACCTAAAGTTTTAAAATCCCATAGTGTGAACTAAACTTAGTTTGTACTTTTTATGGAATCCATTTTGGACATTTGGTATAACATTTCTTATACTTTGACAAAATTTTCTGATCACCATTCGGCAAATATATGACAAGAGGAAAAGAGAAAATTAATGAGTCATGATTCCTAGAAAAAGCAGTTTATTTTATGTAGCTAATATACATGACTACATTTTGATATTATTCCAGACTATGCATAATTACTTCATTAATTGAACAACATAGATGACCAAGTGGAGAATATTAACACCTTCGTGTAGTGGTTGTGGTGATGACATGAAATAATACTAAGCTCCTGGCACAGAGTCTTGTATGTAATAGAAAATGATAGTAACTAGTAAGCAAATAAATGAAGTGAATAAGTAAATAAATAACATCTGATTATATTAGTGTTGCAATGATATGAGACATTATTTTCAAACCAAGGAGAGAATTTTTTTCCACATATAAGCTAATTTTAGTAAATTTTCTTGGTGAGGTCTGAAAGCCTTCCAAGGCTTTCGTGACAGTATTCCATTCTGCCTCTCCTTATTCCTCCTTGCCCATTCCTTTGCTCTTTTCCTAGAAGAACTGCACTTCTCTGCCATCCCATTTGATGTTAGCAGCCTAGCTGACTTTTTGGAATCCAGGCTCTCCCAGTTCTGATCTATCACTGCCATATTCATTTTTCTTAAATAGTACTTTCACAAGACCTCTTCTCAGCAAGTAAATGTTCAGCTGTCTCCCATTTGGCCTTACAATTAGAATCTAAAAGCCAAAGTATCTTACCTTTCCACCTCTCATCAGCATGCGTTCTCTGTATTTGCTTGGTGTTTCTTCTTCCCGTGGTGGACTTTACTTCCCATTCCTGCCAACTCCTTATAGCCTCCACTGCCATGGGGGAACTTCTCCCCTTGTGTGGACAGTGCTCTTTTCTCATCCCCAAAGCCAATGTAACACTTGACTCTGCCATAATAGAAGTATACCTGCAGTTTCGTGTTTATTCTGGGTGTGATGGATTAAAGATGACCACAAATTATTTGACTTTCTTCCCATGGAGGTGTGATGTCTGTGTGCCCTTCCCTTGGCCATGGGCAGGCTCTGTGATGCTCTGACTGACACAATATGGCAGAGGGACACTCTGCCAATTTCCAGTCCTGGGCCTTAAGAGATGGGCAGCTTTGGCTGCTTTTCTCTTCCTAGAGCACTTGTTCCCCAAGCCTCCGTGTAGAAAGTCTGACTACCCTGAGGTGGTCCTGTTTCTTTTATGAAAGAAAGGACTGTAATGGGTTCCTGACTCTAACTTATGTTTTTTTTAATATACATATAAATTTATTTATTTTATTTATTTATTTTTGGTTGCATTGGGTCTTGTTGCTGTGTGCGGGCTTTCTCTAGTTGCGGCGAGCGGGGGCTACTCTTCGTTGCGGTGTGTCGTCTTCTCATTGCAGTGGCTTCTCTTGTTGTGGAGCCCGGGCTCTAGGGCACGCAGGCTTCAGTAGTTGTGTCGTGCAGGCTCAGTAGTTGTGGCACATGGGCTTAGTTGCTCCACAGCTTGTGGTATCTTCCCGACCCAGGGCTGGAACCCATGTCCCCTGAATTGGCAGGCGGATTCTTAACCACTGCACCACCAGGGAAGCCCTAACTTATGTTTTAATTTGAGACTTTCCCCAAAACAGTGGTCTCCAAAGTACAGTGTGAAAGACAATGTGTTTAGGTGTAAGAAGTAAATATTATAAATTGCATTGCTAAGTATTTTTGTTGAATATTTTAAAATTTCCATTGGGTGCATCATTTATATTTTAGTAATGTGTGATATGTAATACATGGTTTTGATTTATGTGTGAATATACATCTACTTGAGGTATAATATATATTTTAATGAAAAATTGCATTGTTAAAGTGTTCAAAGTTCCAGGAGTCTGTAAAAATAATCCTGGACCTCTGTGTGTATATGTACCTACCTGTGCTTCCTAGAAAAAGAGCAGTAATTAACTTCCGATGCAGAGTTACAAGTCCCTGAAATGTGGAGAACGCACGTATAAAAGAGAGGTGAGCCAAAGGCTCTCCTTGCAGATTTCCAGATCTATGCCTCTAATTTGATTTGTTCTCCCCAAATCAATTCCATTTCTTTAGTTGCCTACATAATTTCTCTACACGTTTCATAATAATACCAAAATGTAAAATGGAGATTTTATATTTTCTGAAATTTCTTTATTTATACAGCAAGCAAATCAATCTTGAACACCCATGGTAGCTACATAGCACTGGGCTAGGTGCCGATGCGGCAGAGATGTGGAAATTGTGGTCCCATCTCTCAGCTCACGGTCCGTTAGTGAAAGCTATGCTCTGGGTTCTCTAGAGAGGAGTGAGGTAACAAAGAGAACTTTCCAGGCTTGTGAGAAGGCGTAAGGGAAAGGAAAACTCTGGAAATGACCCAAGACACTTAGAGGCCAGTGAGCTGTCCATTCTGGTTACAGCATAGGATGTGTGTCCAGTAAAACTCAAACTGAAGTTGGAAGGATGAGACAGGAGTAGAGAGTCTTGAATGACAGGGTGAGGACCTTGACTATCCCTCCATAGGTCTGAGATGCAGCCCAGCAGATGGTTGAGCAAGATCCAGATGGAGGAGTGAAGGTGCTTTGCTTATCACTTTCCTGCTGTGGTGATTGTACTTTTGTTCGCCATTTGTGGCTTCTGTTCCACAGCCAAGCTAGGAGGTGTGCAAGGTTAAGGGTCATTTTTTTTGCTCTTCCGTGTCATTACAGCCACGTTGATGACCAGGTAGCTTAGATTCAGATGATGCTTAGTGGGACTACATAATTCCAAACCTTCAAATCTGAGTAGTGAAATGTATTTCTGAGAAGGAAGATTCTTCACTTCCAATTCATTAGTATGTAGCATTTATTATTTTAAATTATAAATTACACTTCTATTCCAATTTGGAAGACCATCTGCCATCTGAAAGACCCTATTGCCAGATAAGGTCACCATCACAGGTGCCAGGGGTTAGGACTTGGTCATACATTTCTGGGGACCACTATTCAATCCCTCACAAGGTGAACGGCACAGATAGAGCTTTCACCAAAAGCTCTAACTTTCACCAAAAATCCCATAATATGGACAGGATGATGATATTATCTGTAGTTAACAAATGAAGAAACTGGGTCCAAGAGGTTTCAATCAGCTTCTCATGGTCACTTCTCTGATTAAGTGCAGGACTAGGAATAAGGTTCAGATGTTTGGAATTCTATCCCTATGTTGTCTCTAGTTACTCTAACTATATTATAATCCTGGAGAAAGAGAAACTGAGGTTTTAAAATAATAAAGAAGCATTGTGCCATTGCCCTCTTTAAATAGGTGATACAGTATACTGAATTTTTTCCTCTGGTTATTTAGTATTTTTTCTTTAACAAGGTACAGTTGGCAATTAGGAAAGTGACCCTGTCACTTTAAGAACTCCATCCATGGGAGCTGCAGGCCTTGAAAATGCTTGTTTTTCTTTTATTTAAAAAAAAAAAAAATTCTCTGTGATGAACGAGTTCCAGAGATAGGCAAATGCATACAGGTTGTTGAGTTAAATGCCTTTAGAACTTGAGTAAGAAAACACAGACATTAAGAAAAAACATATCTGGGGTAAATTATTGCTGTGACATTGGGTATTCTATAAGCTTTACTTATTGACTTTATTTTAAAAAGCATAACACTTTTGCTGAGATAGTTTGAATCTTGAGTTAAAGGGAATTATGATGAATGTCATGCTCTTCTTTTGCTCAGGAGGTTAGATCAGTTCTATTTTAAGGATGACACTCGGGGAAATAAAGAAAATAAAACTGATCATTTTCTCCACCAATTTTCCCTACCCCCTCCCAACTTTATTCCAAGAAGAAAAGATGACAAAATGTGATCATTTGTCTCCTCACACTCTGAGGGTATTAAAGAGCTCTGAGTGGTAAAACAGATGGAATTATGCTAAAAACACATGGCCTCTTATAATTTTCTTCTTTAAAACGCTTCAAAACTTAGGCTTAGTAATGGAATAGGCTTTTCTCTTCTTGTGTAAGGCTTAAAGAAATCTCTGCTTCTCCCTATTCTGACTCACTGCTGTTTTCCCAGAGTGCATGTCCATTTTGGATTAGCAGTTGAGAAATGATGATTTAATAGACTCTCACTGCCACTTCTGAAGTGACCATGATTCCTAATTTTATTGAGAAGGGAAATAAAGTATAGCAGGTTATGAGAGTAATACTGAGTTTTCTCTGAAGCTTCAGAGTCTTCAGCTGTCTTTATCCTTAGAGTGTGTTTCTACCATTACATAAATGGTAAATATATTTTTTCTATAAATAATGACTCAGTAGCACTAATTTGAAAGTATAGTTTTTCAACAAAAATTAAGTTTGTTGAAGTTAATATCTGGCGTTATGTTTCTGGCAAAATGAGGGTGATAGTTGCCAGTCCTCTATGAATGAAATTTGCTGTTTTAGGAGGAAATGAAATTTGCTGCTTTGTTAGCTCCTAGAAACAGCAGTAAGATCTTTAAATTCTTTGCTTTAGATGGTACACTCAAGTATTTGGAACAATGCCATTTAATACTATTTAGCATTTGACATACTGAAAATAAAAACAGTGGAAATTGAAGGTCATTCCTATGACTCTGTCTTCAAATTTAGTGTCAAAAGTATGCTTTAAATGGTTAATGTGTAATAACTATGTAGTCTCATGTACAAAAAAACATTGAAAAGACTTAGTATGACCCTGTCACTTTGAGAACTCCATTCCTGGGAACTTCAATCACAGATTGCAAACTATGAAACTCAGGTACCTACTATGTGGATCCTTAGGTCCAATCTCTTAGCCAGATTAGGAAAGGTAGGACCAGAAGCCCAAGTAAAGCAGGAGACAACTGTACACAAGTCCAATAGATTCATTAGCAGACCATTATTACTAAACAATATCAACTTACTAATATGTTCCTACAGAAAGAAAAATTATACTGGGGTTATAAAAGCCAGAATTAATAAGGGAAAACCAGAGGTGGTTAACTCATATGAAAGGCAAGTGTAAAGAGAACTGTAAATTTGACTAGGAGTCAAAAGTCCTAGTTTTAATCTGTAATTGGCATCTATCCAACAGGGAAATCTGGGTAATTTATTCAACCTGGGTTTCAGGGTCTCCTCCTCTAAAACTAGCACTTACCACAGAATTGTTATGAAGGGTAAGATGATAACAGTGCATGTTGAAGTGTTTTGCACTTTCCTGACTCTTTTCACGTAGAATAGATCATACTTGTGTCTTTGTCTCCCTTCCTCTCATACCTTGTCCTTGCAGTTTATTCTATTCATTTGTTTCACATGTCTCTCTCTGTCTTTTAGACTGTCAGCTCATTAAGGTTTGTTTCTGAATCATCTTATCTCCAGCTTCTAGCACATTGAAAGTTCTTAATAAATGTGTCATTAACATTATTTTCCTAATCATTACTATCACATAAGATCTTCAAACTAACTTTAAATAAATAAATAAATTCGGGGTATGTTCTGGATACAAACCTTGAGCACTTTCTCACATTCCTTTCATGGCCTCCTTCTTTCCAAAAGCACCACCTGTTTCTGGGACTGTGTCCACCCCTGCCCTTGCCAAGTTTCCTGAACAGGCTGGAGTCTGCAGTGAAACCCCAGGACTGTGTGGCCCTTGCACCCCGCCCACTGAGCTCAATCTGTGCCATTCACCTTGTGAGGGATTGAATAGTGGTCCCCAGAAATGTATGACCAAGTCCTAACCCCTGGCACCTGTGATGGTGACCTTATTTGGCAATAGGGTCTTTCAGATGGCATTAAGGATCTTAAGATGATCTCTCTAAATCCCATAACTGGTATCCTTATAAAGGAGAGAAGAGGGCGATCTGAGATACAAAGACACAGATAAGAAACACGGGGAGAAAGTGATGTGAAGATGGAGGCAGAGGGTGGAGGGATACGGCAAGAGCTGCCGGCAGCCACCAAAAGCTAGGAGAGATCCACGGAAAAGATTCTCGCTCACAGCCTCCCCCGGGGACCAACCTTGTCAACACCTTGATTACTGAGTTTTGACCAACCGAAAACCGAAGCAACCAGCCAGAAAACATCCCTGTTCTTCCTTCCTTCCTTGGACTGTGCCATGATGTGGTTTCTTCTTGCACTCTTTCCAGGGAAGCCTCAATGTCTACCTGTCACACTTGCCAAGCTCCCTACATTATCTCTTCCCAGTTCATTGTGGAGGCCAGCACTATAATAACACCATATGGCATTGTTTCGTGTTTTCACAATTAGATATAAAGTCTATACATTTTTATAATCTCTTAAACAGTCCTAAGAAATGGGCGTCCATTCACTACACTGATATTACACTGATTATATGAGATAACTCAGTGACTCATTAATTGTACTTTGAAGAATTTCAAAATAACTTCTGCATTTATGAGACTAAATTTTAGTTGATATTTCATTGTTGCTGGACTCCCCCTTTTTTTTTTTTTTTTTTTTGTGTGTGTGTCAGAGTGGTGTCAGGAGCTCAGCTGAGCTGGGAGAGGGCTGAGCTGCCAAGTGTTGGAGTTGCCGGAATACTCCATTAAAGCACAAGCCCAAACTGAAAGAGTTAAACCTTTAATCACTTTCTGAGATGATGCAAGCAACAGGTTAGGGTGGGAGAAAGTGCTGACTCCCCCTCACCCATTTTCCCCTACGGAACGGTGCATTGGCCGGTGTCAGGTGGATCAGCCCAGATGGCTCACTGTGGAGCCAGCCCGGAACTATAGGCTCTGGCAGATTTATGGAGTGGGGAAGGGGAAGCAAAAGGGGTAAAGGAGTGGAAAAGTACTGGGTACTGAGTCAGAGTTGAGAAAGGTATCTTCAAGGTTTTGCTCTCCTCCCCCACATGAGGAAGTTTTGGCAAAGACTCTTGAAGAAAACGATTGCCCAAAGCCTCAGGTAAAGAGACCTAGGAATGAAGGCACCAGGGCTAGTTATGCAAAGCTGTGTAAGAGCAGGACCAGCCAGAGGGGGGAGGTGAGTCTTGACTGCAACTCCTTTCTTATAAATTGATAAAAGTTTACAACTTTATACCATATTTACATCAAAAAGTTAAATTTAAATAAATAATAAAAATAATACGTTGGTAATACTTCTATGCTATTGTATTTTGGGCTGTAAGCAGAGCCAGTGGTACTGCCTACTCACAAGAATAAAGTTAAACTATATTTTTACTTTTGTATTAGCTTTGGGGCACCAAAGTGCGACAGATATATACAATTAGGAGGAGGTTCTGTGAAGAACAACAAAACTGTTAGGAACATGGGATGATTTGTTTGCTAAGTAAAATTAAGTGGACAAAATCATGCGTCGTCTGGTTAAGGAGATACAATGGACCATCCGTGTTGTATCTGTGAAGGATATAACAAGTGAGAATGTGACATGAGGAAAATAAAAGCTATATTGTAAAAGAAGAAATTTAAATGTTAATAGTTATATTAATATCAACAGTGATAAACCATGTATGCATTGTGAAATGATCACCACAGTCTAGCCAATGAACACATCCATCACCTCAGATTACCATTTTCTTCCTCCCTCCTTCCCTCCTTCCCCCCTCACTCCCTCCCTCCTTCCCCTTCCCTCCCTTCCCCTCCCCTCCCCTCCCCTCCCCTCCCCTCCCCTCCATTCGTTCCTTCCTTTGCGGTGAGAGCACTTAACTGTCTTAGCAGATTTCAAGTTGATATGTGGACTCTAACATAATCAAACTCATGGAAGGAGGGATTAGTAGTTACCAGGGGCCGAGGGGAGTGAGAAATGGCAGATGTTAGTCAAGGGGTGCAAAACTTTAGTTATGTAGGATAAACTTACTTTTTAAAAAATGTTAATTACATTTTCAAATACTATGCTTAATAGGTTTTTCTTCAAACTCCAGATATCTTTTTAGGAGAAGTACCTCTAAATTGAAGGCAATCGTTCCCACTGTTAAGCTGAAAAAATATAGTAAATACCTTACCAAGCAATCAAAAAGTCTGGAAACACAGGGAAAATAGGATAATTTTCTAGGGCATGGAGGATATAGAAGGCTACTCAGAGGACAGGATGAATGATTTAGGTATTGGCAGAAGAATGGAAGATCAGTAGGAGTTAGACCCACAGACCATCCAGGGGAGGGCAATCTGAACTTCGGAAACAGGATGAACAAAGGTGCTGGGGTAAAGTACCATGGCAAACTCATGGAAGCCCAACTCCTAATTTTGTGTGACTTAAGCTCTGGTTAAAACAAAGCGAATAATAGATGAGGTTAGTGCTCCTTAGGTTAAAACCCTGACTCAACCACCTACTGCCTATATAAATAGAGCAAGTTATGTAATCTCTCTGTGACTCAGTTAACAACTCTGAAATTAAGGCAAGGCTAGCAGTGATCCCATAAAGGCATTAGGATTGGAACAGTTAATACATAGAGTACACTTAGATATGTGCCTGGGAAGTTGCCCCTTAAGAGTAAGATTTAGAAAATCATAAGAGACTGTTGTTACCACCCTAACAATGAGAACAACATAGATTTGCTACAAAATCATAGTTTTTAAAACTACCCAAGACCTAAGGAAGCAAAGAAACTTAAATGAACTGAAAATCCAGACAGTGATGAAAAGAGACACCCCCCCCCGCCCCACCCCCACTGCTCTCAGTCTTACAGAAGTAGCAAGAGAAAGAAGAAGTCTGCCATTGAGTGGGTAAGAAGAAACCAGCTAAATTTTAATGGACTTTTAACATGTGCATGAGCAGTCATGGGATGCTTTAGAATTCTGAGGAACAACAACTACAGGATGGGTCTATATCTACGCATCAACTCTCTCCAGTGGGCCTTCACTGATTATGTAGTGCCCTTGCAAGTATAAAACTGAGGGCATGGCTGGAAAGCTTATGGAAAATCTGAGAAAGCTGAGAAAAAAACTTTTTATAGAATTGTAGGCTTTCAATGAGTACAAAGCAGTGGAGGAGCAGGAGAGCTGAGAGAATCCTCTTAGAATCCTCTTGGAAACACTCCAGTCTTTACCAAGCACAAGTAATGGCTGCTTAACACTTTGAAAGGAGCGGGAATGCTGAGAACCATTCCCTTGAGGCTCTGCAGACGTTTATTGCAAGTTCTGCAGATGTTGTGTGAAGCTGGGGCAGGGCAGAAAGAGAGCAGTGAACCAGGACCAGGAGAGAAAGTGAATCCCCCAGTGAAAAAGTTTCTGGCAGGAAGGTTAACAAGGCAGGGAAAGATCATTCACAGTATGGAAACCACATGTCTTGTCTACAAGCAAAATTAAATATCTGAAGTCTTACTGGCATTAAGATCTCAAGTCCTATTGAGAGGGAAGTCCAGATTTTTCCCTCAGGGGTTAACTGAATCAAAGATGTCAAAAGCCCAAACAAAGCTCAAATTCAGAGAAGACTGACTCATCCCCACACTGGCAGTGTGACAGAAGAAGGAATGAACCCTTTCTGAAAGAATATGTTGTTCCCTTCAGTCTTGATTGTTCTTTGCACACTATATTCAGCATAAAATAAACAACAAAATGTTGAAGAAGCAAGAGAAGGTGGCTGACTGTCAAAAGAAGAACAGTCAATAGATATTAACCTAGAAATGGTACAGATGTTAGTATTATTAAAGAATTAAAATACCTGTTATAAATATTCCCAAAAATCTAGTAGAAAAGGTAGACAATGTGAATCAACCATGGAAATTCAGACTGTAAAAAAGAGACCATTTAAAAACCCAGTGAGAATGCTAAACTTGAAAAATATAAGATATGAAGAATTCATTCCATGGATTTAACAGCAGAATGGATACAGCATAAGAGGAAATCAGTGCATTTTAAGATAGATAATAGAAATTAACTAAAATATAACAAGGAAATAAAGACTGAAAAAAGTAACAGAATACCTGAGAACTGTGGGACAATATCAAACATTCTTCTGTTAGTGTAAGTGCAGTCCCTTTAGGAGAGGGGAAACACATGAGGCAGAAGAAACATTTGAATAAATAATGTCTTTTTTTCCAAAATTAAACAAAGACAGCAATCCACAAACCCAGTAAGTTTAGTAAACCCAAGCAAACTGAATACAAGGAAAACCATATGGATATGCAATATAGTCAGACTGCTGCAACCAAAGATAGGAGGGAAATCTTAAAACAGCCAGAGTAGAAGGTGCATGACCTACAGGAGAACGAAGATAAGAAGAACAGCTAACTTCTCGTCAGATACGATGGAGGCCAAAAAGATGATGGAATGTTTTCAGAGTGATGAGAAAATACCTGTCTACTTAGAATTCCACATCTAGAAATCAATATTGTTCAAACATGAGGACTCAATAAAACATTTCAGGCAGACAAAAACTAAGACACTTTGTTGACAGCTAATTTGCACTAAAGGAAATACTAAAAAAAAAAAAAAAAGATTTAGGCTGAAAGGTAATACCAGATGAAAACTCAGATCTGTAAAAAAGAATGAAGAACAACAAAAGAATGAAGATAAAACAAAGGGCTCTTTTTGGTGTATGTCTGTCTATCTGTTCTTATGTCATATATATTTATTTATCTGTAAAACTTAACTGTTCAGAGCTTATATATAGCAATGCACTGTGAGATGTATAGCACATGAGCAGCATCTCACAGTACTTAATACAATCTTACAAAAATAAGAGATATGATTTATTGAGTGCCTCCTGTGTGCCTGGTACCATTCTTTATACACATAGCTCAAGTTTATAGCCCTTATTTTATAGACTAGGAAACCAAGGCTCAGATAAGCGAAGTCACTTGCCTAACACCCTACAGCCTCTAAGTTGCAAAACAAAAATTTCAGCCCTTGTTCTCATATACTCCCAAACGGATGAACAAGGTTTTAACATTTTTTGTATGAATAGGAGACTGAAAATAACTCGATTCTATCCATAGGAAACTTTAATAAATTATTGTGTTTCCATTTGGTGGAATATTATGCAGCTGTTAGAGTCAGAGATCTAAGTGGGCTGACCTAGAGCAATATCCATGACATCATTTTAAGTGGAAAAAGTCCAGATTGAATATAATGAGAATAGTGTATTTATGTATGTGTGTATGTATATGTGTATACATATATAATATAAATATGCATATTTTGATGCTTTTATGCACACACACTCAATACATATACACATAGAGAGAGACCAGCTCTTAACAATACATAAGAACTGCTAAGAGGTTTTGAATCTAAGGAGAAGTGCTTTAGAACTTGAGGGTCAGGATTGAAAGAGAGACCTGCTTTTTTACAGCACTCACTTTTGGTGTTTTTAAATTTTTTACTACATACTAGGATTTTTTTAAAAAGCCTAGTTTTTAAATAAATAGGTGTTTTGCTCATTTCACTACACTAAATTAATGGAGGACTCACACATAAGCTTATTAGGGGCAGAGGCCATTATTTCTTTCCTTTTTACCCAGCTTAATGTGCTGGTATATAGGCATTAATATTCATTGACCTTAAATTGAAAGGGTGTTGGTAACATTAAATAGTAAAATTTCTTTTAAATACTGGTATAGGGCCTCCCTGGTGGTGCAGTGGTTAAGAATCTGCCTGCCAATGCAGGGGACACGGGTTTGAGCCCTGGTCTGGGAAGGTCCCACATGCCACAGAGCAACTCAGCCCTTGCGCCACAACTACTGAGCCTGCTCTCTGGAGCCTGTGCACCACAACTACTGAGCCCACGTGCCACAACTACTGAAGCCCGTGTGCTACAACTACTGAAGCCCGTGTGCCTAGAGCCCGTGCTCTGCAACAACAGAAGCCACCGCAATGAGAAGCCCGTGCACCGCAACGAAGAGTAGCCCCCGCTCATTGCAACTAGAGAAAGCCCACGCACAGCAACGAAGACCCAACGCAGCCAAAAAATAATAATAATAATAAATAAATAAATAAATTCTGGTGTAAGAGACAAACACAGAAATAAATAGGACTGTTTACAATAATACATAATGCAGGAGGTAATATTTGAACAGATGCTAAATGGGTAGTGTTTTGGGGGCTGAGCTATGAAATATATCACTTTAGGCAAGAATGATACACAGATGGGGAGGCAGAAAAGTGTAGATATGTGTTGGTGAAATGGAGTCTTTTTTGGGGAAATGATGAGCTGATGAAGGTAGGTTGGTGCCCTATGTGGAGTGAAGGGGGTTCCACTGATGGGTTTTGAACAGGGTGTCCCTCAGACTTAAGAGTATTTCAGAAAGATTAATCAGCAAGGTGTTCTTTCTGTGAAGCAAAGTTTTAAGTCAGTCCTCTTTGCCATTATAAGGACTCTCTTCATTTTCTCTTCTCCTTTCCTACTCTTCCAGCCACCCCTCCCATGTTTTGGCTCCACTTCCTTTTCCTCTGCTCTCTTTTTCTGGCACTTCTTCCCCTGCCTGGGCATGGCAGTGACGGCCCAGTGACACCCTCCTGCTTTTCTGAGCTGCTCTGCTTACTCATAGAACCAGTATTCTCTCACACCACTGTTGAATATATCATTTCTTTTTTTTTTTTCCATTTCTCTTTTCTGCATGTCTTTTTTTTTTAACTTCTGTCCACATGGACATGAAACTGTGGTGGGAAACAGTATGGATCTTTCAAGGAGAAATACCCCCACAGGACTTGAAGCCAAAAAAAAGGGACAGTTTTCATATTTCTGCTCCACAGAGTAGCAGGTTGGAGCTTGGAGTAGCACATAACCCTACCAGACTACAGTTTCTTTTCTCTGCAAAAAAAAAGATAACGTTTTTTGCCTAGAATACCTTTCTCGTCCCCACTCTGCCCAGCGCCCTCAGTTCACCTGGCTAACCCATGCTCATCCTTCACTTCTCAGAATGGATTCACTTCCTCTAGGGAGGCTTCCCTGACATCTCACACCCAGGTTGCATCTACACAACCCTGAACTATACATTTCTGTTATTACACTGAGGTGCAATTGCCTGTTTGTCTGAATTCTCCACTGAGCTATAAATTTCATTCAGTTTTGTTTCATATCTGTCATATTCATCTTTTATGACCACTTCCTAGCTTAGTTGCTGGAATTTAGTAGACTCTCAGCAAATATTTGTTAAATGAATGAATGAATAATATGATATAAAAATATAGCGAGGTATTTCCTTATTGTTTGCTTGAAACTAAATTCCTCAGAACTTTTTTCATGTCTAGCATTTCTTGTATTCATGCAATTGTAAAACATTGCTTTTTCCCCCAGAAGACACTACATTATATCTGTGCTGATTTCATAATCATGTTTGTAAGAGGCACTATTTGAATCAAATGAACTCTTTAGTTTTGGTTTATTGCCTTCTGAAAGTAAATTTGAGAGGGGTAAGGAGAATATTTTGAGGATACTAGTGTGAACTTAGCAATAATTAATAGATTTGTTAAAGTGTTTGAAAAGACTACTTCACAGAAAGTCAGTATTACAGGTCTTCCTGATATTACATGTCTGTTCTACGTCTTTTACATTCTAATTATTCTAACCTTTATTATACAGGAAGGCATTAAGGATTTGCTGACTAAAATGAGGCTTAAGAATATTGCACCAGTAGAAAAATGCTCCTTTCCAGAAGCTGTTAAGAAGCTCTCACTGTCATAAGCTCTCATTGTATTTCTAATCTGCTCTTCTGTGCTTCTGTAAAATTAACTAATCATACCCTGCTTGGGTTCCCAGTTGTGGTCTTCCATATCCTGCACACCACCCTAAAAGAGGCCGTTCACTGTTGGACTTCCCAATCAGATGGAGCCCAAGTAGTTGAATATGGTCGCCCCGCAAAAGAGTGCATGGGGGAGGCACAAACTTGGGTTCGCAGGAGCAAATGGGAGTGGTTTGCCCTCCTTTTGCAAAGCTTCTTCAGCTGGGAAGTCGTTTTTGACAAGATGCTTTGTCACATGCTTGACATCTTTTTTCTTTTTTTTAATGAGGGAGTGACTGGAAGATAATTTAATCTGAAATGCTGACACCTACGTAGCTACAGATTAATGGGATACTGTCTGAAAACTTATTTCAGCACCTCAGAGACAGAGTCTACATAAACAGAAGATGGTATGAATAAAGTAGTGGCACATCATGCCCCTTTCTTGGCTATTTAACTAGGCTGTGGGTAAACCATTGCCCTTGCTTTGTGTCTACCCTCACATTGGCTGAAGAGATAATTTGGTATCACAGCAAACGTGGACCTTATAAGACCAGGATATTGCCTACTTCTAACACAGTTATTAATTTAGCGACCTTTCTTTTGGATGCTTATTTTATACAGGAAGGAAAACAATAATTCCACTGCAGTGGACGTTGTTGAATCACGTAAGATTATTAACAAAATGTGTAGTCTTCTCAGCTTTGAAACATCCCTTCAGGATCTCCAAAAGATCTTTATTTTTAAAGTGTTTCTAGGATCTCATTCCGGCAATAACAACACAGTTATAAGCATGGAAGGAAGTCAGACATGGGGACGGGGGCAGGAGTGGATGTGTTGTAAGGGCTAGGCATCCTGCCTTGACCGAGGCAGTGACATGGTGTGAAGCTCACAGTGTGACGCTTAGACCCTCAGGTTGCTGTGTTCTGAGAAAGCAAAGTTAAGATCTAAAAGGAATCTTATGACAAAACCTTCTGTAAAATAAAACCTCATATAAGAGAAAATAATGTAAGTGAACTCCAATGCATACATTTTCATAAACCTGTATGTTCACCTGTCCGATCTTGCTGGGAAGGGGAAGGTAGTGCACAACTCCATTATGGCAATCTTGAGGTCAAGTTGATTTTGGCTAAACATTTCCCCGTTCATTATGACATAAGGTCATAATTAATATTCTGAAATGGAGCATTATTAATTTTTATCTAGTGTGTTTATCTATTTTATCCCGCTATGAAAACGTTACTTTATGGACAAATTTCATTATCTTAGGATGCCTGGGAACCCAGCTATCACCTGTGTCTTCGCTGTGTCTCAGATTCATAGGATTAGGGCACAAAGCTTACCTGTCCACAGGAGTCACAGAGCAGGCCAGGAGTTTGCTGTTAAATGGGCAAGGCTAGTCTTTTCATTCTCGGACCATATGCCACCTCCCATCTCTTTTCTGAAACGTGCACCAATCTTGATCTGCCTTTTCCTTCTCTCTTTTGGTAAGAGATGTGGGAATAGAAAAGTATATCTCCACTAGGGAAAGATATAAATTCCAGCTCAATGATAAATTGCAAATGAGACTTGGCCTCAGCGTTGGGAAGCATCAGGGGATGGCGGGGCTGTGGCCCCCTGGGGACCCATCCCGTCCTGAGCAAGACTCCCTACATAACTCCTACTTGTCGCGCCATGCATGATCAGGGCACAGTGTGGACCAATTTCCCGATTATTTCAAGAGAAAGCAGGTATTAGGTTTTCATTTGAAAACTTCTTGATTTTAAAAGATTGCTCCCAAAAGCATGTATGTCACCTGTGAAGTTTCCTTACTAAGATCCTTGACCACAGACTGTAGCCCTGCATTTGCAGATGTGAGATGGACATTTTCACTGAGCAGTCTTTGCTTTCACCTCGAGTTTGGTTTCACTAATGCTGAAGTGACTACCTCCTGTTAAAGCTAGAAAATTTGCTCCTCTGCTTAATATTTTATTTCAGTTAATGACCCCAGCCCCTCCCCAGTGCTCCTTTTAATGTTATTTTTAAGTTCCTCAGTACTGTTAGGCAAAGTCTATATATTTTTCTTCATAATCCTCTCAAAATTCTCTTTCCCTTTTCATCTCCACTAAGCACCTACTCGGGTTATCATCGTTAACTTATTCCTGAACAACTGCAATAACTTGGCTGCTTTTCTTCATTCAAGGAGAGAAATGTATTAGTCTGTGGGTGTTGAACATTGTGTGATGTGCTTGGGACACAACGCTGAATAAGCCACATTCCTTGACTGCTGCGATGGTTCTCATTCAGCTGTCTTTTTTTTTTTTTGCGAAATCTCCTGTACAGACATCAGGTGTATCTTTCTTAGTTTCTATATTGATCATGCCCCACCTTCTAGAATATCTATAAATCCCTCCTGCTACCAAATGGATTCTACACTGCTTAGAGTTGAAGGCTTTTCTTAGTCTAGCTGTGGTCTGCCCTGTATTCCAGGCTTCATTTATCACAGTGCCTTCTGCGGACATGACAGTCTTGTATCTTAACTCCCAGCTTACTTCTCCACAAACCCCATCTGCTCTCCATCCTGTTACCCTCCAACTGTCCCCCACAAACAATGGAAAATATCTAGTTCTTTTCTATCTATGGGAACTTGATCATGACATGGTTTAGAACAAGCGTTGGCAAACTTTTTCTATAAAGGATCAGAGGGTAAATACTTAGGGCTTTGCAGCCCATATGGTTTCTGTTGAAACTACTAGCTCTGTAGTTGTAGCCTGAAACCAGCCAGAGAATATGTAAAGGAAAAAGCATGTTCCAGTAAAACTTTATTTACAAAACAGATGGCTGACAGGCTGTAGCTTACTGACTCCTGACTTAGAATGTCCTCCTCTATGTCTGTGTTCCCGAATTTTCTGTTCTCTGATGCTTTCTCATCGTCACCATCAGAAAGGAATTCTTGTTTTGATTTGTGGCACTCACCTCTATCATATCTACTGTAACAAAGTGGTTACCTCCTCAGCAAGATGGCAGATTCCTGGGTGACAGGGTCAAGTGTCATTCTTCTTTATATCTCCTGTATTCAGTGTTGAGTGAATGAAAATATGAAGACATGAAAATTATATAATGTAATAAATCAGCATTACCTCAATAAAAAATAGATCTAAAATTTTAGAAATAAACATTTGCTCTTTTTCACTGAAATTTCTGGATTTTGACATGTATCACAATTCCAAATGTTTAGATAGAACTTAGTGAAAAAAAGCAGTAAAAACCAATGCAGGGAAGACCAAATTCTTGTTATAGTTATACTACTCTTTCTTCCTTTCAAATATGGAAACCAAAGAAAAATTGAAACCATACATGTGTTGAATTTTGTAGCATCAGTCAACTCCAATTAAGTGTAAGAAAAAGGCTCTCATTTAAAACATTAAAGTATGATATAAAGACAAAGCTATTTTCTATGTTTTTTGTGCATGATAGTTTAGGTGAAGAACATTCAAAATCTCAATTAAAATCTCATTAGCCTTTCAAATTAACTATAAAATTATCATTAATAGTATCTGTGATAAGCCTGAAAATCTCAGTGAAAACAAATTTTAAAAAAGAAGAGAATTTAGTAAAGTGTCTAATTTTTAAAAGTATTGTAGGAAACTTAGTATAAACTTTTTTTTCATAAATACAACAAATACTTAGATTTTGGAAGAAGAGCCCTCATGTATCAATAAATAAAAGTATGTGCCAATCAATCAATAAGCCCCCTCATGTATCAATCAATAAATATTATCAATATCAATAAAAAGGATAACATATCTGGGAAGAAATTCAGTAATAAATACCTAGGAACCACATGAAAAACTTTAAACCTCCACTATTGGCATAAAAGAATGACTGAATACATGGAAACACGTGGCATGATTTTAGATGGGAAGATTTGGTATCGTGAAAATATCAAGTCTCCATAAATTAATCTATAACTACATTGCATTCCCAATCAAAATAACAAAGTACTATTTTAGGAATACTTACAAAGATGCTAGAAAGATAAACCTAAGATAATATCAAATTTATCAATCATATCAAATTTATAAATCTTAATCTATAAAGGAAAAATATTTTTCCTTTCAAAAAATCCATACTACTAAATATACAAAGTCAAATGACAAACATGCTTGTATAATAGTTGCAAAAACAATAAGAACAACAACAGGTAGACAAAAGAGAAATATCCTTAAAATACAAAGAGAGGAATACAAACCACGAAATAGAAAATTAAGCGTAGAGCAACTCACAGTTAAAGAAATTTGAATAAGTAGACAGTAACCATATGGGAATAAAGCTCAGCCTCATTACTAAGTAAAGAAATGTACATTAAAATGAGGTACTTTTTTTAACTACCAGATTGGCAAAGATTAAAAGGTTTGTTAATTCTCAGTATAGTAAGGGTATCGGTAAACGGGCACTCTTCACAGCCTCTTGATTGAGAGTGTAAATCGGTATAGAGCTGTTGATAGGCAGTTTGGCTAACTTTCAAATGTGAAATGCACATCTCCTTCAACTCTTCTCAAGAGTCAAATTCCCCCCTTAGGAAGATTTCCTAGTTGTGTAATTTTGAAAGGTGTTATTGAAATTAGAGTGGTTACACCTAAATGTTCATTAATAGGAGACCCACTGAATTATGGTAAATCAGTATTTTGGACTACTAAGTAGTTATTAAAATGAATTAGACAGTTTTGTAGATATTGATATAGGACAGTCTTCAAAATATAGAGGGAAGAAAGCAAGATGTAGACTGTTCTATGCATGTTACAGTTTCTTCTATATAAGTTGTTTTTTTTAAATTTTTTTTTAATTTTTATGGCTGTGTTGGGTCTTCATTTCTGTGCAAGGGCTTTCTCTAGTTGTGGCAAGCGGGGGCCACTCTTCATCGTGGTGCGCGGGCCTCTCACTATCACGGCCTCTCTTGTTGCGGAGCACAGGCTCCAGACGCGCAGGCTCAGTAATTGTGGCTCACGGGCCCAGCTGCTCCATGGCATGTGGGATCTTCCCAGACCAGGGCTCGAACCCATGTCCCCTTCATTGGCAGGCAGATTCTCAACCACTGCGCCACCAGGGAAGCCCTATATAAGTTGTTTTGCACTTGATATGCATAAAAATTTCAGAAGAGTTGGTAAGAAATTAGTGTCTGTAGCATAGTGTTATAGTAGGTCAGGAGATGGTGTGGAAATTGATTTTAGATATATCAAAATTTATATCTATTTTCAATTTAATCATATTCTATTTTTGTAGCAATAGTCTTGTTGCAAATAAAGATTATCAAGCTTTGCCTAGATACTTTGCACTAGAGAAAGGCAGGATGCAATTTTTGAGTATGAAAAATACTTAGTAGGTTAGTTAACAACACAGCTTCTCATACTAAGTATCACTTATATCACTGTAATGAATGTAATCTAAACCTTAATATATTTTCGGGACCTCCTGCCTCATAGCTGGGTATGGCAAGAATCACAGTTGAATTTGTTAAACTTTGTTTTTTCTCTACTCCTGATTTCCTGGAAGGTATTTTTGCCCAAACGCACTTGGTCTCAGTATACTCTCTCACTCTTTCCTCTACCCCGCCCCCGGGAAAGTGAGTTAGCAGAAATGTGGGCAGAATAACCTGGTGGGATGTTTGCTGCTCTGGGCCAGGCTGTGAGCTGAGGGGGTAAAGCCCCTGCCTTGGCAGAGGGGGCCTGCCCAGTCCAGAGCTGTCAGCAACAAGGTACGTGAAGTCAACCTCAATCAGCCTGTTCTCCAGGACAAATTTTATCAGGGGGATGAAGGCCTCTGCATTCTGACTCTTTGGTCTTACTGTTCGTTTGTCCAAAACTCATCTGAGAAGACAGATGGTACTTATTGAGTCTCCTCAAAACTCCATTGTTATACTATTCAGGAACTGAAATAGTCCTGAGAACTCACCATTGCGAGCCTCTCAGTGTATAGGTGAAGAAACTGAGGTTCAAAACAATGAAGAAACTTGTACAGTTTGAGACAGTAGCTGAACTGAAACTAAGGCACAGATTTAGTTCTCTTCCAGTAATTAAAAGAGTTTGCAAGGAACCACTAATATTAAAAACAAAAGACTCTTAGGAATTGTGTTTCATGTAATTAAATATTAGAAATCTACAACTGATGGACTTATACATTGCTGATGTATTAATGGTTTTTATGTAGTCTCATGCAAGATGACCAATACAGTTTCTCAGTAAGACATCTGGATCCACCTGAAAGATCCCCAGTTACTATTTGGAGAACTGTGTTTTTGTTGCTAAACTAGACACAATAGGTCAGGCTTTACTTGGCAGGTTATTACCTTGAACCACAACCCAATTATTACATGGGTTTTACAAAAAATCCTGTCCATCCTGTACTGAAAATATCTCAGCTAAATTAATCTCTGTGGGAAGTTGCTCTTACCACATATTTATAAGCTGGACATTTATTTATAGTTGAAGTTTCTTGAAAACTTTGTTTAAAAAATGTAGCTTTAAAAATTATTTGGATAGACTGCCAAACACACAGTAGGGATTTGAAAAGCAGTAAGGCTAATAAGAGTTTTGTATTTAGTTAATAGGTTCCTACTGAGCAGAAGATTAAAATCACCAACTTGCAATGTGATTTAACTCTAAAGTCAACTAATCCAGGTTCTGCCATTTAATAGTGTCCAGTAGGGTCCTTAAATACAGACTGTATACTAACGATAAAAACACTAGTTCAGCCTGGCTGAATTCATGTTATGTTCACTTCAGTAGACTATTAACCTGATATTGAACATATATATGTGGATATTTTCACATATGACACCTAAATAGGTTACCAAAAATATTTGCATATTTTCAGATTTTTACTTCATCTCCTCCCTAGGGAAAGTGTTTCTTCCAAGCAGATACAAATAATTTCTTTGCCCCCGGGTCTTCTTTTTCAATCATCTTGATATTAAAGCATTCATTGCCATTTTTCACTATTCCATTTTCCGTGTCTGTCTGGACTGGGGCAGTCAGTTCCTCATATCACAGCTTCTATTCTAATGAAATACAAAATTCTTAGTGGCTCTACTTGCAGTTTTGCAAAATTCACATAATAGGTCCAGGACTCAGCAGTATTTATGTTGCTTCATGTATTGTTACTGAGTTTGTCTGCCAACTGTGATACAAGAAGGAGGGTTACATCAGTGTCCTTAGAATTAAACTCATTGGAATCCATGTAGATATTTGGGTTTTCTGTGCATTAAACCATCAGTTCTTAGACAAAAGCCAAGACCAAGAGAGCAGCTCAAGAAACAGGCAGGCAGTGGACTTTACCCCTATCTCTCTTCCCTCTAATTTACCTTCCTTTTAGCTGAAGCCCTCCTTAACCACTCCCTCCAGTGTGCAAATTTGACTGTTTTCTGTGAACCACCTGTTCCTTCCCACCTCTGAAATACTTCTGTTTATCCTGAGCTGGTCTGTGGTAGGACTAACATTCTCTGTGGTCACAGTGGAATGGGGGGTTAGTGCTGCCTAAGTAGCAGACAGGTCCCACTTGGGAGTCAACCTTACCTCCCTTTGAATCCAGTTCCGCCCTTTGCCAGTTGTGAGCCCTCAGACTAGTCACACGCAGCTTCAGATCCCTCGTGTGTAGAATGGGGATGATAGTAATAATTGCTGTTGCAGAATACTGAAGAATCAATCAACGAATCCATGTAAAGTCCCCAGCGCATAGCAAACACTCAGTGAGTGTTAGCTATTGTTGTTAATGATGACTGTGCCGCTGCTCTTGTTTTTGTTCATTCCTGCACACCCTGTCTTGGATTTCCCTTCTCCTACCCAAATTCAACCAATAAGATAACTAGGATTACAAGGGCAAAGGGGTAGAGAGTGTATCTGCTATTATTGGCTTGTCAGAGGGACCAGGGGTCCTGGAGCCATATTTCCTGCTACTGCAAGTGCCTAATTCTGTGCTGTGCTGGAACCTAAGGACATTCATCATCTTTCATGCATTCTCTAAAATGATGCCTCCACCACGCCTTATTTTCTTATGTCTCTCTGTATTTCACTTTTTCTTGGGGATGTAGATGCAGAAATCATTCAAGGCACAAACCAGATGAAAATAGCATAATGGTGTCATCTGAGGGTAGGCTAGCAGGAACTGGCCTTCCACAGTACAGATACTATTATTTCCATTCTATGTGTTAGAATTCCAAGGCTTGGAGAGGCTGAACCAATTATCTACATTCAAATTACAGCCCTACACTTGCTAGTTTTATGAGTTTATTTTTATCTTACTAAGCCTGTTTCTTTCTTTGTAAAATATGTATAATATCTACCATGCAGATTATTTTAGAGATTGAAGAAGATAGTATCTGAATAATGGCTGACATAATCTATCATATATTATCTATGTATATATGTATATACACATATATACATATATAACATATGGGGATAATAAATATTTTTCCTGCAATGATAACTCTTGTCTCTTTTTTCTCCAGATTTTACTACAAATTAATTTTAATCAGCTCCTTGTATTGATACTTACAATTATCCAACACAGGTGATGCTTAACATCACACAGTTTTTATGTGTGAACCATAATTACACACTCTGAAGTTTTGTTTAAATTTTATTTTATTTATTTTTTATTTTTTATTTTTTTTAAATTTTAATTTTTTAACCTTCTGCAATCAGCGTCCTTTTTTTTAGCAGACTATTGCAGATTATTGAGATATAGTTTATTCACATGTTCAGCTTTACAAGACAGTACAGATTGTTTTTCAGAGTGGGTTAAATCAGTTCACACCCACACACAGGGCATACAATTTCCATGAATACACATTCTCAACAATAACTTTTGTTGTTTGATGTGTTTTTTAAAAACCCGTTTCACAGGTGTAAAATACCATTTCATTATGATCTTTGAGTCAGGGTTTTGTTTTGATGAATCCCTGATGTTCTCTGCTGAAGAAAAGCTACTACTGAATCCATTCTGTCTGCCTCACCATTGCTTTTGAAAATCCACTTTCCCTGGCCAGTCCTCTTATCTGTATGTGTACGTACATTTGCTAAACTCGACCTCTTATGCTTTTAGTGAGGAGTATTTTGGTTTGGGTGTATGCTAAAATACCTAGGCAAACCCAGAAAGCAGTTGCATTGAAGTTCCCAAATATGGCCTATTGAAAATAGTAACCAGGATCTTGTTTTTGGAGAGTAAATTTAGAGAGAAATGTTATTCCAAGGAATGTGAAACGGTGATAACTTTTGGGAAGATCGTTGGTGATGACGATGAGGGTCAATCTGGTCATTCCTTTTATGCTTTGGAATAGGGGCTCAAGGCCCTGCTTTTGCAATTACTTTTCGTTTTATCCAGTGTTCTCTAGGGATTGTAAAAAGACTGATTAATATACATTCCAGTTAAACAGACTTTGGAAAAAATATGTCAACAAATACATTATTAAGTAGTGTTCCATGTGGTAGTAATAATGGCAAATAGTGAGTGAGCAGGGCAGCACCAGAGACCGTCACTAAGCCCTGCAACACACTGAGGGTGTCGGTTGAATGTCTATTTGTGCTTCTTTCATTGTCTTAGTACTTTGCTTGTTCATGAACTATTTCCCCAACCCATTACTTGGATGAGAAAGAAGTAGATCACAGTGTTGTTCCGAGGTCTTCCTTTCCTTATCTGGAAGTTGCTGTCTTTAAAGAATAATGGAAAGTGGAGAGACTCTGTAAGTCTGTGATACTCTATAATACTCGCTTTTTGTCCTTGCTTCCTTTTTCCTGAGGTGATAGGAGAGAGGTAAAATGGCAGTATGAGTGAGGCCAGGGCAAAGTAATGGTGATGGACCTAGCAAGGAATGAGGCCATTGCCAATGCTTTGAGAAAATCGGGAGGAGAAACTGGGAATGAGTGACATGTAAATCATTTAAAACAAATGGAATAATAGAACCGACAACCAGTCAGAAGGGATATGGCCATGGTGCTGGAGCGGGGAGCCCACCATGCCACTCACTAGGTCTCCAGTGGAAAAGTTCTAGAGTGTCTTAGGTTATGAACCAGGCCTGTCTGGGCAGCGTGGGAACAACTGGGGTACAGCTATTTACTAACTGATATAAACATGCCCTAATAACTCACTAACTGCTATGAATATCTGTCATAGGGCTGCAAGTGGAGCAAGATTGAGGTCCCAGTGATGAGAGCTGCTAGTCAAATATGGACATTGAACATTGTTGATTTGGGGAATTACATATTTGCTTTATTCAACCTTTTTTAAATCATATATAAGTCCATATCAAGACATTTGCCTGGTGGAACTAAAAATCTTGCAAGCGTCAAGTTTTATTATAAACAATAAGAATTAAACTTATGCTAGGGATTTAGAGATTTTGAAATACCTAGCACTTTAAATTTGATTATTAGTCACATGCATTCTTGGCTTTTGTAGTCACTGTATTTATTATTCAAGATAACCTAGTAATTACAAAAATAGATTGCAGGAAATAGTTTGTTCCGTGAAAAATATATTTAATTTAAATAAAATTAAATTTCCACTGCATGAATTCTACAGCTTTTTGTGTGTGTGTAATCTAAGTTTTCTAAAGAGCAGGTGGACCCAAAGAAGACCAAAGGTTGCTTTATTAATAAGCAAAATAGAGGAACATAAACCACAAGTATAGACTTCCAGAGAATTTTAAGAAAACTGTCTCTCTCTGACTGATGAATAAATTATTCATCAATGTTGTAATAGACAACACCCTAATATCATGAGCTGAAATGTAGGTGTCTGGCAAAACCTGATGTATTTTGTGTGTAAACTAATAAAGAGTTGCATGTAAAATGTATCTTTTTCCTCTTGTCCTGCTGGAGAACAGATAGTTAATGAAACTAAGAGATCAGCTCCAGCTTCTAGGTATTTACAAGCTACTGTACAATTGCATTTTAGACATACCTGCCACCTCCATAGTATGCTATGCCTGTTTTAATTTATTTTGCACAATCTCTTATGGAAATCCACATTCCCTAGTAAACATAAAACATGCTTGCATTCAAGAACTTTTATCTTTATAACCTCTTCAGTGCCAAGCAATGTGGAAGACTCTTAGGAACTATTTGACCTGAATTTCATTCGTGGCTGGGATTGTAAAATGGAAGGCCACCTTGGGGAATGGCTAGAAACAAAGTGGGAACTTCTCCAACTTGGTCTGTTACCTCTGATGGTCCCATGATTTAGAAAAGATTTGGCTTCTGGATTTAGGAGATCACTTGCTAGTATCACATGCTTTTAAGGAGGTACAAATAAAGGACTTTTGTAGTTCAGACTGAGAGATTATTTCTAGCAGGAAGATCAGGATTGACCTTTCAGAGGAGATAGTATTCAAGATCAGGTTTGAAAGGTAGACATTTTAGGCAAAAGGATGAGTTACTCATGACTTCATTCAGTAAGTATCTATTGGATACTTGTTATATGTTAGGCAAAGAAAACAATGTTGAGATATGTATGGCTACAACAAGGAGCTTTCAATGGCTTTGGAAGGTAGGAGTTAAGCTTGGAAAGGTGTAGGGCTGGCTAAAAACTTCGTTCAGGTTTTCCTGTAAGATGGTATGGAAAAACCCGAACGAACTTTTTGGCCAACCCAATAAATTGGGACCTTAATGTGCAAGGCTGGGTGAAAGATTATGTTTTGTTTTGGTTTTTTAAAAAATAAATTTATTTATTTATTTATTTTTGGCTGTGTTGGGTCTTTGTTGCTGTGCACGGGCTTTCTCTAGTTGCGGCGAGCGAGGGCTACTCTTTGTTGCGGTGCACAGGCTTCTCATTGCGGTGGCTTCTCCTGTTGCAGAGCACGGCCTCTAGGCACACAGGCTTCAGTAGCTGTGG
The DNA here is from genome assembly GCF_009873245.2 of Balaenoptera musculus. NCBI lineage: Eukaryota > Metazoa > Chordata > Mammalia > Artiodactyla > Balaenopteridae > Balaenoptera > Balaenoptera musculus. The sequence continues at coordinate 76,608,041 of NC_045800.1, read as the reverse complement.
TTCGTGGGCTCTAGAGCGCAGGCTCAGTAGTTGTGGCGCATGGGCTTAGTTGCTCCGCGGCATGTGGGATCTTCCCGGACCAGGGCTCGAACCCGTGTCCCCTGCATTGGCAGGCGGATTCTTAACCACTGCGCCACCAGGGAAGTGCCAAAGATTGTGTTTTTAAAAGAGAGATGGAACCATGTCTCCCATCCCATGAGCTCTTCTTGGACTCTGCCACCACCACCACCACCATCAAGGGGTAGAGTTTGTGTCTCTTTCCCTTGAACCTGAGGAGATCTCTGTCACTGCTTTGACCAGTAGATAAAGTGGAGGTAAATACAGACACCAAGTCATAAAAATGACATGCACTGCCACCTTGTTCTCTTGAAATGCTCATGCTAGGAACCCACCTACCATGCTGTGTAGAAGCCCCAAAGCAGACTAAGACGAAACCCACGTGAAGAGGAACCGAGACCCCCTGCCCTCAGCCCCCACTGGGCTCACAGCTGGCAGCTAGCAAGCAATATGCTCGCCCTGTGAGTGAGACACCTTGAACGTGGCTCCTCCCGTCCTCGGTTGAGCTACTCCAGGTGAAGATGAGCCATTCCCACTGAGCCCTGCCCAAGCTAAGAGAATGGATTGTTACTGTTCAGTAACTCCATATTATAATGGAGCTCAATGATAATTAAATAGATTTAAGCCTTATTAATTAATTATATCATCAATCTATATTAATGCTCATCTACATTCTACATTCATATATAATTTTAGTATTATTTATTATATAACATTAATTATTAATACATAGTTAATACTTAGAGTATAGTTAATACTATACTATAATTGATGATATTAATAAATCATAGTTTAATAATAACTAGAGACATAGTTTAATAATAACTAAACAGACCTGTTTACCAGCTCTGTATTTTGAGAAAGTTCTTGATCTCTTGAAAATTCTTGGCCGTGGTTTCTTCAACGTTAAAAGTGGGGATCATACTAGCACTTGCCTCTTAATGGTATGGTAAATAAGTGGAATTAATTAGAAAAGTGCCTGAGATGTAGTAAGTACTCGGTAGCTGTTCGTTGTGGTGATGATGTTGATGAGGGGGATGAAAACAAAGAGATCACCTTTACATGGGCTACTTGCTTATTACTCTGTTATATTTTCAATGTTATTTTTATGGGCTGGTTTATGTGAATTGACTAAAACTCACGGAATTCAGGGAATTGGTCTCATTTATTTTTGTATGTCGAGCACAGCTGTGTTTGTTGGACTGTCGAAGAACAGGCATTAGAGTGAGAAAGATAGATTCTGTTTTGGACTTCTGGGGTTTAGGATGTGAGGGGCATATCCCTATAATTTATATAAAAGTCCCTGAAAATACGAGCTTTGTGCTTATGAGAAAAGCAGAGATTTGACTGATAATTGAAGACACAGTTGAGAAGATCTCCATGTTATATGACTGATAAGCATACAAGGCAGAATGCAGTAATTATTTCAAGCACAAGCTACAGAACCTGCGGCTTCCTCTGCCTGGGAAGACAAAGAATTCCCAGAAAAGGTGATACTAGACAAGCTGCTTCTTTAAATCTTAGAGAGTCACTGGAAATTACTATCAATTTTATTCAAATTTAGTTTCCAAAGAAAAGAATTAGATCCGCTCTCGCCAGGTTAGTATTCAGAGAAAAATGGGAAGTGAAGCTACACATTTTCAGTTTTAGAGTAGTTGGTAGTTGAATGTGGAAGGGCTATTATGAAGTTGGGCACTTCTGTACAGTGAAACGGGATCTCAAACTGTGTCCCTCAATATTTTCTGGAATTTGAGTGAATTATCATGAATGTCAGAAGTTCTCATTAAAATATAGAAAACATGTTTAAGCACCAAATATGGACACAAATGAATTCCTTGTGTTGTTTTTGTTATTATTGTTTGTTTATTTTTTTAACTTCACCACCTCTACTTTAGCCGTGTTTTAATTATTTTTGCTTTTGCTGTTCTCAATTTAATACTTGTAATATTCTTTCCTCTTCTAAGTTTTAGGGTAGAAGTGGTCTCTATTCTCTTTCTCAGCTCACCAAAGTCTGGCTTCTGATTTTACTTATGATTAACTTATGATCTGGCCTTCTGATTTTACTTCAAGTATAATCACCCATAACCTCCTATTTATAATTCCAGTTGGCACATTCTTATGGAAAGGAATAGAAGCTTACAAAGAGGACCAGAATGTTTCCCGTATTTGTGCCTATTTTTAGAGCATGAAAGTTAAAGTGTTATGGGTCCTCTTATGAACAAAGGCAACAAGAATTATGTTAATCATGTTCTACAATCATCTGTCTCCTGTGCATACTGTCATTCCACAAACATTTATTAAATACTTTAGTGTACAGGCCAACACAATTTTTATACAGTGGGATATAACACTTGACAAAGTAGGACGAGGTCCTTATTGTCTTGGAATTAACATTTGGGTACTCTAAAATTTGATGTTTATTAAAGACACCTGTTCTGCTTGTTTAAAATTCAGATTTCTAAGCTTCATTCCAGATCTCCTGAATCATAACCTTGTGTTGAGGCCAATTAAGTGTAATAGGCAATTCTAACATTGGAGGTGCAGAAACTTAGCCCCATACTAAGCCTTTGAGTGTGCCCTTCCTCTTTCTTAGTATAACCAGCCCAGACCTCCCTCTTACCTATACATGTATTATCCTTCCTAATACGCCTCTCTGGAGTTCTTCTTCCTGTAAACTTAATTCTCTCCTCCGTAGCTCTTTCCTCCTCTAAGTTGTTAGTAACTAAGGACTTCCAAAACCATCTGGCAAGTTAATCCTGTATGAACTTGAGCTGGCTCTTTTATTTGTCTTATTAAGAAAATATTTAAGAAATATTTAAGAAATATAAGAATATTTAAGAAAATATTTTTCTTCTGTTTGTATTCTCTTTGGATCTGCATTGTAAGTTCCATAAATACACAAACATGTGTATGATGCTTCTATAATCAGTCCTAAAGCTTAGCCGGGTGTTTTTGATGTAGTACATCTTCAACATATAATTACTCATCAAATGAACCATGAATCAGGTAGCAAATAAGCTCTGTTATGATTCCAGTGCTCTGTGACTAGTTGTGATATAGGGCAAGTCGTCAATCTCCTTCAACTCTGGCTTTTTCATCTGTTGAACTATGTACTCCTGAGGGCCCTTTCAGTTCTGTGTTGTGAGATGATGATTTGAAACATGTGAAAAAAGGCAGCTTTGCCTGAATTGTCAGCAGTGGATAAGAGTAGAAGAAGCAGGATTTTATTTCAAAAGAAACAGTCCCAAATAAATACACTGGATAAACCGTTAGAGGACTAGGCCTTAATCTCACGCGTATAAAATTGCTCTAGTGTAATAAACACTTACAACACTCTCTGAACCAGGTATTTTAGTGATAAGGAACTTGTCACTTCAGTTCCAACACAAGTTCTTCAGAATCAAGCTACTATTTTACTTTCTAGATTTAACTAAACCATCCAGTGAAAATGTACAGAGGAAGAATAAATATATTTGATTCATATTATTTCTTGAAAAATATTCCTTCTTGTTACCTCTCTTCCTGGACATGTTACAGCTAGAAGATTTTTTTTAACTCTTGAGTAATTACATATCCTATTGTGGTCTTGAAATTATTTTAATAAATTCCACTAATGGGAATACCCAGTTATAGGCTATTTTCATTTACATAAAGAAGAAATTAACCTAGAATTTTCTTCCAACAACCATGCTTTTGACTCTTGGAAAATCTGTATGCAAGATACTTGCAAATGTTTCCCTTAAGGTGCAGCTGGAGTTGGTTTCCACGTGATCACTCCAGCCAGAAATTCACAAATTTCTGGGATCATGTGAAACCATTCCTGTTAACAGAGGAATGTTGATGCTGTAGGTAGCAGATAGAACAGTGTTTTTTTTTTAAGAATGGCATGCTGTTCTGAGCTTTATTTATGCTATTGTAATGTCTATAAGAATAACATTAAGTATTTTTATGTTTTAGAATAAATTCAGTGCATAAAAATATGTATATGTGCGTTTCTGAGCATGCACTTTGCTTTGGAATTGTGTGTTGATGAGTTTTATTTGCTTAGTCAACACTTGAAAACTTTTAAGAAGTAAAAGCTATTTATCCTGTGTAAGAATTCTGAGATACCATAGAAGAAGCTGTAGTTTTCACTGAGGTTGATTTGTCAAAATATATCCTACTTCCAGATTATTAGTTTAAGTCAAACAAGGTAACTCTATTTTTCCTACCAAATACTGGTTTAGAGAAGAGTAGGTGCAGTAATCCAGGCCTATGAGACATGAGTAGAATCAGCTGGAGACTTCTGCCAAGGTTTTTGTTCATTAGAAAGAGACATAAGAAAAATTGTTCCCTCTTCTTTCTCTGGGTGTTAAGAAATACAGATGCTGCAGCTTTCCTTTTACCATCACTGAGAAGCTAATGGCACAGCTGAGAGAGGGGGACAACCTGCATCTTTAGTGGCATCATTGGATTGGATCGTGCCTGGAGCCCACGCTGACACCCTAGACTTATTGTAATGTGAGATAATAAATTTCAGCTGTAATGAAATTACAATTTCATTGAAATTGTAATTAAATTACATTAAATTTCAGTGTAGTTGAGAACCTCCTAACAGATAAAGAATAGATAATGAAACCTTAGGGGCGAGATAGAATAGTCCAGAAGAACAAAATGAAACTACAGCAACAAAGATAGAATATTAAAGAGAGAAACAATTCTATATGAGGAGTGAAATGTCCAAAGGCGAATCAAAGAGAAGTACCAGATGCAATTAATTGAACAGTATTCCGTGTTGAGCATCACATGGTCGGTGTTTATAGCTTACGCACTCTGATGCAAGAGGTTGGAGAGAGGTGTTAATCAAATTAATTCCATGCAGTTTTATTTTATTAACAACTATGAGGGTAGGCTAGAACCATGGATATTACTTTCCAATACTATGGATAATATGTTTGAAAAATTAATTACATACGGAATAAATCAGTCATCTACAGCTGTGAGGTTATTGGTTCCTGTTTCCATTTTTATCTTGCAGATGTATTTAAGATCAAATCGTTATAAAGGTGAGATTTATAATTTGCTCTTACAAATTTGTTACTCCGTAACTGAAAATAAATTCATTTTCTTCTGGTGAGGTTAAGTGTTTTAAAGGGTTCAAAAATGAAAGTGTCAAATCTGATTTCTATGGTTATTTTTCTCCTTAAAAAATAAATTTCCAAAAAGATTAGATATGTCTATTCCATTTTTGTCTTTACTTTGTTAAATGATCTCAACTATGGGGGAATCATAGCTGAAATCATTTAAAAATAAATAAATAAATCAGGCTCAATTAATTTAGGAGTTGGACCAGGGTATGTTGGGAGAAGAGTTTGGAGAATTTTTGCCTGGCAGATAACCAAATAACTATTTTGATTAAATTTAATTCCATAAAGTACAGACTGATACTTTCATATTTACTTCTTGATTGGAATGAAATGTGTTTCATGGGAAGTTCAGAAGGAGAGAACAAAAGTTAATAAAATCCAGCCATTGCCAAATCCATAGTTCAAGGAAGCAAAATAAGCTTTTTGTAAGGTAATCAAAACTGTAATGAATGATATCTTTGAATTTTTCTTGCAAGTACATTTTTAATTCACTTATTTAAAGAGAGGACTATTATAGGAATACTAACTGGTCATGATATGTGTACGTGGCTTGGAGGGTTAGGACTAAGAGAAGAAAGATGGAACAAGGGACTTGTTTTGGATGAGGATTTGGACTAGGACACTGGCATATGGCAACTAGATGGAAGGAACCCACATGAGAGGTGAAAGATTGACTTCACAGGTGGGCAGGAGGATGAGTTGGGTGAGAGACAGGAATCCAGAAGAAGGGCAGTCCAATCTGCAGAGGGCGTGGTTTTGGTGGAAACCCCAGTTCACTCTCAGACAGTCATGATGCAAAAAATGGGATGCCCAAGTCCAGGTTTTCAAGCTGCAGGTAGCATTCAGGGCTCCCGTCAGCTGCATGGAGAGTGGGGGCATTCTGAGCTCAGGTGATAGCTAAAGGATTTCAGTTCAACTCAGCAGAGTTTGCTTGAATGAATGCCTAGTCTGTCTGGGAGATCTCATGGGAAAGTGGCTAAAAGTGAAGGCACAGGAAGTAGCAGAGGCCTGAACTTCAGGACTGTTTCCTTGACCCCCACCCCCTCTTCAGTCTCTTGTTGACTCCACTACTGTTTGACAAGCACTTCAGGGTGTTTATTCTCTTTAGAGGCTCGTTGTCACCTCCCTCCCTCCCTCCATCCCTTCCTCCCTTCCTCCCTTCTCTCCCCTCTTCCTCTTCCTCTTCCACTTCCATATCCCTTTGCTGATGGACATTCTTTTTCTGGTGCCCCATTTTCTTGAATGGAGGACTGTGTATCCAGTCCTCTAAAGGACTTAGCTTAATGTGGAGGTGTCAGTTCCACACCTTGTATGAGTTGAAGGCTTAACCTCTTTCCCCAAGAAGAACTACTAGAATCGAGACTCTTGGTTGAGCAGTGAGGCAGGGATGTGTCTCTGAGCGTCTGTGTTTCTGCAGCAGCCCAACAACCCCGCTGCCAGAGTCCCCTTCCACCCCAGGCTGTGGGGTGGGATTTTTCTCATGTTGCTGTGAGGTAAGTAAGCCATGCAGTTGAGCGATGCACGTTCTCATGCCCTTTCCAGCATAGGTAGGTATTTTATATGGAAAAAGATTTTACATTTTAGGTCATATTTCTGATATTAGAAATCTGTATTTGGGAAGTTAGTCCAATACCAACTGATTTTCCAGTGATATGTTTTAAATGTTTTAATAGGTACTGTAAAAAATACAATAGAAGTTAACAAAAAGAGCATACAGTTGTTAGCCTTTTGGCATCTTAACCTGATGCTTTCTTTTCTTTGGATTTTGATTAAATTAGCTTAAATCTGTATATTTTAATTTTGTCTTTGTTTTTCTGAAAAGCATAACTTATTTATTTAAATATCCATCGATGCTGGGTTTTTTCCTATTTTCTACAAACTTTATGAACTTTCTAACAATTGGAAATAGAACATTTTCTGTAAAGTAGATATTCAAAATTCTAAATTTTTAAATGATCTTTTTATAAGTCATTTACTCCTGTTATTTAAGATATTAATTAACCAATCCGATCAGTTGGCCATTTAACAAATATTCATGGCAGTGGACATTTACTGTTCTGGGCAGTAGAGATTCAGTTGTTAATAAACTTTCCGATATCACAGCATTTACAATCTTCTGGAGCAAACACATTATTTACTTATTTCAGTTAGAGTTTCTTTTGTGAATGAAAATAAAGATACCTTTGGAAATTGTGCCTTAAAGTACAGCTTACTTTGAGGTGCATGTATGTTTTTAAATTGGACTTTATTTTTTAGAGCAGTTTCAGTTTCGCATCAAAATTGAGGGGAAAGTACAGTGGGTGCCCGTATACCCCACGCCCTCCACCCACTCTGTCAATATCCCCCATGAGAGTGATATATTGGTTACAATCGATGAACCTACATGGACACTTCATCATCACCCAAAATCCTTAGTTTACATTAGGGTTTACTCTTGGGATTATACATTCGGTGGGTGTTGACAAATGTATAATTCATCCACCATTATATAATAGTATCCTAGAGAGTAGTTTCACTGCCCTAAAAATCCTCTGTGCTCGTCCTATTCATCCTTCACTCCCTCCTAACCCCCAACAACCATTAGTATTTTTGCTGTCTCTATAGTTTTACTGTTTCAAGAATGTCATATAGTTGGGATCATACAGTATGTAGCCTTTTCAGACTGCTTCCTTCGCTGAATAATATGCATTTAAGATTCCTCCGTGTCTTTTCCCGGCTTGATAGCTCATTTCTTTTTAGCACTGAATAATATTGCATTGTCTGATATACCATAATTTATTGATCCATTCACCTACTGAAGGCATTTTGGTTGCTTGCAAGTTTTGACAATTATGAATAAAGCTGCTATAAGCATTCATGTATGGATTTTTGCGTGGACGTTAAGTTTTCAACTGATTGGGATAACGACCAAGGAGAGTGAGTACTGGATCACATTGTAAGAGTATGTTTAGTTTTGTAAGAAACTGCTAAACCGTCTTCCAAGGCAGTGGTACCATTTTGCATTCTCACCAACAATGAACGAGAGATTCTGTCACTCTGCATCCTTGCCAGCATTTAGTGTTGGTCAGTGTTTTTGGATTCTGGCTATTTTATTAGGTGTCTATCTTGTTTTAATTTGCAATTCCGTAATCACATGGAATGTTGAGCATCTCCCCACATGCTTATTTTCCATATATATATCATCTTCGGTGAGGAGTTTGTTCAGGTCTTTTGCCTGTTTTTTTTAATTGCATTGTTCATTTTCTTATTGTGGAGTTTTAAGAGTTTTGTTTTTGTTTTTGTTTTTTTGTATATTCTGGATAAACAGTCCTTTATCAGATGTGTCTTCTGCAAACATTTTCTCCCAGTCTGTAGTTTGTCTTCTCATACTCTTGACAGTCTTTCACAAAGCGGAAGTCTTTAATTTTAATGAAGTCACGCTTATCAATTATTTCTTTCATGGATTACACCATTGGTGTTGTATCTAAAAAGTTATTGCCGTACCTGAAGTCATTCTAGATTTTCTCCTATGTTATCTCCTAGGAGTTTTACAGTTTTGCATATTAAATTTAGGTCTGTGACCCATTTTGTGTTTGTGAAGGGTGTGAAATCTCTGTCTAGTTTTTGTTTGTTTGTTTGTTTTTGCATGTGGATGCCCAGTTGTTCCAGCACTGTTTATTGACAAGACAGTCTTTGCTCCATTGATTTCCTTTGCTCCTCTGTCAAAGATCAGTTAACTATATGTGAGTCTAATTCTTGGCTCTTTATTCTGTTCCATTGATCTATTTATTCTTTCTTTCTCAGGTACCACCCTGTCTTGATTACTTTGGCTTTATAGTAAGTCTCGAAGTCGGGTAGTGTCAGTTCTCCAACTTTGTTCTTCAATAGTCAGCTGTCTGTTGTGTATCTTTTGCCTCTCCATGTGTAAACTTTAGAATCCCTTTGATAATACCTGTAAGATAACTTGCTGGGATTTTGATTGGGATTGTGTTGAGCCTATAGATCAAGTTGGAAGGGCTGACACCATGACAGTATTGGTTCTTCCTTTCATGGACATGAAATATCTATTTGTTTAGTTCTTATTATTTTATTCACCCAGAGTTTTGGTTTTTCTCAGGTAGAACTTGTTTTATTTTTTTGTAAATTTATAACAAAATTTTTCATTTCTGGCTGGTAAGGTAAATTTTATTTGTACTTTCAAATTCTACTTGTTCATTGCTGGTATATAGGAAGGTGATTGACTTTTGTGTAGTAACCTTGAACTTGCAACCTTGCTATACTCAATTTTTTTAGTTCAGGAGTTAAATTATTTTATTGGGCATTCTATATAGACAGTCATGTCATATGTAAACCAAGTTTTATTTCTTCCTGCCCCATCCATATACCTTTTATTTCCTTTTCTTTAAAGTGCATTAGCTAGTACTTCCAGTGGAATGTTGAAAAGGAGTGATCTGATCGGAGGAAACGTCCTTGGCTTGTTGACGATCTTACCAGGAAGGCGGCTAGTTTCTCATGAGGTCCCTTTTTTCAGCTAACTAGTTTTGAGCATTTTCTATGCGCAGAACTTAAGTGTTTTACTTGCATTACTTAGTTCAATTCTCCAACCTGACTGCTATCTGCTGAACTTGATCAAGAAGAAAATTTGCAGGGGGAAGTGTTCCATTATTTGGTGTTGGACCATGACACAAATAAAATTTTGAAACTTGCAAGACTCAGTTCATAAAATCCTCTCTAAAACCAAATATCACCCAAAACAATGAAGATTAAAATTATCCCATTGAATTTTTGAGAACTTACAAATATTTTTCTTTGTCAACATCATCTATTTTTGAATAAATAACAGAAATGTGAGTAAATATAATGCTCATGGAAATAACAGTGTTTTTCTCTATCAGTATGTGTATTCACTGGCCATATTTTAATGCTTACAATGTTGCCAGTGTTTGATAATTATATATATTTTCCTACAAATAAACTAAATATTCAAATCAAAAAGTTCTTTAAAATTCTTATTAAAAAATAAATGAAAATTTTATCTAAAAATTGGGAAGACTTCAGGTGGCTTCTGAATCATATATTGCCTTTATGAATAAACAATAAGATTAAAAAGTACATATGAATCAAAAGGCAGAAAATGTGTCATATTGTAACTTTTAATGGAACATCTAGAATAATTTGTAATTGTGCACTTTTTAAAAAATTCTGGGATAAGGAGGGGGTAGGGGCAATATGTTTTCTTAGTTTAAAGAATTTCACAATATTTATACTTCATGAGAAGCAATGTCTGTTGCAAACCTGGTTTTCTGCCATAAACAAAGGGAGAGTTATTTCTCTGGATTTAACTTATTTATTTTTCTAAAGCATGCTGCATGGTTTCAAAAGCATTGCAGACAAACAACTATTGTGAGAAATGAGAAGTGACAATGTATTTAACTCCTTGCATCAGATTTTTAAGCAGGCAGAAGTCTGTATGTCTAATGAATAAAATGTGAATACACTGAACTCCGTCATCGTTTTGCCAAGATAGTACAAAATGATTTTGACGTATTCACTTCACAATGAATAAAAGTACAATACCATTAATAACCAGTTAGATATCTAAAACATGCTATATTTTAAATTTTTATGACTTTTATGTTTATTAAGATAAAAGCTCATTAAAAGCCTCTGGACATTTTAGGAACATGAACTATGAAATTAAGACTGCTATTCTTTGGCCTGGTTATTGAATGGGACCGTAGGGTACCTTAGTCCTGATAACCTCCTTATAATGGTATTAAGAGCTAGATAACTCATTGCTTCCCCCCGCCCGCTTTTTTTTTTTTTTGGTCTAGATTTGTAGAAAGCTCAGAGTTAATTTTTGCTTATGTTTTTGCTAATGTTTTGCTTATTTGCAGCAACCATCTGTAGGCTCGTCCTTCTAGTATGATATCTTGTTCTCTTTTTAGAGGGAATTCACCATATGTAAGAGGGCATTCCTAGCAGGAAGAATATTGTAAGCAATTATGAAAACATATTAAGTAAAGGGATATAGCTAAGAGAAATATGCTAAGAGTTATTTGCAAGTAGTTTCTCTGCAAGCTTGAAAATAACACAAGCTCCAACCTTCAATTCCCTTTTCTGTAAAATGGGCATCAAACTTACCTTGCAAGGCTACTGTGAGAATTAGGGCAGATATTGCCTGTAAAGGTGTTTTTGCACATACATAGCCTGATAAATATTAATGACAGCTACATCTGAGTATTTTTTGAGCTCTTATTCTCATATCAGAGACTTTGGTAATCCTATTATCAAAGACTCTGGTTAAGCCCATATTGTTTTCTACTAGAGTGTGAGATGCTAGAAAATCTGTAACCTCTTAAAGCTTCAGTTCCCTTCCTCTGAATTGGGGAAAACCAGTGCATCAACCTCCTAGGCTTTCTGAGAGAATTAAAGGAGAAAATGTATGTAAACCTTGGCACGTTATAAGTGCTTGAAAAATGCTAGCTATTGTTATCACTGACTACAGTATCTCAGTAAAACCTTGACGCTTAGGTTAGGATTGGTCATTTCTCTCAATTCACAGATTTAAGAGCTGAAGTAAAAAGAGACTAAGTTGCCTGACTTCACTCAGTTAATAAGTTAACTAAGCAAAGTGTTAGTTTCCTTAGTTCCAAAATCTTAGCTTTCCCATTTATGTTACATCTGTGAACATTGCTGTGTTTTTCATTTAGACCATAGACAAATGAACAATGTGAGTTTACCATAAACATAATATATACCTTATAAAGTTGCTCCAGAGTTTAGTGAAGTGTGATACATGGGGTGTTCAGTTATCAGTTGATATTAATGAAACTCAGGCAAAGAGTGTCCTTCAGACTTTCTAGGAGTATAATGGAGTTAAGAAAATTTTATCATCTGAATTATTTTTGGTTTTTCTCCAGGGACTACTTTTGTCTTAAGGAATAAGCATTTTGGAAGGACACATTTTAGAAAGCACTGTTTTGATTGTCTTATATATTCTACTTTAAAATTAACTAAAGCAAACTGGGGATAAATAATCAGTCTATCTGATGAGATAAAGACAATTTCCACACGTTTTAATTTAATTGCTTTTTAAAGAGCACGAGGGAAGACTAAATAGTCAAACTAATTTTCTAGGCTAACTGTAATAAGCAAAAGTAATAAGCTCATTAAATATATGCAGTGGAATAGTAAATACAGATGAAGCATTTCAACCATTTATAAAAGAGAATCAAGTAAATGTGTGTTTGACCCTATCTAAGTCCAATCATCATTTAACCCCACTGCACCCCTTTTGTCAACCCAAATCATTCTCAACTTTACAACTGGATTGGGGATGCATAATATAAGCACAAGGGTAGTTGATTGGGTTCAGTGACATATGCTGTACAATCTCCCAAACTGAGGTCCACAAAAGACACATCCCATGAGGTGCTCTTGGTGGAAGGTGGAGAAAGCAGATGTGGCCAAATGTGGACAGTTGTTAATCTGGGTGAAGACCCTTTCGATTTTCTGCAGGTTGGAAATTTTTCAAAATCAGAAGTTCAGGGGGAAGAAAACAGAAGCTAGTTCCAGGAAGTTAACTGGTGCTAGAAGTTGACCTTTAAATGCAGTGAAGACAGTAGCATGATTAAGGGTTATTATGAGAAGTTGTATACAGCAGTACTTATGAGGAGGAAGTTTATGTGCAATTGTTGCAGATGAATCCCCTTGTTTAAAAGGCCGAGGGGCAGCGGTTGGGCTGCCGAAGACAGGAAGACAGCATGCCTTCCTGTCTAGGGTGATCTCATTCCTTCTTCTGAGTTTAGCCCAGTCTGTATTTGATGCAGAGGCTACTATAGACACAGAATGATGGACTAATGGTATTTGCATTAGAATGATTTGCCTCTCAGAAGTCATAAACCTATATTTTTGTTTGACAGTAATTTAGGGATAATTGGAATGTAATTTCTTCAATGTAAATAATATAAAAATTTAGTGTGTGGTGCACACTTATCTAGATAAATAAAAATTTGTACAGATTTTTCTCTGTAGTAATTTAAACTCAAATTCTATGATTACATATTCTAGTTTAAAAATGCATCTGTTATGAGGCAGTCTTAACAAATATAGCATCTTCCCATATGTTTTAAGACCTACCAAAATTAACTTGCAAAGTTTTTTTGTAGTTCTTTCATTGACATTAGAAATCTGGTTTTCTGTGTTTGATACTTGAATTGTTAGGGATTCATATGTTAAACAGTTCATTAATTGGGTGAAGGTAGGCATAAGTATTCTTTTTATCATCAAAACAAGACCTGTTTTGAAATAACTCTATTATTAGCAGAGAGATTTTTTAAAAATTTTATTTATTTACTTTATTTATTTTTGGCTGCTTTGGGTCTTCGTTGCTGTGCCTGGGCTTTGTCTAGGTGAGCGGGGGCTACCCTTCGTTGCGGTACATGGGCTTTTCATTGCGGTGGCTTCTCTTGTTGTGGAGCACGGGCTCCAGGTGCTTGGGCTCAGTAGTTGTGGCTCGCGGGCTTCAGTAGTTGTGGCGCATGGGCTTAGTAGTTGTGGTTCACGGGCTCTAGAGTGCAGGCTCAGCAGTTGTGGCACATGGGCTTAGTTGTTCCGCAGCATGTGGGATCCTCCCGGACCAGGGCTCGAACCCGTGTCCCCTGCATTGGCAGGTGGATTCTTAGCCACTGCGCCACCAGGGAAGCCCCAGCAGAGAGATTTTTTTTTTTTTTTTAATTTATTTATGGCTGTGTTGGGTCTCCGTTTCTGTGCAAGGCCTTTCTCTAGTTGTGGCAAGCGGGGACCACTCTTCATCGCGATGCGTGGGCCTCTCACTATCGCGGCCTCCCCTGCTGCGGAGCGCAGGCTCAGTAATTGTGGCTCACGGGCCGAGTTGCTCCGCGGCATGTGGGATCTTCCCAGACCAGGGCTCGAACCCGTGTCCCCTGCATTGGCAGGCAGATTCTCAACCCCTGCGCCACCAGGGAAGCCCAGCAGAGAGATTTTTAACAGAGAATATTCAACGTTCATCAAATTTATTTTCATATCTCAAATATTTATCTGTAAGAGAATTGTTCTCCCTGTTTCCTTGCCATTTGAATTTACTTTGTCATTTTCTCCTGGTTAAAAACTAGCTCCTTGGTTCTTATTCTTTTCCTTTCTCCATCTCTTAAGTTTCAAAGTGTATTGTCTCACATGTCAAATACCAAATGTTTAACTATAAATGTGCTCATTTATTCCTGAGGAAAAAACCATTTTAATTCTCATAGTGTATTAGTATTCTTGTATCCAAGAAATGCACACAAAAAATTAAGTTGAAAGCAGGACAGTTTGGGGATAGAAATGTTTTATGGTCATCAAGTACTCTAGTGTTTAAGAGTAGAGCAGATCTGTCATAATTTAAGTCAAATCAATAACTAAAATAGCAACCTTCCCATGTTCTTATAGGCCTTGCAGCAGTAAGCTCCCTTGAGCAGATCTAATACTGACCCTGTTTTAGGGAAGCTTTCAGGTATTTGCCAAGGCATTTGTTGACTTTCAAAAGGCAACTTCAATGCAAAGCATTTTGTACGTACATGACATACTGTTAGTACAAACTTATGAAGAGTTTCAAGCGCACCCTGGTAAAAATACTGTCTGTTTGGAGTTACATAATAATGAAGCACAGAAAAGACAGAGATCTGACCCAGTATGAACTTGAAGGAAACAGGGTTGGCAGTGAGAGTGCAAAAATAGACATATGCAGGAAATCCTTTAGAATGTATTTGATTATTCTGATTTCTATTAAAATAACTGGATTAGACGGTCCTCCCACATTGTAGCAGCATCCAGAAGTTTATTAGCTTTACTTCCAAGCACAGCCATAACCTAGACTTTGTCTATCAGCCAAAGACCGAAGATCTTCTTTTGTAGTAATCAATACACAGACCAGTTTGAAGCTCTCCCGTGGTCGATAGACGGTCATTGCTAAGCGCAGTGTTGCCCTGTTCCCACCTCTCTTATGACATGAAAACTATTTTCCTGGACACAGGCCTTTAGAGTTATGGCTCCAGTAAAGCCAGAGGACTACAGGTGGCTTTGTGAAGACAGTGGGTCTCTGAATAACACAAGAAAACAATGGATCTTCTTCATCCTCCTGGAAGACAGCTTCCTTCCAGGATTATTCCCTGAAAATTTGTGCTTCGCATAAATCTATAAAATTCTCCAGTGTTGACATAGTGATAATTGTTCCCATAAATAGAATGAATATATACTATGCATTTTTTGGTTATTCACTAAATGTTTGAAGTAATTTCTAATATTGAAATAATATACCATGTGAATTCTGCTAAACTGTCAAAGGATTTCCTCAATGCATTAATTTTATGGAAAGATAGTGAACTTTTTTGCACAGCTGGACATACATGTTTACCCTCTGTTTTGTATGTGGGAAGGTTGTATATTGTTTTGGCCATAGAACTGTTCTTACAGCATGATGCTGATAACTCTCTATCAAAAGATGGGAATGTGTTCTCTTTCGCTGAACATGGGCAGACTGTTGTTACTGCCCCAATTCTTAGAATAAGAGGTCTTGATTTCCATGCCATCGAAGACTTTACAGGGTCCATCTTGCTCTCCTGGATTTTGTAATTACGGGGCCAGGTGTCGTGTCAGGAGGACCTTGAAGCATCCTGTGGAGCAAGAGGGCTGTGCAGAGGGTCTGATGCCTTAGGCCACCAGCCAGCACCAACTTGCCAGCCATGTGAATGAGCCTCCTGGGAAGCTGATGCCCCAGCTCCAGTCAAACCCTTAGTGGGTCCTCCGGGCTTAACCAACCCATGAGTACCCTGCGTGAAAGACCCTAAGTAGACATCCCCAGTCAAAGTCTTCTCCGGATCCTGTCCAACAAACACTATGAAGAATAATAAACCATTATTATTGTTTTGAGCCACTATGTTTTTGATTACTTTCTACAGCAATTGATAGCAGACCCTGATCTTCGTTGGGCATATGTATTCATTATATGTTCTCCTTTTGCGCCTGTAGGGAAATGGGCTTTCTGGCCACTGAAAATCAGGAGGTAGAGACATTGTTTGGATAAAGGCCTTTGAGTCCATTTTCTCCTTCCAAGAGGTATGTGGCCTTGCAGATGCTGAGCTTAATTTAAGAACAAGGCACTCTCAGTGTTTCTAATCATTCCCCTATGAAAGTTTATACATCCATCGTTAGTTTAAATGCTTCTGGAAAGGTTGTATAACCTCACAGAAGAAAAGGTGGCCTTCTAGCAGAAAGTTGAACTTTTCAGACCTGGTACAATCCTTTCTTGAGTCCGCAATGTTAGCTACATCTAGGGGTGTCCATATGGACTCCAGGGCCCAGGAAGGCTCTGCTGTACGAGGCTGAGTCAGCTCCAGCCTTGCCTCATAAGATCAGACATCGTGATTAACGGGAGCAGAGAATTAATCTAGCCCCCAGGGGGTGGTGTCGTTTGGTCTCTTTCCACCTGTCTAACCTACGTGAAAAGCAGCACTGAAAAAGCAGAAAATGACAAAAATCAAGCTGATTGCATATGTAGATGGCTTAGTCAGGATTCTCCAGAGAAGTAGAAGCAACATATATAGTTGACCTTCGAATAACGCCAAGGTTAAGAGAACCAACCCTCCCCGCCCCCGTATAATTTTAAGTGGGCCCTCTGTATCTGTGGTTCCACATCTGCAGATTCAAGCTGTAGTATTGTAGTTCATATTTATTGAAAAAAATCCACATATAAGTGGACCCGAGAAGTTCAAACCTATGTTGTTCAAGGGTCAACTGCGTGTATGTATTTATCGTAAGAAAGTGGTTCACCCAGTTATGGAGGCTGAGAAGTCCCAAGAGCTGCAGCGGGCAAGCTGGTGTCCCAGGAGAGCCCATGGTGTATTCCAGTCTGAGTGCAGGCCTGAGAACCAAGAGAGCCAGTGGTGCCAGTTCCAGTCTGGGTCCAAAGACAGGAGAAGACAATTAATTGTCCCAGCTCAAGACCTTCAGGCAGAGAGAGTAAATTCTCACTTTTGCTCTAGTCAGGTCCCACAGTGGGGAGGGCAATTTCCTTTATGCAGTCCGCCAATTCAGATGTTAATCTCATCTTGAAACATCCTCACGGACACACCCAAGATAATGTTTAACCAAGTATTGGGCACCCTGTGACCCAGTCAAGTTGACACAAAATTCATTATCACAGTAGGTAATATATGTTATATGTACATGCACGTAGAAACATATTTATGACTATATATGTACATATGCACACGTACACATAGATACGTATATTCTAACCATTTACCGACCACTTACAATGCACAATAAATAACCATTTCCAGTGTGTCAAGTCAGAGATGTCACCTCATGAAATTTTCTCAAAAATCTTCATAACCACTCTTTACATATTTTATAGAAGAAGAAACTTAAGCTAAAGAAGTTATCTGCACTAGGCCCATCCCAGAACTAACTTCAGAGCGATAATTTGAAACAACTCTGATTTTAAAATCTTCCCACTATGCCTCAGAAATGTATTATCACTCAGCATCAAGAAATAATTGTGTTAATTAGTCTCCTAATAAATTAAAGAACTCTGTAGTGTCATCGTGCCAAGTACACAACAGGCATCCACGGAATACCTGTGGAGGGGTTGACTACATTTCAAAACACGCGTAATGGAAAGTTGTGCAGCAAAATCATCCCAAAACCTAGGCTTAACTTTTTTTTTCTCTTTTTTTCTTTTTTTTTGGCCCTGCCACACAGCAGCCTGTGGGATTTTAGTTCCCCGACCAGGGATCGAAGCAGGGCCCTTGGCACTGAGAGCATGGAGTCCTAACCACTGGACAGCCAGGGAGTTCCCTAGGCTTAACTTTTAGAGAGTAAATCACAGACAGCATCTTATTCCACAGCCATGCCTGTTAACTGAGCAAACATTGATAATGATATTCTTAATGCTGACCTGAGGTTCTTTCAGAATCATCAAAGTATTTTGTGCCATTTAGTTTTACTGTTTCCTGCACTCAAGTTTTACAAATTATTGGAAAAGAGAATATCTGTCTATACCAACTTGCTATTAATGAATTATTTTATCAAAAACATTTCTCTAGTGATTTCAAATAGGAGTAAGTATTGTCAAAAACGGTTTATCAAAAATATGGACAGTGTTCACATAGTGCAATTCAAAACTGCCCCCAGATTTTCCATAGCAATCTCTCATGCATTCCAAGGTGGAATAAATGGGATATTATTGAGTGAAAATACCGTGCCGTTTTCATTTGCAAATCATCATTGCTGCCATCCAGCAGTTTCAGCCTGCTCTAGGAGTTCTCATATTTTGCCTTCCACAAATATGTTAAAAGATAACTTTTAGAAAAGTTAAAAGTTTTATGTTACATTTGGAATGTTTCACTAAATTCAGCATTTCAAAATGAGATCAACTTAATTCTAAGAAATTGAATACAATTCTTCTGATGTAGTTAATTTTCTTTATTGCCTACATTTCTGAACCTTTCATTTGGGGGCCTTTCATGAGATCTGGCAGTTAAATGACAGTGTGTGAATATAGCACCATAGAGACAGGCACACGTGTGTGTACTTGTCCAAGTTTCCTTTTCGTGGAAAGCTTTTCCTCCACCTCTGCACATGACTAGTTCACTAACATCCTTCAGGATCCTGCCCAAAGTCACCCCCTTAGAAAAGAAGTCATCCCATCCCCCATTGCTTCATTGCTCTCTCAGTTTATTTTCTTCCTAGCAGTTGTCACAATGTAATTACCTGTTGAGGTATTTGTTTACTTGGGTATGTCTATCTTTCCCACTGGCATGTCAGCTCTACAAAATCAGGAACAGGTAAATTTTATTCCATGATATACTCCTAGCTCCTAGCAGAGGGCTTGGCACACAGTAGGTACCCATTAAATATTTGGTGAATTGTTGAATAGTTGGCTTTTTATTTCAGCCTGTTGTTTCATCAGCTGGTTATCTCAGAATATACTATAGTAAACAAGTCAGTTCTGTATATTGGTCTGTTCCTTCTTACTAAGGAAGGTGCAACATAGTAAGAATCCTTGAAACTTACACTCTTGAAGTTTGAAGTAGCCTTATGATCTCTTTAGTCCTGCTTGGTCATTTAATGGTGGAGTTAGAAGTCTTAAAGGTAAAGATAATACCCAGGATTACACATCATTAGTAAGTAACATATGTCCAAACAAGGTGCCTGGCTCACAACTCTCTAGATGCTAGCACTGCAATAGGAAATTAATTTCTCAGTAGTGATGTTTTGCAAATGAAAATAGCATTTCACAGTTACAGATAAGCTGATGAATGCAAATAATCAGAGTGACAGATGTGGCTTAAGATAAAAAAAAAATCTGAATCCATTGTCCCTATGTGAAAATGTTTTATCTTAATTTTTTTAATATTCTTACTTTATGTCTCTGTTATTGTCATATTGTAATTCTGAAATTCTTATTTCAGTTTATTTTCTTGATCAAAATAGAACCAGGAACATAAAAGGTACCATAGAGGCATCCAGTAACAATTAGCAAGAAACTATTCACTGTTTGGTAGAACAGTGTTTCAGAAGGGCCAAAAGTATAGCTGAAGTGATAGACGTAAAATGAACTTAATGGGAAGAAACAGTGTGATGGTGTCACATAAAACCTTTCTATTCAGATTTTTGTGATTTAGTACGAAAGTTACAATCAGAAAAAGAGTGGTCAGATCAGGAAATTGAATAAATAAAAGAATAAATTAATAAATGAGATATTCATGATGAGTATATTAAATCAGTTAAGTTTGTTAGAAAGTAGGATCTATAGGGTGGAACTGATAACAGGAGGGCCTGAGTTCTGGAATGCCTGTATAATTTCAAGGCACATTTCTCAGCTTTTAAGTGTTAAAACCACCCAAATCATTAAGCCTGCACCCTACCCTTCAACAGTTTTGAAAATCCAATAACCCCACCTGTTATAATTCTGGATTCCTACCGACTTAAAGAAAATATATAGATACCAGTTTTGCATATTATTATTTGCTATTTTTTTTTCCAAAAGCAGGCCTTCTGTGACTTTCAAACTAAGTGCAAATTTTACTGACAGCGTATATTTTTATCTTCTCAAGAAGACAGCTCCTTGTCATTGTTCTTTCCAGCAATTTGGCATTTGATTTCAGTCACTTCCTCTCCAGTTTGTAATACTCGAGCCATCATCCCAGCAACATTGCTCTGTATCTATATAGAGTTGTAGTTTTTTGAAAACATGGACAAAGAACTCAATTATTTGTTGCCAAGTCCATCCTTTGGGTTGGCTATTATCCAGCTATAACCCAGTGCTCAAGACACCCCAATTCCACTTAAGTCAGAGTCCCTAGGAGTGGTACTCAGGTATCAGTACTTATTAAATCTTCTCAAATGATATTCCACTGGGCAGCCAGGTTTAGGAAGCACTGATCGGGAGTTTCAGCTTGGTTGGATGGGGGATTGGAAGGGAGAGAAGTAGTCTTAGCTCCGTCTTATGGGGCAATCAAAATTAAGTGGTATTGCCTGCCTTACTCGGATCTCTTGCGCTGAAGCAAAAACTCTGCCTCGACCCTGACTCTTCTCCTGTTGTCCACATCCTCACCCATCTAGTCTCCATATTGGAATAACCCATAAGACAGGGCTCCTTACCCAATAGTCCCTCTTCCTCTATAGTCAGTATGATAAACGTCTCATCTTCTTCTTGTATGCTTTTTTCTGCTCCTTTTCTTTGCAGAGCTAAATCTTGCTTCCTGAACCTCCAAATTATGGCTCAGTTGTACTCTCAATGAATAACTGGTATTTTTACATTAGAGTCACAGCAACTCTACTTCATCCCAGTGTTTTTACAGCTACCAAGGCACACCCTGCCCACTGGATTTGACCTCTGTGTTGAATATGGAGGCTGGCCTGGGTACCAGTGCTTGCTAGCGGACCCTGGCTGGGTTGGGCTCCCATAGCGTTAATAAGCAAGATTTTCTGGCCTCAGCAGACACATTCCTGCTCTGATTCCTTTGCTGCAGTTAAGTGCAAGTGAAATGTTGATGCTATATTTGATAGGACCGACTCCTATCAGATAGCAGGGAGCAGGGGAAAGGGACCCATTTTCATTATTAGATTTTTCCTTTTTTACTTTTATTTTCTACCAGCTGCAAACTAAGTCTGTCTCATCCATAATGATACTAAACATATGAGTAATGATGAGAATAACTTTCATTGGATTCTTTTTACATTTACATACCAAAATGTCTTCTACAAGTGCTATATCTCATTTACTGCTGTAACAACCTACAAAATAGTTACTATACTTATTCCCATTTTACAGATGAAGAAACAGTGGGTTAGATAAAGTTTCTTAGTCAAGGTAACATATTTAATAAATGATAGAGCTAAGAGGATTCCAACCTAGAATTATTGAATTCCCAGAGCCTGAATTGTTAACCATTGTGTTGTTCAAACTGGGCTTCTTAAAAAATAAGCAAGGCCCTCAAACAACCTACACTCAAACTCCATTTTATATCCTTCTGTGTTCTCACTCACTGCCACTTTCACCCACCCTTTCCTCAAGCACTACCGACCTACTGGTTGTTCCCCGAACCTGTGACAACTGCATGTCTTTCCCTGTGCTGTTCCTTAAGTCTGAAATTTTTCCTCTCTCCTTCCAGGTGAACTCCCACTCACAAATTTCAAGCCTCAGTTCAAATGTCAAACTATTCTCTTTGAAGCTTTAACTGAGCATCCAAGTTGGTTAATTGCTCTTTTCTCTGTGTTCTTACAGCATACGGTAAATATCTCAATCACAGCATTCATCACTCACTACCTGAAAACTTCTGACAATTTAATTAACCTCTGTAAGCCTCAGTTTCCTCATCTGTGAAATTAAAGATAATCAAAGAACCTATCTCAGAGGCTTATGAATATTAAAAGAGAGATAATGAAAGATACACAACTGCATATTATTTAGTACACATTTTTAAAATATTAACTATTTTTATTACCATATCATTGTAGTACAGTTTTTTGAAAATCTATTTTCTCATACTATACAGTTAATTTCTATAATGATGGGTGTGATGACATGTATTTTGTACTTTTGTATTTTTCAAAGTGCTCAGCACAGAATGGAAACCTGTGAGCTCTTGCAAGTTCCTTAACTTCTCTATCTCCAAAATGAAAACGCTCATGGGGTTGATATGAGGATTAAGAGAAAATGAAAAACTGATTAGCATAGAAAGCCTTTAATAAATGTCAGCAGCTATCATTATTTAATAAGTGAGTAAATGGATGGATGAATTCAAGAGGGATTAAAACCCTTTCCTGTTGCTGCTTTCTTTTTCTTATACTGAGATGATGGCAGATCACAGCTGCCCATGTCAGCCATCTCTTAGCTAGACCTCGTCGTGTGATGGGATACGACAAGTCTTGAGATTCTGTCTTATTAATACTCAGCAGGACTGATTCCTGCTGTCGTGCAGAGAGTATGTGATGTATTGATCAGTGAGAGGCCTGGCACGTCTTGTTGAATGTCTCTTGTGACAATAGGATAAACACTTTCTGTAGATCCTTTCTGTTCTGCACTGGGCTTTTGGCTGACCATCTGTTTGAAGGTGCAGGGCATCAGGATGACAGAGTAAACAAGGTGCCCTCCTCTAAATTCTAGTGGTCCAGCTACAGTAAATGCCAAAACATGACTTGAAGAGTGTAGTTGACAATCTCTGTTACAAATAGGACCTGTAGATCCTGGAACAGCAGAGGTTAGAGATGGAAATAAAAGAGCCTTCATTTAGCTTGGGATGGAGACAGTCGTAACAACATATTTTCTTCTGGAATAACTCAAAAAACCATTATGGATATTCCCCTTCTTATTCAGGCTTAAAAGAGTAGTCTACACTTGCTGGATCTTCTTCCTCCTCTTGCATTCACTTTTCAACCCACTGATGTCTTTTTCTAGTACTTGAAGTGTTTCAGCAATGGTTCCCTTTGAGGAAAGAAAACAAGATTTTAAAAATTGTTACCGAAGAAATACTTGCAAATCTTGCTCTGTTTGCAGGGGTAATACATCATGGAATATAGCATATCTTCAGTTTAGTGAGTACCAGCTGCTCTGATGTGATAATCTGAGAAGTGAGTATAGAAAGTTCTAATTTAAAATGCCTTTCATTTTGAAGCTTAGATAGCTGATAGTTATGAGGTGTCTTGTTAATTTTCTGTTACTTTCACTGACTATGTATTTCCTACCTCAGTCCATTTGTCATTCATCTTTACATCAACCCTATAGTCATCCATCTTCAGAAGTTACCTGATGCGGGTTCAGTACTAGCTTCAGGTGCTAGTCTCAACCCTTTTCTTCTACCAAAAATAGCAAACCAAATCAATGTATAAATTAACCAATGTGTATAAATTAAGTAAATGTAAGTTGTTCTTTGAATGCAAAATTGGTTTAATAGCAAAAAACAATGTAATGTGCCAAATTAATAGAATAAAGGGAGAAAACACACTATCATTTTCGTAGATGCAAAAAGGCATTTGACAAAATCCAACATCTATTCCTGATTTAAAAACAAAAACAAAAAACTTTCAGCTAAGTTTCAGCTAAAATTAAGAATAGAAGAAAACTTTCTTAGTCTGTGAAAGGGTATCTACAAAAAACCCTACAGCTAACATTATACTAAAGAATGAGAGAGGAGCTTCAAGATGGCGGAAGAGTAAGATGTGGAGATCACCTTCCTCCCCACAAATATATCAGAAATACATCTACATGTGAAACAACTCCTACAGAACACCTACTGAACGCTGGCAGAAGACCTCAGACCTCCCAAAAGGCAAGAAACTCCCCATGTACCTGGGTAGGGCAAAAGAAAAAAGAAAAAACAGAGACAAAAGAATAGGGACGGGACCTGCGCCAGTGGGAGGGAGCTGTGAAGGAGGAAAGGTTTCCACACACTAGGAAGCCCCTTCGTGGGCGGAGACTGCGGGTGGCTGAGGGGGGAGCTTCGGAGCCACGGAGGAGAGCACAGCCACAGGGGTGCGGAGGGCAAAGCGGAGAGATTCCCGCACAGAGGCTCGGTGCTGACCAGCACTCACCAGCCCAAGAGGCTTGTCTGCTCACCCGCCGGGGCGGGCGGGGGCTGGGAGCTGAGGCTCGGGCTTCTGTCGGATCGCAGGGAGACGACTGGGGTTGGCGGCGTGAACACAGCCTGAAGGGGCTAGTGTGCCACAGCTAGCCGGGAGGAAGTCCGGTAAAAGGTCTGCAGCTGCCTGCCGAAGAGGCAAGAGACTTTTTCTTGCCT
Source organism: Balaenoptera musculus (assembly GCF_009873245.2). NCBI lineage: Eukaryota > Metazoa > Chordata > Mammalia > Artiodactyla > Balaenopteridae > Balaenoptera > Balaenoptera musculus. The sequence goes on along the minus strand of NC_045800.1, from coordinate 76,583,575 downwards.
CTTTGTTTCCTGGCGCGCGAGGAGAGGGGATTAAGAGCACTGCCTAAACGAGCTCCAGAGACGGGCGCGAGCCGCGGCTATCAGCCCAGACCCCAGAGACAGGCATGAGACGCTAAGGCTGCTGCTGCCGCCACCAAGAAGCCTGTGTGCGAGCACAGGTCACTCTCCACACCGCCCCTCCCGGGAGCCTGTGCAGCCCGCCACCGCCAGGGTCCCGTGATCCAGGGACAACTTCCCCGGGAGAATGCACGGCGCGCCTCAGGCTGGTGCAACGTCACGCCGGCCTCTGCCGCCGCAGGCTCACCCCGCATCCATACCCCTCCCTCCCCCGGCCTGAGTGAGCCAGAGCCCCTGAATCAGCTGTTCCTTTAACCCCGTCCTGTGTGAGCAAAGAACACATGCCCTCAGGCCACCTACACGCAGAGGCGGGTCCAAATCCACAGCTGAACCCCGGGAGCTGTGCGAACAAAGAAGAGAAAGGGAAATCTCTCCCAGCAGCCTCAGGAGCAGCAGATTAAATCTCCTCAGTCAACTTGATGTGCCCTGCATCTATGGAATACCTGAATAGACAACAAATCATCCCTAATTGAGAAGGTGGACTTGGGAGCAACAATATATATATATTTTTTCCCTTTTTCTCTTTTTGTGAGTGTGTATGTGTATGCTTCTGTGTGTGATTTTGTCTGTATAGCTTTGCTTTTACCATTTGTCCTAAGGTTGTGTCTGTCCGCTTTTGTTTTTGTTTTTGTTTTTGTTTTTGTTTTTTTAGTATAGTTTGTAGCACTTATTATCATTGGTGGATTTGTTTTTTGGTTTGGTTGCTCTCTTTCTTTCTTTCTTTCTTTTTGTTATTATTTATTTAAAAAATTTTCTTAATTATTTTTAATTTTTTATTTTAATAACTTTATTTTATTTTACTTTATTTTATTTTGTCTTCTTCTTTCTTTCTTTCTTTTTTTTTCTCCCTTTTATTCTGAGCCGTGTGGATGACAGGCTCTTGGCGCTCCAGCCAGCCATCAGGGCTGTGCCTCTGAGATGAGAGAGCCAGGTTCAGGACACTGGTCCACAAGAGACCTCCCAACTCCACGTAATATCAAATGGCGAAAATCTCCCAGAGATCTCTATCTCAACGCCAAGACCCAGCTCCACTCAACGACCAGCAAGCTACAGTGCTGGACACCCCATGCCAAACAACTAGCAAGACAGGAACACAACCCCACCCATTAGCGGAGAGGCTACCTAAAATCATAATAAGGCCACAGACACCCCAAAACACACCACCAGAGGTGGACCTGCCCACCAGAAAGACAAGATCCAGCCTCATCCACCAGAACACAGGCACTAGTCCCCTACACCAGGAAGACTACACAACCCACTGAACCAACCTTAGCCACTGCGAACAGACACCAAAAACAACGGTAGCTACGAACCTGCAGCCTGGGAATAGGAGACCCCAAACACAGTCAGTTAAGCAAAATGAGAAGACAGAGAAACACACAGCAGATGAAGGAGCAAGGCAAAAACCCACCAGACCTAACAAATGAAGAGGAAATAGGCAGTCTACCTGGAAAAGAATTCAGAATAATGATAGTAAAGATGATCCAAAATCTTGGAAATAGAATGGAGAAAATACAAGAAACGTTTAACAAGGACCTAGAAGAACTAAAGAGCAAACAAACAGTGATGAACAACACAATAAATGAAATTAAAAATTCTCTACAAGGAATCAATAGCAGAATAACTGAGGCAGAAGAACAGACAAGTGACCTGGAAGATAAAATAGTGGAAATAACTACTGCAGAGCAGAATAAAGAAAAAAGAATGAAAAGAATTGAGGACAGTCTCAGAGACCTCTGAGACAACATTAAACGCACCAACATTCGAATTATAGGGGTCCCAGAAGAAGAAGAAAAAAAGAAGGGGACTGAGAAAATATTTGAAGAGATTATAGTTGAAAATTTCCCTAATATGGGTAAGGAAATAATCAAGTCCAGGAAGCACAGAGAGTCCCATTCAAGATAAGTCCAAGGAGAAACATGCCAAGACACATATTAATCAAACTATCAAAAATTAAAAACAGAGAAAAAGTATTAAAAGCAGCAAGGGAAAAACAACAAATAACACACAAGGGAATCCCCATAAGGTTAACAGCTGATCTTTCAGCAGAAACTCTGCAAGCCAGAAGGGAGTGGCAGGACATATTTAAAGTGATGAAAGTTAAAAACCTACCACCAAGATTACTCTATCCAGCAAGAATCTCATTCAGATTTGACAGAGAAATTAAAACCCTTACAGACAAGCAAAAGCTAAGAGAATTCAGCACCACCAAACCAGCTTTGCAACAAATGCTAAAGGAACATCTCTAGGCAGGAAACACAAGAGAAGGAAAAGACCTACAATAACAAACCCAAAACAATTAAGAAAATGGTAATAGGAAGATACGTATCGATAATTACCTTAAATGTAAATGGATTGAAAGCTCCATCCAAAAGACATAGACTGGCTGAATGGATACAAAAATAAGACCCGTATATATGCTGTCAACAAGAGACCCGCTTCAGACCTAGGGACACATACAGACTGAAAGTGAGGGGATGGACAAAGATATTCCATGCAAATGGAAATCAGAGGAAAGCTGGTGTAGCAATTCTCGTATCAGACAAAATAGACTTTAAAACAAAGACAATACAAGAGACGAAGAAGGGCACTACGTAATGATCAAGGGATCAATCCAAGAAGAAGATATAACAAATGTAAATATTTATGTACCCAACATAGGAGCACCTCAATATATAAGGCAAATACTAACAGCCATAAAAGGGGAAATCGACAGTAGCACAAACACAGTAGGGGACTTTAACACCCCACTTTCACCAATGGACAGATCATCCAAAATGAAAATAAATAAGGAAACACAACCTTTAAATGACACATTAAACAAGATGGACTTAATGATATTTAGAGGACATTCCATCCAAAAACCACAGAATACACTTTCTTCTCAAGTGCTCATGGAACATTCTCCAGGATAGATCATATCTTGGGTCACAAATCAAGCCTTGGTACATTTAAGAAAATTGAAATCGTATCAAGTATCTTTTCTGACCACAACGCTGTGAGACTAGATATCAATTACAGGAAAAATGTGTAAAAAATACAAACACTTGGAGGCTAAACAATACACTACTTAATAACCAAGAGATCACTGAAGAAATCAAAGAGGAAATCAAAAAATACGTAGGAACACATGACAATGAAAACACGACCAGCCAAAACCTATGGGATGCAGCAGTTCTAAGAGGGAAATTTATAGCAATACAATTCTACCTCAGGAAACATCTCAAATAAACATCCTAGCCTTACGTGTAAAGCAATTAGAGAAAGAAGAACAAAAAAACCCCCAAAGTTAGCAGAAGGAAAGAAATCATAAAGATCAGATCAGAAATAAATGAAAAAGAAATGAAGGAAACAATACAAAGATCAATAAAACTAAAAGCTGGTTCTTTGAGAAGATAAACAAAACTGAGAAACCATTAACCAGACTCATGAAGAAAAAAAGGGAGAAGACTCAAATCAATAGAATTAGAAATGAAAAAGGAGAAGTAACAACTGACCCTGCAGAAATACAAAGGATCATGAGAGATTACTACAAGCAACTATATGCCAATAAAATGGACATCCTGGAAGAAATGGACAAATTCTTAGAAATGCACAACCTTCCGAGACTGAACCAGGATCAAATAGAAAATATGAACAGACGAATCACAAGCACTGAAATTGAAACTCTGATTAAAAATCTTCCAACAAACAAAAGCCCAGGACCAGATGGCTTCACAGGCGAATTCTATCAGACATTTAGAGAAGAGCTAACACCTATCCTTCTCAAACTCTTCCAAAATATAGCAGAGGGAGGAACACTCCCAAATTCATTCAACGAGCCTACCATCACCCTGATACCAAAACCAGAGAAAGATGTCACAAAGAAAGAAGACTACAGGCCAGTATCACTGATTGACATAGATGCAAAATCCTCAAGAAAATACTAGCAAACAGAATCCAACAGCACATTAAAAGGATCATACACCATGATCAAATGGAGTTTATCCCAGGAATGCAAGGATACTTCAATATATGCAAATAAATCAATGTGATACACCATATTAACAAATTGAAGGAGAAAAACCATACGATCATCTCAATAGATGCAGAGAAAGCTTTCAACAAAATTCAACACTCATTTATGATAAAAACCCTCCAGAAAGTAGGCATAGAGGGAACTTTCCTAAACATAATAAAGGCCATCTATGACAAACCCACAGCCAACATTGTCCTCAGTGGTGAAAAACTGAAACCATTTCCACTAAGATCAGGAACAAGACAAGGTTGCCCACTCTCACCACTGTTATTCAACATAGTTTTGGAAGTTTTAGCCACAACAATCAGAGAAGAAAAAGAAATAAAAGGAATCCAAATAGGAAAAGAAGAAGTAAAGCTGTCACTGTTTGCAGATGATATGATACTATACATAGAGAATCCTAAAGATGCTACCAGAAAACTAGTAGAGCTAATCAATGAATTTGGTAAAGTAGCAGGATACAAAACTAATGCACAGAAATGTCTTGCATTCCTATACACCAATGATGAAAAATCTGAAAGTGAAATTAAGTAAACACTTCCATTTACCATTACAAGAAAAAGAATAAAATATATAGGAATAAACCTACCTAAGAGACAAAAGACCTGTTTGCCAAAAATTATAAGACACTGATGAAAGAAATTAAAGATGATACAAACCGATGGAGAGATATACCATGTTCTTGGATTGGAAGAATCAACATTGTGAAAATGACTCTACTACCCAAAACAATCTACAGATTCAATGCAATCCCTATCAAACTACCACTGGCATTTTTCACAGAACTAGAACAAAAAGTTTCACAATTCGTATGGAAACACAAAAGACCCCGAAGAGCCAACGCAGTCTTGAGAAAGAAAAACCGAGCTGGAGGAATCAGGCTCCCCGACTTCAGACTATGCTACAAAGCTACAGCAATCAAGACAGTATGGTACTGGCACAAAAAGAGAAATATAGATCAATGGAACAGGATAGAAAGCCCAGAGATAAACCCACGCACATATGGTCACCTTATCTTTGATAAAGGAGGCAAGAATATACAGTGGAGAAAAGACAGCCTCTTCAATAAGTGGTGCTGGGAATACTGGACAGCTACATGTAAAAGAATGAAATTAGAACACTCCCTAACACCATACACAATATTAAACTCAAAATGGTTTAAAGACCTAAATGTAAAGCCAGACACTATCAAACTCTTAGAAGAAAACATAGGCAGAACACTCTATGACATAAATCAGAGCAAGATTCTTTTGGCCGACCACATAGAGAAATGGAAATAAAAACAAAAATAAACAAATGGGACCTAATGAAACTTAAAAGCTTTTGCACAGCAAAGGAAACCATAAACAAGATGAAAAGACAGCCCTCAGAATGGGAGAAAATATTTGCAAGTGAAGCAACTGACAAAGGATTAATATCCAAAATTTACAAGCAGCTCATGCATCTCAATATCAAAAAAACAAACAAGCCAATCCAAAAATGGGCAGAAGACCTAAATAGACATTTCTCCAAAGAAGATATACAGATTGCCAACAAACACATGAAACAATGCTCAACATCATTAATCGTTAGAGAAATGCAATTCACAACTACAATGAGGTATCATCTCACACCGGTCAGAATGACCATCATCAAAAAATAAATGCTGGAGAGGGTGTGGAGAAAAGGGAACCCTCTTGCACTGTTGGTGGGAGTGTAAATTGATACAGCCACTATGGAGAACAGTATGGAGTTTCCTTAAAAAACTAAAAATAGAACTACCGTATGACCCAGCAGTCCCACTACTGGGCATATACCCTGAGAAAACCATAATTCAAAAAGAGTCATGTACCATAATGTTCACTGCAGCTCTGTTTACAATAGCCAGGACATGGAAGCAACCTAAGTGTCCATGAACAGATGAATGGATAAAGAAGATGTGGCACATATATACAATGGAATATTACTCAGCCATAAAAAGAAACGAAATTGAGTTATTTGTAGTGAGGTGGATGGACCTAGAGCCTGTCCTACAGAGTGAAGTAAGTCAGAAAGAGAAAAACAAATACCATATGCTAACACATATATATGGTATCTAAAAATAATAATAATAAAATAAGGTCATGAAGAACCTAGGGGTAAGACGGGAATAAAGACACGGACCTACGAGAGAATGGACCTGAGGATACGGGGAGGCGGAAGGGTAAGCTGGCTCAAAGTGAGAGAGTGGCATGGACATATACGCTACCAAACGTAAAATGGCTAGCTAGTGGGAAGCAGCTGCATAGCACAGGGAGATCAGCTCGGTGCTTTGTGACCACCTAGAGGTGTGGGATAGGGAGGGTGGGAGGGAGGGAGACGAAACAGGGAAGAGATATGGGAACATATGTATATGTATAACTGATTCACTTTGTTATAAAGCAGAAACTAATACACCATTGTAAAGGAATTATACTCCAATAAAGATGTTACAAAAAAAAAAAGAATGAGAGACAATCTTTTTTCCCTTTGATAGAAAAAAAGACAAGACGCTCAATTTTAATACTCACCGTTGTACAGGACATTCTGGCAACTGCGGTAAGGCCAAAATTAAATATAGAGATAAGTAAATTAAAGACATCCAGATTAGAAGAGAAGTAAATTATGCTTATTGGCAGTTGATGTGATCCTGTACGTCGAAAATCCTAAGCAATCCACGAACGTATTATTAGAACTAGTAAAGTGTTTTGCAAAACCAGAGAATATAAGATCAATATGCAGTCAACTGTATTTCTATATACTACCAATGAACTTTGTGAAAATGAAATTAAAATAATTTTATTCACAAAAAATTAATATGTAGGGGGCTTCCCTGGTGGTGCAGTGGTTGAGAGTCTGCCTGCCAATGCAGGGGACATGGGTTCGGGCCCTATTTCTGGGAGGAGCCCACATGCCGTGGAGCAGCTGGGCCCGTGAGCCACAACTGCTGAGCCTGCACATCTGGAGCCTGTGCTCCGCAACAAGAGAGGCCACGATAGTGAGAGGCCCGTGCACCGCGATGAAGAGTGGCCCCCGGTTGCTGCAACTAGAGAAAGCCCTCGCACAGAAACAAAGACCCAACATAGCAATCAATCAATCAATCAATCAATCTTTAAAAAAAAATTAATATGTAGGAATAAATTTAGCAAAAGAAGTACAATACTTGTACATCAAAAATTACAAAACATTGCTGAGGGAAGTTTCTGAGAGAATGAACATGTTATCTGAGAGAAGTTAATGAAGATTTGAGTAAATGGAGAGCCATCCCATGATCATGGATTTAAAGACTTAATATTGTTAAGATGGCAGTTCTTTGCGACTTTATCAGTAGATTCAGTTAAACTCTATCAATATCCCACTCAGATTTCTGCAGAAGTTGATGAGTTGATCCAAAAATTTATGTGGGAATTCACAGGACCCAAAATAATCAAAAGTTTTTTAAAAAGACAGATATACAGATCAGTGGAACATAATTCAGAATCTAGAGATAAACTCATACAATTATGAGTCTTCCACATATTAACATATGCTCAATAAAAGAAACCAGACACAAAAGGGTTTAATTTCTAAGGCATTCTGGAAAAACTTCAAGAATAGAAATCAGAGCAGTGGTTGCCAGGGCTGGGGAGGTGGAAGGGTACTAACTACAAAGGACACAGGTAACTTCCTAGGGCAGTGGAGATGTGTATCTTGATTGTGGGCATGGATACACTACAGTGAACATTTATGAAAACTCAACAAGCCATATACTAAAAAAGGGTGAATTCTACTGTATGTAGATTATTTCTAAGTAAACTCACATAATTTTGTATTTTCTTCATGCTTTATCTTAAAATGTAGAAAACAAGAATTGAAAGTTGAGGGATTTTTTTTTTTAATTCTTCTTTTCCGTTCTTGCCATTTCAAAGATAAAAAGCTTAAAAGCAGTGCATTTATTTTCCCTTTGCTTATCCTGTTGAACAAACCTTATTCTCCAATGCAGGCAACCTAGTTTTCTACACTAGACTAGCTGACTTGCCATCACTAACAAAACCTCTCTACCATGTACAGCACCGGCTGTCCTTTTCTCGTGTTTTTCTGCTCTCATCGAGTCCAAGTTCACATAGATGTATTGTGGGAAGCTTTTCTCAATCAGCTCAGTTTGATGTGCACATCATCTCATTCTCTTCAGTAGCCCCTCTCATTCAAATGTATGGAAATTTGTATGCATGTGATTTCTTTTATACATTGAATTATCTGTCTCGTGTGTCACTTCATGAAGTTATATCAAAATTTATCTCATTCCATTGCTCAGTATACTTTTAGAGGAGCAAGATTTCCTCTACCCAAGCCATATGAGCCTCATGGTGACTAGAATCAAGCTTTGTACCAGGATCACTCTGTTAATGAGTTTGATAGTAATGATAAAAGAATAAATAGGACTCATTTCAGAATTTCTTTCTCATTATTGTATTTGGCCATTATTTTTTAAAAGCTTTGGGGCCAAAAACAGGAAAAAACTACATATTTGATAGAGATGATGAACTTAGATGAGGGAAATTACATTTTTTCCCCAGTTTTATGGAGAAGTAATTGAATACATCACTGTGTAAGTTTAAGGTGTACAGGAAAATTATATTTTAAAATGTTAGAGGATCATGAGAACATCTGATGAGAAACTTAAAAAATAGTTTAATGGAACCAATGATTATATTTAGGGGTTAAGTATAACTCATATAGTTTGATCATGTCAAGTGTCATAAAACGTTAGAAGCATTTTCTGTGACTCTACTTAAAGTAGAATTTTTGTGGATTAAGTGTTACAAGATATCATGCACTTAATTAATTCTAAGGAAAATATGTCTCCTTTTTACTTTGTCTTGTAGAAAAGAATGTCTCTAGAATGGGCTTCTAAGATGAATTTTTCTTACAAGATATGTAGGAGTTCACTCTACCTGATAAAGTTTAACGTTAAGATCCTAAAAAAAAAAAAAAAGCAAAGTGTAATGAAAACTGGGAGGTTAAGTATGAAAGTAATCAGGAATATACTGGAAAAATGTAAGAGAAAGGATTGCCTGGTAGTTTAATATAATTTTGCTATAAATGTATGCAGAATCACCTCTAAGAAAATGAGAACAAAAAGGATTCAAGCAGATTCAGCTGAAATATTATTTATGTCTTTTAAATTTTCACTCTATTAGTTGCCTGAAACAAAAGATTTATTTTTGCAAAGTGCCCCCTTAATTAAAGCCTTAAATAATAATATATTTGGGAACATTTTCATTCTCCTTTAGGGGGAAAAAAGGCCAAATCACTCTGTTTTTAGAAAAGAAAAGCATTCTATTCTTCCTATTCCTCAATTTTTATGTGAATATGATAATAAACATACTGAATAAAACCTCCATAATTAAGCTCAGTCTTCCACGATGGTAAACTACTACATTAGCAGTGAGGCTTATCTGCCTGCCACCTCTGTTGCCCCACTGAGTATAGGCTGACTTGGCAGTTCTGGCTGGTTGTCCCCTGCTTCTCTCCCTCACCATTACGTGAGTGTCAGAATGGAAATGTTCATTAGAGAACACACACACTGATACACACTTCTACATCCTTAATTTTCAAAGCATTTTCACGTGTTTATTAACTTATTTTATCCCATTTCAGAGATTGGGAAGTGAATCCCTGGCTAGATTACTATCACATAACAACATCATCCTGATGCCAGAATTAGCTGCCACCTCTCACCTCCAGAAGTCTACCTATTATTTCTGATTCCAGGAACATTCTCTGTGACAGGAGATAAAGAAATTATTGTATGGTGGAAAGTGAACGAAATTTGGCAAAATTCAACCTAAGTTTGAATCATCAGTTTCTTAATCTGTTAAATGAGGCTAATATATATTTTCAAGGTTGTGATAAGGATTAAATGATACAGTCCATATTTGGAACAGCTAGCATTTTACCTAGTTCGTGGGAGAACATGACTAAATGATACAGAATAATAAAAATAATAATCTGTGCTGTAGTAAAGCTGTCATTGATTGAAGGGTGTAATACCACTGCTAGGAGCTGCTAAACTTCAGTGAAGACTTACTTAGAAGATGCTGTCTTTCTATAAGAATGCTCATCCATCCAAAGATATTCCACTACCTGCCGGGCACTGTGCTACATGCTGTAGACACCGCAGTGAGCGAGTTTCTGCTCTCATGCAGCTTACATTCTAGGTGGATCTTTAGCATTTGCAGCCTGGGCTGCTTTTACAACTTTCTTCCACCAAATGATTATACTTTTATCAGAACCTGAGTAGTAGAATTAATTCAGCACCAAATCTTTGTTGAGGGAAAGAAGATAGATTAAAACTTGGGAGAAAACATTCCCAATTGGGAGAAATCTTTCTGTTAGTTAATATTGGTATTATGCACTCAGCATATCTGGGGCAAAAAGATCTCAATCTATCTGTCTCTTCTCTCCTAAAAGGGAAGTTCATCATGTTGCTGTCATATTACCAACTTCCAGTGGAGACCCAGTCACTAGGTCTTACTTAAGAGACCTTTCTTTCCTATCTAGTGTATTTTAAGTCCTTTGCATTTCTTTTTTTTCCCCTTAGGCCCTGTGTTTCTAGAACCCCAGACCCACATTGAGTGTGGGATCTACCTTGTGAAAACACTTTCACACTCCTGTCAGCAAATTCTTCAGGCTTCTTGTGTTGCCCTTGGGTTTTGCTTAGGCCTAAGAATCCTGTCCTACTGGGAAGATATTTTTCCCCCTCATCCCTACATTTGTTTTTTTGTTTGGGAATCTCAGCAGATTTCCTGGCCTGGACCTGCTGTTGGTACTTCTGAAGCTTGTTCCCTAGAATCAAGGAGTCAGCCTCATGGAGGTCAGTGGCTTTTGAGGGCAGGGCCGTCGGTTAGGCCGGAGTAAAGGCAAGAGCTGTGAAAGAGTCTGTCAACCGGGCCTTTGGGTACAGGCTGTTGCAGCTTGACCTTGAACCAGAGGGATGCAGCCTCACCTGGAATCGCTGATGAGGCTGAGGCAGATTAGGTATCTTGAACAGCATGCACTGTTTTCAAGCTGCAAGCCTGCCGCATGTATGGGAAAGCATACTTTAGACTTCAGCAATGCATTGCTAGTTCCAAGCCTATGAGGCATCTTAAGTCTGTTGCTCCCGACTCCATTCTGTATTTGGAGTCCAGGAGGCAGGAATGACATTTGGTTTAGGGTTATGTGACTATCCTCCTGGTGTCAAGTTTCCTTTCGTTGGATGAATTACCTAAATTCTAACCTTGGCTTTGGTTTTCCAGTTCCCAAAATGTCCAGAGGAGAATGTGGTTTGACTACTCCCCATTCTATCTCAGTAATTTATTTCTAGCTGAATAATTTATTTCCAGTTCTAGCTGGAGGACATGGTTACTAGCATTCTCTTGGCTAAAGGCATTCTCCTCCTATGGCAAACAGTCTCTACTGGGATGGAGAACATAGCTTCAAGATTAATACTCATGAGCTGTGACTGAGGAAGAAGGGAAACTTTGTGAAGAGTGCATTCTATAAAGGTATTGCTGAGCATTAACACTTGCCTTAGCTCTTACTTCATGCATTCTAAATGATACCTTTGTAATAACAATTTGATTATGCTAGTTTCAGAGTTAAACTAAGCACTTTTGAGTATATGTATACATTCTGGGATTTTAAAATTTAGATTTACAGAAAGTCAAATGTTAAAATGCCGAAAACATAATTCCTCCTTTAAATATTTTTGGCAATTTTATATGCATTGGATATTGAAATTCTATTATTATAAAGTGATAAAAAGTCCAGAGTTAATTACAGTAAACAATTATTCACATAAAAAAAAAAAGAAAAGAGTGCATTCTACCAACTGGCTTAGAGTTTACTGGTGGGGCTGCCAGCCCGTGTTCTTATGTCCATCGGGAAGTTGGAGGCTTATGGAATTCAGCAGATAACTGCCAAGAAGGTCAGTAATCTTAATGGTTAGCCTCACTGTATAAATGCATAGCTTAAGAACAATCTGTGCATATACACATATGGTAGAGGAGTTCCTATCCAACTTTATCGTGCCCCCTACTTTATCGTGCCCCCTACTTTAGGATTATTGCTTGTTCTTTGTTTCTTAATAATATCCTTGATATCAATTTGTAAGTAACCTAAAATGTACTTTCTCTAATATATAAGCGGGAAGGCCCTCTTTTTATCCTTATTTAAAATGATACTTCCCTTGCTTAAATGTAGAGGTTAGAGGAGACTTGGGCTAAGAGACAGCTGTATGAAATGATGCATCTGAAGTACTGAATGCGAAAGCCACACTTGTGCCATCTTAAGTGATGAAGTTGTCCTCTTTCTGCCCTGAGCACACAGTATCCTATTGCCCTGTTTACTTGTAGTCTTTCTCACTTAGTCAAGAGAGATCTGAAATATTAGTACTAAGGAACGCTTACCGCATTTGTCTTTAACTCTGCTGTGGGATTAAAGGAAGTGCGATCACTTCCAAAGACTAAATAGCATTTGTGAAATATTTTAACTCCAAAACATACCCAAGCCATCTCTATACCCAAGATACTAGGAAGCCCTCAACTTTTTGAAAATCATCATATCCACTTGAGCTAACTGTGATTTCTGAATCATAAATCATTTCATTTCAAGACAAAACTAGGAAAGTATCCAAAGACATTCACGAAGATAACCATCTAAAGGTCCAGGCTGGTAATGTGAAAAGAGAAAACCCCAACCTGAATATTTTCTGTGCTTTTTTGGCTGTCTTCCTTCATACTGTGCTTCCAGGAAACCAAGGCCTTTTTAGGTTTCAGAATCAAGAGTGCATGGGCTTCTCAAGTACTTGAAAGTAATTATGCATTCTAGCAGACAGCTTAGGAGAAGTTGTAAGGGTGCCATTTCCATCTCAATGTAAATGCATATTTTGCCTCTGTGGATGTATTCTGGTAGAAAGCGTCCTCATTCCAATAGTGGGTCCTATGAGGTCTTAAGGTAATAATTAAGCTTGCTTTTCTGTCTTTGTTTTTTCTTTTCTTTCATTTCTTAGGTTTCAAAGGTGACTTTTAAGTTTGCTTTTCTTGGGTTCCATCTCTAATATTCCTAGCATATTTCAGGTGGCCGAGGTAGTCATAGACTGCTAATTTTGTTGCAGTTTGGTAAAGAAATACCCCTTTAACTACCCTGCCTGTTTAGATATCTGTTGGTCTAGTAACAATTGTCTGTCTTTGTTTTCGTCATCCATAAGTTAACTGGTACATTGACCCTATTGTCCCTCCTAACATTACGGTTCAGAAATTACTTTCATTTGTTCCCAAACTTATCTGTTGCTGTTATTTGAGAATGTTTAAGTGAATAGCTCTCTGATATGGAATTGTGTTTTGAAGGATAACTTAATTCAGCTCCCAGATTCCACCACCCCAACTAACATTCCTAATTCCTTAGATGCTCAGGGTCTGTGATGTTCTGCTAAATTCTGCATTTGCAAAGAGTTCTATTCCCAGGAACCTTTCTTTTACTAATAGAAGAATTAGATTGAATCAGATTTGATTCCTACATTTGCTCACTCACTGGCTATTTGGCTGTGAAATTCACTGGATAAGAACTGCAGCTTTTTAAAAGACGGATAGTAATCGCAATTCTGGAAGACACTGAAAAGAAAACAGATACGCATGTAAAGCCCCCATCAAAGTGTTGTGCACACGGGAAGGCACATAAGTAACACTGATTATGACGATGCTCCTGCTAAAAAAGGACAGGTAGAAAGAAGAGGAAAAGGAAGAGAAGCGAGGGATGGGGAGAAGCAGAAGAGAAAAAAGAAAGGGAAGGGCAGGAGCATGTAGTGGCTAAAATAATGAGATTGTACCGTTTGGGGAGGGCTTTCCAAGTATCTCTTTCTTTCATTTACATAGTTCTCAACTTCAGTGCAATTACAAAGCATGATGAGAGACTCGGAAAGGTTTTTTTTCCTCTTTTTTTTTTTTTTTTTTAAGGAGAAGCCAATAGAAACTGCTTCCCACTTTCTCTGTGTTGGCTTTGCCCTAACTTTTGACCTTCTTTCTGCATTAGCTCACCTCCCCAACGCCACTCCATCTGACAGTTTAACCACTTCTGTACCATCGTGACAGCACTGATTTCATAAGAGAGCCCTTTATCCACAGCCTGTCTAATGGTTATTTCAAGCCAGTTAGATAACGTTGGAGTTTGATTTAAAATTTAAATAGAGTGGGAGGCCGCTGTCTCTGTTTTGTAAACTACATATGAAAAATAATCCACTGATTTTTGTCTAGTTAATTTAACTGTCCTTTAGTTAAAATTAAGAGAGAAGAGCGACTGGAACACGAGGAGAGCAAATGTAGACTAAACATAGAAGTTAATTTTCAGTGCAACTATTCTTTAAACTCTAATAGCCAATAAACGTAAACATGAAGTGACAGTTGCCTCATTACAAATGTAAACACACATATAAACCTGCCCGGTCGCAATTTAAAACAGACTTAGAGATATACCTCCTACTTTGCTTATGCCTGAGCCTTTTTCACCAAGGCCGTCATTCTTTTTGGTTTATTATTTTCTACCTTACCACTGTGGCTATTAAATACAGTTACTAAAATAGTTAAGCCTGGTGAAAAATAATTTTAGAGTCAACGAAGAAAGAAAAACTGCTCTTCAAATAGTCTTCAAGTTATGGAAAACCTAGCTAAAATGTTTATTTTCATCCAGAATATCACTCTTTGCCTCAGACCTAACCATTAGTTTGCTCAAACCATGGATAAATCAGGCATGAAACCCTTGACATAATCATCTTTGGGAAGAGAAGCCACCCACTCACACAGGAGGAGACGCTTCTGATTCCTAGATGAGTAGGTTTCATAGCTATGCAATCAAGGTCACTTTCCTGCGCTTTCACTGATAAAAGGTGCTTTTGATCAAACAGAATTCTTTGAATTTTTTGTACCTTTGTTCTCTTATAATGCGATGAGAATAAAAGAACACTATTTGCTTTGGGAGTGGGTGACACTGATTAGAACTGCCTTCAGAGGAAAGTCTGAAACTAAAGCGAGCAGTGAGCTGGATAGCCTCTGGTGGGGTTAGTTTTCAGATAGCTGTCTGAGCACAAATACACACGTTTTTGAGTCTCAACTGTTGCTCTTGTCAAATATTCTTACCCTTTTTTGGATAATAACTTTTGACACTATTCTTTTTGAGGTTCTGCTGAAATAGCTCTCTCTTTTTCTCATATATATGTGTGTGTATATGTATCACATATATATGATATATACATGTAGAACCTTTGTGTATAGGAGTTAACATCATCATATGTTGATTGCTTATGCTAATTGGGAAATATTAAAGTAAACTATGTCTGCTTTAACTAGAATAGATGGTTTAAATGACTCCATTTCCAAGAAAACTTCAGTCATTCTTATTTTTTAAATCAGCCCCTAAATGTTTCCATTCCTAACAGCAAAATAAATAAATGGACAAACAAACAGCTCTTTACTGAAACAATAGTAATGTATTATCTTGCTCGGAGAAAAAAATGAGCTTTCAAATGTGGAGAAGGCCTAGAATGTTATCACCACTTTTAGAAATGTATATACATTATGTTTTTTTAAACATAAATTTGAACTCAAGCAAATTTGCACTTTCTCAAATAAATTGATGAACTGCAAATAAGTTACCTGTAATCGCACAATTTTATTATATGTATCAGACTGTCTTCTAATTTTTGTTAAGCTACCCTATGTGAAACTGCCTGTAATTTTAATGAATCTATATGTAATATTTTGTATTCTGCATTTATGTACATATTTCCTTATATCAGCATAACTTTCATACTTATTATAGCAATAAAGCATCATATACTTTTAACAATGTAAAAAATATGCCCTTCTATGGGATAGGATAGATGGAGTGTCTTTTACCTGCTTAGGGTTTCTCTGTTTGTTCTTGTAAGAAGCCCTACAGCAGAAAAAAAAAAAAACTGGTTATCTAAGTTATCTGCCTTTCTTGAGGCTGGCACATATGGGAAGAGAATCAGAGCCCTGGAGATTTGATTTCCTTCATGTGAACTTCATTCTGCCATATTGAAAAATGACATCCTGGTAGCCAGATTTCTGCATCCATCCTCATTGGCCCAGCCTGTGTGCCAGATTGAGTATGGCTGAATTTACCTTCCTTTCTGGTGCTTCCTCCAGGGAAGAACCCCACTGCCCCCAGAAAAAGTCCTGCTATATTCGTAATATTGCGTTGTCCATGGGTCTATGTAGGGAAGTGGATTCCCACCTCCTGCTTCCAATCTACCCTAAAGCAGCCCCTTTCTCTAGTATCATCCCCTCCAAATTGAGAACTAACAATTTTCTAGACCAGAAATCAGCCAATGATTTCTGTAAAGGATCAAATAGTAAATATATTTTAGACTTTGCAAGTCATACTATTTTTTTCACAACCTCTCAACTCTACTGTTGTAGCATGAAAGTAACCAGAGACAATATGTACATGAGTGGTTGTGGCTGCATTCTCATAAAACTTTCTTTATAGACTATGACATTTGAATTTCAAATAATTTACACTTATATGATTCTTTTAACTTCCTCCAACGATTTAAAAGTGCAAAAACCATTCTTAGCTCACGGGCTACCCCAAAACAGGCAGCAGGCTATGGTTTGCCAGCCCCTGCTATACATAGGCAGGGTGCTGAGACGCTGTTGGTCTGCAGGGTAAATTAGGGTCTGACCATCAGAGTCTCCAGTCTGGCTGCTTCTCTGCAGCATCTCCAGTCCAAAGCAGCACTTCTTAGTTTCCTATGATCATGAAGTTTCTACCTGGAGTCTTTAGTCATTTCAGTTTTCTCCTCTGTTAGGATCTGACCACAGGAAAGGTGATTCGGTTTTGTTAGCCAGCTGATGTCTGACCTAGAAGTGAAAGGTGGATTTTTTTTTTTTTCTCCCTCTCTGGAAAATTTTTGTTATTTTACCTTTTGCTGTTCTTCACAAACCTCTCCAATTGAACTAAATTAAACTGAATACTGACTGGTTTGTAATTCTTTGAATGATTATATTTGAACTTCATTCACATGATTTTTAGATTTTTAGACAGGAAGACAAGTTTGGCAAGTAAATGAAAGGACTGACAAAGCGAAAAGTGTGACTTGAGACAAAAGATATATGCCAATTCCTACTTTTGTTGTTGCTGTTATTCATTTATTTACTCAGCAGATATTAGTGTGTGTCAGGTTCTGTATCCCAAAACAAGATCTCACTTTACATTTTGACATACAAAAATGAGTAGAATACAGTGCTTGTCTTGTAGGGAGCTACAGGGGAAAGAAAGATACGTCTTTATATAATCCTCTTGGTATCTGTTATTCATATCGTAATTTACATGGAGCACAAGTAAGCATAGGAAAAAGTGTGTGCTTGGCACCCTGCACATGATATGGAGAAGAAGTGTAAACTATAGAATAGGGACTTGGACCAACTGCCCTGCTCCTCTAAGCCCTAAATGTTGTAAAGTGAGGAGATTACCTACATTGCAGTTTTGTTGTCAAGACTAAATGAAATTTCATACACAGATGTGCTATAAATGCTCAGCACATAGCCCCGCCCCCCAAAAAATTTACATCAGAGTATGTTAATTTTTTTGCTTTAGTTTGTTGTTGATAAGTTTATAGCCTCCAGTAACGTGATACCAGTTTATTACTAAATTTATTACTTCCTAATTGCTACATAATCACTAAATTTATTACTTCTTTACTGACTGCACAGTGTGTTTCCACTGCTATACTACTCATAATATAGAAAACAGAGGTGTTTAAATTAAAGCCCTTTCATTGGCTTGCTTGTCAGACTTTTTTTTTTTTTTTTTTAATGCTGCAGGTTGGAAAGATGCTCTCGTACAAATGGTATGAAATGGTATTTATTGACTGTCATCTCTTTGTGTGCCTGTTTAGGTCTGAACAGTGATGGCGCTGATTTCAGTTATGAGTTGCTCAGTGGACTGTGGATTGCCTGAACTGTACCCATTCCCATCATGATGTACACCACCAAGACTCCTCACTAGTAAGTATTCTCTATTCAGTATCATTTACATGGTTATATATTGAGATCTTCAACACAGTGTGCACTTACCTTGCAAGAAGTGTACAAAATACTTGCGTTTGTTTTGCTGTTATGAAATCGGCTAGACTTAGTCTATGTACCAACCAACTGCAAAAGGAAAAAATAGGTTTAGATGTATCTATTATGTATATGTGTGCATATTGATATGGTAATATATATGTATCTAAATAGGCAGAGTTTAGAAGTGTAGAATTTTGCCTCTCTTTTAACTGAATAGAAAAAGTCAATGGAAAGTTTCATTGTCTTTTGATTCTTTAATATCATATAAATCAGTGTAAGCCTGAAAATTTTACTTAGTTTAATATTGTGAAACAGTTCAATTTTATTGCAGTTTTGTCTAACAGGGTATCTAATATACTTTCACTTACACAAGTATCGTACGGGTAATTGACATAGGTTGTTTATGGTGTCATTGAGAGGAAATTCTACTCAATTCCCTTAATTTTAGTTCCAGCTCCAACATTTATCGTCTGGCTAGTCCCTTAAATCTCTAGGGCTCAGTTTCTTCATCTGCAAAATGAGAGGAAGAATTTCCGCTTTACCTAATTCACAAGATTAATTTAAAGGACAAATAAGATAATGAATGTGAAATTATTAACAGTAAAACCCCATAAAAATATATATCATCTGTGGCTGACTATTATTACAAGTAGGGAGCTGGAAAAAAGTTGTGACCACAATGTTCTTTTTAAATTAATTAATAGAGTCTAATATTTTATTTGTTATTCACCTAAGAGATAAATGATAAAATTATACTTAACATTAACTCATGACCCCAATTATTTTTTGTATTTCAGAAAGTTATGTTTAAATGAAATATGAAAAAACACATGTTTCTCACGCACACTGCACACACAAATCCCCACCAACCATAATAATTAGGTTTCTACTTCTGATCTCCAGGATGTTTACTCTATTATAGTTTATTTTTAGGTGTTTTATTCTTGGAGGAGACAAGATACACTAGATACTTATTATGTATCATTTAATTTCAGGTTCCTAAGGGAGCAACATAGAAATTCGATCAGATATTACTCCTTCAGTTTAATGTATTAATTTTTTTGTTTACTGAAATCTCTTTAACACTTCATCTGACCATTCTCTTTAGCCAACAGAATACAGCTAGCCTGTTTAAAATAAAAGACTGTAAATGAACATCTTGGCAACTATATTTAGTAATATTGAGAAAGACTTTTCCACTAAAATTAAACAAATTATTATGTAACCGAGTCAGTGCAATAAAACTGGTTTGGAAATTCTTTTCCAGAAATTAGGTATGATTACCATTGAAGAGGCAATGGTTTATTACACAAATAAAATTTTTACATATAAGTGAAACAAAAATCTTAACAATAGGTAACATACATTCACTTGCTGATATTGTAGCGTAGTCAGTAAGTATGGTGGCGGGGTCAGGGGTGGGGCGGGGAGTGGTAGAGTCAGATTGCCTGGGGTTACAACCCAATTTCATCATTTTCCTGCTTTGCAGTGTTGGACAAGTCACTTAACCTCTCTGTGCCTTAGTTTGCTCATCTGTAAAATGGGTCTAATAATAAGAGTATTTATCTCATAGGGTTGTTGTGTGAATTACATGAGTTAATGTGGTCAAGCACTTAGGAGCACTGTTTGACACTTAGTAAGTAACCAATCAGCATTAGTGATTATTATTCACTGGATGAGCATGGGATTATGGTGCTGACTATAGATTTTGGAATCAGAAAGTCCTAGGTTCAAAACCATTTATGAATTAATGGTGAAATCTAAAGTAGTTACTGAACTTTTTGAAGTCTCGGTTTATGAGAAATAAAATGGAAATAATTAAAATATACTCCATAATGCTTTTGTTAGGCTGGTTGAACACAGCATCTGGCAAGAAAGGGTAGCTATCACCTTCATTGGGAATTGTGAAGGTACAATTGCAAATTACTATGTAATGCAATTATAAAGTAATGTAAATGAGAGATTCTCTGATTCTGTAAGTGTCTTTGCAATATGTTGTATTTAGGGGACTTCTAGAAATGTGTTCAATTATAGGATTTGCTTTGTTAGGTCCAGAATTTCAAAAAAGACAGACAATAATTTAAATCAAATTACAAGTACAAACATAACAAATACGGCATCCTGATTTAAAAAATAAAGGTGACAAAAATCCATTGGCCTTTTTTCGGCCTAACAGAGAACATCAGCTCATTATTTAATTTGTTAGGAAGATTGGGCTGTTACCACATTTAAAATGACTTTCTGGAAAGAAAGGGAAGAAAGAAGAAAGGAGATGGAAATGTAGAATATGTGTCACAAAACAATGGAGAGGGAGGGTTTGAACTTCCACTTTCATAACCCTATGCTCTAAGACAGACTCTATACTTGTTCTTGTTATGAAGAAATTTAAAGTATTGTCTTTTGGGTTTGTATTGGACAAAATTCGGTGGTTGGAATGGGTGGCATTTTTCGAATGAGTCATGATTTGTTTCCAAGGTGGAAAATACTGATAAGCTGGGGCCATAATCCAAGAGTGGATTGCCTGGCTGCCATGTATCAGTCAGAACAGAAAGCTCAGTCTCTTTCTGTCACATGTTAATTATAAACCATCTGAAACAATGGCGGTGTTGGGTCTAGTCCATCTCTGTATCCATCTAAATCAGCAGCCAGAGAGTCTTTTGCATGTAAATGGAATGTGACTTGTCTGTAACTCAGATTATAACATTATTGAATGCTTCTGTGTGCACACTCCCTTTTATTCTTGTTGCTTATTTCTGCAATACCTTTAGCCTTTATAGAGTTTGTGCCTGACATGGAAAATCATGTTTCTGGAGGAGGCTTTTGAGAGTAAAGGTTTTGGAGGTGGATTCCTGGGTAGGAGCCCACAAACCATGGATGTGGTGTTAGGCTGGACTGCTGCTTTGCTGACTCTGCTTGGGGCCCTGGGTGAGAGATGAGCATGGTGCTTATTCTGTCCTGCTTCTCCTGGGCCCCGCCTCATTCCATACTTGCAGTCCTTTAATGTGGCCAGCGTTCACATTTTGACCTCTCATATTAGGATTTAGGATGTAATAAAATGAAAAAGCACGGTCATGATGACCGTGACACAGTCCTACTGGACAGATAGATGCTTATGTGTCCTTATTTCCGTGACCATTATAGATTTGTGAAGTTAATCTTAAAAATTGTTCGTGACTTTAGATGTCTCCTTCTAAAGGAGTCTGACTTAGATGTCAGTCTAGTACTTCATAAAACAATATCTCTAAAAAGTAGAGAGAAGTACCAGAGTTTGGAGGAGACCTCGGGTATTCAGAACTGAATACCTGTAATTTGGAGATAGATTTAGATGAAGTGTTTCTCAGTGGGACTTTAACAACAGGCAGACTTTGTCAGGCTATAAGTCTAAGCGTAACATCATCATGATAAAGGGAACAGTTTAAGCCTCCGATTCACAATTGTGAATGAGCAGGAGGTATTCGAGGACAAGCAGACGATGAGCCCATTAAAGTTGAATGTCTGCTGCAGAGTCACCAGAAGTGGAATCAGATGAGTTGTGAGTGCCCTGGGGGGGCTTTATGTGGCCCCCTCTCATTTGCCTGCTGCAGATCCCCTCCACCTGTTTGCTGACCACCTGTTTGTTGGCCAAGCCCTACCTAGAAGCACCCCAGCCTTACCTGTGTGACACCACAAGCCTCCTAGCGTTTGCAGATACTGCCCATCAAACTCTGATTCTTCCTTCCAAACTCATTTTACCTGCTCTGCCACCTATGAAAACTTCCTTAATCCTCCTCTTAAAATTGACTGTTGCCTCCTTTTCTTTAACCTCTGTACTGTATACATGCCTCTTTGATAGAACACATACACTTCTTTTGCAATAATTGGTTGACATTTCTGTCTTTGTCTCTTTGGGCTGCTAAAACAGTGCCATTAACTGAGTAGCTTATAAACAACAGAAATTTAATCACAATTCTAGAAACTGGGAAATCCAAGATCAAGTCACTGGCAGATTTTATGTATGGTAAGGACCTGTTTCCTAGAAAGCCATCTTTTTGCTGTGTCCTCACCTGGTGGAAGTGACAAAGGTGCTTTCTTGAGCCTCTTTTATGTTTCATAAGGGCACTAATCCCATTCATGAGAGCTCTGCACTCATCATCTAATAATCACCTCCCAGGGGCCCTACCTCCAAATACTCTCACATTGGGCATTAGGATTTAACATATGAATTTGGGGTGGCGTTCAGTCTATAGCAGTATCCATCTTTCCTGTTACATTCTTGGTTTATTGAGGGCACTCCTTGTCTTATTCAGTAAAATTGTTATTAATGTAAGTCAGTAAAAAGTATAAACAGAAAAATGAAAAGTGGCCACTTTCAGCATACCATGATGGTTATATCATTTAAACATTTTTAGCCAAAGGTAACAGGAATTTTGAAAATGTAACTCACCCTACTAACTTCCATAGTAGTTTATCATTAAGCATATTGTTTTTAGAACAACATTTCAACAATGGTGAGAATTATTTGACCTCATCTTGACTGAGGTTAGCATGATTTCCTCCATGTAAATTAATAAGACAACAATAAAACAGTTCTTAAGGTTCTATGTTATTATATTAATTGTATATAATACATTATTACATATATGTATATATATACACACATATATATTTCATATGTTCATAGAAGGTGTCAATTACTAATTTTATTTGAGAGAGGAGAGGTATATCAAGTGTAATCAAAGGTTCCTATAGGTTCAAGCTGTTTTTTAAAAAAACATAGAGGGAAAAATAACCAAATCCCCAAAACCCCTCTAAGTCAATAAACAAAACCTTTGTTATAGAGCCAACTGAAATTTTATCTGAAATTTATTCTGGTAACTGTATATCACTCAGAGGAGGACTTAAAATTGTTTAGGTTAAATATTCTTGAATAGTTACTATTTTAACAGGAAAGCCCATTAAGTCCACCAAATCAGTATGGAAACACTCTGACTCTCATCTTTGTTACTTAGTGTACATCAATCATACACAGAAGAGTCAAAATGGGCTGACTAGGTAGAGTTATAAGTAGCACAGGGTATCTCAAGCCATTCAGCTTTCACAGATGGCTGTAGACAGATAAGTGGAAAGCATTAAGCTAATAAAGACATCTTTAAGAGAGGAAAATGGGCTGACAGGGTACTCCAGTTTTCAGTGCATGAGCTATTTTAGCTTGACATGCTTTAAGCAAAAGGGCATAATGTTTGAATGAATCCTATATTAAGAATATTCATCCAGTTATGTAAGCAGAAATATAATGGAGTAATGTAGGTATTATCACAGTATGCAAGCTTTGATATGCTCAAGTAGGTAGAGCAATGCAGCAAGAATAATATTCTTCAAAGAACTGGGAATTTTTAAAATTGCACCCAAAGGTAACATTTGACAGAATTCCAGGTTGTTTCCTGATAACTTTGTTAGTCTCTATTTTATGTATTAGTCTTGAAACTACAGTAACTTGGTGACCATTTTCTGACATTCTTTCCAGCTAAAGGACCTAGAGTTGCATGTTGAAATTTAATGATAACGCTGATAATGGCCACCATCTACTAAGGTAGTAACTGTGCAGTGGGGTTTCACTGCACGGCATCCTTTAATATTCACAGCAGCTCTGCAAGGATGGCTTTATCTTCTCTTTACAAAGGAGGAGATGTATAATGTGCAGGGTACCCTACCGATTTATATGCATATTTATATAACCTAAATTTGTGACAGCCTCACCACTATAGAATGATACATAAATGTGGAGGCACATAATATTTTATATGTGGTATTAGAAAACTAATTTTACTTTTAAAATAAAATTAATTTTGAAAATATAATATGCTTCAGGTTTTAAGTCATGCTTATTTAATATCCTGAAGAATAAATAGCTTATAACATTATAATTGAAGATTTCCCCTTCTATCCTTCTCCAGCAATTGATATGGATAAAAATGAGAATCTGTATCTATTAGAGACATGTCCTCAAGCAGATACAGGCAGGTGTCTTTCAGGAGAACGCATTAACCATTTTTAAGATTGAACAGTTTATCCTTGAAGTCAGATAATATCTTCATTTAACAAGTTTTATTACATTCTATTTTTTTCACATTAATGGTCAGCGTCAATACCATGGTATGAGCGTGTGTGGAAGCATTAATTGATTGATTCCACAAGATGAAGACTAAGATTCTTGGTCTCAATAAGCATCTTATATCCACTAACATCCCACCAAATGCTTTCACATGAACTCTTTCTTTTCAGCTCAATTAGTTGAAAAGACTTCTGTTGATTCATCTCACATTTTGCTTATCTGTATGATGGACCGAGATCACCAGTGTTTTACTGTCCCTTAGATGTGCCACTCAACTGATCTGTTTACCCAAACGAAGAAAGTATAAATGTAATACCAAACATACCTAGGAAGCAGAGATAGTTTTGAAGAAGCAGTGTTTTGTTTTGTTTTTTTTAATTAAAAAGCAGGTGCTTTTTAAATTAAGAAGCACCTGCTTTTTAATAATGAAGATAATTATAATATTTGGAAGTCATTTGAAATTTAAGGGGATTAAATTACCTGAAAAGAAAGTCATGTTTTAAATTATGTTAGTTAAATATTTGAAACTGGAGAACTTAGGTATCCCATGTATTCATTCAACAAATATTCATGGACTTCCTTCTATGTAGTAGGCCCTGGGCTATGAACAATAAACAAAGTTCCTATCCTCATGGAGTTTATATTTCTAGGTAGCCACTGGGGAGTGAGGGGCAGGTGGTGGAAAGAAAGGAAGTAGAATAGAATATGTGTGCGTTTATACATATATATATATATATGTGCACACACACGTATACACATATATTTATACAGAGAGTGATATATATCACTAAATACATGTATATACAAATAGTAATAAATCTAATTTTAAATAAAAGCCACTTTTATAGCAAAAAGAATTCTTGTTTTGAACTTTTTCTAAAGCATTTCTATAGCAAAAAGAATTCTTGTTTTGAACTTTTTCTAAGTTTTAGATTACAGAGTTTGAAATTCTTACTCACCAAAACTTCATATTTTAATCATTTCCAGAAAGGGAAATTCTGATAACATATCTCAGTCATTATTTTTAAATAGTTCATATGTTTGCTATCTTATTTTCTTTATTCATTTTAAGAATATTTGTAGGTGTTCCAGAATCTAAAGGAGAAATCCCCGAGACTATTTTGTACATCACCAGGTTGCACTGAGAGTGCAGTCGGCTGATGGGGGACAGAAAACTTGAACCCTGTGAGACCCAAAGGGGGAAAAATTACGCTGAAGGAAGAGAAGCGATTTCTAAATTTTTTTTGTTCTTTAATCGAAGTTCAAGTCCTCTCTGTGTTGAAACACGGAATAATGCGGGCCTGTTGTGCTTGTATTACCTGATCGCACGAAAGTTGGTTATGGAACCAGAGTCGTTTCATACAGGTTATTTAATAAGAAGTGTAATATCGGATGTGTACCTAGTGCTTGTGACAAAAGGAACAATTCAAAAATTGGAAAAACAAAGCGTCAGCCGTGCATTCACTGTTATGAGCCAGTTTTCCAACTGGACAGTGTGTCAGTCATTTTTAGTGGTTTTTGGATACAATATAATGACCTCTTTATTAAGCTCAGCAAGTAAGTGGATATTAAACTCTGTTTACTTTGATTGCATTGATAGATAAAGTAGACCATTCCTTTGGGGGAAGACGAAAAACCTTATAACAGTGCAGTCATTTAAAAAATCTTTCTTTCTTTCCATGAAGCACAGGTTCATGTTTGAAAACTTACCTACTTTTTAACTCTGAATACATGGTTTTGGTGACTTTCTCAAATCAAGATCATTCAGCTTTCATGCCACTGATGTAAAACTCAGTGCTTGATACACAAATGTGCCACAAAAGATTTCGTAGTTGTTCTTAATTCATTTGTGAATTTAGTTTCTTTAAAAAATCTAGGTTAGAAAATAATGTCAAATGATAAGGTCTAATGGCTTTTTGATGATGGGGTAAAAAGAGTGTTGAGGTGGCGTAACGCCAATAGTGCCTCCGTGCTAATTTTGCTGTTTTTCATTACTCCATTTAGGGAGCAAAAATAAAGAAATGTCTGCCAAAGTAAAAATTGTTGACAAAGTGATTATCATTGGGTCCCTACCCTAAGTACTAACAACCTGCAAAATGTAGCACTTGAATAATAGAGTAATTAAAACTGAATTTCTTTGAGTGTCAGACTGTATAATCATATCAAATAATGCAGAAAAATAAATCGACTGAAATACTCTGAATATTAAGCCTATTAAAATACATTAAACAGATTATGGTAATGTCAGAGGCTTCCTTACTTAGGTTAGGGTTGCGTCTGCACCTTTCACAAGGAAGAGGCACGTAAGTTGCAAGGTAGAAGTGGTAAATTTAAGGCAAAGAAAAACCGTTGTATATATAAAGAGTTCTAGGTTGTTTATTTCAGTTTTTTTTATAGCTCTCCCTGGAAAATTAACACAAAGCAGGGCACATAGGAGAAGCAAATAAATGTTAGCTGAATTGAATGATGCTCTTGCTTATTAATTTGAGAGATCAGTTACAAGTTTAGCATACATTAATAAAAGTGTTTATTTTTTTTAATCTTAAAAAGTAACTGGGTCATGGACTTTAATCTCATTCTTTCCTTCATGTGTTGGGCTAGGGGGCCCTCAAGGGCTGTGCAGAGTAAGGAAAAGATAATTAAGAGAGAGAATCCTCTTCCTTTGTTCAGACTCTCTTCTTCCTGCTAAGGAGAAAGGTGAGAAAGGCAACTTGATCACATTGTTCCTGACACCCCCACTTCTTTGTTTAGCTGGCTGCTGAACAAAACTAGTCCTGCCATCTAAGTTCTCTGTCAGTGTTGTTCAAACTTCAGGGGTGACCTAAGAATCAATCATAAAATCAATTTAGTATGTTATCATCAGCATTTTAAAATGAAATATAATAAAGACTATATTCCATAATTATTTTTAATAACTTGTATATACATGTGTGCCTGACTTACATGGTAAAATGTGTTTTTTACTGAGGGTCACAGTCAAAACAGAAAACCAGTGTTATTAATCTAATCCCCTTAAATTCTTAGCCTTTTTTCTTGGGTAATTTGTCCTTTGTAACTCATACATTTTCAAAATCTTCACCTCATTTACTTTTTTCTGTCAGTTTAGATAGTAGCTCTTTAGTTTCTCAGTGTCTTCATCTTTCTAGCCAACTTTAGTATAGTGAGAACTGGAAGAAGTGCTCACTAGATGTTTGCTGTTTGAAGCAATGAATTAATGGTAGTCTAAAAAGAACTACAATTTTGTGAGTCCAAATGCCAATTTATTTATTAATTTCACCTTTTTTCTCTTCCCTTAAACCCTATTATGATTACTGGCAATTGCCACCATGCAGTTACGCTTTAGAATTTGAGTCATTTTCTGAGTTCCCTGGCCTCTTTAATCAAGATGAGTGACCAATCCAGGTGACTCCATCACTTAATAGCCTTTAAAACAATCTTCTTCTTTACTTTGCCATGACTACTATGTGGTCCTGCAGTTTATACCTAGATTGTGGCCATAAACATTTTAATATCTATCTGACTCCAGCACTACTCCCTACTAGCATGTCATTGCCCTTGCCGTTGGGATTCTTTCTGACACACAAATCTGAATATTTTACTCTTTGGGTAAATATCTCCTGTAGCCATACTCCCTTTGCCTTGAAATTTACAATCCAGACACATTTGAATGAGAATAAAATGCCCTACAATATCTGATTTCAAGATATACTCCAAATGTATCCAGCCACACCCTATCATGCACCAAACATTTGAACTTGGGTTGGCATTCTAAACTATTACATAAGTTACAGTCTTTTGTGTAACTGGGCCAGTGGACTAACGCATGTTCTCCTCTTTGCCTTGAATAACTTCACCTTTTCTTGTGCCTGGAAAATAACTACACATCCTTCAACATATGGGTCAAGGTTTTGCCTCATGTAAGAATACTGAGTCACATTGAGTCGGCTCCTCTGCTGTTACTTACTAAGTATGTAGGGAACTGATAATCCTTCGCTGTTTGTATGTCCATCCTCCTGTCCCTAATTGGACTCTGAGCTTCTCTTGCAGAAGTATTGTCAGTTCTCCACGGTAACCCTAGATAGAACCTATCACAGTGCTGGACACTTGGAGGGTGCTCAGTAAATATGGGCTGAGTGAATTCTTGTCTCAGAAGCATCTAAGAACGGTCACAGCCATTCTCCATCACTTTTCCTTTTCCTTTCTTTCCCTAAGACTATGAGTTTTATAACCTGTGAAAAGATCATATAAGCAAAGCGATTTGTCTACGTTATTATTGTCTGTAGAAAGCCACTGATAACCAGTGAAAGCTCTGAACTTGGGTTATGATCTTTTTATATGGATTCACCAATTCATAGGTCTGGTAAGAGTATCCCTACGGTGTATTTCCGGAAAGAATGTTCTAATATGAGCTTGAATACTTATCTAAACACTTATATTTAAAATCAAATCTTGGGTTTCAGCTTAACTTTGACCTTGACCTTGAATACCATTGTATAACACATTTTCCCTAATTTCTTCATTACAGTCAAACATTTTTAATTAAATGCCAACAACTGACGTATTAAACTATTGCATCAGATTTTACCACCAAATTCTGAGGGGTTGATTTTTATAAGTATAAGATTTCCTTCATAAGATTTCAGGAAAAATTAGGTAGAATTTCAAGACAGCACAGTGATTGGGTTAATTTGGTAAATAAGACATTACTGTTAGTGCAGGAAGCTAATTAACATTTATTGTGCCTGAGTTAATTATATTGTTACATTTCACTGGATGGTCATGGGAATGTATATTTTATAAAGGAAGATATTGCATTAACTCCTTAACTGCAGATATATATAACACTAGCCCAGTGACTCTGATATACCTTACCCACTCTTTCCCCCTTTTTGTCCTTGCAGGACCAATTTTCACACAATTGATCATTCCCAGTGTGGCATCCAAATCAGCCATTAAGGGGAAACAAAACATTTCATGGCCCCAGTCCATTTGTTTTGGAATTAACAGCAGTGGATGTCACATTGCATTTTTCCAAGTAAATTTAAGAGTGATGGATGAACTAACTATATACCACTTATTCATAATAAAAGGTACAAATGGTGAAGTATGGCACATTGTATGCAAAATTCTCTGGGACCAAACATTTATGTATGCAAAGAACGGGAACAAAACATAGAAAATTTTTGTTTTGTAAAAATTGTTAAGTGATATAATTATACAAGCAAATTAATTAGAATATATATCAATACTTCTTAGTTAATAAATTTACAGTAATGTTTACAAAATGAAATATTGTTAAACTATTTTTGCTAAATCTTTTTTAGTACCTTCAGCTGTTTTATTGTAACTCATAAGCTAACTGATATTTTTAAAGACATTTGTCTTTATGACCATTAATTTTCCATATTTTTATAAACTTGAAAATACAAAAAAATACAAAAAGTAATACAAACACCTCTAATCTTAGCAATGAAAAACTCCAAAGTAACTATTCAAATAGTTTTATATTCATGTCTTCTAAAATTTATATATATGTATACAAATGTGGGATCACATTATTTGTACCTTTTTCCTCTTAAAAGTATAATAGTACATTCCCATTTTCCATGCCTCTAAATATTATTCTAGAAGATAACTTAAGGGCTACATAACATTATATTGTATGGCTATATCATAATTTATGGCATATTATGGTGATAATTTAGTTTGTTTTCATTCATTCTGTATTACAACTTTCTTTAACATCCTTGCATACATTTTTTGACTGTGTCTACGTTCAGATGACATTTCCAGCTCTGATCCCTTTTCTGACGATCAGGTTCCATGCAACAAAGATGGTGTGTTTACTTGAATGCCTAATAGGTGTCTTTACTTGAATGCCTAAATTAACTTGTCCAAAACAGACTTAGAAAACAAACTTATGGTTACAAAGGGGAAAGGTGGGGGGAGGGATAAATTAGGTTGGGATTAACATATGCACACTATTATATATAAACTAGATAATCAACAAGGACCTACTGTATAACACAGGGAACTCTACTCAATACTCTGCAATAACCTATATGGGAAAAGAATCTGACAAAGAATAGATGTATGTATATGTATAACTGAATCACTTTGCTATACACCTGAAACTAACACAACATTGTAAATCAACTATAGTCCAATAGAAAATAAAAATTAAAAAAAAAAAAAACTTGTCCAAAACAAAACTGTAGATTTTGCCCACCTAACCCCAAACTTGCTTCTCCCCCATCTGTCTAATCTCCCTTTTCCAGACTTTATTCCCAGGGGATCCAGACCAAAGGCTAGATGTTTTTCTTCTTTCCTCATTCCCCATGTTCAGTTCATCCATAACTTTTATTGACTCAGTCTTCAGAACACATTGTGAATCTGCCATCTTTCTTCCGACTCTTCCAGTACCATCTAGTCCCTCAGTCTTGCCTGGACCCCTCTAGGTGGTCCCTTCTCTCCTGCTCTGCCATGACCACTCTCGCGTCAGTCAGATCACTCACGTGCTCACAGTGCTGCAGGGGATTTCAGAATGCCTGAATAAAATCTAAACGTTTTTATGGCTGTCACGGCTCCCTATGATCATGACCTACCCATTTCTCATCTCCTCCCACCGTCCTCCTCTTTCCCTCTTTATCTGCCAAGCTGGCAACTTTCTGTCTTTGTGGGCTGGAACGCTGTCCCCTCGCACTCCAGATGCCTCTTCCCTTTTGTTCAGGATTCAGTGGATGTCATCTCTCTCAGTGGCTTCCTGCCTATTGAGTGCAAAAGGAGCACTCCGGCCACTCTAAACAGACCTCCACATTGTGGTTCCTTCATATATGTACCATTTCTTAAACACTCATGCCTTGGCTTATTATACAGTACATCTGTTCATCAGAATGTAAGCTCCATGGAAGCAGAGAAAGAACCTGGTCTTGTTCACTCACAGCTCTATCCCTAGAACCAAGAATAGAGCTTACTGTGTGGTAGACACTAATTATTTACTAAATAAATGAATAAATCCATGGAGATTTACTACTATAAATTGTGTAAATAGAAGTTCTCAGTCAAAAAGAAATTTTTACTTGAGGTATAGTTAACGATGTTGTGTTAGTTTCTGTTGTACACCTAAGTGATTCAGCTAGACTTCTCTGGTGGCACAGTAGTTAAGAATCCGCCTGCCAATGCAGAGAACACGGGTTCGAGCCCTGGTCCGAGAAGATTCCACATGCCGCGGAGCAACTAAGCCTGTGCTCCACGACTACTGAGCCTGCGCTCTAGGGCCCGTGAGCCACAACTACTGAAGCCCGCGTGCCTTGAGCTCACACTGTGCAACAAGAGAAGCCACTGCAATGAGAAGCCCGTGCACCGCAACGAAGAGTAGCCCCTGCTCACTGCAACTAGAGAAAACCCGCGCACAGCAACGAAGACACAGTGTAGCCAAAAGTAAATAAATTAATTTTAAAAAAACCAAACTAATTCTAAGTGATTCAGCTATGTGTATATATATATACAATATATATGTATATGCTTTTTCAGATTCTTTTCCATTATAGTTTATTATAAGATATTGAATATAGTTCCCTGTGTTATATAGTAGGAACTTGTTCTTTATCTATTTTATATATAGTAATTTGTATCTGCTAATCTCAGACTCCAAATTTATCCCTCCCCTGGCTTCCCCTTTGGTCACCATAAATTTATTTTCTATGTCTGTCAGTCTGTGAGGCTCTGTGTTGTAAATAAGTTCATTTGTGTCATATTCTAGGTTCCACATATAAGTGCTATCGTATGATATTTGTCTTTGTCTGTCTGTCTTCACTTAGTATGATAATCTCTAGGTCCATCCATGTTAGTGCAAATGGCATTATTCTTTTTTATGGCTGAGTAATATCCCATTATACATATACATATCTATTCATCTTTATCTGTTCATCTGTCCATGGACATTGAGGTTGCTTCCATGTCTTGGCTATTGTAAATAGTGCTGCTGTGAACACTGGGGGTGCATGTATATTTTTGAACTAGAGTTTTCATCTTTTTGGGATATATGCCCAGGAGTGGGATTGCTGGATCATATGTTAATTCTATTTTTATTTTTTTAAAGGAACCTCCGTACTCTTTTCCATAGTGGCTGCACCAATTTGCATTTTCACCAACAGTGTAGGAGGATTGCCTTTTCTCCACACCCTCTCCAGCATTTATTATTTGTAGACTTTATGATGATGGCCATTCTGACTGGTGTGAGGTGATACCTCATTGTAGTTTTGATTTACATTTCTCTAATAATTAGCGACGTTGAGCATCTTTTCATGTGCCTGTTGGCCACCTGTATGTCTTCTTTGGAGAAATGTCTGTTTATGTCATCTGCCCGTTTGATTGGGTTGTGGGTCTCTTTGATATTGGCGTGTATGAGCTGTTTTTATATTTTTGAAATTAATCCCTTGTTGGTCGCATCATTTGCAATTATTTTCTCCCATTCCATAGGTTGTCTTTTTGTTTTGTTGACAGTTTCCTTTGCTGTGCAAAAGCTTATCGGTTTGATTGGGTCTCATTTGTTTATTTTTGCTTGTATACCTTTGGCCTTGGGAGAAATGTTTTGCCTGTTAATCCATAGTCCCCATACCCCAAAATACCAGTTTTCCTTCCCACCAACCCTTGTACGGCAGGACTAAGTTTACTGCACTCCCTGCCCAACACTGCATACCTAAGTCCGTTTTGCGAGTTCACTGTACCATATTTAAGCAATTGTTTTAATTTCCATATTAGTGTCTACATATGGGGTCAAAACATTTTGAAGTTTGAAAATCTTTTTCATTAGAAGCTGCAGTCACTTCTGACCCAGTCCCCTTAGGCCACATGCATCTGACGACTTCTGCAACAAAAGTATAAAGAAAGTGGGGACCCGTTTAATGAGAAAAAATGTTAGGGACCATCCTCATTATTTGTTTTTCATTTACATATTTACATTTAAGTCATTTGATCCTCCTAACAATAGGATAGATATTATCCCTTTTGTCAGATGAAGAGACAGCCTTTGAGGTTATAGTTCGTGAAGCTAATAAGTCATAGAACTGAAATCTATACCCAGGGTTGCTGGTGCCCAAACCCAAAAACTGTTAGTACAACATCGTAAGAAGAAAAGGTCTGTGTCTGTTACCCAAACTTCCTGAGACTTAATGACTAAATTTCATGTAGATTCTGGATATTAGTGTTCTATTCAGAGCATTTTTAAAGGAAACAAGTGTCATTCCTTTAAAAGATTTCTACAGACTCAAATATTTGTTTTACTATGTAAAGTTTCACAGGTAGTGAAATGGAAGAGACTGGAATTCATCGTTTATATGGGCAAAGAAACAATAAATTGCTGCTCAAAATTTCAATGGATGTTTTATTTATGCCATTAATATAATCACATCATTATAATCTGCACTGATGGAATTTATATTATCTTCTAGAAATGCTTACAACCTCAGAGACTTACCTACCTTCTCAAGAAGGGTAATGTTTTCCTTATTCCAGGGTGGATGTGGAGCAACAAGAAAAGAGACCATAAAAAGGTCTATCCAAGTGCAAGTTCTCTCTTTCAGTTTATATAATCAAAATTATGAATATTTATTTGTTTCCAAGAATAAGTAGATCATCACAGACATAGCTTACCTCAAATCAGGAAGGTGAGCATGCATCAAACTGTTAGTTTCTCAGATAGCTAACTTAATACAGAGTCATCAGAATGTCATTAAAATAATCAATATTGGGGAAAATAGGAAAGGTAAAAAAGATAAGAATGGCTTAAGCTAAAAAACTAGAAATAAATCTGAATTACTTTTATACTAGTTCCCCAGATATTTGAATGACTTTTCATTATTGCTATTTTTTAATCCAAAGCATTTAGCAGTGTAGTAACTCAATAATCATGAAGAATTCCAAATGGGTTCATAGAATTTTGATTTTTTTATACTATAGCAGTGATCTGTTTTAAGACACGGAGGCAAAGTGTCAGTGAAAAAGTTGTGTTTTGTGACTTTGTAATTAAAGGGAGATGGGTGTAGTGAATTGGAGAGTCTCTTTATTTATGGTAACTGTGTGGATAGCTAGGTATGCATTTGACAAGAGGCTGTTTGTAGGAAGCTAATTTAAAGTGGAAACAAATAGTTGTGAAAAATGAGGAAATCCTGCTGGAGAAAAAGCTGTGGCAGGATCACCTCAAATAGGAGTGTTAGAATAATTTACTATTGTAGGAAATCCAGCAGCTGGTTTATCTAAAGCATTCCTCTTTTTCATGAGCACTGGAACAAGAGCAGGAAATGGTTCAAAAAGCACGCTGACATTCCGGTCACAGATTTCTGTAAACATTTAATAGCAAAAAGTGATTTTTAGAAGCTCAGTGCTTAGCCATGTCAGGAACACTTTAATGAGGTAATACATATATTTCTAACCTTGGTTACTTAGAAATGATTCTAGAATGAAGAACTTCAAATAGAATAAAGAGGAAACAAATTTCGGCTTATGTCATTCATAAAAAGTACACTGTATTGAACTCAACACTTAGAATTGGTTTTACAGAACAATGAAGATTAACTAAACATTGAAAAAATTATCCAGAGACCTAATGTAAAGTAGAATATGAGTAACATTTTATAAAACAACACTTAATTGTTCTAAATAAGGAAATAGAAGGACTGGTATAAAAAGTAGTTAAAAATCCCCAAAGATACAAGAATTAGAATAGACAAAGGAAACATAGGTAGATCACATGCTGTAAAAACATATCTAGGTCATTGCAAAGCACCGAGCCGATCTCTCTGTGCTATGCTGCTGCTTCCCACCAGCCAACTATTTTACATTCGGTAGTGTATATATGCCAAAGCTACTTTCACTTCGCCCCAGCTTCGCCCTCCCACCCCATGTCTTCAAGTCCATTCTCTATGTCTACCTCTTTATTCCTGCCCTGAAACTAGGTACATCAGTACCATTTTTTTTTTTTTAGATTCCATATATATGTGTTAGCATGTGGTATTTGTTTTTCTCTTTCTGACTTATTCACTCTGTATGACAGACTCTGGGTCTATCCACCTCACTACAAATAACTCAATTTCGTTTCTTTTTATGGCTGAATAATATTCCATTGTATACATGTGCCACATCTTCTTTATCCATTCATCTGTCGATGGACATTTAGGTTGGTTCAATATCCTGGCTATGGTAAATAGTTCTGCAGTGAACATTGTGGTACATGACTCTTTTTGAATTATGGTTTTCTCAGGGTATATGCCCAGTAGTGGGATTGCTGGGTCATATGGTACTTCTATTTTTAGTTTTTTAAGGAACCTCCATACTGTTTTCCATACTGGTTATATCAATTTACATTCCCACCAACAGTGTAGGAGGGTTCCCTTTTCACCACACCCTTTCCAGCATTTATTGTTTCTAGCTTTTTTGATAATGGCCATTCTGACCGGTGTGAGGTGATATCTCATTGTAGTTTTGATTTGCATTTCTCTAATAATTAGTGATGTTGAGCATCTTTTCATGTGCCTCTTGGCCATCTGTATGTCTTCCTTGGTGAAATGTCTATTTAGGTCTTCCACCCATTTTTTAACTGGATTGTTTGTTTTCTTGATATTGAGCTCCATGAGCTGTTTGTATATTTTGGAGATTAATCCTTTGTCTGTTGTTTCATTTGCAAATATTTTCTCCCATTCTGAGGGTTGTATTTTTGTCTTGTTTATGGTTTCCTTTGCTGTGCAAAAGCTTTTAAGTTTCATTAGGTCCCATTTGTTTATTTTTGTTTTTATTTCTGTTACTCTAGGAGGTGGGTCACAAAAGATCTTGCTGTGGTTTATGTCTAAGAGTGTTTTTCCTATGTTTTCCTCTAGAAGTTTTATAGTGTCTGGTTTTACATTTAAGTCTTTAATCCATTTGGAGTTTATTTTTCTGTATGGTGTTAGGTAGTGTTCTAATTTCATTCTTTTACATGTAGCGTCCAGTTTTCCCAGCACCACTTATTGAAGATGCTGTCTTTTCTCCATTGTATGTTCTTGCCTCCTTTGTCGTAAATTAGGTGCCCATATGTGCATGGGTTTATCTCTGGGCATTCTATCCTGTACCATTGATCTATATTTCTGATTTTGTGCCAGTACCATACTGTCTTGATTACTGTAGCTTTGTGATATAGTTTGAAGTCAGGGAGCCTAATTCCTCCAACTCCGTTTTTCTGTCTCAAGATTGCTTTGGCTATTCGGGGTCTTTTGTGTTTCCATAGGAACTGAAAGATTTTTTTGTTCTAATTCTGTGAAGAATGTCATTGGTAGTTTGATAGGGATTACATTGAATCTGTAGATTGCTTTGGGTAGTATAGTCATTTTCACAATATTGATTCTTCCATTCCAAGAACATGGTGTATTTCTCCATCTGTTTATGTCATCTTTGATTTCTTTC
Organism: Balaenoptera musculus; assembly: GCF_009873245.2. Classification (NCBI taxonomy): domain Eukaryota; kingdom Metazoa; phylum Chordata; class Mammalia; order Artiodactyla; family Balaenopteridae; genus Balaenoptera; species Balaenoptera musculus. The sequence continues at coordinate 76,546,809 of NC_045800.1, read as the reverse complement.
ATCAGTGTTTTATAGTTTTCTGAGTACAAGTCTTTCGCCTCCTTAGGCAAGTTTATTCCTAGGTATTTTATTCTTTTTGTTGCAGTGGTAAATGGGAGTGTTTCCTTAATTTCTCTTTCTGATTTTTCGTTGTTGGTGTATAGGAATGCAAGAGATTTCTGTGCATTAATTTTCTACCCTGCTACTCTACCAGATTCATTGATTAACTCTAGTAGTTTTCTGGTAGCATCTTTAGGATTCTCTATGTATAGTATAATGTCATCTGCAAACAGTGACAGTTTTACTTCTTCTAGAGGGGTGGGATAGAGACGATGGGAGGGAGGCTCAAGAGGGAGGGGATATGGAGACATGTGTATGCATATGGCTGATTCGCTTTGTTACACAACAGAAACTAACACAGTATTGTGAAGGAATTATACTCCAATAAAGATCTATTAAAAAAATTAATGTAGGAAAGCAAACTAGTCTACCATCAGTTAAAAGGAAAGCATATTTGTTATGTGGTTCAATAGCCTTAATGTAAAATAAAAAATTGATTTCCATTAAGTATTCAGAAAAGTCACATTTCTATGGCCCAAAGAATAAAGAATGTTCAATTGAAAGAAAAAAAAAACATATCTAGAGGAAACCTGGAAAAATATTTTAATGGAACTAATTCCCTGTAAGTAGGACTATTATTTTTACTTTTTAAAATCATCCCAAGAAATTTAAATGTAATCTCTTTATAAAGACCCCATAAAGAAAGAGATTTCTATTACAGGGGCTAGAGGGTGGGGGAAATGCAGAGATGTTTGTCAAAGAGTACAAATAATTCAGTTATAAGATTGAATATGTTCTGAGGGTCTAATGTACAGCATTCGGTAATATTTTATTGCATATTTAAAATTTGCTAAGAGAGTAGATCTTAAGTGTTTTCATCACACATACACACAAAAGGTTTACTTTGCTTTCCATTTTCCATAGTGAAACAGAGAAATTAATTCTTTATTCCATGCAAAATATTACCTAAATATTTAAAACCATTTTCTGTTCTCATGGTTGCCAATAGAATCATATTTCCTAAAATATCTATTGCAGTGGTTAGCCACTGCAACTAACTATATTTTTAACAGAAATACATGTTCATTGGAAGTTTTGCCTTTTTCTTGTTCTAGGGTCATTAAGAAGACACAGCTAGGCAAAAAATGTTATGACACTTTTTAAATGATACACACGTCTTAGTATAAGGATCTCCTTGATTCTAAATTTTATTTGGGTTGAGAGGAACAAAAATCAAATGCGTGTATTAGTTTTCTATTGCCACTAGTAAAAAGCAGAACAAAACAAAATCTTTGTGGCTTAAACAATAGAAATTTATTCTCTCACAGCTGTGGAGGACAGAAGTCCAAAATCAAGATGTTGACAGGGTCTCACTCCCCCTGAAAATTATAGGGAAGAATCTGTTCCCTGACTCTTCCAGCTGCTGGTGACTGCCTTTATTCCTTGGTTTGTGACCATAGCACTACTATCTCTGTCTCCATCTTCACATCACCTCCTCCTCTGTATGGGTCAAATCTCCCTTTGCTTTCTTCTTGTACAAGTAATACATTTAGGGCCCACCTAGATAATCCAGGAAAATCTCCTTATTTCAGGATCCTTAATCACACTGGCAAAGACCCTTTTTCCAAATAAGGTAACATTTACAGATTCCAGAGATTAGGGATTTCATCCTAATCCAGGGATTAAGATATCTTTGGGGGGCATTATTCATCCTACTGAATGCTGCAACATGTAGTTTTCTATTTTCTAGTAGCTTTACATCTGATGCAGTTTGGGAATATATTAGAATGTAGGTGTTAACTAGAGCTTTTAGTTAACTAAAACTAATGAAAGCTGCCATAACTGTAAATAGTGCAAGGTGGAAGGTGTTTGGGGTGAAAATATCTTTGTATCCAAATTACTTTTCACCCCAAACATTTAATCTGCTCTCAATTACTGAGGTCATGCTATAAAGCTATCTATTGTTCTGTGCCAACTAAGTGCTGTAGAAATCAAGTTTTAAATGTTTCAGTAAAAAGTGATTTAATTTACTATAAATTTTTTTTACAAGGTTTCTTGTAAAGAAACCTTGCTTAAATGGTTTGCCTAAATGTCTAAATTCCTAAAAAGAATTTCTTGCCTAAATGTTCCTCATGATGTTTACTGGAAATAGATTGGAATACTTGCTATTAGGTGTTTTTAAATTTCCACAGTCAGGTGAATAACTCTCTTGTTTTTGTTTTGTTTTCTGGTGATAATTTTCCTCACATTCAGGCAATTTGTTATCATGGTTAACAAAATTAAGAAGATAAGATAACAAACTCTGATCTGGCTTTGTATTATAGCATGTCCAACTGAGAAAATGATATATGTTAAAACACCACATGGGTCTTTAGAGAATGGACTTGAGGACACGGGAAGGGGGAAGGGTAAACTGGGACAAAGTGAGAGAGTAGCATTGACATATATACACTACCAAATGTAAAATAGATAGCTAGTGGGAAGCAGCTGCATAGCACAGGAAGATCAGCTAGGTGCTTTGTGACCACCTAGAGAGGTGGGATAGGGAGGGTGGGAGGGAGACGCAAGAGGGAGGGGATATGGAGATATATGTATACATATGGCTGATTCACTTTGTTATACAGCAGAAACTAACACACCTTTGTAAAGCAATTATACTCCAATAAAGATGTAAAAAAAAAAAAAAAACCACATGTGTAAGACACTGTTTTCATTTCAAGCATCTTTAATTTTGATTCAGCTGCACATGCCCAAGAGCAAGCTAAGCTATAGATATTAATGTGAATCCGGAGATTATGTCATTGTGTCTGTTATTATGTTAATCAGTTTAAGTGAATTACCAGTGTCCAGCAAGACATTACTCACTTTGCAATGCATTCCACTAGCAATTTATCATAGTAATAAGAGGTAGAAAAGACATATTAGTTGCTTAAGTGGCAGCAGTTGTACCTGCTAATGGAAAGGGAGTCTGTAGTTATTAAAACACATTATATCTTTTGTATCCAAGTTATTCATCTTTACTTAGATGCCTAATTTCCGTTCCCTTTGATTCAGGTTCTTCTGTATATGTTTATTACCTTTGAAGAATTCTTTGGATCCAGGCTAATTATTTACTTTCTATCCTAAATTGCTGTCAAATATGATGAGACATCATAATTGATTCCCGTTGGGACTTGAAGATTTCTCCTAGGAATGTAGATTGGAAGGGAACTTTGAGGAAGATTCCTTGCTCTCTCTGAGGTCAAATGTTTGTAATTCAGTATTGAGTTTTAAGCTCATCAGGACTGCCAGGCTCTTAGCCTATGGAACAGTAGGTCCAGTGGCAGAGCAGTGGCCCCAAGATGAAGGGTGACCCACAAAGTACAGCTTTCTCCAGGTAAACAAATATGATTCCTTTCATTAATCACAAATACATATAATGTGTCTGGGTACAAGTGTATTCTCAATGATAGACCAAAAATTCTGTGCAGAAATGTACCACATTTGTATAGAGTTAAATTAACTAGCTCAAGATCTTTATTCCAGAATGACTAGAAGACCTTATTCTAAGAAAAGCATCATTGTATTAGAATGATTGCATGGAGTAATCATTTATTTCATAAGTACCTCAGAAAGTTAAATTTAATTCTTTGCTGAAATTTTAGCAAAGAAATGGCCCTTCTCAACAGTAAACAAAGTTGTAACTATCCCACCAAAGAAATATTTAAGAATTACTGTTAGGGGCTACTTAAGCTATCAATGACCTCATTAAAACTGATAAGCTCTCTTTATGTACATGCTAGTTTAAAAAAAGAATTCTTTATGATGTAGTCAAGATTTTCGATCTCTCTACAACACAGGTATGCAGATAAAATTCATTCCCTCTATGGTAACTGTAAACTACTGGTTAAAACACTTTCAGAATTTATTGTGAAGCAATAATTTAAACAGTGCCTTAGATACTGTGCATTCTCTGACGGAAATGGCCTCAGGCCACCTACCACCCCCACAGGTGAAGATTGCTTCTGTGAGTGGAGGTGAGTGTGTGGCTTCCATTATATCGTAGAGGATGTGATGCATGTCACTGGGGACCAGAGCCCTCTGGCTGTCTCCATTGGGCTCCAGGATGCTGCCCCCCTTACCTCCGGTTTGCTTGCCCTGTTGGCATGTAAGGATGAAACATGGATTAGTGGAAACATAGAGGCTGCTCTGTTTTGGCACCGAGCCTGGTGGCTTTCCCTGCCTGACTCCCCCTCTCCATGGCACCCGCTGGTGGGTTCTCTCTAGGCCCCCATGGGGTCTTCACTTTATCCCATTGGGCTCCAACTGGGCTGGCACTCAGCAGCCCCTTCCCCCTGCTCTGATGACCTGCCCTAGTCTGCAGGCAGCCTCTCAGCTGCTTCCGAGCCCATCTGCACCTCACGTGAACAGGGGGAGGCCGGGAAATGGAACTTGCGTGGTCTCCCGTGCTCAGTCCTGCAGGACAGCCACGTTCCCTTTCTCGTGGCCGTACCCCAGGCTTGTGTGGGCAGCCTCTTTCCTGAGTCCAAGGTAGGGAAGTGAGACAAAAGCCCTGCTGGGCGTGCTTTCTTCTCTCTTCCTTAACCCACCCTCCCATCCTGTGGACAGTGCAGAAAGAAGGGCAAAGTAGAGAACACCTACCTCACACCCTTGTGTGGGTCCTGGAGAAGAGCAGAAGCCCAGGACCCGCACAGGGGCAGCTTTTCCTGGATGATATGCTTCTTCTTCTGGATACAAGCCTAATAATTAGTCCCAGAGGGAGAATAGGGGCATGGTCTCTACCCACTGGGGCATCTGCAACTCAAGCGCCCCTGCTTAGCTCTTGAGAAATTAAAGGAGAGAGACTGGAATTCATCCAGTCTTTTCTCTGTGTATCATGCCTGGCTCTCATGTCTCCCGCTAGATTAGACAGTCAGTTTCTTTCCATTTTGTGTCCAGAAAGGGAAAGACTGCACTGGAACATAATTGAAGGAGAAAAAGTGGAATACGTTGGTCTAATAGTTACAGTCGTATTATCTCTAATATTTAAATATATTTGTGATGCATGTGCATACCTATGTATGTAAATACAATAATCTTGTCATCTGTTAGCTACACAACAATAAGAAAGTTGCTTCATTTTGTAAGCTTTAATTTGCTCTGTGGATATAAAAGTGCATACATCACAGGATTGTTTTTTTTAAATGGTAAGCAGAGCTTAGTAGGTGAAATGACAGATAAAGGCTTCAAGAGTTTTAATGATACAGATCTCCTAGTGATCCTTTTTGACCCTTGTTCCCACGGTAACCTTCCCTGTGGCCCCTCCAGCTTTGTGCAGTGTCACACACTGCTTTGGACTTCTTTTACTCTCAGTGATCTCTGTCCCACACTTCGTTACTCTCTCCTGCTCTGTCAGGGCAATTGCAGCCCATCAGCAAGGTCCCTCATGTGCCCAACCCCAAGTGGAAATGGTCAAAGCTCCAGCTCCTTTTCTCTTAAAAGTATTCATTGTACTAATTTGTAAATGCAAATAGATACGTGGGCATTGGGCATTTGCCTCTTTCTTCCCACTCGGATTCAACCTCTTGATGCTGGTCAGTGCATCGGAGCAGGGTTGACTTCCTTGACTTCTTTTCCCAAGAATAAAAGCTCAGCCAGTATGTCCTGTCTCACCATGTGTCAGATGCCATGCTAAGTAATGTACATATAATGTCTAAATTACCTTTACAAGCATCCTATGGGAAAGTTGCAGTGCTCCCCATTTTAAATTGGATTTGACCTAAAGCTGCATTATTAGCTAATTTAGCAACTCCTATGAGTTGCCAACTAGGACTTACACATGTGCACAGGATTACAGATGCAGGAGCTGGGGGAAGTATTCCTTTACCCAGAATGATTTTTGAGCCTCGGGGGGGTTTCCATAGTGACTGCTGCAGAATTCCTGGGCCACCTTGATGAGGTGGAGAAGAGATTTCAATGGATCACTTTTTCACAAATTCAGTCCTCTTTTTCAGGCACTTATGTGGATAACAGATACTGCTAATTTTCCGGTCCAAAAATGAGAAGATTTAGTTATTTCTAGGCTGTATGTCAGTAAATTACTGCTAGAATTCTGATATTGATGGGGGTCATGTTGGATGAGGTTTCCTAAATCAGTATAAACTGGCATCAGGATAATGCACATGTTTTCCAGCCAGTATTCATCATAAAGAATAATCATCAGCAATAAGCAACTTCATAAATTTGTATTTGTCTCCACTGCTCTTGTAAACCATTTTATTTAAATGATGGCTTCTATTTCCATTAGGTACTTAATATGTCAAATCTTTGTTCTCAAGAATTACTGGATTTCATACATCATTTTGATGCAACGATGTTCCCCTGGTCAAATAATTAAGTTATGTGATCTGGTACATATATTATATGTACATAGCCATTGTTTCAAATTTCTTTCAAAGTGATTGGTTTATTTCAGAGAACAAACAAAGTCATGTTATTAAGGATTCCACAAAACATTTCAAAGTAAAGAGAGAGAAAAATAAGCCTGTATACTTGATATATAGCCTTCTCTTGCTTGTGATTATTTATAACCCTCTTTTGAATTTGGCTTTCAAGCCCAATACTCTTTCTTCTCTAAAACATTCTTACCTTCTGCTTCACTGAATAGGTATTGTATTCTCTCCCATTTCACCCAAGCTTCCAGGGGTTCTTTGGCATACCTGATCCTTGAACTACCGTATAGAGTATACACCATATATGTGTGTGTGTGTGTGTGTGTGTGTGTATATATATATATATATGTGTGTGTGTGTGTGTATATATATATATATATATATATATACATACATATATATATATATATATATATGGAAGACATAGAGCACAAAGCTCTTATATCTTTTCTTCCATTCCCTACGCCTTTCCATTACAAGGCTCATCTTCTTTTCCAGCATCGTTTCTCCTACTGCTATTCAGAGCCAGTTTTTTCCCCCCCTTTAGCCATCACCTTCCCTTTTCATCTCTGATCTCTGACTCTCCCCTTCCAGTGCTATGCTGATTAGCTAAGCAGGCAGTTTGACAGTGCCCTCTAGGTGATGAAGGTCAAGGAGATGAAAATGCTGAGCAATATTATCTTGATACACAAGAAGAGGTTCTCTGTAGGAAGTTTCTTTGATCAATTTAACATGGATACATCTCAGGGCCAGAATTTGGCCCTGGTTCCCTGGCATATCCCAGGAAATTCTCTTCTCCAAGCCATATTCTTCCCAAGGTGATCGCTAAAGTTCTTTAATGATTTCACTGCATAGGGTAAGAACAAAATTGTATTAAATGCACATAACCTGTATTAAAGAACTTGTACGAATGTACATAATACTGCATAACAATGCAGCATAGGTCCCCATAAACCATGCTTTTCATCCCCTTCAGCCCTCTTGCTGGTAGTAGCCATTCTGGCCAAGATCTCCTTTAGGTGACCCTCAGGTTCCCCGGTCAGATCTCTTTACAATTGTCCTGTTGTCTTCTGAGTTTTGTTCAGATCATTTCTCTGAGCTGAAATCCCCATTTTCTAGCTCTATTACTCTTGTATTTCTTTTAAGTCTTTCGTTTCTGGCCCCCAGTTTTCATATAATTCTGTCCCCATAGCTTTATCATCCTGGACCTTGTCTTTCGCACGAGGTCACCATCATGCCCTAGAGAGACTCCTATTCAGTTATGCAGCTAGTGGTAGAGGGTGGATCTGATCTCTTGGCTCCTGATCTAGTGCTCTTCGCACTGTACCAAGACAGCCTTGATGGCATCACACCTACAAGCAATGCACACTGACTTACCCTGACCACCCCTGAGAGTCATTCTTTTATCTGCACACAACTGTTGTTGTTAAGGGGAAGAGATATCTGATCTGCCTACCCCTTGCCCCATTTTCGCTTACTCTTAGCAGAGCAGCCACAGTGGCCCTTGTAAAATATACACCAGAGCGTACTGCCTTTCTGCCGTATCCCTACCAGGGCTCCCCATTTCATGCAGTGTCAAAGCTAGAGGCCTCACACAGTCCTGAAGCTCAGCGTGGTTTGGGTGTCTATGTGCTGTCAAGCCGCCTCTCCTACTTCTGCTATTCACTCCTCTCCAGCCCATCATCCTTGCTGGTCCTCATACCTGCCACACATGCTGCCACTGTGGCCTGGAGCCCTCAGCTCCCGGATGCACTAGGACAAGCCCTTCACTTCCTTCAAGTCTTCAGTGAGATCTCACTTCCTTTACCAGGCCTACCTGGACTGCCCTCTGTAACAGAGCCAGCTGCCCTTCCTTGCTCCCCACTGAACCCTAGGCATTTCCCATCACTCCAGGCTTACTCTACTTATTCATTTTTGCCATGTTCTTATCACTTTCTGATGTTGTATATAATTTACTTTTTATTGGATTTATTGCTTATTGTCTTATTTCCTCTGCCATAATTTATATTCAATAATGGCAATGATTTTCATCTGTATTATTATTAACATCATCAGCATCACCTAGATGAACAATGCCCAGCATATATTTGGTATTCAAAAAATATTTATTGGATGGAAGTATTCATCTTAACCAACCAATGATTTGACCCTAATATTACCCATAGAACAGAAGACGCCATTCCAGAATTTTAAAATGCTGATTTTATAGTGGCAGAAACTATGCCTTGATTCTTATGTAAAATAAATATGTCAGTGTAATGAAACTCTTTAAACTTTGTATGTCCTAAAATAAGAATTGAAGGATTTAAGTTAAGGAGTTTTTTGTTTTCCAGCTGGGATATTACTTTTGTGGTGAAGTTTCTCCTTTAGGACAATAGATTTTAAAGAAAGATTCCTCATATTTGTTAGCACTCAGCCCTTAAAATTCTCTGAGTAAAGTAGAACAGAAGGTGGTGATGGTTCCTCTTTTTGCTGAGTAGCCTTAAGAGTTTTGGGGGGTGTATTTCATACACTTCTGGTTAACCAAGGTCATCAGTCTATCATAAATGCAGAGAGAGAAACTCCAAGTCCTAGGAAAGCCCAGGGACAACCAAAATAGCTCCCATTATTTTATTCCTAATATCTTACAAGAATCTCCAAGGAGGAACCAGAGTACTTTTTGACTTACTGTGCTTTGAATTGGTTGCATCTCACCACTTCTCACTTTCCAGAGAAAGTAGAACACCTTTAAGAGTGAAGATCAGCCTGACATCACGCCCAGGACACAGAGTCAATTCTGGCTCCTGATTTACGTCTCTGTCACCAGAGATAGGTGTGGGCTGAAAGTCCTGGATGTTTCGTGGTATCTGGCAAAGGGGTTCATGTTTTCCCCTAGGTCAAGCCAGTCCTTTAGATTCTCTGCTAAAATAAGATTCCCTTCTAGAGGTTGGGAAATCTATGGGATATCAGAGCCAGGAAGGTGTCATCTCTGGTCAGTTACGGCCATATGCAGCCATCCGTCAGGACTTGAGCAGGACAGCTATGTGATGACAAGCTGGGTCTGAACATGTGCATGCGTGCCCTTCCCTGGGCTGTGTACAATTTTAATATTTTGAACACACGCACACATATTTAATTATTTTTTTATTGTGGCAAAAAAACCACAAAACCATGGCATTAAATTTACCATCTTAACCATTTCTAAGTATACAGTTCAGTTGTGTTAAGTATATTCACATTGTTAAGTGCAGTGAATCTCCAGAACTTTTTCATCTTGCAAAACAAACTCTCCTCATTAAACACTAACTTCCCGTCCCTTCCTCCTCCCAGCCACTGGCAGCCATCGCTTGGCTTTCTATCTCTATGAATTTGACTACTCTAGGCGCCTCCTATGAGTGGAATCAGACTTTTTGCCTTTTTTGTCTTATTCTGTCTTTGTCTTCTTGGTGACTGGCTTATTTTTACTTAGCTAATGTCCTTAATGACCATCCATGTTGTAGGCCGTGTCAAGAATATCCTTTCTAAGACCAATTAATATCCCATTGTGTGCATGTACCACTTCTTGTTTCTATTCATCTTGTGAGACTAGACCTCTCCCCGCTCCATGCCCTTCCTCTCAGGGTCACAGTTAATAGCATTTGTAAATGAAATTATAGTGGTTATAGGATGTGCTTGTGATTATTCAGAAAGTGGCCTCAGAGAATATTAGAACGGCTTCTATTTTTAAGCGAGGTATAGAGGAGTAACTCGTGAGCAGTTTGGTTCATGATGAGGAAATATGGAAGTTCACCATTTCTGCAGTTACCATGGCCTACAGGTGTTTTATCACAGCAAAGAGACCCATGGCTCCTTATGTGTCACTCAGAAAAACACACATTGTGCACGCAAACATGCACAAGCCCAATCCTCTGTAAAGATTAAACACACAGAGATTTTAGCTGTAAAGCTTGACTACTTACTTCTCCATATAAAAAACATTTCCAAAGGCAAAATAATGATCAAAAACAGTTGAGAATTTTCAAGACCATTTGAAGTCTTTAAGTTGAAAGTGAAATATTAGAAACTTCATCTGTTTGTAATTGCTCCTCTAAAATGTGTAAAGGACTTCTAATGGATCTCTGACTAGGATCCAGAGGCTTCTAATGGGTCTCTGAGTAGGGGTTATTCTGGTTTAACCTTTCCTCCCTCCCTCCCTTCCCTCCTTCCTTCCCTCTTTCCTTCCTTCCCCTCCTCTCTTTCTTTTCTTTCTTTCTTTTGGTGTTTATTCACTGATAAAGTTATGCTATGACCCTTGTCCTTGTGATTTCAAAATGAGAAATATATTTCTCATTTCTATTTCTTCAAATACATTTTGAAAGACATAATGGACAATAAGCTGGTCAGAGAAAATTCATAATGAAAATGCAGTTCTTCACCGGCGATGAGGATGGCCGACTTGGTTGGGATTGACACGTGATCTTCTCCTGCACGGGGGCCAAACAGCACGTGTTCGCACGACACCGTGCACACCGTGCGTCATCCCCTCCCCTTCCTTGCCGTTCCAGAATGATCAGTCATATAAATCCTTACAACCGTTAAAACATGCACTTAGGTTTCAGAATGATTGCTTCTGAGCATGAACTGCTTCCTAATTTTGCATTGGTACCTATTCCATTGTAAAATTCTGCAGAAAATTGGTCACATTTGAATGTAATATCCTAAATTTTTTCCTCATCTTATTTCCTGTCGGATTTATGTGTTGGTTGCTATGTCACATGTGCCCAAGCCGTGCATTATCTTGAAGGAGTCAAGTCCTCTTTGCAGTATCCTCACTTCCTCTTTTGTTTGCGTTCCCTTAAAGTGACCATCACAGGCATTCCGATCCCTAGTGAGAATCATTAGCTTCTAACAAAACCTGGTTCCTGAAGGAAATGACAGACTTATTGGTGTGAAGACATTAATATCTGAGAAGGCTTATTATGTCTTTCTTCCCAAGGGTATGTGCATTTTTGTAACAGTCAATGCTATAAGCCTGAGGAACAGAACACTAATGGTTAGGTTTTAAATGCCTGCAGTGGACCAAGGAAATGAGTTTTGTTTTTTGTTTTGTAAGATGTATGCTCCTGAGTACCCCTGAAGTCCTATCACACAGATGATTGTCTCTATGCGAGGCCAGCTAGGTCTTTTGGCACCTTCCAGTCATTTTTAGCCCCATCTGTGTGTGCAATTATGGTAAATACATTCATGAATTTGTGTCTTGTGGCTTTGCAGTTTCTTGTACAAGAAAAGTTTGTGTATATTTTAAGATTTTGTATATTACATTTCATATTTTATGTTTACCAAAAATATTAACTAAGTTTTACAAAGATGTATTACATATATCTCAGTGATACCACTTTCTTCGGGAAAATTATTGACTAGTTGATTATGCACTTTATTAATATTATTTAGCTCTGAAAAACTGGACATTTTCCAAAAATCAAATCTATCCATAAAGGTCAAAATTTACTACCATGGTCAGCATTCAAAATATCACACTGCAGAATCTGAAGGACATTCCAAAAGAGACACTCTATCATGTTTTAATCAATGATATTTTCTTTGTCATTAGTATATAATCTCTTACGTGACTATTTTGAAGATGACCTGACTTACTAGAAAGTATAGGTTGGAATGTGTTGGATTTTGTAAAATGAATATGATTATCCCAGGTTGAGCTCTTCATTAAATGCTGTCTTTTCAGCAGTTCCCAAGCCTAGATGAATATCAAAACCACCTGGAAAGCAGGTTACACCAGGACTCTGCCCAGTCCCCTGACCCAGCGTCTCCAGGTCTCCTACCCAGGATGCACAGATGTCATTGGCTTCCCCAAGTGATTCCTATGTGGCCAGGTCGACACCTTTCGATGGACCATTGGGAATCATTGATCTCTGTGGCCCTAGTTCAGAAAACTTGGAGCAACCTCAGAGTTTCTCATCCCCCTTCTATTAAGTAACAAGATCCTATTGACTTTATTTTTTTTATAAATTTATTTATTTATTTTATTTTTGGCTGCGTTGGGTCTTTGTTGCTGCTCGCAGGCTTTCTCTAGTTGTGGCGAGCGGGGGCTACTCTTCGTTGCGGTGCGCGGGCTTCTCATTGCGGTGGCTTCTCTTGTTGCAGAGCACGGGCTCTGGGCACGTGGGCTTCAGTAGTTGTGGCACATGGGCTCAGTAGTTGTGACATGCGGGCTCTAGAGCGCAGGCTCAGTAGTTGTGGCACACAGGCTTTTAGTTGCTCTGCAGCATGTGGGATCTTCCCGGACCAGGGCTCGAACCCATGTCCCCTGCATTGGCAGGCAGATTCTTAACCACTGCGCCACCAGGGAAACCCGATGATCCTATTGACTTTATAGTTTAAATATCTCACTGTCCAGCTTTTACATGTATTAACATAAATGTCTCACTATTTCTCTCAAATAGAGGAATTAGATTCTATTCTGGCATAATTTTAGCATGTACTAAATATCTGTTGAATGCACAATGAAAGGAATGAATGAAAGAAATCGTGACAGACCTTGTTAAATGCCTTTTTGACCCCAGGTTTTATGATATTACACATTTCCCTAAGTTACCAATCTACCAACTCTACCAAAGAAAATAATGAAGTTAGTTTGACACATACTGGTTTTACTAAACCCATACTGGTTCTTAGGGATTCACAAGTCTCTCTTCATGATGTCCATTGCTATACTAATCTATTATAGAATCGTTAAACATATTAATCTCAATATTTGGGAATTACATTGCTTTTAGAAATTAGAATAGCATATGTCATTTTCCAGAATTGTAGGAACTCTTATTTTGTATAATGTTTTAAAGATCTCAGGTCATAGAGAAGTTTTCTTCCTTGTGGATCCTTTCAGTACCTCTAAAGGTATTTTCCCTGAGGCCAGGATACTGGAATTCCCAGAGCAGCCCTGTATAATCCCTGCATTCATGTAATGGAGTTTAGATTTCACCTTAGCAGTTTTCATATTCACTTAGAAGCTCATTCTCCTTGACAGAGAAGACAGAAATTTATGAAAACTTGAAGAGTTTTCACTTTCTCTTTCACTTTTTCATCCAGTAACATAAGTCCATTGTTCAAAAGCATTAAATGTGAGCTTACTTACTCCTAAAACAGTTCTTCTTGCCTTTAATAATTATTGTTCACTCAATGTGCGTTTTAGATTTTTTAAAATGGTGTTATTTGTCCTTAATAATAGTTCATACTTACTTAGTACTCCCTGTGTGTCAGGCATTGCTATAAGTATTTTATACACGTATATTAACTTATTAATTAATCTTCACAAAAAACTCTGTGAGATAGGCACTATTATTATCACCATTTTACAGAGGAGGAAACCAAGGCACAGAGAAGTTAAGTAATCTGTCCAGGGTCCTACAGCTCAAAGATATCTGAGTTGAGAGTTGAATTTAAGCAGTCTGGCTCCAAATATTAACCACTGTGCCAGACTGTCTCTTTACTTAGCTATCTTCTGTTATGTACCCTTTGTCCATATATTTCATCCATAGCTTAATACTGTATGAATTCACATCCACATTGATTCTCTTAGTTACCTACCCCTTCTTCTATTACTAAGAGAACTTACGAATACACAGAAGAACATTACTTCTCTCCCCATATTTTCCCAAGTCTCTTGGAACCAGGCGATACTATGCAGAAGACAGACACACACACACACGTGCACACACAGTTACATGAACACGTACATTGTAAGTTGAAAAGAAACTAACTAAACATATTCGACTGAGTATTACTATCAGTTTCCATATTTTCTTCACTTTTAACCAAGTTGTTAGTATGCTATTATCTAACAAGGAAGGAAACTAAAATTCCTCCATGCTGTTCACACTTTGCAACTATTTGTATAATCTTCTATTTTGGCAAATAGTTTAGCAACTGTTTATGCCTTGTTGAGAAGTCACTGTTATCCTCACTCAACAAAAGAAAAAACTGTTAAGTGATTGATTTGTGGTCCTCGAGAATTTCTGAAAACTGATAATCCAGTTGAATGTTTCTGATCTCACCCCCAGACCTAGTGTCAGAATATCCACCAGAGCTGACTCCCACTTGATATTTGTATGTGGTTTTATATGTACCACTTTGCCTATATATAAAATATACTCATATTAGTTATATACATGAATTATTAAGAAATGTGATGTTTAACATGCAGATGATTGCAGTGAAAATGCTCCTTCCTGTTGGTTTTCTGGTGAGCACATCTCTCTACATTGGAAGCAGACGATTCTTTACGTCTAGGGCATTTGACTACCAAAACGTGTGTTGATTGGGTCTTACTCAGAGCACTTGACAGTGACCCAGGGACATCGTGGCCCTTTACACAGACCTCAAGATACTCCGAAGTTGCATTTTGTCCCCCTTTTTTTTTAATCCTTTCAAGACAGATGTTCATTTTAATTTAGGGTTTCTTGGCAGGAAGTTATTATATGAGCCATATGGTACCACTACAGACCCTGTACTCTCATATGTAAGGTTTTGTTTCTCAAATGAGAATATTAACAACATGAAGGAGGAGGATGTTATAATAAAAAAGTTACCTTAAGTTTTTTCTTTTTTTAACTGACATTTAAATTATTTATTTATTTATTTATTTTTGGCTGTGTTGGGTCTTCGTTTCTGTGCGAGGGCTTTCTCTAGGTGCGGCAAGCGGGGACCACTCTTCATCGCAGTGCGCGGGCCTCTCACTATCGCGGCCTCTCCTGTTGCGGAGCACAGGCTCCAGACGCGCAGGCTCAGTAGTTGTGGCTCACGGGCCTAGTTGCTCCGCGGCATGTGGGATCCTCCCAGACCAGGGCTTGAACCCATGTCCCCTGCATTGGCAGGCAGATTCTCAACCACTGTGCCACTAGGGAAGCCCTTGTTTAAGTTTTAAAGCATCCTTATGAAGTGGTTATTGTTCTTCCCTTTTGGGTGGAAACAGTCAAAACTTAGAGGGTAAGAAATTATTTAAGGTCACACAACTGTTAAGTGGCCAAGCTAGAATTCAAATTCAGGCCTGTCTGATACCAGCACTCTGTCTTGCCTGTGTATGTGTGTGCACACCTGTGTGTGTAAAATGCTTGCAAAGTTTCCTTTGGGCAAACATTTATTGAGGACCTGCAAAGCTGACCTCCCTGTGCTGGTCACCTCTGGGTACTGACATGATTAAGGCCCAATCAAAATGAATACGATTTACCATCCTTAACTATGTGTCGAGTGATTGGTAGGTGACCAGCACTGTGCGAATGCCTTGGTGACATTGTCTCATTTAATGCTCATAGTAATCCTAAAAGGTGGGTAATATCCCCATTTGATAGACGATGAAACTGAGGCTCAGAAGATTAAGTTGTCACTTAGTAAGTAAACGGAAAAGCCAAGACTTGAACTTAGGTTGCCTGACTCCAAAGCCTGTGTATCTAACCACTTTACCGTTCTGAAGGAAAATTAGGAGAAAAATTTTCCTACTTTCAACTGTATACAGAGCAGAGAAAAATAAGTTCTACAAATGATTTGTGATGTCTTTCTTTTTATCCTTTTTCATCCCTGCCATAATGCTGTGACAATAAAAGAATACTTATAAATATCCAGTATTTGTAGGACTTTTTTTAACCTACCCACTCTGCAAGTACATGTCATTTAAATAACTAAAACTTTGAATTTCTGGTAAGAGGGCACAGTGACACTAAATTGTGTGCTGAGTACAACCGTAGTTTATGTACTAGAAACTTTGGATACTGCTGGGTAATACAAATTATGCCAACCTGCTAACCTTTATGAGTTTTTTTCCTTATGTTCTTGTTAACTTGACAGCATCAAACCAAAGAGGACTCAGTCTGCACTGTAGAATTGGAAAATTTACGGGCTTAGTTTGTTTGCTAAAAATGCTTATTTCTAATCTATATTATCATCTCACTGGAAAAAAATGAACCATTGTATAAAATATGTATGCCTGGGATACTTACCTTTTGAGTATTATTTTATCGCTAATGCAGTTTGTTACCTGTAGAAAAATTGTTCACTCAAGTGGGAAATCTCTCAAGACGTGGTCTCCCTGAGACCCACACACAGCCTGGCTTCAGTTACCAGCCATGTGCTTGTGGCTCTCAGACGATTTCCCTGGTTAGCAAGAATCTGCTGAGCTCCAGAATGATATATCCTACATTTTATTGCATATCACCTGTTTTGTGCTGCAGGCATCTCATACCGAACACGTTGTTTTCTCTCATTCCCTCAAAGCCACCTCTCCAGCCCCATCCTAATCCACAGTGCTATCCTGTCTAAGCTGAGTTACTGAAACACCACCATAGCCTGTGCCTTAACTAATCTCTCCCCTCTGGAATCCATTCTTTACATAACAACTAATGTGAACCTTCCAAAATCACATGGGGTCTTACTGATGGGATCAAGCTGTGAGTTCACACAGAACTCTTCGATGTCTTCCATGGCGATAAGTCCAGTGGCTTTAACTTGACTTGCAAGACACTTTCTGATATGGTCCTGGGTGAGCTCTCCAGAGTCCGGCTAAGCCACTTTCCTTTTTCCCTGCTGCCCTTCAGCCAGTCGGCAGGTCTCTCAGTTTTCTGGATGAGAGCTTACTCATACCCATGCCTTCACATGAGCTGGCTCACTGGTCTGGCTAACATCTTCCTTGTCACCCATTCAGTGAAACGCTGCTCACTTTGGACCAGACGAATTTCCCATATCACCACTCACCATACTACAGTGATAGTTTAATATCTGTTTTCCTTGGGAGGGTGAAATTCTGTGAAGGCAGGTCACATGTGTGAATAAACCATATGGGAAGTCAGTATGTTAATAACTATTTGTGTATTTTGTATTAAATATGCATATGTGTTTGTTTATAGCTTAATTACAAATGACTTACTGAGGATATAAAACATGGAAATAGTCAAATACATCAGCAGTCTCAAAAATATTTATGTTAATTACTATTTGTTTATTACTAAATGCTAGGCACAAGAAAGAATGCGTTTGTTCAATAAATATTTAGTAAATTCTTCTGCTATGCCTTGAAAATGTGCTAAATATAAGAGATATGAGGCATAGTGTGTCTTCAAAGTTTTGGACAGTGTAGTTGGGAAGATAGGACACAGACACAAAGAACTATGGTAATTTAGGCCAATCTAGTGTAAGGGTACTAGGTCTCAGAATCTATCCTTAGTGACTAATTACTTAGCTAGGAATTACTTTGAAAGTAATTTTACTAATTTTGACTTGCTTTTCTCTCTGTTTGCTCCTCCCGCACACCCACTTTTCCCAGCAGAAAATGTAAGATTTATTTAATTCCCTTCATTTGGCATCATGACAACATAAAGTCATCAGCGTAATCACTGTAAGAGGACTTTGTTTTATTTTTTGTCACCCAGCACATTTTTATTGTCAGGATGGTTACTAATCATTCATTTTTATTTACTCTAGCTGGGGAAGTTTTGCAAAAAATCTTGTGACTATTTAGAAAAAAATGCTTTAAATAATGGGATCTCTCGTAGCCTGTTGACCAGCGAACACACCATAGACTCAAACCTTATGACTCCGTTAGATTAAGCCTTGAGTAATAGATAAGGTCTGTTTCTCCCCTTGCCGACTGGGGCTTCCTGGCCACAGAGCCCCCCTTACTCCTCCAGACCATGCTGGGCCCCAGAATGTCAGAGCAAGGCTGTATATTTCTCAAGTTCAATTAGAATAACCATTCTGAGTGACTGAGATAGAAAACAAAGATATAGATGATTCCTGTCTATTTCAAACTCTTGGGCTCTTAAGTTTTTTGTTTTTTTTAGTTAGTTTTGTTTTATAGTTTTGTTAAGCTGAATTCAAATATTTTAGTGGTGTATTTAAGAACACATGGAAGAAAAGAAGAGAGATGGGGTAAGGGTAAACATAAAATAGACTAAAAAATAGTACAGTGACAGAAATGATGAATTCTTTGGAAGCTGATGAGAGTAGCTAAAACCTTGTGTTGAGATAGCGTCAAGGAGGGTTGGGATTAGAGTAATTCTCATGGGTGTCCAGATTTAGCCTCCTCTCCTCTGTTTACAGTGTGTTCCTCATAATCTCGTTCAGGATGCCAGTTTGAAACGCATCTGTTGGTTTTGTGGCCATCATGTTGACCAGCAGTGTGTCATGTCAGTTGTAGTTCCTGATACTCTGGAAGCTCCTTAAGACCTCCAATTCATATTGACTGAGATATCCATATCATAATTCTGAAGTCGAATTAATTTTGTGAACTTTTGCACTAGGTTCTGGTTGGAGTGATTCAAACAGGTCCATGGCTTACTACTGTCAGAGGCAGTAGTTCATCACGAAAGCAACAAAATAAAACTTGAAAAAATTACATAAGTGATCATTTGGAGATATAATGAATATATATAAATCTATGCATACTTTAGGACCCATATTCACATATGTAAAATATAGTCAAAGTCTAAGGACTTAGATGCTAAAAGGATGATAATCTGGAAATTCCAGTTGAATAAGGGGTGGTTGCCCTTCCTCCCTTGGGATTTTCCAGGTGAGTTATCTGGGAGAAAAAAAAAGGTGCTCAGGACCTTTATGAGAGTCAACTAGCTGCTCAGGAGAAAAGCGTGTTTCAGTTTGGTGAGAGTGGAGAGATATGTGAAGCTGAAGTCAATAGGAAAAGATTTTGACCAGTTATGTCTAATGTAATTAAAGGAAGTGACGCCTGTTATTAAAGGAAGAGATAATATGATGCATTCATGGAACAGAACCCTTTGTAACCTGTGGTAATTCAGAGAAGTTTAGGAGAAACCTCACTTTTGATTATTTTGTCATAAAAGTCACCCCTCAGCCTTTCCCTAAATAGTACTCACGAATAAACATGGAGCTGACTGGATCCAGGACAGCTTGTGTCTAATGATCGCAGTTGAAGGTGCTGGAAATACTTGACAGGCATATCACTACCTTCTTTTTCAGGCTGAATCTTATGAAAGCCAATGAAGAGTTCTATTTCAGTAAGTCCTTGTACTTTAAAAGAAGACAAAAAACATGAATTCTGAATGGCCACATAGGATTAACTTGGTTTGTAAACTATGGTAACCATCTTATATCGAATTTTGAGTAGGATGCAAGGAGGAGAAAAAGAACTAGATGTTAATGGACACTTGCGATTTCCTAGGCGCTTTGCTCTCATTTTTGCCAAAAAAAAAAAAAAAAAAGTTTTTACTCTGCAATGTCAGTTTTATTTATCATTCCAATTTTAGAGATGAGAATACTCCGGCCCAGTCAAGCAACCCTGCTAGAACTCAACTAATCAATCATGATGCAAATCCAAAACTTCTAGGTCAGCAGTCCATCTACTTTCTAACCCCCTTGCTGCCTTTCTGAAGAATATTTCTATCTACCCTGTTCTGCCTTAGGAAGCAGACAGCCCCAGACAGACCTCCAAAGTCTGTGAATTAACGTGTTAAAGATGTTTAGATTCTTCACGAAATAATACCTGAGGCCAAGTCGAGTCAGAACTGATACAAAGTTATATAGGTGTTTTTTGTTGCTGTCTCTTAGTGAATTTTAGCTCTGGAATTACACCAAAGCCTATTAATATATAACTGTGGTCCACACTGCCATAAAGGTCTTTCTGTGAAAACTGCAGAGGTGAGCTTGGACTGCAGCCTAGTTTTTGCAGCGTGGAAAGTTCTCAAAGAGAATGTCAGGGCTTTGGATACTCATGAATCAAAACACAGACAGAAATAAAATTTTAGGTGCCTCTTAGAACCAAAACTAAAGGCCAGAATATAATCCCCTTCTCATTCTTCAATGTCTGAAAGAGATTATTCTTAAATTCGCCATTAATTTATTTGTAAAGTATTCAGGTGTTCTTTGCGAAACATTTCAGTTCTTTTCATTATATATATTCAGATGTTATAAAGCAGATAGGTTGCACACTTCCTTTTTCTTCCTGTGTGAAAATTATAAGTTTGACATTCAGGGGAAAAAATGTGCTATGTAAGCTTCTTAAATTTTTTGAGTAAGTTAAAATTATTTTCTTGCACTTTATGTGATACTCCCTGAGCGACAGCCAGTTCCAGGGTTGGTACTGGAAGTTTGGTGTTCCAGTTTATTGCCTCTCTTCTTTTTAGAATCTATCTGGCAGAGATAAAGAGGAAGGTTGAAGGGTCAGCTTTCTTTAGGATGAGCATTGACACCTCTTGATAGGCAGGTGTTTTGGGTAAAGCCGGATTTGAAAACATGGCTGGTGGAGAAATCTGGGCTCCTTGTAAGTCCTCAGGGCTGTCCCTTTCCAGACTTGTCAAGAAATCTGAGTGCACGTCCCTTACCTGAGCCAGCGGGTGGTCGACCTCAGCTTTACCTCACACATGCAGACCAGAGTCAGCGGGGTGACCCTCCTGGTCACCCTCTGGGAAGGTGGGCCCTGAGCCTTACCACCGGTGTTGAAGGGAGCAGCCGGCTGGGTCCTGGTGCCTTCCTGCAGGTCTGTGATGTGCCCACAGGGACGAGGCAGTGCCATGCAACCCACCCCCACCTAAGGAGTAAGCTCAGCCATCCATCGTGTAAATGAAAACACCTGTAGAGGCCAGCCTTTTACCAGTCAGGTTACTGGAGCTCCGTTTCTTTTGATGAAAAATATAGTGGAAAGAGGGATATAAAGTTGAAGAGGGTCTCCTCCCCCCAACCCCACTCCCACCCCAAACACACACACACACCAGAAAAGACCTTGCTTCTCATCAAGAGATTCCTTCATTGACAGGCAGAGTAGGGATGTGGGGAAGCAGAGGGGTGCCCATGCAGCAGAGGGGTGCCCGTGCAGCAGAGGGGTGCCCGTGCAGCAGAGGGGTGCCCGTGCAGCAGAGGGGTGCCCGTGCAGCAGAGGGGTGCCCGTGCAGCACAGGGGAATTTCAAGCCGTGCACTTAAGGGTAGTGGGGTTGGCAAAACTGTTTAAATTACCTACAGACACTTTCTAGTCTCTGTTTTATTTTTCTGTTTATCTGTCTGTCTCTCTGTCCTGCTCTTCCTCCTTTCTCCATTTCTCTTATCCCTAAAAAGTAACAAAGTCATTTTTTGTAGGGCTTAATTCAGCAATTTTGGCCAAGGTTACAAAAGCATGTTTTGGCAAAGAGAAACATCCTGTCAGATTCATATATAAAGAAATTGTCTCCTGTGCTAAGCAACAAAAGAAGCTCCAGAATGTTTTTTTTTAATTTATTTATTTTTTATTTTTTTAAGTTTTGGCTGCGTTGGGTCTTCGTTGCTCTGCGCAGGCTTTCTCTAGTTGCGGCAAGCGGGGGCTACTCTTGGTTGCAGTGCGCAGGCTTCTCATTGCGGTGGCTTCTCTTGTTGTGGCGCACGGGCTTAGTTGCTCCGTGGCATGTGGGATCTTCCCGGGCCAGGGCTCGAACCCGTGTCCCCAGCATTGGCAGGCGGATTCTTAACCACTGCGCCACCAGGGAAGCCCCCAGAATTTCTTAACTTTTACAGATCTGACATAACCAATATAGTTTTCTCACACATGCTAATTATACTTTCATTAGACCAGTGAACAGGCTAACGCATTGCAATTTTCTTTTTTCTTTTATTTAAGTGCAAAGGTTTCTGAAATTTGGGTTTTGAATATCCTATTAGACCCATAGATCAGCTACATATCTTTGCTCTCTCAATTCAAATCATGTAGCATATTTTAAATTCTATGTGAATCCTCCATAAAAACATTATGAATTGAATACATTATGCCATTTTCTAATTTTAAACAAACTTGATTTAAGCATGTATGCAGATTGGTTCATTTGCTAGTTAGAATACCACCCCTGCAGCTCGCAAGGAATAGGTGAGGGACAATATTTATGAAGCCATCCTTTAGAATATTGTTCAGCCTTCGTACTGTCCAGTTGGAAATGAAGTGACATATCTGCAAGTGCCTCTCTACTGTATGGAGATATTTTTATTGTTGTTAACAAAGTACCCATCTCAAGAACTCATGGACCTCTGGTATGCAGAACATTGCATGGTATCTGGGAGAAATTCAACAAATAATTGTTGCCTGAATAAATGCTCCTGTACTTAATGCATGGCCATAATCAAGCCCCCATTAGAAACGTTCAGTTGTCCTTTTCATTTTACATTTTTAGATGTTATATTGCAGTGATTTAGTGCACAATCATCCTGTGAACGAAAGATGATTTTGAAAATCTAAAGCAAAGTAAAAAAAAAAAAAATAGAGCATTGAGACACTTTGAAAAAAGAAAAAAGAAGTATATATATTTCACCTGCCATGTGCCCCAGTGTCCTGCTCTGTGGCAAAGGAACCAGAATGCCAGCAGGTCTGGGTGCACTGCTGCTCATAATAGCATTTTACAAAAACCTGCACAGTCTTTAGATATGCAGAGCAGTGGAAGGAGTATATGCACGTGTATATGATGGTTCACAAATGCCAAGAGCACTTTGTAGAAAAGGAAGTTGGTTTATGAATCCAGCTTAGACCTCCAGGTGTTACAAGAAAGCAAAACTGTTACCCTAGTGAGTTACTGAAACATCATTATAAGTGAGAACTGAAAAATGTATTAATTTATGAATAATCAGTGTACTGGTTACAATGAAAAATCGAATTTTAATATCTACTAAATCACTCAACTGAGTGAAAATAGCCTCCTACACGTGTAGACATCTCTCTGCCAAAG
This sequence comes from Balaenoptera musculus, assembly GCF_009873245.2. Taxonomy (NCBI): domain Eukaryota; kingdom Metazoa; phylum Chordata; class Mammalia; order Artiodactyla; family Balaenopteridae; genus Balaenoptera; species Balaenoptera musculus. The sequence goes on along the minus strand of NC_045800.1, from coordinate 76,523,665 downwards.
ATGATTCAAGGTGCTAAACGTAAGCACCGTCCTGGGCTTCCTTGGTGGCGCAGTGGTTGAGAATCCGCCTGCCAGTGCAGGGGACACGGGTTTGACCTCTGGTCCGGGAAGATCCCACATGCTGCGGAGCAACTAAGCCCATGCGCCACAACTACTGAGCCTGTGCTCTAGAGCCCGCAAGCCACAACTACTGAGCCCACGTGCCACAACTACTGAAGCCCGCGCACCTAGAGCCCGTGCTCTGCTACAAAAGGAGCCACCACAATGAGAAGCCTGCGCACTTCAACGAAGAGTAGCCCCCCCCTCGCTGCAGCTAGAGAAAACCGCAACGAAGACCCAATGCAGCCAAAAATAAATAAATTTATTTTTAAAAAATGTAAGCACTGTTCATGAAAAAAAATCATATATTAGTGCATGAAAATTACATAAAATTTCTGACTTTTTATCTGAAGTACTGTATAAGTCTCCATTAAATGTATGACTTTAGGTACAAGATCATTTATTTACAAATGCCATAAAATGCCTTAGTGATAAACATAGGGTAGTGGTATCTTTTATTTTTATATGAAAACCCACATTTTAAGTATCACTGATTTTTAAAAATTCTTATTTTAGATTTCTCTCTGAGGCACGTTGTAATGTTTGTCTGTAAATTGTCTTGGACCTAAAATTATGGGTGTGATGGGTCCACAGCACTCAACATCACCTTCATGGATCACCTGGTCTGTCTGATTCCCTTTCTCTCATCGGCCCCCAGGAGGCCAAGATGGTGGCCTTGCCCCTGTGGATCTCTAGCTCTACCTGGAATATAATAGGTGCTGAACGTTTGTTGATGAGATGACTGAATCCTTTTTCCTAATACTTTCATCTTCAATTCATTCACTGATTTATTAAGTTAACCATTAAAAATCTGTTAAATGCCCATGATATATCTTGGGTTATAAGGACCAATAAGATATGATTCTTATCCCCAAGGACCTTACAGTCTAGCATAAAAAGAGGACAAATAGGCAAAGGAGGGCAATACGTCTTACCAGTTTTATGACCTACGTATAAAACAAGATGCATGTGGGACACAAGGAAAGGCTGGCCAGTTCTCTTCGAGGCATGGATGAAAGTTTACTTACAGGACTATGGTTTAACCCATTTTTAATAAGTTGAAACTTTATAATTTAAAAAAAAAAGTAGAGACAAAAAATTTCCCTATATTTATTCTAGCTTCCCTGATCTTCCCATTAGGAAATTCTTTATCTCTTACCCAAATTCTTCATGATGCATTTTTAACTTGAAGTTCCTTAGTTTCTCCAGGGAAGATAGAAAATAAAGGATTGGTATCCCTTATTTAGCAGTCTGAATTTTTGGCAGTCTGAATTGCTGGATCAAAACCAAAAAGATTAAATATAACTGGAATAAACATAAAATCCTATATTTAAATTAAAAATTTTATCATACGTATAAAAGATAAGAGAAGCACAGTTTTACATGGGAAAAAAGAAAGGTCTGAGGATTTTAGTTGGCTACACACTTAAATATAAGCCCATTGCAGGATGTAGCTGCTAAAAATGATGTAACTCACCTTCTTGCTCACAGTTGGCATTAATGGAAAATGTCTTCACATCACAGTGAGAATTATGCTCACTATGCTGGGCCCTGGGCGGAACACATCTGAAAAATGATCAGTTTGGTTCTGCATGTCACATTGAAAACTGTGGAAAACCTGAAAGCTTCTTCTGGAGAAGACCATCCACATATGCATCTCTAGACTAGCCCTGGCCTGCATCTTGATCTTCAGCTCCAGCCATCTGCTCAGCAGCTCTCTCACCCATTTGTAACAATTCTCAATTGTTCCATCAGTTCTTCAATGCAAACAATCCACAATCAGTTATCTAAAATTGAATTGCTCTTCCTTCCCTCCACAAGCACTCTCCCTGTAATGCAGGCTTCCATTTGTAGCATCTCTGCTCTACATCCACCCAGATGGAAAAGAAAAGGAAGAAAAGAAAGAAAACTTTGGGTTTCTTTTTTCTTTAACCTCTCCCTTTTGCCTCTGCTTCTCTGACATTCCCTGGCACCAGCAACAGGGCTTACACACGTCATTGTCTCTCCTTTACCTTTAATCAGCCTGTTCTTCTGTCTCTCGTATTCAGTTCACAGCTAAGGTGAAAGAATATGGTCACACCATCTTAAAAATGCTAAAACAAGGACTTAAACTTACTACTGATGAAGGGTTTTGTTGGTTTTTTTTAAATTTTAAAGTTAAGACTATGGCAAAATTCACCCTGCATGTGGTCTTTATTTTAAAAAATATATACAAGAAATAAGAAGATGACTCTGAACTAATATTCTAAACTGGAGTTTTCATAACCACTTAAATGAATGTATGGGGGCTTCAGCTGAAATTTGAGAATAATTGAGTCCCCACCATGCGCGTTTTCGGGGCCTTGTGTCTGAGAATGTAGCAAAGTAACACAGTTTGAAGTTTATCTAAGTAGAACTGCTACAAATTTTATGTTCTGAAAAATGACAGTGTTTCTGAAATTAAAAAAAAAAAAAATGACAGTATTTTGTCTATTTTTGTAAGGAAGAGGAGTGCCATTTCCACTCCCTCATTCCCCTGGAGAGAAAATGCAGTAAGTGAAATGGGAGATAGCTGCCTCAGCTTAGGCATGGGATGTCAGAGTTCAAAGGTCTTGATTGGCGAGCCCCAGAGCCCTGCTCCAGAGTTCTGAGCTGGCAGAACACAGGGTCCCAGGCTTGCAGAGTTCCAGTCTTTTATTTTCTCTCTTGCAAAGAAGCTGGCTTTCTGTAAGTGGAGCTTATTCATTTGAATTAGGACTTCTCACCATGTCTTCATTAAAAATAGATGGAGTCTCTGATATATGACACTAGTACATTCCTTAGTGGCCTAGATGTTATAGTGGCAGAGCTGTATTGAAAAATGAATTTTAGTCTCAGAAGGCTTCATTGTAGTGAAGAGGTTTGGGCTTTTTTTCCCCGAAATACAGCTAGCCTAGACACATGTGCCCTTATAATTATTTGAGCACGAAGTGATCTACCGTGATTGACCTTAAAACTAAAATTTAATTCTGCATCTATAGTAGCTCTGCCACTTTTTTTCCCTCTATAGAAATTGTCAGGTATTCTGTTTTTGCTTTTTGTTTGTTTTTTAATCTTCATTCTAGTGCCTGAAGGACCTGATTTCTCCTTTAGTTTCCAAAATTTGTTTGGGTGTCAGACCAAAGTATAATAACTGGATTAACTTGATTTATTTCTTACTTTATTTCTTACTTTAGAACGTTCCTTTAAAAAAAATGAAGCTCACATATTTTATTTCATTTGGCTGAGATCAATTCTGTGATCTGTTTACTAGGTTTTTATAATTTCAATATTGCGTTCAAGCCATCTAAAAAAAAACTCTATTAACTTATATTTAAAACTAAATAATTATATTAATTTCAGCAGCTGCCCCCAAACTTTTCCCTTCTCCATTTCTACGAACAAATGAGTAGGGTTTTTTTTTTTCATTTTCTCTTATTTTTACTGATTTCTCTAAAAATATATACTTATGGACCAACTTATAAACAGAAGAGCAATTTCAAATCTGTTGCCTGTTTTTAACCTCAGTTTAGAGAATATAGACATTTCTTTATCAGGCTCAGAATTTCCCTAGAAGCACAACTTGAAGTAATTTGTGTTAAAAGATGAATAATACCCTGAGTAGTTCTGGGCTGTAACGAACGAGTCCAGTAAGGTAGCATTTCTCAAGTAGAGGACACAGTGTCAAGCTCTCCGTGAACCACCAGGTGAAAAAAAACATCAACTGATAGAGACCTTCATTCAGGCCTAAAGAGAGCAGAAGTCATTAATGTAACTGACATATTACAGCAGTTGATCAGTTGGTTATAAAAGCAACCAGTTTGTTCAAAAGTAATCCCTAGCACCTTTAACCCTTACGCAAAAGCAATTGCTATTAAGTTGAAAATAAATCTTCAGAATTGTAATTAAACCCCTGAAGTTCAAATCCACAGATAAGCAAGCTTATCATTTGCTGCTTTATATAACCACTTTAATTGTGCTGTTAGGTATTTTCCATATCATTGGCATCTTTTTTCCCCTTTGAAACTGTATTGATTACCAGTGGCCTTGGGATATACCAGGAATTACTGTAAAACATGTAAGTAGATAAACTTTTTCTCCCTTTTGATGTCCAAAACATTCTGCTAGGTGTAAAGTATTTCTGTATTCTGTGTTCTGACACAACATAATGTTATTAGTTTTAACATTTGGAAATCAGAAGTGAAGTACTTTGCACATGACTCGTTTGATTTACAAGCAAGGCACTAAAACTGCATTTCTAAAACGAGAAAAATTCGATAAGCACAGTTGTACTACAGGGAGTTTGTTGACTTTTGTTTTAGGAGACTAAAAGTGGCAGCAACAAAGCTTTTCCCCAAATGGTTCATTTTCTATATGTGTTATGTTATCGTGAGATGCATTGGCAGAGAATGCATTTTGCAAGATGTTTGTGTTTATAACAAGCACTGTTTTTATCTGTACAGGAATATCTTAATTGTGAATATAGCAGTCATACTGTTTACCTATAGATTACTGTCTAAAACCTGTGAATTTATTGTTCTGGAATCTACTTGATATTGATGGAAAGGCTCACATAAGTTTAAAGTCTGCTTAAGACTGTCTTCAGTGTTTCAAATTTTGATGGTATTTTGAGAAAGTATAATCTCAGATACATTTGTGGCCATTTCTAGGTTTGATCAAAGTCTCACCATATTTCAGTTTTTGATAGCTAGAATTCCAGTAGCCTGAAGAAAGCTGCCAGAATGCATGATTAAAGTATTTTAAGAAAGGAAGTGGTATGAATTTGTTAACTGAAAAAAAGACTTAAGTCTTCAGAAGTATTTCCCATAACTTAAGGTATTAAAATATGCAAGTTGACCTCTACTATAATCACTTATCTATATTTTATTTTTATAAAGCACAAAATCATTGGATTTATTTAAGTATTCAAAACTCATGTATTTCCAAGATGTTTCTTATATTAAAGCATTTTTCTAAGCTTCTTTTTCAGTTACCTAGCTCTTCAAGGTTGTGAACATTGTGAGTAGTCATTGAAATTACGTTTTGTATTTATTCATTTCGGTGGAAGAGATTAGAATTTTCCTCCAACAAATCTAAACCTACCTTAACCATTTTGCTATAAAATGGTAAAACTAGCTTCAGTGCTGCTTGAAAACTGGATTGTATACCAGGGGAAATATGTTCAATATAAACATCATTGTCAAAATTTAGTTCTGTTTTTCTACTTTCTACTTTACTTCCTTAATTTTAGAGTTGATTTTTAGAATACTGTAAGTTTTTGCAGAGAGTCCCATAATTTTGACCACTGTTACAGCAGTCTTTCTTACTACATGTTGTTACATGTGTTTTATTTAAGAGACAGAACCTTGCCTACAACATACAGCGTCTTTATACTAGGAATCAGTGTTTGTTCATGCTTCTTAGTTTTAATTACAGAAAAAAAAATCCACTTTAAAGTACATTTCACCTGGATGGACTTATGAAACTCAAAATTTTTAAATTTGATGTGTAGTATTTCTTCCATGTCTCAACTTTCACTAGACTGAAGTCACTAGAAATAAATCAATGCTGAGATAACCCCTCTAAGAATGTCTTCTTTAAATCTAGTAATTTTCCACCTCTGACTCTTCACAAGAAAAGCATTTGCAGCTCCTGGGACATTTCAGCTGTTGACACTTCAGGAACCTCCAACTCTGTGTAGGTGTTTTGAAGTAAATTTGAAACATGGAGGTGGAAGAAAAGCCATATGTCCCTGAAAGTTTTATTTTATTTTATTTTTTAAGTGAAAGATTGCTGCAAGTACGAAAGGAGAGACAACAAGCAGCTCATCCATAAGGAAAGTCCTAAGAAGAGAACCAAAGTAGAGCCTCTAGTGTTTAAAATATTCTTAGCAAAAATAACAAGCCATTGTTTTACTCCTTGGAGAGTATGACAAATTAAAAAAAAAAAAAATAGACTGCATAACTCTGCAGTTTCTTTTTGATGGATAAAAAATTTTAGCAGCAATAAGTATATCACCTGATAATACTAAATTTTAATTCGTAAAGAAATTGATTAATTTTAAATCAGAGAATGGACTCCAGCTCTAACCATCACACTTTTTGAGAAGGGTGCTTTCTTGCAGCAACGCATGTATTTCACAGTGTTTCAGAATTTGCAGCACTTTCTGAGGAAGCAGAGGTACTCTTTGTTGATGATTTTAAAATAGGTTAATATTTCATGGACAGAACACAAAAGTGGTTTTTTCTTTTGAGTATCTGCATGTAAATACAAATACTTTATATATTTGTTAGTGCTGCGGAAGTGATCACAATTTTTTAAGCAAGATTCAGGGGAACCGAAAACAAAAGAAGCTTCATTCTTCTATGTGTTTCTGTGGGAGGGAGGGAAGGAGGGAGAATCTGAGAACCAGAGCCTTTTCACAAAGAAAATAAGTAATTTTTAAAATTTTCCAAATATCTCAGAGTTTAAACTGAAGAATCAAAATAAAAAGTAAACACATCTGAGTAAATTGAATTAAAGTGAAAGATTTATGGGTGAGAATTCAATTATAATTCACTTCAACTTATATTTGGGGAATATTCCTCTTTTTACATCATCCTACCATTTATTATCATCATCACAATGCATTTTTGGACATTTCCTATGAGCAGGGCCCTGATGATACAAGAGGGTATACGGAATGTTCTCCATCATTTAGTGATTCCAATCTGTTTTCACTTTTTATGTTGGAAAAAAATAATTGCACCTTTATTTTTGTTTCCATGGCTTTATCAAGAGGGAAATTTATTTCTGAAAGGTAAAATGGTATATAATAGCACAATTACCAGTAGCTAACATGTAGAGGATGCTGAGAAATCTTGTCCAAAGTATAAAGTAAAACCACAGTAAAAACAGTAGTGTTAGAAGTTTCTGGTCTAGTGGGTTTTTTTGGTGGTTGTTTTTAATGGAGTGACTGCAAATTAGCTTTCTCATCATGAATTGTTTCTAATGATACCTTTTGATTTTTTTTTTAATTAATTAATTAATTAATTTTTGTCTGCGTTGGGTCTTCGTTGCTGCGTGCGAGCTTCTCATTGCGGTGGCTTCTCTTATTGCGGAGCACATGCTCTAGGTGCGCGGGCTTTAGTAGTTGTGGGTCATGGGCTCAGTAGTTGTGGCTCATGGGCGTAGTTGCTCCGCGGCATGTGGGATCTTCCCGGACCAGGGCACGAACCTGTGTCCCCTGCATTGGCAGGCGGATTCTCAACCACTGCGCCACCAGGGAAGCCCCCTTTTGATTTTTTTTAATCTCATTAAAATTAGGCCAAATGATTACAATATTAACTTGTGTTTATTCGCCCAGCTGTCCCCTGACCTCACTTCAAGCATATAGCCATGCTTTAGTATTTTCTTACCTCTGGTTAGGTTCTTGTTTTTTTTTTTTTTTTTTTTTTTCTGTCAGGAATATTTCCTGTTTTCTGTTAAAGCCTAAACTTGTTGACAGGATTTTTTGCCACAGTGTATCTTGTGAGGGCAATAAGAAGAGAAGAAATGATTTGCTAGAGCTTTCCTTTCCCCAAAAAATACAACTCTTGACAGTTGAGGTCTCTGAGAATAGGGGTCCCTTGTATAATTCCGTGGGGGACACAGCACGTCTTCAGAGGACGTTCTAGAAAGATTCTGGGCTTAGACATCTAGTTCTTAATTGTACAGTTAATTCCTGTGCCTCATCATAGCACAGAGCCGGGACGTTGAAGGCAAAACCCAAAGTGGTTAGCTGACAAATGACTGCTAGGGTGGGTGAGGGGCTCCCTTGTGTTTTGGTGCTGCGTAAGACACCGGGACCTGGGAAAGGCCTCAGTCGTTATTGAGATTGTTATTGTTATGTTATTATTCTTTAGATTTCCCTGTCAGCCCAGCAGAACAGAGGCTTCAAGTTGGATCTTTGTTGATTCAGAGAGGATAAGAAAGAGTGTTATTTCTTGGCTCCCTTGCATCTTGAATGTGCCCTGAGACACATCAGGATCCATTACTTTTATATTCTTGTGAAACTGATGTAATGAAAAGGATGCTGGACTAGGGCTCAGGAGACGCTGATTCTAAGTCTGGGACTGCAACCTTGTCTTAGTAGAACTTGGGACATAAATAACTTTGTAACTGTATTTTCACTGAAGTGATGTTCAATGGAGTTAGCTGTATCCATGACCCCAAATTTAAAGGTAGGGTCACTTGATTAAATGTTCCTGATTACGGATAAGACACGAATATGATCCATGGACAGAGTCACAGGGTCGGTGCCCCCCAACTTGTTTGCGGAAGCAGCGCTAAAGGTTTCCATTTTTACACTTTAATTGGCTCTCAGATTTTGAGTGAATGCAAACTGCTCTGAACTAATTTTTCTCCTTTACACACCAAAGTGTCCCTAGCCTTTCCCCCCTCTCCTCTCTCTCTTTTTTTGCCAAAATTGACAGTGCTTTTTCCAAATGTGGGCTGTGAAAGTCAGAAGAGATGAGCTTGAGGGCTAATCATATTCTCCCCCAACCCCCAACCCAAACCCGTGCTGCCACCAAGGTCTGCACAGAGGCCACCAAACACAGCCGAGACTTCCCATGCTACCACCTCCAAGTTCAGGCACCCCTCGCTCACATTTTGGCTCTGCCATCATCGTGTCTCAGCTGCTCCCTCCTCTTGTGACATCTCTTTGGGGATCTTATTTCTTCTCTGTGTTTTCAACCCCTCTCTCTTTTAGCTCCTTTCCACAGCCTGGACTCAGCTTTCTTTTCTTTTGAAAAGAGATCCTTCCCTTTGTTCTGTGTTCCGTGTAGACGTTGCTACACACCTTCCCGTCACCAGCAAACTTCTTCAGAGGTTAGAGGGACTTGGCTTTGTCCATTTCTTTATCTCCCATTTTCAGCTCCACTGGTGGCCATGAAGATTCTGCCTTCATCACCCAATAAAACTGTTCTTTCTCAGATGAACAGACCATCTCATCACCAGACTCACTGGACACTCCACTTCTCCACCCTTCTGCATTTCAGCTGTCTCTCACGGTGACTCTCGACACAGCTCTCTCCTCCCAGACTTTCGCCTGCTTCTCATCCTTTGTCAGTCTCCTTTGCAGGCTCTAGGTGGCTTTTCTTCCTCTCTTGGATCCTTAAGCATTAACAATGTTCCACAGGGTTACTCCCTGACCCTCCGTTTTTCTTTCCTGACATCATATCCAAGGACTCTCCATCCTTTTCCCTTGGCTTTAACTTCTACCCATTTGCTGATTATGCCCAAAGTTGATTTCTTACCCGTACCTCCTGCCGAGGTAGTATAAGACCCACACCCAGTAACGTACAGTATATGCCCACTTGGCCACTCCTCTTATGCACACATAAGAGCTAATTTTCCCCTAAACCTACACGTTCATGTATATTTCTTCTCCTGGTTATAAGCCATGCCACTCGCCACCGAAACCAGGAACTTCAAAGTCGTCTGTGAATGCTCCTCTTTCCCCCCTCTTCACATCCAGTTCAAAACTAAGTCATATTTAGTTTAACTCTCAGATAATCTCTGGTGTCCTCCTCTTCCTCTCCGTCCTCGCTGCCACTTCCTTAAAGCCCACATCATCTCAACAGTGATGGTATCAGTAGGCATTTTGATGGTTAGTCTCCCTTGGGCACCCGCATCCCGGTACGTTCTCTGCCCTTCCTCCTGGATGGAGCCCTGGGAGGCTGACTTCCATGTGGGCTCTTCTTATTGAACTAGAGGCTCTGGAGGATGACAGGGAGTGAGGAGAGAGGTTGGGTCCCCGTGGTTCTGATTTGTTTGCCTTTCTCCAGGGACACAGCTCCTCCAGGGAGGCCCTCCTTCCGTCCCCAGTTTTCTCCAGGCTCTGACATGGCCCCCTCCTGCCCCTTTCTGCTTTGGGCTGGTAACAGGTTTTCACTGTTACTGGTCTCTGGTGCTTCACCTTTTTTTTGGTGGTCCTTTGTCTCTGCTCACACCTCTGTAAACAGCCCCTTTGGTAAAATGCCTTCTCTTAAACCCTTCAAGTGTACCAGTCTGTCTCCTGCCAGGACTCAGACGGATGCACCTTTTAACTAGTCTCTGTCTTTAGCTCTGCATTTCTCCAATCCCTCCCCCACCCTCTTATTGCAGGATGAACTTCTTAATGTAAATTTGATGTCATCTACCTACTTAAAACCCTGCAGTGACTTCCTCCGCTCCAAGAATGATAATGAAGGCTTCTATGGCAAACGGTGTCCTTTATGATTCGCAGCCCCTGCAGGTTTTGCCCACACCCCCTGCCCCTTCTCAGGGTGGAACTAGTTTAAGGCTCAGTGCTTATAAGCCGAATCAGTACAGAAAGCCCTGTGCTCTAGCTCTGGAGAGACCAACTCTGGCTGTGCTCTGTGTGACCTGCTGGGTCCTCCTCTCCCAGTGCTACCACCATGTGAACCAATAGGTATTTTTTCAGATTTTTGTCACTTAGGTTAATATCCAAGAAAAGGAATGGAAATGAGAAAGATTGCTTTTTTCCCCAGTGGATGACTTTTTTCCTTGGAAGATGTTAAATTGGAAATAAAGATGAAAACAAGACAGATGAAATGAGGGTTACTCAGGGAAGCTCAAGAAAGAGGTATTTTCTCCTGTATGCAAGTACCTCTGGATAGATCAAAGGAACATTTCCCCCCTCCCTCTGTTCCTCCCTTCTTTCTTTCTACTTTTCTTTCACTCCTTCCATCTTTGTTTCTATTCTCCATGTTTCACTTAGCATTAATCTCTAGGCATGACATGTTTTCCTACATTATGTGAAGTGTATTTGAGATTTTTAAACCCATTGATTTAAATATGTGGGATGGGAAAGAGGGAGAAGAGTAATTTTAAAGCCCAGTGATAGAAGGCTGGGGTCATGGTTCGCCGTTGAGATATTACTTTCAAGAATCCAGTGGAGAGGATTATGTAATTTCTTAAGTGGATCTTCACATTTCAGGAAAGGTATTACTTTTCCTAAGGGAGTGAATCTCATGCTGGATCATTCCTTTCAGCAAGCCCCCCCTCTTCCCCCCGCTCCTGCCATCCTCCACTCTCAAACCTTGTGTTTTCTCCAGTTAATTTGCTGATGTCTGGGGCGAGTGATTGATGGGAGATTTTAGAGAAGCATGGACTCTTGAGTGGTGGTGGTACAAGTAATGACAATGTTGGGTTGTTTCCTGATCCATAAAACAAGCAAATAATTTCTGTGACCTGATGGATCCCCTGTGACAGAAGTGGTTTTTAAACTGTATTTTCTTAAAGGAAATGTCAATATGCATGAAAATCTGGCAGAGAGTATTGAATAATAAAGTGGAAAGAAATGGGAATGAGTTTAGAGCCAGAAAAAGGGCATGTGTTTTAGAGAAACTTCTGAGTTTTTTTTTTTTACAGTTTTGTAGTTCTGTGACCAATTAGGGGGGAAATAAAAGTAGGCTCATGAAAGCAAGACTGTGTGACATTGGACAAACTACTCAATTTCTCTGAACCTCAGTCTTATTTCTGAAATGAGGGGAAAGAGTATACCACATGTACTTATTGTGATGATTCAATAAAATAGATAACCTAGAAAATATCTAAGAGGGTACAAAGCCTGAGTGCTCAGTAAATGGGTAAATGATGGCTCTTGCTCTGTTCTGGTGGCTGTTCTCATGGTTGTTATTTAGACATTTTTGTGCTTCTCATCGTTGTCTGTATGTATGCTTTTTATGTCAATTTGGTCTCAATCCTTTTGTTCCTAGTTGTGCAATAACCTTTCCACCGTGTTAATCTTCAATTTAAAGCTTCCATAATGTCCTCCTTTATTCTCATAAAACCTTTAATATCAATATAAATGCCAATAATTTGGTCCTTTTTTAAAAAATCGTGTTTTGAATAAGAGGAGTTATGTCTGACTTTAAGGTTATGATTTTATAATAAAAATTTAATTCTAGTAACAATCCTGGACAATTTTCAGTATTTTTTTTAAGATTTTTTTTTCATGTGGACCATTTTTAAAGTTGTTATTGAATTCTGTTACAATATTGTTTCTGTTTTATGTTTTGGCTTTTGGGCCGTGAGGCACAAGGGATCTTAGTTCCCTGACCAGGGATCGAACCCGCACCCCCTGCTTTGGAAGGCAAAGTCTTAACCACTGGACTGCCAGGGAAGTCCCAAGTTTCAGTATTGTTAGGGGTGAAGTCTCTGTTTAAGATCATGAATTTTGGTATGAGAAGAAAATAAGTAATTGGGAGTGTGAAATACTGACCTAATAAGGGGTTTTAATTAGTGGTGCTTTCAGGTAGGAGAAAACAGATTATCTGTCTGTCATGGAAAGCACATCCTGGACTCAAACCAAAAATGTTCATTGATAGATCTTTACACAATGAAAGGTAGCATTTTAAATAACATGTAAACAGTAGATGCTTAATACAGACCTTTTGAAGTAATGCTCAGTATTCAAACAATTATTTATGAAGTCTGCTGGAAGTATGTCTTATAGGACTAGAAGCACTTTTCTAAAAATCTGTAGAAAAATTCACCTTTTCAAGCTATTTGCAATAATAGTGTAAGGAACTTTAACCATTTCTACATGTGCAGTTCAGTTACATTAAGTACATACACATTGTTATGCAACCAATCTCCAGAATTTTTCGTCTTACAAAACTGAGACCCTGTCCCTATTAAACAACTCCTCATTCCCCCCAGCCTTTGGCAACCACCATTCTTTGTTTCTTTTGGTTTTTTTTTAATTGGACTATAGTTGCTTCATAACGTTGTGTTACTTTCTGCTGTACACGAAGTGAATCAGCTATATGTAGACATATATCCCCTCCCTCTTGACCTCCCTTCCATCCCCCGCTCATCCCACCCCTCTAGGTCATCACAGAGCACCGAGCTGAGCTCCCTGTGCTATACAACAGGTTCCCACTAGCTATTTATTTTATACATGGTACCATTCTTTGTTTCTATACGTTGACCACTTTAGATATCTCTTGTAAATGGAATCATACAGTAGTTGTCTTTTTGTGACTGATTTATTTCACTTTGCATAATGTCCTAAGGTTCATTCATGTTGTAGCCTAAATCTGAAGGCTGAATAAATACTCCATCATTTATATTGATATATACCACATTCGTTTATCCATTTATCTGTTGATGGACACTTGGGTTGCTTCCAGAACTCATGGCTGTTGTGCATAGTGCTGCTATGAGCGTGGGTGTGCAAATATCTCTTTGAGATTCTTTTATTATTTTTTTAAAGGTTTATTTTATTTTATATATATATATTTTTATTTTTGACTGTGTTGGGTCTTCGTTTCTTTGCGAGGGCTTTCTCCAGTTGCGGCGAGTGGGGGCCACTCTTCATCGCGGTGCGCAGGCCTCTCACTGTCGCGGCCTCTCCTGTTGTGGAGCACAGGCTCCAGACGCGCAGGCTCAGTAGTTGTGGCTCACGGGCCTAGTTGCTCCGCGGCATGTGGGATCTTCCCAGACCAGGGCTCGAACCCGTGTCCCCTGCGTTGGCAGGCAGATTCTTAACCACTGCGCCTCCAGGGAAGCCCCTCTCTTTGAGATTCTGCTTTCAGTTCTTTTGGATATATATACACAGGAGTGGAATTGCTGGATCATATGGTAATTCAATTTTTAATTATTTTGAGGAGCCTTTATACGGTTTTCTATGGGGACTGCAACATTTTAGATTTCCATCAACAGTGCACTTTTATTTCTCCACATCCTCAACATGAGTTGTTATTTTCTTGTTTTTGATAGTGACCATCCTAATGGGTGTGAGGTGGTATTTCATTGCAGTTTTGATTTGCATTTCCTTAATCATAGTGACATTGAGCATCTTTCCATATGCTTATTGGCCATTTGTATATCCTCTTTGGAGAAATGTGTATTCAAGTCCTTTGCACATTTTTCAATCAAGTTGTTTTTGTTGTTGAGTTGCAGTAGTTCTTTAAATATTCTGTATATAATCCCTTATCAAATATATGATTTACAAATATTTTCTCCCATTCTGGGGGTTGCCTTTTCACTCTGTTGATTATACTCTTTGATGTATAGAAGTTTTTAATTTCGATATAGTTCAATTTGTTTAATTTTTAGAATGATTTTTTAATTTTTTAAATATATAGTGAATGAATATAGAGTTGTATTATAGTACTTCTAGTTCATTGTTGTTGTTTGCTATGGAAAAGAAGTAACATGGAAATATTAATAGTCCCTTATCACAATAGGATAACATTTTTAAGAAGTATAATGCTTATTTTTACCTGAAGTTTTTTTTTAGGAATTCCTGCAATTAAAGGCAAGAATTTAGGCAAAGTTAACCTTCTGGAAAAGATAGATAAGGCAAGAATAAATAATAAAGTGATACTTCAAGACTATCTGAGTTATTCTAAACAGATGCTCTAACTACTACTGCTATTCAGTGATAGGCAAGGCCACGTATCCTGTATCCTGGTGGGCATTCAGTTGTCTTGGACAAAGTAGACACATACTATTTATAGACTACTCATCACCAAGTTCTCACCTGAGGTTGGTTATTCAGTCTTCCTTAGCCTTTGGAAGGAAGTTGTCTCTAAAGTAAGCATGTATAGTAAAAGCCAGTGAGCTCTGGGTTTGACCTTTATTATAGCCAGGGGTTTTTCAGTCTGGGTCTAGAAACTGACCCTCTGTTTTTTTTTTTTTGTTTTTTTTTTTTAATTTTTTTGTTTTTAATGCTATTCTTCTCTGCTTACATTCTTTTTATTTATGTATGTATGTATGTATGGCTTTGTTGGGTCTTCGTTTCTGTGCGAGGGCTTTCTCTAGTTGTGGCAAGCGGGGGCCACTCTTCATCGCGGTGCGCGAGCCTCTCACTATCATGGCCTCTCTTGTTGCGGAGCACAGGCTCCAGACGCGCAGGCTCAGTAATTGTGGCTCACGGGCCGAGTTGCTCCGCGGCATGTGGGATCTTCCCAGACCAAGGCTCGAACCCGTGTCCCCTGCATTGGCAGGCAGATTCTCAACCACTGCGCCACCAGGGAAGCCCTGACCCTCTGTTTTACCAGAGAAATTGTATTAATGGCCCATGAAAAAGAGCCTTATATGATTAATGCACAAGACACTCACAGGGAACCTCAAGGTAAGTTGGGGTGCATGGGCATTTCTTTTAACCTTAACCATATATCTATACTATATCTATCTACACACACACACACAGACACAGACACATTATGGATAGTTCATAGATATGATAAATTTCACAATAAATGAACAACTTTACATTAAGTTCTGTTTGGAGTGAAAATTATAATTATAAATATTTTTCTGTAGCTTAGTCATTTGCCACTGGAGAGAGTGGTTTTATGGCCCAAATTCTATTTGATTTTCTTTGGTGGTATTATGAAGTTTCAGACATGCAGTAAAAGATGAACTTTGATAAGAACAAGAAGATACCTAGTTACATGTTAATAAAAATGAAGAGGACTCATAAATTGTACATTTAAAAATTGAAATATATTTTTAAAAAATTTCTCTCCTTAAGTAAATCCTTTTTCTTTGAATTAGACATCCTTGTTATTGAGTTTGAGATTTAAGATAAAGGATTAAACATTTCTTGCCTGTGTCTTTGTGTTCCGTGAGTGAAAGATGTTGATTATTTACACTCTAAGAAACAGTATTTCTTAGGTTGGAAATTTAATAAAACTGTAAATGGATTAGAAAACTTAGCCCATCTGGGAAAACTGAGGTTGGATTCTTTCTTTTTTAATGACAAAAGCAATGTGAAAAAAATTAAGTTTTCTAAACACAACTTTAGTATACTGCCATGATATTCGTTCACTCCATTGATTTCATCTACCTAACCCCTGTATTTCCTGGGCTAGATGAACTCTTGAATATATTTTCACCTATTTTTGAAATTATTGAGAACTGGAAAGATTCTCTACAGTCTCTGACAATATGTCTAGCAATATACTTGCTTCTCTGAGATTTATGTCTAGAGCCAAGGGAATCTTGGCTGGCTCTCTTTCCCCTGTACACTCAGCGTGTCAAGTGGCATTTGCCCTCTAATGAAGTGGTAGACTGTGCATCTTCAGAGACTGGGGTCATTTTCTGTGGCTTACAAATAATCCAAGAGAAATAAATCCCAGCATCAATATCATCAGAAGCATTTCAACCTGAGAATTTTTAGATATTTCCATTGTTCCTTTAATCTAGGCATTTGCAGATATCGTTCCTCTGAGATGGTGCTGTTGGGGAAAGTGGAATGCCAACTAATATTTTAAATTTCTGTACCTTTTAAAGGTACTATTTGTGGGATGATTAATTACAAAGTTTCTTCAGTGTTGCTTTCTTAATTTATGATTGTGTGAGTTCATTTCATTAAGGTCTCTTTATTTTCAGTCAGAATGCCCAATTTAATGACTAAGATTTTTAATAGAAAAATTGGATTTGATAATATATTTCTAAAGGTAGGATGAAATACATATCTCATGAGATCATTTATGGGTTGAGTTACACTGGTTTTTATGCCAGGAAGAACCACATGAGCTATCCAAAATTTAATCAGCTAACATTTTAAATATCTGTATGGTTGTATGGTCCAGATAATATAAATGAGTGAAGAAGTATTGTCACATTCAAAAGTTTTTATGCAAGAAGACATTTACATATCTTAAGATCTAGATATATTCAAAATCTAATCAAGCCATCAGCCTGTGTGAAAGTTTCAGACTTTTTTAGTAGAAGGAAAAAATAGGTCATGCCCGTAACTGAATTTAGGGTTATGGAACACGTGTTTTCTCCCCTCTTGATAGTCAGTGATGGAGCCATTGATATAGTGACCATGTGGAGTTGAGTGCCTCTCATAAGACTGAGCAACAAAATCCCATGAAAACCCTGCCCAAAGAACAGGTCGAAAGGACTCACAATCAGGCTGACAAAGCAAGCATCTTTCAACTCTGAGAAGATGTGGAATTAAAATATAAATGTTTAAAAGAATCAAGACCATAATATTAACATTTTTGTTTTAAGGAGAATCCGTGCATATTTGGTAATTTACAGACATGTCATTTTAAGATTGTCTTAGTAGAGTTACAGTCTGATAATTCTACTTTAAAATGTGTAATCATTTAAATTTGGGATTTTGACCAGAAATCTCACTGTTTATATTTTCCATTAGAATATTTAAGATAAGGTTTCTGGCATTTGTAAGGTTAATTTATTAGGTTATGAGAACTACCTAATACTTAGGGAAATTTTCCGTTCAAGCATGTATAACACTTTAAAAGGATTAGACATACCAATTGAGAACAACTATCATTCAAGGCCACCCTGGGATCAGTTTCCAAAGTGTGCCTTGGTACCCTTTGGGGTCCTTCCAGGTCCCTTAAGGGGTTTCATATGGTCAAAACTATTTTCATAATACTACTAAGAGACTATTTGCCTTTTTCACTCCTACCCCTCAGCATGTCCAGTGGACTTGCCCATAGACTTCATGAAGGTACTATATTGCAACAGAGAGATTGTAGTAGCAGATAGAATCCAGCTGTCTTATATTAAGCCAGACATTAAAGAGATTTGCAAAGATGTAAAGCAATGCCACATTTTTACTACATTTTATTTGTTTTGAAAAACATAGTTATTTTCCACCAAAACATATTATTTATGTTAATTTTGTTATGAATTTATTTTTTGATTTAAGTGAATTAAATAAATATGTGTTTTAATTTCTAAAACAGTAAATGTTGACAGGTGTAATTCATTTAAGAATAGCTCTTTTAGGGTCCTCAGTAATTTTTAAGAGTGTCAAGGGATCCTGAGACCTAAAACTTTGAGACTTACTACTCTAATGATTGCCAAAATTACCAGATTTCTAAAGTAAGACAGGCTAAGTAAAATGCCTAAGGAAACCTTGATTTTGATTTGTAAATTTAATGAATTGAATTCTAAATTCAATTTGAAATTTTAATTCTGAAGTAAACCTAAAAATAGTCTCTTCTATGCACCAAAAATGCTCTTAACATCAATAAAAAATGTGTGATTACATAAATCAAGCAACACCTAAGTTTTAGTTTCCTGACTGCAATCCTGTCACACAACTCTATCTGAAGAGGGTGCTGGGTTTTCACTGTCATCCACATGCCCTCTCTTCTCTCTTGCTGCTAAGGTTTCATTTAGGTAGAAATGTGTTATTTTCTAAACTTAAAGGGCAAAATAAAGTTTCTACATAAAAAGAATATTAATAAAAGCCCATGTGTTATGGGCAAGCCCAACAGGCTAACCCCATTGTTTCCCTGGGACAAATTACCTCATCATTCTGGGCGTCGGTACTCTCAGCTATACCAGGCTGATAATAATGCAATAATCCTGCATAGGATTGTTGGGAGGGATGAATTAGTAAATTTAAGGTGATTATAATAATTCCTGGTACATGGTAACTGTAGAAAAAGTACCCAATTATTGTTTGTATTTTTCTTAAAAAGTTGTCAAATTCCCATAAACAAATGCATAGGCATCTTGTTGAGACAACTTTTTCTTGGTTTGCAGGTTACCTGTATTCCTTGCTTTTATATACCTAGGGAAAATAAAAGTACATGTAAGACTGATGTTAATTGTGGGCCCAGTTTGTTTAATATTTGGAATACTGGCAAATTTTTTAAAATTCCTGACTCAGCTTTTTCTTTGTCATAAAAATTTTATTTTATTTGACTTTTAAAAATTTATTTTTATTTTATTTAAATTATTTATCTCACTAGTATGCCACTAATATAAAAGTGAAAACCAAAGAAAGTTCAATTTAAATCAGCCATTCCATTATATGTATATGTGTGTGTATTATAAATTAATTTTAAATTTATTCCTTGATCTGAAAAATATCTAAACTTAACTTGCATTCCTTAGATTTATTTTGAAGTGTTTTTGCAATGTAAGTCGTGGTGGTAAACTTAAAACTATAAGATCAAGTGGGATTTATTCCAGGGCTACAGAATGGTTTTAACATCCACAAATCAATCAATGTGGTGCACTACATTAACAAAATGAAATATAAAAATCATATGATCATCTCAATAAATGAAGAAAAAAATTTGACAAGATTCAGTATTGTTTTATGATAAAAACTCTCAACAAACTGAGTATAGGGGGTATGCACCTCAACATAATACAGGCCACTTACGGGACTTCCCTGGTGGTCCAGTGGTTAAGACTCCACGTTCCCAATGCAGGGAACCTGGGTTCAATCCCTGGTCAGGGAACTAGATCCCACATGCCACAAGAGCCCACATGCCTCAACTAAAGATCCCACATGCCACAACTAAAAGATCCCACATGCTGGAACTAAAAAGATCTTGCACGTGACAACAAAGAGCCCACATGCCACACAACTAAGACCCGGAGCAGCTAAATAAATAAATAAATATTTTTTAAAAAAGTAAAGGCCATTTATGACAAACCCACAGCCAACAGCATACTCAACAGTGATAAGCTGAAAGCTTCCTCTAAGATCAGGAACAAAAAAAAAAAATGCCTACTCTTAGCACTTTTATTCAACATAGTACTGGAAGTCCTAGCCAGAGCAATTAGGCACGAAAAATAAATTATACCCTATGTTCTGTTTTAATATTGGAACATAAGTGTTCATTCTTTTGTTTCCATTTAGAATTAGGGAAAGCTTTCATTAGGCAATTTCCCATTGCCTTCTAGGAGTCTGTGTATTTTTAAAGGAAGGTGCATTTTCACTGGAAGAAATGCCCAAATATTTATTAATAAGCACAGCAGTTTTCATACTCTCTCAGGTTCTAAGTTCCTTTATGTTATGGGGCCAACCTTGTATCATAGTAAATATAATAAATTGCAACAACATCCTATGTTAAATATAATATTTGTAGTAAAACTTTGAAGTTTATGTATAATTTTATTTTGGAATCATTTAGTTACAAATGAATCAAACTTACTTGTCATTGCCTGAGATTTCTTGATAAACATCATGGTAGATGCAAAATTTAACCCAAGTATTCTGCCATCTGAATCCTTAAGTGCTTATCACATATAACTCGTTCACTCAGAGGTTGCTTTTGAAAATATTCCAAACATAGTTACTTGAAATGAACTTTTGTGGGTTTTAATAAATTAGAGTTTCTGAAAAGAGTTGCTCTGACAAAATTCTTGTTGGCAAGGATATTTCCTGCTAGATACTTCCATCTGTTTTAATTGTTCTGTATGCCCTAAAGTAAGCAACATGGATATTTTACATGCAAGGAAGTACCATAGTTCTCTTGCCAAACCATAAAACAATAAACCTTGATACTTCTGTGATTTAGAACATGGAAAAACTCATTTGGTAATTTTGAGTACCACCTTGCTAATGCAGAGAGTAACAATGACACCACTAGCCAGTGTCACACATGCAAGAACATTAACGAAAGGCAAAGTTTATCAGCTCCATTACTCAATTCTAGGGAAAATGTGACAATTTTCATCAGAACAAAAATTTAAATACTAAACTATTAGACATGATGTCAGCACAAAGAAGATTTTTAACTTCACCGATTCTACATGCTATATGAAGCAATTCAATTCAAATTATTTTTCTTGCAGAGCCCCATTTTTTCTATTTTTTTAATTTTTCATCATTTTTTTAACATCTTTATTGGAGTATAATTGCTTTACAGTGTTGTGTTAGTTTCTACTGTATAACAAAGTGAATCAGCTATATGCATATGTATATCCCCATATGCCCTCCCTCTTGTATCTCCCTCCCACCCTCCCTATCCTACCCCTTTAGGTGGTCACAAAGCACCAAGCTGATCTCCCTGTGCCATGCAGCTGCTTCCCACTAGCTATCTATTTTACATTTGGTAGTGTATATATGTCAATGCTACTCTCTCACTTCGTCCCAGCTTACCCTTCCCCCTCCCAGTGTCCTCAAGTCTATTCTCTACGTCTGTGTCTTTATTCCTGTCCTGCCCCGAGGTTCATCAGAACCTTTTTTTTTTAGATTCCATATACATGTGTTAGCATACGGTATTTGTTTTTATCTTTCTGACTTACTTCACTCTGTATGACAGACTCTAGGTCCATCCACCTCACTACAAATAACTCAATTTCATTTCTTTTTATGGCTGAGTAATATTCCATTGTATATATGGGCCACATCTTCTTTATCCATTCACCTGTTGATGGACACTTAGGTTGCTTCCATGTCCTGGCTATTGTAAATAGTGCGGCAATGAACATTGTGATACATGATTCTTGTTGAATTATGGTTTTCTCAGGGTATATACCCAGTAGTGGGATTGCTGGGTCATATGGTAGTTCTATTTTTATTTTTTTAAGGAACCTGCATACTGTTCTCCATAGTGGCTGTACCAATTTACATTCCCACCAACAGTGCAAGAGGGTTCCCTTTTCTCCACACCCTCTCCAGCATTTATTGTTTGTAGATTTTTTGATAATGGCCATTCTGACCAGTGTGAGGTCAGAATGCATTTCTGTGCATTAATTTTGTATCCTGAAACATTACCAAATTCATTGATTAGCTCTAGTAGTTTTTTGGTGGCATATTTAGGATTCTCTAGGTATAGTATCATTTCATCTGCAAACAGTGACAGTTTTGCTTCTTCTTTTCCAATTTGGATTCCTTTTATTTCATTTTCTTCTCTAATTGCTGTGGCTAAAACTTCCAAAACTATGTTGAATAATAGTGGTGAGAGTGGCAACCTTGTCTTGTTCCTGATCTTAGAGGAAATGCTTTCAGTTTTTCACCATTGAGAACGATGTTTGCTGTGGGTTTGTCATATATGGCCTTTATTATGTTGAGGTAGGTTCCCTCTATGCCTACTTTCTGGAGGGTTTTTATAATAAATGGGTGTTGAATTTTGTCAAAAGCTTTTTCTGCATCTATTGAGATGATCATATGGTTTTTATCCTTCAGTTTGTTAATATGGTGTATCACATTGATTGATTTGCATATATTGAAGAATCCTTGCATTCCTGGGATAAACCCCACTTGATCATGTTGTATGATCTTTTTAATGTGCTGTTGGATTTTGTTTGCTAGTATTTTGTTGAGGATTTTTGCATCTATGTTCATCGGTGATATTGGCCTGTAGTTTTCTTTTTTTGTGACATCTTTGTCTGGTTTTGGTATCAGGGTGATGGTGGCCTCGTAGAATGAGTTTGGGAGTGTTCCTCCCTCTGCTATATTTTGGAAGAGGATAGGTGTTAGCTCTTCTCTCAATGTTTGATAGAGTTCGCCTGTGAAGCCATCTGGTCCTGGGCTTTTGTTTGTTGGAAGATTTTTAATCACAGTTTCAATTTCAGTGCTTGTGATTGGTTTATATTTTCTATTTCTTCCTGTTTCAGTATTGGAAGGTTGTGCTTTTCTAAGAATTTGTCCATTTCTTCCAGGTTGTCCATTTTATTGGCATATGGTTGCTTGTAGTAATCTCTCATGATCCTTTGTATTTCTGCAGTGTCAGTTGTTACTTCTCCTTTTTCATTTCTAATTCTATTGATTTGAGTCTTCTCCCTTTCTTCCTTGATGAGTCTGGCTAATGGTTTATCAATTTTGTTTATCTGCTCAAAGAACCAGCTTTCAGTTTTATTGATCTTTGCTATTTTTTCATTTATTTCTGATCTGATCTTTAGGATTTCTTCCCTTCTGCTAACTTTGGGTTTTTTGTTCTTCTTTCTCTAATTGCTTTACATGTAAGGTTAGGTTGTTTGTTTGAGATGTTTCTTGTTTCTTGAGGAAGGATTGTATTACTATAAACTTCCCTCTTAGAACTGCTTTTGCTGCATCCCATAGATTTTGGGTCATTGTGTTTTCACTGTCATTTGTTTCTAGGTATTTTTTGATTTCCTCAGTCATCTCTGGGTTATTTAGTAGTGTATTGTTTAGCCTCCATGTATTTGTATTTTTTACAGTTTTTTTCCTGTAATGGATATCTAGTCTCATAGTGTTGTGGCCGGAAAAGTTACTTGATATGATTTCAATTTTCTTAAATTTACGGAGGCTTGATATGTGACCCAAGATATGGTCTATCCTGGAGAATGTTCCATGAGCACTTGAGAAGAAGGTGTATTCTGTTGTTTTGGGGTGGAATGTCTTGTAAATACCAATTAAGTTCATCTTGTTTAATATGTCATTTAAAGCTTGTGTTTCCTTACTTATTTTGGTTTTGGATGATCTGTTCCTTGATGAAAGTGGGGTGTTAAGCCCCCTACTATTATCGTGTTAGTGTCGATTTCCCCTTTTATGGCTGTTAGCACTTGCCTTATGCCTTGAGGTGCTCTTATGTTGGGTGCATAAATATTTACCATTGTTGTATCTTCTTATTGGGTTGATCCCTTGATCATTATGTAGTGTCCTTCTTTGTCTCTAGTAATAGTCTTTATTTTAAAGTCTATTTTGTCTGATATGAGAATTGCTACTCCAGCTTTGTTTTGATTTCCATTTGCATGGAATATCTTTTTCCATCCCCTCACTTTTAGTCTGTATGTGTCCCTGGGTCTGAAGTGGGTCTCTTGTAGACGGCATATATATGGGTCTTGTTTTTGTATCCATTCAGCCAGTCTGTGTCTTTTGGTTGGAGCTTTCAGTCCATTTACATTTGAGGTAATTATTGATATGTATGTTCCTATTACCATTTTCTTAATTGTTTTGGGCTTGTTTTTGTAGGTCTTTTCCTTCTCTTGTGTGTCCTGCCTAGAGAAGTTCCTTTAGCATTTGTTGTAAAGCTGGTTTGGTGGTGCTGAATTCTCTTAACTTTTGCTTGTCTGTAAAGGTTTTAATTTCTCCATGGAATCTGAATGAGATCCTTGCTGGATAGAGTAATCTTGGTTGTAGGTTTTTCCCTTTCATCGCTTTAAATATGTCCAGCCACTCCCTTCTGGCTTGCAGAGTTTCTGCTGAACAATCAGCTGTTAACCTTATGGGGATTCCCTTATATGTTATTTGTTGCTTTTCCCTTGCTGCTTTTAATATTTGTTCTTTGTATTTAATTTTTGATAGTTTGATTAATATGTGTCTCAGCGTGTTTTTCTTTGGGTGTATCCTGTATGGTACTCTCTGTTCTTCCTGGATTTGATTGAATATTTCCTTTCCCATATTAGGGAAGTTTTCGACTATAATCTCTTCAAATGTTTTCTCAGGCTGTTTCTTTTTCTCTTCTTCTAGGACCCCTATAATTCTAATGTTGGTGTGTTTCATGTTGTCCCAGAGGTCTCTGAGACTGTCCTCAATTCTTTTCATTCTTTTTTCTTTATTCTGCTCCCTGGCAGTTATTTACACCATTTTATCTTCCAGCTCACTTATCCGTTCTTCTGCCTCAGTTATTCTGTTATTGATTCATTGTAGAGTATTTTTAATTTCAGGTATTGTGTTCATCACTGTTTGCTCTTTAGTTCTTCTAGGTCCTTATTGAATGTTTCTTGTATTTTCTCTATTCTGTTTCTGAGATTTTGGATCATCTTTACTATCATTACTCTGAATGCTTTTTCAGGTAGGTTGCCTATTTCATCTTCATTCATTTGGTCTTGTAGGTTTTTACCTTGCTTCTTTGTCTGTAACATATTTTTTTGCCGTTTCTTTTTTTTTTTTTTTTTTGGGTGGGGCTGTATTCCTGTCTTACTGGGTGTTTAGCCTGAGGTGTCCAGTAGTGGAGTTTTTAGGCAGTTGGATATTGCTGGGTCTTGGTGCTGAGATGAGGACCTCTGGGAGGCCTCACCCTGATTGATATTCCCTGGGGTCTGAGGTTCTCTATTAGTCCAACGGTTTGGACTCAGACCTCCCACCACAGGATCTTGGGTCCACCCTTCTGCCTGGAACCAAGATCTTGCAAGCTTTGTGGTGTGGTAAAAAAAAGAAAAAAAGAAAAAAAGGAAGAAAGAAAGAAAATAAGGAGCAGTACAATATCAAAGAATAAAAAATAAGTAAAATTAGAAAGATAAAAAATGTATCAGGAAAAATAAAACTATAATTGAAATAACCGGTCGCTCGGGGTTCCTCCCATCCCATTAGGTGCCCATGGGCCACCACCGGTGCCTGGTCAGTGCCCTAGTTGTGAGTAGATGCGAATTCTGCGTCCTCCTAGTACACCATCTTGACTCCGCCCCCCATTTTTTCTTTAGTTTCTATTTGTATAAATTACAGGACATTGAAAAATATTATAAATTGAAATATACAGTTGATTTATTATTTTCCAGCTTTATTAAAGCAAGAATTTTATCTATAAATTGCACATATTTAAAGTGTACCGTTCTGTCTTATAATGTATACATATGTGAAACTGTCAACAAAAGATAATAAGTATGCCCATCACTTTTTAAAGTGTTGTAATGTAATTCTTTGTAATCCCTCCCTTCCACCTCCCACGGGTCATTCTCCATCACCGGGAACCACTGATGTGCTTTCTGTCAGTATAGATTAGTTTGCATTTTCTGGAATTTCATATAAATGGAATCCTGTAATAGGTACTCTTTTTTGATCTAGTTTCTTTCACTCAGCATAATATTTTGATATTTATTCATATTTTTGTGTGTATCAATAGTTTATTCCATTTGTTGCTTATTATTATTCCATTATGCTTATACACTACTATTTATTTATCCATCCACCTTTAATAGATATTTGGCTTGTTTCCAGCACTGAGTTGTTAAAATTAATCTGCTCTAAATGTTTGTGTACGTGTCTTTGTATGGAAAATGTCATTTCTCTTAGTTCAATACCCAGGATTAGAATGTCTTACGGTAGGTGTATGTTTAACTTTGTAGGAAACTCCCAAGCTGTTTTTCAAAGTGATTATAGATTTTACATTCCTAGCAGCAGATGGGAGTTCCAGTTCCTCTACATCCTTGCTAAAGCTTGCTATGATCAGTATTTAGTTATTCTAACAGATGTGTAGTGGTACTGATTTTTATTTGTATTTTCCTAATGGTTAATGATATTGAGCATCTGTCATGTTACTTATTTAACATCTGTGTATATTCTTTAGTGAAGTGTCTAATATATTTTGAAATATTTTGTTCATGTTTTCTGTTGGGCTGTTCATCCTGTTATTGAGTATAACAATTTTTTGCCCACTTTTCAGGTATAGTTCTATAAACTAAAACTTAGAGCTAATTTGATGCTGTTTAAAATCACCTTTTAATGCATAAATTCATCAAACTAAATTTCCATATCCTTTAAAATTGATCTTAAAAGAATGGTCCAAAATGTGAACCATTTCTAGTGTTACTGTTCATGCTTCAAGAGCTGATATCATTATTTATGCCTGTTATTTTTTAATGTGTATGTCTTGTATATATGAGATTATAATTTCTTCTTAAATGATATATTGCTGTCACATTTCTCATGCCATGGTTATCAAGTTCTTTTTAATGCTTTTCCATATCTGTAGTATATTTATAAAACCTTGTAGCTTTATATAGATATAATAATAGCTAAAACTTGCCAGGCACTAAGCTGTTTTAAGCCCTTTACGTGCATTAAACAAATTAGTCCTCACAACAACTTGGGTGTACTATTGTGATCCCATTTAGAAATGAGAAAACTGAGTCTCAGAAAGGGAAGACACTTGCCTGAGGTCACGAGTAAGTGACAGAGCTAGGATTCACATAAGGCTGTCTAGTTCCAGTATGTGCTTCTGTTAAAAGCTTGAAATATGTTCTTCTGTTAAAAGCTTGAAATTTTTCTTTTAAAAAACTGCTCTGGACAATAATCTTTTTATCAGCAGAGTATAAATCATGCCTTAATTTTCTCCCTCCAGTTAACCTTTGTACAAAAGAAAATTTTCAGTTTTATCTTATTTTCCTTTTTAAGCAATGAAATTGCCTAAATATATGTAATGGGAGGAAAGAAAACAAAGTTTAGCTTACTGGAAAAATATGTAAATTGTAGTCTGAGTTCTTATCCATTATACAGATTGAATATGATACACTCTTATATGCTAATTTTTACAACATGACTTCCAAGAGTATAGTGTCATATGAACAGACACTCCATTAAGCATTGGCTAGATCCAAAGTTTATAAGTGGAATTTTTTGCCTCAGAGAAAATTTAAGGAGGGTCATTTCTCTGTGTAGCCTGTGTAGACAAAATTCTCTAACATGGCAGATTTGGACAGATCTACCTAAAACTTATTGTCAACAGGTTATACTTAAGAAATTTATGATATCAATGTTAATGAAAAATGAAGTAAAGAGAAAATTTTAATTGAAGTTAAGAATTCTAAGTACAATTTATAAAATTCTAATTTATGTAAATATATGCAATTAGGTTCATTCATAAAATGACTTAACCACTGGGTCATAGAGTTAGAATGGCTCTTGTGGCTTTTCTAATGTGGATTTCTGCCTTTATCATCTCCTCATGAACCTGGCTATAAACTTCTCTCTCTGCTTAAAGATACTCAGAAATAGAAACGCCGTGTCTTTTTTTTTTATCATAAATCTCAGTATTTTATCATGTCAAAGGGATAATCACAGTTTCTGCTGCCCTAACCTTCTTAGAAGGGAGACTCTTAGAAAACATATGCCAGATTTTAAATTTTGTTTTCATTGGTATGTCACAAGACATAATACCACATATCATTTTGCAGCTTTTGCTTAATTTTTATTAGGTAATTTTATTAATTGATAGATAACTGTAGTGTGCATTTTTGCATGATGAATTGCCACTTCTATAAATCAAAGATAGCAACACTTTCTGAGTTTTGCAAAGTCCTCTTTAGGATTTAAAACTTTTCCTTAAATCAGAAAATATCTTTTTTCTCGTTCTGTAAATTGCATGGCCTTTTTTCAGACAGGTAAGAAAAAAGCAATCAAGCCCACAGATAAACAGAACCCAGCCCATTCCTTACTGCCTGTGAAACTCACTCTTCATTATGCACTGAGAAATATCAACCCAGACAGGGTCTTGTTCACCATCCCAGAAGCAGCTTCATTTCTTTGGGTTTTTGTTTTTTTTTTCTTCTGTTCTCCATCATTTCTTTTCCCTTTCCCTGCAGGATGCACCTAAAAGAATGCTGACTATTGTCTCACACTTATGTTTCTGTACCCACCATGGAACTTACTCCCCACTGTTTGTTTCCTTGTGGGGTGAGGTGGGATTTACTCACCCAGCAGCAGTATGGAATTGCATTTGGGGGAGAAGAGCCCCAGTTCTGGGGCCTTACGGCCCAGGTTCAAACGCTGCCCCTCACCACGTGTGTCATCTTGAGGAAGCTACTCAGTTACAGGGATGATAATAAAAGTACCCTTGCCGTTGAGTTATCATGAGAATTACAGGAGGTAATTCATGAAAATCATCTGGAATATGTTAAGTGCTAGATGTGTATGCTCTTTCGTTTTTGGATGTAAACTCAAGATTAGGGTATTGCTCCCTGAAACTATATTGCAGAACAGGCAGATGTGATTTGGGGTATCCTCTCCTCATCTTCCGTATGACTCTTCCAATGCTCCGAGGGGGACCAAAGCAGGGAGTGAAGAGGTGATGTGACATTCATACAGCCCAAGTTTTTGCTAAGCCAAGTTCAAACTGCACTGACTGTGCACAAGCAGAGGCTAAATTAGGTACCCTTCTTCTTATAGCCTTTTCTGCCCTGTTGCCGATTATCTTTGAGGAGTAACTGATGACTTGGAGAAGAACAAGCAATTTCAGAGCAACACACTGCTGTGTTTTTTTTAAAAATAGAATTAAGACAATGTTCATCTTTATGCATATTTAAATATAGGGTTTGTAGTTACAGAAAAATGAGGATCACACAGATGATGTATTTTTAAAATCTCCCAGCCTCAAGTACCACATCATATAACTTAATTCACTGTCAGTCTCATGCCAGCACACAAAGGCAAAGCCTAAAATGAGCCAGGCCTCAAAATGAGTAATGTTAGTTGCTGAAAGGTCTGTAGGTACAAGAGAAATGAAAACAAAGAGACCATAAGGGGAAGAAAAGCAAATGTCTGTCACTGTGTATGTGTGTATCTATGTTTCTGTCTTTGTCTCTCTCCCTCTGTCAATCTTTCTGTATGTGTATGTTTCTTACTCTGTCTCATTCTGTCTCATGCTGTCTCTCTCAGTCTCTCTCTTTCTGTCCTATGCATGTGCACACATACACATATTAATGACTTTAATTATTCAGAAATGGAAATATGACAGCAATAATCAAGAAAGATGCAGCATTGCATGTAAGAGAAAAGGATAAGAATAGGGAAGTTAAATATCCCTTTACCTGGCCCGTGCTTTCTTCAAGATCGAGTTTTGTGTCTCATGCTGACTAGTTACACGTCAAAAATTAATCTCTCATGAGTCTGACTTATGAAGAATTACACAAGCTGGGAAAGTAGCCACTTATTTGAAAACAAATTTGCAACCAATATTGATCCCTTACAACTGTTTAGTTGTAAAGGATGAAATGAAAATGTCAATTGGATAATATTTGGATGAGCAACCAAAAGATGCAAAAGAACAGTGTTACGTATGAAATTTTTGACAAAATAAAAATCTGAATTTAAGGATTCATCATATTGTGTATGTGGGGTAGTGGTTGTCAGGTCACACTAGGAAGACATGGAAATAATTGTTATAATTTTAATGCTTATTCACAGAACAGGCTTATACTAGACCTAGGAAACGTGAATCTTGAATTAAGTTCCAACATCTTTTTTTAAACTGTACCTCAGATTCCCAGTGATTCGTGCTGCCCTTCTAGGTTGTTACAATGCCCGGCCGTTACCTCGTCCAACAAAACTAGTATTCTCTCAGTATACCTCATGTGATTAAAGGAAAATAGTGTGCTTTAATACATGCAAAGGTGGAATGATTTCATGTATTACAGAAATGTTTACACTTAGAGTATTTTTGAATCCCTAAATGAGTGTCTAATTGCCAAAAATGTAGGTAATCTCTTTCAAAGTAATGAATATTTCACAATGGGATTAGTGTATTTTAAAAAGCAAAATGGAATAGAAAGGTTTAATATTCAAATAAAAATACCCTAGCTTGAAAGTATTCTTTCAATAGTTTGAAAAGTATTCACTTCTTTCTAGTCTCCATTAGGTGGGAAAAAGTCAATATATATTTTCAAGTGTTATCTGGTTGACTATTCCTTAAATAATTCTTACTGTTGTTTTTTAACAACAAGTAGAGGTTTTTTAATTGTAGTATGGTTGATTTACAGTGTTGTGTTAGTTTCATGCGTACAGCAAAGAGATTCAGTTATACATATATATGAATGGATAAAGAAGATGTGGTACACGCACACACACACACACACACACACACACACAATGGAATATTACTCAGCCATAAAAAAGAATGAAATAATGCTATTTGCAGCAACATGGATGGAACTAGAGATTATCATACTAACTTCAGTAAGTCAGACAAAGACAAATCCCATATGATATCACTTATATGTGGAATCTAAAATATGACACAAATGAACTTACAAAACAGAAATAGACTCACAGACATAGAAAACAAACCAGTGGTTAACAAGTAGAGTTTCATTAGAGTCTGTTTTCTTCTTCCCTTAACCTTGCCCATGAGTTTGGCAGGGGTGATCTCAGAAAAATGGGTGTTACTAGAATGAGACCGTTTCTGTAAAATCCAGATGGACCTTTCTAAGGGAAGACAGGGACCCCTCCATTGCTGTCAGCCATCAATCAAGAATAAGCTCCTCCCCTGGCCTGGCCCTGGGCATCCTCCAGACTGCTTCTGCTTCACAAAGACTGGGGTATAGCCTTGCTTACTAGAAGGCACTGATTGTTCAACAACAAACACAGCCCAAGACAAAATATAACTTCTATAGGTATTTTCAGGATTTTAATCTGGGAACTCACAAATGAACTAAGGAGAGTCAAAGATCTTAAGTGGGAAAGAAGAATAATACTACATGAATAATACAAATATCTTCATTACCATAGTGCCTATTCCCTGATATAATTCGTGTCATCCTTTTGTTCCACTCCTTGGGCCCAAACTGAGGGAAGTCTTTAACACTGGATGCAGCAAACATTTTTTTCCCTAAACTCTGGGAAGCCAGGATCCTTTCTTACATATCAGTTTTTAGTGAGATGTTGGAATCCACATATGACTTTTGAAAATGGTACCTAAATCACGGTCCACACTCTTCTTTCGGTTTCTTTATCTTCCCCTACAGTGAACAACCTAGTGCTTTCATTAATGTTTTTGCTTCTGTGTCTTCTTGTAAAAGTTTAAAAGTGTATTGTATAAAAGCAATGAATGCTTATTGTGAGATTTCGAAAATAAGCGAAAGAACACACACACAAAGAATAAAAATAAACCATTATTCAGTTCCCAAGTTATAGCCACTGTTAACATTTTGATCTGCAAGTTGACCTATATGGAATTGCTGATAATTGACTGTTTTGGACCTAGTCAATCAGCACATTCATTTGGTTAAACCTAAATTTTCTGTGTCTTTTTAAAGATTACTTTATATGTGTATTTGTGCTTTTAAGATTGTGGACAGCTTGTCTAGACAACATTATATCTAGGTGGATTTTTTTATCTTAATATAATATAGAGTACATTTTGCCATGTGACTGTTCTTTAAAAATATAATTTTTAAATGAGAGTTTCTTTTAAGGAGCTCCTTCATCTGTTTTTTTGCTTCATAGATTGGGGGTCCTGGGCTCCAGGAGGGGTGTTATTCAGCAGCATGTGTTAACCGTTTACCAACCAAAGGCGTTGCTTAAGCCAGCATAAAAAAACTGTATTAGCTCAGGACATTTGAGCATTTTCTGAAAGGTATTTAACAAGAAAAACTCCAGGGAAACTGATTAAATACGTTATTTACGCCACCAACAGTATTATATTTCCTGAGAACAGCTGTGCAATAGGAATTGACAAAATTATAATTCGTCATATCAAAATTGACCTTTCCAAATATTTGAGAGGTTGGAATTTTAGCTAAATCCATTTTGAAGAGTTTGTTTGATTTTCAAGAGTGTATCTAAGAATGTCATGGTTGCATTTTAAAATGTGGTATTTGAAAATCTGTATTTCTAAATATTATCATTGAATGTTTTTTCTATCCCAGCTCAGTTAGTTTTTGTTTTGCAACATAGCATGCAGTATTTCTTTTTCAGAAAAATAAATTTATTTTTCGTGATGTCATGGAGTCTTTGAATTTTGAGAGAAATACTTATCCAGACTCAAGAGCAAATTAATTTTCAAGCTAGGCTAGACTCTGACGAATAGATTTTTTTTTTCTGAAGTACAAAAGGATCCTGAGCTGTTTGTGCAATGCAGCATTTACCCTGGTTCCCCTAAGAAAACCTTACCTGGCCAAACAAGATTGGGAAAAGCAAGAGTCAGGATATACTTGCCTTGAGGAAATTCACAATGCATTGCTCAATTTTAACATTTCTGACTAATCCTGTTGTAAAGATAATGATAACATAGTATTTAAGCCAGTATTTCCCAAATTTATTTGAGCACCAAATCTCTTTCTGGAATATTGTGGAGCTCCTAGGACTTGGGGTGAAGTCTAGAAAATACTGTAAACACCTATGAAGAGTCCTTTGATTGCTCGATTTTGTCTCCTCTACACACTGTCATCTTGGTCATTTATTAGAATCCAGACAGTTAAAGTAGCTCTCTACTACAGTGCCAGCAAGAGTTACTTTTTATAAAGATGATAAAGTGTTGTATCAAAAACTTTGATCTACAGTGTGGCATTTAAATATCAATATTTTTAATAAGCACAAGTATACAGCACTGTGAATGATGATGAGTTCTAATATTAATTTCCATTGTGTTCCTTATACACACACACACACACACAATGGATGACAGATTGTAGATCAGATGACCACTCGAATGATCCCCTGGAGGTTCCTTTTGTGTCTGGAACGAATGGCTGTGACAGTCCCTTTTATGTCCCCACACAGTTACTGTTTCATGACAGTGTCCCTGAGTACCCTGCTTATCTTGTATCTTCTAGAAGCATTTATAAATCTTCTCAGTCTCTGCCTGCAGTTAAGTCTGTTTATTTTAATCACCTGTATTCCCGAGGAGTCTGGCCTAGCTGCATTTCTCTCTCAGAAGTGCCTGCAGTTAAGAGTTTCCCAGGCAGGACCTCCTTATTTGCTCTGGTCTTCTCTGTGTGTCTACTTTGGTAGCAACGTGGACCTAAGGGCACATTTGGGGCACACAGTCCTTACCTACAGTCTTGTGAAAGAGATGGACCCATGAATAGATGAGTGGGGATAACTTTTAACTACACGGAGTGTCGGAGTCTCAGAACCTAGCGGTCCAGAGAGGGAGTGTGGTGAGGACAGAAGCCGAGAGAGGCCAGCAGGGCATCAGGTGTGGCAGATCCTGTCTGATTTGAACAGGAGCTCAGACTTCATCGTGTCGGGGCTTTGTTTTCAAGTTACTTTTCCATTAGAATGTAATACATGGCCATTAAGAAAAAAAAAAAATCTTAGAAAATAAGAATGTTAGATTTTTAAAAATCACACACATTCCCATCATTTAAAAGACAGGCACGTTATCATTTAGCTGTAGTATTTCCTTCCTCTTTTTCACAAGGTGCAGTTATTTTTTTATCATTCCTCTGAGGTAAGTTGATGATTTTAACTTCAGGCTGTGGATGAGAAAACCAAGGCACTGAATCACGTTAACTACCCAGAGTCCAAATTGCTTCTATTGCTGAAGACCCAGCATGGAAATTTCCTGAGTCCTGAAATGAAGAGTAAAAAGTGGGGGGAAAAAAAAGAAAGAAAGAAAAACTTTAGTCTTCAAACAAGCAAATTCTAGGCATAGAGAAAAATATGCCTTTATTATTATTAATTTTAATTTTTAAAAACATATCTGCCTTAGACGTTTTAAACTGAGCTAATATGATTACTAATTCTTCATCATCTAATGAATTCCAAAGTGTAATTGATGAGTTTGGCTGTCTCATTACCAAGGGGAGATCTTAGACTGCAAATTTGTTAGTGGTCCTTTAAGGTGTTTGTCTGATTCCTGTGTTTTTCCATGTAGAGCAACTTACTGAAAGGCGTGTTTACTCATTTTCACTTGATACAACACAAGCCTTTAAAAATCCTTTCTCTGAATAGTAGTTCTTGTTGTTTTCCTGAAATATATTTTTCCAAGGATTATTTCCCTTTTATGACACAGCATTGGAACATTGGCTAAAGGTTGTTTCCAGTCTGCCCTTGGTACAAGACCGCCTCTGAGAACCAACAGATAATAAAGAGATGGTGCTGAGAACAGTTTTTCTTGCCAAAAATCAGATAGACTTATCGATTGATCAATAGATAGACAGAGATAATATCCAATTACAGTGAGGAAAGTGCGAAACAAATCGCTAAATATTTTTGATAAGTAAATAGCATTTTCTACTAAAATAAATGTGATGATCCTAGGACCTATAAGTTACAGTTTTAGGAATATATAACTATAAAAATTAACGTACATGTACAGAGACACAAGGATTATTATTGCTAAATTGTTTATAATAGAAAAAAGGAAACAACCCTGTTCTCATAGACAGTAAAAGGATTGAATAAATTGTGGCACATCCATGCTGAGGTGGGTTCATCAGCTCTCACAGAGCAGTGTGTTAGATCCACTGGGATGGATGAGGAATTTGTGCTGTATTGTTTAGTGAGAAGGGAATATGCATAATAATATAAATGGCAGGATAACAGTAAAGGAAATGGGTGAGTTTGAAAAGTGAAAGCATGTGTAATGATAAACATCAAACTGTAAACATTCAAGGGATTAAATTTGGGAGTGAGAATGGGAGGAAGACAAAATCATTTTTTCCCTTTTATGTAACTAAGTATTGTTTGGTTTATTAAATGAGCTTTATTACTTTATAACTTAGAAAAAAAGAAAAGCGTTTTATTATGTATTGTTATACAGGAATGGTCATTTAATTCTGTTTCTAAGTTGCTAGGCTGCCTAGAATTCAAGCTGACAGAGATTAAGACCTAAGAACAGAAAATGAATGACAGAAGCAGGGTGAACAAAACAGCTTCCTGCCCCTTAGGATTCTTCCCACTCTGTTTCCATAGGTTCTTTAGAATTGTAAATAAGTTAGTCTCCTAAGCTTACTCACAAGTGCATGTATCAACTCATAAATAACTCTATCTCCACTATGAATAAAAAGGTAGAAAATAATAGTTTTTCTGGATAAAAGGAAAAGTGAAAGTTTGTAACCCATGGCCCCTCTTCTTCCCACCTCATTTCTACCAGTAATACAGATTAACTACTTTTTGACCACCCTGTCTTACCAGTTTAAGAAATATCATGGTGAATCACATGCAATAAATTACTCTTTCACCCTTTAATTCAGATAATAGGTCCCACATAATATCCAGTGGTATGAGTTGCCTTCAAATTAATTGTTACGAAAGGAGCTGTGGTTTTGAAATGTGCTTGTTTGTTTTTTATCCTTATACTGAAAGGTGTTAGTTAGCAAACAGGGATATTTCTCTTCTGTCATCATACATGTTCTACTCAAAGGTCATATTTTATTTTAAATCCACCACTTGGAAGACAAGGACAAAATTCAGAAATGGTAGGACTTGGGCTAAGTGATTCTTTAATTCTTTTCAGCTTCAACATTCTATGATTTTATGATTTTAAAGAAAAATAAAAGCCAAAACTACAGATAAAGCTAGACATAATCTTCTGAAGGCTTCTGTTCACTGTAGAACTGAATATAAAATTGGGAGTGTCTTAGTCTTCTAGGGCTGCTATAACAAAATACCAGATTAAGCTTAAACTGGAAGCTGATGGGCCAAGGTCAAGGTGCCAGCAGCGTTGGTTTCTGGGGAGGGCTTTGTCCTTGGCTTGCAGACAGTGCCTTCTCAGTGTGTCCTCCTGTGGCCTTTTTTCTATGCATGGGGGGTGGGGGTAGAGAGAGAGCACGAGAGAGCTTGTTCTCCAGAGCACCGGGTGTCTCCTCTTCTTATAAAGACACAGTCCTATTGGATGAGGGCCCAACCCTACGACCCTGGGGGTTAGGGCTTCAACTTATTGTAACTTTGAGGAAGACACAGTTTAGTCCATAACAGGGAGAAAAATAGGCATAGGATACTATAGGATACTAAAGTTGTGTATGTTTCACTTTATGCCAAGTTTCTGCTCTCTGAGTTTTCGGTGCATCTTTTAGTAAAAGCAATAAATTCAAGTGACATGTAACTGCCTTTTCCAGCTAGCAGTCATAATCTTTAAAGTCTGATTTTATAAAGTCATGCGTTATTTCATTACATTGTTAAAATGTCTTTATGTTTAACATTTTATGCAATATATATATATGCATATATCTTTCTAAAGAGTTACATTTAAAACTATCTTTTAAAAAGTTTTACTTTTAAAATAGCTTTAGTGTTGAAAGAACTGTTTAAACCTCAGTTAGATGTTAAATGTCATCAAGTTTCTGTTATTTAACTGGCACTGTAGAAACACTAATTAGTTGTTAAATACTTTTTTTTTTCAGAATTATAAAAAAAATTAAAATATAGAACACAAAATTCACATCTAATTACAGAAGGAACTAACCAACAAGCATTCATATTATTGGTTAAATTCCTTTCAGTCACTTTTCTGTGTCCACAGAGCAAAAAGTGAAATTACGAAATTTGGGTAGTACTCTTCACCCTGTTTTGTGTATCTAGCTGAACTTAGCCTCCAACGTTTATCTCAGCAGTACGAGATTAGGTTTGCTCAAATTGGATTGGCAAGCGGTCCTTTTCCACGAATGGGGGTAATGTTTCCTTCTCCCATTAAGACTCTGTCAAAATTGAAATGGAGAACAATACTTTTCACTTAATTGTCTGTTGATACTGCCTCGAATTTCTGGAACTCTTGGCCTAATGAGACTTTCTAGGAGTCTCAGTATCCACTCCTGCAGGCCTCAGGCTCAGGGAGTGGTAAGAATTGAAAACTAGCAGGCTGCAGGTCTCAGGCCTGCCCAGTCTCTGTGCAGTAAATGAGGAGATTCATCCCCTCCTGTTAGTGGTTTCTGGGAGAACCAACAAGAGATCTGGGGTAGGCCTTGGCAAGAGACAATTTGTAGTTTATCTTCCTCAAATCCTGGTTTGCTCTCCTCGTTCTAATTTAAATGTAGATGCCATCCACCACCACCCCAGCACGCCTCCTGTGAAGGTAAGGGACTTAATGATCTGATCTGCTCCGCCATCACCAATCCCCTCACCCCAAAATACTGACTCTTGCCCATGTTCCCAACCACTGGCTGAGGTCTTGTCAGCTTATATGATGAACCACCAAGTTGGCTGCCATCTTGGTAACAAGTGTGGAACCTGCCTGGAAGACTTCTGAAACTGTGCTCCCCATCAGCCAGCCTGGCCCACTGGATCTCATTCTGGGTTTGCAGTGTCTCCTGAGATACTTGTCGACTGAAAAAAAATGCACGACCTAAAAATTGAGGATTACGTTTTATTCGGCAGACATATTTAAGCCTAGGTGACAGCCTCTGAGGGATTGCTCTGAAGAGGTAAGGGAGGAGCCAGGGTACAAAAGAGTCTTTGCAAAATAACTAGGTGGTCGGAACATCAAAAGATTACTGTTAATTAAAGAAAAACAGACATCTCAAGTTAATGAATTTAGCATTTTTCTATGTATAGGAAGATGCAAGAATCTAGACTCATTGAAATCATTCCTTTGATGTGCATCTTAACTATCTAGGGCCAGTGTCTTGCTTTTCTCCATCCTGAATCCCCTCAGGGTGCATAGTCAGGGGACAGCTGCAGCGGCTGACGGCTTGATGGCCACAATATCCTTTGTTTACTGATGTGGCAGGCAACATTGTTTGTCTCCACGCTGCACTCAGTGGTGATACAACACCCACTGATTGAAAAAAAAAAAACCTCCCGAAGTGGATGGTTTTCTTTAGCTCTGGAATGCCGTTCCCATCTGCTGTCTCTTCCCTGCCACAGTGTTGTGCTCTCAGGAATACCCAGGTAGAGCCTATCTTAGAACACTTGGTGTCCACCAGGAACTCTTGGTGTGCTGCTCTGAGCAAGGCCTATTGACCAAAACAGCCAAACAACTTCTCAGAATCCTTGTAGCGATTGATGGACCAAAGGAACCTCTCTACTCATTCAGACCAGGAGTTGTGTTCATTTCATAAGCTGGATGAAGTCAAACAAGAAGGATAGAGAGAGGAGGATCATGGTAAATAGAAAAAGATGAAACAGCACCAAGTTTTCTCTCGATAATCCCTGTAGAGCTGTGGTTCTACACAGAGCAAGCAAGCATCTGTTTCTTTATCTATAAAATGCGGGTAGCAATAGATAGGGCTGTGATGATGAAATGATTGGGTGTATGTCAAGGGCTTGGAATAGCACCTGGAATATGGAGAGCGTTCAGTAAATGTTTGTTGTTGCTATTTTTGTTCCTACTATTATTAAATGGGATTTGAAATGGAAAGGATCTAAGCTAGTTCCTTAACTGGTCAACTTGGAGACAGTTATTTGATCCCTGAGCCGCCTCTGCAAATTGGGAGTAATAACCAGTCTGGCACACAGGAAACAACACTTATTCTCTCAGCCTCTTTCACCTGCTGTGATTTTTGTTTGCCTTCAGTTACAAAGGAATGAATGATTTTATTCGTAAGAACTGTTGCATGTTTTCATTAGTTCTGTCTCTCCCTCTCTAGATGGGGTGGATAAAAATGAGAAGATGGGCTCTGAAGGGAACAAATCAAAATACAAATCTGAATGATCAAAGATATTTAGTGAGTGCTGTTTTTGAATAAGAACTGAATGCAAACCAGACCTAGCATAATATATACATTTTTGAAACTGTATTTATCCTATTCCCATGAAATAGGCTGTCAGGCTCAACTTTGTCAAAGCACTTGTTATCAGATAAGGAGGTTAAAAGACTAAAGATACGTTGTGAAATTAAATAGGGGAATATTCTAGGTCCTCCCTGAGAGTTTGGGGTCTAATTTCAACCAAATACTAGAAGTTAATTAATTAAGCTTATTTATTTCAAGACTGTGAGCAGGTAAAATGCTGTCCAAATTAGAGGGCTGCAGATTCATTTATCAACCACTTAGCTCGCAAAACATTCACATAAATGCTTTGCATCTTCCTAGACATGGGAGAATATGCACATTCAAAATCATTAGAAAGTAGGCAAAATGATTTTTTGAAAAAATTTTAAGGAAATGGGACAGCTCAGATGATGATCATATTAAATGTCCAAAACCGCTACCTCATTGAGTGCTCTTCTCAGAGTTCGTGCTCCATAAACACCTGATGATCTGACAGAAAGAAACCACTACTTAAAAGACCTTGTCAAAATAGCCCACCTTTCTCTATATACCTCCTAACTCAAAGTAATATTTCGTTGGCCTATTGAAAGAAGCCTCTCACCTGGCCTTGCATAATTATTATTCTGTCTCTGGCTTTGTTTTCCTCATTATTTGGCTAACTGCATAATTACAACAATGATCTCTAGAATCGCCAATTATATTTTGATTATGAAACCTTTTGCACTATGTTTACTGGAATTTGGAAGAACCTGTCATTTATACTCAGAGATTTGAAGCTTACCCCTAAATGAATGTCATGTGCAATTAATTTGCCATAGAGTGAATGTGAAGCTAGGGTGAAAGCCAGTTCCCTCGCTGGTTCTCAAAATGAATGCTTTGCTGAATCTAATCTAGAGAAACTTAGATAAACTTCAGGGTGTTCAGTCTTATTTATTGTTCTCCAATTCATTTAGTGAATAAGGTCTTTTTATTAGCAGACACGTTAATGACTGAATGGTGTTCGTTTCTTTTGTCATTAATCGTGCCACTTAATTTTTATTATTGAGAGATATGTATTTGCTTATTTTCAATTATGTGAATCTCAATATGTAGGCATGTTGGGACACTCTTAATTGTAAATTAGGC
The DNA here is from genome assembly GCF_009873245.2 of Balaenoptera musculus. Taxonomy (NCBI): domain Eukaryota; kingdom Metazoa; phylum Chordata; class Mammalia; order Artiodactyla; family Balaenopteridae; genus Balaenoptera; species Balaenoptera musculus. Next base: position 76,483,678 of record NC_045800.1, on the reverse strand, counting down.
AAGTGTGTTCTGGATATTTATTAATTTTAATGATAAAACCCATATAACAAAGACATATTGAGCAACTACTAGGTGCAAGACACTTAGTAAGTTACTGTGAAAAGACCGGCACGTGCTTAGTGGAATTCACTGAGCACTGCCCTTTAACTCGTTAGATTCGATAAGGAATCTATAGTGAAAGATGAATTCTAGGCTCACTGGCATGCCCCGTATGGCAGAAAACGTCTATTTGTTAGCTAGAGAGGAGAGACAGAAATCAGTATTAAAGAGGTCTCCATATTGGTTTTTGGTAGACTTCCTTGATTATACTTTCTTTATTTTAGACTTTGATGGATTGCATTTTTTGGCAACAAGGTTGATTTTCCTTGTTTGATGACTTACCCATCACTTCCTCTGGTAGGAATGGGCGTGTTAATACACTGTTGAAGTTTCTCTTGAAGTTCCCACTGTAGAGATACTATTTCCTAAGGAGATGCTTGTATCTAAAAGGAGCAGGGCAATGAGTGGAAAGAGACAGACAGCCTGGATTCAAGTGACCTCTGCTCACTCACACCCCCAGCCTCAGTTTCCCCACGCATAAAGTGAATGGCTCTCATGAAAGATTGGCTCCAGCCACTTCCTTCCTTAGGACACCTCAGACTGGGGCTCCCAAGGGAGGAGCAATCTGAGAGGCCTCGCTTGAGTCAGGTGCCCGCCTTTTGCCAAAAGGATGAGAGGGTCCCTTGATTGATAGTTGCAGTGCTGGGGGCAGTAGTAGAGGGAGAGGCTCTGGGCGTGGGGGGATGGGTGGTTCTGAGCCAGTAAAGTGGCTGATGTTCTCTGAGATAGTGCTTCTCCAGCTGCAAAGGACCAATGACTTTTTTTTCTTTTCTTTTTTCCCAATCCTTTGCAGGTTGATACTTTTTTTTAAAACAGACATGTAAAATAAAAATCTATCTTTAAATTATCAATCAAACATTTCTCCATCTCTAGGCTTATCCTGTCACACACTCTCAGAGGAGTTCCTTGCATCCTTGCTGAGGAAATCCCCCTGCACCTGCCCCTAGGATCCCTCTACTTCTCACCTCGCAGCCTCTTCTCATCCTCCTGTCATCTGACTTACCCTTCACCTCTCTAGAAACTGCAGGGTCCTCCTTTTAAAAACCCAGTAATATCTTATCAGGTCTCATCCTCAGGTTCTCCTGTGGCACCTGCTGTTCCTTCCGGATGGATGCTCTGTCCTCAAGGACATCCCTTACAAGAACACACTTCCCTCCTCCTCCTCTCATGGAACTTGGTGCCTTTTTCCTTCTCTGGATCAACCTTCTAAGAGAGATGCTTTTCTAAGATCCTGGCCCAATTGTCTGGCTCTGTACCCTTTAAAATGTGAATATCAGTGTCCAAAGAGGGGTTAGGGGATTTTCTTTAAGATTTGATTATATCCCAAGATATTTGCAAACAATGTATTTGATAAGGGACTGAAATCCAAAATATATTTTAAAAACTTATACAACTGAATGTCAAAAAAGGAACACCAACAACCTGATTAAAAAATGGACAGAAGACCTGCAGAGACAGTTTTCCAGAGAAGATATACAGGTGGCCAACAGGCACATGAAAAGATTCTCAACACCACTACTCGTAAGGTAAAAGCAAATCAAAACTACAGTGAGGTACCACCTCACACCTGTCAGATGACTGTTATCAAAAAGACAAGAAATAACAAGTGTTGGCGAGGATGTGGAGAAAAGGGAGCCCCTCGTACACTGTTGGTGGGAATGTAAATTGGTGCAGCCACTATGGAAAACAGTATGGAGGTTCCTCAAAAAAGTAAAAGTAGAACTATCATATGATTCAGCAATTCTACTTCTGGGTTTTTATCTGGAGAAAACAAAAACACTAATTTGAAAAGATATATGCACCCCTATGTTCATTGCAGCATTATTTACAATAACCAAGATAGGGCAGCAACTGACGTGTATATTGTTAAAGGAATGGATAAAAAGGTGGTGTTCTGGAATATTACTCAGCCATAAAAAAGAATAAAATCTTGCCATTTGTGACAACATAGGTATACCTAGAGGATACTACGCTAAGTGAAATAAGCCAGAGAGAGTAAAACAAATACTGTATGATTTCACTAATATGCAAAATGTAAAAAACAAATGGACTAAATAAAACAGAAACAGACTTCATAGATACAGAGAACAAACTGGTGGTTGCAAGAGGGGAGAGGGATGGGGGAACAGGTGAAATAAGGGAAGGGGTTTAAGAGGTACAAACTTCCAATTGTAAAATAAGTCAGAATGATGTAATGTACAGCATAGGGAATATGGTCAGTATATTGTAACAACTTTGTATGGTGACAGATGGTCTCTAGATTTATTGCAGTGATCATTTCGTAATGTGTACAAATATCAAATCACTGTGTTGTACACCTGGAACGAATCTAATATTGTATGTCAATTATAATTCAATTTATAAAGATTTGATCCTATCTCTGTGTGAGAGTTGAACTAATCATAAGATAGTGGTACGTATATACTTCCAGTAGTGTCTGGGAGAAGACAGTGAACTGGAACTTATAAGGAATCATTCCTGTGACTTCTCTTTGAAAGTAGACGGCGCTAAGTCATTTACTGAAAAAGGAAGGCACCATCACTAACGTGTAAAATTAAGGAATGAGCAACTTTTTTTTTTCTCTTCTTCTTACTTTTATGTCCTTTCATTGTGACTGGAGCTTTGGCAGGTATGAGGAGTGGAACTACAGAAAGAGCCTTTCATCCGAAGTCAGTAGATGTGTTTCTTTTGCCAATAACAGGTGCCTTAACTCTCTGACCGCCTGTGTCCTCATCAGTTACGAGAGGCGGTTGGGCACCATGATCTTTGAAGTCACTTTCTAGAAAATTCTGTGATGTTCTTACATTTTTAGAAATCATTGTGTGTAACCTAGTGACTTTCCCTTTTCCAGGGTCCTGGCTTAATGTAAACCCTATTTTCTTGTTCTCTTCTAGCACCTGTTTTCTGATTAGAGACGAAATAAATGACATTCAGAACTTCCACTAAGGTACTGTAAGGTAAGATCTTTTTTTGAGTTGAGTTCTTTGCTTTAAAAAGGGGGCTTATGGCTTGATCTGTGAGCAGAGGTTAATGAAGAATAGCAATTTCTAGGTTGGTGTTTTTCAGTACAATTTATAATTGTTACTGTGTGCATCTTAATGTAAATAAGTCATGCTCAACTTTTTGTGTCTCAGTAAAGGTACTTTTTTTTACTAATTTGTTCATCAGATTCAAAATTACAATGAAGGAATTTGTTGAAATATGAAATACGTTGATTTTATTTCAAAAACGTATTGTATCTTAACTGTAGTAATGTCAGGGTTTTTTAAATAGTGAAAAATGTTTGAATTTTTAGCAAATATAGGACCTTATAGCTTGTCTAATTCATAGCTTAAATATTATCTTTTGATTATTTATATTGCCTTATTTGGAATCCTGTACAAAATCCGATTGTAAGTATAAAGAAAGAGCAACATTGTGAAAAAGCTCAATCCTTTTTAAATGTTATTGTTCATAATACTTTTTGTATTCAGCAGACAGTGCAGATAGCCTACCCAATATACATTCTCCCCTATTCCTTTCTTAAAAATTCCTGAGGTTTTGAAGGACAATAAAACTTCCCAGACTCCTTTGCTGCAGCCACCTGACCCAGTTCTGGCTAATGAGTTCTGAGTGATGGGCCCTGGGGAGGGTTTCCCTTCCTGAATTAATTCCCTTCCTGACTTAAAAGAGCAGAGCTTCAAGAGGAGAATATTTTTGGAACATTTTCCTTTGTTATTACCCCTTCTTCCTACCTGGAAAGTAGTTCTAAAATTTGTAGCTGCAGGGTCTTAATTTATGAAAGTGACTGAGTGATGACACAGAGAAGTCAGTGTCACTGGAAGAAGAATTTATTACTTGCATTTCCCGAGAGAAGGGGGCACTCCATGAAGGGCCACCTGAGGAAGACCAGGTCTGGTCAAGGGGCAGAAAACAGAAATGAGGAGAAAGTCTAGGTCAGTGTCTTTCTTGGGAGTTTCCTCAGGAAAGGAAAGGCAGGGCAGGGTAAACAGATTAGGATTGGCCAGTTAGAATAATGTCGGTGGGCCCTGGGCTGCAAGGGTGGTCTCTGGTCGCCTGGTACCTGGCAGGGTGTTGATTTAGGCCAGGGAAATATTGACTTGGTGTGTGAGTTAGATAAGAAGGTGGATGGGACTGTAGACTCAGGACTGTTTGGTTTACATGTGAAAGATGTGCTCCAGGTCAAACCCTTTGCTATTTCTAAGAATTGGCTAGTCTTGGGACGGGCAGTTTCTCCCTGGTCAGCAACTTTTAAGATGTCAAAACATCATAAAATACAGAAAATAAAAAACATGGTTAATACAAAGCACAGCCCCATCTTGTAATCACAGGGACAAAAGCCACAACCAGGGATATTGGAGCAGAAAGGTAAAAGGAGCTTGACACCTTGATGACACTCTTAAGCTTTAGTGAAGCTACCATTACATTTCTTGTAGGAGACAAATAAATCCCTTAGACAAGCTTGTTAGGTCTTCTGATACTCAGAGCCAAATGCAGACTTGGCTGTTTCTAGCATTCATATCTGGTCATGACGCTACACGTATTTCTGTACCTTATTTAGTCTTCACAGTAGTGCCATCAGGGTAAGTATTATGATCCCCATTTTACAGTGAGGAAACTGATGCTTTGAGATGTTAACAACTTTGTCCTGTGATAATAAGTATCAAAGGCAAGGTTTGAACTTGGACCTGTCAGGTGCCCTTCCCTGTACTCTGCTACGTCAGTGCTGGTCCTCACATTATGATGCCAGGAGCCTGTACTGTTGTTGTGGCATCTTCAGTGCACTAATCCTTTGCATGTTCTTCAGTAACACAGAAATTCCGCTAGATTATCCATTTATAAAACTAAGTGAACTGAGGCTATTCCATATTTTTTAAAAAAAGGAAAGAGAAAACTCTGGTTTGGGGGAATCAGGATGAATTGAAATTGCCTGTGAAAGCAGGTGAAAGAAATACTAATTCCAAGTTTTTTATTTTGCTTTTTGTTCTTTTGAAATAAAAGTTTAGGACTAATGGTCTAAATATGGCCACCAAAACTGAGCTTTTAAGCTACAGTCCTAATATTAAATACTTTCCTTCTAACAGTGTCCATTACTTCACTCAGTAGGCTCAGAAAAAAATGCAGGAAAAAGATAAATTATATAATAAAATTCCTTTCCAAAGAAAGACATGCAAGATATTGAATAAGGTACTGAGCTGAGTCGGGGGAGGAGGTGCTGGGTAATGGAAAAGTCCCTGGGCTGGAAACTAGGAGATGGGAAATGCAGGTGACAGCCAGCTCTTTGGAGGCTTAAAAAAGCTGTTTCACCTCCCTGGACCTTTGTTCTTTGTTTGTAAATGGAGGGTGTATGATATTCTGATATTCTCTTAATATAAAATAATAACTTACCTTGTTGGATGTCCATTGCTAATGCAGGGAAGTGCTGTGTCTACTAAAGTCAACTGTTTTCTTTTTGGCCATTAAACTAAAGAGTTATCCGTGATTTTCCTTTTCCTGTCCTTTATTTCAAATACATCCTGAAATTCTTAATTTCTTTCTGTCTCTTCTGTTACAACCCTGCTCCAAGTCATCATTCTGTCTTGCCGGGACAACTGTGTAAGCTTCCTGGTGGTCTCCTGGCTTCTATTCTTGCCACACCAGAATCCCTTCTGTGTGCAAGACCAGTGTCTGGGGAACCTAGATCAGAGCTTGTTATTCTCCTGAGACCTGCTCAAAACCCTTCAACTCCTTTCTCTGCATTTAGAGTAGAACCCAAACGCCTGACCGTGTCTTACCTATCTGATACAATCAGGCTTCTACTTGGGCCTTTTCTCCCTGCTTCCTCAACACCAGTGGCCCTGCCTTTCATTCTGTTCCTTTGTGTTCTTGTCTCCCTAGGGCCGTGGCACGGCAGTCCCCTGGCTTGCAGGGCTCTGTCCCTGACGTTTCCCATTCAGATCTCAGCTGCAAATCTTCCCTAACCACTCTCTCTAAATGAGCACGATCCCAAGTTTAATTCCTTTTAAAAACTAGAAGTTTTAGGGACTTCCCGGGTGGTCCAGTGGCTGAGACTCCATCCTCCCAATGCAGTGGGCCCGGGTTCGATCCCTGGTCAGGGAACTAGATCCCGCATGCTGCAACGAAGATTCCATGTGCCGCAACTAAGACCCGATGCAGCCAAATAAATAAATAAAATAAGTATTAAAAAAAAAAACTTAGAAGTTTTATTTTTAAGGCATATTAAAATACCCGCATATGGAAAAAGTACTTATTTGTATAGCTTAAGGGATTTAGGCAAGACATGAAGAATTCTGACATGTGTTTATGGTTTGTTGTATGGTCTAAGCTCCTTGAGGGCAGGGCCTCTCTGGTCTCTTTTCCTCACTGCCTGAACCGCAATACCTATAAAGATGCCTGTTTCCTGCAAGAAGCTTAGTAAATATTTATTGAATGAATGACTGTAGAGTCAAAAAATGCCTTAGGTAAAATATCCCAAAAGAAATTAAATGGTGCTTATAGATGTGCCCGATGGGTTTATTGCTCTAGACTGGAAAGAAAGGAAAAAAAAAATGAAGAAAAGATGAAAAAACAAATTCTGGGAACAGGGACAGACAACAGTGCACACAGAAAATAGCAGTAAATCCTTGGGAGGGACCACTTTTGGTATTGTCACTAGTGGCATTTCTGATCTATGGTGATGGGTGACAGAGCCCAGTTCTTTGGATCTTACATAGATTTATTAGTTAAGCCTAGCACATAGATGATTGGAAATGTTTGTTGAATGAAGGCCCAAAAGAATGAAATAATAAATTATCGAACTACTAAGAGCAAAGCTGCCTTTTTTTTTCCAGTGGCCAACATAATATTCCCTTGATGCCAATATATAGTCCCTGTTAGTAACAGACATTCCAAATACAGTGAGTGTGAAAAATGTTCCATGAAACTGAGTTCAATTACTGTGCTAGGCTTCTCCCTTAGAGAGCTTCAGAGTTAATTCCATCTTCCAAGTCAGTTGTCACAGGGACGATCCAGGATGGCACACCATGCAAATGTATTAAAATGCGGATGGGAAAATGGAAGCTCGAAAAATGTCTTATCTGTCAATTAAATGATGTAGCCTCGTGGTTAGATTACAGTAATTCGGGGGGTTTTTGTTTTCTGCCAATTGAGATTTGACAGCTGTTTATAAAATATTTACATTCTGATTTCAGTCACATTGACAGCACTTTTGGATCTTTGGAAGATGATAATTATATGTTAGGAAAATGTTTTAAAAAGTTTGAAGCCGATCTGTTGAGGGGGAAAATCTGTTTTAAAAATTGTACAAAGGAAGGAAATCCACTTTATAAAAGGATATACTTCTAATAAAAGTCAGAAATAATAGACATTTGTGACCTGAAGACACACTGCATGTGATGGGAAGGTGTATCCTTCTCCACTCTGCCTGTTTTGGGTCCCTTAGCTTTTCTTAACTCTGTCTAGCTGGGTATATGCTTCTGACCTTTTTTCACTTAATTATGCACGTGTGATATTTGTGTGATAGGTACTTGGGTAAATTAGATAGGATTGGGGGGCATCCATATGGAATTTCGTGAAAAAATTTTCAATACATATACTTTGTATTAAAAGAAGAGAAAATAACGAAACAGAAACAGACTCATTGATGCAGAGAACAGACTTGTGGTTGCCAAGGGCGAGGGGGGTGGGGAAGAGATAGATTGGGAGTTTGGGATTAGCAGATGTAAACTATTATATATAGGATGGATAAGCAACTGTATAGCACAGGGAACTATATTCAATATCCTGTGATAAACCATAATGGAAAAGAATATGAAAAAGAATGTCTATATGTGTATAACTGAATCACTTTGCTGTACAGCAGAAATTAACACAACATTGTAAATCAACTATATTTCAATAAAATAAGTTTTAAAAAAAGAAGAGAAAATAAAAAGTATTGGGAAGAAAACTAAGTATTGAATTTCCAAATAAAATATTTTCAGATGTTTTAATGAAAAGCATAAATTCACAAATAACTTTTTCTTATGAGGTATTATGTTAGAAACATTGACTTGTAATTTCCAATCAGTGGTCTCTCCAAAGTCTTGATAGCTGCTATTTGTGGGTTGCTTTGTAAGAACAAGGAGACGATAAAAAGTTTAAAACCTATCTTATAGACATTCAGAAGGTTCCTGGAATTGAAATTATACCTAGAGACTCTGACGGCTATTACTTTCTTTCATTGACAACTGTAATGTTGAAATTTCTTAGAATAAGGCAAGTGATTCTGGAATCCAACCTAACATTTTAGTATCAAATATTTAAAATTTTTGTAGAAAGCATATATTCTTTTGTAGCCATCACCCTGCCCATAGCTTGGCCCCCACTAGATATGTATATCAGCTCTAAATGGACAGAAGTGGGCTCAACCCTGTCTAAAGGGACCAGGAGCAAAAGTATAATTGGAGGCCCTGGACCCACCCTCCTTCCCACCCCTGGCTCTTTCCTGCTCCTCCAGGGCCTCATGTGGACACTCAGCCTGGAAGTCCACCCCACCCCTCCCCACTGTGTCACAGCTGTCCCATGACCACCTGCTGGGTCCTGGTTGCAGGGGAGGATGTATTGTGAAAACAACCACTGTATACCCTACAAATGAGCAGACTTGGGCCTGTGGGCAAGGGATTCTGGGGACCTGAGTATGAAGCCTGGTCTAAAAGGAACCCAGCTCCCCTTGGGCATGTCCCTTGGAAAGGGTGAGGGCCAGAGTGGGTCCTCTGATGCAGTGCTTCTCAAATGCAAATGTGTGTACAGTCACCTGTTCAAATACAGATTCTGATTCATAAGGGCTAAGGTGGGCTTGCGCTTTTGCATTTCTGCACTCCGAGAAGCAAGACTGTAATGCACAAACCAAGGCAGGGGTCCCTGGCCTGGGTCTCCGGGAGGTACTGGACAGAAGTACCAGCTTTAGGTAAAGACAAAGATGGGGGGCCTGCCGTGGAGAGCTGTTCTCTCCAGGAACCCCCAGCCCGGATCCTGTCCACCTGGTAACTCCTCCCTGCTCTGCACCAGCCCCCCTGGCAACCTGTCCCTCCACTTCCTTCACCCGCTCACAGCCCCTGGTCCCTGCGGGGCGGCAGCTCCCTCTCTGGTTGGACACTGACCTTGACGTCCGGCTGGCGGAGTCCACCTCGTCTGTGCTCAGGGCATCTCGGAGAAGCAGCAGGTACCGGGAGGCCCCATTACCCTTGCAGCCCGCGAGGCCCGAGGCTCAGCACCGGGCTCGGCTCAGCCACACCTGCCTCTGAGGGTTGCGCCCCGTGCCCAAATCCTGCTGGCCGCACAGGGGTCTCAGGACGCCAGGGTGACTCTTATACACCAGGGTACTGCTGCCCAACACGTGGAATGCCCCACAGTTAGGTTTAAGAAGTCACTGTAAGTGAAGGTAGTAAATCTAATAGTTCTCTAGCAAGATTTTAATACATGACACGGAAATAGATGAAAAAGCAAATTCGTTTTCAGAAATGACCCAAGTGAAAGCAATCCATTTTTTAAAAAAATACTTAAATTCTCAGTGGAACATTTGAACTGAAAGGAAAAGAGGGCTTCCCTGGTGGCGCAGTGGTTAAGAATCTGCCTGCCAATGCAGGGAACACGGGTTTGAGCCCTGGTCCGGGAAGATCCCACATGCTGCGGAGCAACTGGGCCCGTGTACCACAGCTACTGAGCCTGCGCTCTAGAGCCCACGAGCCACAGCTACTGAAGCCCGCGCGCCTAGAGCCCATGCTCTGCAATAAGAGAAGCCACTGCAATAAGAAGCCCACACACCACAATGAAAAGTAGCCCCCGCGTAGCAATGAAGACCCAACGCGGCCAAAAATAAAAATAAATAAAACGCATAAATTTATAAAAAAATAAAATAAAATAAAAATAAAAAAAAAAAGGAAAAGAAAATCCAAATCAGGAACAAAATAAAGCAGAAAGTCACAGATTGTATTTTTAAATAAAAGGAGCATTTGTTATGCTATACACAAAAGAAATAAAATGCAAAAAAAATCAAAATAAGTTGATCAAATGATCAAAATATATCACAGAGTAGCGTTTAAGACACAGAACAAAAAAAACACAAAAATAGTATCAGAATATGGACATAAAAATAAGATAAATCTTAGGGGATAACTAAAAATTATAACGAGAGTAGCTGTAGAAAGCTAGGAGTGATAGGTAAAGTAATAGAGATGATTTATTCCATAAAAATCCAAATTTGCAGTTCGTAGATGATACTTTTTAACTAAAAGAAGGTTTTAGACACAGTTCCATAACATGGATAAATTAAATTACATTCTAAGAGAAATGAGGAAGCTCGTAGGCTTACACTGAAGATCATAGAAAAGAATGTGAAAATGAGAGGCACAATCTTCACAGCAAACAACATGCAGCATGCATTCAGGTATAAGAAGAAATAAATCCAAAGCACACATAAGAATGCCTTGAAAAAAAAATGATCTCATAATGTGATAAAAGGCAAAAGCTGTGGAAGTGCTATATTTACATTCCAGCATATTATAGGGGGAAAAAAGAAAATTCAATTTACACAGTTCCTTATTATTCTGAGATTGCAAATTCTGTCCAGTTTCCTTTCAGCAAAATGCTTATTCAATTCTTGCTGTATGTTCCTGAGATGAAATTTCAGATGATCTGTGCTAATGCTTTAATACACAGCTTCTCTCTTGAAGAGCTTGCAGTCCAGTTTTGATGACAAGGTACACACATTTTTTAGTAAGTGTTAAAATATAAGACCAGATTTAAATAATGTGACCAAGTTGTTTAAATACCAAACAGATTATGACCCCGTAGTTGTCATGGATTGTATCTTTAGCATGTTTATATTCTTGATACTTTTCGCAGTGATAAACATATATAACTTTTGGAAAATGTTTATGATGTGTTGATGACATGCCAAGGTAGAATAAAAGGTAACATTTTTATATGGCTTCAAGGGCACGGAGACCGCTCTATAAGAAGAGGGTGACATATTATGAGGTTTCAGGAAAAGTAGGGTTTATATGGGCAAAAAAAAAAAAACCAACCCAGTAGGCATTGCAAAGGATCACAGGTTTAGGGTAGAATGTTACAGCCTCAGGATTTGGCTTCTGTGGATGAGGGGTGGTGCTCTAAGAACAAGCCAAAGTGGGTAAGACCAAAAGGAGAATAATTATATTTCTAAAGGAGCTTGGATTTTATTTTGAAAATGACAGAACACACTGAAAGAGTAGGAGCAGGGGAATAACATGAGGAAAATTAACTGGGCAACACTCTGTGGAAATAGATTGAAAGCGGGAAAATGCATTGATAACTTTTTCAGGAAAAAGGAGATTAGGGACAAAAGAGGAAACTGCCAGCAGGAGGAAAGAATAGATTCAAAAGACAGCATGAGAAAGTCTGGACCTTAGTCCTTCCTACATCCATTTTGTGTTTGCTGCCTCTGGGGTCTTCACACTTTCTGGTTCTTTGGAAGATTTGCCTCTCATATGTAAATGGAAAATGGGCTGAAGTCACAAAGAAAGAACAAACAACACCCCTGCCTAGGTTTTCTTTTGATTTCTATGTCTCCCTCCTTCTCTTTCTCCCATCTTCCATGACCCTGTTCTTTCCTTCAGTTTCCTCATATTCCCAGAACTCCTCAAACAGCTGCACTTTGGCCTCTGATTGCACCACTTCACTGGAACTGCAGTTGCCAAAATGAGAAAGATCCCCTGGTTGATAAACCCCAAGAATTTTTGAGCCTTAACTTTCTTGACTGCTCTGCAAAATTTGTTACCAATGACCTTTTTGAAATTCCCTCTTTCCTTGTATTCCAAGGAACTTTCCTCTGCTTGAATCTCCTGGTACTCTTTTCCCCTCATTGTCTTTCTCTCTTTCTCCCTCCCTCTTTTCCTTCCTTTCTGTTGTTTTCTTCTGTCTATTGCTTAAGTACAAATCCCCTTCCCTGCGCCTGCCAGAATTCTGTTCAGAATTCTTTTCTGCCTAATTCACTTAACTTCCAGGCTTAAGCTATGACCTTTAGCCCAGTGACTCAGATCTCTGCCCCCAGCCTAGACATCTTTCCCTAGTCCACATCTGTGCATCCAGTTGGACCACTCTAGCTGGACTTTCACCCCAGACCCCCAATCGCGATGGCGGAACTGAACTGCTCTGTTCCTCTTGCCCCTCCCCACTTCTCCGTATCTCTGTCCTAGCCTTCTGTGCATTAGACAGGCGCAGCCCAGAAACGGAATACATCCCTTTACCTTTCTGAAATGAAAGTCTCATTATCATTCAAATTGAGCCTCTTCCTAGCTGTCTGACCTTCAGCATTACTTAACTTCTGTGTCTCTCAGTTTTCTTATTTATAAAATGGAAAAAAAAATAATAGCACTTGCCTCACGGGAGTGTTGTGAAGATAATAAATGGCACATTGTAAGCCCTCAGTAAATATTAACTATTTTATTGTTTGAAGTAAGCAGACTCCCCACTGACTTGAAAAAAACAGAACTAGTTTTCTTAGCGTGTGATTTGGTTTTTGCCTAATTCTCGAGCTTTGTTTCCCACCATTTCCTAACTTCCACCCTGATTTCTACCCTTACAAAAAGATGCTCTAACAGGCCATGCTCTGCCCCTCTGTCTCCCAAGCTCACTGGTGCCTCTTCCCGTTACTGGATCATGACTTAGCCGTGATAATTTCCACTGATCTTCAAAGTGTGTGTGGGATCTCTCTTCCTGCCCTCTTCTCCCCAAGTGTAAACTAGTTTTTCCTCCGTGTGCTCCTGGAGAGCCATTGTCTTAGAGATCGTTCATGCTGCATTACTACTGTGTGTGCATCTCTGTGCTACCAGCTTCTTAGTGGTAGAGGATGCACTATTTATCTTTAGGTAGGAGTGGTTTTGAGAGGAAGTGTGACCATAGGGCATGGACAACAAAAGAGAATAAGCAGTAGCATGCACCAATTGTACACCTAGATGTGGCCCTGAATACAGCCAGCCCTCTTTCCTCCTCCGTTTGAGCCTGAGGTAGCTGAAAAGGGGGAAGTTTGAAGAGCAGGAAACAAAAGGCAACATGATGCTATCAAGGTAAATCTAAAACAAAGATGCGAGGGGTAAAAATGGAAGCCAGCTGGTAGGCTGTTCACAATGGATCAGAGATTCTGTGAGTCACAGTGGAAGGAACTCACACAGGGGCGGCTGGCAGGAGAGGAGAGCTCATGCTGACCTGGTGATGAATCTGTATGCAATCTTCTGGAACAAGATTTCAGTCTCAAGAATGAGGAAAAGACGAGACTGATAACATAAATTTGTGATATATAGGAATTTGAGCTGTAACATTGGCATATACACACAGTTTTAATGAGTCACAGTATTTTTTGTTATGAGGTGTGTGTGTGTGGTGCCATATATAAAAGCATACTACCTATACGTTTTAATATATTTTGATAATAAGAGTAGTACAGTGTTTATTATAGAAATATTGGCAGTCAGAGAAATGTAAGTCTGATATGAAACGGTGGTGAGGAAATGGAGGTAGGTGGTATAGACGACTTTGTAGGCAAGGTTGACCTTGAGAGGGAGAAGAAACGTCGTGTGGTAGTGGTGTGGTCCAGGTAGAAGACGCAGGACCTGGGACCAAGTGAGGCTTTCTGAAGCTGGGAGACTGTATAGCCTGTTTGTAAAATGATGGAAATAATTGAGAAAGGAAGGATAAACTGACAGTGGATGGGAGAGGGGGGCACTTCAGGAGTAAAGACCCTGAGTGGGTGAGAACAATGGGCCGGGTTGGCCCTGGATAGGTGCAGGGGCACAGATGCCAGTGGGTAGACAGGTGATGATGGTCACAAAAGGAAGCAAGTATCAAATTATTATTACTTTCCCTGTGCTCCTTTGAGTTCAAATAATGCACAGATTTAAACCTGTCCTTTGGACTGAGAAGGATGGCTCCGAAGAAAGCAAGCCGTGTACGCAGTGACTGACTTTCGGGGCTTTGTGTTCGGACAGACCTTTGTCTCCTGGCTCCGCCACTCTCCTTCAGCTGTGGGACCCTCATCAGGTTAGCTGAGGGTGGGTAAGAGCCCAGGTTCCGGACTGGACTCCAATGCTGGGATCCTGGCTCCATCACCAACTGTCTGTGTCAACTTGGATCAAGCACTTGGCCCTTTCTGCCTGGGCGCTTCTTGTGTAAAAGTGGAGATTTAAGATGACCCTACCCATAGGCGGGATAAGTAATAAGTGAGAACACTGTAAATTTTGTAGAGCATATATATTTCTAGTCAACGTTAGTGGTTATTATTTCACTCTCTAAGCCTTCATTTCCATCTGTAAAATGGGGTAGCTAATAGACCTGCCACGTGTGATTGTTGTGAGAGTAAAAAAGACATTACTTACAAGGTTCTCAGCATTACAGCAAGTGAGTGTAAAGGGAAAAAAGAAGTGTGAGTGAGGGTCAGGGATGGCTCCACTGGACAGCCAGAGATTGGGAACTTCTGAATGAAGATTGGGAGAGAGAAGATGACTGGTGATTTGAAGGCAAAGTTTTTAAAACTTCATTTGCAACAGAATGGAAGCCAATTAAAGCCTGATGATGTGGCCAAGGACACAAAGCCTTTCCTTTGAAGCTGATAAATTTAATAAAAATTGATTCATTTTCACTTCAGTAAAGGTGAGGGGAGATTGTGTGTGTGCATGGGCACATTTTAGAATAAATATCTGCAGAGGCTGAATTAATGTAATGAGATTTTATATTGAGAAGTGACATTAATTACCACATTATATCAGAGCATCTGAACAAGTACACTAAAATAGTTAAAAATAGGTAAGCTAAAGTCATTTAATTAAATTACTGTGTTTTGGGCTTCCCTGGTGGCGCAGTGGTTGAGAATCTGCCTGCTAATGCAGGGGACACGGGTTCAAGCCCTGGTCTGGGAAGATCCCACATGCCGCGGAGCAACTAGGCCCGTGAGCCACAATCACTGAGCCTGCGCATTTGGAGCCTGTGCTCTGCAACAAGAGAGGCCGCGATAGTGAGAGGCCCGCGCACCACAATGAAGAGTGGCCCCCGCTTGCCGCAACTAGAGAAAGCCCTCGCACAGAAACGAAGACCCAACATAGCAATCAATCAATCAATCAATCAATCAATAAATCTTTAAAAAAAAAAAATTACTGTTTTGTAGCATCATGCACATAATATAAAAATAGTGTAATAAAATATATATACGTTATGTTTTGATTTCCAAACGGAGCATAAGGATCACGAGGGTAAACCTAGCGTAGCGCCTGGTATACCGTCGCTGCTGGATAGTGATGGGTGAATAAATGGGTGAATAAATCCCACATTTGCAACTCCTGTGACTTACATTGGACCTCTCCATCTTAGAAAAAAATAGCTAACACATTCTGTTTCTTTACAAACAAGTGCAATACAAAGTGATGCTTAGTGATGGAAATCTAGATAATTAGGGACTTTTATATGAGTTGGTGTGTCAAGTCAAAGAACAAAGCAGGGCATTATGAAATACATGTAAGGTAAGTGTAGATAGGATTGTGTTCCAGACAAAATGATAACCATTAAGTATTATCTGAAATAATGTCTTTTGTGCTTCAAGGTGAAAATATTCTTATGAGAAAACAAGGAAGGGGAGAGTTAAAGCTGGAAGCAGTGGAGCATAGCACAAGGAACAGTGAGAGGCATTCCAAGAAGCTTGAACGGTAGGCTTGGCTAAGACAGTCAGGATCCTCTCTCCTTCCCTCTTTCCCTGCCCCCAGCTAGTCCCCAGAATTGGAACGTCAGTGACTTGAGTTGCTCACTCTAGCACCTTCTCAGGGGAGTATAAAGAAACTGGTGCTTCAAGTGTGGTCTCTGGACCATCAGCCTCAGCGTCATCTGGGAACTTCTTGCAAATGCAGAGTCTTAGCCCCCCCTGTCAGCCCTACTGAATCGGAATCTGCAGTTAACAGGTTCTGCAGGTGATTCACATTAAATCACAGATTAAAATTTGAAAAGTATTGGCATAGAGATGAGAAGTGTGGGGTTTAATGCAAACTGATCTGGATTCAAATCCCCGTTCCACCATGGGCAAGCTAATTTTCCGATTTCGTTTCATCATCTGTACTCTGTAGTTATAGGTACCTCATAAACACTATTATGTAAGGTAAATGACATAGTTCCATGTAAAGTGTTTATGTAGTGCCTTGGATGTTTAGTAAGCATCCAATAAATCTTAGGTAGTTTTCATTATTTCCCTTCTGCTGAGCAAAGGAAATAATAGTGAGGAAGAAGACTTCTCACTGTGACCTTTCCCTCTGCTTCCTCAATCTTATACTTAGCATACACTTGCAGATAGATCTCATCATCTTTCTGAGTTTACTTCTGCCACTGGAAGTTTTTTTCTGTTTACATTACCATGGACAAGTCACTTAACCTCTTTGAGCCTCGTTTTTCTCCTCAATATTATGGGATGGTCACATCATCCCATTTCACAGACTTGTAAAAATCAAGTGAAGTGGTTCATAAGACAGCATTTCATTCATTGTGGAAATTAACACAACAGATTTCACAGAAGAATCATCTGAAGATGAGAGGGTAAATAACATAAGATGGTAAATTAGATCATTTATAATAATGATGGTATCAGTGACTGGTACGGCCGTTCCCCCTTTGCTAGGGAGAGAGAAAGCGGACTCTGGTTGCATATGGGGAGGAGAGGAAATTGGTTCCCTCTTCAGAGACAGAGGCCTCTGCATGTAGATCCCAGAAAGTCCATCGTTGAAAAATGATCTAGACCTAAAAGGGATAAGCGTTTTGCTCTTTACCTACGTAGCAGCAGAAAATGAGACACATGTACTTAAAGAGTAAGGCAAAACTAAACAAGTAGGCATTGAGGAAAGTTTCTAAGGAGGATTAGAGGAAGGACTGCATCTGGTTGTATGTCAACAGGGCTTCTGAGACAGAAGGTGTTTATGGTTGGCCTTGGGGGAGGTAGACTCCTGAGAGGGAGTTGCAGTGCATTCTTCTTGGAGGGAGTAGCATGAGGAAAAACAGAGCCAGAAAAGCCTGAAGCACATAAAGGAAGGATTAAAAAAAAAAAAAAAAAAAAAAATCTACCTTGGAAACTCCAGATTGCAGAGGGGTGGAAAGAAAAAATGAGTGGTACGGATAGGTGTGGGTCAGATTTTGCAGGACCTTGTTTGCTCAATTCCTAATTTCTCGCTGATGGCTAGTCATTTATTAGTTTGGAGGTGGGAATTGTCACAACCAGGGATGTGTCTCAAAACATTTATCTGGCATCCAAGTGTGAGTTGCTTTAAATCAGGAATGAGTAGGGAGACTAACTCAGAGCAGGTATTTTGCGGCCCAGGAAAAGTAATAAGGCCCTGAGCTGAATTTGTAACGCTGGGAATGGAAAGGAAAGAACAGTTTGCAACAAATGCCTTTCTAACAGGTTTAAGTTGACTCTTTCATGTCAGCAAGAAACCTCAATGTTAGAGGAAAATAAAAATGATTCAGCTCGTAGTGGGTGTTGCTCTTGCCAAGTTCCATCTCTCGGTATATTTTTTAAAGTTAGTGCGAGTAGATGTGCAAATACACTAGTTACTTATTCTATTTTTATGTCCCTGTGCAGGCAAAGAGAAAAAGGAAGAATTCTATTCATGTGTCATACCCTTGAGACTTATGGTAGTTTGCTAATAATGAGTTCTATTGTCTTGGTCTCAAAAGGCATTCAAGGGCTGAACCAAGTATGGTAAGGTCTCCCAGACCCCACTGATTACACAGCTGCAAAATTTGTAGCCGAAATGTCAGGCTGCCTTAGTATTTTTGCAGGCCAAAACGCCAAGCAAAGTCAAGTCAGATTGTTTCTTGTTTCTCTTGAAAATTTGCAGGTTCTAACGATAGAGGTCAAGTCTGCCTCAGAAACTTTAGTCCCTTCTTTAACCTCCTGGATTGTTGGCTGAGCCTGGTTTTTTCCATCTGTTGAATGAGGGATAATCATACTTTCATCTATTCCTGCCTTTCTAAGAAAGGCTTTTTGAGCTCCTTGGTTTCAAGATATTTTCGTAGAGTTGAAAATTAAGTATACTTCAGATGTCCTCCTACACGTGGCTCTAGGCCAGTTTCACCCTTGGTGTCATTCTTTAGACTGAGAATCATCTGCCTTCATCTCACTTTACTCTCAGAGTTTGGTGCCTACCTGCCTTCTCATCTCTATAGTTCATTAACCTGCAAATCAGGCATGATATTAGTGTCATCTTGAAACATCTTCTCTGTATAAACAGTGTTTCTAAAGGCTTCCCGAGTAATATGAAATGAAACCATCGACTTGATGCCATCCCTTTTTTTGTAAAAAGAAATATTAAGAAAATGTAAAGAAAAAGAACTGACATATAAATATATCAGTATTGGGATTATAAGTGATTTTTTAAATTTTAATAATTTCTTCTTTTCAAATTCTCCATAATGAACAAATAGTACTTACATGAGTTAAAAAAAAACTATTACTAAAGTACTTTTTTCTAGCGGTAGTCATCATACTTCATTTTTATAACTTCTGTGTTTTATTTCTAAAAGACATATCCTTGAAATGTTTTGATGATTGTGTACATCAAAGAGTTATTTTGTTCTATAGCAATGGTTCTCAAATTTTCGGATTTCAAAATAGCTTAGGAGGCCAAGAGAGAATTATGAATTTGGGGTTTTGAAAATGGGGATCACTTAAAGCAACTAATCTTTGCTGACAACATTTTTAAAGGAAGGATATTATAATACTATGCTTTTTATAATATAAAGGATTAGTCTAAGAATAAAAAAGGGCCTTTCACAAGAAAGGCCATAGGTATATTTGCAGCAACATTTATGCATGATATATTTATATATGTATATACTATTTCAAATTCATTAAACTTCTATTTAATGACATATACTGATTAAATTATTTTGGAAACAACCATTTTACAGTGGAACATGAAGAGGAGCTGGAATACCTAAAATGTCTCAATGTTCTTTCTGTAATTTTATTGCCATTATAAAATTACCCAGCTTTACACAGGATATTGAGAAAATGGAAACAATAGTCTTTAATACTGTTGCACTCAATTTGGAATGTTTCCAGTAAATTGAGAGAAACCAAGGTAGAACAACCACCCTGCCAAAATTTTTCCGCTGCAGAACCTGGTATTAAGGATTGAGCTGACTGGCTAACAAGGTGGGCTCAGCAGTTATGGGCCCTGATGATTCAACACACAAAGGTCAGCAGCTTATGTGAACTATTCATCAAGATTGCTACCAGAATAGGCGTTTGAGACTCCCTTTTCTTCTTTAATTCCCTATTATACTCTGATATTTTTTTCTCGATCAGAAATATATATTAGGTACTAAATCTCATGATAAAACCAATTTTTAACTCCCATTTGATTCTGTGATTTGAAGTTTGGACAGGTAAGTCACTGGACCTCAGAAAATGTTCACAGTGGTAGGTTGCCTTTTAAAATAAAGCAAAATCTCATAAAAAATATCATCTGTCTCCACTGCCCCTGGTTGCTTTGTGGGCTTCATATGTCCTTTAAATAACTAACATGTCCATATTCTTCCTCCTACGTTCCTTGGAGAGAAATTGCAAGGTTTATCTTCTTACTCTGACAGCTTTGTTGTTACATCCTTACTGAAAAATTGAGAACAGTGGAGTATATTTTATTGGGGTTATCTTAAGTGGTCTAGTATGTGCCTCTTTGTTAATTTCAATTTGCAGTTATTCATATGCTCTGTTTATGGGTCTCTCTAATAAGGAAAAGTTCCTAGATTAGGAGTTAAATATCTAAAAGAGCTGAGACCAGCTATTGAGGTCTACACTTCTATTCTGATGAGTGATTCTCTTTGGATTTCAAACAGTGAGATGAGTGTATTGTTATCAAATATATCTGTAGCTTTACCATGGGCTTCCTCTGTGTGATTCACTCTACAATTCTAATGTCATTTGTACTGATTTACAAATAGGTTGTGTTTCTCATACTAACTAGTAGATTGAATATGGGTCTTGTGTTGAAAGGCATCCCGAGGCTTCCTTGGGCTCGACCAGAAGGAATGTCAAGATTGATTCATGATATCTATAAAATGACAAGAGCGACGAGTTGCAGCCTGAGTGCCAGAGGGTTGCCACCCCTAATTTGAGATAACATGTTTAAGCTGTACTCTGTAATCTAACATTTATTTATGTTGTTCTCCAAGATCTTTCCATAAATCCAGACTTTCAATTTCATTATGTTTGCTTAGAATGCCTGGTATATTAGGATCCAATACATAATAATAATTGATTCATGGATATGAAAATTATCAACTGTTTTGGCACCTAGAAGTTGCCAAGTTGTAAAAAGTATCTGTGCATCCTCTTGGCTTCTTCCAAATAATTTTACTGATTTTGATTTTCAGTAAGTACACTTATTCCATATCCACTGTGTGAAAACACTAGTCCAGTCTAAGTTCTTTATTCTCCATGGTTGTTTTTCCTCCTGCTCCAGGTTTTCATACCTGCACAGGTATGAGTGTCTTTATCTTCTGTTTCAAACTGTCTGCTTTTGTGCTTGTCCTCTGCTCCTTATGTCTCTGGGGAGAAGGGGCTTTTCCCCTTCACCTCTAAGTAAGCCTCTGCTCTGCCATTATCCTCTGTCCCTCCTGGGCTCTTGTAGCTCAGCTCAGTTGTTCCCAAGATTTCTAATAACTGCCCTATTGTCCTCTTGTCTGGAACCTTCCCCTCTCCATAAAGATGTACTCATCTCTGCTATTTCAATGTAAGCTGCACTTCATCTTGCTCTCTCTGTCTCTCACCTCCAGCTTTCATACCCTTTTTCCCCTCTGACAGGTGCCCCTCTAGCCTCTAGACCTTCTTTCTCCTAAGAAACTTGATATGATGTTGGAAATGTTCTACATCTGTGTAGTTCGGTGAAGTAGCCACTAGGCTCTTGTGGTTATTGAACACTTGAAATGTAACTAGCGTGACTTGAAGAAATTATTTTTTTCTTGGCATTTAATTTAAATTTAAACCATTCCCATATGGAAAATGGCTACAAGAGTAGGCAATGGGTCAACCTTCTCACCCACGGAACACCGAAAATTATTTGAATCTATCTTCTCAGTTCTCCAAGGATAACCGGTACTATTCCAAGATACGTAGAAGAGAAGTTAAGTCATTACATACAGCAGATGCTTGAGCATTAGAACGTTCGGCTTTCTGCTTAGGTAGCTGAAGTCTTTCTTTCCTGCCCATTGAAAGAGGAAGTTTAAATATCTGTCATTTGCAAAGGTCACCAGCATCTCTAAAAGGCAGTCAGCGTACGTTTCTCGTTCGCACCTCCTAACTCTCTACTTCAATCAAATGGATCACTATCCTCCAAATGCTCCTTTTACTTCTACTTCTCAGCCCAGTATTATGCTACATCCTCAACCACTTATATCCTTCTTCCTCTCTCCACTTACCAAACTATATACTTTCTTCAAGGCTCACATCTTGGCTTTTCTCAGAAGCTTCCACAGACCAAATTAAGCCTATGAAAAGTGGAATCCCCCAGTCTTTAAAAAATATGTATCTATTGAAGTTTTACTATATTCTAGGCAAAGATAAGAGTGGTTAATAATAATAGATTAATATTTGTTGAAATCTTAAGTGCCAGATCCTCTTCGTAGCTCTGTGTGCATGATTCATTTACTTCTCATAGTACACAGTGTGAGAGATATTAATATTATATAACTTTTACACATGAGGAAACTGAGGCATCCAAAAGTACCATGCTCAGTCTCCTGGTCGGTAATTGACAGTAAGGTCCTCCTCTTACAGAGTTTCTATCAGGGCACTTGCCAGTTCTTCATGCTCCTCAACAGTACTAATGGATTTCTAGTTCTGTTCTGTTTTACCCTTGGGTTACTAAGCATCTCATAGATGTAGACCTTTCCTTCCCAGTAACATTCTAAACTCCTAAGATAGGGACCAAGCTGTTTGTTCCTTTGTGTCCAACAAGAACCTAACATCACATTTTAGGCAACAGTTTCCACACTACAGCTATGACCCACTCAGCTGTTCTGAAATCAGTTTACTGTTTGCCTACTTCACAGCCAGACCATTTTAATGAAGTAGAATGCAGTAATATCAAACTGTGGTACATCCATACAATGGAATATTATTCAGCAATGAAGAGAATGAGCTCTCGAAGACATGGAGGAACCTCAAATGCATAGTGCTATGTGGAAGAAGCCAGTAAAAAAGCTCCATGCTGTGGGATTCCAATTATATGACTTTCTGGAAACAGTAAAACTATGGAGACAGTAAAAAGATAAGTGGTTGCCAAGGGTTGAGGGAGAGAGAAGGAGTGAGTGATGAATAGATAGAGCCCCGGGGTGGGGGGCGGTTTAGGGCAGTGAAACTCTTCTGTAGGATAATGTCATGGTGGACACATGCCATTATACGTTGTCAAAACCCATTGAATGTACAACACAAAGAGTGAACCCTAATGTACATTATGGACTTTAGTCCATAATAAAGATGTATAAATATGTGTTTATTAATTGTAACAAATATACCACAATAATGCAAGATGTTAACTACAAGGAGAATGGAGGCTGGGGGGAGTGATGAGAGGGATATATGGGAATTCTCTGTGGTTTCTGTTCAGTTTTTCTTCAATCCTAAAAGTACCCTAAAGAGTAAAGTTTATTAATGAAAAAAATGGAACAAAATATCTAAGAACACCATGCATTGTGAGAATAAATATTGTTACAGGAAACATTTGTTGCAGTTTTAGATCCTCATTTGTGTACACAGGTACATGGGTACACTTGGTTGCAATGTAAAAAAATACGTGTCTGATTGCCGGTAAGAAAGTTTGCAGGTCACTGTTTCAGAGATTATTGTAAATACAAAAATACAAAACAACTATTTGCCAGCTGATTGAAAGCCATCTTAGAATTCTGGTAATGACTGTAAGCTTGCCTCACGTAAGTAGGAACAGTCTTTCATCCAGACTTTAGTAGGTATGAAATGTCACTGGCGTAATGTATCTGTTTTCTAAAATGATTATACATGATAATTATAGGATGCTATATGAAAGCCTTTAACCATGTGATATAACAGAATTAACCCAAAAGGTATAGATGACAAAATGACTCTTGTCTGAACATTTTTCAGCCTTCCTGACTGGATGTGGTAGCTACCTATTCAGGTTTTAGTAAGATATTGGGAGTATCTTGATTTTTTTTTAATTGAGGTATAGTTGATTTACAATGTTGTATTAGTTTCTTGTGTACAGCAAAGTTATTCATATATATATGTGTGTGTGTGTGTTCTTTTTCAGATTCTTTCCCATTATAGTTTATTACAAGATATTGAACGTTGTTCCCTGTGCTCTACAGTAGGACCTTGTTGTTTATCTATTTTGTGTATAGTAGTTCTGCTAATCCCAAATTCCTAATTTATCCCTTCCCCACTTTCCCCTTTGATAGCCATAAATTTGTATTCTATGTCTGTGAGTCTGTTTTTGTTTTGTACATAAGTTCATTTGTATCCTATTTTAGATTTCATACATAAGTGATACCATATATTTGTCTTTCTCTTGTCTGACTTACTTCACTTAGTATGATAATCTCTAGGTCCATCTACGTTGCTGCAAATGGCATGATTTCATTCTTTTTTATGGCTGAGTAATAGTCCATTATATATACATGGTATGTGTGTGTGTATATATATATATATATATATATATGCCACATCTTCTTTATCTATTCATCTGTTGATGGACATTTTGGTTGCTTCCATGCCTTGGCTATTGTGAATAGTTCTTCTGTGAACATTGGGGTGCATGTATCTTTTCAAATTAGAGTTTTCTCTGGATATATGCCCAGGAATTGGATTGCAGGATCATATGGTAACTCTATTTTCAGTTTTTTAAGGAACCTCCATACTGTTTTCCTTAGCGGCAGCACCAGTTTACATTCCCACTGACAGTGTAGGAGGGTTCTCTTTTCTCCACACCCTCTCCAGCATTTATTATTTGCAGACCTTTTGATGATGGCCATTCTGACTGGTGTGAGGTGATACCTCATAGTTTTGATTTGCATTTCTCTAATAATTAGCAATGTTGAGCATCTTTTCATGTGCCTATTGGCCATCTGTATATCTTTGGAAAAATTTCTGTTTTGATCTTCTGCCCATTTTTTGATTGGGTTGTTTGTTTTTGTTGTTATTGAGCTGTATGAGCTGTTTGTATATTTTGGAAGTTAAGCCCTTGCCGGTTGCATCGTTTGCAAATGTTTTCTCCTGGTCTGTAGGTTGTCTTTTCTTGATTATTCTTTTTAATACAGCAGAACTGATTTATAGCCTCAAAACAATATCAGGCCTAGTTTTTAGCAAATATCTGAAGTAACCCATGAGCATAGAGACTGTATTTGGTTCCTACTGTTGTCCCTAAGCTTGCTCAGAATAGGTGCCCAATAAATACAAGTCGATTTTAGACTGACTCAAGTTAGCAGTTTTATGCAATTGTCATTAAAAAAGGATAGGAGTGTTTATTTGGTGATTTTGTTTTTGTTACAGGTTGGTTGGTTTTCATCTTTCTTTTCTTTCTTTTGGGTTTTTTTGGTGTTCTTTCATTTTTTTCTAAATATCTCACATGGATTCCCATGTCTGGGAAACAGAAGGTCTTAGTTTGGTAGCCAGTGCGGTCCTGGTGCTGGGGCAGCTCTGAGTTGGAGCTGACAGGGGCTGCTGTCCTGTCTGCTCTGCTTCCTCAAGCTTTTCAATCTCACCGCTTTTGTTCCTTCTTTTTCTTATCCCCTCTTTCAATACAGATCACCCTGAGAGCTTTGACTTTTATCACAGCAAACTTACAAGAATATCAGAAGAATTAACACAATGAATTTTTTCAACAGTTTGCTAAACTCCCAGATCCCATTTACTTCACATTTCTTTTTCTTACTTTTCTTTCCCTTGCTGCCCATCCCAAGAGAGTGAAACATGAATGCTTCCCTGTTGCAAATATACTGGAAGGTGATCTCATCACATATCAGTGCTATAAATGACCAATGGAATGGAATCATGGGAGAAAGGAAGAATATACAGTGGTAAATTAATTTCTAGTTTATGGCCTAATTATCTTTAGTCCGATTTATATTCTTAAGGAGGAATAAATAAAACCAAAGTCGTTCATATTAGGTTTCCAATGCAATAACAAGCTACTCTTATATCTGGGACAGGAGTTGAGCAATGACAGTTTACTCTTAAATTTTGTACAGTGTCAATCACAATACATTTATTTTGCTGTTTGTTAATTATAGTCAGTCCTTACCAGTAGAAGACTCCTTCCGTATTCCTTTGGAGACTTTTTGTAAAAAATACAGATCCTTGTACCCAGTCTCAGGCCTCTAGAATTAGAATCTCTGGAGATGTACCAGAAATCTTTCCCTTTAAAGAAGTCTCTGGGGAATTTCATGAGTTCATCAGCTTAGGGAACCAGTGGGATAAAATCTTGGTACAATCTTGGATGGTAAGTGAAAGTCAATTACATATCAGAACAATTTTCTAATATACATACATGAAACACATAAAAATAAGTGTTATATTTCTTCTTAGTCATGAAACCAAGTTTCATAAATGTGATACTCAGATTTATCCTCTGGGTCTTGCTTGTGGTCCCATGAAGTATTGAAAGCTACCAAAATCCTAATGTCATCTCCACTGAAAAAATACTTTTATGATGTCAGAAAGCAATAGATAAGCATTCAGTTATCTAAGAACCCTCTTTGCCTGTAAATACTTAGAGTCCTTTCTTTTCGAGCATAAAACAGTATCTTCACTTAAATTGTTCTATTCTGTCCAGTTCTATTAGTGCATGTACACAGCCAGGGAAGGAAAACAGCTGTTATTCCATGTTTGGTTTATCACTGATTCAACAGAATCAAAAGCATTTTTTAAATTCCTCCTTGTGTGTGGCCCCATTCTTTGTGCCCTACCGTGAAAGTTGCAAGCACACCGGTCTTGCTTCCTTTGAACTAATGGGGCCTTCTATATATATCCAAAATACTTTCCAAACGTTTTCATTTTTTATTCTGTGACAGAGAATACAATTACCCTTGTTCCTTTGGTGGAGGGGCCTGTACCGTGTAGAAAGTTAATTTTGTTCGCCACACCTCTTATCTTCAGAATCCTGCCTTGTGAACTCCGGGCTCCTTTTCTTCCTCAGTCTCCCATGGAGACTGTGCTGCGAGTTCCCTTCAGGCCACACCAGGCGTCTTGTCCAGACCCCTCACTGCCACCCTCTCTGATGCTCCAGCCTCTGTCACCCCTTCCTCTGGACTTGCCCCGTCACCCTCCTTGAAACCCTCCTCTTCTCATGTTTCAGTGTCACAGGACACTATGGGGCAAACCCACAAGGCTTGTAGACAAGGCTCATTGTGACTGTGGCTCTTCCTGGCTCCTCAGGACACTTCCGGTCAACCTTCATCACGGCTTAGTGCACTCTTCAGAGTGGCTTTGCCAAACGTTCCCCTTCAATTTCCACCCCTAATTCTATACACTGCCCTTCTGACCAAAGCTCTCTTAGAATACCCCCAGGACCTGCTTCTCTGAGAAACCTAGAGCCCACACATCTTTCCTCCAGGCTCTTCAACACATCTGTCCTTATTCTGCCCCTTTCTCTGTCTCTGAAGAGGAAATGTCCCTTCCACTAAGACACTCACATTTCTACCTGGACTTTCATCCTCTCTCTGGTCTCTAACATCTGCCCTTTCTGCCTATTTCCTGACTTCGAATCCTGGTGTTTTAAACATTAAAACTCAACTTTTTTCTTATCACGAGAACAAAAAATGTGTAACTATGTATGATGACAGACGTTAACTGGACTTACTGTGGTCATCATTTTGCAGTGTTTACAAATATCGAATCGTGTTATGCCCTTGAAACTCATATAACATTATATGTCAATTGTACCTTAATAAAATTTTTTAATTAAAATTTTTTTCTTGGGAATTCCCTGTCGGTCTGGTGGTTAGGACTCTGCACTTTCACCGCCGAGGGCACGGGTTCAATCCCTGGTCCGGGAACTAAGATCCCACAAGCCACGTGACATGGCCAAAAAAATTTTTTTAATGTAAAATATTTCTTGACCTCACCTCCCAGCCTCCTTTTACTCCTTCGGAAAGATTCCAGTGCCTGCTGTGTGCCTGGCACTGTATCCTCCAGCTCGCATGTATTTTCCTGCTTTGCCTTAACTGCCAGATTCATCAGCGTTGTCTACCCTGCCCTGCCTTCCCTCCCCTCTCATCTTTAATTCACTGTCATTTAGTGTCTCCACTTTAATTATCCTGAAACATTGGTCTTAAAGGTTATCAGTGAACCCTTCTTTTTCCTAACCTGAGCTGTTTTTTTTTTTCCAGTTTTTCTATCTGAAAACTTCGTAGAATTTGAGGTGGTTTTGTGACATTGCAGTCAGTATCTCAGCATCCTTGGGTTCTTCTGCTTTCTCTTGCTGGTCTCTAGGTTTTGGCTGGATTCTTCTTTTCCACCTCCTGCCTCCTGAAATAGTGATTCCCTAAAACTGAGTCTTCCTCTACTCTTTTACCCTCTCTTTGCTTCCTTTTCTACATCTCTCAAGTCACTCTCCCAGCTGTTACGCAGGTAGGTCATCTTCATGTTTAATCTTTAAACTCTCTGTCCAAAGCTTAATTTCTGTGTTACTAGTTGTTTGTATTGCTGAATGAGTCTCCCTCACCCCCGGCTCAGCATCTCGAAAACACAGATCTATTTACTATCTTTCCTGAAATACACACACACACACACACACACACACACACACACACCTTTCCCTTTTTATTTCAAAGGAAGTACTGTTCTTCTGGTTCCTTGACCATATAAAAATATGGGAATAATCACCTTTTTCTTTTGTATCCAGTCTGTTGAGAATTTGTCTTGCTGGGTGTCAGCCGATTGACAGTGACTGATAGGGAACTGATAGGCTGAGAATGCCTGGGCCTGTATTATTACTTGTATTGAGCCACCACAGACGTTTCCCCAGCTAGAGCCAGAGTTGTGGCTTGACCAGCCCTTGTGGTTCCTATTATGATTGCAAGATGCACCGTAGCAAAAACCATTAGGGAACTTTGAAGAACAAAATTTATTACTCACAGGTCCTGGAGGGTACATGACACTCCTGAGAACCAGACAGCAAGGTCAAGGGTAGAGAGAGGGGGACGACGTGTAAACCCGAGACTCTGTCTTTATTGGCGTCTAAGGGTGGGGTCACTAGGGTTTCTCAGGTTCACTCTTTATTGACAAATTTAAAACATAAGAGCAGGAATTAGGGTGCAGGAAAGGAAAAGCAGGGTCACTCCAGTAGGTTGTTATCTAGGTCACCCAGTTCTTTCTATGAGGGGAACTTCATGG
This sequence comes from Balaenoptera musculus, assembly GCF_009873245.2. Taxonomy (NCBI): domain Eukaryota; kingdom Metazoa; phylum Chordata; class Mammalia; order Artiodactyla; family Balaenopteridae; genus Balaenoptera; species Balaenoptera musculus. Next base: position 76,455,165 of record NC_045800.1, on the reverse strand, counting down.
GCGGGACAGCATTGTTTCTTATCTAGTTGCTTTATTAGCGGCTGTGTCACACAGCTGGCAGTATGTTTATTGAGACTTTGAAATGGGTGCCTCGGCAATCAAAAGCTTAATGTCAGGAACTTACATTACAGTCAGAAAGCTCAAAGTCAGGCACTTACACTCAGAACTCTGGTGACACGTTTTCTTTGGCAGCTGTCCCTTATTCCACCCCACCTGAACATCCTTCTCTGTTTCTCTGTGCCTGGTACATTGCAGTCATCTCCCAGGATCTATCAAGACCTCGTCTTTTCTTATGATTCCCACCATGACTGCTCCCCACGATCTCTCTATTTCAGTGCTCTCAGTAACAGGGTGATTATCATTTAACTTCTGGGCAGGTCTTCAGTGTGAATTTAAACCGTAAAAATATAAAGTTCTGTTGCAGGAAGGGGGACCCCTTCCAGGGCCTGAGAGTGGACTCGTGTCTAACACTTGGAAATGAATTGTCCGAGGAGACACACCTATTGACAAAGCAAAAGACTTTGTTAGAAAGGGATGCCCGGGCGGAGAGCAGCAGGGGAAGAGAACCCTCGTGGCTCGCAGTCTCAGGTTTTCTGGTAATGGGGTGAGTTTCCGGGTTGTCTCTGGCCAGTCATCTTGCTTGGCCCATGCTGGGTCTGACTCCGGCTCCTTCCTGGTGGCACGCACATCTCCCAGCCAAGGTGGATTCCAGCGTGAGGGCTTCTGGGAGGTTGGCAGGGCATGTCGTCCGTCCCCTCCCTCCTCCTTTCGGCCCCTCCCGAATTCTTCCCAGGTTAGTGTAACAAGATGTACTATGGGCTGGTGTGTCCTCCCTCCGTTCTGCCCCTCCTGAATTCTCCCAGTTAGTTTTTTCTGGAGGCAGTGGAATCTCCTGTTGTGAGACAACTCAGGCAGGCAGTTGTCCTCATTCCTGGCTAAGGCAGGTGGTTTCGGTCAACCGTTCCCTAAGAGTTCCATGAAGAATCTGAAGCCCAAAGGGGAGGAGTAACTTTCTTAAGGAAATATTCCTTCATTCTCTCCTTCTGCACATGCCACCTCCTGTAAATACAGGGACAGGCACTCGTGGAGTCCCCTGACATGTTCTCTGCTGCTGCCTCCCGACCTTTTCCTGTATCTCTGTGCGTCCGAATCCCCTTGTCTTCAGTGTGTTCCTGTCAAAACCTGACCCCACTCCACAGGTTCTAGCACAAATCGACTTCCTCTTTGTCCTCTTTCACTGTCTTCCAGGGCCTGAGGGACACCAAACTCATCCTTCTCTGTGCTCTTGTGGCTTTGCAACCCTGTGATGACCCCTGTCGTCTTTCTCATACAGCTTAAAGCCGTAGGCAGTCAGTGTTTTGTGTTGAATCACTTTGAAATTCAACAATGTGTGCAGACTCTAAGCACTTAATTTTATCAGGAATTTACTACTACTAAGAAATGTTCCTTAGTCATCACTTAAGGTCGATACGCTTTTAAAATTTGATTTGGCCTCTGGTTCTTTAGCCTCTTGCCCTGTGTCCAGTCAGCATAGCTTCTAGATCTCTTTGATGTAAAAACCACCTCTAGTGTGTCAGTCTTCTACTCGAAACATTTCAGCGACTGTGCTGCTCTCAGGCTAAAATACAAGTTCCTGAGGACCAGTGTTCAAGGCTTTCCCAAGTCAGGCTCCAACCTGATTTCCTCTAACTCAGCTCAGTGTCATTCTCCCTTGGTCCCATGGTGTGTCATCTCTATTCTTGATTCTTAGCCTTTGTTTTTATTGTCCCCCATCCCTGAAGCACCTCCCTCCTGTTATTTTATGAGTTGTACTCATAATCTGAGATCTAGCTTATCTCCCACAAAGCATTTCCTTCTTTCTCAGTTTATCCTTTCTGAACCTGTGCTTTTCCCATGACGCTATAGTCCTCGCTGCCAATAACACGAGCACCACATTAGATAGAGAGATAGATAGGTAGGTAGGTAGGTATGTAGGTAGGTAGATAGATAGATAGATGGATAGATGGATAGATGGATGGGTGGATGGATAGATAAATAGATGAATGGATGAATACATAGATGGATGGATTCACATTATATATATAATATACATATATATATATAACTTTTTATCATGTTACTTATGACGTGATTATCTTTTTGCCTAAAAGATAAAATAAACTTCCCAAAGGCAAGGAAGATAATTACACTTCTCTACATCCCACAAAGACACTAGTATATCATGCTTTCTACCTGTGCATTCCTTTGAAATAATTAAATGTAGAACATATTGGTAAAGAGACAGGTGTAAAAAAAAAAAAAAATAGAGACAGGTGTAATATGTCCCTATCCTAGGAATTTTTCTATATCCCTTGTTCTATAGTCAGACTCTTTTTTAAATTTTTGTTCTTTAAGCTTGCTCCTAAGGTGAAACGTTTTACAAGAAGATATACTTAGAAAAGAAATGTGTCTAAAGGAAAATGAGAGCTCTATGATAATAGGATTGGGTGTAGCCCCTTCACAGCTTCCACTCTTAAACATCCTGTGCCTTATTGTTCTAGTTTAACATTAAGAACAATTCTCAGTTTGTCCATAATGGGTTAGGTTCTGGAGAACAAAGTTCTAATTTAGCACATCAGAGTGTGATTGCAGCGCTTATGTTCTTTGTTGGTAATTAGTACGTGTTTTTTGGTCCACTCTTGCTCATTAGAAAAACAGTTTGGGGTCTTATACACAGAAAGAACGGGTAGTTCTAGAGATAATAGGATCAGGGGGAAAACACCATTTTCTATTTTATACATCACTAAGAAACTGAAAGGAACATTAATTTCTCTAAAGACCATCCCTGCCTACATAGTTGAACACTGCCATCTATTCAATGTATCATTAATCAGTCTATTTTGACTGACTTCATTCTGAGCTTCAGTCTCACTGGAAGATCTATAAAATGATTTATAAAATCTGTAAAAATAATGTCAACATGGAGTCTGTGCACACTCTGTGTTAGCCAGAACCGGGCTCAGCACTTCCGGACCAGAACCTTACTCATGTGACTGGGAGCCTGGAGCCAGCTTTGCCTGAAGTTAGCAAGACTCCAAATGCCTTAAAAGGGAAAGGTAGGATGAAAATAATTAAGCCCAATTTTCTTTCCCTTTTAAATTTTTCGTACTCTTTCTTTGTGTTCACTGTATTAAATTGGTTTCCTTGTTCCGTTTGTTTCAATCATCACGTTAAGCAGACTGTCATTCAGCTTTACTTAACAAAGTGGTATTTCTCTGCAACTTGCTGTTTCATTTGTTCTTGAAAGGGCCTCTCTTCTGCAGGTAGGCTTACTGAAATTCGTGATTGTTGAATATAAAGGACCAGACTGAGAGGTTTAATTAATTTTTTCTCAAATTATTCAGGTCTTGACTTATCCATGTCACACAAGTTGATTCTGTGAAAATTGCTGTTGACTAAGAGATGAAAGGAGAAAAGTAGAGGATGAAAAGGAAAATGTAACAAAGATGCAGAAAGACATTACACAGAATCAGGAGATAAGGATGTGGAGAGGAAGTAGTTAAGGCAGACATCTACTGCTAACTAATATATTAATAATATCTTAATTAAAGAAATGCAATCCACTAGATGTTTAAAACATTTTAAATAAAAAATTGCAGACATATTCAAAAGTAGACAGAATAGCATAATCAACCCACTGTGCTGACCATCTGCCTTCAGTACGTAGCAGTACCTGGCCAGCTTATTTCTTTTCTGTGGCACCCTTTTCCCACAAACACTGGATACCTTTAAAACAAATGTAAGACCTGTGTATTTCCTATTGTACCTAAATTAATATTTTAATATTAAAAATTACTTAAAACTATTTTAAGAGATCAGTTCTGATATTATAAAAGAATAAGAAACCAGGTAAAGTTAATTTTAATCTCAATATTATATTGAGATATAATGTATATACAATAACAAGCACTCACTTTTAGTACATATTTGGTTGAGCTTAAACAAATTTATCTACCATGTTATTACCACTAAATCAAGCTGTAGGACATTTCCATCACCACACAAAGTTCCTGTGTAGCCTTTCCTTGTCAATTGACATACCCTATCCCACGCCAATCCCAGGCAATCACTGTTCTGCTTTCTGATCCTTAGATTAGATTTCTTTTTTCTAGAGTTTTATAATAATTGAGTCCCACAGTATGCACTTTTATATCTGGCTTCTTTTGCTCAACATAATATTTTTGAGGTTTATACATGGTATTGTGAAATAGTATCAGTGATTCATCCCTTTTTATTGCATTGCATCCCTATTTAATTCCATTGTATGACAGTATCAAGATTTGCTTTCTCCATTTCATCTGATGGACATTTTTTTCCAGTTTGATTTGAATGAAGTTGCTTTGCTATGAACGTTGATACACAAGTTTCTGTACAGACATATATTTTTATCTCTCTTGGGTAAATAGCTAGGAGTAAAATTGCTCAGCTACATTTTAAGCGTATATTTACCTATATAATAAACTGCAAAACGGTCTTCCAAAGTGGTTGTATCATTTTACATTCCCACCAGCAGTGTAAGAGAGTTACAGCTACCTCACATCCTTGCCAAGGTTACTATAATCAGTTGTTTTAATTGTGTCATGGCATCTAATTGTGGTTCTAATTTACATTTTCCTAGTAACTAACGTTGTTGAGCATCTTCTTCATAGGACTACTGGACTCCTCAAACTTTGATCACCACTTCCTCAATTTAGTAAGGCAACCAAGCTGTGCTTGACTTCCCCTTCCTATGCCCACTTTCCAGAAACCTCATCCAAACCAAGAGCCCAGATACAGGTTTCTCTTCTCTTCTCGGTTTCCCTTCTCTGTCATCACAGTCCTACACTACTTATCCAATTCCTCAAAATAGTTATTTCATTTATTATATTTTCTTGGGGTTTTGGGGGGATGGGGGGGTGCCAGGGTATAGGTTATACTCCATCCCTGTACCCTGTCATGGCTAAAAGTGGAAATCCAAGTTAGTTTTCGAGAAAGAATTTTCTAGGTTTTTTTAGTTTATCAAGGGTCAGCCCAGAAAATGCCAGTCATATATGGTGGAAAAACCCTTCAACTTATTACATCTAGGCTCACTGTCTGATATTAAGAGACTACAACACCAAGAAAGAAAAGGAAGACATGACCCCTTGCTGAGTCTGAGGAATTCTGCAAAACAAGAATGACGGTGGAAGGAAGGAAAGGGAAGCAGTCTAATAGGTGCCTCCCAACTTTCTCTCTTGGAGTTTCAGCCCAGAGAATGAGGACTGTATTTATGAGAAGGACATGTGTACCAAGACAGGCAGCTACTTCATATGCAGCGCTCTGCCAGCATCATAGCAAACTTAGCAGTTCAGCCTGGTCAATCGGAGGAAAGCCTTGGAACTTACGTTCTGGTGTGGCATAGATAGGACCCCGGACAGCTGAAGAATGTGTCAGTGGTTCTGACCTGAGGGCTGCAGCACCCCAGGGCTGAACGTGCATCGCAGTCAGACGTCAGAGAAGGCTGCGCTGTCAGCGGGAGGTTGGATGAGGCTGAGTTAAACAGAAATGTCTACCAACTTTAATTGGTCAAGGAGTAACAAATGGTATGCATGCCAGTGGCGAGCCTAATTCTAAATGTCAGCTGGGCTAGGAGCACCCAGATGGATAAGGAGCCCTGCCCCATAGGTCAAGGGAGATAGACTAAGTCATGTTTTGAGATGCAGAATGTTTCTTCTCTTCCTTAGTTTACTGAAGCCATACCCCTCTCCACTGTGTGTGTGTGTGTGTGTGTGTTTGTTTAAAGAAAGAGTGGGAGAGGAAGGCTAATGGAAAGGCTGACTTATACAAAAGAGATTGAACAGTACTTGAATTACATTTAATTTTGCATTTCTCTTTATATGTAAATGTATAAACAACTGCCGGGGGAGAGGCAGTGGATGTGGTTTGTGAATTTCTAATGATTTGTGAGATTTACAGATTTAGGATGTTCCTTTGCTTTCTAAGAGCTATTGAGCCAGGAGATAGGCAATGTAGTTTTTCCACCTTAATCTCACTTCTAGAGAGTAGGAGATATTTTGGAGCAGCAAATGCTAGAAATTTACTGCCTAAAACCAGGAATGAGGCCACGACTAGAGAGAGATGAATAGATACCATCTGAGACAAATGACGAACACTTGCTAGTTCACCCTGTTCTTACGTGAGACAGAAGCCAGTAGCCATGAGTTAGCTATTGTTTCTTCAAATGCACCTTCTCCCTGCCCTGGGAAGACTAAATGGCTTCCCAGGGATGGAGGAGACCCTGTTTGGGAGATGGGTGATGTCTTAAAGAAGAAAATGAAGAAATGGGAGATTCTGAGGCTCAGCCAATTTTCTTTAGCTTTTTTTTTCCTTCAGAAAATGGGATAGAGGGAATGTAAGAAGGTGAAAGTTATGTTACAGTGTGGAAAAGACTGTTGATCATAGATTCATTTAAAATCACATGCATTAGCAATTATGTCAACAAATCTTCTTAGTTTTGTAATCTAATCTTTCTGTGGACTGTCATTATAAGAAATTGATTTTCACCATTCTGTTAAAATATGTATATATATATTATCTCAGCATCATACTAAGTATATCTCCTTCATCTCCTACCTCCTTCCTCCACTATCAAATACTTAACGATGTAACAAAATAATATTTTATGTGCTGGAGACCATTTAACCATGAAAACACATATTCCAAATATATATCATGTTTGTGGGTCTGTATTTTTATTCAGTAGGTATTTCAAATGAGTACAATTTTAAAATATATTGTGAGAATGGGGTTAAGATTTTTTTAATGCATTCACAACTACTCTATCCTAGCACCACAATTTTCTTTACTCTGGTTACCTGGCTAGTATTTATTCACATACACATTTTGTACCTACTTATAATCAGAACATACAGTTTTCTATACCACTTTCTCTATATTGTGACTTAGTTATTACTTTATTGGCTACTTAATATACCGTGGAGTTAATATACAAACATTTTCTTAGATGCCCTGCTGTGGAATACACACATAGTTTCTGTTATTCACTAGTATTATGAATAATGCTACAATGAACATTTTCCTAATTTTGAATTGTTTCTTTGGGATAATTTGTGAGTGGGATTACTAGGTCCAAAGATATGAATATATTTAAGGACCCTAAATATAGGTGTGGGTGAGATAGGTGATTCAGTGGGTTCTACATATGTATAGTACCACCAAAATATATGAGTTTATCCATTGTTTTCCTAGTAGTCTCATCTGCATTTTATTATTTATAATTGTAGCTAATGCGATCTGTGTCATTTTTTAAATTTTGGATTTGTTTGATTGCTATTGAGATTTTTAAATTTACATATTGCTTACTGTTTGAGAATTACTGTGGTTTTAATTAGGAAAATCACCTAAGTATCAGGCAAACATAGTTTCTGATCCCAGCTCAGGCCACTTCCTGTTGTGTATTAAGTAAATTAGCCTCTCAAAAGAGAAATCATTTCTTCATTTGTAAACTAGTGATGATGATATCTTCTTCCCAAGGTTGTTGAGACGATCAGATGAGTAATCAATGCCTGGTGTGTTAGTGCCATAAGGGAAATAATTAATTCTCCTTCCCTCTGCCTGTACCTCCCTCATCTCACCTACCAATCCTCCTGCCCCGACTTCTTCTTGTATGGATTAAGCATCCAGGTTCTTTTGGTACAAATTTTCATAGAACCCGATTTCTCGTTCCAGAGTTTACAGGGGCTAGTTGTCAGGTTCCTCTAGAGAACCAATTTATATCGTGCCAGCAAATGCTGGATTCTGCAGCAAATCACTGAGGTCAAATCTGTTGGATCCCATGAATTCCCTAAGTATTCATACAAACAAATGGGAAATACATTCGAAATAATTTTTTTTCCAGAAATTACTCATTTTAGAATGTTGTGTGGAGTCCAGTTTCTCTTTTAAATGACTTATCCAAGTTTTCTTCCATTAGGTTGCTCACAGGTATTTTTGATTCGTTTATTTGCTCCTACGTTTTGGTTTCAAATAATGCTTCTGCTTCATCTGCTCTCTGCTGCATGTCAAGAACAAGCTTATTCTGTAGTAACAAGTGTGGTTTGTCAAGCAGCTGTAACACAAGATCATTGCTGGAAGTTGAATATGTGGATGATACTGTCATTTGGATTTTGTCTGTCTTACATCCAGTGTCTGTCTGTATTCTAGGCATTATTGTTCATCTGTTGCCTGGAATTGGTTTCTATCTTGCAAGCCTCTGTAGCAGAAGCTGCCTTTTTAAGCAATCATGCTTCTCTTTAAAGCCAAAATAATTCCTAATATGTTGTAAGGTCTCAGAACATAGAGCGGGGCGGGGGCCACTCCTGTAGCAAGCATACAGTTTCTCAACTGGAAAAGCATTGAAAATAAAAACTTCTATCCTCTTTCATGAGGGCAAGGAGATTTCAGGGCTACCGAAAGACTTTCCAGTCTCTCACCTTCATGATGAGAAATTGAACTGAGTAAGATGTATTCTAAGCGGTTTCACTTCAGGAGTTTACAAGAGAAAAAGTGGGAGGAGAGAGAAGAGGAAGGGAAAAAATCCTCTGCAATCTTTCCAACCTCAGCAACTATATTTCTCATCCTTTGGAGAATGCCACAGGCTCCTTTAGAGTTTTTCTTATATAAGCTATGTGTCATAGACAAGGTTTCTTCATTTTTGCATCACAAAAACTGCTTTTCCCCCATCTCCATGCTTTCTCTCCCCATTTGTACATGTTACAAATGAGTGCTGGCCTCCATTCCTCTCTGAGTAGATGCACTAATTCTAACCTCTGCCTAGAGTTCAAAGCCCTTTTATCCACACCCTGCATCAGCAAAGTTATTAAAGCGCTGATGAAGTCAGAGGCAAGAACCACCAGGCCTGAGAGAGGCTCATATGTAACAGTTACGTCCACAGAGGGCATTTGAGGATCAGAGCTGGGTGTAGACAGAATCACCAGTTTCTCCACGGTTGCTGGGCAGTACACAGTCGCCAGCCTTACCTTCAGTATGGCCACACGGAGAAGTCTTTTATTAAAGATATCAAAATCCAGGAGGTGAAAACATGGGGAATTAATCACAATTTTTCTACCCCACGCTTGACTTCCTGAAATTGGAAACAGGAAAGGTGATGGTGGCAGCAATTTGGTTGTGCCCGGAGTCCGCAGGGCAGTACAATCGGGAAAGCGCACGTCATGAAATAGGACAGAGACTGACATGTCCATACCACATGCCACGCGCACCTCTCCTTGCACAGAGAGGGCACTGGACTGGTCTACACGAATCACTTTTTTTTTCCAATTGTATGAAGTTTTTTTTAAGTGTTTTTAATTTTTATTTTTATTGAATATAGTTGATTTACAATGATTCAGGTGTACAGCAAAGTGATTCAGTTATATATATATATACACACACACATATGTATGTAACTTCAGATTCTTTTCCATTATAGGTTATTACAAGATATTGAGTAGAGTTCCCTGTGCCATACAGTAGGTCCTTGTTTATCTACTTTATATATGGTAGTGTGTATCTGTTAGTCCCAAATTCCCAATTTATCCCTCCCCTACCTTCGTTTTGGTAACCATACGTTTGTTTCCTATGTCTGTGAGTCCGTTTCTGTTTTGTAAATAAGTATATTACTCAGTCATAAAAAAGAATGAAATACTGCCATTTGCAGCAACATGGATGGACCCAGAGATGATCGTACTAAGTGAAGTAATTTAGAGAAAGACAAATCCCACGTGACATCCCATATATGCGGAATCTGAAAAAATGATACAGATGAACTTACACCAGTTATTTTCAGGTCTTGGGCAGGCCCCTCAATCTTGTGAGGCCAGGATGAGATGACGTGTGTAGAGGAGCTTGGGAATAGGTTCAGCTTCTATACAATTATTGGAGTGGGTGCTTTTGTTTGCACCGCTGTGCCGTGGACTGATTTACAGCCCTTTAAATCTGTAAAAGGATGTTCTGCCATTTCCTTTGTGCGTGTTCTGTTCCCTCACATTATTGTAGGCCCGATATAAGGCAGCTTTCAGAACATGCCGTTCTCCCTCACAGCTTCCTGTGTTTGAGCATGCTGCCTGAATAACACCCTTCTCCTCCCTCACCCCCGCTTCGCCGGCATATCTCACTCTTCTACTCAACATTCAAGGCTCCGCTTGAAGACCCTCTGCTCGGTGACGCCACTCCTGTACCCTGTCTGCATTGTGAACACAATGACTTAGTCCTCAGGGTTGATGAGGGTCCAACGTGGCCTTTCCCACTTGAGTAGACTTGGGTTTTTTGAAGGCAGGACCAAGTCCAATTCATTTTCTCAACCCAATATCTGGTTCATGTTATTCACTCAGTAAATATTGATCAAAGTGATGAATGAATGTCAAATACCTGTTGCCATGAAATAAATTGTACTAGTCAGGTGAGTGGTTCTTCGCTAATTCGCTATGAAACTTGTGAAGGAAACTCAACACTTAGCTTTCTATATGCGTTTTAAATATATGTGCCTTATGTGCATATTTTAATGGGGAAGCTTATAAAGTACTCCCAGTTATTGGAAGTATCAACCTGAGAACATGTGACCATATGACAGAGTCTACGAGATGTGGCATCTCGTGGAAAAGTAGGGTACACAGGTCATTGTTTCCCCAGTAACTGCCGTGGATCATTCCTGCAGCAGGATGCTAACAGGTATTGTGGAATGAAAGGGTTTCTTTTTTTTTAATAAATTTATTTATTTATTTATTTTTGGCTGTGCTGGGTCTTCGTTTCTGTGCGAAGGCCCTCTCCAGTTGTGGCGAGCGGGGGCCACTCCCCATCGCGGTGTGCGGGCCTCTCACTGTCGCGGCCTCTCTTGTTGTGGAGCACAGTCTCCAGATGCGCAGGCCCAGCAGTTGTGGCCCATGGGCCTAGTTGCTCCCGGCATGTGGGATCCTCCCAGACCAGGGCTCGAACCCGCGTCCCCTGCATTGGCAGGCAGACTCTCAACCACTGCGCCACCAGGGAAGCCCCGAAAGGGTTTCTTGATGAAGTCCACTTGGGGAAAGTCTGGGATAAATCTCCATTTATGAAATCTATCATTTAATTAAAATGACATTTCACAATCAAGTAATCCAAGTATCCTACTTCTTCTTTTATCTTGTTTTAGATTTATTTACTCCTTCTTTATTTGTTTGGTTTTCAGCTTTTGTGGTGACATGGCATCTGGTTTTTTTCTACAAGGAAAGTTCAGCACACAGCACGGTCCTTGAAACATTGGATTGGTTTGATGATCCTACCTGGAACAGGTACATAAAAGCTTCAATGTTTGCTTACCCATCCTTTGAATCATACCTAGGGAAGTATATCCATTTCTGCTTTTCTTGTTGTTGACTGAGGATGAAATTTGTTCTGGAGAGTAAAATTCACGTGTCAGAGATGACCTTTGTCTTTTCTACTTAGCGTATGTGTTTATAGTATGACCTACAAGACTCCCCAAGACCCTTCATTTCCTTTGTTATGGGGTTAATACAAATTAAGAATACATTCATGCTAGTAGAGAAAGGAAATTCCATGCTCATATGGTTCTGAAACTAATAAGATTTAATATACAACTCTATGGAACTCAAGTATAGGAAATATGACAGATCCCCTGGTATGTTTATAAATATAGTATCTGTAGCTCAAAAGTCTAACAGAAGGATGTAAACTTTTTTTTCCAAAATTAGTTCAGTCTTAGACAAAATTGAGTATCAAATTATGAACTAAATGGGAATTAATTAATGATCCTTTGATCCTCTTAGGTTTTGTGACAAGTACTCCCTTGGTATAATATATAATGACATAAAACCAAAAAGAAATACAGTATTTGAAAGTTTCATTGTTTAATGAATACTCTTGAAGGGAATATTCTGAAATTAGATTCTCATGAGATATAAGCCTTGTAGCTCCTGATTTAATTCAATTCAGACTGCTTTGATGAGTACTCTGTGTGTGTGTGTGTGTGTGTGTGTGTGTGTGGTATTTTACCACTAACAGATACTTTATTACAAGATTCATTGCTTTATTGTATTCCACTTTCAAAATATTGTTGGGAATGTGGTAGACTTGTTGAAATTCTGGTATGTATTTAGAAAAGCGTCCGATGTATATAAATTGTATTTTCAAAAGTAAAACTTTATAACAGCTCCCCTGCCCACCCCCTTCCCCCCCAAAAGTCTGCTGAAAACCACATTTGAGAAGTAGCACAGACCTGAGACTTAATCAGATATAAGACCTAGCTCTACTCCTTAACCCATAACCTTGGAAAAACATGTTATGCTTCCTTAGAAAGGGAGAGGGAGGGAGAGAAGGAGGGAGAAAATAAATTCACAATTGCAGTGCACCAAATACTCCAGGTCACCTTTATTCTTAATGAGGTATCAAGTAATTAATCCATGTGTTTCCAGGAGTCTCCAGTGAATTTCACTCCTACATTCTGTGACAGTCTGAAATCCATAATTAGAGTTTAACCTCCCTGATTTAAGGCAGAAGTTGCGACTGGTCCCCTGAATGTTAGGGCTGTCTTAGGTTGTTTATTTTATAGTTTTGGTGGGTTTTTTTTGGCCTACACAAAATTGATACACATGTGTTTAAAAAATTGCCAAATCGAAAACGTCAGGAGAGTTCACATTCAAATCTGGGCTTGCAGTCTTCTTTTCCTCTGGAAATTGCACTACAAGTAAACTAGTTACTTATCTGCCACAATTCTAGTTGTCATACAAATTACCTCCCTCGTCTTAACCTCTCCACGTCGAATCCATCAAGTCCTCCAAAGCCTTGCTGGGACCCAGTGGTTCTCAACCCTCGCTGTGAAAAGGTCGTTTTCTGAGAGCTCAGGCTGCAGCCAGAAAATTAAGCCAATAGCTCTGAGGCTGGAGCTGGGGTTCAGAACTGTAGAAAGCTCTTCAGATGATTCTGATGTGCAGCTGAGGCTCCGAACCCCTGACCTAACATCTTCATGTCTCTATGTCAAAGGCCATGCCCCCAGTCCAAGTCACATTCACCACTTTCTGGTCTCAACCGTCTTCCACTGTCATCCCTAAATCACCTTCTCATTTCTATTCCTGTCCCTGTTCAATCTCATCTTCACCCAACTGCCAAAGTCATTGTTTATGAATAGAAACATATCTGGTCAATGCCTGGCTTAAAGCTCTTCAATAATAATAGCAGTAATGATATCAACTGATGATGATCATTGATACCTTGGTTGAATAAAGAATCTGAGTTGAGGCTTTGTTGAAGGATCAAGTCATTGAGACATTAAGTATCGGAAGCAAATGGGGGAGAGGGCACAAAAGGTGTGACTGAAGGTACCAAGGAAATTTTATTCCATTTCCACAGGGGGCCTGTTGCCTAATATGACAATACCTTCCCCTTGCCTGCTCCTCCAGGTAGTGACGCTTAGGCCAGAAGCATTGCTGACTTCTACAAATTGCCATCCAGTCCGTGTCCTGATGTCACACTACTATTAGGAGCGAAGGGATTTTATAGTTTGGCAGTGACATTATTATAAGATTAATGTTCGAGCACAGCTACCAAAGTTTATTAAATGTCACTCCTTCGTAGTTGCATGATTCACCCAGCAAAATAAGTTGATGCTAGTAAATTTTTAGGCAGAATAACTGAATTAGGGATGTGTGTTTGTCGGGGTTGGTAGTTAAACCTGGGATCATATCTCTTGCCTGTCTGACATATAGTTCCTCCTTTTCACCAACACAAAACGTAAATCCAATTATTTATTTGAGCTGCAGTGGAGACTTTGTTTCTCAAAATGGCTGTGTAATGACTGTATAGACCATAGAGGTAGTTACTGAAGTCTTTCCTTTAGACTCCAACCACCCATAACTGGAGACAGTGCGCTTCCCATTGGAAGGGAAGAAGATAAGGTGTCATCAGAAAGTTTTCATCAAAGACACCTTCTGACATACTGTGATGTTATTTGATTCAGAGTTTAAAAATAAACCAGTAAATTCAATCTTCTTTGAAGCTGAGTGGAAACTTGGGTCCATGTCAGCACTCCTTATGTACAACATAATCAACTTTATTTCGTACTGGTGACATTTTTTTCCTTCAATATAAAACCATCAGTGTTTCACAGTTGACATTATAAAAAGTTCAAGGATCTGTGTTAAGACAAAAATGTGCCTCCGATGTTCAGGTAATGGAGACCAATAAAGATGTTGAAAACTCTGTTACCTAGGTATTAAATTAATGCATGAGGAACAGCTATCTCCTTTACCTTAGGGGACCTAATTTACCCAAATAATATGTGTGGGCAGAGCTATCCTACATTTAAGGAAACAGTTGATAATTTCAGCTCTCTCCTAAATATTTATTTTGGGGGACAATGGAGAACAAAATACACAGAGAGGCACAAGCACATACACACTGAGCATCCCTAGACACAGTACAGGATAGTGCTTATTGACAAGATGCCTTTGTATTTCCTTTGGGGATCAAGCTGGATTGACCTTGCGTATAATTCTTCTCTGTGGTGAATAGAGTTGTAATAAGGCCACAGATTCTTCTCATGTCGTTTTAGGAATTTCTTTGAAAGGATTCAGGCAGGGATGTCCATTATGTTTTAGGGTTCTACATTAGTATAGATAAAGCTTTTCCAGTAAGATAAATCCATTTTTCTAAATTCTTTATGTCACTGAGTGCCTGGGATCTGGACAGAGGAAGATTAAAAATCTCTCTAAAATCTACCATATTGCCACCACATGAAACAGCTATTGAGAGGGAAATTAATAGTGTCTGAAATGAACCTTAGGTTAAGCATACTTAACTTTGCATTTTCTACTATTTTTTTCACTTGCCATTAACTCCCTTTAATCAGAGAGGTTCCCTGAATTAATTAGGATTAATTTTTCAAATCTAATATAAAAGATAAATGTATCCTATATTTATTATAGGGCAGGAACAATATGGACGCTGAGTTGATTGTGAAGATCTGTGTTATGTTATAGTAGTACATCAGACGGCTCCAAAAATATACATGTTTGTCATAGACATTTATTATTGTATCAGACGTTTTCTTATTCCCATCATTATTGTAGCACTTTGTGTTGACTTTTAAGAGTGAACATTTTGGAACAAAAGATACATTCTTCCAGGATCCTCCATGCTTGAACAATATTAGACTTTAGAAAATATTTGTGAAATGAATGATGAATAATTCAAATGCATTTTAATCTTAGACACAAGCAGATGAAATTATACCAAAGCTAGGAACTGACTTAGTCAGTGAACTAAATATACAAAATAATGACCAATAAAAATGGTAATTCATCAGATCAGATATTATATCTGGTATGCTCTGTGGAATCAGAGATGGGCATCATTTTGAAAGGATTTGAACAAAGTCAAAGGGCCAGCAAATCTAATATTTTTGTGAGCAGCTCACCCGGATTTCATTAAGGCGTGGCTCTTCACTTCCCTCTTCTCCTTCAGTATTTTCATCTTTAAAATCTTTTTTTTTTAACCTGTCATGTTAAGGGGACATTCTAGTCTAAAGACTCCTGATTGAGGTGCCTTATCTTTAAGAACTTTGCTAGGGGCTTGTGGGACATTAAGAGGTAAAACACTATAGCATTTCTGCACTTGTGAATAATTGAACAGAGTCTAATGTTGTCTGATCAGGTAATAATGCTACCCAAGTAAACTCTCTAGGAAGTACTAGAATCATTCTTGTGCCTCCATCTACTTATCTATTAAATCTCTGACTTTTCTTGGCAAAGCTCAAAGCCAATTAAAGTCCCATATGCTTTACATTGCTTCGCTTTTGCATTTTAGAAAAAGAGTAGATGGTCCAAATGGATGTGATGATCTTATCAGCCAACAGTAATATAAACCCTTCATACATAAAATTATGTTTCTCGGAAGAATGTGAAATTTCACTTTGAAATTATATTGCATTCTTAGTATCACAACATACTGTGCCTCAGGGATAAATAATTTCATATATTTAGGATCCCTAAATTATATTCCTATATTGAAGAGACATTTAAAACAAATTATTTTACTTTATCTGAATATTAATAATATGATCAATGATAACTTTGATTACAAGTATTCTGAAATTGGGAACTTTCCCATATTTAACTTAGCCATCTTAATGTTCAAACATATTTCTCTTTATATTATTAATTTTTTTTCTTTAAACATTTTCATTCTCTACTATTCACTTGTTTGTATTGATGTGTCTGTACTCTGCTTTTTTTACCCCCCCAAAAAAAATACTTTAGATAGATTATAAAAAGAATAAAACCTAATAATTATCAACAAAATAGAAAATTAAGGCAGAACAAATATAAATAAAACTGTAGAATCAACTGAGAAATAAATATCAGTCACAGTTAGGCAGACCCTAGGGACCAACAGTTGCTGCTGTTGGTCATCAGACATGACTCTGGGTTTACTGGAGGCTAAAGCAAAATTTTGTTTGGCAGTTCTGCTATCTGAAAAAGGTATATTTGCCTAACGTTAAAATACTCATTCTGTAAAAAGAGAAATTACACATCTGATAGGAATGGAGGGGCAAAGAGTGCTTATGATGCTATGGGAACATTGGACTAATATTTGAGGATTACTGATGTAGGAATGAGATACAGCTGTCCTGAACCATGTGTGTCTATCATCAGCCCCTTTTTATTTATGTTTGTAATCATGCTTCAGCTGATGGTTGAAAGAAAACCATTGAAGTCAGAATTTTATGTATTTTATTCCGTTGGCCTTTGAACCTCTCTGTGCTCAGAGGTCTTGATTTTGTTTTCTGTTCTCTACCACTATCAACACTAAATTTTAAATGATGTTTTATGAAATCAAGTAGAAGCTATAGTCGAAAAATTGTTGACTAGGGTCTCATAAAAGTGGAGTTAGTTTTATTGAGTTAAATTCTGTAGTTTATTTCCCTTGACATAAAATTACGTCTTTGCCTAACACTGTTTTTATTTATGATATTGGCTACTACTAGATATGTGTATTTTTTTTAACATCTTTATTGGAGCATACTTGCTTTACAATGTTTTGTTAGTTTCTGCTGTATAACAAAGTGAATCAGCTATATGCATACATATATCCCCGTATCCCCTCCCTCTTGCATCTCCCTCCCACCCTCCCTATTCCACCCCTCTAGGTGGTCACAAAGCACTGAGCTGATCTCCCTGTGCTATGCAGCTGCTTCCCACTAGCTATCTATTTTACATTTGGTAGTGTATGCTATGTGTATTTTTAATTTGTTACTCTTCGAGCTTTTGAGGGGGAAAAAAAGACAAATCTTTATATTTTCTTTGGCTGAGACCATTGAACAAAGAGAAGTAAAGTGCTACTTATTTTCCTAGACAGCAACTTGTTGGATTCATGGCACAAGCTTTATATCATTGTCCTAATCTTGAAATCTACCCCATTTAAAATCTTCTATCAAATCCTTTGCAATATGAAAATTGTTGTGATTAATCCTCATAAAAGCATGACACACAATTTAATCATTTTAAAAAGTAAAAAAGGGGATCATATTTTGCAAGCATCATTCTATAAGATAAAAAGGGAGTTGGGAATGCCTACACATGGATTCTGGCCTTAAAAGATTGAGGACTCATTTTCATTTTGGAAAACCAGTAGAGATAGATCTATAAAAAAAGATGAGTCATTAATTTAAAAAAGCTTCTCCTCCTGGCAAATTAATTATATATTAACATATAGCTTATTTCCAAGTACCACATTATAAACTACACACAGTTTTCAAACAATGGTGGCAAATAGAAGCAAGTAATGAGTGGCCAAAATCTCAACTTAATGTTCATCTTCCACGAGTTAACCTATGACTTTGAGCATATTCTTAACTTCTGGTTGCAGTACATTTATTTCCTGTTTAGAAAAAAAAGATAAAGACATTTGAGAGCCTGTCTCAGAGTTGTAAACAAAATATCACCATGGTGGTTCTGAAAGCTATCCTTCTGGGACATTTTTTCAACTAATAAAAACCGTTTTAATCTAAACTGATTATGTACAGTGCAAAACAATTAACAGAATTGAGTTTCCCCTTTAATATGCTGGACCATCTCACATTTACAAGGCACTGTCATGGTCCAGTCCCTGTGTGAGTGCCCGAACACATATGTTTACTTCAGAATCTCTTATTTAATCTTCAGAGTAGCCCTGTGAGATAAGTAATATCCTCACTTTACATGAAACAAAGAAAAATGGGTTACAGAAAAATTATGTCATGAGTCATTCCTATCTAATTACTAAGAAGGATAAACTGTGATAACCGGAACTTTTCCTCTCTTAATGCAAAACCCTTTTCCTCTAAATCAGTGCTTCTCAATCAGGGTGATTTTGTCCCATAGGGGAACATCAGGCAATGTCTGGAACCATGTTTGGTTTTCATAACTGAGAGGGGAACTCAGTTGGTTTCACGACTGAGTTTCTATGCAAGCTCGTATAAGCTACTCTCTTCCGTGCGTCCTACGTATGCTCCACATTCCAGTGTCTTACTGTTTCCTCGGAATTACACAAACACTGTGCTTGCACCTACTCATCCTTCTGCCTGGAGTACCCTGAACCCCCTTTCCTGACAAATGTGTATTCATCTTCAAGACCCAGATGAAATCTCACCAGAATGCTGATGTCTTTCCCCATGCCCTGCTCATCTTCTCCCCAGGCAGAGTTAAGTTCACCACGTTCTTTCCCCAACCCCTCCCTTCATGGTTACCCAGCACTTATGGCTCTGTATTGCAACTTGTTGATTTCCTTGATTGTTTACCCCTGAGACTGAGTTCCTTGAGGACTGGCACCCCCATCGTATTCATCATAGTATTCCTTAATGGCAGTGCAAAACAGTCACTAAAAAAATGCTTTATTGTGTATTGAATAAATGCTAAGTGATCCATGAATCCCTCTTGATTTATCGTTCCCTTGCAGCTAGGGAAATGATGGAATAAATTAATTTGCCCAAGCATCCAAAAAGATTAGCAGTGAGTTTCATTAACTTGAGCTTTCACACTCTCACCCTTTTCTAGTTGGAAAAAAGCCCAAATAGAGAAAAATGTAATGTTTTAGAAGGTGACTCCTAAAACTTTAACACCTTTAAAAGATGTAGTGTCATTCAAATTCCTCTACTTATTAATATAAGTACTTAGAAAAAAATTTAAGATATTAAAATATTCTCTTAAGAAAAAAAGCTATCACTTAAGGTCAAATGTTGTCCATTCAACAGATTTGTATTGATTGCCTAACATGTGCCAGGTTACCTGGAACATTATTTTTTTTATTAATACTATATTTTAATAATTATAGTAAGTTGGGGGAAAATTAACAAGATGTGAGATGTGTCTTCTAATGCCCTGGAATAATTAATTGATTCACTTTTGCTAAGAAAATATCTACACATTTTATGTTTGATCTATGACTTTAAATTTATTTGTTAATAATTTTCTTTAATGGAAGCTGATGTTACCTGGTAACCCTGGTGCTGGGTTCAGAGGTTATTCATCAGTATTGTTTATGAATGAGAATATTCCAGAACAATAACTTCATGTAGTACTATCACAGCATCATCTTTCTGAGTAAATTAGATCATATTGATACTTAGATATACTTTAAAAAATCAGTTCACTGCATAGTAAAATCCATTCTAAGTTTCAAACCCTTTAATATAGAATAAGAAACAAATTTGTGGTCTTTGTATCACAAAATTATAAAAAACCTGCCTTTACTAATATAAATGTGACCTATTTTAACTAGGTGCACTCAAGAAATATATACATTAGAGTTTATAATTATATTTTTCCCACCATCAAATACTACTGTTATCAGTGCATCGTGCCATACTGTTTCACATTAATCCACAAAACTGTCTGCTTCTAAAGTAGTTTCCAGTCTGAAAAAAGGATATACCTCTTTTACTTTTTTTTAATATATTGCAATATTTTTCATTGATCTATTTGCAGAAGGGACTGATATAAATGTATTAGTGTGTAAGTAATAATGTATATAATTAATGTATAACTCTGTGTGTGTGTGTCTGTGTATTTCCCATCAACTTAAACACATTGTTTTGGTTTTATCCCCCAAATATTTTACCATACTGGTTTTCAACAAAGATCTAATGACCTTTTTTTTAACTTTATTGAAACTGCATTATCAGTACAATATTTAGTGTTTTAGTTGCTGTCTATTTGAACGCTAAAATTATTCAAGCCTACTAAGCACATTGTGCGTATTTATTTGTACACGTGCTCATCTTCCTTTAAGAGTAACAGTATTTCATGTTGGTGTAGCTATGGTTTTGCAGTACTTCCATATAGTAAGTAGTATAGTTAGTGGATATGGGCATCAGCTTTGCACCCAGCAGCTCTGGATTCAAGACCTGGATTCAAACCTACCAATTGTGTTTCCCTGTTTCTTGACTTATCTTGGCCTCTGCTTTCCCATTCATTCTGCCAATGAGGGCAATCAGGCCCACTTTGTGGAGTGGCTGTTGAGAGGATTCAGTGAGATGAGGTATATAAAAGGAATGCCTGGGCATGGTGAGAGTTCGGAGAATGGTGATTTTAATTTAGACCTCACCAAGGCCCTTAATAGTTCAATTTTATGTCAAAGGGAGGGACAAAGGGAAAAAGTGATGTCCCCAGAGACTATGAAGTGTCTAACCCCAGGTCACACAGCTTTGATGTTCTAGCTTGAAGGCTTCCCTCCTACATGCCAACATTAGGCCTGACTGATCTTTGCATCCTCTAAGTTCTGACACATAGTGTAAGCATTCCAGAAACAATGAGTAAGTGAGTTTTAAGAATTCCTGTGAAGAATTAAAGTCATGGATGAGCACATGGAAAGTGAGCCACACTAGTGTAGCAGAAAATAATCTTTTTTGCTGAGACTGTGTTGCTCTCACACCCCATGAGCAAGAATCCTATATTACTTGTTTTTATGTTGCCAGTACTTAAGCGAGGGCCTCGTGTAGACACTCAATACAGCTTTGTTTAATAATTGAATAAATAAATGGATGAACTCGAAAAACTGAGAATTAACTTTTAATTAAAATGTTTTTAATTTTAAAAAGATGTTATATTATTATTATTATTTTACCACTAACATTTTGGAAAGAATGTATGTCTTTCAGTAGGTTTTTTGTTTTGGTTTTTTTTTAACATCTTTACTGGAGTATAATTGCTTTACAATGCTGTGTTAGTTTCTGCTTTATAACAAAGTGAATCAGTTATACACATACGTATATCCCCATATCTCTTCCCTCTTGCATCTCCCTCCTTCCCACCCTCCCTATCCCACCCCTCTAGGTGATCACAGAGCACCGAGCTGATCTCCCTGTGCTATGCGGCTGCTTCCCACTAGCAATCTAGTTTACATTTGGTAGTGTATATATGTCCATGCCATTGTCTCACTTTGTCCCAGCTTACCCTTCCCCCTCCCCCTATCCTCAAGTACATTCTCTACTAGGTCTGCGTCTTTATTCCCATCCTGCCCCTAGGTTCTTCATGACCATTTTTGTTGTTGTTGTTTTTTAGATTCCATATATATGTGTTAGCATGTGGTATTTGTTTTTCTCTTTCTGACTTACTTCACTCTGTATGACAGACTCTTGGTCCGTCCACCTCACTGCAAATAAATCAATTTCGTTTCTTTTTATGGCTGAGTAATATTACATTGTATATATGTGCCACATCTTCTTTTTCCATTCATCTGTTGATGGACACTTAGGTTGCTTCCATGTCCTGGCTATTGTAAATAGAGCTGCAGTGAACACTTTGGTACATGACTCTTTTTGAATTATGGTTTTCTCAGGGTATATGCCCAGTAGTGGGATTGCTCGGTCATATGGTAGTTCTATTTGTAGTTTTTTAAGGAACCTCCATACTGTTCTCCATGGTGACTGTATCAATTTACGTTCCCACCAACATTGCAAGAGGGTTCCCTTTTCTTCACACCCTCTCTAGCATTTTTTCTTTGTAGATTTTTTGATGATAGCCATTCTGACTTGTGTGAGGTGATACCTCATTACAGTTTTGATTTGCCTTTCTCTAATGATTAATGATGTTGAGCATTCTTTCATGTGTTTGTTGGCAATCTGTATATCTTCTTTGGAGAAATGTCTATTTAGGTATTCTGCCCATTTTCGAATTGGGTTGTTTGTTTTTTTGTTATTGAGCTGCATGAGCTGCTTGTAAATTTTGAGATTAATCCTTTGTAAGTTGCTTCATTTGCAAATATTTTCTCCCATTCTGAGGGTTGGTTTCGAGTCTTGTTTATGGTTTCCTTTGCTGTGCAAAAGCTTTTACGTTTCATTAGGTCCCATTTG
The DNA here is from genome assembly GCF_009873245.2 of Balaenoptera musculus. Taxonomy (NCBI): domain Eukaryota; kingdom Metazoa; phylum Chordata; class Mammalia; order Artiodactyla; family Balaenopteridae; genus Balaenoptera; species Balaenoptera musculus. Next base: position 76,432,796 of record NC_045800.1, on the reverse strand, counting down.
CTTATTTTTGTTTTTATTTCCATTTCCTAGGAGTTGGGTCAAAAAGGATCTTGCTGTGATTTATGTCATAGAGTGTTCTGCCTATGTTTTCCTCTAAGAGTTTTATAGTGTCTGGCCTTAACATTTAGGTCTTTAATCCATTTTGAGTTTATTTTTGTGTATGGTGTTAAGGAGTGTTCTAATTTCATTCTTTTACATGTAGCTGTCCAGTTTTCCCAGCACCACTTATTGAAGAGGCTATCTTTTCTCTACTGTATATTCTTGCCTCCTTTATCAAAAATAAGGTGACCATATGTGCGTGGGTTTATCTCTGGGCTTTCTATCCTGTTCCATTGATCTATATTTCTATTTTTGTGCCAGTACTATACTATCTTGATTACTGTAGCTAAGTCAGGGAGCCTGATTCCTCCAGCTCTGTTTTTCTTTCTCAAGATTGCTTTGGCTCTTCGGGGTCTTTTGTGTTTGCATACAAATTGTGATCTTTTTTGTTCTAGTTCTGTGAAAAATGCCAGTGGTAGTTTGATAGGGATTGCATTGAATCTGTAGACTGCTTTGGGTAGTAGAGTCATTTTCACAATGTTGATTCTTCCAATCCAAGAACATGGTATATCTCTCCATCTGTTTGTATCATCTTTAATTTCTTTCATCAGTGTCTTATAATTTTCTGCATACAGGTCTTTTGTCTCCTTAGGTACGTTTATTCCTAGGTATTTTATTCTTTTTGTTGCATTGGTAAATGGGAGTGTTTCCTTAATTTCTCTTTCAGATGTTTCATCATTAGTGTATAGGAATGCAAGAGATTTCTGTGCATTAATTTTGTATCCTGCTACTTTACCAAATTCATTGATTAGATCTACTAGTTTTCTGGTAGCATCTTTACGATCCTCTATGTATAGTATCATATCATCTGCAAACAGTGACAACTTTACTTCTTCTTTTCCGATTTGGATTCCTTTTATTTCTTATTCTTCTCTGATTGCTGTGGGTAAAACTTCCAAAACTATGTTGAATAATAGTGGTGAGAGTGGGCAACCTTGTCTTGTTCCAGATTTAGTGGAAATGGTTTCTGTTTTTCACCACTGAGGATGATGTTGGCTGTGGGTTTCTCATATATGGCCTTTATTATTTTGAGGAAAGTACCCTCTATGCCTACTTTCTGGAGGGTTTTTGTCATAAATCATGTTGAATTTTGTCGAAAGCTTTCTCTGCATCAGTTGAGATGATCATATGGTTTTTCTCCTTCAATTTGTTAATATGGTGTATCACATTGATTGATTTGTGTATATTGAAGAATCCTTGCATTCCTGGGATAAACCCCACTTGACCATGGTGTATGATCCTTTTAATGTGCTGTTGGATTCTGTTTGCTAGTATTTTGTTGAGGATTTTTACATCTATGTTCATCAGTGATATTGGCCTGTAGTTTTCTTTCTTTGTGACATCTTTGTCTGGTTTTGGTATCAGGGTGATGGTGGCCTCGTGGAATGAGTTTGGGAGTGTTCCTCCCTCTGCTATATTTTGGAAGAGTTTGAGAAGGATAGGTGTTAGCTCTTCTCTAAATGTTTGATAGAATTCGCCTGTGAAGCGATCTGGTCTGGGCTTTTGTTTGTTGGAAGATTTTTAATCACAGTTTCAATTTCAGTGCTTGTGATTGGTCTGTTCATATTTTCTGTTTCTTCCTGGTTCAGTCTCGGAAGGTTGTGCATTTCTAAGAATTTGTCCATTTCTTCCAGGTTGTCCATTTTATTGGCATATAGTTGCTTGTAGTAATCTCTCATGATCCTTTGTATTTCTGCAGTGTCAGTTGTTATTTCTGTTTCATTTCTAATTCTATTGATTTGAGTCTTCTCCCTTTCTTCCTTGATGAGTCTGGTTAATGGTTTATCAATTTTGTTTATCTGCTCAAAGAACCAGCTTTTAGTTTTATTGATCTTTGCTATCGTTTCCTTCATTTCTTTTTCATTTATTTCTGTTCTGATCTTTATGATTTCTTTCCGTCTGCTAACTTTGGGGTTTTTTTGGTCTTCTTTCTCTAATTGCTTTAGGTGTAAGGTTAGGTTGTTTATTTGAGGTGTTTCTTGTTTCTTAAGGTAGGATTGTATTGCTATAAACCTCCCTCTTAGAACTGCTTTTGCTGCATCCCATAGGTTTTGGGTCGTCGTCGTGTTGTCATTGTCATTTGTTTCTAGGTATTTTTTGATTTCCTCTTTGATTTCTTCAGTGATCTCTTGGTTATTTAGTAATGTATTGTTTAGCCTCCATGTGTTAGTATTTTTTACACATTTTTTCGTCTAATTGATATCTAGTCTCATAACGTTGTGGTCAGAAAAGATACTTGATATGATTTCAATTTACTTAAATTTACCAAGTGACCCAAGATATGATCTATTCTGGAGAATGTTCCAGAGCACTTGAGAAGAAAGTGTATTCTGTTGTTTTTGGATGGAATATCCTATAAATATCAATTAAGTCCATCTTGTTTAATGTATCATTTAAAGCTTGTGTTTCCTTATTTATTTTCATTTTGGATGATCTGTCCATTGGTGAAAGTGGGGTGTTAAAGTCCCCTACTATGATTGTGTTACTGTCAGTTTCCCCCTTTATGGCTGTTAGTATTTGCCTTATGTATTGAGGTGCTTCTATGTTGGGTGCATAAATATTTAAATTGTTATATCTTCTTCTTGGATTGATCCCTTGATCATTATGTAGTGTCCCTCTTTGTCTCTTGTAATAGTCTTTGTTTTAAAGTCTATTTTGTCTGATATGAGAATTGCTACTCCAGCTTTCTTTTTATTTCCATTTGCATGGAATATCTTTTTCCATCCCCTCACTTTCAGTCTGTGTGTGTCCCTAGGTCTGAAGTGGGTCTCTCATAGACAGCGTATATACGGGTCTTGTTTTTGTATGCATTCAGCCAGTCTATGTCTTTTGGTTGGAGCATTTACTCCATTTACATTTAAGGTAATTATCGATATGTATGTTCCTATTACCATTTTCTTAATTGTTTTGGGTTTGTTGTTATAGGTCTTTTCCTTCTTTTATGTTTCCTGCCTAGAGAAGTTCCTTTAGCATTTGTTGTAAAGCTGGTTTGGTGGTGCTGAATTCTCTTAGCTTTTGCTTGTCTGTAAAGGTTTTAATCTCTCCATCAAATCTGAATGAGATCCTTGCTGGGTAGAGTAATCTTGGTCGTAGGTTTTTCTCCTTCATCACTTTAAGTATGTCCTGCCACTCCCTTCTGGCTTGCAGAGTTTCTGCTGAAAGATCAGCTGTTAACCTTATGGGGATTCCCTTGTATGTTATTTGTTGTTTTTCCCTTGCTGCTTTTAATATTTTTTCTTTGTATTTAATTTTTGATAGTTTGATTAATATGTGTCTTGGGTGTTTCTCCTTGGATTTATCCTGTATGGGACTCTCTGTGCTTCCTGGACTTGGTTAACTATTTCCTTTCCCATATTAGGGAAGTTTTCAACTATAATCTCTTCAAATATTTTCTCAGTCCCTTTCTTTTTCTCTTCTTCTTCTGGGACCCCTACAATTCGAATGTTGGTGTGTTTAATGTTGTCCCAGAGGTCTCTGAGACTGTCCTCAATTCCTTTCATTCTTTTTTCTTTATTCTGCTCTGCAGTAGTTATTTCCACTATTTTATCTTCCAGGTCACTTATCCGTTCTTCTGCCTCGGTTATTCTGCTATTGATCCCTTTTAGAGAATTTTTCATTTCATTTATTGTGTTGTTCGTCACTGTTTGTATGTTCTTTAGTTCTTCTAGGTCCCTGTTAAACGTTTCTTGTATTTTCTCCATTCTATTTCCAAGATTTTGGATCATCTTTACTATCATTATTCTGAATTCTTTTTCAGGTAGACTGCCTATTTCCTCTTCATTTGTTAGGTCTGGTGGGTTTTTGCCTTGGTCCTTCATCTGCTGTGTGTTTCTCTGTCTTCTCATTTTGCTTAACTTACTGTGTTTGTGGTCTCCTTTTCGCAGGCTGCAGGTTCGTAGTTTCCATTGTTTTAGGTGTCTGCCCTCAGTGGCTAAGGTTGGTTCAGTGGGTTGTGTAGGCTTCCTGGTGGAGGGGACTAGTGCCTGTGTTCTGGTGGATGAGGCTGGATCTTGTCTTTCTGGTGGGCAGGTCCACGTCTGGTGGTGTGTTTTGGGGTGTCTGTGGCCTTATCATGATTTTAGCAGCCTCTCTGCTAATGGGTGGGGTTGTGTTCCTGTCTTGCTAGTTGTTTGGCATAGGGTGTCCAGCTCTGTAGCTTGCTGGTCGTTGAGTGGAGCTGGGTCTTGGCGTTGAAATGGAGATATCTGGAAGATTTTCCCCATTTGATATTATGTGGAGCTGGGAGGTCTCTTGTGGACCAATGTCCTGAACTTAGCTCTCCCACCTCAGAGGCACAGCCCTGATGCCTGGCTGGAGCACCAAGAGCCTGTCATCCACACGGCTCAGAATAAAAGGGAGAAAAAAAAGAAAGAAAGAAGAAAATAAAACAAAATAAAGTTATTAAAATGAAAAATAAAAAATAATTATTAAAAAAATTTTTTTTAAGTTTAAAAAAAAAAATGGAGAGAGCAACCAATCCAAAAAACAAATCCACCAGTGATAGCAAGCACTAAAAACTATACTTAAAAAAAAAAAGGGGACAGACAGAACCCTAGGACAAATGGTAAAAGCAAAGCTATACAGACAAAATCACACACAGAAGCATGCACATACACACTCACAGAAAGAGAAAAAAGGAAAAGAATATATATATCGTTGCTCCCAAAGTCCAGCTCCTCAATTTGGGATGATTCGTTGTCTATTCAGGTATTCCACAGATGCAGGGTACATCAAGTTGACTGTGGAGATTTAATCCGCTGCTCCTGGGGCTGCTGGGAGAGATTTCCCTTTCTCTTCTTTGTTCACACAGCTCTAGGTGTTCAGCTTTGGATTTGGCCCCGCCTCTGCGTGTAGGTCGCCTGAGGGCTTCTGTTCTTCTCTCAGACAGGATGGGGTTAAAGGAGCAGCTGCTTCAGGGGCTCTGGCTCACTCAGGCCGGGGGGAGGGAGGGGTACGGAGGCGGGGCGAGCCTGCGGTGTCAGAGGCCGCCATGACGTTGCACCAGCCTCAGGTGCGCTGTGCGTTCTCCCGGGGAAGTTGTCCCTGGATCACGGGACCCTGGCAGTGGCGAGCTGCACAGGCTCCTGGGAGGGGCGGTGTGGAGAGTGACCTGTGCTCGCACACAGGCTTCTTGGTGGCGGCAGCAGCAGCCTTAGCATCTCATGCCCGTCTCTGGGGTCTGCGCTGATAGCCGCGGCTCGCGCCCGTCTCTGGGGTCCGCACTGTGAGCCGCGGCTCGCGCCCGTCTCTGGGGTCCGCGCTGATCGCCACGGCTCGCGCCCGTCTCTGGGGTCCGCGCTGATCGCCATGGCTCGCGCCCGTCTCTGGGGTCCGCGCTGATCGCCACGGCTCGCGCCCGTCTCTGGGGTCCGTGCTGATAGCCGCGGCTCGCGCCCGTCTCTGGAGCTCGTTTAGGCGACGCTCTGAATCCCCTCTCCTCGCGCACCAGGAAACAAAGAGGGAAGAAGAAGTCTCTTGCCTCTGCAGCAGCGCCAGACCTTTTCCCAGACTCCCTCCCGGCTAGCTGTGGCGCAGTAGTTCCTTCAGGCTGTGTTCACGCAGCCAACCCCAGTCCTCTCCCTGCAATCCGACCGAAGCCCAAGCCTCAGCTCCCAGCCCCGCCCACCCCAGCGGGTGAGCAGACAAGCCTCTTGGGCTGGTGAGTGCTGGCCGGCACCGATCCTCTGTGCGGGAATCTCTCCACTTTGCCCTCCGCACCCCTGTTGCTGCGCTCTCCTCCGTGGCTCCGAAGCTCCCCCCCTCTGCCACCCGCTGTCTCCGCCCGCAAAGGGGCTTCCTAGTGTGTGGAAACCTTTCCTCCTTCACAGCTCCCTCCCACTGGTGCAGGTCCCGTCCCTTTTCTTTTGTGTCTTTTTTTTATTTTTTCTTTTGCCCTACGCAGGTACGTGGGGGAGTTTCTTACCTTTTGGGAGGTCTGAGGTCTTCTGCCAGCGTTCAGTAGGTGTTCTGTAGGAGTTGTTCCACATGTTGATGTATTTCTGATGTATTTGTGGGGAGGAAGGTGATCTCCACGTCTTACTCTTCCGCCATCTTGAAGCTCCTCTCCAGTAGGTTTTTATCTTAGAGTCTGCCTTACTGTATTCTTTTCTACATTCAGTCTAAAATTCTACAGTTACTTTGTCTCCTCTTAGTTTTTTTGTTAGTTTATAAACAAGTGACTTTGTTTTCCCAATATTAATCTTTTTTTTAAGACTCTTTTATTGAAAGAATATAAAACTACTCATGTGTACTAAATTAATAAAAAGGCAAGACTTGTAGATATTTTTTTGCTTTGGTTTATACGTAGTATGTAACTCAAATTCAGTTAGCAAAGTAGTGATGGTGGTGTTTTGAGGAATATGTGTTACAAGGTGAAAAAAGAAAGGTAGTCACTGGGCATAACATCTTGCAGTAACACAGACACTTGTAAAGTCCTTTAAGTCATTTTGTGTTCTTAGGACAGTTAATCTTGCACTGAAATCTTATTTACTCTCATGTTTTTGACAGTCAAGTGAAAGACTCTATCACTTTGGTCCCAATATTATGTTAACTTCACCATTGATTAAGTCACAATTAAAGATTTAGCTCAGAGAATAAAGATTGAAGGTATACTATTTATTTTAAAATAAGGTAAACGTCACTAGGTCTCTCCATGGAAGTTTTTAGTAACAATTAGAGTAAATATGTGATTTGTTTGAATGTCACTGATTTGTTTTGTTGAAAGATACAGATTGAGATTTTCTCAGTTTATTTTTTTTCTGGGGAGGGTTCTGTATTGAAGTGTCACAAATTTTAGTTGCAGGAAGAATGATGAATAATAAAATATTAATGGAGCCAGTTGTTGCCTTGGCTTTGAGCACTACCTTTGTATACGAAGACATTTACATTGAAGCTTAGGTTAGGTAAACATTTGCATAAAACAGTGATAAGAACCTGAATAAAAATGTAAATTTCTCTGATCAGAGTGTTCTTTAATAGTGAAAAAATTGTAAAATAGCGGGGCTCATGAATTAGGTTTTTGAAAATGCTGCACATTAAAAAACATAAACTCCCTCCACAAATATAGGAAAATTATTTTGCATTTGGTATTTCCTATACTTCACCAACCTTACACTATGTCTTCAAAAAGAGTATACTTTCTCTTTCTGAGAGATCCTAAAACTGGGATATTTATTGACTACATACTCTGTACCAGACATTCTTTTAGGTACTAAGGCTATGACAGCAGATAGAACAGAAAAAGTTGTGCCTTCATAGAGGTTATATCCTAGTAAGGGGCAGATAGAAGGAACATATGTAAATACACAGTGTCAAGCGAAATCAGCCTTATTAAGTGTATTAAGGCAACAGAGAATCATGGCAGTGGGGGGAAGGGGGAAGCTCCAGTGTGTTTTTATAGAGGGTGTTCAAGAAAGTCATTTTTAGTAAGGTCACATTCGAAGAGAGACCAGAAGAAGCCCAGGCAGGGGAACCAGCCATCAACAGAGGCCCTAGGGTTGGGGTATTGGAGGAGAGGCAGAAAGGAGCCATCAAGCCTAGAAGGGAGAGCAGGAAAATGGCGAGTAAATGGAATCAAGCCAGAGATGAGTGGAGGAGGAGAAGTTCATGCAAGGCCAAGCAGACCATTGTAAGGACTTTGAATTCTGTACTAATTGATCTGCGAAGCCATTGTAAGACTTTGAACTGTAAGGGAGGAAAATGTTTCTTCTACCCTTCTAGGTATTTTAATTTAAATTGACATAAGACAGATTAACTGGAGAAAAACAAATTTAATTTTGTACATATGGGAATCTCACGTAGATATGAGAAGCTCCCAGACGGTCAGGCAACTATGGCTTATGCGCCATCCTGAGCTCAGGGGAAGGGAGGAGGGGTCTGGGGCTTCAAAGGGAAGGAAGACAATTCACAGGAAGGTGGGAAGAGCAAATGCTTGGTAAACAGATGTTTGCCATGCCAGGTAGAATCCATGGGACACAGAGGGGACTTTGAGCAAACACCCTGGGCTTCCCCCAGCTTCTCACACCAGTCCACACTCTTTATAGTTACGCATGGTGATGGTTCTCTTCCTGGACCAGGTCTTCGATCTAAGTGCTTTTAGGCAGTTAAAGGGGAGGTAAAAAGCTCTTCCTGAGTCTGTTGGGCCTTGATTGTCTTCAGATCAAGATAATCCATGTGCCAAAGTGACACATGCTGGGGCTGCCTGCCCTGAACCCCATCAGAGCTACGGAATGAACTAATATAAGGATTTTTTTTTTTAGTACATTTATTTATTTATTTTTGGCTGCGTTGTGTCCTCGTTGCTACGTGCAGGCTTTCTCTAGTTGTGGCGAGTGGGGGCTACTCTTTGTTGCGGTGCGCGGGCTTCTCATTGCAGTGGCTTCTCTTGTTGCAGAGTATGGGCTCTTGGCACGTGGGCTCAGTAGTTGTGGCTCACGGGCTCTAGAGCGCAGGCTCAGTAGTTGTGGCGCACGGGCTTAGTTGCTTCGCGGCATGTGGGATCTTCCCGGACCAGAGCTCAAACCCGTGTCCCCCTGCATTGGCAGGCGGATTCTTAACCACTGCGCCACCAGGGAAGTCCTATAAGGATTTTTTAGAGGAATCATTCTGGCTTTTCTGTGAAGAAGAGATTAGGGAAAGGGTTGCGTTCCATCAACAACATGTGAGAGCGTGAGGAGTAGAAGGGGGTATTTCTCTTTCGTGCATAGCCACGCCTTGCTGCAAGGAAGGTAGCCATGTGACCAGCTCAATGTCTGAGGGATCTGTGATTCCAGGAAAAGGGAGAATGGCTGTAGGTGTGTAAAGGGCAGTTTTGGTGTTGCTCCTAGGAGTAGGACCTGGAGTAGGAGGGCTTAGTGGAGGGGAGGTCATGAGTCAGGATTTGCATATGAAGAATCTGAGGTTCTTGGATGAACTCCAAGGGGAAGGTTTGAGACAGGCCCCAGGAGGTTTGGATTTCAGGAGTTGTCTGGTTGGAGAAGATTTGGTGGCATTTCATATTATTATATGGCAATTCAAGGCCTGGAAATGAGAGCATGTAAACTGAGAAGGGATAAGAACCCTGCTGGTGCTTCTAAGCCCATATGGTCCTAAAAAGTACTCAAAGGGTCACCTAACCCTCAGAGGGAAAGGAGAGGTTGCTGGCTGGACTTCTCTTTTTCTTCGAAGTCTGTACATTTCCTTTTACTGTAACTCCCAGAGTCCCATGCATTCACATTCCAGTTTGTGGCTCCAACTTAATGTGAAGGCCAGTTTGGGGAGGTATAATACTTGAAATCCCCAGATTGATCCCAGCTTGGCAAAATAATCACCAAAAGAAAGGGCTACATTAACATAAATTGAGCAGATTTCTTGCAAAAGTACTTTCTCATCTTAACAAAAAAAAAAAGCAACACTTAAAAATAGGACTATGTTTCTCAAAAATTACTCCTTATATGGCAATTCACAGTAAATAATTTTTTCCTGCTTTGGAAAAGGACCGTCATTGAAAAGAGTTGCATATAGTTGTTTTTGTTAGTATTCCTAAAAATTCAAAATGTTTGTGTGACATGTAGTGGCTGAAACTTTTTTTTTTTTTTTTAATTATTTGTTTTTTATTTTTGGCTGCGTTGGGTCTTCGTTGCGGTGTGCGGGCCTCTCACTGCAGTGGCTTCTCGTTGCGGAGCATGGGCTCTAGGCGTGCAGGCTTCAGTAGTTGTGGCACACGGGCTCAGTAGTTGTGGCATGTGGGCTCAGTAGTTGTGGCTCACGGACTCTAGAGTGCAGTCTCAGTAGTTGTGGCACACGGGCTTAGTTGCTCCGCGGCATGTGGGATCCTCCCAGACCAGTGATCGAACCCGTGTCCCCTGCACTGGCAGGTGGATTCTCAACCACTGTGCCACCAGGGAAGCCCCAGTGGCTGAAACTTTTAACGTATATTTATTTCTAATTCATCTGTTCATCACAAAATACCTAAATATATAAAATCCAAGTGAAAGGAATCCAGAGAGTTGACGAGAAACTGCAGAGTATCTGAAGTTGAAGTCATTAAGGATGCTTGGACCCCAGCTGAGAGCAGCCAAAAAAAAGCAGAAACCCTTGGTTTCTAGGTCCCTAGGTGGGACCAAAAGAGCTAAGGTACCAGCATCGCTCAGGAAAATGTGTCAGACTCAGATGTGAGTTGTCAAGGGCTGAGCCCTTGATGCTGGCTAGAGGAAGCTGCTCTCGGGCGTGAGAAGCCAGGAAGTAGTCCTGTTCAGGTGAGGAATCATCCAAGGTCCCGGAGCTGGACGGAGGGGCTTGGAGGGCTGATTCACCATCTCCAGGAAGCAGTAGGATTTCATGGTAAACTTGTAGGAGCCCATCTGCTTGTAAAGGGAGGCATTGGTAAGTGTGATTAAGGACTTTCAAAGGTTTCAATTTTAAGAGTAATTTTTTAAAATATCATGGATATGATTTGTGTTTGCTCAGAGCATTTTTGTTACTCAACATGTTGTTTGAACATTTTCTGAGTCTTACCCAAAATCAAGAAAAAGAAAATATTTTAAAGGTCAGAGGCTACAAACTTTTCATCATTTAGCCAAGAGACATAGATAATATAGTGCATGTATTCAGTTTAATTTAAATAAAATGTCAGCTTGAGGGCGTAACTACTAAGCAGTTATCTGAAGGTAGATTAGAGTGACATTAAGCCATGTTCCTCCTGTCTACCTGGGGATCTCATCATATAGTAATTCATACATTTTAAGTTTTAAATATTGTTGCTATGGAGAAAATATTCATAATTTTAAATGAACTCTAAGGGTTTTGTGTTCAGTCATGATGATGTCTCCTAATTTGGAGGCGCCTATAAGTAGTGGAAGAATTGGCTCTCTCCATATTTTGATGAGAAATAGAATGTCCCTTCTTAGATTCAATGCTTACAGCCCCCTAAGGCACACCATTTGAGGATTTTCCCTCAAGACCAAGTGTCTGGAACGATCAATTGTGAAGTAATGAAATCAAAGAGTACTTATTTCCATGTTTTGACAAGGATCCTGAGGCAATAGACCCCAGGGGATGCAACTCTCTCAAAATGAATTAGCAATTTCAAATGTCATGGTATGTCAGTTTCCTCTAGGCTAGTTCCCTGGAATCTGTTCCAGGTTCTTTCTCTTGAATCTGAAAGGTGACCACCTTTTAGGCATCTTGAGCAAAACATTTAATATCTTCCAGATAAATATTCAGAGGCTGGAATCAGTGGAGCAGGGAAAAAAATTAGTGCATCTTTCTTTTGAAGAAATTGGCTTTGTGGATGACAGTGCCCTTCGTCCTCCAGAGAATTTTGCATATGCAGTGGGCCAAGGAGTTCTATGGGGGGGCACTGAATCTATGGAGTTTAAGAGAATTAAGGTTTCAAGGAACAACACTCTGGGATTTAAACTCTAGTTCGAGATGATTTATATGTCAAAAATAATTGAAGGCTTGTGGTTAGTTACAGTTTCAAAAGACAGACTCCCCTGGAATAAGACATAGCAGCTGAGATGGAGTAAGGAACTGTCGTGCCTCTCTGTTTTGAAGTTTTGTCAGCTATTTTCCAAAATAGTAAGGTAATCCTGCTGTTATGCTCAATACTGGTGAGACCCTAATGAGTGTATTGGTTCCATAACTCAAGAGGAGTGTGGAGAATTTGAAGAGGGTTTGAAGGATAATCACAAAGATGAGTAACAGAACAAAAGGCATGAAGAGTTAGGAAAACTGAAGAACTCGTCAAGAACTTCAACATTCTTGAAACTCATGAGTAGCTCCTTGAGAGAAGATGGTGTACATGTTTGCTCTCTTCCTGGCTGGAGGGCTTTCCACTGCAGGAAGAGAACGGTTCCTTGACAGTGAAACTTGGGAAGTAGCAGGAGAGGGAACCAAAAGAGATTGTAAAGTTGAATAGTAATAGTTCAAAGAGTTAGGGTGAGGAGAAGATCTATTTTCATCTATTTTTTGGCTTCAGTAAATTCTGACCCAGATTGACTCCTTAGTCTTTTCCAACCATTTCTATGAATTTATTCATGTACTCCAGAGAAATACACCTTAAGTGCATTTAGGAGTAGGAAATCAGATCATCAGATCATGCCCCGTGTTTATATTCTTGCTCTGCATTCATGCACATCTCTGTCTCCTCAGTATTTTCCTCACATGGCTTTGTAAGAAAAGTCTGATGGTCACTGCCCTCAGCACTCTACAAAATGATGGCCACATAGTTCAAAATAGACTATCTCTCCACCTCCTTTTTGTTCACAAAGCTACAATAGTTCTTTGCCTTTTCAGGGTGCTATTGATTCAGCTGTCTCCCCTCAAGTTCATATGTTGAAGCCCTAACCCCCAATGCAATTTTATTTGGAGATAGGGCTTTCAGGAGGTAATAAATATTAAGTGATATCATAAGGATAGGTCCTAATAGCGTAGGATTGGTGGCCTCTATCCCCACACCAGGAACTAAATCACTGGAACCTTCATCTTGGATGTCTTAGCCTCCAGAGCTATTAGAAATAAATGTGTATATTATCGAACCACCCAGTCTATAGCATTTGGTTATGGCAACCTGAGCACACTGATATACAGAAGAAAGTTTGCTGCTTGACTGTCATAATTTCATTTGTTTCAAATTGGTTCTCATGAGACGAAACCTTAGAAATTTTTTTCTCATAATTATCTCAACAGAGGTGAGAGGTGGGGAAACTCAAGGTATTGGGGATAAGATGAGGGTGGTGAGAAAAGCTTGAGGCAGGTTTACCTTCAGCCATTTTTCATCAGAGTGAAAACAGAGACTTGGTTGACGCCATACCTGAGAAGTGCCAGAATACTCCTTTAATCTTTAAATTGGGCCTACTTATTGCTTTGATGATATTAGATTAGTTGATAAACTTACAGAATTTCCCCTGATTTCATAAGTTCCCCTGGAACTTATTTTTCCAATATGATTACAAGATAGCTTAGCCTCTGACGAATATATGAATGACAGAAAGCCATACTTCAGAAAGATGATTTTCAGTTCCTTTACACATAGCAGTAGTTTTTTTTAATATGTATTGGGATGCCATGAGCTTTATGTTATGTGTGGTATGCAGGTTTCAGACCTTTAGATATCTGCGAAGTTTAAGACATTTAAGGACAGAAGTCAACACTCAGAGATGTAAAATATAGTTAGAGAAGAGTCATATTTGAAAAACAGTTGAAGACTTGTGGTTGCCAGTTGAAGACTAAGTGATATGATGCCTACCCCCAGTGCAATAGGAATTCAGCTAAGGAAGGCTTCAGTTAGGAATGGAACTTGAACTTAGCTTTGTTTTCTCATCGTATATCATTACTGTCTAAAACTTCACTGAACAAAAAACTGTTTCGTTCTTATATTCGTGTATTCACATAGATGATAACAGTTGCTCATGATGGAATGAATGCCCAGAATGAAAGACTGAACGAGTAATTGATATTAATCTAAGAACTGTCTCAAAGACTGGTGATTTGCTATAGAAGCTTATAATTGAATGCAGAAGCCTCTTCATGATACTGGCTGGATTTATTATGATCTGGCAAATTTAGAGAATCCTCAGACCTAGCATTTCTTGAGCCATAGAAATTTCTAAGGATTTTGCATTTATTAATTTCTCTCTTCCTCATAGCAGTCCTCCTTTGAGGTAGACACTGATCATTGTGCCCATTTTCCAGATGAGGAAGTTAAGGCTGTAGGATATTGCCTATGCAAGTCTCAGGGATGGGAGCTGAACTCAGCAGTCTTGAGTCCGTACCTCGTCTGGTCTATACTGCCTCTCATCAGTTCTAGCCTCTGTAGAGTCCATACTGCCTCACCCTTGAGCTTCTCTACCTCTCAAACTTTTCTTATTCATAAAAAAAATAGATCAATATATAACCAAAAACTTACGGTCATAATGAAGATATGTTTACGTTCTCTTAAGATATGAAGTCACATAGTGTAGGCAAGGTCTTCTGCCTCATTTTCCACCAGGGTACATGGGAGCTCCCCTGGGTCGGAAAGAACAAAGTACAAATCATCTATCACAGGTGATGGGGACCTCAGCCAAATCGGGCATATGATTATGTCTGTGCTCCCACATGGTGGCCTTGTGTAAATGAGCCATCTAAGTTCTGAATCTTTGAAACGAGGTTAGATGTTCCAAGAAATAAGAAAAGGTCTCTGGCACTATTGGGTGAAGTGCTTATATAATGTAAATTTGCTCTTGCATAATGGTAAATTAATTTTTTTTTTTCTGTCTGGTGTTAGAACAGTAGAGATTTCCCTCCCTCTGTTTTAAAAATATTTTATTTCATTTTTACCTTGAGACTCTGGGCTTGAAAATCAAAGCAATTAAAATGTTCCATTCTCTTGCACATTAATGAACATATAAAAATGGAACTGAAGAAAACATTCTGAGTCATCATTTGTCTTCTAACATAAACTTAACATCCTAAAATTTATCACACTAATCTTTTTTATAAATATATTTATTTTTTAATTTTTTTGGCTGCGTTGGGCCTTCGTTGCTGCTTGCGGGCTTTGTCTAGTTGCAGCGAGCGGGGGCTACTCTTTGTTGCGGTGCACAGGCTTCTCACTGAGGTATCACACTAATCTTGATCTGCATCCAGTGTAAAGAAAAGTATCCTCAATTTTATTAATAATACACAAATAATTTTAATAAAAACTACTTTCATTTTCATCAATTTTTATTTACCTTTTAGAGATGTATGTTTATTTCTCATTGACATCTATGCTGCAGGCAAAAACAAAAAGAACCCTAGAAATGATGACACATAAAGTTGGAGTTGAATATTAAAGAGTATTTTAATTTTATTTTTAAAATTTTTTCTGATAATTAAAAAAAATATTTTATTATACACAGCACTAACAAAATAAAATAGTATTTTGTGGGTTATTTTTATTTAGGAAAATTTAGTTTACTGCTTTGACATGTTGGCACATTTATATTACTCATAAATTTATTTTTTCTTACTTTCACAAGAAATGTGGGAGATCTTGAGGAGCCAGTGACTAAAATCATCACACTAAACTCTATGTAGTCAACTACAGTCATTACATGTAAAGCAATAAAGGTTGAAGTTCCTGCTATGAGCTTAAGTGATGAAAATTCAACCTATGCTGTAAGAATTTTTTTAACTATTTTTGTAGTTAGAAAAACTAACTTTTTTCCCTTATATGCCTCAGGATAGGCATATTTAGGTAAAATGAAAAGGAAAGGAAGCTCACTTTTAAATTATGTTTAAGAACCAGAGAAAGAATTTTCATTTTGTTTGAAATATTTCAGATTCACTGTTCTCTAATTGGATTTTGAACTAGACTTACGCAGTTATTTAATTTCACTTATTTGGAAAATATGCTAGAGGCTATGTACAATTCAAGTGACCTAACTGCCTCAAAATCATTTATCTTGATTTCTTTTTTCATTTTAATGTATGCATTACATCTGTAGGCATAATAATATATAAGAAGCGTTACCTCTAACTTCAACATCTTCTTCACCCTTTCTGTCTTTGCACTAACAAATTATCTCTTAAGAATATTATTTACAACACAGGGAGTATGTAAACCATCTTTATCAAGTAAAGTAACAGAAAGCACATATTTGGATTTGAAGCCAGAAGACATGATTTCTGGCCCTGTCTTTGTTACTTGCTAAAATTCTGGCCGTGGGTAAGGCACTTAACCTCTCTAAGCTGCAGGTCTGCATCATTAAAATAGAGATAATGATACCTGCCCTGAGGCTTGTATGAAAATCTCGGGTCAAAAATATAAGTGCTATCTTTTGTGAACTGTAACGTACTATAAAAAGGCAAGCTCCTGTATGCTCTCACTTTGTAGAAGTTGAAAGCTGTTAAGAGAGTAGATCTGAAATTTTATCACCACAAAAAGAAATGTAATTATATATGGGGATGGAGGTGCTGACTAACCTTATTGTTGTAATCATTTTGCGGTATATACATGAATCAAATCATCACATTGTACACCTTAAACTTACATAGTTGTATGTCAGTATCTCAATAAATCTGGGATTGTTTTAAATAAAAAAGAATAAATAACCAAAAAAAGAGACATTACAAGAAATAATATAAAATTATGAGTAGAAAATTATCTGTGGCTAGAATATCCAGTAATGTAGCCACTTGCCACATGTGGCTATTCAGCGCTTAAAATATACTCCAAGTATGAAGTTCATCATGTTATGAGGACTTACTATGAAAAGAATGTAAAATATCATATTAGTAATTTTTATTTGACTACATGTTGAAATTCTAATATTTTGGATATATAGGGTTAAATAAAATATATTATTAAATTTCTTTTTAAGTGCAAGCTCTCATCGGGGCCGCAGCGTAGGTGTCTTGGTGGAAACATGAACACTCGTGTCCTCCTGCTACAGTTCATCCCATTCCTGTCATTCTCACCAGCCTAGTGACTTAGGATGAGATCCTTCACCTTTCTGAGTTTCAGTTTCTTCATTTTTTTTTTTTTAATTTATTTATTTATTATTTTTGGCTGTGTTGGGTCTTCGTTTCTGTGCGAGGGCTTTCTCCAGTTGCGGCAAGCGGGGGCCACTCTTCATCGCGGTGCGCGGGCCTCTCACTATCGCGGCCTCTCTTGTTGCGGAGCACAGGCTCCAGACGCGCAGGCTCAGTAGTTGTGGCTCACGGGCCCAGTTGCCCCGCGGCATGTGGGATCTTCCCAGACCAGGGCTCGAACCCATGTCCCCTGCATTGGCAGGCAGACTCTCAACCACTGCGCCACCAGGGAAGCCCCAGTTTCTTCATTTTTAAAATAAGAATTATGAAACCATTCCCTTCCTGGGGCAAAGTGAAATGTAAACAAGAAAATACATGTAAAGCACTTGTAGAAGAACCTGGAAGGTTCTGAGCATAAAATAAATAATAATTATTATTATCATCTTCATTAAAGATAATAATAATTAAAATACACATATTCGGCAGCATACTGACGCATTTTTGTACTTGGCATTTGCAGTACATGCTCAGAATAGTCTGTATGTTTAGAAGAGAAAAAAAGTGATTTTTCAGTTTTTATACTATTTCTTTTTCTGTACTAGATAATACATATGTGCTGTAAAAGCTCAGAATATACAGAAAAGCACTGAGAAGAAAACAAAAGCACCAGCCATCCAACTATCCAAATATAATCACTGTTTAACATGTTTCAGAAGGAAAAATACTTGAGCAAAAGTGATTTCAGGGAAAACCAAGGTAAATAGATGATAGCAGTAGAAAGTGGACGGATTTGGGTTGCAGAGGAACCAGTCCCTAAGAATGGAAACCAGTGGATGGGGTGGGATTGGAGTGGAGGGCAGAGGCACGGACTCAGGAAGTATAAGAAAGACAGTTTTAACAAGGACTGATAATTACTCCAAAATGCCGGAGACTAAATAACTAAAGCACTTGCCCTTGCTTAGGGTAGAGTCGCACTGATTTCACTGTTGCCTCCATAGCATTTGGCTGCCCTACTATCAGTGATGTCTCCAAAGCCTGGTTTACAGAGTGACCCACACAGACACAGGCAGAGGGGTCAAGAGGTATAAACCACTTTCCAATCCTTTCCCAAGAAAAATAAAATAGAAAAAGGAAAGATCACTAAATTCCCTCTATCCTTCCCTTCATACTTATGGTGTCAGAAAAACGCTGTCCTCATGGACAGAGAGTGAGTAAGACCTGACAGCATAGAAAACGAGGAAGAGAAGGAAATTTGACATCCTTGGATTTATGCCAATGCAACTGGAGAATTATTCATACACAGGGGCAACTTAAAAAAAAAAAGATTCTAAGAAAGAAATGACAAACCAAGTTTGTCAAATTCATTTTCTAGAAACAGGCATTAAGAGGTAATTATTATTTTGTAAAACCATGCTCCGTGACAGCTATTATGAACGCTACAATGTCTGTACTTGACATTACTACATAATTAAGAACAGATTATTTCAAATCTCGAGAAATTACTCTCCTGTTTCCTCCTTAAAGGTCATTATTCCTAAATCATTAATCTGAAATATTACAGTGCTTTAATAGCATATATAAAAAATAGTTTAAAAGTTTAAGACAGATTTATTCTTTTACATGCTGCAGTAATTTAATTTACACTTGTGGAGCCCTCAAAAGATAGAAGCTACCTGATATGCCTGACATTCTGGAATTCTACTCAATACTTCACTGACACAGAGTGAAGTGAATCAATTGCATTTTGGAGAGGAAATAAATTACACATTGCTATGAGGCCATTCAGTTGTTCAGCAGTACAAAAGATTTAAATCACAATAAACATAACGTACTTCCAGTCGAGTATACACACATCTGGCAAAAGTTAATTGTTCCAAATAAAAAAGGTTAATTAACTAAAATACATACACTTGCTTGGGGAAGAACCACACTGAGTTTCCCATTGCCCCTGTAGTATTCAGCCCGAAGAAACAATAAGTTCAGTGACTAGTTACTGAGGGTAGACTATGTGTCTTACGGGCTGTGACTGCAGTGTATGGCCCCGACCTCCACATGGCCAGGGTCCTGGTTGTCTGTGTCTCTCTCGCCCCTGGGAGTCACTTGTATAACACAGGTGGTAGAGGCTCAGTCAATTCTTGAGAGTTAATTAGCAGGTGTGTTCTCACAAATTTAACTCTCTAGCACAGTTTTAAAGTTGTATATACTTATTTATTAAAACCTGGAAAGTTAAAATTTAAAAACATTCATAGTCTTAACACACAACACAACCACAGCTAGCCTATTGATATTTTTCTTTAAAGAGTTTTTTTCTAAGTTTTTCTCACCATGACTTTAATAATATTACGTGTGTAATTTCTGACTTCTTTATTTAATGTATCAAAAGTATGTTCAGCTTTATTACATAATTTTATAAAACTCATGGATGAGTGGTGTTATGGATTGAATGTTTGTGTCCCCCCAGAATTCCTATGTTGAAGCTCAGACCTCCAGTGGTATTTGAAGATGGGGTCTTTGGGAGGTGTTAGGGTTAGATGGGATCGTGGTAGTGGGGCTCTGGTCTGACAGTATTAGTGCTGTTTTAAGAAGAGATAGCAGAAAGCTCATTCTCTCTCCATACAAGCACAAAGAGGTCATGGGAAGACACAGTGAGAAAGTGGCCATCTGTAAGCCAAGACAAGAGAATCTTCATTAGCCTGAATTGGCTGGTACCTTGATCTTGGACTTCCCAGCCTCCAGAACCATGTGAAATAAATGTTGTTTAAGCCATCCTGTCTGTGCTATTTTGTTATAGCAGCCTGAGCAGACTAAAACAAGTGACTATATTATATACTGTTTGATTGTTTCTAATTGTTAATAGCAATCAATATCATTGTGATGTATATCTTTCACATAAAATATTTTTCTATATTTCATATTACTTTTGTGCAAATTCTCAGAAGTGGAATTATTTGACCGAAGAGAAGAACGTTTGCTAAGGGTTTATAAACTGTACCAATTTACATAGCCAAATGGAATATGGAAAAAGGATGTCTTCGGCCTAACAGCACTGAACAGAAAAACATGATTAAAACTCTTTAAATATTAGTTAGAATATCAGAGCTATATTTGAAACCAGCCTTAGGAAAATAGGGAAGACATTTAATTTCTTTTATCTTTCCTTTTTCCTACTCTTAATTTTCTTCCCATTCAGCAGGATTATATTTTCCCTCACTCTGGAAGGAAAAAGAATCCTGGATCCATATGCCTTCAGTTTTTTTAATTTATTCTGTACCTTTCCACCAGGGTACCAATGTTCTTTTCCATTCTCCCCTACCTGAGACATTGATTTTATATAATGCTAGAATCTTAAATGTGCAAAGGATTTCAGAGGCTATCGACCAACATCCCATCTAATATATGTTATTCACTCTGTAACATCTTCAGCAAGTATTCATTTAATCTTAAATCACCTTCAGTGATAGGAAACTCACTATCTCACAAGCCAGTCTCATTTACTGATATCCATCTCTGACTGTTGGGAAATTGCCCCAAATAGCAAGCGCAAAACTCTGACACCTCTTCCTGTTAATACTGATACTGCCTTCTGGAGGGATCATGAAGAACAAATCTAATTCCACTTTGACTTGAAAACCTTCAGAAATTTGAAAAGAGCAATCAAATCCACCTTCTGCTGGATAACTCTTATCAGTCCAGCCCCTGTCCCTGTGTGATATGACTCTGAGTCTCATTAGCATTCTGTCACCCTCGGGATGCTCTCCTGTTCCTGTGAAAGCAGATGTCATAAACCCACAGCCTGAAGCCTCGTTTTTGATCCTTGAGTATTTGGGAGGAAAAAAAGAAAGATCCGAAGGGCATTATTTCTTTAGTTTGGCATGTTCCCCCTTATTTCCTACTGCTAGAAGTTATGAGTCATCTAAGTTACCTACTGACTTTTGGAAGCATTTCTGTGGCCTCTGTCTTAAAGGGTAGATTCCTCAACTCACCTCAATACTGTAGGTGATCTGAACAGTTGGGAGGAAAAGAGAGCTGTCCTCTCCCTCATTTCATTACATTTCACTAATGGATTAAAATCAATGTAGTACTTTTATCAGCCATTTATATACTCTTGGCTTCTGTTTACTCTTCATTTGTCTTCTTAATAATAACTCAAGTTCCTAAGACATTTTTCCACTCTTTGACATTCCTGATGAGTCATTTCTTGGCTGTCTTTTACTTGTGCAGTTAGTTTTCTGAACCTAAGCAAGACTTTGCATTTGTTACCACTGCTTATCTTTTCCTAAAGTCAGTCCACCGAGGCAAAATTGGAGAACTCTTTGTGTCCCGGTTCTGTCAGTCCTTCACAGGATGGTGTTGTCTGCAGAAAGCTTTGTCTCTGTCATGTGCTGATAAGCTGGTGAGCAGCACCAGACTGAGGAGGTACCCAGAAACAGGGTTCTGCAAACGTTCTTCTTCCCCCCAAGTTCAGCTCTCCTTTCTCGTCTTTGAGTCTTTCCTCCTTCACCAAGACCTGACACTGAGGTGTGGGAGGTCTGACTTTCAAATGGCCCTCAGGTTCTTCTCCTCTTTCTCATGGATGGGAGCTGTCCCTCATCTAATTAGGCCTAGAGTTTTGTGAGTAATTACCTAGTTTGGCTAGCTGACTCTTTCTTTTAATCCATCTTTCATAACATTACCCAACCATTTTCCTAAACTATTACACTCATCATGTCTGCTCTGCTCCTGGTCTTTTAATAAATGGTAGTTAGCCATGCAGATTCTTCTCTGTGGGGTACATGGCCTCAATGATCCCCTTCCTTTCAAACCCACCCATTGTCCTAGGCAGCCTGGACTTCTGTGTTTGCTCATTCTCACTCCTTTCTTGTTCTTGCTATTTCCTTTGCTTAAAATATTCTTTATTCTCCTTCCCAACTGTCCAATTCTTACCTGTTCTTTAAAGGCCAGATTTAATCCTTTTCCTCTATATAATTTATTTACCCTGGTCCACACTAGTCAACTTTAAGTCAACTCCTAAAATCTAGGTAATGAATATTCTTTTATCACTCTCTTAATAGTTCCAGTTGTGTTATGTTCCTCCTTCTGGGCTGGAGAGTAAGTGCCTTGAGAAGGCACCATGTTAGTTAATGCTTTGGTCTAAACTACTTCCTGAAATAGCATCGATCCTCTAGTTGATGCTTGGTAAATATTGCTCTTGGGTTGATACAGTTATCTTTCAAAGGAATGTGGTGCTAAAATGAATCACTGATTAATCATGGAATTAATTTGATTGATGGGTTGAGTGTGGAATTTACACTGAGGATAATATTTGGGGATGATCAACTTATTTCCAGCTCTTCTAACAATATTTCTGAAGAGCTGTCTACTTGCCCCACAAGCATGGCTATCTTGATTCAATTCTGGCATTCCTATCAAAGAAGGACACTGGGGGCAGTTCTTCTTTTAAAAACTCTGTAGGTAAATTCTTCCCTTTGCTGAGTAATGGGCACTACTCTGAGCTGTCTTTCACAAATGCTCATTCAGAGCACATTGTGTGTGTGTTCAGTTTAAGTCTAGAAAAGTAGGCATTGCCTTTTTCTCCATTCTTTTTTTTAAATTCATGTCATATACTAAATCAATGTCTAACATTTACAAAAACAAAATTCTCCTCATTTGCTACACAATAACATCTTAAGACTTGAATTCAACCCACTGAGTTATATATTTCTATAGAGACCTGAGTCTCCATTCAAAAAAGTAGCATGCAATGAGTAACTTCTTTTGTTTGTCCTGATTTACAGTGTCTTTATTGCAACAACATTTACAGTCTTCAATAGATATCATATATGAATTGATAAACTTTTAAAGTGCTTTCAAAATTCCACAGACTGAGTTATCCGATCCCCCTCTATTATATATTGTTATAATTAATTCAAAGTTGTATCACCCACTGCAGAAATATATTGATTAGGCCCCTAATTAAGAGTGGCATTGGGCTCCATCTTGCATAAAGAGAGCAACATAGATAAGCCATATTTCTACTCTCCTGGGACACTCATTTTTGCTTGATTCTCTTGCAGATTTACACCAGTTTCTGGTTCCTAGGGTGACAGAGGAAGTTTCTAAGTTGTCTGGAAATTACATATCCCTACACACTGGAATCCCCTTAACTGGGTGATGTAGCTTTCACTACTGCTGTGCCTGTGGGCAAAAAGCAAAGTGCGAGGCAGTTCCAGGTCCCAGTCACATTCAGGAGGCGCCAGGCTAAGGAAAACACAAAAACATTCATGTTTACTAATATGGTTTGATTTCTATTGTTTTGGGTAGAGGTGTGAGAAATTACTACAGTACAAATCAAGAAATGCATAAGGGCAACCAGCTGATGACTGTTATCTGGTAATCTTTCATTTTCTCTTCTTTTTACCCCGAATATGTGTCCTCTTATTCCAGATAAAGGAAGCAAAGTCTTCTTGCTCTTGTGAGACAATAACATAATAAGCATTAAATTCAAATTTTGGTATACCTGTCTTCAAAGCTTTAGGCTGAAATGGTTTAATCAAATTATAACACAAATTGATATGTGTATATACATCACTTTAATAAGTAATAATGTCATCTTGTAAGAATTCGTTGAAATTTGTGTTTGGTTCACCTCTATTCAGAATTTACTTGTTTATTAATTAATGCAGGAATAACTTTTTTTTTGCATAAATTTGACATTTCAGCTGGAAAGAAGTGGAAGAACTTTGGGGGAATAGTTCTTTGGGTGGTAATAAACATTTGTCCTTTAGACATTTTATGAAAGTCTCAGAGGCTTAATCCAGCTTTGTTCATTTTAAAGAAGAAGTCTTGTTGGGGAAAGTTTTTGAAACACCCTTTCACAGCTTTTTTGGAAGTAGTCTATATCAGCTGTGATTTCTGCACAACAAATAACTTTGAAGATAACTAACACAAAAAGCAGAAAGAGGGGCTTCCATGGTGGCGCAGTGGTTGAGAATCTGCCTGCCAATGCAGGGGACACGGGTTCGAGCCCTGGTCTGGGAAGATCCCACATGCCGCGGAGCAACTAGGCCCGTGAGCCACAGTTACTGAGCCTGCGCGTCTGGAGCCTGTGCTCCGCAACAAGAGAGGCCGCGATAGTGAGAGGCCCGCGCACCGCGATGAAGAGTGGCCCCCACTTGCCGCAACTAGAGAAAGCCCTCGCACAGAAACGAAGACCCAACACAGCCATTAAAAAAAAAAAAAAAAAAAAAAAAGCAGAAAGAGCTGCACATATGAATCAAAAGTATGTGCAAACTTTAGAGTGGTTCTGCATCTTGTGTAATTGGGGAAGTGTGGGGTGAAACAAACAATGAGGAGCTGGCCATGAAAATTATAAATGAATGGGAGAATTCTTCCTCCCATTTAACTGATGTATCAGTCAGGGAAGAACTTTTTGCAGGATGGTGATTTGAATTTTTGTATGGATTACAAAAAGGGAAATTTTGGTAAACCAGATCCATGAAGAAGACGTAATTTGAAAGAATGTTGAAAAGACAATAAACAATCAAAAGTGTATTTTAGCTTCTTATCACAGAAGCAGGAAGACAGTTCTCTGCGACCTTTTCCCAAGTAGCTGGATCTCCCTTGTGCAATACAAGTAGCAAAATAAACATGAAGTACCTTCTCTGTGTAGAGCACTCCGATCAACACCATGAGCAGTACCAGAAGGAGGAAGAGGTAGCCCTTGTCCCGAAGGACTTGGTTTATTTATTAGAGGAAGATAAGATGTATACAAGTGGCTACAATGCAAGAGGGAATTTGTTAATATTTATAATAAAGGTACAAATAAAGTGCTAGAGAGAGCTTAGAGGAAATAAATTTACTCCAGCTAGGGATTTTGCAGAAGAATTTACATGGAAATCATCTTCATGCTAATCGTAAACGTTAATGAGAAATTCTCTATGCATATGAAAAAAAAAGGCTCTCCAGATAAATTTGGAAAAGAAAAAAGTATGGAACATGGTTGCGGAAAAGCAAATAGCCCCCTTTGAATATAGTTCAAGTTATACTTGCATATTATTAGTTTCCTAGGACTGCTGTAACAAAGGACCACAGACTGAAGGACTTAAACTACAGAAATTTATGGTCTCAGAATTCTGGTGGCTAGAAGTCCAAAATCAGAGTGTTGGCAGGGTTGGTTCCTTCTGAGTGCTGGAAGGAATCATCTGTTCCATGCCTGTCTCTTAGCTTCTTATGCCTGCCAACAATCTTTGGTGTTCTTTGGCTTGTAGATGCATCTCTCCAGTCTCTGCCTTCATCTTCAGATGGTGTTCTCCCATGTCTCTGTATCCAAATTTTCACTTTTTATAAGGACATGAGTCATATTGGATTAGGGCCCACCTGGATGACCCCATTTTTACTTGATTACCTCTGTTAAGACCTTCTCCCCAAATAAAGTCACATTATGAGACGCTAGAAGTTTAACATATCATTTGGAAGGGATACAGATCAACCCATAACAGTATGTAAAGGAGAGAAAAATGACAATTTGGGCTGGAAAAGAGATTCACTTTATGTATCAAGTGGCCTTGATGTTCATAATAAGGAACATAGACATTATTTTAGGCAGTGGAGCTGTGTGGCCGATATGTGCAAGGTGATTAAATTACCTTGGGATACCAAATAAGCTTGTATACACAATTGGGATGCAAAGTTGTGAAGGAAGGGGTAGACATAAATGATATTGAAGACAAAGAGAAATGCAAATTTAAAGAATTTTAACTCTGAGATGAGGAATTTGGATATAAGGGAGGATGGTTAATTTATTACAAGATGGAAGGAAAATTTATTGAGGAAAATAATACCTTCATTCAACTTCCAAGAGTTGGAAAAGACACTGAACACAGCGAGGACCCATGACCAATGTGCAGACCATTTCCCCACTCCACGTTGTGATAGTGTCTAAAACCCTGTTTTCAAACACCATCTTGAATGGTGTTGGGTGGACTGTCTTCTTGGAAGTTTGGAAGGAGGAGAATTTGCTAACCATGAAGCGGAACTGGGAGAGACTCCCACTAACGTCTTAAAACTAGAAAAAAAAATTACTTCCTCTCTGCCCTACACACGCACACACACACAGGCACGAACAGGCATACTCTCACACACCAGAGACAGGGAAATGCTAAGGGGATACATACAGAAACTGGATTTATTTTACAAGTAATTTCCAAAAATATGTGAAAAATAAACTGATGTCTCTCAACATATATGAGGAAAGGGAAGGCAGTGTACAGGAGAGGAAGGAGCAGAGTTTGGGGTCTGGTAGGCACCCTTACACAGAGCTCCATAATCTATTTTCTGGGTGACTGTGGACAGATGAACTACTCTTTCAAACTTAGGTTAACGTGCTATGTAAGGTGGGGATAAATATGTCATATAGTTATTTGGAGGATTAGGTGAAATAAGCTATATAAAGAACACAATGAGTGTTACATAACTCTTTCATTATTGTGAATTCTAATTTTCATAAGCCAAAGGATTCCAGACGTTACTCCCCATAGAGTTAAACATGTGCTTACGCACAGACTGACTTGCTATCTTATTCTTAAGCTGAAAAGAAATTAGCTGGATGATAAAAATTTTAATCTGAATCTGTGGATGGAAAAACACATGGCTTTTGTGGCACTGTGATGATTCTTAGCAAAAGGGGTAACTATTGTTTGTGTAAAGTTTCCTTCAGTTTGTTTAGCTTTGCAAACCTAGACGTTCTGAATAATGAGATACTTGTTTTAGAAGTAAATAAAGTCTACATTTTCAAATGAATATACCAATAATTTTGTTGGAAGAAAACTTAAGGAACAGTTCTAAACTTTCAATGCAGATGTGTGATATTGGGCCTGCAGAGAAATAGAATAGCATGGAAGCACTGGTTTTGAAATAGGATGTAAATAAAACATCCTCCTTTTCTCGTTGCTTTTGTATTTTTTGGTACGCAATAATTCCAGTAGACGTTTTCTGGGCAACAGAGTTTGTCAGCAATTACTCTGTTGAGAATGTAGAAAAGAAAGCAGTAATTAAATACCCTCACTTATCCTACTTTACCCCTGACTCTGTAGCTAAACTTAAGCATAGATTGAAAATAAACATACCTTGGGATAACTTAATATAGAAAAGTATTGGGTATCCTTGCCCTTGAAGCAATCTTTTATAAGGTTATAGACAGTAAATGCTTTCATGTATACTACTTTAGCTTTTTCTTTCAATCTGTCTCTGACTTGGTAAATAAATGCTCTGGGATATTTTGTTAAGTGAAATACCCACTTATCTTCTTAAAGAGTAGACTGTGGCAACATCTGAACATAGTAATTCTGGAACATGGGAGAGAATGTAGCCTGCAGGATGTTTGAGTCTATGTAGTAACACCTTATTTTATGGATTGAAAAAATAACCAGGAGACAAAACAAAGCAAAAACCAATCCTACCAATATAACACTACACAATTTTTTAGAAAATAGGAAAAATATAGTCATAATTTCACTCAGCTATTAACATTTTTATTCTTTTTCCTAGTTATAATCACAGTATGTGTAAAAGTTTACAGACATTATATTTTGGAAACCTTAATTAAATTTCCCATCATAATGTGAACTTTTACATTGCTTCATCAGATTTATAATGATCATTTTATTAGATATATAATATTTCAGAAAATAGTCCTTCATCTTATTAAATATTTCTCTATTGTTAGACATTTATAGTAATCTCAATGTTTCAATATTTTCAGAATTATAAATAACCATGCAACAAGTTCTGTCTTATATTAGCTAAGATTTCATGTTAGATGTCTTGCCTGAGAATATAATTCCTGAGGTTAGATTGTTCAGGTTTCCACTTCTCAGAACCAGGAAAGAAAATATATTTCAAATTAGAAAAATGTCTTAGCAGAGTTACTATGAATGTGTCTTGAGTTTTTTAAGAAAATAAACCTACAATGTTAGCATTAAATATTCCATAAAGAAATGATAAAATTAATTTTCTGAGAAATTAGGATATCCAAATTGATACTACTTTGTGGGCTAAAGCAAAAATAGATCAAAAAGCTTTTCCTCCTTCCTGGAAGTGGTGTTTATGAGCATGTAAGATACATATTTGAGTTCCTTTTATGAAATATGCAAGGTAACTTAAGAAGGTAGCTACTTCTCAGAGGCAAAAAGGCTAGAATGGTTAATTAATTAAATAACTTTTATGAGTCTCTAAGCTTGTCTTCCTCCTTGGGTGTAGAAATGGTTTCTGAGCCTGAAGGGTAAAGGTAGACTTGAGCTTATTTATCGTTATCTTTTGTTGGGCTGTTAAATTGTTTCATTCGCAATAGTTTGTTCCTATGGTCCCATGACAAGTTCAGTAACATCAACCAGCCTTCAAGGTCCATGTTGCCAAAAAGAAATTTCCAACTTAAAAAAAAAAATGTTACCCAAAACTCTTATCTATCTAGTCCTGCCTAGTTATTTGCATATTTTAAAAAATATAATGCTTCCTCTTCCTATTTTTCTGCAACTAAATCGAGTATTCATCAAAAGTTTTAACAGTCAAACCTAGGATAGTCACACTGACCTTGCAGCTTCTTGAAACCATGAAGCCGGTTCCCACCCCAAGCCTTTGCTCTCTCTGTTCCCACTGTCTAGAATGCTTTCACAGACTGTCCCCTGGTGAGCAGGGGTCTGCTCAAATGTCTCCATCCTCAGGCAGCTTTCACTGATGACCAGATCAAAAATAAATAGTCATACTCCAGACGGTTGCTCCTTTTACATACATACCCTGCTTTATTTTCTCAGTAAAGCAGCTAATGTTATCTTATTAATTTCGCTGCAATTTTTTGTTCCCCTCTAGAATACAATTCCTTTTAATCAATGACTTTATCTATTCTGTCCATATAGACCAAGCTAGAATAGTCCTTGTTATGTGGTAGGTACTCCATATTTGTTGAAATGATGAATGAATGAGTGAATAAGTGAATTAATGAATGAATGAAATCCATGTTATAGACCTGGATCAGCTGAGAGGGGTTGGGATCCCTTTAAATGGTTATCGGCTGCTTTTGGAAATAATTGTTGTTAGAGACAGGCTTTTAAGAGTTCTCTGACTTAGGAGGCAGTTTCTGGCAGTTTCTTATTTGTTGTGAAGTTCTAGTTAAGTAACTAAATAGAAATAAGTTTAAAGAGATAACCAATGGTATATCTAAATTCTTCATTACTGACAAATAATTGCTTGGTAGCAAAGCTACTTGTTTAATTTTATCCTTAAAGCCTAAGTGTTTAAAAAAAGTCAATACCTTAAGTCAAAACGATATCCATATTATATAGGTTAAAAATGATATTAATTGGCATTTGGCACAAAATGTCATTGTATCATGAGGTACAACTAAAAGAAACTATGTGGTCCTCCTATACCGTGGCCGGATAAGAAAGGAACTGATGATGATTCTTATAATGGCAATTTCTTTTCACCATCATTGACCCTGAAGGCTGGTTAATATTGTCGAACTTATCATGGGAACCCAGGAACAAAAGATTGTGAATTAGACAATTTAATAGCCCAATTAAATACTAAAAGATAAACAATCTTTCTATCTATATCTATATTCGTATCATTGAAGATCAATCGTTGCAAAATTCCCCGATCTAAGTTGGGCAGAGATTTCATAAAGTCTTAGTAATTTCATATCAATAGGTAGGCAGATAATGCAAGAAAATACATCAGGACTGTCTGAGTAACGACATAGCATTGTGAATGATTAATATTGTTAAAATTGTAGAGATAGATGTGATGTGGGTCTGTGTATGCGACACATGGGGAGGGAGACAGGAAGGGGGCAACCTGAGGTTCACTTCAAAAGCAAGCCTCAATTAAGCATGTAAATTAAAATATTTTACTGCATATTATTTAATCATTTAACCAGGTATAGTGCAGAGAATTTGATAGCTATAGAATATCAAGTTTAGATTAAGTGATTTAATAAAATTTTCTTATGTCTCATTCTTGGGAAATCACTCCTTTCTGTGCATAAGGACAAAAAAATACAGCCTGTCTCTGAGCACTTCTCATCCATGTACCCAGCATTTTTCAGTACTCCCCAGACAACCTATTTGTCTTACTTGTCAACCTCATTCATGCTCTGCCCTCTGCTGGGAAAGCCCATCCTCTTCTTTTCTGGTTTTGTTCGGCTTCATTTTAGGGAATTGAAGGGATACTGTTCTGAGTTTTCACAATTATTTGACCACTCGTGCTCACCCTGCAAGACCTGCCAAAAATGCCACCTCCCCTGTGACACCTGCCTGAGTCCCCAGGTGAGATAAGTGGGGGCTTCTTTGTGGCCCCCATGGCTTTGTGCAGATGCGACCACTCTGGCACAGGTGAGATTATTTAGGTTTAGTTCATTGCTTGCCCATCCGTCTGTCTCTCCTTCCACACCATGAGCCCTTGGAGCTCTGCATGGATTATGTCTGTAACAAGTTGGAATTTTTCTGCTCCTCTGAGATCTGGTAAACTTTATTCACCCGTATCTAACTTTGCATTGTCTTAGAGTCCAGAGCTCGCCCCACAGGTCCTGAAAATTACTCGAGTTAGTTTCTGTTCAATCACCAGTGTCTTCATTCCAAGCTCGCCGTGCCTTAGTAATTCCCTAGCACCCAGACTCACCACTCAGCCCCTTCCCAATTTGCCAGAAAAAATATTTGACTTTCTCCAGAATTTGAGGAGCTTAGTTAATGATTCACCAAAGATTTGAGGGGTTATGAGGAAAGGGTCACAAAACACAACAAACCCTCAGTCCCCTGCCACTCTCCCTGTCTCCCTTTCCCCGTGTAAAGCTTCAGCCAGATCGTTCCCCAAAGCTCACTCAGGGCAGCTCCTCCTAGACTTAGTCTCCTCCTGATCTCAGCTTTTATCCCTAGCAAGCTTGTTCAGAAACATTCCCACAAAGGAAGCTCCCCCTTTAAGAGAAACTCTCAGACTACCCAAAAAGGGAACAACTGCTTTTATCTCAAGCCTTATTCATCTTTGTCAGGAGCACAAGACCAAGACTTTTGTAGATGCTAAAAAGAAAATACGTTGGACTCTGTTGTCTCAGTTAACTTGGTCCCTGATCAATTTCAGGCAACTTCAGCTGTCTTCTATTTTGGTTATCCTTTGTTGTGATTTGAATGACTTAATTGATTTGTGAGCTATTTTAATTTTCCTTTTGCCCTTTACAAAATTCTCCTCAGATCAGAAGAGAAAACTAGATTGTGTGGAAGTCATCTCTTACTTAGAAATACTTGTGTAAAATAAGTGAAATCTATTATTTTAAAAAACTAAAAATATCAAAATGCACCTTTGAGTTTATCAGTAAGATCATATACTAATAGAACTCTGTGGTTGGAATGAATGAAAACACAGAGGTCTTTGTAACTGGGAGGATATGTGTGACTATTGAAAACACTCAGCATTTTAATGAGCTCCTCTTGCCAACATTTAGGAGGATATAAGCATGATGGCATATTGCTTCTACCACCATAATGGCAATCTCAAAAGCAATTTCCCTTAAGAACCTGAGAAAGGTGATAGATCTATTTTGTAAAGACTGAAAGAGAACCCCAAAGCACCAATAAATTAGAATTCATCTGTTAATGATAAGGTAAAATGTTCCGTAGTGGACAGAACAGCGTGTGGTGGAGATGATCTGTTATCCCCAAGGGTAGAGTGACTATATCTGGACTATTTCATTACTCCCCTGAAGTGGAATTTGACCATAAAGTAAAAGGACATGTTTTTGGCCTTTTAATTTACCCAGGATTTAAACATGGGTATGATCCATGACGAGCCAATCAGAGATGTGTTTGGCATTCTAAAGCCCCTTTAAATCCTTGTCACAGGGCCAGTTCCCAGTGCCTGAAAAGGAAGTCCACACAGGCAACACAAACACTGCCTGCTGAGCCTGGGCACAGTCTGCTTCTGCAGGGACTGTGTAAACGTTCTTCATGGGCGTTTCTGTGCGGTAGTAGACAAGAACATAAAACACATTTAAGGGTGTCATCTCCATTTTGGTAGCTTAGCCAAATAAACTAAACTCTGAACTGGAAGTCAGAGATCTGAATTACAATTCCAGCTCTGCGATTTACTGTCTGCATAACGCTACCCAAGTCATTTCTGAGTTCTGGGTGCCAGTTTCTCCATCTGTAAATATGGGCGATACTACTTGCCTTATCATTAAACTGTCCATGCTGTAGGAGTGGTTGATACCTTGTGCGTCCTTCACATCTGCAGTTGTGCCTGGTCCAGTGCTCAGTAAGTGCCTTTTGAGGAACTGAGTTGGGTTTGTCGTGGTCATCAAATGGAATGATAAGCAGAACAAGGTCCAGATAAAATATGGAATGATTAATGCAATTATATTATCGATGATACGTTATTGGAGATAACATTACTTACTCAACAGTTTGCACAAACACCAACACCACATGATTTTGTTGTTGAAGTATGGTTGTTGTTTTCTTTTTTATTGAAGTATGGTTGGTTTACAATGTTTCAGGTGCACAGCAAAGTAATTCAGTTATACATATCTATCTATCTATCTATCTATCTATATATATATCTTCTTTTTCAGATTCTTTTTCATTATAGTTTATTATAAGATATTAAATATAGTTTCCTGTGCTGTATGGTTGGTCCTTGTTGTTTATCTATTTTATGTATGGTACTGTGTATCTGTTAATCCCAAATTCCCAATTTATCCCCCCTTCGGTAACCATAAGTTTGCCTTTTATGTCTGCCGACACCACATTGTAAGAAGCCTTCTTGTGTAATGGATTTGGTCATTCTGTGACTCCAAACACAGTTCCCCATGCTCAGAGAGTTTTGCACTTACCTATTTTATTCTGTTATGTCAGCTAAAGCTAGTGTGACCACATGTCCCAGTTTACCAGGGACCTTCACAGTCCACCTGTGTTGTCCCAGCATAATTATTAATATTACCCCCTTTCACCAGCAAATGTCCCAGTTTGGATGATAAATCATATGGTCATTCTATTTAAGCCTAAATAATGATGTTCTATTATATTCTATAAGGAAAAGAGACTAAGCAAGGAACTGGAGAAATGTATACAGCTCTTTATGGTTTTAAACCTTGATCTTGAGACTAGACATATTGCTAAAACAACAGATTTCTCTTGTATCACTTGAGTAAGTCATCCATCTTTGTCTAACCAGCAATGCTTACTAAGTCAGATTCTACCTCAAGGCCTTAATTTCCTGGCTTAGAAGTGCTTTCTGCTTGCCTGCAGGAAATCTAGTCTTCTACCAGTTTCCCCACCTGAAGAAGTGGAAAGTCCCAGGGTCTGCATTCATTCATTCAGTAGATATTTATAGGATCAGCACAGCTAGCATGGCATAAACAGCTAGGTGTGCAGTTGTGAGCAAGAATGTGACCATCCTTCATGGAGGTCACCTTCTAAAGAGAGAAACAAATATTACTAATCACCCAAACATAAAGCTGTGCTTCTGATAATGTTCCAAAGAGAGGTGGAGGTGTAGGGTGCTCTGAGAGCTGATAATAGGGGGATTTGAGCTGATGAAGAATATTCAGGGAAGGTTTCTTTGTGGAAGCTTCAGTTGAGTTGAGATCAGAAAGATAAGTCAACATTACCTTGGTGAGGAAAGAAGAGTAGAGGTGGAAGATCTCTTGGGCCAAAGTCCTGTGGTGGGAGGGGCGTATGAGCACAAGAGTGGGAGGGTGCAGAAAGGCCAGAACTTGCCCAAACACAGTACAGCAGTCAGGGAAAGCCTTGTGAGAAATGAAGCTTCAGAGGTATCACAGGAGGTAGGGAAGAAACAGAAGTGTCTTAAACCAGGGGTATGTGATCAGATTTGTGCTTGGACTATATCAGCTCACCTAAGTTGTGTAAAACAGATTGAGAGGCAAGGGAACCAGAATAGGCAAGATTACAAGGTAGGAGGCTTTCATAGCAGTCCTGGCTGGAGATGAAGATGGACAGATTACAAAAGGAGAGAAATATGCTGGCTTGTTACTCAGGAGGTAAAATCTGTAGATCGAGGTGATGTTGGTAAGATATGGGAGGGGGAAGATGAGGATGGGACCAAGGATGGCTTCCAGTTTCTAGCTTGGGCAATTTCATGGTTCACAAATGCATCTTGGCTGCCTTTCCTCTTCCACTTTGTCCATCTGACACCAGTCTTGTGTTCATTCTGCTGCAGGGCATGGGATGCTATCCCCAAGAGTGGGCAAAGACCCTGATCTTAATTCCCCAGGAGGAAAACTGTGAGACATTGTTCTTCCTTTTAGAAGACTGTATGTACTAAAGTTCAGGGAAAACAGAAGAGAATTATAACACAGAGAGTAACTCAAAACTACCCAGAAGTAACTACTTTTGGAGCCCGAAAGCCCACACGCATCCTCAAGGAGTCTATAACAAGGTGTATCACTACTTAACCTAGAAAATACCACCAGGTTGCAAGGGTGGACTTACATTCACCAATGGGAGTGATTTCATACATGTAGATGCTTCTTGATATTAAGGCCCTATCCTCCAAAATTCTGCAATAAGGCCATGTCTTTCTTACCCTATTGTAATGCCCTCGTTTCCTTTCCCAAGATTACCTTCTTCTCATAATTGACTCTGCAGATGACCCTTCTATTGGTAAAAAACCAACCTCCCAGAAAAAGGGGTGTCATCTTGTCTTATGATCTCAATAGGTCAATGAGATGGGAACACAAAATCAGAACATTCTGTGATATTCGGACTTAAATCACCCCCTGTAGTTAAACCCTGGAGTGGGTTGTGTTATGAGCAGATTTCATAAGCTTTCTTTGGCTGCAATGTGGATGATGGACTAGAGAGAGGCAAGAGCAGGTATATGGAAGTGAGAAGAAGACTTCCATAGCAATCCCAACATGAGAAGACGAGAATTTGAACCAAGGTAGTGACAGTAGTGACAGAGAGACACAGAAGAAAAAAAAATCAAAATTATTAAGGCTCAATGATTAAGGCAATACATCATAATAATTGAGTCAAGGCTCTGGAGACAACAAATCTAGTTTCCAGACTTGGTTTACTATATACTAGAAATTTGACCTAAGAAAATTGCTTAATTTCTCTAAACCTCAGTAACCACATCTGTAAAGTGAGAAGGGTGATACCTACTTTACTAGATGGTTGTGAGGATCAAATGGGATAATGTTTCAGAACACTTTGTTGCCTGTCACAGAGTTAAGTGTTAGGTTGAGCTAGGAATTTGATGGGCTCAATTTGGTGAGTTTTGGGTTAGAGGTGCTTGGTGTCTTGAACCATCTAAATGGACAGTTACACAATGGTAAGTGCAACAAATGAAAAAGATGTGGGAGAGAGAGTGATAGAATTGTGCGGACAAAGGCACTGACTATTGCGTAAGACTCAAATGAGTGAGGTGTTAAATAAATGGAGGGAAAAAAAGGCTGAGGAAAGAACACTGGAGAAGAACTTTTTAAAAGTGGACAAATGAATGGTCCCTGGGGGGAAAAAAATAACCCCGGAGAAGAAATGGCCAGAGGGGTGAGGAGAAATTCAGGAAATGGTGATATTCTAGAAGCCAAGGCAAGAGAGAATTATAAGGAGGGAGTGGCCAGTAGTATCAAATACCACAGATTGAGTTAGTAAAAACTGAAAAGTATCCATTAGATCTATCAACTGGGAAGTTATCGATTGCCTTGAAAATATCAGCTTCAATGAAGAACTGGTAAGAATTGAAGACATTTAGATTGGTTAGGAGTGAATGATTGACTGAGTACACAGTACATTTTTAAGTAGTTATAACATAAAAGGAAAGAGAGAGGGTAGTATACCTAGAAGAGGAGATAGGTTAGATG
Organism: Balaenoptera musculus; assembly: GCF_009873245.2. Lineage (NCBI taxonomy): Eukaryota > Metazoa > Chordata > Mammalia > Artiodactyla > Balaenopteridae > Balaenoptera > Balaenoptera musculus. The sequence goes on along the minus strand of NC_045800.1, from coordinate 76,397,371 downwards.
CAAGGATTTTTGTCAGTGTCCTGGTTTCTTTTGTTTTGAGCAGGCTTGTGTGCAGTGGTGCCCTGATAAACCAGCAACCCGAGGATGGGAGAGGAGACAAAAGCCCTGATTTGTGGCTTTTGCCATTGCCTTGGTGCACATAATCCCACCATGACTGAAGTCAAGCTATAAGTGTAATATTACTGAATGCAGTTAAAAGATATACATACCTAGAATCAGCCACCAGCTCCAATGTACCACTGCATAGAAGCCAGTGCAATGGGAAAGCTTGAAGGTTTGTATGAGAAATGAAATATCTGATAGAGTAGATAAAGACAGTGAGGGTAGAATCAAGGGTGCAGGGGGAACTCAGTGTTGGACAAGAGAAAAATATATCTCTTTTAATGAGTTAGGAGGCAAAGATTTGGGTTGGAATAAATTGATAGTAAGGAAATGAAGCTGAATAAGTTCTCACTTCATGGGCTAGCACAAGCCCATGTAAATTAGGAAATGAGGGCTTTACTGAGAGGGAGCAAGTGCCGGTTGGTATCTAATATTGGATTGGAAGGAACAGATAATGTTTGAAGGAAAAGTGGATGTGGTAGAAGAGTTGGACAGCGTTGAGGTCCCAGTGATATTGAGACCAGCGCCATTCTGCAGTCACATGGATTTTTCCAGAACTTAGCAGCGCAGAAATAAAAATTATTATATTGTTCTTGGGTTAAAATTTTGCAGGAGAAGGTGGAGGATGGGCAAGAATTCAGGGGAGCAATGGGTATTGACAAAAGCATGCTTAAAGTGATAGGCTCTGATGCTGCGCACAGGCTTTCTCTAGTTGGGGCGAGAGGGAGCTACTCTTCATTGCCGTGCACGGGCTTCTCATTGCATTGGCTTCTTTTGTTGTGGAGCATGGGCTCTAGGCGCGCAGGCTTCAGTAGTTGTGGTGTGTCAGTTCAGTAGTTGTCACGGGCTCTAGAGCGCAGGCTCAGTAGTTGTGGCGCACGGTCTTAGTTGCTCCGCGGCATGTGGGATCTTCCCGGGCCAGGGATTGAACGCCTGTCCCCTGCATTGGCAGGCAGATTCCCAACCACTGCACCGCCAGGGAAGTCCAAGAAAATGCGACTTTTAAGAGAGTTAAAGTCTTAATGAGGTTGTGGAACAGACGTAGAGGAACTATGAAATTGAGAAAGCTGAAAAGATGGGGGGGCGGTGCTGGTGAGAGAATATCACAGAGTGAATAAGTAAAGAGGGAACAGAGTCTGGGTGACCATGAATGTGACTGGCTGAAGCAGAGTAGAGGTGAAGATCATTAAAGTGAGTAAGAGAAGGCGTTGGATGGTCATTCAAAAGGACATTATAGTCACCCAGGGTCTTGGGTTGGATATTAAGACTTTAAACCACGTGTCCAAGTCTTCGTTGGATGTAAGGGGGGGGGGGGTCACTGGGATTACAGCCGTTTGCAGGGGAAAATGGGGTATAGTTAAACAGTGCAAGCCTCAAAAGAGAGCATGCTTCATAGGACAGTGAAAAAATAGTATTTTTTAAAGTGATAATGAAGAAAGCTAGCCGGTGAGTCCTGAGATAGTATGATTTTTTTTTTAGTTAAGAGCCTGCACTTCAGTAAACATTAGTAGACACAGGGAAGAACCCAGGTGCAGCTAAGGTGGAAATCAGGGGAAGGCAGCTCTCTCCCAAGATGAGAATGCACAAGAGGGTTTTGGTTTATTTGGCTTGGCTTAGGTTTGTTATTTAATTTGGTTTTAGCCATTCACACAAGCATATTTGAAGAATATATGTTTCTGAAGATAGTTATAAGATGACATTTTCAGGAGTAGTAATTGAAATGTTTTCAGTTCCAGAAAGACATAGGTATTCTTAATCACTGTCCCTGCTTCGTGGGCTTTTTTGTTTTTTTTGTTTTTTTGGCATGAATAAAGTTGTCATGAGTGCATCTTCCAAAGAAGTAAAGGTTCAAGTGTAAGATCTGAGATAAATTGTGAGGTTCTCAAAAAGGCTTATACCTATGCTGGACCCATATGCTTGCTGAGAAAGTAGCCACTGGCCTTGAAAGAAATCAGTTGTATTGACTTTGTTATGCTGGCACCAGGAAAACACAGAACAGGCTCTTTCGAATAACGGGAGCCTTGCTGGACATTTCAGTATCACAGAAGGGAGTTAGGGCCATTTCTTTGACAGAAATAGAAATATTTTTCTTACCAGACAATTCCATCATCACTGGAAAACGCTAATACAGAATTTAAGAAGGACCAGACACACATATTTATCATAGTTATGTTACTAAAGAGTAAATTAAATGTGGTTGTTGATTATTATCAGTTGGTTAGGGATTTAGGGATTGAAGTGACATTTCTTCAGATACGAGCAGTGACCTATGCAGTAAAGTCCTTGTGTGGCAGAAATGTGAGGTTGGGGATGCTTATAGCTTTTACTTTCTCAAAGTGTGGTTTACTCTTTTATGCTACCTGTCACTTCTGGCTTAAACGTTGTCCAGGAAATTCACCAACACTGAACAGAGAACCCACTGCGTGACTTGAGTTTTATCCTTCCGCCTCTGAAATTGACATTCCTTGAGGCAGTGTCCTGAAATGACTTGTCCTGCTCTGGCTAAATGGTAGTAATTTGTGTTTAACTCCAGCAGTTTATCAAGCAAGCTTATTTTATGCCATGTCAGTGTCTAGAGTGACATAGCTACAATAGGACAGGGAAGTGGAGTTTTCTACATTTATTTCCACTTCATGTGAAGCATGATTTTGCATACTGACAAGTAAATGTTATAGGTGTAAGGGAAAGAGTAGCAACCACCATATTATTTTGCAAATAATGGTATACAAATGGTATCAAAAAATGCCGAGAAAGATAACAGTGCATGTTATAATGTTCCTATCAAATAATGGCAAAGCTTTAATCAACACAGACACACTCAGGATTGAAATGCAGCTTACAAGGTTGAAAAATGGCAAGTGGTTCATTGAACACTGCTCAGAAGGTAAATGAACTGTATATTTTCCAATCACAATTGGAATTTTAAGTGAGTGGAATGGAATAAACTCAGTTTGGAATTTGAAATAAATTCAGTTTGGAATGTGTCTTAGAGACCAAGGTTTACACAAGAGCTATACAAATCTCTCAGCATGGAACATGACACAAGGTGAAATTTTCCTGGCATCTTCGAAGAGCCAGATATGGATTTCTGCAGGACCAGGGCACAGGCAATTGGTCCAGAGCTATTTGTTTCTACTTGGGGAAGGAAACGTAGACACTTATTTAGTACCCTGGGGTGGGAGTAACATTCCACCTGGTGGATGGAGTTGTGCATGCTTTCTCAGAAGGCACTATTTTTAGTTTGGTGTTACCAATAAAATATTTTCATCCTATTTCCATTTTTCTTTCTTTTGATGTCTACTTCAGTAGTTCTAAGTGACTTTATCTATCACACATAGTAAAACGAGTTAGGAAAAAAGAGAAGTGTCTGGAGAAAAGACAAGAATCAACTTCCAGTAATTCAGGAGTAACCACCAGCCGCAATTTCCCTGTCTTGTTGCCAAAGCTGTTTTCTCAAACTATAGATTCTCATGAGCCCATAATTTTGCAGGGGAATCGTAAAGGAGACTAGACTTTGTATGCAAAGCTGAAGAAGCAATTGGTAACTAACAATACATCTTTTTTCTAAGGTAAGTTTAAGTCACAAAAAAGACTTAACCTGCAGAGTAGAAAAACCTACATATTTCTTAGGAGCTTAGAAATACTGGGTCAGTTAGGGCTCCAGGGAAATGCAAGGTGCTAGACTTCAAAAAAGACATCATCTGTAGATTAACACACTGGAAAAGGCGGATGACTCCAGGAAAATGGAGAAAATAAAAAAAGCACGGGGCTGTGGATTAGAGGTTCGTAGTTAGAGTTCGAGGGTTTCGGAAGTGAAATGATGAAGTGGGTGAGCTCCAGGAATGCGGGATAATCAGGTTTGATGGATTGCTTGTTCTGAGTTTATAGTTGTTTGGAGGGATGGAATTATTCCCTTGTACTGCATGTTACATTTTTCCACTAAACCATATTTCCATTCAACAGTAGCTTGTGATTATTTAGCCCTCGTTTGCATTCAGGGAAAATCAAGATAATGCCCTAGAATTTAGCAAATATTTGTTTTCCTGGCAGTGACAGACTTGCCAGTATTACTCTTTCGGGGGCAGATGTACAATGTTTATAGTTTCCACTGCTTGGAGCTTTCTATACATTTATCCTTGGATTAGACTCAAAGTAAGCTGATTTTAGCGAGCCACTGGGTAATTCTGACCATTTCATCTGGCGATTTTAGTCCTGTATTGTTGCAGCTGACCTGTAGACATAAGGAATTACTGGGTCACCAGCTCACGGAAATGTCTTTTGATTATGAGCACACTTTCAACATGTGTCCATTGAAGGTAAGGGGAAAAATATTGCATGATCTACTTGAATGCCAATTTTAGTTAAATAAAAGTGGGATTTCAGGCATGGCCTAGTTGTATCTTCTTAAATTTACGTAGTCGTTCCGCAATTCTGTGTAAAACAAGAGGTCTTTGAAGAGCTGAACGCTCGGATGAAGCAACCGTGTCCTTCAAACCACATCCTTCCTGCTGCCTGTGGGAAAGAGGTGGTGTTAGTAGGGGCTCTGAGCACATGCAGAATAGATCCATGTGTGTTTCCACAAATAAAAGGACATTGTGTGTGTGTTTGGCACCTGTCATGGCAAGAGCAGTTGATTGCTTCCTAAAGCTTTGTTCCAACTCCAGGATCAGCAGGATTTTTAAACACTGAACTAGGAACTAGGCACTAAAAATACATACACAGGAGACCTATGATAGCATTAAGTTCTGGAAGCAAGGCGAAGACTTGCAAACTGTGTTATAGCTATGTCATTACTCTCCTTATTATGGTTCAGGGGAAGGGATTTGACAGGCTGTGTATCCAACCTGCAGACTAATGAGCCATGTTGTAGTAGCGATTTGAGGTAATGCTTATTGTTTCAGTGAAGATGATCCAGAATGTATAGAACATGAGCATGTATTTTGCTAAAACTGGAAACTTTGCCCTATTTTCTTTGCTTATGTTATTCATATCGGGTTTCATAGAGCCACTGGCAATTCATGATTTTGTCATTTATTCAGAGACAGAGGAGCACCCAATCCAAAAAAAAGTTTAAGATAGAGTAAAAGTTATATTACAAATTAAGCTTGGATTATTAAAATGAAACAGTAATTTTCTAATGCCACTTGGCTCCAGTTTTCTCAGGGCAAAAATCGGGACTTTTCCATGTTGCAAATAGTTACCAAGTGAACAAAGAGCTCAGTGTGATGTTTTAAATATGCCTGGTATTTCCAAATGCTTACTCCCAAGACTTCAAGGGTTTTGTCTGTAGAGATATGGGAAATTTGAGTGTTTTTCTTTTTTAGATTTTCTCTTACTTGATTCTCTAGAGCTTTTACTATATAAAAGTTCATGAACAGGCATGATTTAAAGAGGAAACAAAGTCTTATGAAATTCACGTTGGAAATCATGAGTGTTGTATTTGATCCTTACATCAAAGTGGTCATCTCCTTGAATATAATGAAAATAAAGGCAGATGCCATCCCCTTAGGTTTTTTCGAATGCACTTTTTTCAATGTGAATTAAATCTCCTTCTTGAAATATCTATGGCAGGGAGTGATTGTGTTGAGAGGCAGTATGCATTTTTAAATTTTATTTTTGTTTTATTTACACTCAACTGAAATAGATTTGAGAAGAATATATATTTATTTAAGGAAGGAGCTCCATCAATTATTATAATATGGGAATTATATATTGTGAAATTTTAAATAATGATAATTTTATTCAGGTGATCCAATTAAAGGAGCACTCTTTTGAAGAACTGGGAATATGTCAGAAGCCCAAACTCCATGCTGTGTAAGGACGTCTATCTCTCAGAAAACCCAGTGTGTTTCAGTTCTTAGAACAGATACTATAAAAGACTCCCTGTATAATTCGGTGAGTGAAATTCTCTTCAAAGAGAATGCTGAGTACAGAAGATGAGGTTAGTAATAGGTAAGAAAGGAATGTCCTTCTCCAGCTCACCTTACAGTAGGACCACCATTCCCTCCAGCTCAGTTAGCTCTACTGAGTTCATAATCCCAGAGATTTCATGATCAAGTGGGAAGAACCACATTTAAATGATAGGCCTGGCATTAAACATTAAGAATGGCATTTTATTGAGTAATCATTAATGGTTTCAGGGCTTCTAAAACACAATAATGTGTAACCCATGAACGATATAAATGCATTTCATTAACAGGCGGTACAAAGTTTCCAACTGAAAGTAACTCAGAATGGGAGTTTATATTTTAATGAAGGTCAGAAAAAGTACCCTCGTAACAGATTAAAAAGAATGAGAAAAATCTTTTATATATTAGTTCAAATAAAGAACATTTCATTGAAATGATTCCTACATTGAAAATTCATCATGGAATAATCAGTGTGTTCTCTTTGTACAGTATGGGAAATACAAAAGAAGTGTGATATAATCTGGTAGGAGATTATACGCACTCATTTGTGTTATATGCACCTGAGGAACAATTGGAGAAAAATGCAAACAAGACCAAAAAAATATAAAATTGTAGCATAAAAAAGTAAATGTTGCAGAAGGTGAGGGAAGGGAAAGGAGTTGATGTGGGAGATTTCCAGGGCAGTGAGGTGTTTTTAAGAAGGACCTTGAAAATGGGTAAAATTTGTACCCTCAACAAAAGGTAGGGAAAGGTATTCCAGACAATGAAATCCTAGAAGAAAATGAAAAAAATAATTATTTACCCAATTCACATTCAGCTTTTGGTTCAAGGGATAAGCATTTAGAAACAATGCAACTTATTTGATCTTCTCCTGCATAAATTGTTCAATTTCTTTAATGTTCCAGCCAAAGTCTGTGAAGCAGTTTAACCACTTGATTTTGCCAGGCGATTTATAAAGAAGTAGTCACCTGGAAAATGCTAAAAGGATTGACTGAAACCAATTTTCTTCCACTCTTGTGAAATATGCCTTTGTTTCAGTCAGGTTGACTTGATAGCTAAGAAAACAAAAAGAACCCATGGGACACGTCTCTTAGCGCCCCTTGGCCACGTGGGCCTAACCACTCACATATACCTAGTTAGTTGCACAAACAGATATTATTGCTATCTGCCCCCTCCCCAATTTAAGTATTATTTTTACCAACTGAAAAATCTTTCCTCTAGCAGTTTAATAGTAAAAACGACACAAATAACAAAATCTGAAGATGTAGATTCTAGTCTTGTAGTTATTCCTATTTGTGACTTTGGTCAAGTCAGTTACCTTATTTTCATCTTAGTTTTCACTCATTGAGTTACTGCTCATTAAACACACTGAGCAATACAAATGCCTCGTCTGCAATGCAAGTATACTGGAGTTAAGAATCTTCAGTATTTAAACTATTAAAGATAAATTTAATGTACAAATAATACATTTCATTTAGAGCTAAACCAACATATGCAAGAGTTGCATTTATGATGATCATTCAAGTGAATTATAAGCCTGGAAAAGCTATGCGTTTTTTAAAGAACACAATTCATAGACACAATTGTGCTGTATTGAGTCCCACATTTCTTTTACGTGAGTTTCTTAAGTACATTCCAGGGTAGATATAGAGCAGATATCACTTAAGAGATTATAAAATGTTAAAAGGGAAATAAAATTCAAACTAGGTTTGGTTGATTGTGTCATCACTGTAGTAATTTTTTTGATTAAAGCTTGATAGTTCCTTATTGAGAGATATATATAGAGAGAGAGAGAGAGAGAGAACCTAGATGAGCACTTGGAGTCAATGGCGACTTATGAATTTACTCAATACCCTCTGCTTTCTATCTCTTATTCCCTCTGTGTAATGTGAAAAATATTGCTGAGTTGCGATGTCAGTGCTGTCTAAATCTGCTTTCATGAGAAGGAGGCCATTACTTCAATTTATGTAGCCATATACAAGGCATCATCACTCAGTTATTTACCAGAAATACCAAACACAGGAAACAGTTCCCTTCAGTAAGCATAAAACAGGGCCTAAGTAATTTCTAGAGGTACTTTATTATGAGGATGGTTTTCTAAAGTATAATTGAATTACAGCTTATATTTTTAAAATTTTAATGTCTTGTCAATATTTTTCTTTGAAAGATCAATAGTTTATATTATCTTTGACAGCAATGACATAAACAGAATTAGATATTTTACTTTTTTTGGACTTGATATTTTCAAGTGCATTATGGGTCACAAGGACTGGCAAGTTCAACAATTAGGCAAATGTTTATTAAGCTCCCTTAATGTTATTACTAAACTATATTACCACAACTTATAATAATAATAGCTAACAGATATTGAACAATTTGTTTGTGCCAGGCACAGTGTTTGGTGCTTTATATTCCGTATCTCACTACACTAATCATGTGTGGGATGTCAAGTGATTAAATATGATCCCTGTCCTTTGGGGTGAATTGTATGAAATGTTTTTAGAACTAGATTGGAAATTACTGTGGTCAGTGTGACTGACCCAGGGCTAATACAGCTCTTTTGTGGCCCCTCCTCTTCTCACCACTGAGCCCCTGCTGTCTAGAACTTAAATATGAGGCCCCAAGGTGTAGACTAGTAGCGTTTTGCATCTTTACAGCCCCAGCTTGGTTGAGTGCCAAATTGTGGAGCTTGCCGAAAATCCAGGGACTTTCACTACAAAAAATCAGGAAAGAAACTCCATTTTATGAGCGAGTATATTTGGGCCCTGAGTTGATAGTCACTAAAGCCAAGCTGTACAGTCTCTGTTACTTTCAAATATACTTGAAAACTTACAAATCTACCGTTTGTCTCTGTCCAAATCAATATTGGCCAAAGCCAGAAGCCTTACGTTTGTTGGCCATGTTGTAGATGCTGAAACAGTGGTCAACTTGGCAAGCAAGAATGTTGGCTTAGGAGGGCGTGAGTACATTCCAGTCCTTATAAACCTCCCCCATTAACAGAAGCATGTCCTGAGCTCCTAGTGGAGTGTAGTAAGTGTGATTCTCTTTCTCAAGTCATTTGTTGATGAGACACATGGCAAAGCCCAAACAGTGCACCTGTGGGGCTAGCACTGAGAAAAAACAGTAATTTTTTGGAGTGTTCTTCAGATTGAGATGTTTTATTATCACAAGATATTATAGTGGTTAAGAGTCAATTTGAGAAGTATGAATTAATGGGTTAAAGTCCAGGCTTTGCCATTTATTTAATTGTGTGTGCTTTGGGAAGTTACTTAACCTCACTAGACTTTAGGTCCCTTACTTGTAGAATGTGTATACCAGTAGCGCTATCGTGCGGATTCAATGAACTTGTACAGTCAAGTGCTTAGCACAGTTTCTGGTGCAAAGAACACATTTAATAAATGCTGATGTTAGAATAGTTTATAACAATGGTTCACCCATCTGGCATTTTCTCCACATGGATGTTTTAAACATATCTCAAATAGAGCGCCTTAATCTTCTTTCGGCGTGCCGCATTTCAGCTTTTCACCAAATCATCTAAGCTAGAAATTCCAGTTGCTTCCTCTTTTTTTGTCTTATCTCCCACATGTGATCAATTACCGAGACCTGATGATTTTACCGTGTAAATATTCCTAAATTCTCTGCATTCTTATACCAGGGCCTTACTTCAGGCCCTTGTCATCTCTGGAGCTGATAACTAAAGCACAGTCACTTATTCTCTCATTTAATCTTGCCTGATGACCCCTCATCGCTCCCTCCCCGGCCGTGTTCTCCTACGGCGCATGCTCCCGGTGGCACTCTTCCCATCACCTGTAAGTGTAAGCCGAGCGTTTAAGGGTAGCATCTTCGTTGATGTGGCTGCTGCTTCCCGCTCTAACTTCATTTCCTTCCTCAACATACTTTGCACTTTGGAAGTTACCTAGGAAGTGATTTTTTGAAAATAATTTTGCTATTAGAAAAATTCTAGCTTTATCATTGTCTGGAGAATAATGGCACTATATTTTCTTTGCTTTTGTGGTATAATTAATGCTAGTATACTTTACCAAGTGATTGGGCCGTTTTTCTACCGTCGTAACGGTTAAATGGAAGCTTGGAAAATGAATATTAAGTAAGAACCTAAAGTCAATAAATTGTTGATAATCTGTTTTCAAAATATTATAAATTCAATGAATACACATATTAGGTAGAAATATACATATATAAACTAAAATTGAATATATGTTTACTTAAAATGGATGCAGATATACAAGAGTATATATGTTTTTATATACTAGAATAATTCCACCCTCTGCAACCTGATGTGCTTTTTTGTTTCTTGTTACTAGACACGCCAGTTGTTTCTATGGATGTTCATACTTTTCATGCCAAATGTCTCACTGCATAAATTAAGGTGATATAATTGCCTCATCTATTAGGTTTTAAGCTTCTTGACAACAGGGAAACTCTTACAAGAGTGCTACTGTGCTTAGAAAAGGCAAAACACTTTGTAACCAGTCTGTGAATGCTTGTTGATTGGCCGATTGAGGGTCAGATCATGAATTTTGAATTATTTACCCAACAATAATGAGAGTTCTGCTGTCTGGCTAAATACTCTAGAAAGACTCCTTGCCCTAAAATCCAGCCTGGAATTTGCAAACTATTTCAAGGGAGGAAAGGTGAAGTGGGTTAAAATAAAAATGGTTGCTGGCTTGAATTCAAATGAGGAACAGTGTAGTCTGATTCTTGAGATGTGCACGTTTTCCCCTTTTTAAAATTTATTAAACTTTTCCATACTCCCATAGTCTGACACAGGAGTCAGCAAACCAGGGCCCTCAAGTAAAATGTGCCCCACTGACTGTTTTTTTTTTTTTTTAAACAGATTATTTTTTTAATTAATTAATTTATTTATTTATGACTGTGTTGGGTCTTCGTTTCTGTGCGAGGGCTTTCTCCAGTTGCGGCGAGTGGGGGCCACTCTTCATCGCGGTGCGCGGGCCTGTCACTATCGCGGCCTCTCTCGTTGCGGAGCACAGGCTCCAGACGCGCAGGATCAGTAGTTGTGGCTCACGGGCCCAGTTGCTCCACGGCACGTGGGATCTTCCCAGACCAGGGCTCGAACCCATGTCCCCTGCATTGGCAGGCAGATTCTCAACCACTGCGCCACCAGGGAAGCCCACTGACTTTTTTAAATGAAGTTTTATTGGAACACAGCCATGATCATCCGTTTGCACAGATAGAATAGAAACTCTCAGGTCCTTTAATGGAAGTTTGCTAACTCCTGATCTAGCATATTAGCTCTTCTAATTTTTTTGTCTAGATTTACTTATATTAATATGTAATTTTGGTACATTGTGAGTGGTTATATGTTTTATCTGTGTATTATAAATAATGTTCATCTTGGCACTGAACTTTTGAATAAAAAATAATGGTAAATTAGTTCCCTGGTTGCCTAGTGGTTAGGATTCAGTGCTTTCACTGCCGAGGGCCTGGGTTCAATCCCTGGTGGGGAAACTAGGATTCCCGCAGGCCACAGGGCGTGGCCAAAAAAAATTAAAATAAAAATAAATGGTAAATTCATAATACCCATGGAGTTCATGTGCCCTATATTACTAAACTAGACCCCATTTGTTGGACATTTAGTTTTTTTCTATTATATTTTGACTGGTTTTGATTTACCTTTTTAAAAATATGACTACCGTAGACTTCAAAGTATAAAGTATTAATGTAACTCCTGTATCTAGAGAGGTTTACCAGGTGGTTTACCAGGTTTGGGGGGATAGAACTCACCTTTATGGCCTCAACAATTACTTTCCTGATTATCTACAAGACATATGGTGATATTTAGTGGACAAAAGACTTGCCTGAAGTCAATGGGCAGTAATTCTGTTTTCCATTGAGCATAAAATCCTGTACAGTCTCTGTTTTAGTTTTCCTCTGTGAAAACAGACACGCCAATAAATGCCTTATGGAACCAACTCCAAGAAACGATGCGCTGATGAAACTGTGTGTTTGCGAATAAATAAGAATGATTTATTTACTTGTATGATGTCAGCATCTCATAGTGCCTAACAGATAGCAGTGCTTATTAGATATTTATCATCTGAATTACTAATGATGCAGTAGAGAACTGTAGATGTTCTGGAAGGCTACCAGAACAGTAGTTAAGCATGTTGCCTCTAGAGAGTTAGCAACCCTGGGTTTGGGTATTGGCTCCGTCGCTCACTACCCCAATCACTTTACATGCATTAGTTAAACTCTAAGCCACAGTTTGGGCACCTGTATGATAAGTATAATAACAGTACCTACGTCACAGAGTTACTGTGAAGATCAAATGGTAAAATCCAAATATAGCACTAACAATGTACTTAGCACATGGACACCTCTCTGTGTATGTAAGTTATTATCACGTACTAGTATGAATCTCAGGTGAAGAGGTATGGCCTGTTTTGAAGGTAATTCTTCCTGGAAGGTCTTCATCTTCTGTTTGGATATCATTGTTATTCTGAGGAGCCTGGCCCTGACGCCAAAAGAATGAATATTAAAATCTTCTCTCATTTCAAAAATGTCAGTTTCATAATTTCTTTGCCAATTGAGCCCTCGACAGGGAGGCACTCTCTCTGTCTGACCTTTGATTGATATTACCAATTGTTTAAAAGTCTCTATTAAATTTTAAAAAGCTCTTGTGCTACTTCTCCTTGATGCTTATTATAGGTTTGGAATCGTGTGCTATAAAAAGTATCTGGCTATATGTGCTTGTATAATGGAAGTATATTTTAATTGGGCACTCTGCCTCCACAGATCAGCAAGGGTCAAATGACTTTTTTAAGAGTACGTGAGAGAAGTATTACAGAAGGGGGGAGAAAAGAGAAAAAAAAAAAAACCAACCTCACCATTTGCTTTCAACAATGAATTGTTCATGCTTCATTAAGGCCATTGGTGAGTCTCCCAGGCTGTATATTTGCAAACCTGCTTCACTGACAGACAAGCTCTCCACATGTGTGCTCCTAGAGTGGACGGCTAATCACCTCACATCTGTTTAGTTTCTATCTGCACAATTTGAAAATCCTGGGACAAGGGCACCTCAAACACGCTGCACCTAATATACTTAACGCACTATTTTGTCAGGAATTCTTGCTGCCTTCGAAGTTTCCTTACTGAACTTCTCCAGGATTACACTTGTCACTTTGGAAGAGTACAAGAAAAAAGATACCTTTCTTAAAAAGGGGATAGATGACCCAACCAAGTTCATCTACATAACCTACTTCCTTTTCACACAGTGTCAGCAGAATTAGAGTTAACCGCCTCTCTGCCTTTTTTTGATAAAGGTTTCCTGTCTAAGTGGAAGAAACAGCTTGCCTCTTTCTGAACATACACACACTCATGTCACCCCCCACTGAGAGAAGCTAAATTGGCGGTCAGGGTTACAGGCCATTTGAATGAGATTAGGATAGAAGAGATTGCGCCCTTAGGGGTCCTGGCAGAAACCCTGAGTTTCTGATTTATGCAACATTAGGATATATGTATGTTGTGGCCAACTCTCCGGTAAACGAGGTAATGTAGGTACAGTGATGAGGGGAGAAAACTAAATCTCCTAGCAAACACTACATCCATCTGTCTATATTCCTGACTCAGTTTGGTTGAATGAGTCTTTTAGATCTTTCAATCTTTGTTCCCTGTTTTGTAAGTTCACGATAGTAGTTTGGTTATGTGTTATGTAGATAATTTTTTCAAAATAATTAAAATAGAGTACATTGACAAGTCTTTATAGAAAATGAAGCAGAAATGTTTTATTCCCTTGTAGCTGATGGTATTGCAATTAATGGAATAACTTAATCCTTTCCCTTTAAGATATTCCCAAATCAGAATGGAAATTTTGGCACAAAGTCTGTTTTTCATTCTAATTTTGACTCAGGGGTCTATCTTTCATCAAGCAGGCAGGTCTCCATTGTACACACATGCGCACACACACACACACACACACACACATACATGCATGCATGCATACACACTTATTTGTATCCTTTGAGCCACCAAAAGGACTATCACTGCTATAGATAAAACCAACACAGGTTCATTCATTCAGTTCTTCATTTGGAGTGTTTTGAGTACTCATCGTGTTTAAGGTGTTGTCTAGATCAGCAATTCTCCAAGTGTGGTCTGTTGGGATGTTTTTTGTTTTTTGTTTTTTTTTCAAGACTCTTCCAGAAGGGAGTACACCAGGTCAGAACTCTTTAAAATATTAAGATGATACTCTGTTGACATTTGCACTGATGGTGTAAAAACAATAGTAAATAAAACTGCTGGTTCCTTAGCAGGAATCAAGTTAGGGACACAAAACTACTGGTCATTGTAGTCTTCACTACCCCTTGCCCACGCAGATTTCACTTAAGAACGTTTGAGATGAAGCAGTTAAAAAATAAAAGCCGGCTATTTTGTTAAATCTCTATCCTTGAGGACACATCATTTTAACATTCTCTGTGCACAGTGTGAAATATGCATAAATTTCTGTCTCATACTGAAGCATGATGTTTGGCTTAAAAAAAAACATGTGCTTGTTTCAGACGCAAGCTGAACAAACCACTTTTTTCATGGAACACCATGTGTATTCGAAAGAACAACTAAGAGACAAATTCTGGTTATTCAGACTTGAATATTTTCTTTAAAATATTTTTTAAAGATATTTTCTTTAAAATGAATGAAATGAGCTGTGAGTTAAAGAAAAATAGTTGACAGTACTTGTTGACAATGGTAAATTTTAGCCTTTCAAGTAAAAATTAAAATTTTCAAAAAATTATATCCACCACATGAGTTTGACAGCTTTATAATATTCTAAAAGTTTGAGACAGGTGTAATGAGACCGGTGATATTAATTAATGTGACTATTTTATATTACAAAAAACATGTTGAAATCTGGAAGATCTACATAAGTCAATGAACCAATGTTTTTTTTAAAAATGCAAGATGGTACAGAATTATGCATTGGTAAAAGATTCATTCAAAATACAATGTATTTTAATATAACATTGTATGAAAAGTATGGTTTTAGATTTCACATTGCATTTCATATTTAAGAAACTACTACTGTTGAGTTTGGGTGTATTTTCAAAGTAAAATATCACAATTATCTGAAAAAAAAGTATTAAAATAATATTCTCCTTCTAACTATGTAATCTGTATCAACCCTGATTTTCTTCATGTATATCAACCAAAACTATTAATATATATCTCATTAACAAATTCAGAAACAGAAACAAGAACCTGTCTTCTGTAAAGCCAGACATTAATGCAATCTGCAAAAATGTAAAACAGTACTACTCTTATTAAGTTTTTGTTTTAGAAAATACAGCCACTTTTCAACAAAAATATGTTATCTGTGTTAGCATGTGATTGGCTTGTTATTATTTTTAAATTATCAGTTTTAACTTTAAATATGGTAAATACTGTTATGTATAGCCCCATAAACAAATGATCTTTCGTGTACTCAATAATTTTAATAGTGTAAAGAGGAGTTGAGACCAAGAATTTTGAGAACCAGTGTTTTAGACATGGAAATGCAGAATCAAAGACACATAGTCGCTACCTTCATAGTTTAATAGAGGGAGCAGAACAAGCAATACAGCTATTATATTTCATGCAATATTGAAATAGAAATTTGTAAGGAGACCACGAGAAGACAGAGGCAGGACTTCTAACTCACAGGTGGGACAGGAAAGGCTTCTTGAAAGAAATATCACTGTATCTGAGTCTTAAAGTTCCTCTGAATCTTGATGTTTATCTGAATCTTGAAGACCAAGTACACATTAGGCCAGTAAGGAGAGCGTGGGCATTCTTGTAGAGAGAAGAGTCCATTCAGAGAAACTGATGATAAGAGCACAGTTTTCTGGAAACTGCAAATTTAGTTTGCGTGAGCGAGCCACGGGTGCTGAGATGGTAGCAATAGAAGTTGGCTGTGGTTATGACTGTGGCGGGAGCAACTGAAAGATTCCCCTGGTAGAAGGATAAACTTCACAGTAGTATGGATGCTCACGTGGGCATTAGGAAAGACTGGCTTAAGGAGAAGTGATTTAGGACTCCGTTGCAATAGTCTGAAGAAGGATTGATAAAAGCCTGTACTAAGGCAGTAGCATGGCAGGGGTGGGGAGAATGAAGGAGTGGATTTGAGCAATGTTAATGAGGTCATGTTTATAGCACTTGGTAGTCAAGTCAGCTGAATGCAGAGGAGGATAAAGAATGTGGAAAATATAACGAAGTTTTTAGGCTTAGGTGGTTGGACAACAATAATGCCATTCTTTGAGTGAGAGAAAAAAAGGAGGGAAAACATTGGGGAAGGATGGTGTTGATAAATGTACTTTAATATTTTGAGCCGTATATGACTGTGGGTCATCAGTTGGAGAGAGCCAGTGAGTAGCTGAATATATACATCTGTTAAGAGAAACACAGAGGCTAAAAATAGAGATGTGGGAGCTATCAGTATATAGATGTCAGCCAAATCCATGGGTCTGATACTGAGATCACTCAGACAGTGGGTACAGCATGAGAACATAGCAGGTCTGAGGATATCAATGTGGAAGAGATGAACAAGGCCAAAGGTATTATACTGCAAGTGATATTGGCTATTGTAGTACATTTAGCCTTATTGGATATAGTTTTGTTTTCAACTTCAGTTAACCTAAGATTGAGATTAAGGAAGATCTCAGTTAGTGACTTATTTATAATTGAAGAATTCAACGATTGATTCTCTGTCACAGTTAGTTTGTATATGCCATTACTATTTTGCTATCTGTATGCATTCTTGCATATGAGCGAGAATAAGAGTGGGGAGAAGGGGAGGGTGACTTAGAGTGTAGTGAATGTGAATGTGTATAGAAACTATAATGCTTTCTCGTACAGATCTTCCCTTTTTAAATATCTGGCAGCATTTATATAATTGAAAACATTTTAATTTTGGTTTAGATTCAAATGCATCTTTTGCCAGTCATTTATGATCTATAATAAATAGCCATTAGGATTGTTCCCTCAAAAAACACTTGAAAATCCTTACTGCTGGCCTCAATGATTTGGCAAAAATGATGGTCCAGAACTGGAAAAAAATTAACCAGTAATTAGCCATTTGTGCTTGTGTTTTACATTTTTAAATGTCTATTAAACTGCTTTATGAGGATTGTGGTTCTAGACTATAAAGAGCAAATGTAAACAATTAGGTTCAAACACAGTTGTTAGCAACCTGTAAATTTCACTTCTAACTCAGAAGAATCTCTAGAAAATGCTCAGTGATACAGCCATGGGACACAGCTTGCTTGAGCAGAGGCCCTTCTTCCCTAAATTTGTACTTGGTCCGCCCTCTACCCACATACAGATGAAATTCAGTGATGGAGATGAAGTTGTTTAAAACATATCACATAATCACAATTAATACCTCATTATGTTTGATTAATTGGGCTAAATTTATCCAAAAAGAGGAACAAATGTCATCTGAACGTTGCTTACATTCTTAGAAGTGCTATTTTCCCTCCAGATGTCTCTATTGTCTACATGCCATTTTATTCAGTTAAGATTTTACGACATCTTATCCTTTCATCTTCTGTTTTCCTGGTCATTTAATCCTGTGGACCAAATTCTTCTGTTCCCTGAGTTCTCCACCTGTTTAAGTTACCTTGCCGTGGCCTCTAATTTCAAACCGTAGGACCAACTACCTCAATCAGTCATGAGACAAAGTGGAGACAGCTCCAGCAGCTGGACAGCTCCCCAAGCTGTGCAGGCTAGGAAGAGGCTCCAAGAGCAGGAAGGATGCTGAGAATTAAAATGAGGACTCCACAGGTTTCTGCAGCTGTCTCAGAGACTTAGGAACAATTGGAGAGAATTGAGGCAAAAAGTTCTATTAACAGTGGGCAAGCAGCTATTTGTAGATATATATGCCCAACATATAGTAAGCATCCAAGAAATACTTCATTATTATTATTGTTGTTTAGTCATTTTCGAGGTATATAGTCTTACGTTAGAGACTAGCAATAAATTCTTGTTTTGCTACCAGCCTCTGTAGGTACTCATAAAGGTACTTTAGTTTTATCACAAAGTACATTCATTTCATTTTTTAATTTTTTTTTTTTAATTTATTTACTTATGGCTGTGTTGAGTCTTCGTTTCTGTGCGAGGGCTTTCTCTAGTTGTGGCAAGCGGGGGCCACTCTTCATCGCGGTGCGCAGGCCTCTCACTATCGCGGCCTCTCTTGTTGCGGAGCACAGGCTCCAGACGCGCAGGCTCAGTAATTGTGGCTCACGGGCCCAGTTGCTCCGCGGCATGTGGGATCTTCCCAGACCAGAGCTCGAACCCGTGTCCCCTGCATTGGCAGGCAGATTCTCAACCACTGCGCCACCAGGGAAGCCCTAATTTTTTTTAAGTATAATTAATTTATAATATTTTTTAAATTTTATCTATTTTATTTATTTTCGGCTGCGTTGGATCTTCGTTGCTGCACACGGGCTTTCTCTAGTTGCAACGAGCAGGGGCTACTCTTCGTTGCGGTGCGCAGGCTTCTCTTGTTGCAGAGCACGGGTTCTAGGCGCGTGGGCTTCAATAGTTGTGGCTTGTGGGCTCTAGAGCGCAGGCTTAGTGGTTGTGGCACACGGGTTTAGTTCTCTGCAACATGTGGGATCTTCCTGGACCAGGACTCGAACCCGTGTCCCCTGCATTGGCAGGCGGCTTCTTAACCACTGCAACACCAGGGAAGCCCTATAATATTATATTAGTTTCAGGTGTACAGCATAGTGATTCAGTATTTTTACAGGTTATAAAAAATGAAGTAAAGTTGAAGATGAGGATTAAATAGGAAATTGGGTTGAGTCAAGAATTAAACTCAAATATTAATTTAAGTATGCCTCTAGTACATTTTCCTTGCATAGGGAAAGGTGAAAGGAGGTAAATTGTTTTTAAGCATCTGTGATCTTTCAGACATTGCTAGGTCCTTAACAAACCTTATTTCATTTAATTCAATTTGATATAAAGCATCTCCTCTCTTAGACTTCTTCGTATAAGGTATTAAACTATACTGAACTTGATTTGAGATGTTGTGAATCCATATTTTATTTTCATATAAGCAGTTTTTCAAAATGACAGAAATCATTGTACCCTGCAGACTTTCCACACGTTTACACAGCATAGAGGGTACTAGTCAGTTGTTAGTTATTTTTATTTGTGACATTACTATTACCTCTGGCTCTGCAAAGCAGAGCTTTTATTCATGAAAGGCAACTAACCTAATATTGATAGCAATGAGCATCTCAAGCATTCAGATTTTGGTCTCTATAAATCATTTGCCATTTAAAGAACAGAGTCGCTCTTGTAGAAATGGCTAGCTCCAAATCTGGGATAGGAAATGTTCAGAATGAGCCCAGAGTATCTTGTGCTGGCAGTGGGGAAGCCAGAGACTACTGGGGTCAGGTCAAAATGACTTGGATTCAACTTGAACGGACCTCCGTTAGTGAGAGATGGGACAATTTGAAAATCAAAAAGTGTATTCACAAATAATTGAAATACATTAAATGTGTTACAGTTCTATGGATTTGTGATAATAATGCCAAAACATTGGTAATTTTCAAGGAATGCTAGGTACTCGACTTAATATTCTGAAAACTGGTTGCCTTTCCTTTGCAAACTGTATCTTGGGCTGTACCACGTAATTGATGAGAGAAATGTTGTCTTTTTAGAACTCCGGTTAACTTATGAAGAATGGCAAACTTAGAATCACTACTTTTTAACCTGTAAATGAAATAATGAATTTGAGCAGTGATCACCAATCACTGTCAAAACCATTAGTAGAAAAAGCTGATGAGCAATTTATACATGATAAATAAATCAGGATCTTCAGCAAAGGGGGAAAAAGGGAGGGCCCATATATTAAAAGAGAACTAAGGCCAAACAAATGCAGTGTGTGGATCCTGATTTGAACAAACCAACCATAAAATAACATTTATGATATAATCAGGGAAATGTCATTAGTGAACATCAGGGAATCTTTGTTAACTGTTTAGGTGTGATACCAGTATAGTGGTTATGTATAAGTGGTTATGTAAGCAAATCTGGGATTTGCTTCAAAACAATCCAAGACAGAGAGAAGTAGGTGGAGATTTAGATGAAATAAGATTGCCATATGTTGGCAGTTGTTGAAGCTGGGTAATGGAATTCATTACAGTGTCTCTACACTTGTGTATGTTGGAAATTTTCCATTATTTAAGATAAAAATAAATACTTTTTATTCTGTAGGGTATAGTCATTTGAAATACAGTGCATTTGTATTTGCTTCAAAATGGTAGTTATGTCAGAATGGGAAAAGTATTATTATACTTTTAATTTACCTATTTTTTAGGGGAGAAAACACACTAACATATGTCCTCTGACCCAGAAACATAAAACTTTACTATGAAGTCAATGTAGCATGAGTTTATCATCTCTGATGTCACCCTGGCTGAGATCACTGTGACTGATCTCAAACTCCGGTGGCTCCACATGGGTCTTCTTTCAAAGCAAAAGTCAAATAGTTTCTACCACCACATTATAGATGATGCTGATTTGCTTGATCCGTAAATTGGGTATTCAGAGCACATTGCACATGCCTGTTTCCTATACTGCCAAATAATCGTATTCAGCACTATCTGCTGCAACAACATGTTTCCTGTAGCTGACAAGTTTTAAATGAAAGACAATTTTCCCCTGCTTTTATTATTTTTTAAAAATGATAAGCCAATTTAAAAATCATGGAAGAGTTTTGAGCGTTTTTATCAAAACAAGTCACTGTCAAATTTTTTCCCAGACATGGATTCATTACTTTTGAATAAACTAAAAGCAGTGACTAAAAATAATAAATAATAAATAATAAATGAAACGGCATTTGGGCTTGAGGCATAAGTTGCTGTCACATTTCTTTTTTCTGACCATCTATAGTACTTCATTTAATTGATCATTACCTCTGGAGGACTGAAGTTTGTTCAGTTACTGCTTTTTTTTTTGTCCTTGGGATGTGCCACCCAGAGAAAACTGCCTCCTCTAAGATGAATG
The DNA here is from genome assembly GCF_009873245.2 of Balaenoptera musculus. Classification (NCBI taxonomy): domain Eukaryota; kingdom Metazoa; phylum Chordata; class Mammalia; order Artiodactyla; family Balaenopteridae; genus Balaenoptera; species Balaenoptera musculus. The sequence continues at coordinate 76,376,333 of NC_045800.1, read as the reverse complement.
CTGACAAGTGAACATTATGGTATAATTTACATGAACAAAATACATCAGAAAAGCAGTTATGCTGAAATAATTTAGCTGCTGAGGCCACACAGGAGGAATTCCTTGGAGATGCATGGATATGCCATAAGTTTTGCTGGTCACACCCTTCAGCAATAAGAAGTCCTTCTGTAAACACTGTGGACAAATAAATTAATGACCTCCTGATCCCCATCTCTACTACCTCGCCCCTTGAGATTTGAGCCTAGAGGACAAGGAGAACTAAACCAACATAATGTTATGATGTTCTCCACTAAATGACAGCAGCTAACAGAAACTGCTCTGTCTCCATGTGCCATATGTAGCTCTAGTGCTTTTTATATATCAAGACGTTTAATCTTCACAGAAGTCCCATAAGGAGGGTATTCTTTATTATTGTAGGTATGTATGTCATATGAGGAACTGGTGGTCCAGGAAATAAGCTGCCCCGAAGCCAACAGGCTAGGCAACAGGTTAAAGAACAAGGATTTGAACTCTGCATTCTGCTCTGAACCCTGCACTTTTAATCTCTACTAAATACAGCTGCTTTGAGAATGAATAGGTTAAAATATCTGCTAAAAAATAATAGGCAGTTAAAGACATAACCAGTCACCAAGTAATATAACAAGAAGAAAGAGGAGAAGGAAGAGGAGGAGGAGGAAGGGAAGGAGAGGAAGAAGAATTTAAAACTTGTTGATATATCATTGTGTAACTCCATCTCCACTTTAATACTGTCCTAAAGACGAATGACACCAGCTTCAACTGCATTATATGCAGGGACATGGGTGTGCCACAGTTATTGCTGTGGGAATAAAGGATTTATTTTAGGGTATCGTACCATACGTTGAACCTAATGACTGTAAGATTAATATAGAATGCTACAAATTTTGCTTTCTATCATAGATTTGAAACTCCATGTCAGTTTATTGTTTTTGAAATGTTTCCAAGATTAATTGCTGATCTTGCTGATCTTGCTGATGTTAGTTCCCTAAGAGATGATGCCAACAAAATTCACATCCCCAGCATTGAATTGGCAACATTGAGTCCTTAATGTTTTGTTTCTTTAAACAGAATAAAGTGTAATAAAGTAACTTGTAAAGAAATTGCCTTCTAAAATGGCTGCAACTTGGCATCCACTTAAAATATTCCATTGAGTAATCACAGAAACCGATTTTCTGCTTTTAATATAATTTTGCATGAAAGTTTAGTCTGGCTGAAAAATGTGTGAATACACTTATATAACACATTTATATTTGTATGGAATTACTGCTACTGCAGAAATATTTTTAAATAGTTTATTGTTGGGGTTTATTTCAAGGATTTTCCCCCCAAAACACTAACTTCTGGGCAATTAAGTATGTATTTGAGTTAATATCTATGTTTCCCACATACAAATCACACTGCAATATAGCATTCTAAAGTATACATATTGAGAATGATGTACCTGAGTCTATTTACAATCATTAGTCATCCAGGGCATATTTATTTTATTTACCAGAATTTTTAGCCACGTTTTCATAAAATGACAAAGTAACTTTTGTTATTTTCTTGTCCTCTATCACCATAGGTAATGGGTATAGCCACTTTGTAATGATCTCTTTGGAAAAAAGGAATTTTCCACAAAAAATTAAAAACTTAAATCTAATCCCTAGATCCAAGATCCCTCAAGGAAAGTGTGATACTGTTACTGTTGGGGTAACAACTTTATTTAAAGAAAAAACAAAACACAACTAACCATAGGTACAGGTGTTTAAATGTTTCAAATGCCATTTACCAAAGTCCCAAACACATAGTTCAAAGCTGGAGCTCTGCCAGGCAGCTTTGACCTTGCTTCCTTTTTTCAGATATCCTCTGCTCCTTGCCCTGGAGGTACAACCACTTTCTTCTTGCCTATTTGTATCACTACTTTTTGCAGCTTAGACCTGGCACTGTGGGTTGACCTAGAGCAGAGAAGTATTTTCCAGAGTTGAACTGCCTCTGTTCATAACACGATGCTTCTGTCTCTGCCACTCAGATTTGTTTGAAGTAATAGATAATTCAGAAATTCTTCCTAAAATACCCTGCCTAGGAGAGAATCGTGATGGATTACAAAAATGCCTGTCCAGGTATCTTTGAGATCACACCTTTGAGAGTCCACAAATGGAAGTAAACTGATAAGAACACATGTGAAAACTGTATTTATTTCTCACGGTCAGTTAAAAATAATAGTAATTACTCATGGATGGAGCTTCTTTAGTTTGCCTATTTCTTTAATTGCCAGCAGGAATTAAGAGAACCGCTTTCAATAATGAATTGGGGTGAGGGTTGCGAGTTTCATTCCATGACAGTTTTGCAGGAAAGCATCAATGTGACTGGACTTTTTCTTTAATCGTACTCTATACCTGCGTTTTGGAAATCAGCTTTTGGTCCCTTCTCTCAGCCCTATCCTCATCCCTGATAACCTTGTGCTTTTCATTTCTCACTCTGATGCCATCTATAGTTGTAGGGTCCACCTCTGTGGATCAGGGTCAGGCTCCGGCAGAGCCGAGGATTGTGTATAAATGGGAGAAATACACTAATATTAGTGTGACCAAAAAAAAAAAAAAAAAGTTCCTCCACAGGGAAAGTTTTCAGTCTTTCGCCGCTGCTCTTGGATGGCTGGCTGGATGTGGTCAGTTTGGTATTAGAAACCTGTTAAATAGATGTTTGGACATGAGGAATAAAATGAGAGAGAGAAAGCCAAAGCCTAGCCTAAACTTTCTTTTCCCAGTTCTTGTGCCCTGGGAACAGAGACTGAAAATTAACCACTTGGGCAGTCTTTCTGCTCTCAGGAGGTTTGTAGAGTGTCCTCAGTGCACTTGGAAAAGCACTGTGTACAAAATAGATATTTTTCAGAAAGCTGTGTATTATTAGGAAAGGATTGAAAATGACCATCCACGTAGGGCCCCGGAAAGGGTAGGTTTCATGTAAGACTTGTTTTTCGGGTAGAAGCCTCGTCTCAGTCACTACTGAAGCGGGGAACGTGTCATGTCTTTCCTGAGGTTGCTCCTGAGGGATTTTATACACCCACTGCCGCATTCCCCTCTCACTATCCCTACCTGTTTCCATGGATTTCAGTAGTTTTGTTAATGTTCACTACTGGAAGAACCTAAGAATTGACTTGCTGCTCTGAGCAGGTTCTATCTTGGGACATGATGGGGGGAGAACAGCCAAGAACATTGTAGCAAATAGGTGTCCAGTTGGGCTTTTCAATATTATGTATTTGACAGAGCACAGCGGCACCAGCTTGCATCGGCATTGAAAAAATGCAGTGCCCAGTGCTGTTTGAAAGCCCCCTGTCATTTCAGAAGCACTTGGAAACAGGCATGCACTGGGCTTTGCTGCTGTGCTTGCAGGGACTGTTAATAGGAGTTCAAGACTTGTACTTGTATTGCCCTTCTTATCTGAGAAAAAAAATCTAAAAGCTTTTCTTTTCCAGAACAGTACCAGTCAAGCCAACTGTGGCCATCTTCCCACATAATAATCACGTAGCTCTTAAAACTTGTCAGGTGAGCTGAATCACATTCACTTTTAGGCAAGATATTTCCTTTGTGCAGAAGATATTATAGGATTCACATTGGATGAAGGTGGTGAATGCTGGGCTTCCCTACCCAGTCTGGGAACTAGCCAACTCGGGGATAATGCCGGGGCACTGGGTGATTCTGAAGAGCTCAGTTGCATATTGTATACCCTGATAGCCACAGTCACGTGCCAGAGGAGATCTAGGTATAGGTACAGATATAGGTATAGATACTTTTTTTGGCTTGTTTTAAATACTATGATGTAAAAAAAGGGAGTGTGTTCCAGTCATCTCAGGGAAAAATAGTGGAAGTGATGTCAAAAAACTTAATGTCTTTTTTTCAGTAAGCTAATATTTTTATTTTTATTTTTTACATGAATTTCCATAGCACTTTTATTTATTACATCCAAAACCTGGATTGAGGGAAGGAGTGTCCATCAACTGGTGAATAGATAAACAAATTGTGCCGTATCCCAAAAAGGAATACTACTCAGCCACAAAAAGGAACAAACTATTGATCCATGCAGCAACATGGATGAATCCCCAAAGCACCATGCCAAGTGAAAGATGGCAGACACCAGAGAGTACAGAATAAATAATTCCATTTATATGAAATTCTAGAAAAAGCAAAACCGAAATGATGGAAAACAGGTCGGTGATTGCCAAGGGTTAAGATAAAAGAAAGGAATTAACTACAGATGGGCAAAAGGGAACTTTCTGAGATGATAGAAATATTCTATATGATGATTACAGTAATGATTCAGGAATCTAATATTTTTAAAGAGATCGATTTGTCTTACGCACTGCTAGCTGGTGGGTGCTTGGCATCTGGAGGCCAGTTGACCTTGCTTTTTGTCCTGATACTTAATGGGAGAGTGTGAGCTGCTTTACATGGGAGAGCTGTCCAGGGAGATGTCTTTTTGTGTGGGACTTCACTCCATGGTCATTCATGGAGTAAATGTGCTAGTTCCTGAGTCAAAAGAGCAAAAAAAGGAAGGGAAATAGTCCACAAAGGGCAGAGCACAATGATTCAGTAGTAGAGCAGGGTCAGCCTGCTGGGAGGAATACGGGTGCCTCTTGCAAGGTCACTTTCCATCATACAACTGTCTTCTTCCTGTCAGGGAAAAGGATGTTCTCTAGGCCAGGAACTTTAGAGGTTGAAACTGAAGTTAAGAAAACTATTCTCCTTTAAAACAACAACTGGAAATCTCTTGAAAATAATACCATGAAGTGCTTTGCCTAGGATTTGAGGGAAAAAAATATTTCTTTTTTCCTTACTATTGTTTACCAATTTTCAAAGCTGGAAGTTTGGAATTTTGACAAGACGTTCTAGGCTCCATCAGAGCTGCTCAAGCAGGAAACATGAGTTCTGCTCATTCTGAGGTGCCGCTGGCTTCCAAGGAAGTTGACATTGAGGATGTTTTTACAAACATGCACTGAGGTGAGGGTGAAGGTTAAATTTAGTTAAATAAATCGTTATTGTTTTTAAAAATGATTCCCCCAGCCTAATCTTATTATCACTCCCTGTTCTTATTTTTTCTTGATGTATTCATATATTTTCTTCTCACCTCTTTGTGTGTGTTCTGTAAGCCATCTCATATCCTTTTAGTAAAACATCTGGGCTTGAACCAATAAAAGAATTCCATCACTGAAACCAATGGAATATTGGCTGAATTCAATCAGTTAAAGCCTTCTTTAGATGTTTGCAATTAAATATGTCCCCACACCCACTCACATATACTTACATTCTCACACACACACACAATCTTATAATTCGTATGTAAACATAGTCAAAGCTATGTTTCGCTCTACAAAGATAGAGTCGTGGCAGATTAGGATAAGAAAGTAAGACTTCTTTCTAAACAATAAATCTAATTTCCTTTTGCCCATCAGCCTCCTCTCCGCCTACCCATCTAACAGCCTCTGTATGGGGTGGAGTCCGCCCCACATATCATGGCAGTTGTGGCTTCTACTCATCTCTTAAGCCCTTCACCTTGTCACCATCTTCTCCAGCCATCTTTGCCCTGTCCAAAGCCTTCTCACACTCCTCCAAATCCCAGGCCTCTCTCATTCGTTCGAAGATCTGTTCCATTTCAAGTTTGACCTATAGGCCCTAGCAGTTAACATTATTTATCCCTTAAATAATTCGACATTTTTGCCTCCTAATTATGTAGTGTGTAAAAGTATGTATGAATTCTGCATCTCATGAGTCACAAAGTACAACATGAGGCACCTAAAAGGTACTTCATGATTTCAGTTAGTCGAGAACTAATGTAGAAGTTGGTTTCATAATACACTTTTGGAGAAATGTCTCTCAACTTTTAAATTTCTTCCAAGATATGATGAATCCAACTTTTTTCTGGGGAAAAAAAAAAGATAAGTGAAAACAATTGCCATGTGTATTTGCCTGAACAGAATGTTGCAATTTTCGCCTTATCACTGCAGCATGCATACATATTTTGGTCCTTCTCTGTTTATGTGGCTTTGGCTAAACTTGATACAAGAGAAATTTTATATTAAAATGACTTATTTTAGGAAATATTTTTGTGATTTAAGTTATTTTAAGAACTGCTGTCTCAGTTATCAGCTGCTGTACAACCACCCCAAATTTTAGTGACTTAAAGCAATAACCATCTATTGATGACATTTCTGTACTTTGGACTGGTCCCACCTGGGGTCACTCATGAATCTGGAGGTTCAGCAGAGGCTGCATGGCCCCACATTGTCTCACTAGCCTGGGTGGCAGCTGGTGGGGCTGTCTGCAGGTGATTCAGCCCTCCTTCACTTGGCTGATCTGGCAGGATAGCCTGGTTTCTTATGACAGTCTAGCCAGTCCAAGAGGGGAAGAGCAGAAGCAACAGACTTGGCAGTTACACATGTTAGGACCTTCACATCCTCTTGGTCAAAGCAAGCCACAAGGCCAGCCTAGATTCAAGGGAAGAGAGGAGATACACTCCCACAATGGGAAGAGCAGGAAATAATTTGTGACCATGTTTAATTTATCATCGTCTTAATTTTTATCAAATTCATTTAATTAGTAGTAGATATGCAAATAAGATAAATAAGATTTTCATGTTGCAAGACTGAATATTAATGAAACAAGTGTCTGGTGTCATTTTTAAACCTCTAACAAAGTTCATTCAGAAACTATGGCCCTGTGATAGTTGAAAGAAAACCAAAAAGCTGTATTGCTGTTTTCCATTTTATTTGTACTTACCACCATCTAGCTCTACCTAAACCTCAACTGAATATAGATGTTTTAAAAAGCTACCAATTTCTATAATTTATTGTAAGAGGAAACAGTTTCAGGATATGTTTAACATCTAGTCATATTTAATGAAGCCATGCCTTGGAACCTAAAGTAAAACCAGTCAGAAAAAGAATTGACTTCTATTTAAGTAGAAGCTAACAATTGTTTAGGAAATGAGGATACCTTCATTTTACTACCTACTTTATTTATAATTTGAACTAAAAATTGAAATTGGTTTTCTTTTTTTTCTAAATTAGCTACACATTTATTTGTTTCAGTATTTTTAAATCTAAGCTTTATGTCTTTTCCAAACACTCAGAATGATTGAGTTGAAATGATTTAATGATATAACAGCTCAATTAAGTAAACTCTCAGGATATCTTCCATCTTATGAGTCTATTAAAAATAGCCCTCTATCCTGTAATAAACCATAATGGAAAAGAATATAAAAAAGTACATATATATATATCCGAATCACTTTGCCGTACATAGAACCTAACACAATATTGTATATCAACTATACTTAAATTGAAACAAAATAGCCCTCTTGGTATACCTAGTACCTAGATCTTGGTCTTTAATACCATTTTTCACTAAAAGGAATCCTTGGAGAAATGGCTGAGTCCAGAGCTGGCACAGGAAATACACAACATGAGCCTAGAACATCTTGTTAGGCCACAAGTAAGGAAGTGCTCAAAATAAATAAATAATGGAGTATGTTACAAAGACTAGGGAGATAGCTTGAAGGTTTTCCAGTGGTCAAATCAAAAACAACTTGAACACAAAATAATTAAGTACACTAATGGATTATAAGTAATTCCAAAAAACCTGAAATCATGATTCATATTAATAATAAATAGGTAAATAATAAGTAGAGGTGAAGGGAGTACTCTGGAGGAATCAGGCTCCCTGACTTCAGACTATACTACAAAGCTGTAGTCATCAAAACAGTATAGCACTGGCACAAAAATTGAAATTGATTTTCAAAGGAAAGAGAGAATTTTTTTTTTTTACATTAGCAACAAGTTTCTTTCTTAGAGGATTGTAGGCTTGAGTTATTTAAGGAGGGATCCCCTAATCACATGCTACTATAAAATTAACTAATGATGCAAACAATAATAACAGCTGCCATTGCACTAAGGTTTCTTGAGTGTCTATTGCAGTTTTAAACAATTATCCCCTTTAAGCCTAGTTTATGGAAGATGGATCTTGAGGATCTTAAAGATTATGAAATTTGCTGATGGTTACACAGCGGAGATTGGAAGCTGGTATGCCTGACTGCTACTCACCTCTACAAATAAGGGCAGGCATCACACCTTCTAACAAGCTTCCTCTGTCAGCCTCACTGAATTGAAATTTGGTGCCGAGCTCGCCCATCATGCCTGTAATAAAATATATAGCATATAAGTAAGTGATTAAAACTATAGGGAAAATAGGAAAAGGGAAGGTGTGTGGGGCAGGGGTGGTGATGGGGGAGTCATCGAATCAGTTTTAGATGGAGTTCAAGGAAAGCCTCACAGAGCAGATGAGTAAAGGCCTGGAGGACTTGAGGGAGGCGCCAGGTAGCTAGGGAAGAAGGATGTTCTGGGCAGAAGGAAAGAAAATTGCAGATGTCCTGAGGCAGGAGTGTGAACGGCTTGTTCAGGAAAGAACAAGGAGGCCAGCATGGCTGGAGGGCAGCCAGCAAGGGGAGATATACTGAGACTGGGAAGAAGGGCAGGTTGGCAGGGGAGGGTTTGTTTTAGATATTTTAATTTTCATATGCTTATGAAACATCCATGGGGAGATGTAGAAGAGACACATAAATAGATAGATGTAAGAATCCAGACTGCCAGGAGGACATCAGGGCTGGTACCTACCTGTGGAAGTCATCGGTTCATAGAGTGTTTCAGTCTGTGGCAACTCAGATTGGGAAGAGAATAACAAACTTGTGGTGACTTGTCCAGGGAGAGATGCTATCAGGGCAGGATCCTGAGGAAGTTGCCTGAGATCAAGGAGCAGAAATTGGGGAAGAGGACATGGCAGGTGAAGGGATCGGCTTTATGCAAGGACACCGGACGTGGGGAGGTTTGGAGTGTGGGAAGCAACGTCAGATGTGGCCGCTTGCAGGACACAACACTGAGGGAGAAGAAAGGGTGTAGGAGAGGGGCTGGTAATAAGGTTAGAGAAATAGATTGGAGAGCCAGATTGCTAACATCTTTATATGACACACTAAGAAATTTAGTATTTGTTCTGCAACCAGATGGGAGCCATTGAAGGCTTTTAAGCAGGAATGTGACACGATCAGATGCATCCTTTAGGAAAATAACTAGCAGACCAGTAAAGGTTAAATTGGAGACGAGAAAGATTTAATTCATGTACATAATAACTGTCAACAATGTTGAAAGTGATGGTCACACGATGTACAGGTTAAGTGCTATGGAAAGATTTATATGTACCTCTTTCATGTTGAAAAATATCTCTAAAATGACAAATAGTGATCTGTGTTTGATGTTACTCTTTTTTTTCTCTTTCTACATCAGTCCAGTTTATATTTTTTACCTTATAGTCTGTAATTTAAGAAGAAATTACAGACTTTAGGAAGCAGGTTCCAAACCCAAGTTAAAAGGACCCCTGTTTGTAACAGCTACAGCATCATTGTTTTTCATTTCATTTTAGTTTGTTTTGCCTTCCAGTTAAAATCTCTAAATATATTTATTTCACAGTTTATATAGCGCCCATCAAGAAGACATCTACCTGAGTGCCTTACAGTTTTTTATTTAATTTTTATTTTATATTGGAGTATAGTTGATTTACAATATTGTGTTTGTTTCAGGTGTACAGCAAAGGGATGTTACTCTTTATTATAATTTTTGTTAGAGAATAATATGCTATGATTGACTTCTTTTTCCTAAAGGCCTTTCTTATCTTGAAAGATCTAAAATTATAATCTATTTTGAAATGTGAATACACTGTAAATATTCACATCTCTGTCCACAGGGCTGAAGCCTCTGGTGTCACAGTTAGCTCACCATTTTACTTGGTTCCTAAAGAAACCTATCCAACTCACTTGTAATTAAATCCCATTTCAATGGGATATGAGAAAAAAAGAAAGATGGCAATTCAGAAATGCCCTCATGTTTTCTTTCCCAGAATACCATCAGCCATGTAATACTGGTCAAATTGTAGTATTTCATTTTGGAAAAACAATGGAGCATTTAGCCCAAACACAAGGTATAGGAGCCAGAAATATGCATCCCTTAAAGCTTGCTTAAAGGAATTCCCCTTAATCAGATGGGAGCCTATTCTTCCTGTTGATGGAGATTAGAGCAAAGCCACATTTCTTGCATGTCTTTTCTGTGCCAGGCAACTTTCACATGAATTTTCATTTAATTTTTAAAACACTGTGGTATAGGTGTAATTTTACAAGTGACAAAATTGAGGCTCAGAGATTTAAATAAGTTGGCTAAGGATAACAGCTCTTATCTGAAGTGATTGTTACTTCCATTTCACTTCTGCTTACCTTGTTAAGAGAAAACATTCTTGATGTCTAAAGCAAAATATCCACAGACAGGTAGCGGAAAGGTCCTATGAATATTGTTTTCTCATAGAAGGGTCTGAGTGCTGTTGAAGATTCATCCATCTCAATAAATATCAAGTCTCTTTCTTTCTAAGTATTTCTTTCTGCATCCCTGGTCATGATGCAAGTGTTGACTGAAAAAATGCACACCCCAGAGCTTGAGAGTAAATGTTTTATTCGGCCGACTTTCTGAGGACTTCAAGCCTGGGAGACAAGACTCTCAGATCACTCTGAGGGGACTTCTCCAAAGAGGCAAGATGGGGAGCCAGGATATATAGTTTTTGCAACAAAGACCAGGTAGTCGGAACATCAAAAGGTTACTGTTAATTAAAGAAAACCAGACCTCTCAAGTTAACGAAATTAGCGTTTTTCTGTATATGGGAAGATGCAAAGTCGGGGCTCATTGAAATCATTCCTTTGATATGCACCTCAGCTACCTGGGGCCAGTATGCTGTGTTTTCTCATCCTGAGTCTCCCCAGGGTGCACTGTTGTGATGGGGGGAGCTGCAGCAGTGGGCGTTCTGTTTCCATCCTGAGTTCCCTCAGGGCTCACCGTCGGGGCGGCTGTAATGTGGTGGCTTGATGGCTGCAACATCCTTTGTTTATTGATATGGCAAGTGGCATTCTTAGTTCACACAGGTATAAGTATGAAGGGTTGAAAAAAATTAAATTGGGAGGGTTTTTTTTTTCCTTCCAGGACTTAAAAGTCTTATTAAAGATGAGCATTTATTACTTTAAGTATGTCATTCCATTAAGAAGATATTTGGCTAATCTGGGTGAATAATTGATGAAATTAAGAGAAAAATCTAAATTTGTTCTTGTATCATGTAAAAAAAAGATAAATTATTTGAATTTTCCTGCATTTGAATGGACTGATTTCTACTATCGTTTTCTCATCAAGGGACTCAGTAAATATCATTCATAGTGTAAATATTTATTGAGCACCTACTCCCTCCCTACTAGGCATTGTTCTGGAAGCTAAATAGAGAACAGTAAACAAAATAAACAAAAATCCCTGCCTTTTGGAAGCAGACATCCAGTATAAGTCTGTGGTATGTTCAGTGAAAGATGTACATCAGAATCGCCCACAGAGCAGTTTAAAGATGCAGAGTTCTTCCCATCAGAATGTGAGGACATTTGCATGTTTTATCAGTTCCACAGAGGATTCTGATTAGGAAACTCAGACTGAGAAACTTCTGTAGAAAGAAGTGGTGATGCTCACATTTTTCCTCCATTGAAACCGGTCTTGCTCCACTTTTCTTATCAAATCCCCACCCTTTGTCAAATATGGAGAGAATATGAGAAACCACAAGGCACAGAGTGATTGCTTTGAGAAAGTGTGGTTTGCTCAGTGTTTTAAATGTATTGATTAAATCAACTTTACAAGTAGAATAATGTTTTTTTAAATAAATTTATTTATTATTTATTTATTATTTTTAGCTGTGTTGGGTCTTCGCTTCTGCGCGAGGGCCCCCTCCAGTTGCGGCGAGTGGGGGCCACCCCTCATCGCGGTGCGCGGGCCTCTCACTATCGCGGGCTCTTGTTGCGGAGCACAGGCTCCAGACGCGCAGGCTCAGCAGTTGTGGCTCACGGGCCTAGTTGCTCCGCGGCATGTGGGATCCTCCCAGACTAGGGCTCGAACCCGTGTCCCCTGCATCGGCAGGCAGACTCTCAACCACTGCACCACCAGGGAAGCCCCTAGAATAATGTTTTAATCCATGAGAAATATTGATGTATAAAGGAACGCTATCAAGATAAGAATGAGGAAATGATCTTATTCTAATTTGAACAGACACCTATAGATCTCACTGTTTCATAAAATTGAATCATCAACTGTGGGGGTATCTTAAACCACCACTCCAGAAGAAGGTGTACACACACTGACCCATTTTCTGCACTAATCTAAAATGTATTGGATATTAACTACTTTTATCGTTAATTCTCATTTGGAGAGTCACACTTCTCATTTTTGTCTTATTTTGGTTTTCCAAACATCAATGCTGTCTTGTTATGAGGACAGAGTTTTATTGGCACTTCTTTCTAATTCTCAGCCTGATCAGTCTCCCATTGTATAGTTTGCTTTTGCTCAGCCATACTCTTAAAGGATAAATCATAATACCCACCTGTCCTTGACGCTTTTTAATTCCATAAAATTTTAAAATATATGTTTTTCAGTTAATTAAATGTCTGGACAGCTAAGTAGTAAATTCTGTGCAGAAGTTGATTTCGAGGTCAGAAAAATTTCAACTATGAAGTTATTAACTAGAATCAGTTTGCATATATCTTGCTTCATTGTTACCTCAGTGTTAGGAAGGAAAGAAGGAACAGCCAGGGAATATGTGATTAGTCCAAAATGAATGAATTGAGTTCATTTGATAAATATAATTAGCCGTTAAACACCAACTTCATAAACAAGGAACAGTTCGCAGAAAACAAAGGTGTATGCAAATTCCGGTGTGCCTTCTATTTTATGTTAGCCCTTCTCTAGATGTATGCAGGACTGAGATAACTTGACCTTCATGTTGAGTGGATGGCTTTCTTGAGGGAAAATTATTTGCGTGGAATACCAAGGCTGCACTGGTGGCTCTGTGATGGATGTTTAACTCTGAGAAAACAGGTGCTGAAATGAGCATCAGTATTGAAATACACAGTAATGATGGCTCTTCATTAAGGTGTAGGTAAGGAGAACCTAGGCAATGAGCAATACAGTTACCAAGGCCACAGGCTGTTTCTCACTAGTTCGGAAGGCCCAGGATACATTTATTTTTCACCCCTCGATGTTTGCTTTCTCTTTTAGTAAAATTTGGGGTAGGCACTATGTGGTAGAGAAAGGAATCATTACCAATGGCGAACTTTACCTTTTGACCCTTGACAACTTTGCAGTAGTGAGCTTAAATAGGATCTTTTTTTCCTTTTTGGAGGCTGGTTTTGATCAGACCACTGTACATGGCTGCATAGGTCAGATAAACCCTAAAGCAGGAAAGCAGATGTCTTCTCGTTATCCCTCCAAACTTCGAGAGCTGGGCACAAAGTTTCGAGGGTGTCTTTGCGTATTGTGTGAGCTGAGTTTCAGGGTGCTGGAAGCCCATTTTAACAAGGACAGTTAAATCACTAACCAGAGTGGTTGCATTTGGTTAAATCAGAATTTCTTTTGTAAGCAAATTAAAATTTAGGTAGGACATTCTGACCTCAGATTATAAAATAGTCCATTTAGGGAGAACTTACCCAAATGGTAAAAGGATACTTGAGTTGTAACGATCTGTGTGAATGATACAAAATAACATAACACTATCACTTTGTGTCTCAGTTAAGGGTTAGGATACTCCATGACTGCCATTGAAGAAAGTTATTCATAGATTGAATTCTTGCTAGTCAGGATAATAATTACCCTATTACATCAAGTTTTATCTTAAATATCACCCATTCTTACCACTCCTCCATTCATATCACCTCCTCTTACTGCTCTTTTCCGGAGTACTCCTTTTCGTAACTGTTCTGACCTGTACTTACCTGCGTCTTTGCACCTGTAACTCAGCATTAGAGTTTGCAACCTACTTGTTTGTTTGGCTGGCACAGGATTTAGAAAACATGTGCAGGATATAAATGGAAAAATATTAGATGAACAGATATAAAGTCACTTGGAAGAAAGTACATGAAAGGCTATAATAGTGAAATTGTAAAAATCATACCTATGCTGAATGAATACTCTAGGAAGTCTCCAGTGACATGTATTTATCGTAGTCAATGCACTTTTGCCATTTATCCAGAAATTTCTTTCTTTGATAACTTGTGTTACTGCCATCATTCAGTCAACTCTTCAAATTCCATTTTCCACGTGAGGACTTCTCATTCAAAGATTTTTGTATTGCCATCACCCAAAAATCTTCTTCTTACCGAATTTCTCCTGATGGATTCTTTCATCTTATCCTTAACAAAGGATGAAGGAACCCCTTTGGGATTTCTTGCTAACATCAAAATGTGTAAAATAATTATCCCTTGAAGGGATATTCAGTGAATAATTGTTGCTACCTCCTGTTTGCATCTTTCATGTTGCTCTAAGGCAGGGGTCCCCAACCCCCAGGCCTCGGACCGGTACCAGGCTGCACAACAGGAGGTGAGCCGTGGGCGAGTGAGCAAAGCTTCATCTGTCACTCTCCATCGCTCGCATTACTGCCTGAACCATCGCTTGCATTAGTGCTCGAACCATCCCCACCCCTCGTCCATGGAAAAATTGTCTTCCACGAAACCGGTCCCTGGTGCCAAAAAGGTTGGGGACCGCTGCTCTAAGGGAAAACAAACGCAAGGTTTCTGTGCTGAAGGTGCCAACCTCCCGGTCAATTTCCGCGATGTAAATCTGCATTTTACATCAGTCACCTTAAACTGACTTGTGCTGTTAAGATAAGAACAAGTAGACATTGGATGTCTAAATAAAGTTCATGTTGTTGGGATTCTTATAAAGATTTTTATTAAAATGTTTTTACTCATAACAACATTTTTTTTGGAAATGAACTTGTGGGTCACAGTTCATGTGCATAACTAGCTAGCGTAATTCCAGAGAAGCAAAGCATCGTCAGGTCAGAAGAAAGAGCATAGGCACTCAGTCAGACACACTGTGATTCTCATCTCAGAACCACCAAGTTATTCAAGGAGCCTCAATATTCCCATCTACAAAATGGGGACAACAGTAGAATCTACCTGAGAGAGTTTGTGGTGAATAAATAATCTCCATGTAAAGTGTTTAACATTGGGTGAAACACAGACTAAGCATTGCAAAAATAGGAGCTATAATAATTTTAACACATTATTATTTTAAAGGTATGCAAGAAGACACAAAACAATTAATTTGCTGAAGAGCCCATCAGGACTATGTATTAGTTAGGGAATGCTACACTGCTCTATCAAAAGATTCCTTATAGTCCAGGGGCTCAAGGAATGCAGAAGTTTATGTATCGTTCACTTAACCCTCCTCAACAGGTATTCCAAGTCAGTGAGTTCTATTTTATATGATCATTTTCAAGGTCTCTCTGGTTAGCATCTTTTCAGCACAGAAAGGACAAAAGAACATGGAAAAGCAAATGTGGGAGATTTAGGGTCAGCCATGGAAATTGCATCTGTCAGGTCCACTCAGATTGCACTGGGAGAAAAAAAATAGTCACAAAGCTTTTCACAACTGGAAGGAGGCAGGATGGTAAAGGAACATACGTAGCTGGGCAGCCATACGCTTCTATGGAAGAAGAGGAAGGTGAATTTTCGTGAGCTGTTAGTCTTCTACGGAAGATTGAATTTTTCGGAAGATTGGCAGAGCACACATGGGTCTTAAGGAAATTGCCTACTTTAGAGATAATAAGCCAGCCTGTCTAGAGTTCATAGTTTTGTGGTTTTCCTTGTATTAAATGAGTGAGTGGGAATAAACTGTTAACCAGATCGTTTCCAGTTCTCGGTATTACAGAATTAGAGAATACTGACTTTTAGCAAAATACCACCTTGGTTATCTTTCCTAATTGGAAAATCACCAACAAAAATATAGGGTAAGTACTATGTGAATTTTTTTTTCCATTTTTCAAAGGTGAATAACATTAAGTGTGAAGTTATGATGAACAATTGCCAAATGTATCCATTCAGACATTTTTAAAAACAAAATAGTTTAATTATGCTAGTTTTTCTAAGTTGCTTTTCTGAACTGGAAAATCGTGAGATCTCTGTGATTGTCTATTTGATGTGATAGTTGTATTTTTAAGTGTATTTTCACTAGGCTTCACCTGTTGTGGGATTCACATCATAAATCAGAGGAAAAAAAGGGATTAGGGTCAGGGTTAGCCTCTTCATATCTCAGTAAAGAGAATGTGAAGCTTAAGATAGACATCATTTTTATTGATATTTATGTAGAAGGAGATAGGTAATGTTTTTTAAATTCATTCTTCTTTTAGGCAGCACAGTATTTGTTTGGAAGAAATACTTTGATAAGCTGCCTAAGGTAGAGGGCAAGACTGCAAAGACATAAACTACTGTGTGTAAGATAAGAATCATTTATATTCTTTCTGAAATCTAGAGTGAGCATATGAACTTCTCCCAAGCATATCAGCACTTAGAATGACTTCGGGTGAAAAACATAGAAGTTTCTTTATAGTTTCTTGAAGGCAAGAGTTATATCTGTCTTGTTTACCAAGGAGCAGCCCCAGGATCTGGAAGGATGCCTATATCTATATCTATAGACATAGATGATATAGGTATAGACGTAGATATAGATACAGATATAGGTATAGATATAAATGATAGAGACAGTGCGTCCTCATATTTTGTTGAATGAATGGATGATTGTAGAAGTCTGAGCTTCAGGGAGACCCCAGCTGACTCCTGGGTTGTATAGGTAACCTGCAGATTGGGAAGATGTCATTTAGCAAATGACTGCACTTGTTACAAAGACGACAGTGGATATTTCCCAAGAGATTTTTTTTTTTTTAAAGACGTTTTTCAACAGAGTAAAACATGTAACTCAATAGAAGTAGACAATTTCCTCTGTTGACCTTTTGAACATCGAAAGTCATGTGTGACCGAGCTCATTCCTGCTTGAATTGTAAGTGTCTTGAATCGTTGGTGGAGACTTTGCTGAGTTCATTCATTTACTAATTTACTGTTGGTTTTCAGTGTTTATTTATGCCAGACCCTGTGCTTATTAGCACTGTGATTACAGTGACAAACAAGGGGAATAAGACACCCTACTCTAAATGAGCTTATAGTTCAGAAGCAAACGTAGCCACGTCATCACCAGGCTATTAGGTATAGGCTGACTGTGGGGGGCAGGGGAGGGGAAGGGGGGGCTCCAAGCAAATGTCTGTCAATTGCAGTGGTTGGTACAGAGGAAATATGTCTGATAACCACAATGACAAGCTATGAATATTTGTGTTCCACGTGAACAAATAATTCTGAACCTAAACATCTTCCGCATATTGACTTAGCAACTATTTAATGGGAATATCACTGCTGGCCTAATTTTAATCTATGTTTGTTGAGATAGTGATGGTTTCTGTAGACGTTTCAGCACAGCACAATGACTACAGTGGTTCTCAATTGGGGCCAGTATGACCCCTCCAGGAGCCTTTTGGAAATATGTTGGAGCCTTTCTGGTTCTCACAATGACTGGGGACACTGGGCAGAGGCCAAGGTTCCTAGACGCCCTACAGCTCAGTAGCACAGAGGATTGTTTGACCCGAAATGTCACCGGCTCCCCACTGAGAAGCACTGGGAGAGATCAAGTCATTCTTTCTCCCTTTCTGTGTTCTGAAGCTCCTGCTCTAGGTATCCATCCCGGGCTAAGCAGGTAAAGAGGCAATCCGTTCCCACACTGGGGCACAAGACAAAAAGAGTCATACCAGAATGTGTGCTGACTAATGCTATGTTCATAAGGGGAGCGGTGATCCTGGAGTTCACCCCAACCAAAGGACAGTGGAGAAGAAAAAACATCAAAGCCCATCAGAGCCATGAGTTATAGGCTGGGCCTCCAGAGGCTGAAAGAGGCAGAAGGAGGAAGGAAGATTTTCTTTCATAATTTGCCTGATTGTGGGGAAAAATGCCCAATCTAATTCTCAGCGTAAGATCATTAATGAATTTTAAATGTGCAGACCCAAGGCTGTCCTACCCAGTCTTAAAAGGATTATGGATCGTTGTAAGGGACTTTTCTGTCCCATCAAAACTTACCAGAACTTTCCTACTTTGTTGAGGTAGAATTCTTTTTCATCTTAATGAGATGTATCCTTTCTTTGTTCTCTTAAAACTAAATCTAAAGCATGTCCTTATCAATGCTTCTATTACCCAGGTTAAATATTCCAGAGGCCTCTATCCTCTATTTTTTAAAGGAAATCTGTTCAGAACCACTGGGGATGTTGTGATCAACATTCTAAAAGGTTTCATTTACCTTAAGTATGTCAGGCATCCCCCAGATTTAATTTTGCAAACCATTGTGTTTTATTTCAGTAACACAGTAAAACCTCACTTAGCAGGGAGTGCCTTATCTGTGAACTTCAAATACCTAGGACATGGTAAACTCAGGGAACAAAGTTCCTGATTTTTATGCCCAAAATGGAAACCTTTTGGTGTCTCCAGGGAGTCAATTTATTTTCAGTCTACACAGAGTTCTAAGGAGCTTGGTTACCTGGTTCTCTAGCTTACAACAGATTGGAAAGTGAACAGCCAGAGTCTTGTTTTGTTCAGGTTGGGGACTGGAGCCGGAGCCTGCCTATAGCCTAGCAAGGAAAAGGTAGAGAAAATGGCATCAAACATTTGAAAACGATAAAGGAAGGTCCAAAACCATGAGAGTCTGGAGCCTGAAGCATGGCTGGTGCCCAGCTAGGGGTAGTCATTGATGATCATAGTAATCATATCGTAAGAAGTGAGAGAAGTTTGTAGCGTATTTTAAAAGGTTCCCCTCAAATTTGTAATTTTTTTAAGTTGTGTTAATTATAAGACTAAGCTATAGTGGTCTGGGGGGAAAAAAAACTTATTTAGACTGTCTTATTTCCTAATAAAATTGGACGGATGAGGCAGTTGTATGTGAACTTCAGTTGAGAAATCCACCATTGAAAGCTGGAACGATTCAAAGCTGATCACAGCAAGTTCTGGATTTTCTTATGCCCCTCAAAGGCTAGGTGTGTTTCTGACCTACAGACTTCCTGATACTGTGTGTACTTCACTTGGTTTCCTCATGTGCACATTTGGATCCGTCCTGGCTCAACCTCATGCTAATGTGTATCCTCAGGCTGGTTCATGCATGAGATCATCAGTTCCCAGCATTTATTAAGGTGGAAGGAGGGAGCTTCTCCTACTCAGTTTGCACTAGTATGGATAAAAAGGATTGAGGAATTGGACTGAAATCAGATGCTACCAAAATAGAAGATAACTGTTACATAATACTAACTAAAGCTTACATATTACATTATTTCTATATCTTTGTTTATCACTCTTAGATTAATATAATTGCATTTGTATTTGTAGAGTATGATTTCTATGAAATCAATTTATTTCAGAGAAAGACTAATCCATGTTGATAGAGTAAAATGTCTAGCCCTAAAATGTTTGTATGTACTGGGTCACTGTTGTTCTAATACCCAATGTCTGATAAGGAAGAAAAATGTAATAGTTGAAATGATGATAAACAATGAGAGTGCTTTGGGACAATGAACTGGATGCTCTGAGGAAAAAAAAAATGGTGGGAGGAAGATTGACCTGTTTTCTATGCGAAGTTTTGAATTATAGAACCATCCAGTTACAGTTATATTTTGATGCCCAAAGTGGGCAGCATAGGTAAATGGTTGCTCTTACCAAATATTGCCTCTTCTTGTCTTATTCTTTCCTGAGTTTTTAACATAATATTTCTGCCCTCTTACTACACAGAGCTAAATTTTTAGACTGTTTATATTATGAGGAAATTCTGAGATGTAGGTTGTCATTTGCATTTTTAAGCATTATGCAAGCGACTTGTAATCATTGAAGAGTTGTATAATTATACATAATCTATTTAATGGAATCTAAAATAGAACATATGCCTTGCTGTAGCCTCATGTTTCTCATTTGAGAATAAAATAGCATCTCTTTTCCTCACATGACAATGTTGTGAATATTGTTTGTAAAGGACTTTGAGAATTTCAAGACAAAGGTGCTAAAGGTTTTTCAGTACAGAAATGAATATTGTTGCAGTTCTTAATTTATCTTCCTCATTCATGAAATAGTTTCAAATTCCTATTTATTCCAAACTTCGTGTAGTTGTTAATTCAAGGAGTGAGATACTGAAAGATCAACTTCACATGTCTCATCTTTTCCTGTCTAGTTAATGAATGTATGTTATGTCTCCATTCAGTATATACAACCTATTTTAAAATAACTATAGGGAAGACTTCTTTATTAAGAATGTCTGAGTGGTAGATGTGGAAGTATTTTTTATGTACTTGCCAGTGGCTTTATAAAGTAGAAGTTCAATATAAGCAATCCATTTTAATCCTTTGCTGTTCTGACTTTAAATCTCAATAAACATTTGGTAAATGAATGTTGAATGTTAATGCATTCTGTTTACCCAGCTCATGAAATAGACGAAAGGAGGCAGGTACCTTAATAAAGGCAGCAGTGACTGAAGCCCTTAATCCTGGTGATATGAAGGTGTTTAAATGCAACTCACTCTTCCTGAGTGACTCTAGGTCAGAAGCAGTCAGTTCAACTGCAAACATCTTGTGTATGGTTCAGAAATCTAAGTTAATTTGTAGAATTTAATAATTCCCAGCACTGCCCAGCAAAGTAATGCTAGATCTTAACTGTTTGTTGCATAAATAACAATTATTGATATTGGCTTATAACACTGAGTATCTTACACAACTCTCCTGGATTTACCAGGGATTCCTGAAACTGCCCAATCTCATTGGACATCATAGTCAAGAATAACACGTTTCAAAGGAATCCTTTCTCTTGCTTGTTACCAGTGTAAATTTTGGCTCTGACTATATCCCCAAAATATTTTAAAATGAATATAAAAATTTAGCAAATTATATATATTTTAATGCAATTTTTTTATTGGAGTATAGTTGATTTACAATGTTGTGTTAGTTTCAGGTATACAGCAAAGTGAATCAGTTAGGCATACACATATATCCACTCTTTTTTAGATTCTTGCCCCATATAGGCCATTACAGAGTATTGAATAGAGTTCCCTGCACTATGCAGTAGAGTAGGTCCTTATATAGAGAGAGTCCAATATCAGATTTAAGACTGCTTTTGGAAGGTAGGGGATAAGAAACAACTTGCATCGATAATATGTTCCAAGGATTGTAGCTCTTGAAACTTTAAATAGTGTCTCAAAATTGTCATTAGGAAAGAGCCTTTTATAGCCAGTATTTTTCATAACTGTGTCCTAGGTGGTAGGCAGGAGATATTTTCTGTTCCTCTGAGTTTTGCCCCAAGCATCCAGCTCTGCTCCTGCACATAGTAGCTCTTGGTGAGTAAATGCTGAATGCGTCACTGAGTGGTACTTTCCACGGTGTCTCCCCTCCCCACCCCAGCACACAAGGTGGTGTGTAATGATTGTAATGATCCTAAAGATGCAGCAGCATATTTCCATGAAAATGGTTGGCAATTGCATACTGGGATATGAATATATAAAAACATTTATGTAGGTGATTGCAAATTTATCCAGCATTTTGGGAGTTGTCTTTGTGCTTCATAATTTTTAGATAACAGGAATTGTTAAATGCCTGAACTTTTTGTTTAATTGCCTTGTCTATTAATAGCATTTCAAAGGAAAGAATATTTTTTCTACTTCTATGATTTTTTTTTCTTAAGAAAACTCTTATCTCACATTGTGTTTTTTGGTAAATTATTGTGGTTATTGATTGATTTCAGAAGTGGGCAACTTTGTTTTGTAAATATTCATGTAATAGAGTTTGGGCTTGATCAATATGATTCCTCGTTCTCATGCATCTATTTAAGCTGTCCTGCCAGGAAATGCTAAGCCTCAGGCATTTTTTCTAAGAAGTCAGGGAATCAGCTGTACAGATTGTCTCAGAGTCAGGTACTTGATGCTTAAATTTGTAGGTTTTTCCACAGTGTTTGTGGTCGAGCGTTCAGATTTATTAAATGGCGCCATACCTAAATCATCAGAGCAGGAGTGGACGACCAATCAAAACTTGGACATTTTCCTCCTAACTCAATGTTTAGTTTAAGCGGCTTATCCAGAATGTCTGTGGGCTTTAGCAGAGAGGAAACTCATATTTTAAAATAAATGCATACTCACTTTGGGCTGAATTTTAACTCAATAAAAAATATGTTATTTTGCAACAAGCTCTTTAATATGTTATCTGTTTAAGTTTACCTGGGATTTCATTTCATATCAAAGAGGAAGGGAGGATGAATAGGGGTACCATTCATACGTTAAAAAAGGAGCTGCAAGCAAAAAAAATAACAGGCTTTTTGGTATTCCGCATCAGTCTTGGCCATGTAACCACAAAACAAAAGGGACTAGAGGATTTAACCTGCAGCATTTTCTAGCCTTTTTATCATTCAGAATGAAACAAAACTGACTGTGGCTTCTTGTTTGTTTGTTTGTTGATATCTAAATTTGTTCTTCAGTCTGTGTATAAAAATAGCAAAAAATAATCATATTGCTACTTTAAATTTATTTTGAAAAAACTATAAAATTAAGAGATTTTGAAACGGAAAAATGGGTGTGGTCATGCCATGTTTCCCCATTTTTACACAGCCAGGAAGGAACAGAGGAAATGAGTGCAGGCCCCTGCTCTTTCTCCTGTAACAAAATTGTGAGTGCTTAGTTGATTACAGTGTAATTTTACTCCTTAATAATAGTAAATAGTAAATAAGTAGTAAATAAGACATTATTTTTAAAGCACCTAGAAAGGTGTAGGCAAATAATTTTTAACCGATTTCTTTTTTTTTTTTTTTTAACATCTTTATTGGAGTGTAATTGCTTTACAATGGTGTGTTAGTTTCTGCTTTATAACAAAGTGAATCAGTTATACATATACATATGTTCCCACATCTCTTCCCTCTTGCGTCTCCCTCCCTCCCTCCCTCCCTATCCCACCCCTCTAGGTGGTCACAAACCACCAAGCTGATCTCCCTGTGCAATGCAGCTGCTTCCCACTAGCTATCTATTTTACGTTTGGTAGTGTATATATGTCCATGCCACTCTCTCACTTTGTCACAGCTTACCCTTGCCCCTCCCCGTGTCCTCAAGTCCATTCTCTAGTAGGTCTGTGTCTTAATTCCCGTCCTACCCCTAGGTTCTTCCTGCCCTTTTTTTTTTTTTTCCTTAGATTCCATATATATGTGTTAGCATGTGGTGTTTGTTTTTCTGTTTCTGACTTACTTCTCTCTGTATGACAGTCTCTAGCTCCATCCACCTCACTACAAATATCTCAATTTTGTTCCTTTTTATGACTGAGTAATATTCCATTGTATATATGTGCCACATCTTCTTTATCCATTCATCTGATGATGGACACTTAGGTTGCTTTCATGTCCTGGCTATTGTAAATAGAGCTGCAGTGAACATTTTGGTACATGACTCTTTTCGAATTATGCTTTTCTCAGGGTATATGCCCAGTAGTGGGATTGTTGGGTCGTATGGTAGTTCTATTTTTAGTTTTTTAAGGAACCTCCATACTGTTCTCCATAGTGGCTGTATCAATTTACATTCCCACCAACAGTGCAAGAGAGTTCCCTTATCTCCACACCCTCTCCAGCATTTGTTGTTTGCAGATTTTCTGATGATGCCCATTCTAACTGGTGTGAGGTGATACCTCACTGTAGTTTTGATTTGCATTTCTCTAATAATTAGTGATGTTGAGCAGCTTTTCATGTGCTTCACGGCCATCTGTATGTCTTCTTTGGAGAAATATATATTTAGGTCTTCTGCCCATTTTTGGATTTTTTTTTTTTTTTTTTAATATTGAGCTGCATGAGCTGTTTATATATTTTGGAGATTAATCCTTTGTCCGATGATTCATTTTCAAATATTTTCTCCCATTCTGAGGGTTGTCTTTTCGTCTTGTTTATGGTTTCCTTTGCTGTGCAAAAGCTTTTAAGTTTCATTACGTCCCATTTGTTTATTTTTGTTTTTATTTCCATTACTCTAGGAGGTGGATCAAAGAAGATCTTGCTGTGATTTATGTCAAAGAGTGTTCTTCCTATGTTTTCCTCTAAGAGTTTTATAGTGCCCAGTCTTATATTTAGGTCTCTAATCCATTTTGAGTTTATTTTTGTGTATGCTGTTAGGGAGTCTTCTAATTTCATTCTTTTACATGTAGCTGTCCAGTTTTCCCAGCACCACTTATTGAAGAGGCTGTCTTTTCTCCATTGTATATCCTTGCCTCCTTTGTCATAGCTTAGTTGACTATAGGTGCTTAGATTTCTCTCTGGGCTTTCTATCCTGTTCCATTGATCTATATTTCTGTTTTTGTGCCAGTACCATATTGTCTTGATTACTGTAGCTTTGTAGTATAGTCTGAAGTCAGGGAGTCTGATTCCTCCAGCTCCATTTTTTTCCCTCAAGACTGCTTTGGATATTCGGGGTCTTTTGTGTCTCCATACAAATTTTAAGATTTTTTGTTCTAGTTCTGTAAAGAATGCCATTGGTAATTTGATAGGGATTGCATTGAATCTGTAGATTGCTTTGGGTAGTATAGTCATTTTCACAATATTGATTCTTCCAATCCAAGAACATGGTATATCTCTCCATCTGTTGGTATCATCTTTAATTTCTTTCAGCAGTGTCTTATAGTTTTCTGCATACAGGTCTTTTGTCTCCCTAGGTAGGTTTATTCCTAGGTATTTTATTCTTTTTGTTGCAGTGGTAAATGGGAGTGTTCCCTTAATTTCTCTTTCAGATGTTTCATCATTAGTGTATAGGAATGCAAGAGATTTCTGTGCATTAATTTTGTATCCTGCAACTTTACCAAATTCATTGATTAGCTCTAGTAGTTTTCTGGTGGCATCTTTAGGTTTCTCTATGTATAGCATCATGTCATCTGCAAACAGTGACAGTTTTACTTCTTCTTTTCCAATTTGGATTTCTTTTATTTCTTTTCCTTCTCTGATTGCCGTGGCTAGGATTTCCAAAACTATGTTGAATAATAGCTGTGAGAGTGGACATACTTGTCTTGTTCCAGATCTTAGAGGAAATGCTTTCAGTTTTTCACCATTGAGAATGATGTTTGCTGTGGGTTTGTCATATATGGCCTTTATTATGTTGAAGTAGGTTCCCTCTGTGCCCACTTTCTGGAGAGTTTTTATCAAAAATGGGTGTTGAATTTTGTCAAAAGCTTTTTCTGCATCTGTTGAGATGATCATATGGTTTTTATTCTTCAATTTGTTAATATGGTGTATCACATTGATTGATTTGCATATATTGAAGAATCCTTGCATCTCTGGGATAAATCCCACTTGATCATGGTGTATGATCCTTTTAATGTGTTGTTGGATACCGTTTGCTAGTATTTTGTTGAGGATTTTTGCATCTATATTCATCAGTGATATTGGTCTGTAATTTTCTTTTTTTGTAGTATCTTTGTCTGGTTTTGGTATCAGGATGATGGTGGCCTCATAGAATGGGTTTGGGAGTTTTCTTTCCTCTGCAATTTTTGGAAGAGTTTGAGAAGAATGGGTGTTAGCTCTTCTCTAAATGTTTGATAGAATTCACCTGTGAAGCCATCTGGTCCTGGACTTTTGTTTGTTGGAAGATTTTTAATCACAGTTTCAATTTCATTGCTTGTGATAGGTTTGTTCATATTTTCTATTTCTTCCTGGTTCAGTCTTGGAAGGTTATACCTTTCTAAGAATTTGTCCATTTCTTCCAGGTTGTCCATTTTATAGGCATAGAGTTGCTTGTAGTAGTCTCTTAGGATGCTTTGTATTTCTGTGGTGTCCGTTGTGACTTCTCCTTTTTCATTTCTTATTTTATTGATTTGAGTCCTCTCCCTCTTTTTCTTGATGAGTCTGGCTAATGGTTTACCAATTTTGTTTATCTTCTCAAAGAACCAGCTTTTAGTTTTATTGATCTTTGCTATTGTTTTCTTTGTTTCTACTTCATTTATTTCTGCTCTGATCTTTATGATTTCTTTCCTTCTGATAACTTTGGGTTTTGTTTGTTCTTCTTTCTCTAGTTTCTTTAGGTGTAACGTTAGATTGTTTACTTGAGATTTTTCTTGTTTCTTGAGGTAGGCTTGTATAGCTATAAACTTCCCTCTTAGAACTGCTTTTGCTGCATCCCATAGGTTTTGGATCATCGTGTTTTCATTGTCATTTGTCTCTAGGTATTTTTTGATTTCCTCTTTGATTTCTTCAGTGATCTCTTGGTTATTTAGTAACATATTGTTTAGCCTACATGTGTTTGTGTTTTACGTTTTTTTCCCTGTAATTGATTTCTAATCTCATGGCGTTGTGGTCAGAAAAGATGCTTGATATGATTTCAATTTTCTTAAATTTACTGGGGCTTGATTTGCAACACAAGATGTGAGCTATCCTGGAGAATGTTCCGTGCGCACTTGAGAAGAAAGTGTAATATGCTGTTTTTGGATGGAATGTCCTATAAATATCAATTAAATCTATCTGGTCTATTGTGTCATTTAAAGCTTGTGTTTATTAATTAATTATCTGTTTGGATGATCTGTGCATTGGTGTAAGTGAGGTGTTAAAGTCCCCCACTATTATTGTGTTACTGTCAATTTCCTCTTTTAGAGCTGTTAGCAGTTGCCTTATGTATTGAGGTGCTCCTATGTTGGGTGCATATATATTTATAATCGTTGTATCTTCTTCTTGGATTGATCCCTTAATCATTATGTAGTGTCCTTCCTTGTCTCTTGTAACATTCCTTATTTTTAAAGTCTATTTTATCTGATATGAGTATTGCTACTCCAGCTTTCTTTTGATTTCCATTTGCATGGAATATCTTTTTCCATCCCCTCACTTTCAGTCTGTATGTGTCCCTAGGTCTGAAGTGGGTCTCTTGTAGACAGCATATATATGGGTCTTGTTTTTGTATCCATTCAGCCAGTCTGTGTCTTTTGGTTGGAGCGTTTAATCCATTCACGTTTAAGGTAATTATCGATATGTATGTTCCTATGACCATTTTCTTAATTGTTTTGGGTTTGTTTTTGTAGGTCCTTTTCTTCTCTTGTGTTTCCCACTTAGAGAAGTTCCTTTAGCATTTGTTGTAGAGCTGGTTTGGCGGTGCTGAATTCTCTTAGCTTTTCTTGTCTGTAAAGCTTTTGATTTCTCCACCGAATCTAAATGAGATCCTTGCCGGGTACAGTAATCTTGGTTGTAGTTTCTTCCCTTTCATCACTTTAAGTATATCATGCCACTCCCTTCTGGCTTGTAGAGTTTCTACTGAGAAATCAGCTGTTAACCTTATGGGAGTGCCCTTGTATGTAATTTGTCGTTTTTCCCTTGCTGCTTTCAGTAATTTTTCTTTGTCTTTAATTTTTGCCAATTTGATTACTATGCGTCTCAGTGTGTTTCTCCTTGGGTTTATCCTGTATGGGACTCTCTGCGCTTCCTGGACTTGGGTGGCTATTTCCTTTCCCATGTTTGGGAAGTTTTCAACTATAATCTCTTCAAATATTTTCTCGGGTCCTTTCTCTTTCTCTTCTCCTTCTGGGACCCCTATAATCTGAATGTTGTTTCATTTAATGTTGTCCCAGAGGTCTCTTAGGCTGTCTTCATTTCTTTTCATTCTGTTTTCTTTATTCTGTTCCGCAGCAGTGAATTCCACCATTTGTCTTCCAGGTCTCTTATCCGTTCTTCTGCCTCAGTTATTCTGCTGTTGATTCCTTCTAGTGTATTTTTCATTTCAGTTATTATATTGTTCATTTCTGTTTGTTTGTTCTTTATTTCTTCCAGATCTTTGTTAAACATTTCTTGCATCTTCTCGATCTTTGCCTCCATTCTTTTTCCGAGGTCCTGGATCATCTTCACTATCATTATTCTGAATTCTTTTTCTGGAAGATTGCCTATCTCCATTTCATTTAGTTGTTTTTCTGGGGTTTTATCTTGTTCCTTCATCTGGTACATAGCCCTCTGCCTTTTCATCTTGTCTATCTTTCTGTGAATGTGGTTTTTGTTCCACAGGCTGCAGGGTTGTAGTTCTTCTTGCTTCTGCTGTCTGGTGCATGAGGCTATCTAAGAGGCTTTTGGAAGTTTTCTCTTTTTATTTTTCTTAATTAATTTTTTTTATTGGAGTAGAGTTGATTTACAATGTTGTGTTAATTTCTGCTGTACGACAAAGTGAATCAGTTATACATAGATACACACTTTTTTAGCTTCTGTTCCCATAGAGGTCATTACAGAGTATTGAATAGGGTTCCCTGTGCTGTACATCAAGTTCTTATTAATTATCTATTTTATATATAGTAGTATATATGTGTCAGTCCCAACCTCCCAATTTATCCCTCCCCCTCTTTCCCCCTTGGTAACCATAAGTTTGTTTTCTACACCTGTGACTCAATTTCTGTTTTGTAAAATAGGTTCATTTGTACCGTTTTTTAGATTCCACATATAAATGATATCATATGATATTTGTCTTTCTCTATCTGACTTCACTCAGTATGACGATCTCTAGATCCGTCCATGTCTCTGCAAATGGCCTTATTTCATTCTTTTTTCTTGGAGGTCACTCTTGATGCTCCTTTCCAGTGGGCCTTTCCCAGACCTCAGGTAGTTTCCTCACACTCCTGCACCAGTCAGTTACGCCTGTCGATTTCTGGAACTCTCTCTCTTTGCAGCTGTTTCTTCACTGTGCTGCTGACTCTATTCACTTTGCTCTCCAGAAATTCTCAACTTGGTTTCTCCAACCCAGGGAGAACCCTGCCTCTATGTGGGTTTCCCTTTCCTGCACTGCAACCTGGAAAGTGCTCTCCAGGCCGTAAACAGGGACTATCCTATGACTTACTTCATTTGGTTTCTCTTCTCCTGAGGATCCCTGCCTTGTGCTGCCTGTGGTCCAGTGTCACCATCGTTTTATATATTTTGTCCAGTTTTGTATTACATGCCTAATGAAAGTTTGTGAATCCCTTTTTCCCCCAAGAGAAATGATTGTGACTTTGTCTACAGGTTTTCACTTTTTTACTTCTTCCAGCATTACTGCACATCTCTGTTCTACTTTGTATTATTCCTCAAGATTCACAAGTTACCTCTCAATAAACTGTAAGCTTCTTGAGAGCAGAACACATGACACACCCTTTTTTAAATTCCCCATTACACGTAGCAAAATGTGCTGTACCCAGATGGTGCTTTATAAAAGTCAATCAAATGATTAATAAATTGTCTCAGAGGTATTTATGTTTTTTTAATTTATTTTATTGAAGCATAGTTGATTTACGATGTTGTGTTAATTTCTACTTTACAGCAAAGTGATTCAGTTATACATATATATATACACACACACACACACATATTCTTTTAGTTCCCTGTGCTATTCAGTAGGATCTTGTTGTTTATCCATTCTATATGTAATAGTTTGCATCTGCTAATCCCAAACTCCCAATGCATCCCTTCCCCACTCCCCCCCCCCTTGTATAATATGTTTACATTAATTAAAATGTGAGAATTTGGGCCTCTGTTTAACATTGCAGATAAATGGAATCCATTTGTCTGTATTTGCATTCACTCTGCTTTCCCCCTTTAAGTCCTTCTGCACAGTTTTACCAGGGACAGGAATAAGGGAATAATAAGCATGTTCATTAAATTTCTAGATGATACCAAAATCCAAAGGGAATCATAATCTCAAAATATAAGATTAGAGCTAATATCCTTGGCAAGTAGGATGAGTGATCACAAATAAGTAAGTAAAATTAAATGAAACTACAAGGTATTAAACTTTAGAAAGAAACTAAGCCACATGGTGCAATAGAAATGGTTGGAACCACGTGAGATCATAAGAGCCATAGTGAATCACAAATTGAAAATGTGTCAGAAATGAAGTTTCCTGTTATAAGATGCTACATAAGAATGACAAAGATAATTATCCTTTTATAGTCATAATTATAAAACCCTTATTAAATTCAGTGGCATTTTTGAGGTCTATTTTTATTTTAAGCACATTAGCAAATATAGGGTTTTAAGAAGAGGGCTATTAAAATGCTGCTAATGGATCCCAAGAAGAAAAGGTACGCCCCTTTTTCCCTTTTCCTTTTTCATTTTTCTGTAAGAGCAAGGTGTGTATACAGAAAATTAGCATGTTTTAACAAAGAAAACACACAAACAAAAAGGAACAACCACTGCCTTTAACTGAAACAAAAGCAATAGCCTTAGTATTGGGAGTCAGTAAATGAAAAACATGACAAACTGTCATTAACATTTACTAGGTTTTCAGTGGTTGCTGTACTAACTGCTTTTCAGGCATTACAAAAGAGCGCCTAGCATTGGAATAGCTCTTTTGACTTTTCAGCTTATCCTGAATATGTAATCCCACTTAAACCTCACAGCTATTCTGTGAAATATTATTTCCATTTTATAGACGATAAAATTGAGTAGTTCCAGAGAAATGAATCCTAGGTCAAGTCAGGTAGCTAATTATCAGCATAGTCCAGACAAATATGGAGGTCTCTACAATACTGTGTCAAACAAATAGTAATCCCAATGCTTGAATATATGTGGAAGTGCTCTGAAGGCATCAAAATGCTATAAAATGGAAGGTGGTAAATATTACTGTCTGTAGTCTGGAGATGGGGCCCTCCTGTGAAAGTGCTGCTGTGATTTTCTGTGAATCCCTTCAACAATCAGGAAGCAAAAACTTATTATGTATTTTCCATGTTCTGGCAGTAGGAATGCAAGAGACACACAACCTAAGACCTTCGTCGTCAGCGAGCCTTGATCTCATTGACTCCTCGGGGGTATGGTGGCCATTAATATTATATGCTGATAATGTTGCCAACTCCTTCCCCACTGTGCAAGAATAGTTCTTCTTGGGGAACTAAGATCCCACATGCTGCGAGGTGCGGCCAAAAATTAAAAATAAAAATAAGTAAAATATAGTTTAAAAAAAAGAATAGTTCCTTATGTTACCGTGCCACCTCCATTCATTTGCTTTGTTGTTGTTTTGTTTATTTTTTTATTGAAGTGTAGTTGATTTTCAGGGTTGTGTCAGTTCCTGCTATACAGAAAAGTGACTCAGTTACACACACACACACACACACACATATATATATATATATATATATATATATATATATATACATTCTTTCTTTATATTCTTCTCCATTATGGTTTCTCACGGATATTGAATATAGTTTCCTGTGTGTTGTTGTTGTTTTGTATTCCTCTTTAAAAGTGATAAGTTCATAACAGGGCCGCTTGAAGTGAATGTTGAAAATTTGGGCGAAAAAGGCTAAAACTGATGCTGAGTCGGAAGAATTATCCTTTGCTTGGAGAAGACTCCTCTTCCATTGGAACAAAAGGAAAAGAGGGATGAATTGGCACAGAGGCTGTGCGGCAGGTCTGCTTTCTCAGTGAATTCTTTGGAGCAGATCAGCTGCCCAGATGTGTGTGTCGGGCGTGAGACTTGGGTATGGGAAAGGTGAGGAAGTGGAATAGGGGTTTGAATTGAAGGAGTTTTAAATAGCTCCTGTGGAAACCCCACTTCTCAGAATCCTTTCATATCCTTTCTGTGTGCGTGTGGTTTTTCATAACAGAAAGCAATCTTGGTACCTTCCGAATGTCCAAACTTAGCATAATGGGTTGATAAATTAAGTGACATTAACTCAATGGAATAATTTTGGTAAAAGGAGGCGATTCTCTAGCCACTTCTCATCAAGATTTATCTCTTGACTTGACAAATTCTGAACAGGTGAAGACATGTCCACATAGTTACTGTTCAAGAGAGTCTTGTCCAAATGAGCCTGAGATTGCCTTTGGTTGGATAACAAGTGTGATCATATGAAGGAATTTAGTCATGCAGTTGACTGGCTACCACTGAGGTAACGTTACATGACTCTAGAAAGTCTCCTCTGCCTTTTTCCGTAGTCTACAACTCAGAATATTCTAGAAAAAAAATTTTTTTCAAGGCCCTTCTGGAATCATAGACTTACAGCAGGCTAGAAATGAAAGGGACCTAGAGTTCATCATTTTATTCCCTCATTTTAGAGATGAGGAGAGTCTACCAGTCACGGGGTGCCTTACTCAGTGGTCCAGAAGGTACAAGTGATGCTGCAGTTCTGCTGCCCAGGCTTCTCCAGGGAAATGCTGATCTTTCACTGCGGGAGCCACCAAACATCTCTACAGCTCTCTCTCTATTCAGAGAGCCTGGGAATCTGTTTCTGTCCTCCTGTTGGTGTTCATTGCCTCCTAGGAAGCAAGGAGATCCCTTTGCCATTGGCCCTTTGGCCTTGCTGGCTATTTAAGTCCTCATCGCTATGGCAATAAGTCCTGTTCAGGGTCAAGTCCGGTTAATGCTTTGTTATTTTCTAGTTATGATGTTTGTAATGCTAATTGTTCATGGCAACAGAAAATAGGAACCTACACAGACTTTATTTTGACAGTCTGTGACATTTGACAGAAATAAACTGAAAACACATTTTTAGGACAGAAGATTAGTAGTTGAATCTCTTGATGTTGCTGGTGTCAGATTGGTCATAAAAACTGAAGTCTACTTCTTTCCTTACTCAGAAAGTGGCATTGTAGGAAAAGAGCCCAACTTCTGACTTTCATCTATTTTATTTGATGTAAGAATGTATGAAATATGTTGGAAAGGCCCTCGAGAGGTCAGTACATTCAGCATGCATCTACATGGTCAAACTGGGGAAAAAATCAAACTGGCGAGGAATGAAGAAATGAATGAGTATTTTCTTAACAAAAATACATACTAGAAATGGGAGAGAGAAGTAAGAAGAGGTGGTATGTATAAATAACTGAAATTCTGAGAGCTTATCATCAACTGTGGGATTACCATAAATGGATATGCTGTCATATAGAAGAAATAAAATGAAGGGAAAACAAGAGGAAAAACAGTTCACCTATCACAGCACACTGCCCTGCCAAGGCTTGTTGAAATACAGGATGAATAACAAGGGTCCTTTAAGCATAATAAATAAATATTTATTTACCAATACTGCAAATAAAGAAGTTTAAAAGTCTTCCCCTTTAAAATGCAGTAAACTCTTAATGTCATTTCTGTTTTTACTTGATTTTAGTAAGCATGCACAGGGAGCTGTAGAGAGTTCATGAAACATCCAGCCCTTCCTCTTACAGAGTGTTCTCTGTGTGGTATCGGTTATAGCAAATACAGAAGGAAGGCCATCCATGCTCCAGAGGTCATGGATCTCACTCACCCTCCTGGCCAGGTGGATGGGGAAGTGGTTTCTACATAAGAAAGGCAGTCAAGCTCCTAACCAGCTAAGCTACTTTAAGAACATGCAGACTCCTACGCTTTAGAACAAAAACTTCCAGAAGGCTTAATATTGACGCAATAGTAGATTTAGCAAAGAGATGGAATACAACACAACAACAACAACAAATTCACAAAAACCCTGATTTCTTATTCTAGCTTTGCCTGTGAAACACCGTATCCCTTAAAAGTCCTTTAATATCCCTTAAAAGTCCTTTAAAAGTCCCTTAAATCCCCCAGGCCTCTGAAGCGTCCTATTAAAAAAAAAAATACTGTGTGTCTCTTCTACTTCTAGGAAAATATTGTGAGATTTAAAGAGGGGTAATGGGATGCAAGAGGGAAGAGATATGGGAACATATGTATATGTATAACTGAGTCACTTTGTTATAAAGCAGAAACTAACACACCATTGTAAAGCAATTATACTCCAATAAAGATGTTAAAAAATAAATAAATAAATAAAAAATAAAGAGGGGTAATGGGAAAGGACTTTCTGAACATTTAAAAGTAGACATTGTGTGTGTGTGTTATATATGATATATGATACACATGTATAATATAGAGAGAAGATTATAGAGAGACTGAAACACATAATTCCTAGGACTTCCTAATCCTAAGAAAAAATGAAAAGTTTTGGCCATTTAAAGCACGTGTGGGTACAAAATACAAATGGAGTTCATAGGATATATATTAAATAATGTAGCAAAAATAGAAAATGTGGGCATGTTGATCAGTTGTTTTTTGTTTTTTTTTTTTTTTTTTCATTTAGCTTCACTTCTTTCCCAACTGACTTTTGTACATTTTTCTTTCTGATAGTATCTCAGTAAATGTCTGCTACATGCAACATGGAAAGCAAGCTAATGCAGTTATTTAAAAAAATGGATATTGTTTGCACATGCCTAAGATAAATTGAAGTTGACTTGCTAATTAAATATTAGGGTATTAAATTAATGGCATAAAATGTGTCCTCAGGAATCTAAACATTTCAGACATGAGACTTAAATTCCAATATGTGTCCTCCATTTCTCCTGCAGGAAAAGGAGAGCAGCCAAAAGAGAACCATCTCAGATTTATGTAAAACAACTTCCTATTCCTCTGAAAGTGTAGGTCCGTGTAATGAAAACAATTCCTTTGGAGAAGAAGTGAAGGGGAACTTTTGAGGTTACGAAATTCCCCTTTCATTGCGATAAACATTAATTATACTAACCTTATAGAATCAAAACTATTAACAGATGACTTCTGGTGGTCATTTGAAGTGAACAACTATAATTACATATTATATAATGAGTGGAGTATATATAAAGTATGAATAACAATCATAATATTAATAGCTATAATTTATTTAGTAATATTTATCATGTGCCAGGTGATTTATGTATATTACCTTATCTTCACAATGACCATGCAAGATATATATTGTCTTTGCAGGAGATTACATGGTAATCAGATAGATCCATCTGGTTCCAAAGCTAAAGCCTTTTCCAGTTACACCAGAATTTCAGTTGTGTCCTACAAACATTGATGTGTGTGTGAATCACTCTGGGTATCTTGTTAAAGGGCTGGCTTGGGTTCTGTAGGGCGGCGGTCAGAGGCCTGAGATTCTGCATTTCCAACAAGCTCCCAGGTGATGTCAGTGCTGCTGGCCCATGGACCACACTTTGAGTAGCAAAGTTCTAAAGCAGGATAATTCCAGAGTAGGTCAATAGAAATGATTAAAACAAAAAAGTACTCCTATTCAACGTAATGGGTGAGACTGAGCTAAACGTGACTGAACTGATCATGTCAGTGCAGGTCTTTTCAGAGCCTGTAATTTGCTGTGTGCCTGTGACTTCCGGAAGGAGAATAGTATATACCCGATTTTTCAAATCTATTTGGCGGTAGGAATTTTTTCTCATAAAGCATCATACAGGGTTAGTGTTCACTTCTGAAGCATTGCACTCCATCAAGCTGACTGTTTAAAGGTAATTTTTTTTTCTGGAAAACACTGTAATAAAGACTTGACAGTAGTCAGGAGAGGGTGAAATTATAGAACCATTATTATGCCTAATATATGCCTGGTAGTTACCGGAGTTGGGAAAGGATGGGGTGAATAGGGAATACAAAGATGAAGAAAGCAGGACTCGTGCCTTCAAGGAGAGGTCAACCTGGTGAAAATAAATGTGTAAAAAATTAACTGCAGCGCAGGATTAAATAAATTCTAAGTTGCAGGCTGAAAAAAAAAAAACATGCTGTAAGAAATAAAGGGAGGAATTGTTAATTTTAAACTTTTGTTAGTAGTTTGGAATTCTACTTTTTTCTTCCTTATCCAATGCTTCCGTTATTGACATCTTTAGACACTGTGGGAATTGCTTATGGAGAGATGTCGAGGGCTGAGTACATTTTTCAGATTTAACCTTTTACCATATCATAAGTTTCTTTTTTGCTTTACTTCTCCATGGGGCTGGGCTACAGCATGAGTGATTTTTTCTTTTTCTTCAGAATATGTCCTGCATGATTTTGCACATCTAGGTTTTGAATTTCTTCTTTAACGCAGTTGCTTTATGAGGGGAGTGGTAGGGCCTGTGGTCCATTTGCTTTTCCCTGCCGGCGTCAGGAGAACCTAGGCAGTTGGTAGAAAGGATGGCTGTGTGTCACCACCTGTGCCCGTAGCACCCTCGGCTGGTCTAACAAGGCTCTGAGCAGTCTTGTCTGAACTTCCCTGGAGCTGACCTCAAAAGTCTCAGGCAGAGGCATCTACGTTGTTGTTATGACACTCAGAGCTGCCAAAGAACTTTAGTAGCAGAGTTGCTGGTTCTCGTAGACAAGAAGCCCTAAGATCTTCTTTGCTTCACCATGTGAATTTTGGTAATAGAATTACTGACCTATTCAGCATGTAGAACAGTTGTGTAAGCACCATGTTCCAAAAGAGATCATGGCATTTTGCTATCAGCTTTGTTTCTGTAACTTCTTCTTCTAGATCACTCAATAATTCCATCCACGTTTTCTTCTCAGGGTCCAGAATCATTTAGGGTCCACCTCTTCCTTTCCAGTCAACACTTAGTTTATTTTGGTCAAATTCTGTCCATTACCGGAGCTCCTTTCCTCTTAAAAATTGCAGAAACAAAACCACAAATGTTATCATATTACTACCTCATTTAAAAAATACTTACAGATTTTAGAACACTCTGGTTTAATACCCACCAAAGCTCTGTAATAAGTCATGTTAACAGCCCACTGTGGAAAATCCCACAGCGCTTGGAAAGCACAACTGACCTATGGCATTTTCAAATTTATTAGCTTTTCTACGACTATGCGTTGTTGCTCTCAAATTCTATGGACATGTGTTTGTGGAGGCCTAAATCCTCATGGGCTCTGGGACGAGGCAGGGGTCCCAGGCAGTATCTGCCTTTATGAGTTCATGTGACTTTATGGGCCTCTGGCACTCTCAGCTTAATCAGTAATGCCTGTGACATGGAAAGTGTATTTGTGAAAAATGGTCATCAAGTGAAAGAGATAATCTCAGTGAAACTTAAAAACATGTTTCACTTGTGATGTGGGGATATTCATAGGAAATATGTGACTTCCTACGAAAATGTGATTCAGAAGAAAGCTAGACGCCTGGATAAACATTTCAGTGATCATGAATTTAAGGATGCAAGGGTGTTTGCCTTAGGAGCTTTGTCTGCTGTTTCGGGGGGATGAGGGACAGGACTGCAGGGAAGGTGTCTGCGTAGGTGATCAGGGGAAGGCTGGCGAACCAAGGGGAGGCTGGCGAAGGACAGTGGAAAGACAGCGGGGCGATGACCTCCACACCGGGAACTGTTGGATTTAAAATAACTAGTGTTGGTTGTATATCTGAAACTAATGTAATAGTGTAAATCCACTAGACTTCAAGAAAAACAAACTTACATGGGTAATAAAGAATCCAAACCTTTGTTGACGGTCACACTTACTTGTCCCAGAATGAAAGTACTCATGAGAGTTTTATATCAACTTGTCATAACAGTGATATTCAAGTAAAATACACTTCCTTAAATTCACATTTCTGATGGTGCTTATCTTTTCTTTCCAGTGGATGAGTTACCTAACCTTTTGATTTCAGAAGCATTTCAACCCCAGAAGCATTCAACACCTTCCTTCCTTCTTGACTTTATCCACTGTGAATAACTTGACTATATCCAATGTGGCATTCTCAGCATTCCCTCCTGAATCTCTTCAATTCTAACACTTCTGCCCATTCCCACCTTTGGACTTGCCTAATCTCTAACCTAGATGATAAGAATCACCTTCTAATTGATCCATTTGCCCTAAGACTTCTAACTCCAGACTCTTTACACTGCCACCAGGATTCTCTCCAAAAAATGAAAAAAGAAGAAAATCTGTTAATATAGCAGATCTACTTCTAGAAAACTCTTCTACAGAAACATTCACTTAAACAGATCGAGATATACGTATCAAAATGTTAGTTACAGTTTTATTTGTGACCAAACAGTTGGGTGACCTGTCTGTCAGTATGGAAATGATAAAATTTATTCTAGTGCATATATATTATAGACTGGCAGTCAGCAAATGTTTTCTGTTAAGGACCAGATAGTAATATTGCAGGCTTTGCAGGCCATATGGTCTCTATCATAACTACTCAACTCTGCTCTTAAGAAAGTAACTATAGACAATATGTAAACAAATGAGTGTGGCTGTCTTCCAATAAAACTTTATTTACATAAACAGAGCTGTGCTGATTTGACCCTTCAACCCATGGGCTGTGGAGCCTGTTGTAGATTACTATGCATACGTTAAGAACAATGAGATAAATCGGCATGTGCTAACAGGGAAGTATACTCTTAGGTAACCAGTAGACTATAGATGTATCCTGTTTGTTATCCTATCTTTGCGGTTCTATCTTTGTTGAAAAGATAGATACATACTCAGAGGGAGATAGACACAGATGCAGACAAATAGATAAAGTAGATGACAGTATACGTGAAAAAGAAAAATCCAGAAGAATACATACCAGATGTTACTAGAAGATTATCCTGAGATAGAATAGGTGTGAAGGCAAGAAAACTTTCCATTTGTATATATCTTACATTTTTATATATTCTGTAGTATTTGAACTTTTACATGATTATGTATTATATTTTTGTTATAGAAAAATATTGAAATAATGAATTCTCTCCCCAGATCTGATTCTGTCCCTCCACTGTTTCAAGACCTTCTAGTATTCTGCATCATCTGTAGGATAAACTCAAAGCAGTTGATCAGAGCATGAAAGGCAGTTCACAGTCTGCACAGCCGTCTACTCTGGTGTCACCTCCCATCATCCTGCCTCCTCTGCAAAGTCTCCCTACTCCCGTGGCTGCCATGCCACTCCATGACTCCCTCCCTTTACAAAGACCGCTTCCCTTTCTCTAAATGGCTTTTGCCCTGCTTCTCCTCCAGACAAACTCTTACTTATATTTCACAGCCCCAGCTAGATGTCCCCTGCTTTCACATCTTTCCCGTCCCCTTCAGGCAGAAGTTGCTCCCAACACTTTATTTTAATGCATACTTGGTTCCATTTTCCATATGCACTCTTAGAATTAGTTTCTAATCATTTCTCAATCCCCACACTCAGCACAGAGCTTAGCACACTGTACATACTCATCAAGTCTATGCAGGTGAAAACTTCTAGTTAAGGAAATATTTTGAGTATCTTAGTGATATGATAGGGAGATTTTTACACTGAAATTTAAAATATTCAGTAAAGTCTACAACATAGACTCGTATGGCAAAATTTTTTAAACATCCCCATCTAGAAAAGGGTTCTTCGTTAATGATCTGTAAGAGAGAAGTGCACATTCGGGTGTCCCTTAGGGCCTAACGTACTTACGTGTTTTCAGCATCATCTAAGCAGCCAAAACAAACAGAAGCTTTTTGCAGTATAAGTCAAACAGCACATTTTATTCTAAAATGTTGACTTTATAGCTATATTTGTAGTGAAAGTATTCAGCTGCAAATGATAGAATACTCTATTAATGGCCTAGAATATTAAGAGCTTACTTGTCTCAAATACGAGATAGTCTAGAGGAAGGCAGGTGTTGATCTTGAATTAACTGCTCAGTGGTAGCATCAGGGGCAAACGCCCTTTCCATCTTTACTTTTACTGTTTCTTAGCACATTGATTTTGACCCCCATCCTTGTTGACTTATGGTTGCAGGGTGACTGCTGCACCACCAAGAATCACATCCACATTCAAGGCAGGAGTTAAAGTGTAAGAACAAAAGACCTTCTCTTCTTTGTCTTTAATTCTGAAAGAGAAGTCTTTACTAATAGTCTTTGCCTTACGTTTCGTTGGCCCCTTACCCATGGCCACTCATATCAGTCTAGTTAAGGGAAGTGAGATGAAGATGATTAGTTTAAATCAATCATGATTTAACCCTCAGGCTTAGGAGAATGAGCATAGCCTCTCTTAACTGAAGGAATCTCTACCTGTTACCTCAATATGTAAGGATTTTGTTAGAATGGAAGACAGAGGGAGGATGAGCGAGCATCCAGAGGGAGGATGAGTGAGCAAAGAACTTCTACATCAGTGTTGCTTAGCCATTGTCAGATTGGTAGGTGATTGGACTCAGATATACTAGAAAAAAAATCATGGAATTTATAGTTACACAGAAGGATTCTAGTTCTGCTATTAGCAACTATGGGAACCTGAGATAATTACTTAACTTCTCTGGACATTTTGCTCTATCTTTAAAATAGGAGAAAATACTATATGTCTCACGGGATTATTACGAGGACTCAACCGAGATGGCCTACCTCAAAGCCTAATGCAATGCACCACGTGGCCGTCATGCCAGCAATCCAGGTCCCTTCTTTATTGGTCTTGGCACAGGGATTGAACTTGATCGATTCTTCCTTATCCTTGGGTTTCAGTCTCCATTTGAGTCCACTGATGTCACTTTTCTTTGTACCATCATGGCTGTGTCAGGCTAGATATAAATTAGGTTCTTTTAAAGCTCTAAGTGTGTATTTAAATAGTCAAAGCAGGAATACCTTGGCAATGTGTTTATTTAAAGAGAGTGGTGAGGTGCTCACAACACACAGCAGTTCCTGTGTTGCTTAATCATGAAAGCCAAATACTGTTCCAACATGGGGAGAAGAAAGATTTGTACAATCAGGATGCAAAAGAAGAAAATTTAATTTAGGAACCAACGCAAAATGAAATTTCTTTTGAATCTGAAGTCCTTGGATGACATAGCTTTGATTAAATAAAATATTTTGTTCATCAACGATGACAGACATTCCATTAAATAAAATAATGAGTCTAAGGGACTGTTTCGTGCTTCAGGATAGTCTTGACCGTCCAGGGCCCTTCACCCATCCTTTCCTTCTGGCAGCTTTCTACAAACTCTGGGGTTCCATGTGAGCAAAGTCCCTCAATTTAGAAACAAGAACTATCTGATCCACACCTTGTCAGATACCCCTACTACTAAAAAGGACCAGGAAGGATTTCCCTTCGCAGAAAAAAAAGACACCATGTACCACTCAGACATTTCCCAACAGCTACTGTGGTGCAGGGTGCCGAGAGGGAAGGATTTGGGGAAGGGGAAATAACTTCCTTAAAACTTATTGTGCAATAGTTCTGGAACTCTTCCTGTCATAAAAGAGGGAGTCAATCTCCATGGAAAAAAAGGATTTGGAAAAAAAAACCCAAAATCAGAAAACCTCCCATGTATTCTTTATATGAATTCTGTCTTTTTGGAGCCCTACTGAACTGAACTTTGCAATAAGTGCTATTTGATATCATTCCCTTATCTGACAGCCTCCCATATCTGTTCTAATTTAGGATCACGGCTCCAAAAAAAAGTTCATGTCTTTAGGTAAGTTCAAAAAAAAAAATCAGATTAGTTTTGAGAATTACTAAAATATCAAACAATAACTTTATCTTTGACATCCACGTTAATAATCCAGTAACACTTTTCTATTTATTATTAAAGAAATAGTTGGAATATTGAAAGTTTTCCTACTTACTTCTTGAGGAATATTTGAACTGCAGCCTTGCACAATTAAGTATTACTCTCTGAAAAGTACTTATTTGGGAAACTCCAGGTACTCTTTTTATATTTCATACAGTCAGCTTTTTAAAAAGTGTAGGACTGTCTATGAAAATGTTCAAGATTTCTACCCAGATGGGAGAGATTTTTCAGTTTTCAAAATCTTACCGAAAAGAATTGTGCCATGAAGAAGGTTTAAAAACACATATTATCTTTTGTAATATGAACAGAGAAGTGTCCTCAGTCTCCTTAAACAGAAAATTCAGTTCGGCTTTAACTTGTACTTTGAGAACTCCCAAAGTAGTAGTTGCTGTTTTCCTCGGTTGGTTGTGTACTACAGCAATGCCTGTAGTGTGTTTGATTTCAAGATTCCATTTTAGGCTGCTTAGTGAAAGAAAGCAGGAGGTATTGTACAAAATAAATTGTAGAATACTGTCATGTGATGGGAGAAACAAACGTTCAGTATATTGCAACTTGTCGTTATATAATCAGTGGAGAGGTGCAACAGGCTATCACAGGGCAGAATTTGAGAAGCAGCCTAAGATTTAGGGATGCTGCTAGTGATACAAAAAGGTTTTCAGTTCAGTACAGGTGAGTTTTTAAGAAGGGAGCTTTCTGGGAAAGATTGGTTTAGCTATAATGCCCTGGTGTATCTCAACCTTAAGAGACTTTTAACCTGTATACTTATGTGTACACCTGAAGTTCTAGCATGCTTTGTACATGTCCTAATAAGAGAAGTCTGATAGGTTTTTTTGCATCCCTCCTTTCTTTTGTGCTTGTTGTTTCTCCATTCATTTTCTTTGTATTATCTTCTCTGTTGAAAGGGGCATCAAATGATGATTTGGCATCTGGAGATGTTTTTCCTATTACTTCTGTAGCAGCATAGTGTAGAGGCTAAAAGCACAGACCATGGAGCCAGACTCCCTGAGTTCGAATCTGGGCTCCACCTGTTACCAACCTTGTGCCTCAGTTTTCTCATCTGTAAAATGGGAATAATAATAGCTCCTATCTTATAAAGTTGTTATAAAGATTACATGAATTAATGATCATAAAGCCCTTAAAACAATGTCTGAAACATAGTAAACACCTATATAAATATATCCTAAATTAATTTTTAAAATATAGTCTAACCTGTTATTAAATAGGATAATAGCATAAAGGTTTGTTCAATATATTCTCATTTCTCTCAGTGCTGCTACTCAGAACTAGATGACATACTCCATATCTCCCTCACCCCCTGTCAGAGCGTAAGCCCTTTACAAAATTTTATGAAAGGCAAGGAGGAAGAAGAAGAAAAGGAAGGAGAGGAAAGCAGGACTCTTCCCTTGGGAAAGGATCTACTAATTGAGGACCATGCCAGGCGACTGACCGTAGAGTGGAATATAAAGTAGTACATCCTTCATCCATGAGCTGGAACAATAATTCTCTCAACCAAAGTTTTTTGACTGTCTATGTAATACACTGTACTACTTGTATTCTAGAAAAGTTTGTTAAGTAGATGATTGTGAATAATGGGGAAATAGAAGACACTCCTAGGAATAAACAAGAACTCACCGAAAGAATGTCATGCCAAACCAACATCATCATCTATTTGAAAGAAGAGATTAGTAGAGTCAAATGTTGTGCATCTTGATTTCAGATGAGGGAATCTTGACTTCAGAAAGACATTTGACAAAGTTTCTCAGGGTACAGTGCTTGAAAAGAATATGGATTGCTTAATAATGCAAGGAGATGGATGTTTAATTGGATCAACAACTGTAAAAAAGAAAACGAACATTATTTCATAAAACGTTTTTCTGGAAATTGTGCTATGTGTGAGGTGGGATAGTTATAATCAACGAACACTTCACATAGACAAAACGTTGAAGGTATCATGTTTAAGTCAGTAAACTTTAAGCCCCAAATTTGGGCGAGGTC
Source organism: Balaenoptera musculus (assembly GCF_009873245.2). NCBI lineage: Eukaryota > Metazoa > Chordata > Mammalia > Artiodactyla > Balaenopteridae > Balaenoptera > Balaenoptera musculus. The sequence continues at coordinate 76,333,169 of NC_045800.1, read as the reverse complement.
CAAAGTTTTTGTTAAGGGAATTAGGTAGGTGGGTGGTGCACAGAGGGGAAAAAACATAACCTTATCCTATTCTTTGAGCAGCCAGGTTATAAGGCTAACTAATGATTTATGCTATTTAGGCACAAATGCAGTGCGAATAAAAATGAAGGCTTGAGGAGAGCCAACTGTATTCTAGGTTTTTATGTAAAACATTAGCGACAAACTTAAATCCCTGATAGTTGGAGGGTGTGTTTCTGGATACTCGTGTATTGATAATATGCCTTTGGCCAGTTTCTTTTCGTCAGGGGAACATAAGGAACACAGAACTGGGTTTGACCTTTGATCATCCACCTCAGCATTCTGCCTAAGAGCAGCACAGCAAGCAAGGCCATATCCTTAAATTCAAGACATTACTGGGATATAGTCTCCAAGCATAAAATTGCACTATTAGACTTGATATTATGCAAGTCTTTTGGAGTTCTGTGTACTTGTACCCTTTACCAATTCTTGAAGTAATGAGTGATAAAAGTTTACTATATACTGATTAAGTGGTACTTTTATTTATCCTAAATTGACTTCTGAAATCTCCAAGGCATCACCTCTACCACCCTCTCTCCATCTCCGGGTTTTAACAGCATTGGGCTGTAAAAGTTCCATGTTTACCCTACCCGTACCCTTTTGATTCTGTAGACTTCCATCAGCTCCCTCTTCCACATTCATCTTGGCAGACGAGAATTTATACAAATTTAACGGCCCCCTCCTGACCGTGATCATTTCCACTCCCTTTCTCTGGCCCCCATCCAGTAACATTATAGGATTCTCACAGGGCAGTAACGAAGAACTCAAGTCCTTGCTGTGAGGTGGATGATTGTGAATCGTTGGTTTGCATACAGTTTTGCTGATAGCAGCTAGGGGATTTGGATTGGATTCAGAAATGACTTGGACGTTACCCACACGCAATCCTGTAATTCCTCTCCTTAGAGCCACAATTACAAGGGATGCCAGGTCCTATTCATTTTGGCCTTTTTTGTCCAACTTTTCCTCCTCTGATTATAAACACTTGCCATGACCATATAAAGTCCTATCCTTAAAGGACACTCACTTATAGGTTCAGAAAGGTGATGTCTCTGAGTGCAGCTCCGTTTCCATCCTTCTTCCTTCAAAAAGTGTGGTTTAACAGTATCTTCTTGTCGCTTGTCAGAAAGAGGAGTGGACAGTTTTTCCTTTCTTTATATTTATAGCGATCACGTACTAATCAGTCTCGACTTATGGGTTTGTTTGTTTTTATTTGTTTATATTTTTTAGGGACAGAATTAACTTACTAGTGACAATGCCTTACATAAGTCATTTGAGCCTCCCTGTATAAATATTTGGGGGGCGGGGGCGGGAGAGAGGGGGCTAAGTTATTTCTAATGTCTCTTCCAGCTCTACTTTTCAGTGATTTTAGTTGAGTCTTTATCTTCTTTTATTGCTCACTAGATTTGCATACCGAATTGTTAGTTAAAACCGAACAGCGTAGTATCCCACAGTCGTCTAGCATTTCCATTGTCTCTTCAGCTCCCTTGCTCTCTTTCCAATTTGCCATCTGTCCGTTTGCTGACTTGGCAATATTTCCACCACCCTTGTGCCAGCTTTGCAACCTCTCAGCAAAGCTTGCAGCTCCTTACATGTGATTTGAGGGTCTCAGTATAAATAAAACCAGGGAGGCAGAGGGAAGCCTTCTAGCCCCTGCCATGTGATTGCTCCCCCGTAAACCACACAGGGCCCATCCAGCATCCTCTTGGCCCATGACTATAGATGAACCCCCTGTAACCTCATTTAGAAGGATTTCGTTTATATAGACAAGGTGAACTTAATGAGTTGAGAAAAATAAAACCTAGTTATGTGACTTCTTAAAGTTAAATTCTGAGTTTTGAAGCCTGCATGATTTTAAATGGATTTTGGAATTTAGTTGAGATGAGCATTTGAGGATGTAAAAATAGAAAAATAAATCACTTAAGCCCCTGGCTTTCTGTCCGCCTGCATGGAGACCACATAGCTTGTTTTCTTTGTTACAGTCTCACCCTGTCTCTATTATTCTTCCTTGAGATGTTTGCCCTACTCTTCTGTCTTCTTTCTTTCTCTTTTCTTTTCGCTTTTTCTTTCTTTTTTTTTTTTGATGTTTATGTAATTTCTTATTACCTTATTGATACTTTGTGGATTTCTCAGCTCATGTTTGCCTTGGATGATGATTTCTCCTGATCCCACATGTATTATCTGGGATTGACAAGGGTTAGTTCCTTCAGGAAAAAATGGGGACTAAACTGATTGTGGGAGCAGCTGTCACCAAGAGGCTATAGTTTTTATTTTAATCTTCACGGAAAGGTTTAGTTTGTAGAACCTTCCTGCTTTGGCCCTTAGGAGCCTTTCCTATGCAAGGGAGTGGAAATATTTTCTTTGGGTAAAATAATGTATTAAAAAATGTGTGTGTGTGTGTGTGTGTGTGTGTGTACACGTGGGTATAAGTGATCTTATAGGTCCAAGTGCTTTCATTATATCAACTGATCTAATATTTTAAACATTATCTCAGGTTACTGAGATACATTAAAGGGTTCATCAGCTGCACTTTTAATCCATCTTCTGTTTCCCCCGTGGTAGAATTAGCCTGTACTTCTCCTGATGTCCATTTAATTTCAGGAGGACTTGGTATTGCTATAGCCAAGATGCAGTCTGATTTCATTTTATTTTTAAAATACCTCCTAAGAGCAATGGCTCCCGCAGTTATGTGTAGTTCATTATATTAACATTTTCTGCCCACTGTGCTAGGCTGTGCTGAGGCAAAAGCAAATCGTAATTATTACCAACGCTTATAAAATACTATGTGCTGAGTATCATTCTAAGTGCATTATAAGTATTGCCTCATTTAATCCTCACAACATTCCTGTCGCACAGAGACTGTTACTAGGCAAGAGGGACAGCAGTATAGCATCAACCAGCTTTAGGGCACCGTTTAGCACAGTGGAAGGCAGGGTAGGAACTAGGTAAACAGTGCAGAACAGGAGTTTGGAGAGCAACAGGATAGGTGGAGAATATCTTGTAGCTAAACCAGTTTGAAGTTACATTGGGGGCCGGGGTGTGGGGTTGCTGTTAAAGGACATTATGGAAGCAAATTCAATGATAAGATTTCTTTTTCAGAAAGAGCACTGTGGCTTAAATGCCGAGGTGGTTGGCAGAGGGGCCAGACAGAAGTCAGGATGGCTATTGGTGAGCTCTTGCAATAAACCAGAGGGAAGGTGAAAAGGTTCAGATCTAGGGTATTGGCTTTTGTAAATAGATGAAAGATACTAATTCATATAGAAAACGTAGGAAGACCAGGTGGGAAAGGAAAGATGGCAAGTTCGATGGCAGCTCAAGAGGCCTGTCTGGAAGTCGGAGGACATTTGATCTGAAGCAATAGAGTTCCCCTTGAGGTAGCTGGTAAAGGCAGGGGACTCGGACAGTTAAGTAAGGCCATTCCCATATAGAGTGAGAAGTCCATGGGGCAGAGGATGCAGCAGAAGTTGTGTAGAAGCTTGAAGCCTGCAGGAGGAAAGAAAACCAGGAGAGAATTAAATCTTAGAATCTGAAACAGGAGTTTCCAGTGGCAGGAATGTTCAATAACCTGGATTCTGAGAGAAGTCAAATAAGGATAGAGACAGGGTCAGTAGATTCGGCAGTTCAGAGGTCTTCGTGACCTGAAGATAGGTCAGTGGAGTGAAGCGTCTCTTCTAATGAGAAGGAACATGGTAACCAGCACAACTGAGTTCACGCTACAGCCCTGTCATTTGCAAGTTGTCTGGTCTTAGGTAGGTGACAACACACCCTTCCAGCAGTTTTCTGACATGTGAAGTTAATACTGTGCATCTCAAGGAATATTTGGGAGATTAAACGTATAAGAAGATAAAAAGATTTTACATATAAAAGATGTTATATGTGATGTATGTCATATATCTATTGAATACATGTAACATGTTTTATAACATGTTTTATTATGTATGTGTATATATATATTTAAAGCACATTGGTAATGTGAATAGTTATTTTTAACCGTAACTCTTAGATTAAATAGATAAGTGTTTTTCTTCCCTTGAATCCCATTTTGGGCAAATATTTTAATATTGGGAAACCAGACAACCACTGAGCTCCAGCAACTAGGCATTTTTTTACATTTTTCATTTGGATGACCCCAAATGTAAGACTCTGCAGTCCATGTTAAATCACCAAAGAAAGACGAAACTTCATTCAATTATAGAGTAAGGTATATTTTATGCTATTTAAATTATTTGAAAGAATATTGAATATGTATTAAATATGACAATTCTAGCTGATATAACTGATAAACTCCAAAAACTCAGTGGATTAAAACAGTGTTAACTTATATTTCGCTTATGCAAGAGTCCACTTTGGATTTTTCTGGTCAGCTATGTCTTCTCTGAGTGGTGATTTGAGGATCATTCCATCCTCTGGGTTTATCATGCCAGATACAGTTTCACAGTCACCCTAAGGTTCTCTCTGTTGCAGCCAGTGGGAAGAGGAAAAGAGCACGTAAGATTGGGCATGGGAGGGGATGCTGTGGGTGGGGCTTGAAGTTTTGCAGATTATCAGTACTTCTGCCCATGTCCCACTGATAGCACTCAGACCTCCCTAATTACAAAGGAGGCTGGAGAAAGTCATCTAGCTGTATGCTTAGAAGGAAGAGAAAATAAATTTTGTAAAAATTAGCCAGTGTATGCCCAGTATGTAAGCAATAAGAAATAAGGTGTATATTTTTACTGTTTTAACTAGAATACCACTTTCGCAGCCACACTGAATAAATATACAGTTAGTTCCATTTTAGTCTTTTGAGGATTACCTGAGATAATTCCTCATTATTCTTCTGAGGATTACTTAAGATAAATATCCGTTCTCTAGCCTGGCGATTGTGCAAACCTAAACAGAGGCAACCACAAAACTGTTAGTAGCAGAACTAAAAGGGGGAAGATCAGGTCTCTGACCTCTTGCACAGAATATTAGTTCCTAATCACACTAACCTCCTAGAGCATAGACACAACAGAGCCAAGACCCGGCTTGTGCCTCAAAATACAGCTTTATTGACACCAGAGTCAGTTGGAGGGTAAAGCTTCATCTACTCTGCAGTCGTACTAAATGTGTAACTTTGTGAAAAGAACAGTTAAAAAAGAAAATGTACAGTGAAATTATTCACAGATAAACTATTTTGTGTTTTTACTAGCAAAATTCCACATGCACAAAAATAATAGACAAATAGCTGCAGGAGTCTCTCCTGAAGAAAAAAAAGTAGCATGTCGTACAGCTTATCAAGATCAATAGTATTTCTTTAAAAGGGGCACCTTGGGCAATTTTAGTAATATCATTAAAGATCTGCTGAGCAAGGAGAATTGAGTTGAGTGAACATGTCTGAGTATCTCTGCATCTTTAGCTGCCATAGAAATGCAACTGTTGGCATTTCAGTTTTTCTCATCAGTTATATTTTTTGATGTTTGAGGTAATGATAGATTTTGCTGGTCATCCTAAGGCTTGCTTTGCCCTGGGAGGTCTTGAACCAAACTGAAAGCTCAGTGTAATCTCTGCCAGTTCTGAGAGCTTGAAGGGGAAAAAAAAGTATTCCATTAGAATACACAGGCACTAAGATGGTGTGGAAAAGAGGAAATGGGTCTTCGTGAAGTTGGATGAGGAGACCGGATTGAAAGCCTATGGGTTCAGTTGTGAAGATGAGAAAGTGATGGGGGTGTGGGGTTACCAGAACCACATTGGGTAAGTGGGCAGCTACAGGAAGGCCTTTAGTAATATATGTGTGTGTGTGTAAATATATGTATTTAGTCTTTTTTTAAAATTTTTATTGGAGTATAGTTGATTTACAATGTTGTGTCAGTTTCAGGTGTACAGCAAAGTAAACCTGCCATACTCATACATATATCCACTCTTTTTGAGATTCTTTTTCCCATACAGGCCATTACAGAGTATTGAGAAGAGTTCTCTGTGCTGTACAGTAGGTCCTTATTAGTTACCTATACTATATATAGTAGTGTGTATATGTCAATGTATTTAGTCTTATAAGTCCTACTCAGCATACTGATTTAAAGAAGAGGAAGAGGAAGGGTCCAGTGTGAAGAAGAAGCACGTGGGTGGTCGGGATACAGAAGCGGTTTCTCACTTCCCCTTCCTTGTGTCTCACCGTCACCGCTGTCCACAGCTCTGGCTGCCTTCCAGCCTCTCTCTCTCAGCTCCTTGGCCACTGGGGCATCAGGCTAGTAGAAAAAAAAAATCCTATTTTTTTCCTGTGCCCTTTTTTCTCCCTGATTTTCACTGCCAGGATAATGGAGGAGAAAAAAACTGCTATTTATGTGTGTGTTAGTTTATGTATTACTGAGTACCTACTATGAACCAGGCATTGTACTGGATACCAGGGAAACAGTGAACAGAAGTCCCTGCCCACTGAGAGCTTTCATTCTGTTCAGCAAAAAGCTTCTGAGATGGAGAATTAATGTTCAGACATCAGCCAAAGAAAGCCTACGTACCTGCCAGGCTCCTAGTGAAGCCTTAGAAAAGACAGAGACGGAAGTCACTTCCCTGCTAGTAACTAGTAACATGTCTTTTAATGTTCACACGTAGATGAGATCATTTTTAATTTTTTCCTCTTAGTCAACAAACTATAAATATGATGACTTCAAAATTCATTGTTCTCCCCTTGTTTATAGCAATTTGTTAAAATCAAAATGTGTTCGTATGAAACTACAGGATGTTAGGACTATGGATTTTAAAGATGGTAAAATTCAAGGCTCACAGAGGATACCTAGTTCTTTCCAAGGACATTCAAATCATGGGCCACAGAGTCAAGTCTAAAACCTGAGTGTTGGGCCCTGGGCTTGAGGCTTGTTCATTAAATTATATCATTGCTAGTGTCTTCAGTAAATCATGACATGCTTGAATGACACAGCTATGATTGGCATCTTATAGCAAGACCTAGCCTGTGTTTGTGAATGGCCAAATTACAGATGCCATTAAATAGAAAATGATTAGCCTTTCTGATACAAGTATCAATAGGAATCCAAATCCTGAACTTGCTGGCTGTTCTCAGCTAGAGAGAGTTTGACTTGGCTTGCAATTATTTTTCAAGAAATACTCCCCATGTGCTTTAGTCATTTCTCATTCTGTGTCCCACACTTGGATATCTTCCCAATTTTAGAATATGTATTATTGAGCTTCCCTAAAACACTGCTATGGATTTTAATTTCACCTTTTAAAATGAGTTCCGGGACTTCCCCAGTGGTCCAGTGGTAAAGAATCTACCTTCCAGTGTAGGGGACGCAGGTTCAATTCCTGGTCGGGGAACTAAGATCCCACGTGCAGTGGGGCAACTAAGCCCTTGCGGCGCAACTACTGAGCTCCTGCGCCTCAATGAGAGAGGCCACGCACCATAACTAGAGAGAGAAAATTCGCACACCACAACTAGAGAGAAGCTCACACACCACAACTAGATAGGAGCTCGCACGCCACAACGAAGAGCCCGCACGGCAATGAAAGATCCCTCATGCCTCAACTAAGACCCGATGCAACCAAAAAAAAAAAAGAGTCACCATTCTTTTTTTTTTTTTTTTTAAAGTTTAATTTTTTATTTATTTATTTATTTATGGCTGTGTTGGGTCTTCGTTTCTGTGTGAGGGCTTTCTCTAATTGTGGCAAGTGGGGGCCACTCTTCATCGCGGTGCGCAGGCCTCTCATTATCGCGGCCTCTCTTGTTGTGGAGCACAGGCTCCAGACGCGCAGGCTCAGTAGTTGTGGCTCACGGGCCTAGTTGCTCCGTGGCATGTGGGATCCTCCCAGACCAGGGCTCGAACCCGTGTCCCCTGCATTGGCAGGCAGATTCTCAACCACTGCGCCACCAGGGAAGCCCCAGTCACCATTCTTAAAGGTATTATAATGCTGGTTTCTTAATTCTCTAGGGATTACTTCAGGATTGTTTGTTTTAATGTAGTTTTATCTTCTGTTTCAAGAGATTAAGATTTTGTCTGCCCCTGGAAGAGGGAGAAATAAAATCATGATGACCTCGTCATTTTTCACTGGGATGGAGTCATGGGGAGGATACTGGTGAGACCAGTGGGCTTCCCTTTGATGGGAATCACCTCTTGGATTCTCCACCAGGTTATCATAATTCCAGGAAAGAATGAGGGGGAGCTTGCCCACCTTAGGGACTTTTTGAAAACTGATAGTAAGCAATCAGATATAAATCTGAAGAAAAATGACTCCTAGAAACATCCAAAATTTTACCTAACTGCTCAAGCAGATGAGTTAAACGTATCAGATTGGAATCATGAGTGAAAACTCCTGTAAATGCTCTTATCTTTTGAGCTTTTAAGCATAAAAACATTTCATCTACTAGGATTAGGCAAAGAACCTGAATGATGGAACTGGCACATCTTCTTAGCTTTTTTGAGGAGTTTAGGGAATTCTCACTTTATCACCACCTTCCGAGTAAGGAGTAAGCCAATGTGTACCTTGCAAGAAAAGAAATGTGTGCTTTCTCCTCCGATTACCTGCTGTCAATTGTTTAGGTCAGAACATTTTTCTTTTCTGTACAGCCCATATTTCTGAATGGAAAGTATAGAGATTGCAGTAAAATATATGATATTCCAGCTATTAGCTGTAACATTTCTGTTAGGAGACAATACGGAATGCACAATAAAATAAATGGTAGGCTAACTATATGCTATAATGATGGTGTGTGCATGGCTGGGGGAACACCTCACAAGTGTAGCAAACACCTTAGCATGACCTTGAGTTTTGTCTCACCACTTATTAGCTTGTTCCTTTTTTGTCATTTTCCCCTGGGCTGACCTCTCATTTGTATTAGATTTATTGTGTGACCATCATATAAATCAAACAGATATATCTATAACATGCAAGATTTCAGACATTAGAGCCAAAGAGGTGGTAACCAAGAATCTGCTATATGCAGTCTGTGTTTTGTTTTAATTAGTGTCACTTGGGCACTTGATACCTAATCTCTCTGTGTTTTTATTCTCCTAGCAGTAAAATATGGGAGTTGGGCTCTATGAATTTGGAGGTTTGTTTCAGCTCTAACACAGTAGTTTTAATTACCACCCTCTGAACAATCAGTAGTGTTTGTTTATTAATTTGCACATTTTATAAGATATGAAGCCACTTCTAAGATGAAACAAGTATTTGATAATACATTGCTATGTCTCCATTTCATCATTTTTCTCTTTCATTCTATATTTTCAAGATGTTTCTGTTCATATCAATGAAATTAGTAGCTCTTTTAAACAGCAGAATGGCCCCTGTGTTGGCCAGATAACAATACTTAACTTGTTATCACATCTCTGTAAATATCTAGTACTGGACAATTTCCAAAGTTGTTTATATTATCCATACATGAGGACAGGTTATTCATCTATTCATTAACTCACATTTGCAAACTAACTCTTGATGTTCCAAATCCTTACAATATTATACTGGTTATTCTTAAGAGGGTACAATCATCTTTAATAATTATTTTGTACTCTTTGTATGAAAAACAAATCAGTATCAATATCTTTGCTGCGGCAACCAGGTTTTTTTTAAACCTCAAATTAAGGAAATATTGGCTTCTCTGGTGTTAACTTATCCAAAGTCCTTTGATTTCATGAGTAGCATTTTGAAAATGAGCTGGCATAAAAAGTAGGGGGAGGATAAGGAATATTTTTATTGATGATCTTTTAAGAGTAATTTTACTGAAGTAGATGGGTTTAATGAATATTTTTATTGAGGAACCTTAAGAGTAATTTTTCTTGAGATCCTCCAAGAGAATATATGCCTTTGACTAAAGTGGCTTTAAATTTTTGTTCACCAGTGGAGTTGAATTGCATCACGAGTGACTGGTACAAGTACTGGTCAGTTCAACCCCTTATGCTGTGAGTTAGCACATCGTTGTCTCAGAGGGTGTGTTTTGATTAATCGTTTCTGAAGCTGATCTCCTGCCTGCTGTCTGAGTTGGCTCTCTTCCAGTCCTTGTTAATTGTCCAAGTACATGCTGATCGGAGTCAGGCAGGAGAATAAATATAAAAGCCTTTCTGTTAATTTCTTCATTTGTTTCCACCTTCTATAAAGTGCTTTATTAATCTGTAGTAATAATGGACTCCTTGAGTAGATTTACTATAGCCTCAGAAATTGGGAAAACATTGAAAGAGTCACAGTTTTTACTGAAAGTTGATCGTCCTTGTGTTTTCAAGAACAGCTTTTTTTTTTTCAGATTTAGAAGGATCGCATTTTGAATAACTGAAAATTTTTGTTTGCTTAGCTGGCAGCACATTAGATCCGACCAATTTGTCTTAGCTTATTTATACTCAACTCAGACTATCATTTCCACACGATGAGGTATCAGGGGAGTTTATGCTGATATTTTTATGTTGACTGTGTTCAGTGACATTTACATTCTGGCCTGGGGAACACAAAAGAGATATTTCTTGGAGTCTTCTGGCAACGCATATTTTTTAAGTTCATCAAAAAATGCAAATGCTGAAAATCCTATTGCTATTATAGTTAGTTTTATGACATCTGTTAATATTACTACTGCTTTGAACAAATGTATATTAAATATGCACCTGGATGGAAGCTCATCTTTCTTGAAGAACATCTAAAGTTACACATATATGTGTTGGCGTTTTGATGTTTTCCTCCTTTCTCTATACTTTACTCTATTTTTTCCATTAGAGTTGAATAAATAAAAATAGAATAAGATGAAGTAAGAAGGAAGGCAGTTACAGGGGATTAAAAAAAAAAAAGGAAGTGGAAAACAGTGATTCTTACCTGTATGTCACAGGGGAAAGAAAATCACATTTTTAAGAGGTATAGGGGTCTCAAAATGAACAGACATCACAAAAGGTCCTTGCAGATAGGCAGAGTTTCAGTGTAACTTTCCAGTTATTTCATAAATAGTGAATAGAGACTGGAAATCAGTTGTGTGGGTTCCATGTACATTTTGGTGTAATTAGCTATTCACTTTAGGCTCTTGTGGCCACTGGCAGATGTCCGTGGGAGGTCACTTGGATGATCCACCTCTCAGAGGCTTTCTCTCCGTTGCTGAAAGGCATGCTCCCATTGTCTCTCCTTGGCATCCACCACGTCATACTGTAGAATATTTCATTTGCTATTGTTTGTAAACAAAGTAAATGAATTCATCAACTATATGAACATTTCCTCTCAACAGCACACTAATAGTTTTTGCAATGAAAGTAAGACAAAAGACCTGAATTGTTCCCAAAATAATTGGTTTACAAATATGAAATGGTTAGGCCTGTTTGAAGGAATACCTCAACTGTATGATAGAAACCACTTTATTTAGTGGATGGCTGTTTTCAGTGTGTAGTGTGCAAAACAGCAGTAGCAGCTTGTGTGATATGCCTCATTCCTTCCCCTGTGGGATCTATTTCCTTTTGCTATACAGCATTTTAAAAGTTTTATGTTCAGCACAGTGGTCGTCTAAGAGTGTAGCAACTAGGGCACATATAATAAATTGCTTCCTTGATTCTATGCCTGATGCACACTTCAAAATTAAAAGGTCCAAACCCAAATTCTATATTCCCATAGCCCCAAACCTGCCCCTCTGTCTTTTGACAGCTCTTTTTTTTCCATTTGCTCAGGTCTACAACTTTGTGGTTATCCTGCTTTTGTCTTTCTCCCCTATTGCTGTTGGCTCTATCTTTAAAAAAACAGACAAAAAAACCCCCCATAATATCCAGCCAGTTCTACCAGCCCCTCACTTTTTCCCAGTCCAATTCACCCCCAACTCTCATCTGAGTTATTTTAATCATCTCTCACTACACTCCCTGCTTCCATCTTTGAATACACAAGTTTTCCCAGCATATTCTCAACGTGGCAGTCAGCACGATTCTTACACTTACATCCATTACATTCCCAGCACTCTTATTCAAAACTCTATACTGGCTTCTTCTCTTATCCAGAGTAAAATCCAAAATCTTTGCTGGCACCTGAGCCCCAGATGATCTGCTCCCCAGTGCTTCTCCAGTGTCACCTCCCACCACCATCCCCTTCCCTCTCTGCCTGGCCCACACCGGCTTCATCACTGTGTCCCCTGTATGGCACACTACTCTTTGGGGGGCACCTGTAATACCTTTCCTGCAGTTGTCGTCATGCCTTGCTGTCTCTTCCTTTAGACCTCTGTTCAATATCAGGCTGTCAGAGAGGCCCCCTTGAACAACCCTAAATAAATAGCCATCCTCTACAATCATGTCATTTCCTTCCTACTGACTTTTATTTATGTTCCTTCATGGTGCTTATTACCACATGAGATATATATATATATATATATATATATTTTATTGGTCAGGTCCCCCTTCTATTCCAGAATAGAAGCTTCTTGATGGCAAACCTGTTTGTAGACTTCTCTATTCCTAGCACATAGAACAGTGCCTGGCACACAGCAGATACTCCATAAATATTTGCTGAATGAGTGAGTGATACAAGGCAGAAATCTCACCCTGCACAATGTCAAATGTTGCTCAATGCTGCACTGTCTTGGGGAGAGAAATAACTCTGTGAAATACCAAAGAGCAAAGACTACTTTGCAAATCTTAACTGGCACACATCAGTAGGCAGAGAGGGGTTGTTATAGGCTTAGAAGTCTTTGAAGGCTTCATGGCGCAGATAAGACCAGGACTCAGCCTGGGATGATGGGTAGTGTTTAGAGTTAGATGCAAGTAAATGGAGAGATTGCCAATCATATGCAAATGCCAGGGAGACAGTGGGAGATTCATTATTGGATTCTGGGGAATAAAAACCTCAGATGCTGATACCTATATTCTAGAGGTATTTTCAGCGAAGTATCATTTGAAGCTGTTGGAGTGGATGAGTATCTAAAAATGAGAGTATAGCTGGAAGAAGGCAGAGACTGGACCTCAGGAAGTGGCTGCGTTTAACAGATAGGGTGAGGGGTAAAGCCGTTAAAGGCAAAACGGAAGAGAAGGCCAGATATGTTGAAAAGAAGCCAAAAAATGAGGTTCCAAAGGAAGATAAGACATTGAAAGACAAAAATGTTTCAAATATTGAGGCAAAGTCTAGTAGAAGAGCTTTTGAAAGGCCATTGGGCTTGAAACTTAAGAGGTCATGGGTAGACTTTGTGCCATGTAAGTGATGGGAAGGGATGCAGGCTGGATGGAATGAGCTTCAAAGTGAGCACGTGGGAAAGCAGGGCAGCTGGTACGGATAACAGGCTCAGGAAGTTAGGCAGGAAAAGGACCAAGATATAAACGTGATCAAGGAGCAGGGCCAGAGGTGAGGGATCTGCTGTTCCGGTGCACACGAGATAAGCCCTCCTTTCCCTGCCTATGCCCAGGACAGAGGAACCACGTCTCAGAATCCCTCAGCCCACCCTCTTAGATAACCCACCGGTTCTGTTGTTATCTGCCCATGCCACAGAGGACACCTTGTCACCTTGTCCCTTTTGTTGACCCAGGTCCATTTGTAGACATTAGGAGAAACAGTCATATTGGACTTGCATTGACTTTTCTGCCTTAGCTTTTTCTGCCTTGACCATCTTTTCTAACAGTGCACATCTTATTGTCTTCAGGTGAAAATGCCGCTCGGCGCAGCCCTGTCTTGGGGAGAAAATAAGAGCTCTGTAAAATACAGAAAAGCGTTCATTCCCTTGCAGCTTTCAACGAACCCATGAATTATTAGCAACAGAGTCAAATGAGCACATGTCAGAAGCTTAGACCGCCAACAGGCGTCTGCAATGCACACACAATTCGTTATGCACCCTAAGAGTTGCCGCAGGAAAACTGCTTATTGCTGGTCTTGTTAAAATGGATTTTTATTTCTTCTTCATACCAGGTCATTTATTTTTTTTTTCAACACTAATGATATGTGTAGGAACGTAAGCATAATATATGAGAATGCTGAGGAATTTTTTAATAGGGCTGGATATAGGTAGGGAGGTGGAGAAGGGAATAGATGGAAAGAGGATTATGGTAATTTTTCTAAGATTTCCAGGTAAAGAGCACCAGTCTCCTTTATTTGCACTTCTCTTTTACGTGGGCGGTCTCTAAAGAATAGCTGAGTAAATTTCTAATGGAGCAGATGACAAGTTCCTGTGGGACCAGCTCATTGCTGCTCCCTGGTTTCCAGCTAGAAAACCCTCAAGAGAAGGGGGACATATCACTGTCATCTCTGTGTTCCTCTCAGCTTTTAGCACAGTGTCAGGCTCCCATTAGATGCTCAATGACTGTTTGCTGATTTCTCCATCTTCATCACAGTAGGTTAGAGCCTGTAGTTCCTTGGAGATCATCAAGTTCATTGCTTCTCAGTGCTAACACGCATACTAACCACCCAGGGATCTTTATAATATGCAGCTCTGCTCCTGTGGGTCTGCAGTGAGGCCTGATTGTGCATTTCCCACCAGCTCCTAGCGGTGCTTCAACCACACTTTGCGTAGCAGGGATCTGGTGGAATGCATTTCCCAGGGCCCCCTCTCCCCTGCCCCACCGCCTACCTCTGTGGGTGGGCTGAGGGGACCCAGAGCCAGAAGATGATCAAAGTTCTTCTTCATGAAATGTCGAAGGTGATTGAAGAGAATTTGAGCTCTGATATTTTTTTAAATATTTAGATAAAGATTTAATATGAAGCAGAATATAAAATGTGATTAAGGAAATTTGTAAAAAATAAAAATGTAAACTGTTATAAAAATGTAAGACAAATGGAAGGGATTTTTTTGCAGTTGAAAATTCCCTCTTCAGTTTATACTCCCGGTTGGCCTCCAGGGGATGCATTCTGATCAGATGCTCTTAAGGGTACTTTAGTGGAAAAGTTTCAGAAGCACTAACGTAGTACCGATGAGGAAATGGGGACCTGGGGAGGTTCAAATAGCTAGTTAGTCTAATAATAACTAACTTTTAAAAATTTATTTGTTTTTTTAATTTAAGTATAGTTGATTTACAATGTTGTGTTAATTCCTGCTGTACTGCAAAGTGATTATATATATATATATATATATATATATATATATTCTTTTTTATATTCTTTTCTGTTATGGTTTATCCGAGGATATTGAATATAGTTCCCTGTGCTATACAATAGGACCTTGTTGTTTATCCATTCTATATAATAATCACTAACTTTTACTGGGCTCTTACTATGAGCAAGGCGTGGTGCACAAAACATATATCATCACATTTAATATCAGGCTAATTTTCTCAAGTCCATATCACTGTTGTTTCCATTTGGATCTGAGGAAACTGAGGCTTCGAGGAGCTGGGTAGTTTGCCCCAGAAGTTACCTGAAAGTCCCTGCTGTCAAGTATGGAGTTTCAGATCCTCCTGAAGTGAGAAGGCCTGGGGCTGGAACCAGACTATATCACTTCTGTCCAGGACTCCACAGAGAAGCTGGGCTAAACCAGGACGATGCACCTGGCAGCCCTCAGTGTTTCCAAGGAGTGCCTTTGACGATTATGGAAATGTGTCTCGTATGAATCGGGGTATTTATTCCTTCCTTGTTTCTTTCATGATAACAGGAAGCAGATTAACTAGGTTTTCTGTTCAGTAACTGAGCCCCGGTTCTAGGCTCAGAGAAAACCAATAGTTTCTCACTAATGTGTACTTTTCCTGCCAAGTAGCCATCGGAGTTAAAGGAAAAGAGTGTCTATAATGAGCTTCTATAAATTGCATTACTAGGTGACAGTTAATGGCTTTCATTCCTTACACAAATGGGATTAAAAAGAGCAGTGCCCGGAGTGCTGTAAAGAGTGACTGCTCCGCTTCTCTGCATTTCAACTCAGCATTCTGGAAGCTATCCAGACAAATCTTCTGGATTTTTCCATGCTTGTGATACTACACCTTCCATGTTTGTGGTAGCAAATATGCACTGAGCTCCTCATGGGATGAGGCTAAACGTACCTGCTGCCCCCAGATCTCCCTGGTGACCAAGGGCGGGTGCAGCAAGAGCTTCAGCCCCAGTGGCAGGTCTGTTTTTCTTGTTCATTATGGCTCTCCGTCCTATAAAAATAGACCAAATTTTTCCTCTTCCCTCTAATGAATCCCTGACATTTCCAAACGTGAGAAACACTGGGTCATTTCTATGAAGTGAGATTTTTGTAGAGGTTTCGGTTTGGATAAGGCCAAGACGCTTTGAAATTATACAGTCTGACATTGCCGAGATCATCTGTAGATCCCAGGGTAAGTAGAAACCCTGAGGTTTTGTATCTCTCCCCTTAAACTAATAAGCATTAAACACGCGCTAAAGAAAAAATATGATTCTGAACCACACGATATCATCATTTTGAAACTTATTTCATACTGACGGCTGAGAATATGTAAAAATTTAACACAGCTCGTTAAGCAAGAAATACAACAGGAGCTGAAACGCCACACGGCAGGGCAGTTCAGAACACTTCCACGCCTGTGAATTACATGCTAAAGACTCCATCCAGTGGCTTAGCGGTGCCCTCTGTTTATCAGCGGCAGTAAGCAGTGCCTAGCCTTTGTGAGAGTAAGAAGCTGAGGGACCCAGGACTCACTCTATACGTAAATGGCATGTGTAGTCAGCTCTAAATCTTAATTTGAGGTTTGATTGAGAGGCGCAGGGAAGCTGCTCCACAGGAAAATATCTCCTCTAACGAAGCCTAAAAGCCACCATATGCACACTATGATTCCTGCTAAATCTGGCCATACTCTTCCCATTGTCTTTACGATACAAATATCCCTGAGAAAAATGATAGATTAAGTTCCTCACATCACAGTGTGAAGACATTTTTTTTAAGGTTTTTTTGATGTGGACCATTTTTAAAGTCTTTATTGAATTTGTTACACTCTTGCTTCTGTTTTATGTTTTGGTTTTTTGGTCCCGAGGCGTGTGGGATCTTAGCTCCCCAAACAGGGATCGAACCCACAACCCCCTGCATTGGAAGACAAAGTCTTAACCACTGGACCGCCAGGGAAGTCCCTGGAGATATTTTTAGAGTCATCCTTCAGAGCGTAGCAGGGGGAAAGCTGTATTTTTTCCTAATGCACAGGGACACAAGGTCTTACCTCGTTGGACGTTTGGGGTCAGGTAAGTATCCTTTGTGCCAGACCATTTTGATATAGTCTGTTATTACAACACAAAGCCTAACACATGGCAGCAAATTCAGACAACACTTTCCTTAAAGCATATCCTGCAGGTGAGCTTTGATACATATTTGCTTATCACTTATTCACTTGGCTATAGTGGGGAACACAGAAAGAATAAAGTACTTAAAAAACACAGGGCATGCATCTTCGTCATCACATGCCTTTCAAAACCATGAGTCAGTTTACCAAATCCTTTTTATTTTTTTATTTTTTTTAACATCTTTATTGGAGTATAAGTGCTTTACAGTGGTGTGTTAGTTTCTGCTGTATAACAAAGTGAGTCAGCTATATGTATACATATATCCCCATATCCCCTCCCTCTTGCGTCTCCCACCCACCCTTCCTATCCCACCCCTCTAGGTGGTCACAAAGCACTGAGCTGATCTCCCTGTGCTATGCGGCTGCTTCCCACTAGCTATCGACTTTACATTTGGTAGTGTATATATGTCCATGCGACTCTCTCACTTCGTCCCAGCTTACCCTTCTCCCTCCCCGTGTCCTCAGGTCCATTCTCTATGTCTGCATCTTTATTCCTGTCCTACCATACAGTACATTTCCCGGAGAGCATGGTGTATCACCACATTAGGCAAGAATCCTGGGAAATGTTTTTCTTTTTTATCAGCTGGAGCCGATTCAAAGAGCTTTGAATTTCAAGAGGTGACCGGTTCCTCTACCCATCCTTGCTGTGATCATTTCACTGTCAAATTTAATTATGGATTAAATTCTTAAAGATCAACTTTTTTTTCTTAGTATGAATTTTCTAGTTAGCCGCTAAGATAAAATCTGAAAGGCATATGGTAGGTAATCATGGTTAACAAGTTAAATGATGCGGGCCAGCTAAGGGTATGTACCACGTTGCCAAGCAGAGCGGACCTCTCATCAAGTGACGCAGAAAAGCAGGGCACCAGCTCTCCCTTTCAGAGCTGTCTATTGGAGCTCCCAGTAAGTGCCTTAAGTCACAATGGCATTTGTCTGAATTTAACTCTGCTGTGGTAGCCCTGGGTACAGCAGCAGACAGACTGGTATCTTGCCATTGTCAGACTTGCCAGATTTGCCAACCAAACCAATTTACTTTGTAAACTATGATGATTAGAGGATTTATAGTCTCCAAGAGCAGTAGACGTTATGCTAATGGGAGAGAGGCGGCCTTCCCCTTCTCGGGGAACATTTATCTCTCCTGGGTGATGACAGCTTTATGATTTTACTGAGAAAACCCATGGAAGGTGCTTTTACAAAATCGACCATCTTTTGAGATATTTCCAAGGGCAATGGCACAGGAAAAGAGGAACCATATTATGAAGCAGAAGCTTAATAAAACTCGGGAGTGAAAAACGAGATGTCATAAGCATGAGGGGAAATTGACTTTCTTTCACTTGATCCCTCCCATCCCATTGCATCCTCACATGTTATCCATTGCATTTCTTTATTCATAATGGACCACAATGGGGAAGTTATTCGTCCTGTGGTAAAGACCTGTGCATTTGCTGTTTGACATGCTCTCCTGGGAAATTCTCAAAGTTAGGGGCCTTTGAGCTGCATTGTTCCTACTTGGCACAGGTAGAGGGGCTACCCCACCACTTCTTACTGCTGGAAGTCTTATCCTCGTTTCGATCAGAACTGCCTTTTGTTTTGAAGGGAGTTTGTTTTGCAGTCAGGTGTCTAAGGGAAACAGGCTGATGGTGACCCTGACTCCCACAGCATCGTTCCTGTACATCACGTGGTCCACAGGGCATGTGCAAGTTCATCCCCAAATCCTATGACTCAGCTTGAGTGAACTGCAGTCCTTTCCTCCTAACTGGGGCCGAGGAGGCAGCAGAAGACAGAGCTCCATCATTCTTCAAAATCTTCTTCCCTAGCTGCTCACATTGATCCTTTTTCTTTCTGTGTCACTTTGCTCTCATATGTTTTCCTCTTGATTTCTCTCTGGCTGTGACTTGTGCAAACTGTTTTCTTCTCCTTGATCATATCCTTGTACTAATATTTCTACTATTTCATTTCTTCTCATTCTTCCCAAAGATTATTAAGTCATTTCCATCTCCTGTTCCTCCACTATCCTAAAGTCATCCTCTGCTCAGTTCCTTCCCTCTTGCATTATTTCCCTTCTAGACCTAAAGTAAGTCATAATGATGAGAGTAGTAATTATTGCATGTTGAAGCTGCTGTGTTTCAGGACACACTGGGCTACACACTTCACATTTGGCATCTTAATTAATCCCTGCAAATGAGAGGGTGGTATCATGCCTTTTTAATTGATGAGAATCAGTGAGGTTCATAACAGTGATTAGTTGGCCGAGCTGCTGGTCCAGCGCAGGTTATCTGACTCCTGGTGTACAAAAAAAAAAAGCCATAGCTTGCTTAATGATGAGCTATAACTCATAGGCCTCAGGTGAATTTGAACAAATATCTACACCCTTTCACTCAGGGTATTCATTGACCTGTATCCATTGATGCAGATAAATTCCTTTTCCTGCAAACCTGTCAATAATTATATACTGAATATTTAGCTTAAGAAATTCATAAATTGAGGTATGATAGGTAGACATAGTGGAGGACCAGGAGGAGGAAGAGGAGAGGAAAGGACCACAGAAGCAGCTGAAAGAGAAAAAAAATTAAGAGCTGGCTTGTCTATACTTTTAAAGCCTCTGCTCCAGCTAAGCTCTCCAGGAATCTGGGGCCATGTTGGAAGGTGAGATGAGGAGTCAGAGCCTCAAAGTGGTGGGATTTCATCTTGGTCCCACTCGCCCCTTTCCCATGAAACTGAAGGAGATTTCTTCCTGCCGAGGAGAAAACGGCAAATGTATCTTGCAACTGTAAAATTGGTTTACCTAAGTATAAAAACTCACAAGGTTGGTTTTCAGTCAAAACGTACAGCATGCACATGATGTACCAACCCAACTAGTGAGGACCAGGTGCCTTTCTGGGCTCTCTTCCACTCTATCTGTAATATCACCACCAGATCCATCATGAAATCATTAGGTAAAAGGAAGAGGGGGATGGGGTATGAAGCAGGATAAGCATTAATGGAAAAAAAGCACCTGGGTTTGAGTCCAAGCCCCATCACTCCTATCACTTCATACATATATTGAGATCTGTTACATGTTTTGAATAATGGGAGTACTAGTGCCATATATCCTGTCCTATTATTGTAAGAGCTAAACTGACTAGGGTACTTTAAAATGCTTCGTGAAATGTAAAACACTCTCCAAGGAAGGGAATAATTAGCATCATCATTTTTATTATTATTTACTATACTAACTTCAAAGCACGTGATTTCCCTTACGGGTTAATTCTAAAGAGGTTTGCTTCCAATGTTTTTTTCCAGCGTCTTAATAAATGGTATTTCAGTACTACGTTTTTTTAAAAAAACAGGATCTCTCCTGAGTTTGTTTTGTATTTTGAAAGCTTTTGATTCCTTGGGCCAAGATATCAAGGAATCCAGCCTGCCCAGACACCTTTGACACAGCTCCACATAAAGCCCCTACCCTGCTCCTGTCTGCAGGTTCCTGGGAGAGGTTCTGGGATGGAACGAGCCCTCGGCTGCCAGCCTCCAATTCAGTTAGCAGCTTTTGCCCAGCTTCGAGCAGCCATCTAATGAATAAGAGACCTGAAAGAAAATCTCAGATCTCAGGACTTCTGCTCTTCCAGTGGCCTGACTGCTTGCGTAAAATGGCCTTGGCCTCATTCACTTAAAAAAAAAAAAAAAAAACAAAAAACAAAAAACACTTGTGCACAGGTGTTAAGCAGGGCCCTGCAGTATGGGTTGGAGTTACACCCCACATACACATCTGTGGGCCTCCAGAGATGATAATTGTTGAGTTCATCAGGAGTAAGTGGGCATGCTTAGCAAGAAAATAGGATTGACTGCAGGAATTAAGCTGACAGCAGTAAGTGAATTAGTGGGCCAGATGCATCAGGCCTACAAAGTAAGGGCATGTAGCGTTGCAGGTCACATGACCTTGAGTGTGCCCACACGCCATAGGGCCAGGCTTCCTCTGAGAAATGGGCCATTACTGTGTTCACATATATCATAGAAAACAAATACATAGCTGCATGCTATTTCCACTTCTAAAAAAATTAGACAAATTTTAACTTTCTTTTCGTGGTTCAGAATAGGCAGGGGTTCTTTTGGTTGGTTGGTTGGTTGGTTTTAACTTGAAGTATAGTTGATTTACAATTTTATGTTAGTTTCCGGTGTACAACATAATGATTCAATATTTTTATAGCTTATGCTCAATTTAAAGTTATTATAAAATATTGGCTAGATTCCCTGTGCTATGTAATATATCCTTGTAGCCTATTTATTTTATACACAGTAGTTTGTACCTCTTTAATCTCCTACCCCTATCTTGCCTGTCTCCCCACTGGTAACCAACCACTAGTTTGTTCTCTATATCTGTAAGCAGACTAGGCAATTTTGGCAAGGAAAGTTAATCGCTGAAAGAAAAGCTAGATATACAAGGTATCTAGAAATATTAGATGTACTTCCGTTATCTTTCAAGATGTGAAGATAATAGTTCAAGGAAGAACCAGAAAGAAGCATGTATTCTGTCATCTCTCCGTAGGCTGCTCCCTGGTCAGAGAATATTCCAAATGGCTGTGGCTCCACATGACTTTTGATGGTGATGATAATGAAAATTCCCATTAATGCAGTTTCTTTATTTGAGGTTAGTATTAGATGACTATGTCTAGCAAAGTCTCAGGATTTGACTAACACATCCATCTGCAGGTTTTAGTTGCTAACACGATGAAAATATAAGAAAAGAAGCAAAAGTCTTATTTCGGTAGAAGATCATGTGACCTTTTTAATCTTTAAAAATGTAGTTCCTTTTTGTTCTTTAGAGAAAGAAAAGTAGCTCCAACTCCCTAATACCTCGTTGTAAATAATTATTCTTCTGGCCTTTTTATTAGTGGGTTTTAGTTTAGAGTTTTATGGCAAGAATAATGTTTATAGGTTGGCACACCCTAAAAAAAATCACCTTGTTAAAAATTGTCCTACCATTTAAATATCATCATTTTGGCAGTGAATACCTTCTAAACTTCTCCTTCTCAATTGTGGGCATTAAGCCCATAAATAGGAATGCTAGAGGGGGAGAAAAAGGAGTCTCTTCCAGGAGAAGAAAAGCCTTGGAGAAGTGAATGGAAAATGTTGCCTCTGTTTAGCATGAATGAGCCTGGGATTTAAATAACATTCTTCAGGCCAGATAAATAGTTTTTCTTTGGCTTAGTAATCATGCATGGCATTCAAATATTTAAGTGAAATGTTTTCTGGCTTTCCTCACTTCCTCTTTGATCTTTACGTGCCCTGTTGTATTTTAACTCATCAGCTTCACCAAATAAAAACTCTAATTTATTCCTTTTAGTACGTGTAACAGAGGCAAATTTGCTGTAAGACATTGGAAATACACATAATCAAGTTTTTTGCTTTATACACATATATCCCTAAATGCTGAAATACACCAGGATAATTAAAGTAGTCGCTGCTTGTTGGCTGCATCATGAGAGATTGTGATCTCATTTATTCTTTTCTTTGCTCTCTTTTCAAGCTGTTCCACAATGACTATGCATTACATTTATTTTAAAATGAAGATGTTTTTAAAGAGAACTATTCCAAAATTTATTTGAATTCTTTGTCAGTAAACTTCATTTTGAGACACTGGTTATTTTGGAGTTTTGGGGGATTTTTTCTTTTGTTTTTAATTTTTATTGGAGTATAGTTGATTTACAGTATTGTGTTCGTTTCAGGTGTACAGCAAAGTGAATCACTTATTCATATGTCCACTCTTTTTTAGATTCTTTTCTCATATAGGCCATTACACAGTATTGAGTAGAGTTCCCTGTGCTATACAGTAGGTCCTTATTAGTTATCTGTTTTATATATAGTGATGTGTATATGTCAATCCCAATCTCCCAATTTCCCCCCCCCCATTACCCCCTGGTAGCCATAAGTTTGTTTTCTACATCTGTAGCTCTACTTCTTTTTTGTAGATAAGTTCAGTTGTACCATTTTTTTAGATTCCACATATAAGCGGGATCATATGATATTTGTCTTTCTCAAGACACTGGTTATTTTGACCCAGATCCGAATAGCCCCAAAGTCCAGTTGCAGCCAAGCTCCTCTGAAGTATTTACTGCATGGGAGTTCGATAAAGACAACCTTACAGAATGTATGCACGCATCTTGACAAGTCATAGCTGAAATCAGATGAGCAAAAAGGAATTGCAAGTCTATTTTGTGTGACCGTCTGGCAAGGTAAATCATTACAGCCCTGATCACTCAATAGAATGCTAGGTTATTTTATGGGCAGGATTAATCTGCACCAGAGAAGGTGGGAATTCATGTTGGGCATTCAAAAAAAGGGAGACAAATAGAGTTTGCCCTAGAATCGTGCTATGGGTAAGGAGACAACCTCATGCTGCCTTTATTACATGCTATGTGAACTATTTTCACTCTTATACAGGTGATCTTTTCTAGGTCTAATGATATATCAAATCTGGAGGATAAAAATGTCTGTTACTTGTCACCTGGAAAGGGCCTGGTGATAATCTTTGCTGTGTCCATAGGGCTGATTAATCAAGTGTGACAAGACTGTCACCCCTTCTGTTTCCTAAAACTCAAAATGGATCATGAAGAAAGAATCAGGGCGAACCACTGATTTTCTTCATAACCTTTAACTGTACATAGACTCTGTATAAGCCTTTCAGACAATTGCCTAAAGTATTTGCATTTCCTAGAAATAGACTAAAAAGAATTAATCAGCTCTTCTATAAAACCCAACACAGATGACTGCTCGTGTTGATGCAGTGGGCAGGCAGTTATTGAAAAGACTTATTTATAATACTGTCTTTTCCTATCAGTAGTATCTTGACAAGCTACCAGTGAAGCATTGCACGTTAATCTTTACAAAAGGAGGAAATAAGGAAGTCGGAACCAGGGGTCTGTGACTCTGAAGTCTATTTTTTTTCTCCAAATGGCTTAGAAAGATCAGCTTTTGAACCCAAAAGATTTCAGCTCGGAAGCCAGTGTGAACCCCCCCCCCCTTTGTCCCGTCCCTCCCCCAACACTGTCCCTTCCCAGGAGTACATCTTGGGCCCGCTTGTTGTTTTTCCTTTTTGCTTCAGCAAAGCCTCCTTTTGCCCTTTCAGCTGAGTTGACTTGCCACATGAGAAGATAAGGAAGCCACACACTTCTCCACATAGGCGGTAGACAGACTCAGGAAAGGCCAAGGCAGCGTCTGCTCAGCCAAGCAGGAGCGGGTATTTGTGGCCATTGCAGTTTTCAATCTCGGGATTTTCAATCTCCGGACTCGCAAAGGTTCCTCCTCTGCCTTGACATGCAGTGTATTCTCAGGAGGCCCACGTGTGGAATGTGACCACCGTTAGCGTTGTGTTTATCAGCGTGGGCCAAGCTTAGGGGACCCGAGATGATCTGTGTGCTTCCGCTGTCAGAATGCAATGCCTTTTGCAATCCCTGGGGCTGGGGTGAAATGCCAGCTGTGAGGTAATCCTCACCAAAAAGGGATCTGTGCTGCTTTGCATTCCCAGGCTATGAAAGGGATGCCGGAGAACTTGAGGGCCCACTTGGCTGTCCTGCTGAAGCTCTGATGAAGAGCCCACAGACACCTGGGGACCAAGTCACAGCCCGCTTCCCCATGGCCCTGGGGACCGCGCCGCTGGTATTCAGAGGAAAGCTAGGCTAGCCCTGGGAAATGTCGACTTCCTCCTGTGAGATCAAAAGAAGGCCCTGCCAGGGGAACACATCCCAAGATCTTCAAGGGGAATGCACCTGAAGGACTGGGAAGGGGGAGGATTTCCAAATTATGTGCTTAGGATCCCAGAATTTAAACCTGTGCCACGTACTTCAAATGTTATTTTCCTGGAATTGATTGGAAGTTTTGTTTCCCAGTAGCCTACCATAGAGGGCCAAGTGATAAATGTTAAATTTCAGAGAGTACTTGCAATTATCAGTAGTGTGTCCTTGGCCAAGTCCAAAGACACGTTGATCATTTGCTAGTAAGAGCTAACAAATGGGGCTGGACTACCAAGTTGTGATTAAACACTGCCACCTGCTTATCAGCCCTTTGAGGCTAAGGAAAATAGTTGTCCTCATTTCACCTTTCATACGTTGTAATATTGCCCTGGTAGCATTTCTGAAAATGGCCATCTGTAAGTGTAAAATTCACTGCTGAGTACCTGTACCTGTGTGTGGTTCTAACTGAGCCATGGTTTCCAAGATATCCTTAGAATCATCCTAAGTTTTACTTCTAAGAGCATAGAGCAACCTTGATATCTTACATATTCGGGGCATAAGCATACTCAATATATATGTGTGAATTTTTAAAGCGTCTCCTCTCTTTTAAAGCAAGACACAGTTTATGGATTTGCACTTGCCCATGATTTGACTTTGTTGGTAAAAGCCATCCTGATTGCCAAGTCTGGATAACATTTCAGGGTATCACTAAGAATGCTCTGTCTGTGAACTGTAAGGCTCTGCCTTTTGTGTTTCCCAGGTCGTCTGTGATTAGATTTATTTTAGCAATTATGCTGTGGCCGCTCATCTGGCAAGTGATAGCACGCTGACCACAGGACCTATTGTCTCGCATTCAGGCCATCCAAGACCACTGTGAAAATTATCTTCTTTGCCAGCCACTTTGATCTGGTCACTCTGGCACTGAAAGCTTCTGGCTGTTTCCTAAAGCCCTTCCCATTAGCCTCAGCCTCCTCACTCTGGTTGCTGCAGCTTGGCCCTCCCCTAACCACAGATTTTCTCCCCTGATCTCCTGTCACCTCCTTTGCTTCAGCCAAAGAAAGCTATTCTCAGATTCTTTTGACACGATCTGACATTTTTGATACCTTGATTTCACTAGCACAGTTTACCGAAATAGAACGAGGATACATAAACCAAAGTCTATAAGGCATGTGTTAGTTCCGTTGGCTTCCTAACCTTTAGAAGTTAGGAAAGGATACAAGAGAATGAGACCTGCATGTTGAGTCATGCTTTGCATCTTTTACATGGTTATCAGGCATTTAATGTCATAGTCACTCCAGGAGAAATTTCAAGAGGGAGAAGGAACTGTTCCATGTTATTTTAATCACACTTTAAGGATGTTTTAAACCCAATTAAAAAAACATGATAAAAGAAACAGAATTTATAGCATCAAAAAGTATCGCAGGTGAGGAGGCAACCAAAATGAATAGAAGGTAAAGCTATTCAGTGACCGACGGATAAATTTCGCAAGTGAGCAGCATGGAATGAAGTACAAGGCACAGAATGTGGATTCAATGACTTTTTAAGCCACCTTCATTTATACATTCATTCACTTATTTGATAAAATATATCAAGAGCCTGATATGTGTCAGGTGGAATCCAAAAAATAAAAAATATTGTCTCTACCCTGCAAAACTAACAACACAAGTTACAGTTATAGGAAAGCGAGACATATAAGATACAGTGGGGATAGAAACTATAGTGGGTTCCCCATGTAAGCCCTTTAAGTCTACTTATGTTAAATACTCTTTTAAAATTCATGATTTATACTAAGAAAATTTATGGACAAGTTTTATAGTAATACTAGTCTCTTTGCAGTTGTATCTATTTACTATTTTTCAGTCCATTTCTTAGACCTTTGGATATCAATCGTGTAGAGAGTACACCTAGGATTCATGTGTGAACCTGAAACCATGGCTGCCAACTCAGCAGCAGAGATCCTGGGATCAACACCAGAAGCAAAGCTTGGTTTCATTTCAATCATGCATGAACTGGCTGATTGCCACCATCCTGGGGAAGGATTTTTGTCCCCTTGGAGTCTTTTGCTATAATCTAGTATCTGGTAGAAAACATCACTTCTCTTAGAGGAAAGATGATCTGGTCCTGCCATTATGATGACTCTCCAGCAGTGAGGTGGGAGGTCCTATCCAGTGGTGTTGGTGATCGCTGAGCAACGGAGCCTGGGTCTCATTGAGGCGTTCCCAGAACTGATGGTGAAACTTGGGGGAACTCCCTTAACCACTTGTTTGAATCTCCCCTACCAAACGGAGAATATTCCCATAAACATGTATGTGTTTACTTATAAGATGTACGTGGTAGGGCTTCCCAGAAACTATAGAATATGTTGTTAAACATTTCACATGCATCAAGTCCTTTTGCATTTCCCACCTATGTGACCTTGGGGACTTAACTGCTGTGCTGCCATTACTTCATTTGGTTGGGATTTCTCAGTGCCTTCCCCTCCATTTGGAATAAGACTGGGAAGTAGGAGATAAGCTGTTTGCTGAAGCAGTTGAGAAAGTGAATATTTGCCAAAATTAGTTCATGGAGAAAAGGTTTCTTGATCAAAGAAGTGTTTGAAATTCTGGTTAGTCTAAGTTAGATTTTTTTCTCACACCGTCCACCCCACCTTTTTAAGTGTAGGTTGTACTTCTTAGGACCATTAGTATACTGATATGTATTGTGAATCTCTGAACGAGAGAATATAGTGGGCATCCTTTGCTAAATTCATTTTTTAATTGAAGTGTAGTTGATTTACAATTTCGTGTTTCAGGTGTACAGCACAGTGATTTGGATATATATATATATATATATATATATACACACTACCCCTCTTTCCTCTTTGGTAAACATATGTTTGTTTTCTGTGTCTGTGGGTCTGTTTCTGTTTTGTAAGTTCATTTGTATCATTTTTTTTAGATTCCATATGTAAGTGGTATCATATGATATTTGTCTTTCTCTATCTGGCTTATTTCATTTAGTATGATAATCTCCAGGTCCAGCCATGTTGCTGCAAATGGCATTATTTCATTCTTTTTTATGGCTGCGTAATAATTTTTGAATTTGTATGGAAACACAAAAGACCTCGAATAGCCAAAGCAGTCTTGAGAAAGAAGAAATGGAGCTGGAGAAATCAGGCTCCCTGGCTTCAGACTATACTACAAAGCTCTGTAGTCAAGACAGTATGGTACTGGCACAAAAACAGACATATAGATCAATGGAACAGGATGGAAAGCCCAGAGATACACCCACACACCCATGGTCAATTAATCCATGACAGAGGAGTCAAGAATATACAATGGGGGAAAGACAGTCTGCAATAAATGGTGCTGGGAAAGCTAAATTCATTTTTTTAAAGAAAATTTCATGGAACTAGTTTTCTGCAGAAGCTTCTTTAGGAAGTAGTGGAGTAACAGACCAATGTATCTCCTTCTAAAACCTGCCTTCTTTCCACTGTGAAGTAAAGGCAACTTTCACACATAGAGTTGTAGGATGGCCTTCCCAGTGACAGAGTTCTTTGCTTTTATTCACACCCAACTTCACAATAATCCTGTGAAAGTTATTAACTTGCCTTAGGAAAAAAACGGATGAAATAATCTCAAAAGGCCAATTTGAGATTTTTTTTGGTTGTTTAAATCCAAATTTAAATGAAAGATTATAATCACTTTAGGTGCTCATGGTCTAGAAGTCAAATGTTAAATATCAAAGTGAGAATGAAGTTCAGTATGTGGTTTCTTTCTCTCTCTCGCTCGCTGTCTCTCACTCTTTTTCTCTCTTTCTCTTTCTGATTCCTTCTCTCATTCTTTCATTCTCTCTCCCTTTCTCTTTCTCTCTCTCTCCCTCTCAGTATCACAAAATGCATATGGATTATCTAAGTCTTGCGCATGGGATTTAAGCAAGGCACCGTAGAGTTTATCTGATGTTATTTCTCGGCAAACTTAGCCTTCCCTGCTTTACAGTGTTGGCTGCTTCTCCTCTTAGTCACTCATAAGAGAAATAGTCTTGAGTCACATCAAAGCCGCCTGGGCCTGGAGACAAATATAATGTGAATTTCAGAGGCACACAAAACTTCCTTTCCCTCCCCCAACCCCAACCGGGGGGTAATGCACCTGTTTTCCTTTCACCTGTGGTAACTACCACGTGTACCTGCTGGCACCTTCAGCATTATGGATATCAGTGAAATTGCCTGTAATGCTGATTCTGTCATCCCAGGGATGAGGCACGCTGATGAGTGGCTGAGCTTGGGAGAAAGAGGGTCGACAGAAGGCAGCACGCAGAAGTGCTATAAATGAGGCATTGTGTTTCAGCCCAGCAAGTGGTTTCTGAGAGTGACTCAGTT
The DNA here is from genome assembly GCF_009873245.2 of Balaenoptera musculus. Taxonomy (NCBI): domain Eukaryota; kingdom Metazoa; phylum Chordata; class Mammalia; order Artiodactyla; family Balaenopteridae; genus Balaenoptera; species Balaenoptera musculus. Next base: position 76,303,935 of record NC_045800.1, on the reverse strand, counting down.
GGCCTCAGGGATAGGAACAGGATTTTGGCTCCTCCTGATTTTTTTCTTTTTATTATATTTTATTGAAGTATAGTTGATTTACAATGTTGTGTTAATTTCTGCTGTACAGCAAAAGTGATTCAGTTATACATATATATATGCTTTTTCGTATTCTTTTCCATTATGGTTTATCACAGGATATCGAATGTAGTTCCCTGTGCTATACAGTAGGATCTTGTTGTTTATCCATTCTATATATAATAGTTTGTATCTGCTAATCCCAAACTCCCAATCCATCCCTCCCCCAACTCCCTCCCCCTTGGCAACCACAAGTCTGTTCTCTATGTCTGTAAGTCTGTTTCTGTTTTGTAGATAAGTTCATTTGTGTCATATTTTAGATTCCACATATAAGTGATATCATATGGTATTTGTCTTTCTCTGTCTGACTTATTGATACTTGACTCAGTATGATCATGTCTAGGTCCATCCATGTTGCTACAAATGGTATTACTTCATTCTTTTTTATGGCTGAGTAGTATTCCATTGTATGTATTTACCACATCTTTTTTTTTAATTTTATTTATTTTTGGCTGCATTGGGTCTTTGTTTCTGCATGCGGGCTTTCTCTAGTTGTGGCGAGTGGGGGCTACTCTTTGTTGTGGCGTACAGGCTTCTCATTGCGGTGGCTTCTCCCATTGCGGATCACGGACTCTAGGCGTGGGGCTTCAGTAGTTGTGGCTCACAGGCTTAGTTGCTCCGTGGCATGTGGAATCTTCCCAGACTAGGGCTCGAACCCATGTCCCCAGCATTGGCAGGTGGATTCTTAACCACTGTGCCATCAGGGAAGTCCCTACCACATCTTCTTTATCTATTCATCTGTCGATGGACATTTAGGTAGCTTCCATGTCTTGGCTATTGTAAATAGTGGTGCTGTGAACATAGGGGTTCATGTATCTTTTCAAATCATAATTTTGTCCAGATATATGCCCAGAAGTGGGATTGCTAGATCATATGGCAACTCTATTTTTAGTTTTTTGAACCTCTTGATCCTTCATGTTACTGTGTACTTGCTTTTCTTTCTCTTTCCTCTGGCAAACCACCCATCGATCCCTTTTATACATTTTAGCACCTCATCATGTTATCAGAAGGCAGAGATAAAGTCAGTTTTGCCAATCGAAGGCCACAGAAGAGGGTTCATGAATAAAATTGAAAGTAGCTGTGTTGATTTATGTATACCGTCCTCTGTACTGTCATCGCAAATCAGAGCATACTCACTTTCAGGACTCACCCAGGCAAGGGAATATGTGACTTGGAACTACATTTCAACTCTCTTCACTTTGTTTTGTGGAAATTTTTTCTTCCATTTCTTTTTTTTTTTAATTAATTAATTTATTTTTATTTTTGGCTGCATTGGGTCTTCGTGGCTGCGCGCAGGCTTTTCTGTAGCTGCGGCGAGCGGGGGCTACTCTTAGTTGCAGTGTGCAGGCTTCTCATTGCAGTGGCTTATCTTGTTGCAGAGCACAGGCTCTAGGCACGTAGGCTTCAGTAGTTGTGGCACATGGGCTCAGTAGTTGTGGCTCTTGGGCTCTAGAGTGCAGGCTCAGTAGTTGTGACACACGGGCTTAGTTGCTCCGCGGCATGTGGGATCTTCCTGGACCAGGTCTCGAACCCATGTCCCCTGTATTGGCAGGCGGATTCTTAACCTCTGTGCCAGCAGGGAAGTCCCTTTTCCTCCATTTTTAAGCAAGTTTCTTTGTTTGTAAAATGAAGAGATTTGTCTAAAACATTCTAAGAGCCCTCCTGCCTTGTTGTCTGATTCCATATACTATGCATAAGTCCATATCTTCATTGAAATGGTACTTATTTCAAAACTTATAGTAATTAAACCCAATAATATAATACAGTCTTTCTGAAAGCTTAAATCTTTCAGAAAAACTAATTTGAAAAGTGGAAGGAAGTGAGCTTGTAGACCCAAGTATAAAGAAAATGCCAGAATATTTGCCACCAGGTAGGCCTAGCTCAACTTACAGGCAATTAAATCAAATGTGAAACAAAATGTTATTTGAACATTGAACAGAGGTAAATTGACTTCAGGAGGAGGAGGGAGACATTTTCATCTTGAAACCTGTATTTGATCTTGAGGCACACGCTGCCTGGGTCTCCTGCTACATCTTTGGTCTGGGTTTTATGTATCTCTGAATTGCACTCTTAATTGACTCTTCTCCAGATGAATGATGTGTAGTGACAGCACTTCAGCAAAATCAATGTGGCACTTTTATCTCAATGACAAATTGGACAGTAGGTCATTACAGTTCATCAGACATCAATACATTTCATTCCGGTTGGCCTTTTTTTTTTTTTCTTTTTGGCTAAGAGTCATTTAGGAAGCCAAAAGAAAGAAAGAAACAAACAAAAACAACAAAAAAGGGGCTTCCCTGTGGCGCAGTGGTTAAGAATCCACCTGCCAGTGCAGGGGACACGGGTTTGAGCCCTGGTCCCGGAAGATCCCACATGCCGCGGAGCAACTAAGCCCCTGCGCCACAACTACTGAGCCTCCGTGCCACAACTACTGAAGCCCGTGCACCTAGAGCCCATGCTCCACAACAAGAGAAGCCACTGCAATGAGAAGCCTGCGCGCCACAACGAAGAGTAGGCCCCACTCGCCACAAGTAGAGAAAGCCCGCGCGCAGCAACGAAGACCCAGTGCAGCCAAAAATAAACAAATAAATTAAGTAATTTTAAAAAAAGAAAAGAAAAATGACGACAATAACAACAAAAAAAACAAAGCCAGGCTTCTAGTCAGCTTTCTCCCCTCAGACTCTCCTCCCAGTGTTGTATATCCAGAGGATTCACCCACCAGTTGATGCCATCTGGATGCTCTCATAGCTGGCAGAGCCACAGGGCTGCATAGAAGCGTCTAGAAGGCAGAAAAGGCTGCACCTCAGCATGATTGATGTCTGCTGCTACCCATTCCCATGAGGCTGATTCAGGCTAAAGGAATGTGTTTGCCTTGCTTCAAAGAGATGGTCTTTCCTAATACAGTCTTGCTTTACTACTCCAGCAGGAATGCTCCTTTTTTTTTTTTAATCCACATAATCCTGTTTTCCTGAGCAGAATTATTAATAACTTCCAAGAATTCCCTCACTAATCCCACAGAGAGTCTATAAGTAAGATCTATAGTCAATGACACTGTTTGAAGGAAGGCAAACTGAGACACAGGTGGAGGAAGAAAAAGAGTCAATGTCAGCCTTTCTGATACCAAGCTCGGAACTTTGCTGGCCATGCCTGCCTGCCCCTCTCCTGGTCCGGGAAGTACAGAGCAAGGTGGATGTCTTCAGGAAGTCACCAGGAGGTGGAATTTAGTGGTTAAGAACAGGGGAGGGAGTCCACCTGGGCTCAAACCTTGGCCCCTTTACTGGCTGTGTGACCTGAGAAACAACATCCAGCCTCTCTGTGCCTCACTTTCTTTATCTATAAACTTAGGGATATTAGTACAGGTTTCAAAAAGCACTTGTGAGGATAGATGAGGTGATGTATGCCAAAAGCTTTGCAGAATACTTGGACATAGAAAGTGCCGCCTAAGAGTTTGCTGCACTCGTGACCCTCTCTAGGGAGCCAGGAATGCCCATCACGGAAGCTCCCTGTTCAATCCTGGAGACCTACTTAAATCCAGGCCAACTCTTCGTTCAAGGTCTCCTTCCCTGAGTCTTTGCAGAACAGCCTTTATCTCCTTACTTTCCCCTTCCTAACAGGGGTTTCTCAGTCAGTTCGATGTGAGTCATATTCTCTAATGGTCCCCTCCCCAGAACTGCCAAAATTTTCAAGATAGGACGCAGCCCCACTGAAATCGTCATGGGCCAGAGCTCCCCCTGGGTCCTTAGGACCACCTAGAGTCTTTCAAAGGCATGTAGAAGCCTCCCACGGGCTGCTGGGGGCACTGCCTTTGGCTTCCTCTGCCTTAACTTTCCCCCACCTCCTCCCAGCTGATGCCTCCCCCAAACACACAAGCACTCACATACACAACCTCCACCCTCACCCCCAACAAACCCACTGCTCCACCCACTGGCTTCCACAAGCTCGCACCAACTTCTAAGCTCAGATCTTTAGATCATAAAGAGATCCCCCCTCTCCGGACTCAGGGAACTGCAATTCAGTCAAAAAATGAGCTCCACTGTTCCCGTGCCCCTTCCCTGTTCAAATGTCAAGAGAAACTTACTTGCCATGGAGCATTAGAGACATGGCTTTCTTTTTCTGAGCCTGTCTCTGCATGCATGAAACGGAGATAGTAAAGCCTGCTTCGCGCAGAGGTTTTGAGAATTAAATGAACTAATAGGACCTGCGGTGTCTGCCACACTGTCTCTGTCTCCTCTGATGGCCACCACAGACTGGGTGACTTAGGCTGCAGTCATGTGTTCTCTCACATGTCTCAGGAGGACAAGTTCAAAGTCAAGATGCCAACAGAGTTGGTCTCGGGTGAGATCTCCCTTCCTGGTTTGCAGGTAGCTACCTGCGCATCATATCCTCACTGCCCTTTCCTCTGCGCGTGCCTAGAGAGAGATCCCTGGTGTCCCTTCTGGATTAGGGGCCTACCCTTATGACCTTATCTAACTTTAATTACCTCTTTAAATGTACTGTCTCCAAATATGGTCCCTTTGGGGGTTAGGGCTTCAACGTAAGAATGGGGGGCAGCGTGGATACACATTTCAGCTTATAGCACACATCATAGTAAATGATATTCACTCTCGCCCTTCCTGTGCTCCTCCCACCCCCTGGCAACCCCTTGGTTTCCAGGTATTAAATCAAATGCATGTGTCCCTCTTGGCCTAGAGTCCTGCCTCACATGTAATCCGTTGACTGAGAGCCACAGTCCTGCATCATGCATATGGCCAGACTCCCAATGGCCAGGGTCCTCTGTGCTCCTGAGAGCACCTCATGTTGTAGGGATGTCAGTCATCCTCTCTGCCACCCCCCACTCAGCGCACCTGCCTGACCGGAGCCCGCGGCCAAGCTGAGTAGCAGTGCCCCTGTGGGAGATCTGCCCTCCCTGCCCTCCAACCAGTGTCACCTGGAATAACGGAGGCTGGTGGGCATGGATCCCACAGCTGCAGGTGTGCATCTTAGGTCCCCTCTGAGAGGCACATGGTCAGTTACTTCATCATATGCATGGGAAGGGTTTGGGTCAACACTTTCCACAGTTACATTTGTAGTATTTCTAGAGATCAGCTATCATCTTGGGACCTGTGGTTCCTTCGGAGGGAGAAGAGTAGCAAACAGATGGATCTGCAGTCCCTTCCGAGCTCAGCCTGCATTTGACCTCAATTTTCTACTATTTTCTGTCCGTGTTGAGAAAGATAGTTGAAGGCATTGAGCTGCATATATACTCATTTAAAGGATCAGGGAAAGTTGATTGGAAAGTTAAATGCATGTACAAAAGCCTGTAGAAAAGATAAGTGTGAAGGTTAAAGTCATTAAGATGACTGTGGGAAGTATTTGCTGTGTTGAAATGTTCGTTGAAGAAACGTGTATGGAAAAAATCTCACTGAAGCCGTGTTACCGTGAGCTCTGACATATGTCAGGCTGCTAAATCAGAACACCATCATCCTGTGAATGTGTTGTTTACAGTAAAGCTTGAAGTACAGAGCAGGCTAGAGGTGTCTAAGAGCTGTTTTGCCCTGCCAGTCATCTTCTGGTTCTCATAAATGAAGAGGCTCTGTGACTGATCTGGGGTCCCCTACTCCCCTCCGACCCTGGTCCCCACCCTTTTCACAGTTCATTTCTAGACACAGTCTCAGGAGCTTCCCCAGAGACAGCTACCTGCCCCTGTGCCCATAGGGCATCCAGGACACGGGCGAGGCCGCGCCCCATGTTTATCAGGTGGGCAAGACCTCCAGGGCGTTCAGATAATCCATTTTTGAATCCCCAAGCCCAGAAGAACCAGTAGTTCTACAGCACAGTAAATAGGAAGATGCCTCACTGATCTTCAAGAGAGACAGCAGAACGAGTGGCCAAAAATTGTGCTTTTTCTGCTTTACGTTTTCGGGACAATTATGTATTTCTTTAAACAATCTCACACTAAAGCTATAGCCATTTAAAAATGGCCACAGCTAGATGTGTATATTGTTCATTAGGGACTCACACAACAGAGGCATTGAATGAGATTTCTTCTTTTCTCTCCTTACGTTCTCTTGCGTCGTTAAACTGAAGGCAAACTAGAAACGTCGTAACCCATGGTGATTTCTGTGGGCTTATTACTATCTTATGATGTGCCTCCAGACCATCCAAGGAGGCGAACAGCAGAAAGAGCTGCATGTTCTGACTTAAGAGGTTAGGTGGTCATCCCAAATCAGAAGAAAGCATCTGTAGTTCAGCTGTTGTTAAAATTCAAGCTGCCTTATTTACTTTATGGTGTGTCCATCGTGTAGGATAAAGTCGGCCAACTCTTTCAATGATACTGTGGTTAGGGTCTGTAATCAGTCACATACACCCAGATCTCTGCTTGATCTAAAGAGCGACAGTATATCCCATCCTCTACCCCAGTTAATCTGCTTTAGTATGTGGAGCGATCTGATTTGTCTCCAAGAAAACAGGGCAATGGAGCCCCTCTGATTCCTTTACTTTGAGTCCTTGCTGGTCTTGAAGCGACTCTCCACTCACATCAGTTATCAAGATATTCCCAGATTCTGGTGCACATTCTGATGACACTCACTTCCATTCTGCACTACCTGGTGCTGGGTGGGAAGTAGAAACCAAGAGCCAGGAGCCAAGGGAGTGGCAGTGATGAAGGGCAGAGGGGTGGGGATGGGCCCCAGGCCTTACGTGTGCCGTCTCCCAGACATTACCCCTCGACATGCACACCAGGGCTCACTTCCTTGTGGCATGCAAAAGGGGCAGATTTGAAACTGCTTTATTGAAGGTTAAGAACAGAATCTTTAAATTCCAAAATCAGAATACAGTTTTCTAAAACTGCACTTTGAACATTCGAAAAGTAATAGAGGAGAAACATTCATGGAAGTATTTCTGGATGGAAATCTAATCCACTAAATTATAATGTCATTCAAAAATTATGGCACCATCACCAACACAATTAAGTATTAATAATTGCTCTTTGTCCCAGCAAAGATTATAAAGCAGAAACTAACACACCATTGTAAAGCAATTATACTCCAATAAAGAAGTTAAAATAATAATCATAATAATAATTGCTCTTTTATAACCAACTAACAATGCATATGACTTAATTCTGATGCTGGGATTCCCAAACAGTGTCTTATAACTTGTATTTGTGTTTGTAAAACCAGGATAGAAAACTGACACAAGGATAACTAAGTTGAGTACCAGGAGTTGCAGGAGAAAAGCTTTTTGCTACTTTCCAGGGACTCTGCATTTGTTTAACCAGAATCTGTTTTAACACATGTAAAGGTGGGTGTACAGGGATGATAATTTACCCAGCATGAAATGTGAGTATATTGCAGAATCGTTATTCTCCAGAAACTCAGTGAGTACTTCTTCAAATAACTTTTGCAACTAGAAACATTGCCAACACAGAAGAAAAAGTTTAGACTGAGACCCAGATCCTGCTTTTCAATATCAATCCAGGAAGGTAACTTTATATGTGTACTTAAGTTAATTATTATATAACCTTAGTAAGCAAAGATTCCTATTATCTATCCCCACGTTTACCCTAACGTGCAAGGCAAAAAAATATGTATAAATAATCAATAGGAGTGAAACTTGTGTTATGAACGCTAACACCATTGCTGAAAAATGAGACGTGGAAATGTTTTTCATGAAGTTGTGCCTTTGAGGAGCCTGGGAAATTTGTACTGTTTGCATCATTACCTAAGTAACATAGATACCCAGAGTAGCAATGAAACAGTAAAAAAAAAAAAAAAATCAATGAAAAAGAAAAAAAGGACATGCATGGAGAACCAAACCCAACAGCTGTAGTTTCCCCACAGTTATAAAGTGGCAAAGAAATAGACTAGAACTCTGGTCTCAAAAAAATAATAATTAAAATAACAATAATAATAATAATAAGGAGGAGGAGAAGTTAATATCAGAAAGAATTGTTCAGTCAGGTACTCAGAAGTTTGAGAGTGAAATATTACAAACCAATGGTGGAAAGTTTATCACAGATTTATGCCAAAGTGGGACATTGTCATTATACATAATCTAATTTCAAAGCACTGTGTCCTACATTATGTTTTCTAATTTTTAAGAAAACTTGATGAAGGAGACAGATAAGGTGATACCCCTCCAGAAACTGAGACTTGGAATCGGTGACATAATGACATTCAAGCTAGGAACGTAAAAACCAACAGCCTTATAGAATAATAGAGCCAGAAAAGGCCTCCAGGTACCACGTGGTCATGCCTGATCCCTTTCAGCAGGATGATAGCTAATGCTCCCAAGAAAGTTGACAAGCAGATGATGACAAATTCCCCTAGCCTTGTTCCAGGAAGGCCACTTATGCGGTGCCCAAGGCAGAGCCTGGCTTTCGCTCACTTCTGTGCATTCTGTGTATCCAGCAAATGGACCATTATGCCTTTGTTCCTGCTCCCTTCCCTCTCAGCCTCAAGTCAGTATCGTCAAGAGAATGTAATTGATTGCTCAAAACATTCCCCATGAAATAACTTACTAATGAGTCCGGGTCATCTTTAAGAAACCGTTCAAAAAACAGTTATCACTTTATGATGCTGATAAAATGAATTATTTTTCTCATAAGTAAGCGGTTTATGGGAGGTGTTTCAAATAGGAAAGACAGAAAAAGCAGACAACTCCAGAACACATTTTTTAAGTAAAATGACAAACTAGGGAAAAAATAGTTTTCCAAAAGGAATTAAAGAGAAAACTGCCAAGCAGAGAGAATGTCAAATGATACTAAGAGAGGGCAAATGCGGTGAAGGAAACTATAACTGTGCAGCTGTGGGCGGAACCAGATTAGACGCTGACCTTTCACAAACACCTAAAGAACACAGCTCCCGAATAATAAATGTTGAGAGTAGCTGGAGGGGCCCCTGTGTGCCTGGGCTGGTGCCTCCTCGGCATGTGCGTGGCTGTCTGCTACCCTGACACAGAAGGCCAGGCCAGGGTTGGTGCCTCCAGCCCACGCTGGCAATGCCTCGTTTCACTGCAGTTTCTCATGACATATTTATTAACTATCTTTGATCTTTATAGTCTAAAACATCCGGTTTTTTTTTTTTTACATTTTTTTCTTTTTTTTTATTGATTGACATGCCTCTTAAATCGCTTTTATATTTATTTATTTGTTTATTTATTTATTTATTTATTTTTGGCTGTGTTGGGTCTTCGTTTCTGTACGAGGGCTTTCTGTAGTTGCGGCGAGCGGGGGCCACTCTTCGTCGCGGTGCGCGGGCCTCTCACTATCGCGGCCTCTCTTGTTGCGGAGCACAGGCTCCAGACGCACAGGCTCAGTAGTTGTGGCTCATGGGCCTAGTTGCTCCGTGGCATGTGGGATCTTCCCAGACTGGGGCATGAACCCGTGTCCCCTGCATTGGCAGGCAGATTCTCAACTGCTGTGCCACCAGGGAAGCCCAACATCTGTTTTATTAAAATATATTTTATTGAAGTATAGTTGATTTACCATGTTGTATTGATTTCTACTGTACAGCAAAGTGATTCAGTTATACATGTATATATTCCTCTTCATATTCTTTTCCATTATAGTTTATTATAAGATATTGAATATAGTTCCCTGTGCTCTACAGTAGGGCCTTATTTTTTATCCATTTCATATATACTAGTTTGCATCTGCTAATCCCAAACTCCCAGCCCATCCCTCCCCCACCCCTCTCCCCCTTGGCAACCTCAAGTCTGTAAAACATTTGTTTTATATCCTGAGTCTAGGATTGGAAAACCTTATAATTTCATTACCAATAACACCATGTTGAGGATGATATGTGCTAGAAACAGTCAGCAAACATATTTATCATGTTCCATTTAGGACCCAAGAATACACAAGGTGGGTTCAGTGCCTTCAGCCAGGGCGTTTCCAACATGGAAGTGTAGACTGAATTTTCTTCCCTGGCTTAACACATAAAACCATCAAATCCCAGTATTCAATTCTAGTGCAGTGCCAGTCACATCCATTTATTGCTGGCATGTAATCACATTTAGGGGAAAAAAAATAAAACCTCTACTGTTTGTGCATAAACAGAAGATAATTAATGAATGCATTGTTTCTTTTTTTTCCACCCTGGAAGAAGTAAAGATAGACTAGTCTAATATAACAAAATAAGCATATCCATTAATTAGAATCATGTTTGTGTTCCTTTTTTTTTTTAATTGAAGTATAGGTGATTTACAATGTTGTGTTAGTTTCAGGTGTACAGCAAAGTGATTCAAATATATATATATATAAAATTATTTTTTCATATTCTTTTCCATTATGGTTATTACAGGATATTGAATATAGTTTCCTGTGTTATACAGTAGGACCTTGTTGTTTATCTTATCTATTTTATACATAGTAGTTTGTATCTGCTAATCCCAAACTCCTAATTTATCCCTCCCCAACCCCTTTCCCTTTTGGTAACCATAAGTTTGTTCTCTATGTCTGTGAGTCTGTTTCTGCTTCTGTATCCTTTAGGATGACAAGTATCTTTATAAGAAAATATTGACTACAGGTGAGCCTTGCAAAAGGTAGTGATTGAGAACACACTCAGGGCAGAGGGAAAGAAATTAACACCTTGTTAAAATACCCATTGGTTACAGAAAGTTAAAGTAACTTAGAACAAACTAACACATTTGGGTATTGACAATAGATATAAACAAAATCCTAGCCAAAGAGTTCTAGCATTTTTGTCTCACAGATTCTTCCTTCTTAATATATTTCAGATCCAATACCTTTGTTATTGCTTAGAGCTATGCCAGTCGGCCCTAATTCCTCCAGATAAAACCAGCAACAACAGCATTCTCTTTTAGCCCATCTTCATCAGCAGCAAGCATCTTCTGCAGTTGTATGAGCGTGAGGTGCCTAGAGGAGATCACTTATACATGTATTTGACAGATGTTTACTGAGTGCCCCTGGGTGCCAGTGCAAGTACTGTTTGCTGGGCATTGGGTCACAGTTGTGGGCTAGACCTGCCCTCAAGGGACGTACAGTCCAATGGATAGCTCTTCAGTTCTAAGAAACTCACTTTCTCATTGTCATGATTTCTTTGCAGAAACATGAAAATCATGGTGTTTAATGTTTTATATCAATTGCATGGCATTCTCCTCATTTATTCTGGTCAGTACTGTATGTTCTAGCCTAGACACTGTCCCACCCGCACTTTACCCCCCGCGTCACTCATTTCTCAAGGTTTATGATTATTCTGTGCACAATACTAATAGGCCAAGTGCCCTCCCTGAGTACTGCTTTCAAACTCTCGCCACCTTGAAAGTGCCACTCAACAACAGTTCCCTCTTCTGCAGAGCTCCCATCTGACGTAAGTGCTTCCCACGGTAAACTTAAGCACTTGTGCACAGCTCTCATCCTATATCTGTGTTACTCTGTGACTTTAAGCCTTTTAAAATCGCACACACTCTGAAGAGATACTTGCACACCCATGTTCATGGCAGCCTTGGTCACAGTACTCAAAGGGAAGAAGCAACCTAACTGTCCATGGACAGATGAATGGAAAAACAAAATGTAGTGTATCCGTCCAGTGAATATTATTCAGCCTTAAAAAGGAAGGGAATTCTGATACATGCTGCATCGTGGATGAACCCTGAGGACATTATGCTGTGTGAAATAAGTCAGTCGCCAAAGGGCAAATACTTTATGATTCCACTAATATAAAGGACCTAGAGGAGTCAAACTCATAGACAGAGGAAGTAAAATGGTAGTTGGTTGTCAGGTGCCAGGGAGAGTGGGGAACGGAGAGTTATTGTTTCATGGGTACAGAGTTTAGTTTTTCAAGATGGAAAGAGTTCTTGAGATGGATGATGGTTGCCCAACAGTGTGAATGTACTTAATACCACTATATGTACACTTAAAAATTGTTGAGGATTTTTTTTTGTTTTTAAAGAAGATCTCTTTTTTTTTTTTTAACTTATTTATTTATTTATGGCTGTGTTGGGTCTTCGTTTCTGTGCGAGGGCTTTCTCTAGTTGCAGCAAGCGGGGGCCACTCTTCATCGCGGTGTGCGGGCCTCTCATTATCGTGTCCTCTCATGTTGCGGAGCACAGGCTCCAGACGCGCAGGCTCAGTAATTGTGGCTCACGGGCCCAGTTGCTCCACGGCATGTGGGATCTTCCCAGACCAGGGCTTGAACCCGCGTCCCCTGCATTGGCAGGCAGATTCTCAGCCACTGCGCCACCAGGGAAGCCCGAGGATGTATTTTATCATAATTTTAAAATGTGTTTTTAAAAATTACTCATGCTCATTCCCCCACCCCACTCATTTGTGAATGGGACTCTTTTGCTATCTTATAATGCTGATGTCATTTGTAATGTTCTCTAGACACTGAAAACATAAGATAAACAAATATGCTCGATAGACATAATAAATATGATTGCAAAATGACACCACCTGAGAGAAAGAGACACTTTTTCAACATCAAAGCATGTCTGTCCTTCCTCTGGGTTCAGTGTCATGCAACAGTCATAGTCTGATTAAACCAAGGTCAGTGGAGCAGATATTTAGGGAGAGGACTGTGGCAAAGAACCAAACAAGAAAAAAAAAAAAAATTACGTTAATCCACAGCATTGGAAAAATGAAAAGAATCAGGTAATCAGTAGAAAAGCTTTGAGATAAATACAGAAGCAGGACACTTTATTAAATAGATTTTTTGAAACAGGGTGGAAGCAAGCGCTGTCATCAATAAAAGAAACCTGTGAGACGTATAAGATACACGAGTGAAGGGACTTCCCTGGCGGTCCAGTGGTTAAGATGGTGCCTTCCAGAGCAGGGGGTGCAGGTTCGATCCCTGGTCAGGGAGCTAAGATCCCACATGCCTCACGGCCAAAACCCAAAACATAAAACAGAAGCACTATTGTAACAAATTCAATGAAGACTTTAAAAACGGTCTACATCAAAAAAAAAAAAAAGATGAGTGAAATCAGATGAGAGAAAGTGCATCAATATACTGAGGGGAAATGCAAGAAAATCGCATTTCCACAATAGAGGGAAAGACATGAACCAATGGAAATAATAATAATATATTTCTTCCCGGGCCAACACTAAACGCAAGTTGCAGAGCTGGCCTGTGGTGGAACTCGCAAGTTTTATTGGCAATATATGTGAGGAGACAAAAAGCAACATATGGAGGAATGCAAAAATATCCTCTCTAGAGACACTGCCTCTTCAGATGTCAAGAAAAACCTGGCTGAAGTGCAGCAAGCGTGGCACACTGCAAAGTTACAGATTCAAGGCCACCCACGGAACCAAACAGCAAGGCTTAGGCAACTTATTACTGAAATAGCCCCTTTCTTCTCTGCGTTCAGTGGAAGACTCTAGGGGACGAAGAGGGAGAACCTGGATCTCTCCACGGTGCTTAATGACCCCACCATTAATATGGAAGTTACAATGGAGAAGGGACTAACTCTGTGCCCAGTGAAACCTCCCTGGTCCCATCACCCCAGGTGGGCTTGGCCTCTCGGGCAGCCTGGTGTCCTGTCCACTCCCCTGTTCCATGTGACAGTAGGGGTTACATCATTGTGTTGCATCCTTGCTACTTGACTCGATGCCCGATACACTGTAGATAAATAAAAGGTGTTTTTTAAATTAAAAATGATGACTAAATAGAAGCGTGAAGACATTGTCATTTGTACCCTGGCTCCACTGCTAATGAGCCCTGTGGCCTCCGTTAGGATATTTTAACTCTGTATTTCAGGGTCCTCATTGGTAAATTGGAGGTAGTAATAGTTCCTACCTCAGAGATTTTTTTTAAGGATTAAATGAATTAGAACAGGTAAAAGGTTTAGACCAGAGCCTATAAATAGCGTACCTCAATAAATATTAGCTATTTCTCATATTATTTTCCCTAAGTGATTGCATAAACCTAGTAGCCGTCATAAATTTTGCTATACATAGAGAATAAGAAAAATTTTTAAGTACAAATTTAACCCACTAAAAAGTTCAGCATAATTTCCACCTAACAATAAAACCTCAATTGTCCATAAATTTTCGGCAGTATATCACATTGAACTGCAAAGATTTTTATGGTACCTAAGTAGTAAATGCTAGGATAATTTTAATGTGCTTTAAATAAGAAAACATTATAAAGTGCACCATATACTTCTTTTAGAATATGTGGGAGATAATTTTCTCTTTGCATTTCAGATTTACTGTTATGATCATAAATTATTCATTCCTCATCAAACACATTTTTATTAAGCATCTATTATGTTTCAGGCATTGTTCTAGACACAAAGGAGGCAGTGATGCATTAAAGTCCCTGCTCTCATGGAGCTTGTGTTTCCATTAGAAAAAACAAACACACACACATACACACACATCATGTTATGGGGCAACAATTGTCGTGGAGGAAAATGGTTCCGGAGGGCATAGCGTGAAGAAGATGGCTTATTTAGTGTAGCCAGGAGTGGGCTCTGATGCAATGACATTTGAGTAAAGAACCCAATGACATGATGCTGCTCTCTGGGAATCGACTAGTTCAGGAAAGAGGACAGGTGATGCAAAGGCCCTGAGGTGGGAGCCTGTTTGGAGTGTTCACAGAGCAGCCTGGAGGCTGTATGACAGTGGGTAAGAGAAATTCAAGAAGGTAACTGGGAGCTGTAACATGGGTTTGGATTTTGCTCTAAGTAATAGGAAAAGATTGGAGGGATTTTATGCTGAGGAGTGAGATGTTTTATGTTTTACAAGTGCCCCTCTGGCTGCTGTCAATATAATGGATGGTAGGAGGCCCAAGATGGAAGAAGCAGACAACTCAGGAGACTGTTGTGTGAGTTGATCACGGCTTGGACTAAGATTCTGGACCTATTTGAAGTGGAGCTACAGGGACCTGCTGATGGGCTGGAGGTACTAAGCGTAATAGATGCTGGTGTAGATTCCGTGGGGCAAGATAAGTGTGATTTCCCACAACAGGTATGCAGAGATTTGCTTTTTTGAAATGTCCTTTATGTCAGCTTGCTTTTGTTTTTGTTGTCTGTTTTGGTTTGAACTTATTTCTATCCTTTTGTGAAAGAAATGAATCTGTGTGGTGAATTGGATTGTTTAACTGTAGTGGTGTGTGGAACTAGCAGTTCTAAATCTAATTTCAGCAGTGGGAATCTTGGCCTCCCTGAGCCTCACCTTCTTTAATTATAAGGTAAGAAAAATTGCTGCCTCTGAGAATCTGTGTGACTCTCCTACCAGAAGGTATGGCAACTGTTGCTCTAAAGCCTAGTTTAAGTTCTTTCTTTCTTTCTTTCTTTCTTTCTTTCTTTCTTTCTTTCTTTCTTTCTTTCTTTCTTTCTTTCTTTCTTTCTTTCTTTCTTCCTTCCTTCCTTCCTTCCTTCCTTCCTTCCTTCCTTCCTTTTCTTTCTTTCTCTCTCTTTCTCCCTCCCTTCCTCCCTCCCTTCCTTCCTTTCTTCCTTCCTTCCCATCTTCTTTCTTCCTTCTTTCTTTCTTTCCTTCTTCCTTCCTTTTTCTCTTTCTTTCTCTCTCTTTCTTCCCTCCCTCCCCTTCCTTCCTTCCTTCCTTCCCTCCCTCCCTCCCTCCCTCCCTCTTCCCTTTCTCTCCCTCTCTCTTCTCTCTTTCTCTCTTCCTTTTCTGCTCACCAAGGACTTTCTAGCACCTTGCATCAAACTTGATTAGCTTAGTTTCCATGCGGTCCAATAGTTATTCCAGCAACCCTGAGGTTCGAAAACACCTGCTATCTAGTATAATGTTTTACTTTCCATATTTAAGAAGCATTTATTTTCAAATCAATTTCAGTATATCAGTCTTTGGTGTTTCTTCTCATACCAGCCTTCCTTAAAACTCTCCAACCTGCCTTGTCTGCATGCAGTTTGGAGAGGACTGGGAAAGTCAGCCAACAGAATGGTTAAAGCAGGATCTGTAGAGCCTGACCACATGGATTTCAAACCCAGCTCTGCCACTTACTAGCTGTGTGATCTTGAGCAAATTACTCAACCTCTGTATTCAGTTTGCTCATCTCTAAAAAGAAGGTAACAACAGTACTTCCCTCACAGGATTGAGGATCAAATGAATTCATGTCTGATAGGCACTCGGGGCATTGCCTGACACATGGACAAGCTGAATAGGACTTCTTGATAATTATCATTCCTTCACCCTGCTCAAATACTGTACCCTTCCTTTTAAAGAATTTGAAAAAGGCTTAATATTTAAAATCTCTGTGTCTCTTTCCAAGAATTCTTTTTAATGCTAAAATGATACCCATGCCCTGGAACTGTGATTTAAGACCGACTGTGAAATGTGCCTTTTAAAATACCATGAATTTTCAAATCAGAAAGAACTCAGTTAATCCCATCCTGCTTATTTATTGGCTCCATGTATTTGGGGAGATTCTGAGTTTCTAGTCCTACATCTGTCACATAAACATTAAAATATGTACTTCTTGAGGTGGTTGTAAGGTTTAAAAGAGATAATGTATGTAAAGTGCTGGAAAATACATTACATCCTTTACCCTTCACCCTCAGTCAAAACGTGCTTAATTTAAAGCAGCGTATGTAATGTTTAACATGATGTCCACAAGATTCAGAAATGAAACGTGTCAGTGGAGCACACTTGGATGAGAGTTGCTTCTAAGAAAATGAGGCCATATATGGTGACTCATGTGGGCAATGGGGGACAGATGACGTCCCTGGGGGGTGGGCAGTGCCAGCACATGATCTCAGCAGGACCACTCTGTAGCCTCTCACCACCCTGAAACTACTGTGTTTTCGTTTGGTGTTTCCTCTGTCTCAATTTCAGAACATCTAGTACCAGTTGACTGAGGAGACAGAAAATTCCCCTATTCATTTCATGAGGAGTTTTTCTCAATAGTCTTTCTTTGTGTTTGGTGGTGTTTTTTTAATGTGGGCTCTGTATTCTAAAAGCACATTTAAGAAAGTCAGAGCTATACAATGTTGCCTTATTTCCTTTTCCATCACCTGTCACCCAGAGAGGTGGGTAAAAGCAGCATAGCTCCTGGACCAGGAGTCGAAATAAGGGACTTGGTCCCAAAACACTACGTAGTGGCCAGAGACTGTTGGAGGAGTTGGTTAATCTCTGCATTTTCTCAACTGTAAGTGGAAGATACTGAATCAGATGCTTTCTAAGCCTTCCTTCCATCTGTAATCCTTGGATTCCCCGTGAGCGATTTATTTGAAGGGTGAAATTGAGATGTGGTTACACCCCAGGTCCTGGATGCACCAGGAAAGGGCACAGGAGGCTGCTGGTCTCTGAGGTTCACTCCTTCAACAAAGCCTTTTGGCATCAAGCGCTGTATAAATACCCTCTTGACCGACTTGAGGGAACAGATACACTATCAGAATACCTGAAGGAACCGTTTTTCTTTGTATATGAATTTTTAAAATACGTTGCTATTCCTGACTATGATGGTAAGCGTTCTGGCAATTTTAACAGATAGGAGCAGAAGAATGAGAACTCATCCTCCACAGTTTTGTCTCCAATATAGAAGGGGCATCAAAGAGATTATAGAACTGTTGAGAGTCCCAAGGAAGGGGATAATTGATCATTACAAAGTTAGCCTGGCAAATATCCATTCTCTGAAAATTAAGTCAGAAGTCCAGAAGCAAAGGTGAGGTCTGGAGGTGCCCTGACCTGGAGCAAAAGCCCACCTGTGGGATGGGGAGCGCTCTTTGCCAGCAGCATTCCGGGGACATAATTTACTAAGTACCATGTGATGAAATCAGCAGTACAGATTGAAAGCAATATTTTTATATTTTATCAGGAATAAGCAGTAAGACTTTTTAAGTAACTAGACTTTTTTTTCCTCTTAGAAGCATCCTTCCCCCAAAGCAAAGGAACGTTAGCATTCTTTATGTGATATGCTTTCTCCGTGTATTTACGGCGTTACGTTTCTGCCTCAGCTGTCATGCTCATTTTTTTGCACGTGACCTTTATGGAAATGAGGGAAAAAATTAACTCTACCTGCTTGTGGTCTAGGACAGAATGTGTCATTTAACGTTTTGTGGTAAAATCACTTAGAGAAAACTGCTGCGTGTGAATCTATGTGGTTCCTCCGTTGTAGTGCCAACCTCCTGATATCTGGAGGAAACTGCTTTTCCACGGGTTAGTAGCCAGCCAATTACCTTTTGTCCTATTCTTGTTCTTCGATTATAATTTTGTCAAACGGAGACAAAAGCTGCCACATCATGTGAAAAGCAAATGATTATTGGTGTCTGAGCTGCCTATGAGGACATCTGGATTTCCGTGGCTCCTTGTTCATCTTTGAATTATTTTTTTCCTTTGCAAAAATCCCTAGCATTTGTCTTCATTCTTGGACATTTAGAAACCCTCCACTGGATCTATTCCTTATTAGAGCATGCTAAGAGGGCACCCTGGCCTTTTTGAGCAACAAGGACCCTGCCACTGGGTCCGTTGTGCAGGGCACAATTGCATAAGCTACAAAGCCTTGTGGCTTAATTCTCCCAGAGTTAGTGCAACTCTGCTTTCATATTGACCTGATTTGGGGTTCACCTTCCTTGTGCAACTGGGCTGGGACTGAGCCAGAATTAAATGACTCGGTCCCTCCCCTTGAAAGTGAAGCTTTTTCCTTGGATTGAGCTTATTACCTTGACTCTGTCCTCCTTCGGGATGAGATCTTTCTCAGCAGGCTTTTTGATTGCTCATGCAAAGACACCCAGGCCTGTGCTATCACTAGGATGAATATGGCCTATGCTCAAGATGGGGCCCCACAAGCCAGAGTTTAATGTCCATGGAAATCGAGAACTAGCCCCTGAGAGGAGAGGTTTCTCAAAATCCTTCAGGCATTGACTTCTCAGAGCCTCTTCTGGGGTCACAGTATCTTATGATCTACATCCCAGAGGAGGTCGAGACAAGACCCATCAAAGGAGGCTGATACACTTAGACTCAGGGTATTCATGGAGCGGCCTCTACCCCAAAATTTCTTGTTACCAACCGAGGAATTCCTATTCACTAACTAGGGAGAATTTTCTTTTAAATCCCGAAGGAGGGGAAGACCTTCTATGTGTGCTGTTTGTGACTGAATTAAAAGACACCCTGGTGGGGTCCAGAGGCTCTGCCTTGTGATTACTTTTGGCATAAAACTGCCTCATTACCGAGTCCTCCTGGTACTTCTGTAGCTCAGTTTCCTTGGAAGGTGTCCAAATCAAAGCTACCTTTACACTAAATTCGTCTGTGCCCTGAATAGTGAGATTATCGGGTCCACCCACCTGCTCCTGCACTTCCTTCCTGCTCAATTTAAATAAACAGTGAGCTGTTTTTCTTTTTGACTAAGTGCCAATCTATACAACAGCAGCAGGAAGATTGCTTTCTATCTATATGCAAATGGGCTGAATTTTCTCCAATCCTTGGGAAAAGACCCTTTTAACCAAATGACTTATACTTCTGTTTCTTCATGTATAAAATTAGTGGTTTGGGGGTAAATAACGTGAGTTTCCTTCCAGCTATATAATTCCACATCACAAACGCTGAGGAGGACAAGCTTTGCACACTCTCAAAAATTAAAGAATAAACATAGTGCTACATGTTTAAATGCCCAGTAAATACCCAGCTGCCTACCATGATACTCTAGTTTTTTCTCAACTGGATATCAGCTTCTTCCTGTTCAACTTGCACCATAAACCTTTAAGCAACAAAAACACCCAGCCACTTAGCAATCCCTAAAGCATCCTAGACTTACCTGCTCCTGGCAGCCAAGTTCATATAGTCCCCACTAACCTGAATGCCCCTTACCCTTCGACTTCTGGAAATTCCCATTCCATCTTTAAAGACCTGCTCAAACGTCACCTCCTCTGTCAAGTCCTCCCCCTGGACTCTACCTCTCACTCTTGGCATAACAGGAGACTTTCTTTCTGTGTATACACAACTCTTTACTCAGATCTATGGTCTGATGCTTGAAATACCATAGCAAAGCTTACTGTGTACATGGCTGCCTGCACCAAATAGGCTGAGATCTGGTCAGGTTTCACTTACCTTTCATGCTATCTAGCACTATGCCTGATGTGGAGCAAGTTCTCAGTGACACTCGTTGCATATAGCTTGAATACGATCCATTAGGGAAAGGTTCTTAAAATAATCTGTTTAGGCTAAAGGTTAACATGTTGTGTATTTAAAGTCAATGCTATAGGAAAAGCAAATGAAGATATGGGCAAGCTTTGGTTCGTGGCAAATTAGTTTGCTTTCATTACTTGGAGATGTTAGAGGCCATATCTGGTGAAGATTCAGGTGGTATGGCTGGGGATCAAGGGAGAATTACCCTTTCACCTTAAATTGCCATTTTGATTTAACGTGTTTCCCTGCTAGCAATGTTTTGTCTAGCAATGATAAAATATAAATCACATGGAGCTCTCATGGGCCAACATGAAACTCGGCACATCTTCAGTCTTCCTGGATTCTCCATGCCAGCTCATTCCTATGCCTTTTGTTTGAAAATGACCAGAGCTAGCTCTGCCTTTCTTCCCTTTTTTTCCTATTCCTTCCTTCAATGAAGACATTAAAGAATGAATCTTTTCTACATTTCTGTGGCCATTCAGCAAGTGACTATCCAGCTCCCACTATGTTCTCTGCACCACACAAAACACAGGGAGAGAAATCAAAAGATGGTTTTTGGGTAGTGCTGTCCAAGAGAGTATTCTTTTTACTCAGGAAAAAATATTTATGTAACAACATTTCTTGACTTTCTTCTATGTGTGAAGGCACCATATGAGATAGAGATGAATAAAGACTGGTTCTCAAAGTCCTTAGAGTTTCAAACAGTAGTTTTCACATTTCAAGTCATGAAATCAACTTAGTAGATTCGGAAGAGCATTTTTATTTATTTAGGATAGCATAGAATAGAACGCATCAGAACAACTTCCACAAAGTGAGGATATTGTCACACGAAATTCATTCTCAGTAGAATGCGTATGTGTGTGCACTGAATCACAAGGTAGAATGTGTTTTTATTTCTGTAAAACACAGTTAAAAAAAGTTAGAAGCCCACTGATTCAGAAGAATCAATGAACATGTATATAAGTCACTGCAATTCAGGTTTTAAGAAATTGAAGATGAGAAGAAAAGTGGGAGTGAGAGGACTCTATATCAAATTTATAAGCTTCAAGGATCTTAACTGCCAAAACTGTGTCACGTTTGTGCCACTTTATAACTTCCTTCCTAGGACCAGTCAATTCTGTATTAAAGTGTTATCTCTAAGCATCCCATCATGCAGTATTGGAATTAGATGAACTAATTCTTTGAATGTCCTGCTTCAATTGTTAGTATTCATAACAAGTAGAAGGAGACTGATGGGAAGACCTCATATCTGTCTTCTGACTGCTATTTATCATCTTTATTATATCAATAATACATAGTCACCATATTACATTGCAGTATTTAGAAAAATGACCTATAACCTCATCTCCCAGAGATAATCACTTTTAGTATTTTCCTCGAGGTCATTTTCTGTACATATCATATACTATACATTTATATAAGATCACTTTCTTGGATGTCTAAATGTTTTTGAGGAAAGCTCGTGTATTCAGTCTTCTTAAAGAAATAACCAACCATATCCCTAACACATCTTTTGCATCAACTGAAAAAAAACCTTAAAGATTTTCAAGATAATCTTTAGAGTTTTATTTTCAAATTAAATGGAACAAATATGAGTGAACCCCCTATGTGCCAATCACTAGGAACACAGGTAGGTAAACATGTTCCTTCCCTTTAAAGGGTTTGTAATCTAGTAGGGGATAAGAAAAAGGTAAATCACCAGAAAACAAAGCAAAACAATGCGATAAGGCTCATTTGAAAAGTAAGTATTATGTGCAGAGGAGAAAATGAAGCATGTTTTCTGGGGGGGCGTCACAGGGAGCTTTCCAGAGGAGGTGACCTCGGTAGAATGAGTAGTGCTGCCGAGCTGGCAGGGAACCTACCCGATAAAAAGCCAATTCAAGAACCATTTCCAGGCATGATTCAAACACAGAACCAACTAAGAGGTAGCAAAATCTGGAACAGGTAGTGCATAAGGGGATTCATCTGACCACAAACCTGGGGACCTTCTCTTTCGAGTGACACAGGGATCAATCATGACTGGAGAGAAAGAAATGCAATTCTAGTTCACTCTAGCTCACTTCTTGGCTCTGCATTAGAGTCATAATAAAGGAAGTGTTCATTATTGGCTTTCAACTTTTAGAGTCAACCTGAAAACAAAATAAAGAAAATGACGATAATGTAACAGATGTAGACATTATCAGTTTTGGCAACAGAAATACTAAAGATGTGGTCAGCAGAAGATGGAAAAGGGACAGAAAGAGGAAAGTTGGGCATAGCAATAATACCTCATCTTGCAAAGCCAGGGAAACAGATCAGAGTTGATGTTATAAGAATGCAGGGTTTAACTATTTAAACTGTGGAGGCCACGCCATTATTGCTTTGAGTAAAAAATAAATAAAAGCATTTACAATAGGTATCATTGAGGGGAAAAGCCTACCATAAATATAATACCTTTAGTCGGAGCTATTTCAAAGATTCTGTAACTGTAGTACTAATTTCTCTTTAAGCTTTTATTCCTGGAACGCTGAACTCACAGCATGATTTTATTTAGGAAACAGTAGTCTAATAGGAAATATATTACTGTAAGTGAAAAGGTAATTCTTACGATTGATGTCATAAATTTGTTTTTTTAATGTAGCCACATCTTTTTGACTTATGTGTTTTGATCGTTCTTCTAGCTGAAAGAGCAAATCAAAGTTGCAAACTCAAAAAAAAAAAAAAAGAATCCTTTCCAATTCTAGGGACAAAGGTTGAAACTAGGTAAGAAGAGCCAGCTAGGATGAGGGGAATAAATCAGTCCTCCTTTATCTCACATTTGAATTCATGGAGCTCTGCGTATGTCCCCAGAAACCCATTTGTTTTCCCTGTGAAAATTGTATCAAAATACCCAGGAAATAATACCATGCATAGCCCATAAAGTCAGTGCAGAAGGACAGGTGCATATGTATACAATGATATATTCAGTGCAGAAAGAATGTACTCAGGCAGGGTTATTTAGAGGTCGGCTTCTTTTGAGTTGATGGAGGTACATTGGTAGAGGAGAAGGAATTCAGTGCCATGTGTACACAGGCATGGATGGCATTTCGTGGATAGAACTGGCCACAGATTCCAGCCAATCACCTGGTATCACCTCTTGTTTTCACCAAGGGGAATATTAGCTTCATCCTGATGAAGCTAAGGTGACCAGTTCCGCAACCAACAAATCCACAAGTGAGAAATGAGAAGACTTAACAAAACATCAGGAAATGCAAGTTATTTTAGCCCTGTCTCTCTCAGCTATTTCAGAACCAAAATCTTATCCTCAGACCAAGAAAGGGTGTAGCTTTAGAGAAAGTATGCTTTTCTCCATTCTGTTGCCTAGCCAAGCATCTGAGCCTGGCACAGTGTTTGCTGAATGAAGCCATATCAAATCTTTCTCTCTCTTTTTTTTTTTTTAAACACGCAGAATATAAATATATTCCAATTGATAAAAATATAAGAAACCCTGTGATTATGTGATTCCTACTTCATTATTTTTCTTGCCTGGGGAGCTGAGATAGGAACCAGTCTGTCCTTAACACACTCCTCTGCTACAAGTGTGGGATCCAAATTTATTCCCACTATCCCCGGACAGAGCCCTCAGAGCTCCTTTTCACCTGAGAGCAGACCCTCTTAGGATTCCAGGAAGGAGCGCTGTGGATGAGTATGGAAATCAGAAACAAAAAGAAAGTTTCTTAAAGTGTAAGATGGATAGAGGGGTAGGGAATCTTTTTGAGCACATAGCATCATTTCCTGCTGTCAGAGATGCATAATAAATAGGGTTGTAGGAGAAGATATGGAACACTTTTGCCTGGTGTTTCGTGGATCCCCCACTGAAATGCTAGCTAAACCATGGATGGAGAATCTGTCATGCCTCAGGGTGTGTGAAGCACTGGGGACACCTCTTGCTTTTCTTTCATTTCCATGCTTACCCTTTGAAGATCTGTTTAGAGCCAATAAATGATACCTTTGACACATCCTTAATGATAGCTCAGAAGAGCCAGAAAAATATCCAGGGGTCTAGATTTGCAAAATTAGGATGAAGTTGTCGAGGTCATCCAGCCCAGCCTCTTGTCTCCAGATAGTCCCATCCCTGACATTGCCAATTATAGTTTTGAGATGAGAGGGACCCTGGAGAGGGAATCAGGTACAAGTCCTCACTGTTTCGCTCTCTTAGCCCTGCTCTCCTTAGAAAGTGGCAAACCCTGACAGACATTTGCAACCAATTAATTCCAGAGACTTAATGGCTCCATTATGTTATATGTTTTAGCTTATACTCCACAGAACACTACTGTGAAACACAGCAGTAAAAACTGTATGACTGTAGTGAATTTGAATTCCTGCAAAATATTTTTGCACTTAAGCACTTAACTACACAATTATGTAACGATTACTAGCCATTTCTCCTTTGCAGTTTCATCGATTTGCTGATTTTACTTGTTTATCTCAAGTCCCCAATCTCCTAAAGACGGAGTTGGGGTCTCCTTTTGATAATGTCTTATCTGTATCCACTCAATGCAGCCTTCTCTCTCTCTCTCTCTCTCTCTCTCTCTCTCTCTCTCTCTCTCTCCCTCTCCCCCTCCTCTTCCTCATTTGCTGAATCTCTGTTAAGTGGTGCCTTGGCCCACACTGTGTAGTTACTATAAGGCTGAAACAGACTGGGTTCTACTCTGGAGTTTACAGTGTCATCGAGAAGATACATTGCGTGCAGAGGTAACAATACTAAAAGGTAGAAATGATAAAATGGCAACATTCTGTGGAATTTTAAAGAACAAAGAGAATACTTCAGAATACAGGACTCAAAGAAGGCTGGTTAAGCAAGTGGCATTTGGATTGAGTCCTAAAGACCAGGACATGCAAAATGACATGTAAAAATGGGACAGAGTGTGCTAAGAGGTGGATAAACAATGAGGTAGGAAATTTCCAGGAGTATTAGGTACGTGAGAAGCAGTTTCTTTTGACTAAAAAATGGGGTCTATTAATGGAAGGGTAGTTTAAAGTCAGACAATAGTAGGCAACAGAGCTTCAGCTTGATTCTAGATTGTGGGAACCAGGGAAGGTGTTTAGGCAGAAGGAATAGATTTGATCAGAAACGGATGTTTGTGGTTAAAGATTCCAAGCTACACAAATACCATCTGTTTTCATGCAGTGTGGGATAACACTGCAACATATCCCACGATATAGGGATCGTGTTGGCTGTCACTGGAACAGAACACATGGGAGACACATTCCTTTTTTCACTGCTCCTCTTAACATTTGTGAACTCTTTAAAATTGCCACGCCCCTTTTGTATGAAACTGATCTCATTTGTTCCTTACCACGAGCCTATGAAGTTTTATCCCATTGTATAGGTGAAGAGAAGCACACTCAAGGAGGTTGGGTGATTTGTCATCTGGGCACATAGCTAGTTAGTAACTAAGTGAACACTGGAATCTTCTTCCTCCAGATCCAGGGAACTTCTCATCGTATGCCGGGCCGCCCCCCACATAGTTCTTATGTACTGTTAACCACAAGCCCTGTAAAATACTATGGGTCCTTTTATGTGTGAAACATTGTAATAAATAAAGAGAGCTCTTATTGCAGACATTTGAAAGGATTTTCTGGGAAACTGACATTTCTAAAAAATGCAGCTAGTTTTTTTTATATATTCAGAGAAGAATCAAGAAGGTTCAAATTAGACTAAGGAAGATGTCAAGCAAAGTGTCATATCATCTAGAAAATTAAAGCTTGGATGAGGACCTATTTTCTAAGAGGAGGAGTAAAAAGAAGGGAGCGTTATATTCATCCTTGAAAATATAGGATGCGTAATAAATATCCCTTCCCTCTGATCACCCTTCAGGCCATTTTCAAAACACCTGATCCTCCAAATAACCCCATAAGAAAGGCATGGTAGATGTTATTATGCCCCGTTTGGTAAATAAGAACATCAAGGCTAATTAATTTGCCCCAGATCATGCTAGTAAATAATTGTGCTTGTAGATCGTGTGGCTCTTAATTCAAAGCCACTTTCACTGCCCTTAGATCTGACACACGACTGAAGAAGTTTTTGTTTTTTTGTGTTTTTTTAATTTATTTTTGGCTGCATTGGGTCTTCATTGCTGCACACAGGCTTTCTCTAGTTGTGGCGAGCGGGGGCTACTCTTCGTTGCGAAGGGCAGGCTTCTCATTGCGGTGGCTTCTCTTGTTGTGGAGCACGGGCTCTAGGCGCACGGGCTTCAGTAGTTGCAGCACATGGGCCCTAGAGTGCACAGGCTTCAGTAGTTGCGGCACATGGGCTCAGTAGTTGCGGTGTGCGGGCTAAGTAGTTGTGGCTCCCGGGCTCTAGAGTGCAGGCTCAGTAGTTGTGGTGCACAGGCTCAGCTGCTCCGCGGGATGTGGGATCTTCCCGGACCAGGGATCAAACCCGTGTCCCCTGCACTGGCAGGCGGATTCTTAACCACTGCACCACCAGGGAAGTCGTAAAGATGTTTTGAGATGATTAAATAATAAAGTGCTATCAGCTGTACATTGTTTGGGAAATATCATTTATTCCAGTGGTTCCGCATGCTAGTCAACCACATCTTTTAGGTTTTTCTGGGACAGTTCTTTGTTTGGCCTTTGGGAAGTGCTGTCCAAGTCAGAACAGGATACTTGGGAGCAACATTACCATTTTTTTCCCTCGCTATTTAAATGCTGTAAAACATTCAGGGTCAGCAATCAGAACCTCCTGAGGGTCCAGTTATTCATATGTATCCTCTGAACAGAGAGGCACGGGTGAAGTGGCTCACAAAGGGGTTATCAAGTGCCATAAATGCCTTGAGAGGTTCGATATTAAATTCAGCAGGGGGGTGTGAGCAGTCCTTCCACACAGCGCACCAGAACTGGAGGAGGAGAAGTAAAAAGAGACAAAAGGAGGTGACATGGGCTCTCCTCCCAGCACTCAAGGAAGAATGTCAGTTCCTGGTGCAGAGTGCAATCCAGCCTTGGCCTCAGTTTTTAAGTCATTAATGAAATTGTTACTTGTTTTATTTATTTTTAATTTGGACAATAGTGCAGGAATACATTCTTACTCCAAAAACCTCAAACAGGAAAGATCTCCCTTGACCAGCACTCAAGTCTCACCCTCCTCCCCAGATGTAACCACACTCTTCAATTTTGGGTATCCATCCAGTTGTCTATAAATGTACCTTAATGTGTGCATTCAGAAATACATGGGTTTGTTTTGGTTGTGGTCTTTTTTTTTTTCTTTTTGGCATCCCGTTAAAGATATTAAGAAGTCAGTTACCTTAGGACACTGTGTAAATTAAAGAATTCACCCCATTAACCTGTTCTCTATGCCTCATAACTCATTCGAGAGACCATCACTGTCTGGCAGCCCTTGGACACTTGACAGGGCATTGATTTCCTATTCTTCTTTTTTTATAAATTTATTTATTTATTTATTTATTTATTTATTTATGGCTGTGTTGGGTCTTCGTTTCTGTGCGAGGGCTTTCTCTAGTTGCGGCAAGCGGGGGCCACTCTTCATCGCGGTGCGCGGCGCCTCTCACCATCGCGGCCTCTCTTGTTGCGGAGCACAGGCTCCAGACGCGCAGGCTCAGTAGTTGTGGCGCACGGGCTTAATTGCTCCGCAGCATGTGGGATCTTCCCAGACCAGGGCTCGAACCCGTGTCCCCTGCATTGGCAGGCAGATTCTCAACCACCACGCCACCAGGGAAGCCCCTGATTTCCTATTCTTAATCATGTCCAAAGAAACAATCTGGTCTGCAGTTCCAGCTGAACTCCTGACAAACTGATATTTGGAGGAAAGTGACAGATAATACACAAAAGAATATTCTGTAAAGAAGCAAATAGCAGTATCAAAATGTAGTCTTCTGGCCTGAAGAAAAAGGCATGGGCAGCAGAAGTGGACACCATTCATCTGTGGCAGGATGTTAGATTTTGAATTATTACTCATCAAGTACAGACCGTTATCCTGGGGTAAACAGAAAACATTTTAAAGATCCGATTTTAAAAGTCACACCAAACAAAATCTATTCGGACAATAGAAATCTCATTTTTGCATTTGTATGTTCCTCCCATAATTCAAATAACATCAGTTAGAATAAGAAAAAGAGTTACCATGGTGTTTTCTCTTCAAAACTTTCAGGATTACTTCCATTTGTAGTATGCTGTTCAGAAATTGAGCACAGTCACTGTTTGTTCCATTTCTCTGTGATTAATATTCATTGCTGTCACTCTGGCATATGAAGTGATTGTCCCTTGATTCATGGTGCACGTGTGGGCAGCAGCAGACATGGAGAAAGCATCATAATTTTAGGCCATTTACAAAGGTCCAGCTATCAGAACAGATTGCTCAGAGGTCATCCACCTACATTGTACTTCAAGACACCCTGCCTCTCTGTCTGCTGTGAAACTGACCCGAGGCGTCTTCTTCAGTAATGAGCAAAGATTAAGTGAGAACATCTAGTATTGCCTTTCACTGATCCTTAAAGATTGAGAAATGACTTCAGATATGATAAAGCTCTGTACACTTAACTCTGAATTTTCTTGTGGAATCAGCCTCTTGTTGAATGATAACAGTGTAGTATGTGTTAGATATTGGCCCTTGGGGGGGGCAATTTGCTTGAACTTTCAACGTGAGCCTTGAGCTACTATGCTCTAGAGATGAATTTAGAAGAAATGTGGGATTTGGTGGGACATGTCTGAACCTGATGTTGCATTTTGGTAAAACAGAATTAGGTTCATTTCTGATGTTCTGTTGGGATTCACTGTAGAATTTTATTGTGTGCATATTCACAAACTCCCAGCTGTCTCAAAGGGGGAAAATAGGAAGTAAAACTCTATTATTTGTTGAACTGCTATTTTTCATTAGGGCCCACAGGGCCCCATATTTTTCCACTACAAGAGATTTTCCATGTGGTTAGAAACCTGAAAGGCTATGGGACTTGGTATTCTGAATCCACTGACAATTAAGGTAGAAAATGAATCCCAAGAGTCAGACGGCCAAGGCCCCGGGAGCTGACTAGACTTACTTCGTTTTCCAGTTGGGGTCATGAGTAGTGTGTGACTCCTGGCATAACTGGCTTTTTATTTTTGTCTCCAATGGGAAGATGGCCCCAAAGGATAGCCTCAAAAGCCACAGAAAGTTGTCTCTATCTCCAGTGGCTGAAAACTGGAAGTAAACAGGGTAAGATGAGGAGAGAAATTGTGCAAAATAGAATTATAGAATTGTGCAAAATAGAATTATAGAATTGTGCAAAATAGAATTATAGAATTGTGCAAAATAGAATTATAGAACAATAATACTTTGCATCTGGAAGGAAACTTGGAGTTCATTTATTCCAGAGGATTCTTAGCTGTTGGTCCTGTGTAGTTTGAAAAGCTCCTTCAGGTGAGGGTGAAATGGGCTGCCCCTAATTTTACTAGTGAGACTCAAAGATATTGAAAGATTTATTTAAGGTTATCCAACTTATAACAAAACTAAAATTTGAATCCATGCCATCCATCTCCAAGCCCTATGATTATTGCGTATCATAGAATTATAATATTTTACCTTTAAATCTCATTTTCTTCTTCTTCCTTATTGATAATGGGTGGGGAGAGCTGGAAGGAGAAAGGAAGGGAAGGGGAGGGAAGGAATGATAAACACAGGAGAAGAGTACAGAACTATATAGGCATCTTTTTTCCCCCAGATGTTTTATCACTTTGAGGTATTAGGAATCCAGGCATCTTCATAAAATCCCAAAGTTAGATGGATCATCTAGGCTACCCCAACACACACACACGCTTTAAACATAAAGTATAGCAGGAGATTTGAAAAATGTTAGAATATTATCACCATATCTCAAAACTCTTGGGTTTCCATTCCCATGGCCACCATGAGGGATTCAGATCTTTGTCATCCCTCACCCAGACTACCTCATCAGACTCCTAGATGGTCTTCCTGCCTCTAGAACCTCCATTGTTTTGACCATCCTTTAAATCAGAGCCTAAAGTTTTGTGGTGATCATCTCATTCCTCTCTTCCAGAAACTTCAGTAGATAAGATCCCACCACTTACTGAATAAGGACAAAACCTCTTACGTGGCTTTTTTGTCCCAAGTTGCTTTTGTTGCCTTTTACCCTTTTTACTTCTTACTTTCCAGGTAATATAAATTTGTGGCCCCAAACAAGGACTGTGCTTTGATGACTTGGTGGCTTTGCTCATATTAATCCTTCTGCCCATAAACACATCATCATTGTACTCTTTACCTCCATTTACCAAACTTTTGCCCATCCTTCAAAACTTAGCACAACTGTGGAATGTGATATTCACTTCCTTTAATCATTCTATAACAGTGCCTTTGTAGCACCCAGGGACCCATGCTGACTTATGTTACAGCTATTGATAGATATTTCTTACCTACTCTATTAGAAATTCTGTTGCATTCTCATTTTTCTTGGCATTCCTCTGAGGCCTTATCATTTGCCTTGATATAGCGGATTAGCTGGAGGCATGAATGATTCAGCAATGGTCGTATATAGACAAAGGCAGAAATCCAGCAGAAGATTTAGTTATCAATAAAAGAGCAAGAGTTTCCCATACTAAAATTTAGGTTAACCCAGTACCCTTAGCATTTCCACATGTTACCAGCTAAAAAAACTAATTTTCTACATAAAAGTACTGGGTCCCAAAAAAAAAAAGGGGGAAAGAAATGGATAAATTTTTAAAAACAAGGACCTAAAGATGCTAGTTTTAGTTTCCCTTTCAACCAATAATGGACAGGTAATTTATGTCTAGAGGAGATTATTTGCCGACTTTTTTTCTGAAATTATATTTTTTTCACTAAGGCTTCCGGAGGAAAAAATGTAAGTTTCTACACTTAGAATCAAAAATCAAAGTTTAGGAGATTTGATGTATCAGTGAGCTCAGTATGAGTCATTGATGTCAGGCACTATTATTTTCTATGGCAAATGTGATCCCAGACTATAGGAAAAGAAATGCAGTCAGTATCTAGAATAAAGGAGGTGATAGTAAATCCCCTCTCCAAATGGATCCAACCACACCTGTTCACTTTGAAATTACGTTTAAGATGAAACATGATTGCTTCAACCCTAGGAAGTAGCACTGGGGCCAGTAGATGACATTTTAACTCAAATTCAGGGAAAATTCCCTGGGAATAAGAACCATATGATGATGAAATGAGTAGCTCTTGCTAATATTTGCGGTTAAGGGCAGAGCAGACTCTGATTTGTTATTCCATTCAGTCCTTCCCACCAGTAGATTCTATTATTATCAAGCCCATTTTACCAATAAGAATATTTAGATACGAAGAGACTAAGTAATTTATCCTGGGTTACTTGATGAGTAAGTGGCAGAGCAGGTAGTTTACCCCCAAGCATTTGACTTTAAAGCCCAGGTTCTTAACCAAGACACTGATACCCTTTTGGTAATTGAAGGTGGAGGAGGGAGAGGGGTGGGATAAAGATGGCCTGAGAAAGTTGTAGATGGAATGCAATGCAAACAAAGGGAAGGGGCTTGTAGTAGATGTCATAAAAATTGTTACCAACCCCCAGATTCAGGGGAGATTTAATCTGCCTCCAAAGGATGTGCTCTTTGAAAGGTAGAAGGTCACAGATGGGCTAAATGGCATGGTATCAGCAGAAAAGAGCTTATAGCCAGTTCACAATGAGTTTTCCCTTAAGCTTCACTTAGTCACAGCATAAAGAAGCTACATAATGCCTGTGAAAGAGCCAATGAATAAGGAG
Organism: Balaenoptera musculus; assembly: GCF_009873245.2. Taxonomy (NCBI): domain Eukaryota; kingdom Metazoa; phylum Chordata; class Mammalia; order Artiodactyla; family Balaenopteridae; genus Balaenoptera; species Balaenoptera musculus. The sequence continues at coordinate 76,272,057 of NC_045800.1, read as the reverse complement.
ATACTAGAAAACTGTAGGAAGTGCTTCCTCAATGAGGGGATGAGTGAGGAAAAGAGATGGTATAAACAAGATGTAGCAAACTGGCAGCCCCTGGGCCAAATCAGGAATTAGACCCACAGATTTTTTTTTTTTTTTTTAGTTGATTTTGACTCTGCTAATTTGGGGGAGGGAGGGGTGTGTTTTAGGTCTGTTTGTGTTTGCTTTTCAAATAATTAGTTGCCAATATCTTAAAATCAGAATGTTTACATACATGCTTTTCTTGAAAAGTCAAATCTGGCATTGCTGGACCTGAGTCCTTGCTTCCAGAAGGTTCCTACCATACACTATGGTCTTAGACCTTGTCTGCTTCACTCAGTATATGGTCTGCTCAGCTCTTGTAGTCATTTCAGCATGGTCCCACCATTTATTCCAACTTTAAGAATACTTTTTAAGTTGCTGGAGTTCACTTAAGTGAATAAAGCATCATTTTGTTTCTGAAACAGTTTTGCATAAAGAGGCATTAAAGAAAAAAAAAACCTTCAGTAAATCTAAAGAACAACAACAACAAAACAGTTCAAAGCTTAGGCCTTGCATGTCAAATTATAGCTTCTGACCTATTGTACAGATACATGCTAAACACATGTCAAGAGTGGACACATATATCACTGTAAACCGTATACAGTCAAATGGGCCCTTGCTTACTCTGGTTAATCTTCCTTTATTTTTGCTTTTCCAAAGAAGGATCACTTTTAAGCATTGCCTTTATGAAAATGGATTTTAAATTTGTATTGATTTTACAGAATGAAGGTTTGGTAGAGAGTGATTTGTCAACAGAGGGATAGGTGGGAACATTTTTTAAGTGCATACTAATAAAATTTTAACTGCTAAAAAAGAAAATGTATCAACACACTTATCTCAGGTTCAGCGATTTTGAAATTAATCTTACAGCTTTTTTTAAAAAGCTGTGATTGAATAGATGTTTTCGAGGACAGGGCTCCTGCTGTTGTAATAAATCTGTGCTTTGTTTCCTTGTAAATTTTCTTTCTGACAGAGACAGCAGTGTCAATGTCATTTTTAAAGTAAATTTCAGAAAATGCTTTCTCTTGAAAGGCCTATAACAAAAATTATATTCTTGGGACTACTATAGTTATTGGCTATTTGAGACTTGAACATTTATCTAGACATAAAGGAAAAATTATTACTCCTAGTAGATATCTAGTGATTTTTTTTGTTATAACACAAGAAAAATCCAACAGACTGTATCTAAATTCAGTAAAACTAATTGCCTCCATTTCACATAAGGAAAGGAGTCTCAGTCTAGTGCACCAATGGACAACACAATGAAATATACTCCAGACGTGCCAGCTTGGCCAAGATCTGAGAAAAAACTGAGAGACAGGTCTTCCCAAGCAGCAAGTTAGCAAAAGGCTGAGTGATATGGACAATTCATGACGAATACTAATTCAGAGGAACAGCAACGCAGAACAGCATTTCCCAAAGTGTACTGTGTGGAAGGGATACTAATAACCCAGGATATTAATAGGTATTATTCCAACAATTAAAAAAGCTGTGGTCATATAAGTTTGGGAAACAGTGAGTTAATGAAGTCAAGCGTTTTCTTTTATTACAGGATTCTCTGAGTTCTTATAGTTATTGTGTTAATATGAATGGTGAATTCCCAGGAAAGATATGTGGCATACAGTAATTCTTAAAAGAAATCCAGTTTGTATAGAACATCTCTTTGGATGAGTACTCCATATACTATATCTTGTATATTGATTAGGAATAAGTCCAGCTGCAGGAGACAGGATACTAAGCTTCAGTAGTAGTGACTTGTTTCTCTTACATGTAAAAGAAATTTAGGAGCCAGGACAGGACTCACAGGGCTCCATGTTTATAGAGTCCTCAAACTCCCTCCAGTGTTCTGTTCTATCTACATTTTTATGGTCAAAGATGGCTGCTGTAGCTCCACCCATCACATCCATATTTCAAAAATAAGATGAAAGTGAGGGTGATATCCCACCTCTCTTTTAAGGAGATTTTCTGGAAGTGCAGCCAACATTTTCTTTTATTTCTCAATGAACAAGACTTAGTCCTGACTGCCAGGGAGATTGGAAATGTAGTCTTTTAGCTAAGTGGTTAAATGCATGACTAAAAGTGGAGAATCTGTTTAGTTCAGAGAGAAAAGGAGGATGGGTATAGCATAGGCTATTAGAATATGCCATGCCTCAGAAATCACCAAAATAGATAAAATAATATATAACATAAATATTTATCTTTGATTTAGATACATTTAAGGGTTATTTACAAAGGCTTTAATGTTTTTACCAGTATGAATTTTTTAAGCCCATAACCAAAAAGAAATAGATGTAATGTTGAACTACATGGGAAAAATAAGTAAATGAAAAATAACTACATGGATTCATGATAGTGGGAAGCTGATCTCATTATTTGAAATATATAGGAGATAACCACCATTTAACCCAGTCTTCACCCTCATATTAAAATATCTTTTTGTTAAGATTTTTATGCATAAGTTTGCCTAATTGTAATAGATATATCCACCCATCCATGGCAAGGGAGACATTGTCTAAATTCAGAATTTTTTCATACCGTCCAATAAAATTCGCTCTGACTCAGCTAAGCGATAAATCACTATTACAGATGCTTTAAAAAGCAGTAGGAAGAGTTGTGGTCAATGTTTCTGTCATTCAAAGTTATTCTCAAAATTATCCTAGTTGGCTCAGTCATTTGTTCTGCTAGGTTCAAACCCATATCAAATCACACTATGCTTTATTTATCAATAGTTTCTAAACATCCTGTTGTTGCAGTTGATTTTATATGATTTTAATGATTCTCTCAAAAAATTAGAGAAAATTGTTACAGTTTACTGACTGCTAGGTATTGTGTTAAGTGGTCTATATACATTGTCACTTTATCCTCATAATATCTTATCTCCATTTTTCAAATGGAAACTGAGGCGCAAGGAGGTTAAATAACCTAATGTCCACATTTAGGAAGCAGCAGTTGCAAGCTTTTTGGTCTTAGTTTCTGAACTCTATGCTATATTTCTCCAACTTGGAAAGAGACTATTAATCCTTTCAGAAGTGTTTATTATATCTATTTGAATTGATTTCTGCAAGGGCATCTCAATATACCATGTTCATGTATAATAGAACAACACATGCCTATTGTTTATTATCAAGAATAATAAACCTTAACTCATTAAACTGTGGTATTAATGTGCCATGGTGTTTACACAGCATGCACAGGAATACAATTCTGAACATTCTTGGTCCTATTAGATTGAAAATAATTTGATCATCTGCAAATAAATTTCACCAAACCATCATTACAGTATAGAGTTTTCAAAATAAATGATTCCATTTTCACCATGGAGTCTTTGAGACTTAGTCCTTATGGATAAACTTTAAAGCATTTTAAGAAAAGGGACAGAATGCTGGTTTCAGCTGATTATATAAAAAAGTGATGATGGATAAGTAGTCTTTTAAAAATCAACATCTGTTGCCTATGTATCTTCTAGTCATATTTGCTTAGTTTACACTTCAGGCAAAATCTGGGCTGTTTTTAGCAAAGCCAACACATCAATGGAGGAAGGCGCTGAATACCATTCTGATTTTGCATATTTACTTCCCTGTCCCAGGAGTCTTTATTACTGATGATGATTCAAGTATCATTGCAGCACAAAGATAAGACCAACAGCTACATTCTTCCATCTACAGACATTTCCTATTATAGGTGCAGTGCATGCCTGGGCGTTGAGTTTAAAACAAACCTAAAATCCTGTCTATATAGGAGTTGTTGACTTAATCTCTTTAAATACTGGAAAAACTGTCATATGAAATGATAAAACTTACAAGAAACAAAACACAGATACTTATTGTGCAGCAAAATACAAAGAGACCCTAATAAAATAGTTTTACATTCTTCCCATATTCTAAGGTGGTAGTTAAAAGCAGAAACTATTTTTAAAATTAATTTTTATTGGAGTATAGTTGATTTACAGTGTTGTATTAGTTTCTGCTGTACAGAAGAGTGAATCAGTTATACCTATATATACAGCCACTCTTTTTTAGATTCTATTCCCATATAAGTCATTACAGAGTATTGAATAGAGTTCCTGTGCTATACAGTAGGTTCTTATTAGTTATCTATTTTATATATAGTAGGATATATGTGTCAATCCCAATCTCCCAATTTATCCCTCCCCCCACCTTTCCCCCTTGGTAACCGTAAGTTTGTTTTCTACATCTGTGACTCTATTTCTGTTTTGTAAATAGGTTCATTTGTACCAATTTTATTAGATTCTGCATATAAGCTATATTATATGATATTTGTCTTTCTCTGTCTGACTGAATTCACTTAGTATGATAATCTCTAGGTCCATCCATGTCGCTGCAGATGGTATTATTTCATTCTTTTTTATGGCTGAGTAATATTCCATTGTATGTATGTACCACATCTTCTTATCCATTCCTCTGTCAATGGACATTTAGGTTGCTTCCATATCCTGACTATTGTAAATAGAAAACACAAACTTTCGATGTAGGTTGATCTTGATTTGTTCAAAGAAGCACCATTCTTTCACTAGCTGTGTGACTTTGTTGATTAACCTCTTGTTTCCTCAGTTTCTTCATCTATAAAATGAGATGATAATGATACTTGCCTCATGGGGTTTTTCTAAGAAATAAGAGAGTTAACATAGGTAAAGTTCTTTGAAAGTGACCAGTAAACGTTAGCTATTCTTGTTAATATTAGTAATGGGTGTAATTGGTATCTTCAGCTCATGAATCCTGGTTTTCTTACTGAAATGTATCTGCTCCCTTTTTGACACTTGACATACATTTTTAATACAAATATGTCCAAATTCCTGGGAAAATACTTAAGAAATATATAATCTTTTCAAAACTTTGACATCATTTGCTGGAAAATACGTTATAACCAGCCATCTATGGAGAGTAAGTTTCCAATTATGGGACATGCCGGCTTCTATTTGCTGTATGTTCTCATTGGTAAGAGATAAAATGGTATCTACCCAATATAGGAGAGTAAGTGGTCCGATCATCCCACATATTTATGTCAAGCAGAAGAAAAATGACTTCTCTCTTTCCCAAACTATGGGCTTCCATGACACATGTGGCATTCTTGGATCTGTTACAGACCCTAAGATTCAGCTCCTATATCCCAAAGAAAATAGTCAAGTTCTGGGAAAAGTGAGTAAAACCAAGGCTGGTCTGGCTCAGGAAAAAACAATATTGTTGAGGAAAACCCACTGTTATTACTTTCTAGTGAAAAACATAAAATGAACTGAATGATTGAAAAAGTGTAATTCGTTTTGAAGAGTAATGGTTACCTAGCAAATTTAATCATTGATCTCAGAAATTAACTAAAATTTGAAGAACACAATCTAGAACCTTTAATCCTTCATTAAGAAACAATTTGCTACTTTAGTTGGGATGTGTATCACTCTGAAATATCAAGGAAATTCAAAGAAAAAATAATTTCCATCTTTTTTATTTCAGAAGAACCATATATCTTTGCTAAATTATTGCAAATAGAAGCAAAGCATTTTTATCTTCCAGTATTACGTAGTAAGATCAGGCAGAACCACAGAAAGGCACGTTTTTAAGCCTCTTACTTACCCCTCACTCGTTGAGAAGAAGCTATTTCATATAATACAATTGTCTAACAAATGAAATTTAGGTATAAAAGAATCCAAATTTGATTTCAACCATGTTTGATTAAAAAAAAACTTTCCTGAAACATATTAAAGACCCACAGCCCTTTTCAGATAGGAAATAAATAGCAAAATTTGACACCTTAGGAACCCAGGATTGTCATAATATAAATATGGAAGAAGCACGTGCTGCTCTCAGCAGTGGCCTAGGACTTAATTTATAGGAACTCTTGCTGTCACCTGCTTACCTATTGATTATTTGCTTGTTTCCATAAAACTAGCCTAGTAAAGGTACAGTTGCCTTACCTCTAGGGATGAGTCTATATAAAATTAGTTGAGAAATGAAAGGCTTTCTCCAAATGACTTTCCTACCATCTAGTAGACATTGGCTTCTCAAAGTGACCAGCAACATCAACATCACTTGGGAACTTGGTAGAACTGAGGAATCTCAAGTTCAGCCCCAACCTCATGGAAGCGGTCTGTATTTGACAAAATCCCTGTAGGCACACTAAAGTTTTGAGAAGTGCTGATTTAGATAATCTGGTTCATTATCACCCTTAACTTAGCAGAAACATGAGACAACAACTCTAATTCAACTCCAATTAACTGGTCCATTCTTATTTACAGTGAGTTTGTTGAAGGTCTGTGAAGGAAGTTTCTCCCTCACCAAGTCAAGGAATCATGCTCCCTCACCAAGTCAAGGAATCACGCTAGGGTATTTTGGAAAAGGCTTTTTTTTTTTTTTTTTTTTTTGGCTGCATTGGGTATTCGTTGCTGTGCGTGGGCTTTCTCTAGTTGGGGTGAGCAGGCTTACTCTTCCTTGCGGTGGGTGGGCTTCTGATTGTAGTGGCTTCTCTTGTTGCGGAACACGGGCTCTAGGCACGCAGGCTTCAGTAGTTGCAGCATGCAGGCTCAGCAGTTGTGGCTCACGGGCTCTAGAACGCAGGCTCAGTAGTTGTGGCGCACGGGCTTGGTTGCTCCGCGGCATGTGGGATCTTCCCGGACGAGGGCTCGAATCCGTGTCCCCTGCATTGGCAGGTGGATTCTTAACCACTGCGCCACCAGGGAAGCCCTGGACAAGGCTTATTTTTAAAAGCTATGTTTGTTTCATAAAAGAGACATGGAGGAAAATGGGACAGTCTGACAAAACTGAAAAAGCAATTAGACACTGCCCATCATACATTAACTGTAATGTGAACTTGGTCTAGTCATTATAACTCTGAGCCCGTTTCCGCCTCTGAAAATTTCTCAAGTCCCTTTCAATATAATGATCGTGCACTTGCGCAAGTATACCAACAGGCATATTTTTCAAGTCTTCAATTATATTCTTTGTATAGGATTTCAGATACAAGCACTACTATGTCCTTCCAGAGAGGGAGTTTTTCATTTGTAACAAAGATCATGAAGTCATGGATAGCGGCTAAGACTAGAATCCAGGTCTCTTGATTCAGCATTCAGACCTACATTATCAATAAATTCTTCAGGAAATTATGTGTAAATGAAAAAGGTGCCCATACTCTTGGATTATGAGCAACCGATCTAAAAGGTTTCAGTTGCCCATATTTTATCAATTTTTCATATACTCTAGAATTAGTCAGCAAATACTTTGAATTCATGACATGAAGTATTTTCAAGAAATTACCAGTACTGCTATATAGTATATTTTAAAGTTCATAAGAAAGTAGATCCTAAGACTTCTCATCATAAGGAAAGTTTTTTCTTTTTTTTTTAATCTATATGAGATGATGGATGTTAACTAAACTTATTGTGGTATGATAATCATTTCTCAGTGTATGTAAGTCAAATCATCATGCTGGACACCTTAAATTTATACAGTGCTGTGTAATGATTACATCTCAATAAAACTGGAGAAAATGAACAGTGATGGATAAGTAAGAAATTAAAAAAACAACATACTCAAAAATATTTTCAAGAAATTAAATGAAAATGAAAAAAGTTTGTACTTGGTAGTTTTACTAAAAAATTTCATGCGTCATTGTGAGCATTCTAATTTATGTATTGACAAGAATTACATGGTAATTTTTACTTTGTTTTCTCTTAATCTATAAGAAATTAATATGTTCTGTTGTTGTTTTTTTTTTTAATATCTTTATTGGAGTATAATTGCTTTACAATGGTGTGTTAGTTTCTGCTTTATAACAAAGTGAATCAGCTATGTACATACATATATCCCCATATCTCCTCCCTTTTGCGTCTCCCTCCCACCCTCCCTATCCCACCCCTCTAGGTGGTCACAAAGCACCGAGCTGATCTCCCTGTGCTATGCGGCTGCTTCCCACTAGCTATCTATTTTACGTTTGGTAGTGTATATATGTCCATGCCATTTTCTCACATCGTCCCAGATTACCCTTCCCCCTCCCCGTGTCCTCATGTCCATTCTCTATGTCTGCATCTTTATTCCTCTCCTGCCCCTAGGTTCTTCAGAACCTTTTTTTTTTTTTTTTTTTTAGATTCCATATATATGTGTTAACATACAGTATTTGCTTTTCTCTTTCTGACTTACTTCACTCTGTATGACAGACTCTAGGTCCATCCACCTCACTACAAATATCTCAATTTCGTTTCTTTTTATCGCTGAGTAATATTCCATTATATATATGTGCCACATCTTCTTTATCCATTCACCTGTCGATGGAAACTTAGGTTGCTTCCATGTCCTGGCTATTGTAAATAGAGCTGCACTGAACATTGTGGTACATGACTCTTTTTGAATTATGGTTTTCTGAGGGTATATGCCCAGTAGTGGGATTGCTGGGTCATATGGTAGTTCTATTTTTAGTTTTTTAAGGAACCTCCATACTGTTCTCCATAGTGGCTGTATCAATTTATATTCCCACCAACAGTGCAAGAGGGTTCCCTTTTCTCCACACCCTCTCTAGCATTTATTATTTGTAGATTTTTTGATGATGGCTATTCTGACAGGTGTGAGGTGATACCTCATTGTAGTTTTGATTTGCATTTCTCTAATGATTAGTGACGTTGAGCATCCTTTCATGTGTTTGTTGGCAATCTGTATATCTTCTTTGGAGAAATGCATATTTAGGTCTTCTGTCCATTTTTGGATTGGGTTGTTTGTTTTTCTGATATTGAGCTTCATGAGCTGCTTGTAAATTTTGAGATTAATCCTTTCTAAGTTGCTTCATTTGCAAATATTTTCTCCCATTCTGAGGGTTGTCTTTTCATCTTGTTCATGGTTTCCTTTGCTGTGCAAAAGCTTTTAAGTTTCATTAGGTCCCATTTGTTTATTTTTGTTTTTATTTCCATTTCTCTAGGAGGTGGGTCAAAAAGGATCTTGCTGTGATTTATGTCATAGAGTGTTCTGCCTATGTTTTCCTCTAAGAGTTTGATAGTGTCTGGCCTTACATTTAGATCTTTAATCCATTTTGAGTTTATTTTTGTGTACAGTGTTAAGGAGTGTTCTAATTTCATTCTTTTACACGTAGCTGTCCAGTTTTCCCAGCACCACTTATTGAAGAGGCTATCTTTTCTCCACTGTATATTCTTGCCTCCTTTATCAAAAATAAGGTGACCATATGTGTGTGGGTTTATCTCTGGGCTTTCTATCCTGTTCCATTGATCTATATTTCTTTTTTTGTGCCAGCACTATACTATCTTGATAACTGTAGCTAAGTCAGGGAGCCTGATTCCTCCAGCTCTGTTTTTCTTTCTCAAGATTGCTTTGGCTATTCGGGGTCTTTTGTGTTTGCATACAAATTGTGAACTTTTTTGTTCTAGTTCTGTGAAAAATGCCAGTGGTAGTTTGATAGGGATTGCATTGAATCTGTAGACTGCTTTGGGTAGTAGAGTCATTTTCACAATGTTGATTCTTCCAATCCAAGAACATGGTATATCTCTCCATCTGTTTGTATCATTTTTAATTTCTTTCATCAGTGTCTTATAATTTTCTGCATACAGGTCTTTTGTCTCCTTAGGTACGTTTATTCCTAGGTATTTTATTCTTTTTGTTGCAATGGTAAATGGGAGTGTTTCCTTAATTTCTCTTTCAGATTTTTCATCATTAGTGTATAGGAATGCAAGAGATTTCTGTGCATTAATTTTGTATCCTGCTACTTTACCAAATTCATTGATTAGCTCTAGTAGTTTTCTGGTAGCATCTTTAGGATTCTCTATGTATAGTATCGTATCATCAGCAAACAGTGACAGCTTTACTTTTTTTCCGATTTGGATTCCTTTTATTTCTTTTTCTTCTCTGATTGCTGTGGGTAAAACTTCCAAAACTATGTTGAATAATAGTGGTGAGAGTGGACAACCTTGTCTTGTTCCTGATCTTAGAAGAAATGGTTTCAGTTTTTCACCATTGAGAACAATGTTGGCTGTGGGTTTGCCATATATGGCCTTTATTATGTTGAGGTAAGTTCCCTCTATGCCTACTTTCTAGAGGCTTTTTATCATAAATGGGTGTTGAATGTTGTCAAAAGCTTTTTCTGCATCTATTGAGATGATCATATGGTTTTTCTCCTTCAATTTCTTAATATGGTCTATCACATTGATTGATTTGCATATATTCAAGAATCCTTGCATTCCTGGGATAAACCCCACTTGATCATGGTGTATGATCCTTTTAATGTGCTGTTGGATTCTGTTTGCTAGTATATTGTTGAGGATTTTTACATCTATGTTCATCAGTGATACTGGCCTGTAGTTTTCTTTCTTTATGACATCTTTGTCTGGTTTTGGTATCAGGGTGACGGTGGCCTCGTAGAATGAGTTTGGGGGTGTTCCTCCCTCTGCTATATTTTGGAAGAGTTTGAGAAGGATAGGTGTTAACTCTTCTCTAAATGTTTGATAGAATTCGCCTGTGAAGCCATCTGGTGCTGGGCTTTAGTTTGTTGGAAGATTTTTAATCACAGTCTCAGTTTCAGTGCTTGTGATTGGTCTGTTTATATTTTCTATTTCTTCCTGGTTCAGTCTCGGAAGGTTGTGCTTTTCTAAGAATTTGTCCATTTCTTCCAGGTTGTCCATTTTATTAGATATAGTTGCTTGTAGTAATCTCTCATGATCCTTTGTATTTCTGCAGTGTCAGTTGTTACTTCTCCTTTTTCATTTCTATTTCTATTGATTTGAGTCTTCTCTCCTTTTTTCTTGGTGAGTCTGGCTAATGGTTTGTCAATTTTGTTTATCTTCTCAAAGAACCAGCTTTTAGTTTTATTGATCTTTGCTATTGTTTCCTTCATTTCTTTTTCATTTATTTCTGATCTGATCTTTATGATTTCTTTCCTTCTGCTAACTTTGGGGGGTTTTTGTTCTTCTTTCTGTAATTGCTTTAGGTCTAAGGTTAGGTTGTTTATTTGAGATGTTTCTTGGTTCTTGAGGTATGCTTGTATTGCTATAAACTTTCCTCTTAGAACTGCTTTTGCTGCATCCCATAAATTTTGGGTCGTCGTGTTTTCATTGGCATTTGTTTCTAGGTATTTTTTGATTTCCTCTTTGATTTCTTCAGTGATCTCTTGGTTATTTAGTAGTGTACTGTTTAGCCTCCATGTGTTTGTAGTTTTTACAGATTTTCCTGTAATTAATATCTAGTCTTATAGCCGTGGGGTCGGAAAAGATACTTGATACGATTTCAATTTTCTTAAATGTACCAAGGCTTGATTTGTGACCCAAGATATGATCTGTCCTGGAGAATGTTCCATGATCACTTAAGAAAGTGTAATTCTGTTTTTTTTGGATGGAATGTCCTATAAATATCAATTAAGTCCATCTTGTTTAATGTATCATTTAAAACTTGTGTTTCCTTATTTATTTTCATTTTGGATCATCTGTCCATTGGTGAAAGTGGGTGTTAAATTCCCCTACTATGATTGTGTTACTGTCGATTTCCCCTTTTATGGCTGTTGGCATTTGCCTTATGTAATGAAGTGCTCCTATGTTGGGTGCATAAATATTTACAGTTGTTTTATGTTCTTCCTGGATTGATCCCTTGATCATTATGTAGTGTCCTTCTTTGTCTCTTCTAATAGTCTTTATTTTAAAGTCTATTTTGTCTGATATGAGAATTGCTTCTCCAGCTTTGTTTTGATTTCCATTTGCGTGGAATATCTTCTTCTATCCCCTCACTTTCAGTCTGTATGTGTCGCTAGGTCTGAAGTGGGTCTCTTGTACACAGCATATGTATGGGTCTTGTTTTTGTAACCATTCAGCCAGTCTATGTCTTTTGGTTGGAGCGTTTAATCCATTTACATTTAAGGTAGTTATCGATATGTATGTTCCTATTACCATTTTCTTAGTTGTTTTGGGTTTGTTATTGTAGGTCTTTTCCTTGTCTTGTGTTTCCTGCCTAGAGAAGTTCCTTTAGCATTTGTTGTAAAGCTGGATTGGTGATGCTGAATTCTCTTAGCTTTTGCTTGTCTGTAAAGGTTTTAATTTCTCCATCGAATCTGAATGAGATCCTTGCTGGGTAATCTTGGTTGTAGGTTTTTCCCTTTCATCACTTTAAATATGTCCTGCCACTCCCTTCTGGCTTGCAGAGTTTCTGCTGAAAGATCAGCTGTTAACCTTATGGGGATTCCCTTGTATGTTATTTGTTGTTTTTCCTTTGCTGCTTTTGATATTTTTTCTTTGTATTTAGTTTTTGATAGTTTAATTACTATGTGTCTTGACGTGTTTCTCCTTGGATTTACCCTGTATGGGACTCTCTGTGCTTCCTGGGCTTGATTGACTATTTCCTTTCCCATGTTAGGGAAATTTTCAACTATAATCTCTTCAGATTTTTTCTCAGGGCCTTTCTTTTTCTCTTCTTCTTCTGGGACCCCTATAATTCAAATGTTGGTGCATTTAATGTTGTCTCAGAGGTCTCTGAGACTGTCCTCAATTCTTTTCATTCTTTTTTCTTTATTCTGCTCTGCAGTAGTTATTTCCACTATTTTATCTTCCAGCTCACTTATCCGTTCTTCTGCCTCAGTTATTCTGCTATTGATTCCTTCTAGAGAATTTTTAATTTCATTTATTGTTTTGTTCATCGTTTGTTTGCTCTTTAGTTCTTCTAGGTCCTTGTTAAATGTATCTTGTATTTTCTCCATTCTATTTCCAAGATTTTGGATCATCTTTACTATCATTATTCTGAATTCTTTTTCAGGTAGACTGCCTAGTCCCTCTTCATTTGTTTGGTTGTGTGAGTTTTTACCTTGCTCCTTCATCTGCTGTGTGTTTCTCTGTCTTCTCATTTTCTTAACTTACTGTGTTTGGGGTCTCCTTTTCACAGGCTGCAGGTTCGTAGTTCCCGTTGTTTTTGGTGTCTGCCCCCAGTGGGTAAGGTGGGTTCAGTGGGTTGTGTAGGCTTCCTGGTGGAGGGGACCGGTGCCTGTGTTCTGGTGGATGAGGCTGGATCTTGTCTTTCTGGTGGGTAGGACCGCATCTGGTGGTGTGTTTTGGGGTGTCTCTGAACTTATTATGATTTTAGGCAGGCTTTCTGCTAATGGGTGGGATTGTGTTCCTGTCTTGCTAGTTGTTTGGCATAGGGTGTCTAGCACTGTAGCTTGGTGATCGTTGAGTGGAGCTGAGTGTTGGCATTGAGATGGAGATCTCTGGGAGAGCTTTTGCCGTTTGATATTACATGGAGCTGGGGGGTCTCTGGTGGACCAGTGTCCTGAACTCGGCTCTCCTTACCTCAGAGGCACAGGCCTGACACCCAGCCGGAGCACCAAGACCCTGTCAGCCACACGGCTCAGAAAAACAGGGAGAAAAAAAGAAAGAAAGAAAGAAAAAATAAAATAAAAAAGTTATTAAAATAAAATATAAGAAAAAATTATTAAAAATTAGAAAGTAATTATAAAGAAAAAGAAAAAAAAAGAAAGAAAGAAGAGAGCAACCAAACCAAAAAACAAATCCACCAATGATAAGAACTGCTAAAAACTATACTAAAACACAAAAACAAAAAACGGACATCCAGAACCCTGGGACAGATGGTAAAAGCAAAGCCATAGAGACAAAATCACACAAAGAAGCATACACATACACACTCACAAAAAGAGAAAAAGGAAAAAAAAAAATGTATCTTTTGGGAAGTCTGAGGTCTTCTGCCAGCGTTCAGTAGGTGTTCTGTAGGAGTTGTTCCACATGTAGATGTATTTCTGATGTATTTGTGGGGAGGAAGGTGATCTCCACGTCTTACTCCTCCGCCATCTTGAAGGTCTCTGTTTCTTACAACGGATATAACTCAGGGACAGCCAGATGGGAGAGACACACAAGGCAAGGCACATGGGGAAGGGGCTGGAAGCTTCTGTCTCTCTCTACGGGCATCACTCTTGCAGCACCTGCCTATGTTCAGTCTCCTGGAAGTTCTCTGAACACTCCTGTTGTTGGTTTTTTTAGGCCATTATTTTACTTGGATTTTGCTTTTGTGTGTTCTGCTAAATTTACCAATTTATTTTCATAATTTTTTCTACTTACTCCTTGAGTTTTTTGTCTTTGTTCTTCCTATACCTTCTTAAATGGAATGCTAGGGTGTTTATTTTCTTTGCTTCTATTAATATAGTGAAATTATTTATGACTAAAAAGTAATCTCATAAAGGTTTGGTCTCATCCTCTTTTTACTTTTAGTTTTAAATCTCAGTATCTCCTTCACAACCAAATAAATGTTTGGGGAAATGGTTTTAAATATCTAAAGAGTTGGAAATATTAAGTTCTTTTTATTATAAAGTTCTAATTTTGTTAGACTAAATTTAAAGGCAGATTCTGTTGTGAAATGTAATTTGACACTTCTAAATTGTAGAAAGTAAAAGTAAATGTAGCATTTTGAAACATTTTTCAAAGTTCAATGCCAAAAAATATAAGTGACTTGGAAAATGAAATATATTTCTAAGTTCCAACATTATAAAGAATTGCCTTTTCTGTAGAATTTAATTGCTCTTTTAATTTGAAAAAGTGAATACTCTTTGTACCTCCACTGTTTATTTGTGTAAAAACTTCATCAGTGTGTGTGTCTCCCTGTCTACATAGCAGATTCTTTATCTTCAGAGAACATGTGTGATTCACCTGTGTGTTCTTTTTCCTCTCCTTTCTGCAAAGCTCAATAGAAAATCAATATTTTTGAAATTAGATTAAGTTGAAAGGAGAAGAGATAATGGATGAAATCACATCACCTCCAAACACATAAAAAAACTTAAGTGTAAAAGTGATCTTATTTATCTTTCCATCCTTTTCATATTATAAAGGGCTGGAACTAAATGGAAAGAAAGAGTTGAAAAAAAAATACAAAGGAAAGGATCTGGTCTGATTTTCTCAAAGTTTTGATAAAGGCCCACCTTGGTGGAGAAATTAAGAAATACATTGCTCTCTGTTTTCAAGAATTTTAAAGATTTTTGTGTATGTAGCTTCTTGGGGGAGAGGCATATATGTGATATTTTATTTTAGATATGAATCATGTGAAATCTAAAAAAAATACCTGAATAAGGTAAATTCATTCTTCTTTAGAATTTTGAAATTTACATAAAGACATCAGCTGTAATAGGCAACATAGATGAAGAGACTGTCAAGGATTCTATCAGAAGCAATATCCATGGTTTTAGAATTGATTTTACTCTTCTGTTCCTCTGAAAATGGAATCATTCAGAATTTACTTTAAATATTCATTCATTCATTTAGTCATTCATTCATTAAATAATTGCTGAGCTCCTACTGTGTGCCAGGCGCTCTTCTCAGTAGGGGATGCAGCACTGATCAACTACAACAAAATCCCTTCCCTCATGAGAGTTACAGGTGGTATCCTGAGCAGAAAGGAATGATAAGGAGCATGAAATCCCAGCATCATGTGTTTCACCCATGAAAGTACAGGTGAGAAAAAACAGTATGAGAGCAAGAAGAAATGCCAGTCACTAGCAACAGTATGATAAGCTAGTAATAAATGTTTCCCAGAAAACAGAGTTCTGAGAAGAGAAGATCAGTAAGATCAGAGTACAGCAAAGAAGGAAACAGTTGGAAATGTAAGAAAATGAAAACGAATTGTTTCTTATTTTCATAGGCTTTCATTCAGTGTCGGTTTTGGAAGTTTTTAATATCAACGTAAATTATTGTTGTTCCCTAAATCCTAAAATGGATAAAGTGGAGAGTATTTAACTGAATGCTGGAGAACAAGATGTGAGCTGTTAAAATATAGTATAGAAGACAAACTAAGGATGTTCTTCATATGTTTTGAAGAGAAGTATGTTTCAGGTGAAAGGTTGAAAATATTCAATAAAATGACCAATATAGAGATATAGATAAAGATACACATATACATATATAGATATACACATCTGGTGAGAAAGAATCATTTAAAATATCAATGCAGTTTATGATAAAGGGCAATTTAAAACATTTGAGACACAAATAGATTTATTTCTATATAAAATAGAATACTTTCAAGATGATTCTTTAATGAATAAATATTAGGTCAAGACATAAATAAATTCAGTGAATATATAGCTTTGTGTTTTTAGGCTGGTAAATTCACACCATGATACATGAATCAATATACACATAGAATGAATAAGGAAAGGATGTGGAAAAGGAGTTGAATTATTTATTTTTTAATTGAGGTTTTTTACAATTTTTGAGATATAACTGACATATATCGTATTAGTTTCAGGTGTACAACATAATGATTCAGTATTTGTATATGTTGCAAAATGATCACCACAATAAGTCTGGTTAACCTTCATCACCACACATAGTTACAATATTTTTTTCCTATGATGAGAACTTTTAAGATATACTCTCTTAGCAACTTTCAAATATTCCATAGTGTTATTAACTATAGTCACCATGCTGTACTTAACATCCCCGGGGCTTCTTTATTGTATAACTGGAAGTTTATACCTTTTGACCACCTTCACCCATTTCACCCACCCCTCACCCCCTAGCTCTGACAACCACCAATCTCTTCTCTGATTCTATAAGCTCATTTTTTGTTGCTTTTTTAAAATTCCACAGGTAAGTGAAATCATAAAGCATTTGTCTTTCTCTGTCTGACTTATTTCACTTAACATAATGCCCTCGAGGTCCAAGGTTCATCCATGTTGCCACAAATGACAAGATTTCCTTCTTTTTTGTGGCTGAATAATGTTCCATTTTATACACATTCCATTATGTGTACGTGTGTGTGTTCTTTATATATTCATCCATTGATGGACACTTAGGTAGTTTCCATGTCTTTGCTATTGTAAATAATGCTGCAATGAACATGGGAATGAATAAATCTTGTCCAGTTACTGTTGTTGTTTCCTTTGGATAAATACCCAGAAGTGGAATTGCTGGACTGTATGGTAGCTCTATTTTTAGTTTTTTGAAGAACCTCCATACAGTTTTCCAGATTGGCTGCACCAATTTACATTCCCACCAACAGTGTATACGTGTTCCTTTTTCTTCACATCCTCGCAAACGCTTGTTATTTGTTGTCTTTTTTTTTTTTTAAACAGCTCCTGTTTATTTTTTTTAATTTTAATTTTTATTTTTTTTAATTTTTATTTATTTATTTTATTTATGGCTGTGTTGGGTCTTCGTTTCTGTGCGAGGGCTTTCTCCAGTTGTGGCAAGTGGGGGCCACTCTTCATCGCGATGCGCAGGCCTCTCACTATCGTAGCCTCTCCTGTTGCGGAGCACAGGCTCCAAACGCACAGGCTCAGCAGTTGTGGCTCACGGGCCTAGTTGCTCCGCGGCATGTGGGATCCTCCCGGACCAGGGCTCGAACCCGTGTCCCCTGCATTGGAAGGCAGATTCTCAACCACTGCGCCACCAGGGAAGCCCTTGTTGTCTTTTTGATAATAGCCATTCTAACATGTGTGAGGTGATATCTCATTGTGGTTTTGATTTGCATTTCCCTGATGATTAGTGATGTTGAGCATATTTTCATGTACCTGTTGGCCATTGGTATGTCTTCTTTGGAAAAATGTCTATTCAGATCCTTAGCCCATTTTTTAATTGGGTTGCTTGGTTTTTGCTATTTTTTTTTAATAAGGATCTAATGAAAGAGTTAACTCTTTATTCTAAAATATAGTTCAAAAGATTTTATAATGGAAGTTACTTCATGTCATGATGTGCTACTTTAGAAGTCATTTTATAAGGTTATCAGCTTTGCAAGTAATTATTAGAAGGACTATAGGACAGATATGCATTGAGAGCTAGCTATGTATTGTGAATATTTTGAAATGTAGTTAAATAGGAGTAAATTAGCAAATATAAAATCATCCATGTGCCATTCCTTTCCAATTAACCCCAAGAATAAAGCCAAAACAATGACAGATCTACAAAGATGATTTGAAAATTAAGTCCCATGATTCCTGCTTTTACTGTCATTTATGTAAGACTAGAGATATTCCTCAAAAGGGAAACATGACAATGCAATTCCTGGGTAGGATTTTTAATAAGTATATTGAATTTAATTGGCCCAGTTGAATCTCCTTCTTCCATGAGCTTTCAAACTCTCCCAATACTGTAAAGATCTAACTTTACAAAGGCCAGCAATGCCCTGATAACTGTTAGGAGAGTTTAAAGCAAATATATCACTTCTTTATACTTTCTGTGTCTCACCAATAATAAACTTCTGTAACCTATGCTACCCTCACTAAAACTCCTTCGTATTCGATCTTTTGTTATTCACTAGTGGTTTCCAACCACATTGCAAGCTCTTGCAGTTTCACAATAGGGAACAGAGTTGGCCCTAATGCCCACTTGATTGACCGTTTGAAATGCATGCAGTGTGGGAACTGAGCAGTCAGTGATTTATGAAGGCTTAAGTGGATTGTTTCTGGGTTATCCTTGAGAACACATTTTATTCTACGTATGAACCTCTTTGTTGATAACACCGGGAAAATTCTGGGTCATAACCTATAGGTCCAAATATAAAGAAGCTAAAAAAATAGTAATTTCATTTGAAGATGTCTGTTAAAATCATGTGGTCTCTTATTAAACAATTGCTTACGTCTCTACGGTTTAGGAGCATTAAACAACACTCTCTGTCATGGTGGCCATGTCCCTAGAATGAAGGAATTTAGCAACATATATTGAATCCATAGGTGTTGAAGCTTGCATTCATTCTTTGTCCAATGTGCAAAAAAAATGGGCATGTTTTAAAAAGAGACAAATGCCAAAGTACTCAACGTTTATGGGCTCTATTTAGCCTAAAGGTGATTGACAGAAGACATGACTCATATGCCACCTGGGTTCATAATGAAAAAAAAAGAAATCTTTTCCAAACTGCCTGTCGCCTTGCCTTTGTGCCTAAGGAATCACATCCACCATGAAACATGGGCTCTCTGTCGTTACTGTTTGCAGGGAAGAAATGATAAGTCCAAAGGTTTTACCTGTCTGTTCATTCTAAATCACTTTGGCTGTTAGGGATTTCAGAAATATTTTACTGTGTGGAAAATATGAAAAATTTAAGCTCTAGCATGTTCTCTTCACTCTTTTAAAGCTTAATACTGAATGACTCAAAAGAATTCAGATAAGGGGAAGGCATTTTAAAGTTAATTGCTCCATTTTACAAATTGCGTTGCTCAGATTCCAGAATAAAAGCCATTTCCTAGTTTTTGTCAGGTACTTCTTTCACTGTGTATCAGATGTCAACTTCATTCATAAAGTCTGCAAAGATTGAACAGCCTTATTATGCAGTTGTTTCTGGTAATGCCCTTCACTCTTGACTTTGCAAATTGAAATATGTTTTATTGATCCAGATGCATTAAGTGTTTCAGACGCTCTTCAGCATATTCCACCTTGCTCGCAGCTACTTTAGGAATGCCTACTTGAACATAAATGATGACTGTCCCTTGATTAAACCCTTGCCTTCCAATAATGGCTTTAAAATGGTCAAAATGATCATGAGTCATCATACATTCCCAAAATATTTTTTAGCACTTGAGTAAAAAAAAAATAGAGGGATTTTTAGGTTTGAAGTGGACCTTTTTTGATTTGCAGCTTCATTGTGAAGTGCATTCAGAAATTACATAACTCAGTTTTACATCAAATATTTTTATTTAAGCTTCAGATGAATTACTATTGTCAAAAGACGTTAGAGAAGAATTTCCTTCACTATGTGTGGACAAAGCAGACTATAAGCGAGATAAACGCACATTAGTCTAATATATCGATGTGTCCTATGAAACCTAGTCAACATTAGTGGGTTTTTGGTAGCAAATGAACCTTTTTTCAGATTCACAACACACACGCATGCGCGCATGCACACACACACACACACACACACACACACACACACACACTGGCTTTATTCACATATAAACTTATCTGTTTATAGATTGACCAGTGGGTGAAATAAGAGAACATCTCTTTATATCGCCTTTTTACATTATAACTAGCTTTCTCTCCCATCATTGATTATAAAAATTTTCAAACATACTGAAAAGCTGTAAGAAATTTTACAGTGAATATCCCTAAACCCACCTCTTAAGAGTGGATAATTAGGGTTGTGCTGTATTTGCTATGGCACATATCTGCCCACATGTCCATCCAACAATTTGTCATGTTTATTTGGTAGATTTCAAAGTTAGCTGCAGACATCGGTACATGTTCCCCTAAATATTTCAGCGAACATATCATTGTAACTCATTTTTATGTTGTTGTGGTTTTCTTTTTTAATAGTTTCCAAGAGGGGATCATTTCAGAAGATCTTAAGTATTATAAACTACTGAAAATTTTAGTCTAGTTGTTCTAGCTTCCGTAAAGATCCAATATTCTCCATTCTCTTTTTGGCTACATCCACTGCTCCCTTGAGACTGATGCTAATTGTCCTAACTCTGTGTTTCCATCTCTGTCCCTTCTGCTTCACCACACTGATTTGTTTATGCAGCCATGAATCAGTTAGAGTACTTGAACCAAGGTGCTCGTAGCTGTGTAGGTTGTATGAGATCACTACCATCAAGACAATTGGCAGCCATAGAATATTGCAGACCATGAAAGGCAGGGATGGTTGACAAAGTGTCTAATGCAGTGTCTGTGACACCTAGATGGTGCTTGATCAACGTTTATGGGTGGGAGGTTGGAAGCAGAGAGGAAAGGAGAGAGGGAGGAAGGGAAACCACAAGCTAAGACAGTAAGTGAAGGCTTCTTGGAAGAGCTGACATTTATTTGAATGAGATTTCATAAAGAGAGTAGGCAAGGCTCATCTCAGTAGAAAATTTTAAGCAAACCCTCAGCTGAACATAATCTCTACAGCACATTAAAAGAAATGAATCCCTTGCTAAATTAAAAGTAGAGCTGGCCAGTGTGTTCTTTGTGGCAGCAAGTTGATTGCAGAAATCTTCCTGAAGACAAGTAGGCTTCAGGGGTGTCTTTAAAACTTAGACGATTTTGTAGGCATCTGCTTAGAGGACTTGAAAATCAGATAGAAGCCACAGGGTAGAAATGAGTGAGTGGTGAGTTTGGGGCAAACAGAAAGTTGCTAAAGCAAGATGGATAACTTTCAGCCACTGATCCCAGTATTTATTTTTTTTAAATGGTAGTATCTCAACACACTTCCCAAAGGGAAAGAAGCATTTTTATTTGAAACAAGAATCTCCTTACATTTAGTATATGAAAACTAAGGCGCCTTTCCCAAATTGATTTACAATGATACTCTGACAAACAGGCAGAAATACTAGTCTGTTTCCTAAAGATGAGAAGATGAGATTTATTGCTTTCAAGATGAAAAATATTAAATAATCCAAAAAATTCCATGTGTATATAATTTAAAATTATATATCTAAAAAATCAAGATAAAAATAAAACATCCTTCTAAAATTTATCATATAATTCCAAAAGGTTTTGAAGTTACAAGCTAGGTCTAAGGAAACTGAACTAATATGTACCATTTGTTTTTATTTATTTATATCATTTAAAAATTACTCTTATAAGTTAGTGATGCCAGAGGCTCTCTATGAGTAATTTGAGCTATCACTTGAAGTGCCTTTTTTTTTAACCTTGTTTAGGTCCATGAAGAGACCTTGAGGGCAGCTGGATAAGCATAATGAATGACAGTACAGTCAGACTTTCTAGTTCAATTGGACACAAAAATTAAAATAATTTATCAGATGACAAAGAGTTTAATTATCCGTAAGTCTTTAATCATATTTTACCACTATTACTATCTGTCTGAAATCTTAGATGTTTTAACATGATCTGAACTTGCTTTGGACATTACCTAGTGTGGTCCCTAGTCAGTTAAATGATCTAGGTGTTAAAATGTTTACGTTTAAACAATTTATATGCTATAGAAATATGGCTATAAATATGTGTACAAGGTAGGGGTTACATAGTTCTCACCATATCCATCTCTCTTATTGGTTGCCTAACAGCAAGATGACTTCAAATTAATTCACTCAGTGATGCACTGGTCATTTTATTAGACAGCAAGAAAGCATCAACAGTTAAATTCATTCACTGGTTTTCAAGAGCTCTCACAAAATGGCATCCTTGTTGTGATTTCACAATATTGCACAGCCAAATGGTGGTGTTCTTTAATCATACACACGAATGCATTCACTCTAAGTATATATTAGATCATCCCTTTCCTTCTCCACACATCCCCTTTTAGAGCTGGCTCTTACTTTTTATTGTCACTTGAATCAAATCAAAGAACATCCAAAAGGAATAGTAAGAGGAACATTCGTAAGTAGTTGCGTATGTGTTCTAGAATCAGACTGCCTAGACTCCTGTTTTTGTTCTTCCACTAACTACCTATGAAACTTGCAGCAAGTTACTTAACCTTTCTGTGTCTGAGTATTTTCATTTGGAAAAAAGATAATTGTACTTGCTTCATACAGTTTGCGGGATTTTTTTTTTAATCAAGGTAAAATTTATATAGCATAAAATTAACCACTAACTATTTCAAAGTGTACAGTTCAGTGACATTTAGTATGTTCACAGTATTAGTAATGGTCACCTCTGTCTAGTTTCAACTTCTTTTCATTACTCCATAAAGAAACCTTGTACAAATTGAGCAGTCACTCTCGATTCCCCTACCCCCAGCCACTGGCAACCACCAGTCTGCTTTCTGTCTCTATGGATTTATTCTGGATATTTCATATAAATGAAATTACACAATAAGTGACCTTTTTTGTCATGCTGCTTTCACTTAGCATATTTCCGAGGTTTGTCCGCATGGTACCATGTATCAGTACTTCATTACTTTTTATGGCTGAATAATAATCCATTATATGGAAATACCACATTTGTTTATCCATTCAATAGTTGCTGGACATTTGGGTTGTTTCTCTCTTTTGACTGTTATAAATAATGCTGCTAAGAACATTTGTGTACAAGTTTTTGTGTAGACATATGTTTTCATTTCTCTTGGAGTAGAGTTACTGAATCATATGGCAACTCTATGTTTAACCATTTGAAAAACTGCAGGACTGTTTTCCAAAGTGGCTGCACCATTTTACACGCCCACCAGCAATGTATGAAGATTCTAATTTCTTCATATCCTTGCTAACACTTGTTATTTCCATTTTATTTTGATTTTTTTTTTTTTTTTTTTTACTATAGCTATCCTAATGTCCAGGAAGTAGTACCTCATTGTGGTTTTGATTTGCATTTGCCTAATGATGAATGAGGTTGAGCATGCTTTTCACATGCTTGTTGATCTTGTAGCATTTTTAAATAAGAATTGAATGAGCAAATAATACACAATACTTATATAGTGCATACTACATGTCAGACATTGTACTAAGTTATATATATAACTAAGTTATATATATATATATAAAAGTGTGTGTATATATAAAACACACACATATAATCACTGAATCTCAAAATAGGTATAGTATTATTATATATAAGGTATTTAGAACAGTACTTTGCAGATAGTAAATGTGAGTTAGAAGGGAAAGCCAGAGAGAACAAGCATAGGAAAGAACACCGTATCTTCCTTCTCTTACTACACCATTGATTAACGTTTATGACTGACTACCCAAAGATATCAAAATTGTTTCTCCTGTTCTCTCTGTCATACAGGAATTCACCAGAAGTAGGACAACTACTTCATTGCTTTTGGTTCATCAGCAGTGAGGATTTAGTTCTTAGGGTGGAGCAGAGTGTTTTTAAGGTTCTGTATTCTAGTGGCATTGATATTTTTAGCCAGTCGGGATCCAGAGATGAACTTCACTCACTTTAAATTCAGTAACTCCTTTAAACTGCTATGGGGAAAATATGCACCTTTATTTCTCATACCCAATTGTAATTTTGAGAAGGAGTGAGAACATGACTATTATATTCTTTCTTTAGCATTTGCATATGACTCGAAGATTTGGTGGCTCCATCTATCACAGTCCATTGATAGTTGCTAGAAATATAAGCTTTGCCATTAGCAGGGACATTTCAACAAACCAACACAACCTCATTTTTCAGAAATGTCTAATTCAGCTATGAGCAAACAATAAGGTGCCAAGTATGTACCTAACGTCAAAGGCTAGTCTAAAAGTATTTAGCAACAGACATGGCTTGGTTATTACTAACCAATTCAAAAAGATTCTGGCCTTGAACAGTGGCGTGGCCATGACAGTGTGTGTCAGCCAGATGCGTGCTTATGTAAGATCACTCTTTCTCTTCTGTACTTAGATCCTATTTTATGAATTAAAGAGGCAGGGGTATATTGGGGAGTACTAGAGCCAGACAGACTTGGTTTTGATTCATACTTCTGGCATCAAGCAGTCTGGCCTGTGGCAAGGCCATTTGTTTACTGTAAAATGGATATAATAATAACTATTTTGCAAGATTGTTGTAAAAACTACATGGAGTAGATAAAAAGAATCCAGGATGGCATCTGAAGCAGAGTAGGTACTCAATACATTACAACGGTGGAAATTATCCTTGTGGTTACTGTGATTCATATCTGGCCAAAATCACTTTGACCTCAAGTGGGCATTAAAAGAGCTTCAGAAAGACTCTAAAACCCAGCCTCAAACAATGCAAAGGCTGAAATGTGCAGCCCAAAGAATTTGACACTCAGCAGTTGGAAAGGAAATCTCTCTCTAACTCATATGCGGCCACAATGAGGAGAAAGCTGCTAAGGAATTGGTCGGTGGTGGAAATTGCTCAGGGATTTGGAGCTGAGCACTAAACTTAAATCAGAGAATCTCTGGCCAAGTTTCAGCTCTTCATTCACTAGGTCTGTGACCTTGGGCAACTCAATCACTTAACATAAACAGAAGCCTGTTCTTTCATTTATAAAATGGAACCATAATAATGCCTATGAAAGTTCATTGTAAACTACAGGGTATTATACAAAAACATTATTGTTATTAAATGTATGAATACCTACATTTCTGCCTTTAACAATAAGCACAGTATCAAAAGTATACAGAGATTCCTTTAAAAATTAAAAATAGAACTACCATACAATCCAGCAGCTCCACTCCTGGGTATTTATCCAAAGAAAATGAAACCACTAATTTAAAAAGATACATTTACTCCTATGTTCATAACAGCATTATTTATAATAGCCAAGATATGGAAGCAATCTAAGTGCCCATCAGTAGATCAGTAGATGAATGGATAAAGGAGATATATATATATATAAAGGAATATTACTCACTTGTAAGAAAGAATGCAATCTTGCCATTTGCAACAACATGGGTGGACCTAGAGGGTATTATGCCTAGTGAAATAAGTCAGACAGAGAAACACAAATACTGTGTGATTTCACTTATATGTGGAACCTAAGAAACAAAACAAATGAACAAACATAACAAAACAGAAACAGAGTTAATAGATTCAGAGAACAGAAAGATGGTTGCCAGAGGGTAAGGGGGTGGGGAGAGGAAAGAAATAGGTGAGGGATGTTGAGGTATAAACTTCCAGATGCAAAATAAATGGGTCACGGTGTGAAATGTACAGTGAGGAATGTAGTCAGTAATTATGTAATATCTTTGTATGGTGACATTGTAACTAGACTTACCTTGGTAATCATTTTGAAATGTATAGAAATATAAAATCACTTCGTTGCTTAACAGGAACTAACATAGTGTTGTAGGTCAGTTATGCCTCAAAAACAAACAAACTCGTAGAAAATGAGATCAGATTTGTGGTTACCAGAAGTGGGAGGGCCATGGGGGGAGGAGGAATTGGAGGAAGGTGGTCAAAACATACAAGTTTCCAGTTATAAGATAAATAAGTACTAGGGATGTAATGTACAACATGATAACTATAATTAACATTTTGTATGTTATATATGAAAGTTAAGAGTAGTTCCTGAGTTCCCATCACAAGGAAAAAAATTTTTCTATTTCTTTAATTTTGTATCTATATGAGATGATAAATGTTCACTAAACTTATTGTGATAATAATTTCATGATGTATATAAGTCAAATCATTATGTTGTACACCCTAAACTTATACAGAGCTGTATGTCAATTATATCTCAATAAAAGAGGAAGAAAAAAATAATTTTAAGAAAGTAAGCCTTCTAAAACTGTGAATTATTATAAATACGCTTGTCCATCAATTATTCCTAAATATACAGATAGCAACTGATAGGGTGGAATTGAGAAATTAGTCTGTGCAGCTCAAATTCTTTTTTTTTAATTATTGAAGTATAGTTGATTTACAGTGTTGTGTTAGTTTCTGTTGTACAGCAGAATGATTCAGTTTAAATATATATATGTGTGTGTGTATATCTATGTATATAAGTATATATATATATATTTATATATATACACACACACATACATATATATATTCTTTTTCATATTCTTTTCCATTACGGTTTATCACAGGATATTGAATATAGTTCTCTGTGCTATACAATAGAACCTTGTCGTTTATCCATACTATATATAGTAGTTTGCATTTGCTAATCCCAAATTCCCAATCCAACCCTCCCCCCCCTCCTCCCCCTTGACAACCACGAGTCTGTTCTCTATGTCTGTGAGTCTGTTTCTATTTTGTAAATAAGTTCATTTTTGTCATATTTCAGATTCCACATATAAGTGTTACCACATGTTTGTCTTTCTCTTTCTGACTTAACTTCGCTTAGTATGATCATCTCTAGGTCCATCCATGTTGCTGCAAATGGCATTATTTCATTCTTTTTATGGCTGAGGAGTATTCCATTGTATGTGTACATACCACATCTTCTTTATCCATCCATCAGTGGACATTTAGGTTGTTTCCATGTCTTGGCTGCTGTAAATAGTGTGCAGCTCAAATTCTTAGCATCAAATATGTAGGTGGTAGCATTTATCTAAGAAATTTGAAGCATTTCAAATATCTTTTCATAGATTTTTTTATTTTATTTTATTTTATTTATTTATTTATTTATGGCTGTGTTGGGTCTTCGTTTCTGTACGAGGGCTTTCTCCAGTTGCGGCAAGCGGGGGCCACTCTTCATCGCGGTGCGCGGGCCTCTCACTGTCGCGGCCTCTCTTGTTGCGGAGCACAGGCTCCAGACGCGCAGGCTCAGTAGTTGTGGCTCACGGGCCCAGTTGCTCCGCGGCATGTGGGATCTTCCCAGACCAGGGCTCGAACCCGTGTCCCCTGCATTGGCAGGCAGATTCTCAACCACTGCGCCACCAGGGAAGCCCTCAAATATCTTTTAAATTAATCCCTAGAAGTTTCAATCACATCTATTATTTTGTTCTTATAATATCCTTTGAGCACTGTTGTTATTATTCATATTCAGAGGATAAGAAAATTAAAGACCAAAAAAGTGTCGTCTCCAGTATCTCACAAGTCACTTAGTGGAGTAATTATGACTAAAATTTAGAGGTTGTTTTCTTTCTATAATTAATATCTATTATAAATAACATTCAGTTCATGTCCATTAGTGTATTTTATGAGTCAGGCCCTCTGCTAGACCGTAGGGATTCAACGTGAAGGAAAAGAACCTGTGGAGCTTATGAAGGAGAAGGAACTGTTAGTCCAGTAACCACACAATTAAACATAAAATCACAATTGGAGAAGTGTCTTTGAAAGCAAGTGTTTTGGTATTTTGAGAGCCTGCAGTGGGAGATTGACGTAGATGGGGAATCAGGAGAGATTTCCCAAGGAAGTGATGATGGAGTTGAGATCTAAAGGATAATTTTATATTGATTCAGCAAGACCAAACAGAAAGCTAATTCCAGGCAGAAGAAACTGTATGAACAGCATGTGTTGAAAAGAAACAAGGCCAGTGTTAGAGACTGAAAGAGGACTGAGAAACTGGAGTGCAAGAATGGTGCAGAGAAAGGTCCAAAGATGAGGCTGGAGAGGTACAAGGGTCAGCTTGCCCAGGGTCACACAGGGCTTGTAATTGTTCATGTGACCAAGTGGGATAAGGCAGGGGTAAGACAGTGTTGAGTGATGTGTCTAAAGTCACATGAACTTCTTTGTCCCCTCTCCATAAAGACATAGCAGAGCTCTTGAGAGCCGAAAGCACATTTCTAAAGCCCTTGGAAATGTCCCTGAGAAATTCAGATCTTCCAATCCAGTGTTTCATATTGTTTTCTTCTTCTGGGCCTTCTTAGTTCACGTAATTTTAGTAAGGGATTAACCTGATCAAATCATTAAAAAGTGAATAAATGTTTTTAGTAGAAAGAACAAAAATGGTTTTGGGAGAGATGAACAATTTTGTAGATAGGACATTGAATTCTCTGAAATAGGCCTCTCTTTTGAGACTGTGGATCCCAGAGCCATCAGGAAAATCCAATAGAACAGCTTAAACAGTAAATCAGCCTTCCTGTCTGGTTTTCTGGTTTGCAGAGGGGAACGGCATGACGCTATCCAGACCCCAGCCTCTCAGTTTAGACAGGAGTGCTTGTTTCAATGAAGGCTGCAAAATTAAGGAAAAGATTGCAAAGCCTTCTGAAGTCTGTGGAATTCTCTCATGATTTTGTGAACATTACCTACTATGTAAACCCTAGAGGAAGTTTGCTAAGTTTCTCAATAACTATGCAGACTTTTAGAAAAAAAACAGCTTTTATGCTGGTTTATTTTCCTCTTATCTGAGAAATCTAGGGTATTAAAAAGCAAGCTGTATCAGAAAATTGAAACATCGCTGCAGCATAACTGCTTGGACAGTCCTCATCCCTTTGACTTTACCCATAAATCGAAGAATTACAGGTTTATCAAAATAATCAGTGCAGTGATGACTGTACTTTGGAAGTCATTAAGTGACAATTCTAATGACATGGTTATTTTTACTTTTTTTTCTTTGCTAAGTCCCAAGAGGACGGTAGAACACACACACACAAAAATAAGAATTGAAATTTAAACATAGCACTTGGAGGTAGAGATTTTCAGGTAGAGTGTGTTTGAACATGTAGGCAAATAATTAAATTTAATGTTTTGATAGTTATTCATTTGATTTCTATAAGTGGCCTATTACTTAGTAACATGTGAAAATAAATATAACAAAGACTCACACACTGTTTCATAATGCAGAAAGAAAAACGAGGAGCTCATAGGCTCTGAATCACGTAAGTGCAGCCCACACTCACAGAACCTTCTTTCCATTAGGCTGTATACATCGCAGCATAGATTCCCATGAAATTAAGGGCCACTTTTAGGAAAATAATCACAACAGCTTTCTAATTTATTTTCACCCTTATAATTCTAAATGAAATGTTTGTGGAAAAGAAAAAAGATTCACAGAAAAATGTCCCTAATGTTTGCATCATTAAGGTGGATGTTAGGTTACAGAATCCATATTTACATAAATGTTTTTGAGCCTCAGGATGGATGTCAGGAGGTGTTTTTGCCTGGAGGGAACTTGCAGTCAGTTGATGAGTCTTGGAGTGGGTGGTGGGAGGCTGGAAGAGGATGGAGTGAAACCTGGGCTTGTTCGGCTCCAAACCCTGTACTCCTAATGGCTAAACCACAGCATCTCATATTATGTAGGTTCGTAAATTGCAAGGAAGAGACACTTTGTATATAAGCTTGGACCCTGTTGCTCTGAAAGCAGAATGACATGCTCAGCGGTCCTCTGAGAGGATGGAGACCGTGGCTGGTCTTTATTCTGGCTATAATTGCAGCACCTGCAGTGACCCAGCCATCATCTTATGAGAGACCCTCAGAAGCCAGGGCCACTTTCTCTCTGTTCCTTCTGTGTGGGCAGCTCAGACTCAGAATCCCCAAGAGCAGAACACATCAGGTCCTGAGTCACTTTGCAGTATGAATGACCTCACTGGCCAGAACCTTGCAGTATGAATGATCTCACTGGCCAGAACCTTGCTCTGAAGGGCCTTAGCCCAGCCAGTTGACATCACCCAGTAGAAGCATTCTTGTCTAATCGGTAATAACCAGGGTAGCAAATAGAACCACTGATGGCTGGTTCCTAAAAATGGGAACATGGAAAGCATGGAGTCACCATCCCCATTACTACTAACATTGTTCTAAAGTTACTGCAATCAAAAAAGAAACTAGATTTGAAAATTTTTTTACTTGATTCTCTTGGATTCTCTAAGTGCAGAATGATATGCAAATTAAACTATCCAAGATCTCATTTTTTATCTATCGGATTGGAGAAGATTAACAAGTATGGTGACACATTATGTTGTCAAGAGTGAGAAGAATCTGGCACTCTCATGTGTTGCTGATGGGAGTATAAATTGATACATCTTCTAAGGTGGAGAATGTGACAACATCTATCACAATTACAAGTTCATTTCTAGGAATACTTATGCATGTTATATAAGTACAGAATGAAGAATGTACACTGCAGCATTGTGTGTAATAGTAAAAACACAGAAAACACCTAAATGGCCACTAGTTGATTAAATCATGATCCACCCATGAAGTGGAGTCAATGCAGTCATAAAGGGAATGAGGAATCTCCTTGTGAAAGGACATGGAATTATTCTCCTCTGTGGTATTTTAAATGTGAAAAAGCAAGATGGAGAACAATATCTGTAGTAGAAACGCTTATATGTGTACAGCATGCCCCCATTTGGATGAAAAGAAAGCAGAATCTATAAACTTACATATGCATAAAATATCTCTAAAAGAATCACGAGACGCTGAAAACATGGGTTGCCTGTGGGGTAGAACACTGGGTGTCTGGGAGTTAAGGATGTCAGGGAAACATTTCCATTTGGAGTTCTTAAATTGTGAACCATACGAATATATTACCTTCTCAAAAATAAATGAATAAAATGTAAATTAAAGAAGGAAGGGGAAGGCAGAGGAAGAGCGGGGGAGTATGGCAGGAATTTAGAGATGAGTGGCTGGTCTGGTCCAAGTAGCTAGAAGGACGCCTCACCTGGAGAAGGAGTAAGGGCAGAGAGGAGCAGTGTGGGCGTTCCATGTGGTGGGAAGGCTGGAGCAGAGGTGTAGGGCTGGGAAAGTGCAGGAGGGAGAATGTTCAAAGGGCAACAGCGACTCAAGTTTGACCAGAAAGAACAGAGCAAGAATCAAAGGTAGAGGACTTCCCTGGTGGCACAGTGGAGAAGACTCCGCACTCCCAATGCAGGGGGCCCAGGTTCGATCCCTGGTCAGGGAACTAGATCCCACGTGCATGTCGCAACTAAGAGTTCGCATGCCACAACTAAGGAGCCCGCCTGCTGCAGCTAAGACCCGATGCAAGCAAATAAATAAATAAATAT
The DNA here is from genome assembly GCF_009873245.2 of Balaenoptera musculus. Taxonomy (NCBI): domain Eukaryota; kingdom Metazoa; phylum Chordata; class Mammalia; order Artiodactyla; family Balaenopteridae; genus Balaenoptera; species Balaenoptera musculus. The sequence goes on along the minus strand of NC_045800.1, from coordinate 76,240,857 downwards.
TAAAAGAATAAAAAGAATCAAAGGTAGAAATATTGGGGCAACATTGTGTAGGGCATTTGGCAGCAGGCTTGAAGGGGCTGCCTTTTACTTGGTAGACAATGGGAAACCATCAGAGGCTTTTCATTAGAGAGGCAACGTGATCAAAACTGTTCTGTTAAAAGCTTAACCTGTTACCAATGGAGATGATAAATTTAAAAGAAAAGATATTGCATGTCAGCTGCTTGAGCACAGAAACTCATGCTGGTTCAGCCCTGCAGCCCCTGTGCCCGGAGCAGTGCCTGGTGCAGAGTAGGGAGACATGCAGGCAGGACTAGCTAAGGCATTACCACGTGCTAGACACTGTTCTAGAATGTTCCATGAAGGGCCTGATTTAATCCTGGCAACAAACATATGAGGGGGCTTCTGCTGTTGTCCTCATTTTATAGATGGAAGAAATTGAGGTTGGGAGGGTTTAAAAATACTTGCCCAAAGTCACAGCCAGGAAAGGTGGAGCCTGGATTCACCAAGCATTCTGGCTGTAGAGTCTGTGCTCTTGAAGTACATTGAACTCTGTTTGACCTCTGTAAACTAGGCTGGTCACAGTGTACCTGAAGAGGAAGGCACGGATTCAGAAAAAAAGAAATACAACAGCACACACTGAGCCCGGCAAAATTAGGATGACATCCTTACATTTGCCATTAAATTAGGTAATGAATGTGGAAGTTGTTTAAGGAAAAAGAAATGATAATACAGCATATTCCTTCCTTCATTCAACAAATATTATTAGTCATTTTGTGCAAGGAAATTCATTTGACTGGATATAGGATGAATAATAAATACTAACCCCACTTTTAAGAATTGTCTATAAAAAATAATAAATATCATTTATTATTATGCACCTAGGATTAATAAATCTTTACCTGGGATTTTGCCTGCATCATGCTATTGGACCCAGTGATCATGGGGTAAAATAGATACCACTGCCCCCATTTTACATAGGAAGGATGGGTACTTATCCATGAAAACTGCTTTGCCAGGGGTCCTACTAGCTAGTGTGTGGTAGAACCGCAGGGAAATCTGTGTGTCTGACTCTGGAGCCCTTTGCTGAAGCCCCAGGCTGGCTCCTGCGGCCTCCCCTTCCCTGCCAAACTCAGAGTAGGACTGCTTGCACAGAGCTCCTTTCTAGCCCAGAGCTCCAACCCAAAACCTCAATCAGGCACCCGCAGAACGAGGGGACATTGCTCAAATCGAAATAAAATTATAAAACAAATAAATATAACAGAATACCTTTTCCCTGACACCAACCCAGGAGAAGACTTTTTTTTTTCCCTGTTTTACATTGATACAGAAAGTTTATTTAAGTTGTACTTAGTGGTTTCCTTATCTGATATTCAGATATATTGTGATTTTTTTTAACATCTTTATTGGAGTATAATTGCTTTACAATGGTGTGTTAGTTTCTGCTTTATAACAAAGTGAATCAGCTATACATATACATTTATCCCCATATCTCCTCCCTTTTGCGTCTCCCTCCCACCCTCCCTATCCCACCCCTCTAGGTGGTCACAAAACACTGAGCTGATCTCCCTGTGCTATGCGGCTGCTTCCCACTAGCTATCGGTTTTACATTTGGTAGTGTATATAGGTCCATGCCACTCTCTCACTTCGTCCCAGCTTACCCTTCCCCCTCCCCCTGTCCTCAAGTCCATTCTCTACATCTGCGTCTTTATTCCTGGAGACGACTGTTTTTAAATGAAGATTGTGCTGAGGACAGCAAAGCCTGAACATGCAAAATCAATGGTTATATGATCATGTTCTGCATATTTGAAAAGTGAATCAGATCGTAAGAAATAGGAATATACCCACTAGGAGTAGGGCATTTTCTGTGACACTGAAAGTCCCATACAATATACGACTGTCTTTCTTTCATGATAAAAGAACTTAAGAGTGTACCTGGAGAAATATGGCATATTTTTATAGCTGTGCCTGTAGCCACGCCCACTGGGGCCCCGAACAACACACGACCTCCTATGTTACCTTCCATCTCCCCTCCAAAGGTAGCCTTAGATGCACTGTAGAACTGGCAAAACCTCCAGGCCCCAGAGGTGATGGGGGTGCCGAGTCTCTCCTGGTAATCAGTGTCATTTCATGAGCACTTTGGAGGCACCAGCTGTCACCTGTCTTGTATTCAGCTAGACATGGGTGAGCCAAGGGGGAAGATGAGGCAGAAGCCCACCAATGATGTGCCCATGGCACCCCTCCTCCAAGTGCTTCCTTATCTTTCCCTCTCCCGTCCTCCATGTACTGTAAACAAATATGAAACATGGGCCTCTGAAGGAGTTTGCAGGAAAGTACTAGTGTGTGGGCAAGAAATTAAACTGCTCGGCAATAGCCTTGGATGCTTTCAGAGAAGAATATTAGGGAACGACTACAGCATGTTGCTGTAAGTGGTCTCCGGTGACCTTAAATGATAATGCTGCATCAGGGTACCCTAGTACAAACTTCCATTGGGCATGTTTATTTTACATCTGTCGCCAAATACCACGTGTATTTATTCCTGTGGTGTAGCTGGACTGCCACCCAGGGCCCATGTGGAGGGGCTGTTCTCCTTATTTTCTCTGTCTCTGTCTCTGTCTCTGTCTCTCTCTCTCTGTAAGTGGCAGCTCCTGACCTTAAATGATAAATTAGATAAAAGATATTTCAACAGAAACACCCAAACAAAGCTCACTTTCCTGTGAATGCTACCCTGCTGTTTTGCCTCACCCACATCTTCAAGCCAAGTCTGTGACCCCATCCTAGGAAGTCCTCAAGTTCATTCTCAACCACCATCCAATACTCAAAATCCTCCTTTACCACCCTCCTCCCTGCCTCCCTGCTCAGCTGAATAAAAGAAGATCCAATACTTCCAGCCATGCGCCAGGGGAAAGACCCCAGAGCCTGGAGCCCCATCTCGGCCTTGGGGGAAGGGTAGGTGAATTAATGAAAGTATGGTGCTGAGACAGGAGCCTTTGCTGCTTAGTAAGCCCTGTTGTTATCACTGATGCTACAACTTCATGTCTTTGAGCTTCAGTTTCAAGATTGAGAAAATGTGGACAATAGCCTGCTTCTCATGAAATAAAAATACCTGTGAAATCGCTTTGTAAACCTTAGGTCAAGTTTCCGGGAAACAGAGCCTGTGGTGAGAATTCCTGTGCCTGGAATGGTTGGGGCAGTGCTCTCAGGAGCTGAGCAGGGTTGCTTCTTGGCTGGAGCCTGTTTCCAACCAATCCCAGGAGAGCCCTGGGGCCCACCTGCACCGCAGAGTTGGTCCCACCCCGAGGCAGGGCCCCAGGTGAACCACTGTGTGTTATCAGCCCTAACACAGCAGGGCAGTAGGGAAGGAAGCTGTGTAGCCCTGGAACATGAAGAGGGGGTGTGCGAGTGGGGTCTGCGCGGGGCCCCAGCACCGTGCACCGAGAGGTGCCGTGGAACGTGATACTACAGATTATCAGCCACATGCAAGGCAGCGTGATGCAAACTGAAAGCTGGGCTTGGAGGAAGATGAAGGGAGTTGAGAATTGGTCCTGAAACAATGGTGGGAGGCAAGTCAGAGGGATGCTTTTTCAAGCCCCAGGAATGAGCCAACAATTCTTCCCCACTTCCGGCTCTAACCTCTCCATCTGAAAAAGAACACGCAGTCCAAAAGAGTCTTGCAGCCTGGAACATGGTAATTAGGCAATTAGGTGGAACAGAGAATTCACCTGACCCAGAGGCCTGCAGCTTCCTTTGAGGAGGCCTGGCTCATCCCATCCACACCCACGGGCTGCTTCCTCCCTCTGACCCCCAGAGCCCTAAATTTATACTTATTACAGTATTTATGGCCTCTTGGTAGGTATTCTCTCTTCCTGTGCATATGTCGTCATTTGCCCAAATTGTGAATTCCTGTAGGAAAGGGCTGTGTCTAAAATTTTTATATGCCTTGTTCTACCTGGATGTTTGGTAACTATTCATTGATGGGACATAAATTCCTTTATTATTGGAGTGCCAGAGGTTTCAGGCATCTGGAAAGGAGGGGAGAGTCTGTGAAGGGGAGGAGCCCTTGCAGTCACGTTCAGCTCGTGTCTTGGTTTCAGGTGCATTGTCTGTCTTCTATTCAGAATGGGCTGTTCGGGCTTATTGTTTCCACTGCCATGTATCCTTTACATTTGAGAGCCATTCTGGCATTCTTCTTGGCCAGTTATTCCTTGGTTCTCAAAGCCGAATAGGATTAGGGAACATTCTGTGAGGCTCTCCTGGGAAGATTCTCAATGTGTAAATCGCACAGTCTTTGCACACGAGGAGTTTATTATCTAAAGAAGGAAAGAAAAGGTGTTTGCATACAAGGCTGACAGAAGGAAGTAGACCGACAAGTCACATACGCTGTACAGTCACAGGTTTAGACCGAGGGACGTTAGGAGAGGTGAGAAGCAAAGAGCTGAGCGTTTCCATTTCCCAGGCACCTTACAGTTGTCCAAATAAGTGGAATTACCCCTTCCGGGCAGGGAGGACAGATGAAACCTTGTCTGTTAGTTTCCTGTGCAGGCCTTCAATTAAGTCATATGATAAGGATTAATATTGTTTGTTGAGTGTCAGCAAGGTGCCAGACATCTGACACCATCCCTTCCTGCGAGTGCTAGACAGGCGAACAATTCAAACACAAAACGGATCAGCTGACGAGATGGTTCCATCTCAGAGGTGAGCTGTTTCAGGGCTCCAGGGACTGGATTTGTCGTTTGTTCTTTAGATATTTTTCCCCAGATTTTCACCGGGCGCTCTGGAAAGAAGTAAAGCGCCTCCTGTGTGTCTTGTGTTGGGCAATCACTCTGCGGTTATGCTTCCAGAATAGCTGTCAACCTCGTTAGCCACCTTCCTTAATATTAAAATCTGTCTAAAGCAGAATTGCTCTAAGGAGATCCTGCTTTCCATCCATTCTCACTGGTGCATTAAATAGGTGAGTGATCACAGGTGCCGGGTATGTTTATCCTCTTTTAGACTAAAATGACATTCATTCGTTTTCGCCTCTGGCATACCTGAAAGCTAGCTTCACTTCAAGTGAGCAGGGATGAAAATGATCACAATTACAGAAGCAATTTTGTGCTTTGCTTCTCCTTGTATCTCCCAGACTCACAGCTAATGCGCTGCCCTTCTGATCTAAGGTACCATGTCTGACCTACCCCAGCAGTGAGATGTTCCCAGTGAGTTCTGCAAAGTGAGGATTGTGGAATTGCTCCAAAACTGCTAGTGAGAGAAAATGATCAAGAAAAGTGGAAAGTTAAAATTATAATGGCATGTATTTAAACACATACTATTACTTATACAGAGGATGTCTGGGAGGTACTACAGAGTAGCCTATGGTATTATTATTTTCTGTGTTTTATGTACAGTATGGGTGGAAATAAGTACTGTAGTAAACCTGAATCAGAATATATGATTAGCGGTTTGTTTCTTCTTCTCTTTGCTTTGTCTCGGTCTGTTAATTTGTAATATGTCCCTGTCGTTGTATTTTGAGTAGATACTTGCAGTTCCATGAGCTACCCAGCCTGAAAGGGATTCTGGGGCTGTAATGCTTACTGCCTCAGACTTAATATAAGTGCATTAACCTAGAATGGGTTCTCCTTTTCTCCTCAGTAAAAGGCAGCATTCCCAAAGATTGGCCAAATAGGAGGGGTACGCTGAAAATTTTAATTGGGGCCAAGAGTAAAAAAAGTTCTTGGGCCACAAATATGCCCATGTTTATACGCAGCCTTTTTACATCTTGCTAATTAATTTGGACAATGGTGTTGATTGAATTCTGAAAATAGAAACACAAAACAATTAGTCCCTGGTTGTTCTGATAAACTTGATAAGGTGGCCAACATACCTCACCCCCACCCTAGCCCCTGGCCACTTTGGGAATTGCTGGTGTTTACTACATAGATGAGGCCTGGGTTTCCAGCCCACTCTGACCTGGAGCTACTGATTAAACACTGTCAAGGGGAGGCTTGAGAGTTTAGAAAAGTGGCTGCATAGTGTGGTCAAAATACAATTTCCTGTGAGTCAGAAGACCTGAACCTTTGTCATGTTACCACTTCTCAGTTTTAGACTGAAACCCTAAAGGCCTCAGTTTTCATGTCTGTAAAATGGGGTAAGAAGCTGGCATGTCAGTTGAGGTTGGTGAGCTGATGATACCTTCCAACTCCGACACTCTGTGACAAATCAAAGCTTCAGTTATACCCAACAGACCTTCAGGCATGGCTAGGCCAGGAAGAGGAGTACCTATGGTGAGAACCTTCCTGAAGAGAACTAGCTCACTACCTATGTGTGAGAGGGGCCCACACTCAAAATCATCTCCACAACAAGCAACTGGGGCTAAATGGTTTATCCAGAAGAACTGAGAAATGGCAGGCTACGACACGCATCCTTTCCTGAAGCAGCCCTCTTTAAGCCTGAGTCCACACGGTCTACTTTTATAAAGAAAAACCAAAAAAAAAAAAAAAAAAAAAAAGTAAACATTATACTTGTGAGAATGTCCAAATATCAGCAGGAAGTATCAAAATCAGAATATAACATTCTGACAGCCTGCAGTCAGGCTAGACTGTGGAGTATTTTTGGCATCATGAGTCTGTTTTTTCAAGTCGTATACATGCTGTGATCGATGTCATGAACAGACCTCAGGAATCAACAGTCTCCGAATTCCTCAGAACATAAGCCACCTGCCCAAAACGGTGCTTTCGTCAAAGTTTCTCTTGTTCAGCTTGAAAGATTTGCAGAACAACCCTTCAGTTCATATTTTTTTCCTTCTGGAACTACATGCAGAATCTAGGACCAGAAGATTGTTGTCTCCAGAAAGTACTTTTGAAATGGCCCCAGTACATTGATGGCCCCAGGAATTGTTAGGGAAGCACGACTCTTCCCGGGATCCTCAGATGGTTTTAAAATCACAGCTGGGCTCAGCAAGGACACTGGGATGTATGCATCCAAACACCTCCGGGGTCTTCGAGGCTAGAACTGTGAAAAAGCTGAAAGCCCACACTGGTAACATGATCACGTGGAGGGAAATTTTCTAAAAACTACTTTACAGCTATCACTTCCCGTAGCAGACCTCAATTCTTTTCCCATAAGAGTCAAAACCCCGGAAGCAGGCCGTGCGTAATTTGCTGTTTCTCTCCCTGTGTGTCTTTCATCACATTTCCCTGTACGTGAACCCTACGGTACTGCCACCCTCGTTTCATTTTCCTCTGCGTGTGCCACATACTTCCTGATGCTGACCTGCCCTCTTAGATCCAGGATCTGGTTCTTCACAGGCCAGCTAAAGACCCCCCTCTCCTCCCAGTTGTGTTCATAACACTCAGGCTGTGTCTCCACGGTGTTCACTGAATTCTTAATACATGAGGACTGTCATTTATCTCATGCCCACCACTTGACTAGGAATTTTACACACATCATTTTATTTTAGCTTCACAGGAACCCAGAGAGGTAGGCAGTATCCCCATTTTATAGATGAGGAAACCGAGGCTCAGGAGGACAAATGACTTGCCAAAGGTGCCAGCATTCATCTTTGGAACTGGTTTTGAACTCAGTGTGAACTCAATTTGAACTTCCCTGTGTGTAGGTTTCCTTCACATAGTTTCCTTGCAACTTTAGTTTTAGGATATATATATATTCTAAATAAATATACATGTAAATATGTGTATGTATGTGCACATGCACACATATATGTATTCATTTAGAACATACACACATGTATATGTTCAATGTCCCTGGTTAAATTTAAACCTAAAGGCAGGGTCAGTATATTATATGTCTAGAAAAATGCCCAAGAAGTCATTGTTCATTGTTCAATCATTTGGCAAATACACTGAAATGCCAACTACCTGGGAAGCCTGTGCCACTTGCTAGGTAAACAGTAGTAATAAGACAGACAAGATCCCTGCCCTTCAGGACCACATGGCTCGAGAGTAGATGCGTGTTACAAAGAAGGCTAGATGTGCTTCCATGGCAGGGGGCCACATACTTTTTCTGTGAAGGGCCAGAGAGTAAATACTTTAGGTTTCACTGTCCTATGGAGCTCTGTTGTATCATGAAAGCATAAACAAATGGGCCTGGCTTTTTCCAGTAAACTTTATTTATAGAGACTAAAGATGGAATTCCATATACTTTCCATGCATTGCAAAATGTTATTCTTTTGATTTTATTCTGAACCACTTAAAAATGTGAAAACCTTTCTTAGCTCAACAGACCTTACAAAATAAGAGGGCTTGCCAGATCTGGTCCCCAGTCAGCCCCTGATCTATGGAACAGTGTGACAATTAGGACGTAACTGAGTCGTGTTTTTTATTGACAATAGTGATGTTAGGGGCTGTATCTTCAGACAGTGTTGTGTAGCCATTGTTGTTTTATGTTCAGTCTGCCTCAGATTGTTGATCTAATCTTGGTGTTTGATTTAGCATGTTGGGGGAAATGAGTAGCAAGTGGCCAAAATTAACTGGAAGTTAGTATTTTTCTATATAATGCTTCTTATAATCTCTCCTGTTGTTTCTTCCAAGACAATTTCAAAGGAATTAAAGGACAGAAATTTATATTTAATTGCTCCCTCCATCCCCCAATCAGGACACTTACTGCCACCCCAGCCTCTTTCCCAAACTGTCCCCCTCGAAGGTAGCTTTATACATTGCTGTAGAAGTAAATAGCATCCCCTATACTTGACTGCATCTTCATCCTTAATTTGTGAAGATGGGGGCGTCAAAAAGCTGATTTCCATACCTTTCCCACTGGTAACATGCTGTATAACTCCACTTCTGCAGATTATTCAAAATCAAAGAATGGCAGTCCAGCCCTTGTTCCCAGTTCCAGCTCTCCTTTGGCTGTTAGTGGTATTAGCCCAATGGATAGGAATTATTTGAATAACCAGCTTCAATTTACGGGGTCTTCGCACATAACTGATAGTTATACACAGAGATGAAGAGCCCCACATCCTCAAAATTGATCTGATTTCTAAATGTTAAAATATCGGTACGCATTTATGGTTGACATGTTACGGCTCCTGTGGTTTATCAGCTTCAAAGCAGCTGGAGGTAGTGTAAGCACAACAGAGAGGCAGTGAGATGATAGCACATATCACAGGGAACCTGAGGCCGGGAAAAGGACGAGGCTTACGTGAGGCCCTAACTAGGACCTGGAAAGCCATTAGGACCCCAAGCAGAACTGTGTCTGCCGCTGTGCCCTAGTCTCATCTGCAGACCAACTTTCTCCAAACTTCTCTACACACCCATAGCCTGAGGGTGCATCTCCACTGTACAGGAAACTAGCCTCCACCGACCCACCGCCTGCCATTCAGTCCCAAATGCACATTCTTGGGAGAAAGAATGTCATCCGACCTGCTCTGGTCAGCTCACCCTGGCCAACCATCTGTGCCAGCACGACAGGGTTAAATAGCAGAAACTAGGAAACCAGAAGGATTTCTGCTGAAGTTACTCTGCATTTGGGTATACTATATATATATATATTTTTTTTTTTTTAATTCTGGTTATGCCAACAATCAGTTTCTAGAGCGGTTATTCAACACTCCATAACCTTTTTTTTTTTTAATTTATTTTATTGAAGTATAGTTGATTTACACTGTTGTGCTAGTTTCTGGTGTACAGCAAAGTGATTCAGTTATACATATATATACTCTTTTTCATATTCTTTTCCATTATAGTTTATTATAGGATATTGAATATAGTTCCCTGTGCTATACACTGGGACCTTGTTGTTTATCCATCCCATATATACTAGTTTGCATCTGCTCATCCCAAACTCCCAATCCATCCCTCCCCCGCTCCCCTCCCTGTTGGCAACCACAAGTCTCTTCTCTATGCTCATGACCCTTTTTTAGTTTCACTTTTGGGGTCACTAAAGTGTTTCAAACCAGGCAGATTTGCAAAAAGTCATTTGCTTATTGAACAGCTCTCAGGAAGAGACAAACATCATTTTGTTTTCACTTTCCACATGTCATCATTGATATCTTCAACAGAGAGAGCAAGTACAAAATGTCTGGAAAACTGCTGCGCGAGAAGTGGCTTATAGAACTCGAAGCAAGTTTATGTTAGAATTTCTCCCTCTCTCTCTCTCTCATAAACACAGGCCTACATAGAGTCTTTGTGTTTGCTTGCAATTTTAATCTATAAAAGGCACTCACAGGTAATTTAGGTTCCACTTAAGATTCTATCATAATCATTCCTTCAGAACCTAACTGAAAGATGTGTATTTTGAAACATACAGGCACTTTTCATTAAAATCCTATAGGAAGTTGAGGACTTTAGGGAAACCACAGTCCTATTTTTTTTTTTTTTAAGAATCAAACTTTCAACTACATGATAAATCTACCTGGTGAATAATAACACCAGTTGTTATTTATTTAGTGCCTATTATGTGCTAGATACGGCTGTAGGTGATTTCTAACTTTCAAAACTGCTGCAGAAAGATAATCGCTCCATTTTACAGATGAAGAGACTGAGGCTCAGTTTTGTGAGAGGATTCAAACCCAGGGGTCAGTTGACATGCTTCTTCCCCTGCAAAGAACATCCAGAATTTTTTTCTAACAGAAAATGTTATGTGATGACCATCTCTTAAATTGTTAGATTTAAAAAAAAAATCTACCCTTAGCTGACCACAGGTGCTAAGGGAGGTGGGCAATCAGACGGACAGTTGAAACGCAGTTGGTTTCATCATTGCCGTGTGAGAACACGTGCTGGGTGCTCTGTGACTGCCCAGCTGAGGCACCTAACCCAGCCTGAGGATGTGCGGGATGGGGGGAGGATTTTCCATCAGCATCCTCTGGGCTTGACCAGGTGACCCTGGAAGGTGAGGCAAGACTGTACAGGTCTAGAGACTGGCAAGTCCAGAGACACAGCAGAAAGAAAAGAGGTAGTCCTTGAACTTGAATGAGCATCAGAATGCCCTGGCGAGCTGGTTAAAACAACCCTGATTGCTGGGTGTCACCCCCAGAGCTTCTGACTCAGCAGGTCTGGCATGGGGTCCAAGAACTGTGCACTTCCAGCAAGCTCCCCAGTGACCCTGCTGCTACTGGACGCCCCCCGCCCCCACTTGAGAAGCACTGCTTTAAACATCCCAAGCCTCAGTAGGCCATTCAAACTGGGCTTTACTTTCCAGGTTTTATCAATTTGGTGTTTATAGCCACGTGTTACCTCAGAAACCAATTTTGTGTCACTAAACATTTACTAAAGCATCTATAAATCTGTCAGGCTTTCTTCGTTCAATCTGAAAACTCCCCCAGCAAGGGAGCCATGAATCGTCAAATTGAAAATCGGGCTCCCCGATGAACTGGTTGGTCCAGGCACCAGGCTACATGCTGGCAGTTCCTGGTGAGCAGAAACCGGAGTGATGAAAGCCAGAGAGGAGAGAGAACTGCCCTCCTTCCTTCTCGCCCCTCCAACCCCCTTAGAGAAGTACTCGCTGGTCCAAAGCAGAGCCAGTCAACCACACACCCCTCCAGGCTCACACACAGCTTCGTGTCTGGTCCCTCTGCCTCAATAAAAATCTCCCCTCCCCAGTCATGACAACAGCACTGAACATACTTCGATTATATCTGCTTCTGACGGCCATGAAGATGCAACGGAGAGTTTCAGACATCTCTTGTTGCTGTTAATTTGTATGATACTCCTCTGAGTTCAGAAGAGGAAACGGCAGCAATCCCAGTTTTCAGCTGAGGAAGCGGAGAGTAAGATACTTAGTAATGAAGGCAGCAAGCAGGTGCCCCATAAAAGAACTGTGAACCAGAAGGCAGTGCGGGTTGCTAAAGCTGCCACCAACTGGCCTAACAGGAAAGTGGGAGAAGGGGGTAGAAATGAAAGGGAAAAAAATGAAAGCAGTAGAGAAAGAATAAATCAAGAGTGCAAATTGATCGGGGCCCCATCCACAAATATACCTGGGTTCTCACTTGGATAATTATCAGTTGCCTCACGCTGCCCGCAATCGCATTTTCCCCAAAGCTTCCCATGTCCTAAATCAAACAGAAAAATCCACATCTCCAGATTCTACCTTAATTTTCCCAGGGTTCTTTCCTAAGCTACTGAGTTGGAACTCACCCTCAACCATCTGCTTCCTGTGCCCTTTGAATAACTATTTAAAGGAAGTTGTTTGCGTGCCAGTTTCACCAATGGAAGAAAACCTTTTTATGGTTGTTTTCCCTGCAAGGCAGTAGGTCTCTCTCTTGATGGACCATTAGTGAAACAACAGAACCTACAGAAACAACAGAAGCACTGAGGGGGTTAGAAACACAAGAGTTCTGCAACGTTACAGCTGGAGAACAGCGATTTCCTCCATTGTCCTTATTTTACCCAGGAGAAAATTGAAGCCTTCAGGGAAAAATGACTTGCCCCAAATCATCTGCTAATTAGCGCAGAACTGCTCCAAATGATGGTGATCATTAGTTAGTTGTTCGTTTGGCTTGTTTTTACTAATTAAGAGGTTTGGAATTAAGAGGTTTCCCGGTTATGGGGCTTCCCTGGTGGCGCAGTGGATAAGAATCCGCCTGCCAATGCAGGGGACACGGGTTCAAGCCCTGGTCTGGGAAGATCCCACATGCAGCGGAGCAACTAAGCCCGTGTGCCACAACTACTGAGCCCACGCACCGCAACTACTGAAGCCCGTGTGCCTAGAGCCCGTGCTCCACAACAAGAGAAGCCACTGCAATGAGAAGCCCACACACCGCAACGAAGAGTAACCCCCACTCGCTCCAACTAGAGGAAAGCCCGTGCGCAGCAACGAAGACCCAACGCAGCCATAAATAAATAAATAAATAAATAAATACATACATAATCTTTAAAGAGGTTTCCCAGTGATACTAGTAAAGGATAACTGTAATCATTCAACACTTACTGGGTCCTTTCTATGTGCAGACACTGTTCAAACTACATAGAGTAACTTATTTAATTCCAGCACAATCCTAGGATGGTGCTGTTATCTCCACTTGACCATTTAGGAAACTGAGGTACAGAAAGCCTCCTAAAGCCTTTCACGTATTTAGTCTTTCACATATTCATGCATATTTAGGAAACACTGAGAGTAGTCAATTGTTAACTTGCATGGGAACAATAAGACAAATTTGAAGGAAAATCTAATCTATGCTAAATTTTAACCTGAAATGTACATATCTTTATACTACCATGTATGTCTGTTACAACGAGGCCATATGGCCTAGCAGCCATAGCAGGGTCCCTTGCAGACCCTCATATAGGGCAAACTGGCTGCACCACGTGTGTCAGATAAACCTATAGTGAATTGAAATTTACCGATGGGTGGGATTTCTATTCCAGGGTACTCCACAGTTTTGAGGCTACATTTTACTATAGGAAGGATTCTCTCCAAGATGATTTGAGGATCATCTTGCTGTAGTAGCTTAGGAAATACATATCCATGCATTCCCTCTGCATGGGATATTTTCTTTGTGGCTCTGGAGAATTTCCTGCCTGTGTCCACCCCCTGTAGTCTAGGTTCTGTTGAAACATCAAATGACATTTAACCAATTACTCAATAGAATAAGTGCCCCCCCCACTTTGACTCATCATTGTAAAATATAAAAGTTTGTCTTATCAAGAACCAACATCTCTCAGCCCATAATGCTCCCCCACCCACATTTTGCATGGCTTCACTTTTTTACGCTTTAGTTGTCAGGTTAAATGGCACCTCATTAAAGAGCTGACCCCTCCCCTCATTTTCTAAAATTGGGTCCCCAGCTACCCTTTAACTCCAGCTCAGAGCTTTATTTCTTTGTAGCACCACAATTGTGTCCATTCATTTTTTGAAGGATTCTCCTTTCTGTTAGAATGTAACCTTTCATTTGTCTTGTTCATCCCCAAAGCACAGAATCTGGCACTTTTATGTCTTTAGCAAACACGACCTATTCTATATGTGCTCTGCATTTTAAGTGTTTAATTTATTTATTTTATTATTATTATTTTTGGCTGTGTTGGGTCTTTGTTGCTGCGTGCAGGCTTTCGCTAGTTGTGGCGAGCAGGGGCTACACTTCACTGCGGCGCGCGGGATTTTCATTGTCGTGGCTTCTCTTGTTGCAGAGCACGGGCTCTAGGCACATGGGCTTCAGTAGTTGTGGCACGCAGGCTCATTAGTTGTGGCTCGCAGGCTCAGTAGTCATGGCACACAGGCTTAGTTGTTCCGTGGCATGTGGGATCTTCCCGGACCAGGGCTCGAACCCGTGTCCCCTGCATTGGCAGACGGATTCTTTTTTTTTTTTTTTTTTTCATTTATTTATGGCTGTGTTGTGTCTTCGTTTCTGTGCGAGGGCTTTCTCTAGTTGCAGCAAGTGGGGGCCACTCTTCATCGTGGTGCGCGGGCCTCTCATTATCGCGGCCTCTCTTGTTGCGGAGCACAGGCTCCAGACGCGCAGGCTCAGTAATTGTGGCTCACGGGCCTAGTTGCTCCACGGCATGTGGGATCTTCCCAGACCAGGGCTCGAACCCGTGTCCCCTGCATTGGCAGGCAGATTCTCAACCACTGCGCCACCAGGGAAGCCCTGGCAGGTGGATTCTTAACCACTCGCCACCAGAGAAGCCCTGAAGTGCTTAATTTATTTAATCCCCACACTCAGGCACTCGTTCCACGTTTAACAGGTGAGGAAACTGAGGCACAAAACTGGAATAAGGGTTTGAACTCACACTAACTCTGGGTTTGTGTTCAGCCATTACTTTTAACCAATCCATGCATATTGAATTTTTTTTAATTAATTAATTAATTTATTTTTGGCTGCATTGGGTCTTCAGTGCTGCGCGTGGACTTTCCTCTAGTTGTGAGCGGGGGCTACTCTTCGCTGCAGTGCGCGGGCTTCTTGCAGTGGCTTCTCTTGTTGAGGACCACGGGCTCTAGGTGCACGGGCTTCAGTAGTTGTGGCACACGGGCTCAGTAGTTGTGGCTCGTGGGCTCTAGAGCGCAGGCTCAGTAGTTGTGGCTCATGGGCTTAGTTGCTCCACGGCATGTGGGATCTTCCTGGACCAGTGCTCAAACCCACGACCCCTGCGTCGGCAGGCGGATTCTTAACCACTGCGCCACCAGGGAAGCCCTGAATTCTTATTTGTTGAACATATGAGCATGTTACTGAATGCATGTTTGTGTGCCCAATGCACAGTAAAGCCAAACAAACCAAAACGTCATAGTTTGGAGCAGAGAAAGGTTTATTGCAGGGCCATGCAAGGAGACGGGTGGCTCGTCCCCAGAAAACCCCAAACTCCCCAAAGGATTTCAGCAAGGCTTTTTAAAGGCCAGGTGAGGGAGGAGCGTGCTTAGTTGTTGCGCTCTTCTTGGTGTCGACATCCTTTGTTCTTGCAGCTGTGCAGGTAGGTCAGGTCACGATGTTCCTTTAAACCTCCAACAAGACAAATGTTATTCTCTGTTACGTAACTTTTTATTTCTATATGAATGCACTCTTAAAGGTCAGAACCCTGAGAATGGGCTATCCTGTATATTTCAGGCTATACGCGACCTTTCACATAAGGTGCAGAGCCAGCATGACTAAGCACAGGCAACAAAGCATAAAGGTTAAAGTAAAAGAAACAGATCTAATATGGAGTCAGGTGTGTTCTTCCCTGTTACAAACATATGAATAAATGAAATTGAAATATAAGTAAAGCAGCTGAGGATGAAATGTCCTACTGTGTCTGCTTTCCTACCACTTCACTTCCTACATCTGTATGCACCTTTATCCACATCTCTAATTTTGGGGTCTTTTTTTTTTTTTTTTTTGAAGTATTATTGAAAGTGTTTCTCTTCTCTTAAAATTTTTCTAATGCAAATAAAAAACACACTGATGAAGCTAGAATTCCAAAGGAAATATATTCATCACATGAAAAGAGAACCCCATCAACAAACACAAACGTCAGCCTCTGTTTGATAAAAGTTCTGTTCTCAAGAGGAGCGCTAAATTTGCCTGCTTTATACTATGCTAACTTTAGCCCCCAAAAGATATGCCCACATCCTAACCTCCTGGAACTTATGAATGTTACCTTATTTGGAAAAAGGGTCATTAGAGATGAAATTAAGGGCTTGAGATAAGAAGATCATCCTGATTATCTACGAGGGCCCCAAATCCAATGACAAGTGTCCTTATAGAAGACATCCAGAGGAGAAGACAAAGAGGAGTTGGCAAAGTGACCATAGAGGCAGATTACTGCCACAAACCAAGGGATGCCTGGAGCCACTGGAAGCTGGAGGAAGCCTGGAAGGGATTCTGGAGGAACTGCAGCCCTGCAACACCTTGTTGGACTTCTAACCACTAGGACTGTGAGAGAATAAATTTCTCTTGTTTTTAAGCCACCTAAATTGGGGTAATTTGTTACGGCAGCCACGGGAAGCTAATACACTGATACATGATGATTATATTAAATGCTTCTTAGTTTCCTTAATGAAACTTTTTGAGGCTGATTTGGTTCATCTCTTTTGTGTAAATGGATGATAAGGGGTAAGAAAAATAGCTCACCACAGGCATCTTGAAATATCTATTTTCTTTTAGTAACTCTGGCTTTACTGAGCATGCCTGTGCATGCAGATTAAATCCAGCAGTCCTACGGTGCTTACTAGTAAGTTTTAAATATTACTCTTCCTAGGCAGTCATTCAGCAGGTCTTTGTTTAAGGTCTGCCCATCACTTTATTTGGTGTTGTGGAGGGAACAGCAAAACAGAAGTCTGTTTTTAACTTCAATGGTTCTGACTGTTTCATTCTCTTCACCTGGACCATAATCCCCTGAGTTAAAAACACATGCCTTGAACTTTGTTAAGTATCTTTCAAAGCCTTAGGAGGCTGAATCTGTAGGAAAGGTGCAGAGTGAATTCCTGTTCAGTGGCTGGTAGAAAACAAGTAAAGTGTGCTTAGCCCCCAACAGCAGATGTCTTAGAGATAGAAGACTTGGATCAGGCCACTGGTCTTGATTCCTTCTTAACTGTCAGAGTTTACAATCTAACTGCCTGTTTAGAATCTGATAAGAATTGGGGTTGGGGAGGCAACCAGGAGGAATGCCTGAAGAGAAATTTTGAGAGATCATTGGAAAAATTGTAACAGGCAGGTGCCTTAGAAGGAATGAAAGATAATTGATATCCCTGAAATGCCCCCATGGTACACAGTATGTGAGGGTGTCTTGATTCTGTAAACCAGTGAGGTAGAAGACACATGCCAATCATCTAGGACAATGGTTCTCCACCTTGAACATGCATTAGAAAGACCTGGAAGACTTGTTAAAACACAGATTGCTTGTCCCCACCTCCAGAATTTCTGATACAGGAGATCTGGAGTAGGACCCAAAAATGTGCATGTCTAACAAGTAACAGGTTGAGGCTGATGCTTAAAGTGTGACAGGGACCACACTCTGAGAACCAGTGGTTGAGGAAACTCATATGAGTGAAGCCCATACTCATCTAATTAAAACTGGTTGGCTTGTTGACAGTTATTGGCGATCATTTTTTGTACCCTGAAAGAAATATCACTACGTTGTTTTTGTGCTAAAGCCCTCAGTATATTTTTAGCAGCAGATAAGTTTATTTGGTGACAACTTTGGTACCAAACAATGACTTTCTGCCGTGGGTACTCCAGCAAGCACGTCATGCCTTAATCAAGTAAAGGGCACACCTGCTCGGTACTTCCTATGTCCATACGGTGACTAAGCCATTAAGCCTCTGTAAACATGACACCTGCCATGGTTTTTCCCTTAAAGGTCCCATAGGGAACCCATTCCAATACAGTGGAAGGCGACTAAGCTAAATAGCTAACTGATCCAAGTGCACCAGGTTAAAGTGGGTCCTACATCTTGCTCATTCTCTGATCTTGTCAAATGGAAACTAACCTCTCTCTGGTTCCTCACTAGATTATTGAGGGGAAGGCTAATTAAAATGCTCCTGAAGCTGTTTCTAAATGATCTTGAGACTATATCTAAGAGTTTTGCTAAGAAATTTAGTACCATATAGGCTGCTCCCCTAATTTCTCCTTAGGTGTGTTTTGTTATTTCAAGCCAGAGTGAGTCATGTGGCAGTGATTGTTTAAGTAAGCAAGGAGGATAAGAATGGTTCTTCTTCAATCCTTGTTGAAGTAGAGTCTAAGCCTTGAATTGAATCTTCTCTCATACCCAAACTTTGGCGAGAGAGGGAAGTCTTGGGTTGCAATTGTAAGCATTCCAGAAGTGATCTTGAGCCCTGGATGGCCAGCAGAGGAGTCTCCCACAGGAAGGGAGATGTGCTAAAGACCAATGATAATCCTTTGGGTATGTGCAATGAGGGTTTCCAACACTGATGGATATGTATTCTAATTTAAAATATCACAGGGAGGAGAAAATAGACATTCCCATGGAAACATTTTTTCAGGGCCAGCTCTTCTGTCTCATTATCATATCTTATTTAAATATTTCCTGGAAACAGTTTTAACTTAATCCTTCTGTATGTCTTCTATCTTCAGTGGCCTTGAATAGCCTAACATCTGGTCAGAGGTTTTCTTTAAATAAATTGCATAATAGTGGGTAGTTCCTTCGATTTCCATAGGTCTTCTTACAATAGTTGCAAATCTAATATCATGTGAAAATTGCATTAGCATTCATTTCCAGTCTGTAATTAAGAATTTTAAGTTGGCTGAACCTCACATTCCTTCAGGAACTACAGTAGACACCTGCCTGCAGCTGGATATAGTACCATTTGTCACAGATATGCTCTTTATTCCAGCTGGGCTCCAGTAAGCCTTACTGGGCCTCTGTGCACGACACTGTACCAAATACAGGGAGAAAATTGTCCCATAAATGTTGCTTTGGCATGTGGTATTATCAAAGTGACCTCCTATTTATTATTCTTTATTATTCTCAGAAACACTAAATCCCCCAACTGTGATGTTTGCATGTCCTGATTTGTCCCTTTGCCCTTCTTGAAGAACTTGCTTATGTGACTCACAATGCCTTGTGTTCCCTGTGTTCAGGGATGGGTCCCCTTACTTCTGGCTCTGCATTGACACCAGCTCACCAACAGAGGGAATTTGCTCTTCCTTTTTTCCCTATTTCCCCCTTTTTTGATGGGATCGTTTGATAGTGTACAGTGGGAACTTGTGGGTTCTCAAACAATTTTAAAAGCTGATTACACCTTCAGTCATCTAATTCCCTGAAATGCATTATACCTGGGCAAGTTGAATTTCCTTCCTTACAGCATCAGGATTTCCAGCCATTCTATTTGTATACGTTTGTTGAGATGCTTTTGGAGAGACCTTCATTACCTCTAAATATATGAATACACATATTGAGTTACTTAGCTATATGCAGAGATTTTAAAACTTTCAGTATCTCAATCATAACCAGATCATCTCAATTTTTATTGGAATCAGGAGAAAATCTACTGTGAATCTAATAAATCAAAACCTTCAAGTTCTCTCACTTACATAGGACCCCTGAGGGAGAGAGGAGAGGTGGCATTTTGTAGTCATAATTTTGTGTTCATTTTGTTAAAGGAGGACAATAGATTTAGAGAAGCTCCAGTCTCCACAAAATCTGTATCTGCCCCTGGTTGGAATATATTGAAATACGAATTTTATAAAAAGCCTTTTCTTTTGCAGTCTCTTTTTAGAGTTGAACGGTTTTCTTGTTGAAATTGTGGTGTTGATGGTCATTGTGGTGTTTTTTCTCTGGAGACAGATGCATTCTGACACCAACACTCATATGTCATTAAGAATGGCAATGAAAAATAAACTGGATAAAGCTGTCCATTCTGAGGCATGTCCATGCCTTCACGGAGAAACCAAGCAGTGTGTTAATCAGCTTCCCCAAACTATTAATCTTCACCAGTAACTTCCCACATCCAGGTTTCCTAATGTTCTAGGGCTAGAGGAGGAAGGTAGTGATCTTAGTGCTGCTTCCTTTGGAGTGTGACACCTGCCCAGAGGTCTCAGGTCACCTCAGTGTATTACTGAGTCCAAGCTCGTACTACTCCCTGAACGACAGGCCAGTAAATCGAGACATGAGCTATTGGGGCAAGGAACAGAGACTTTATTCGGAAAGCCAGCAGACCAAGAGGATGGTGGACTACTTTCCCAAAGAACGATCTTTCTAAATTAAAATTCAGGCTTTTTTTATACTAAAAGGGGACTGGGTGTGGTTGGTTGTTTCAACTTCTTGGTGCAGGAATCTTTTGTTCTTGCAGCTGTCCTTGTAGGTCAAGCTAGGATGTTTCTATAAACCTCCAACAAGGCAATTGTTGTTTTCTGTTCTGCAACTTTTTATCTCTATATGAATGGAAAAGTGTTACACTTTTAAAGGTCAGAGCCAGAATGGGCTCTCCTGTATATTTCAGGCTATAGGCAACATTGTTTTACAAAAGGTGCAGAGACGCATGACAAAGTACAGGCAACAGAACACAAGGCTTAGAGCTAAAGGAATAGGTCCAATATGGGGTCAGGTTTGTTCTCTGTTACAAGTGTACAGACGGGCCCTGACTTATGATGGTTCGGCTTAGGATTTTTCAACTTCACGATGGTGTGGAAAACAACACACGGTTGAAACCGTACTTCAAATTTTGAATTTTGATCTTTTCCTCGGCTAGTGATACATGGTCAAAATCCTCTCCTGTGATGCTGGGCAGTGGCAGCTGCAGCTCCCAGTCAGCCACGTGATCACAGGGGTCAACACCTGATACACTTACAACCATTCTGTACCCAGACAACCATTCTGTTGTTCACTTTCAGTACAACATTCAGTAAATTGCATGAGATATTCAACACTTTATCATAAAATAGCCTTTGTGTTCGATGATTTTGTCCAACTGTAGGCTAATGTAAGTGTTCTGAGCACGTTTAAGGCTAGGCTAAGCTATGATGTTTGGTAGGTTAGGTGTATTAAATGCATGTTTGTTTTAGGATATTTTCAGTTTACAATGGGTTTATCGGGGCTTAATCCCATCATAAGTCGAGGAAGATCTGTACATCTCCATCACTTTTGGCTTGTGCACGCTGGTTCAGCCAGGCTACGCCAGTGATGGAGAAAAACAAAGTACCTCATCATCTCTACGGCAGCTGGTGACCAGGAACCAGTCCATTCACGTTAGCAGGTGTTCATGGGGCAGTGTTTCAGCCTTCAGTCCTGGGCTGAGATATGCTGAGACTGTGTCAAAAATTTAACCAATTCTAAATGACAGGCCTTCCAGAGGACATCAAGCATAATGAGGGAGGTTAAGTATGAAAAAGACAATCATTGGGACTTAGGGATTAACATGTACACACTGCCATATTTAAAATAGATAACCAACAAGGACCTACTGTATAGCACAGGGAACTCTGCTCAGTATTCTGTAATAACCTACATTAGAAAAGAATTTGAAAAAAAAAGATAACATGTATAAGTGAATCACTTTGCTGTACACCTGAAACTAATACAACATTGTTAATCAACTATACTCCAATATAAAATAAAAATTTAAAAAAAGAAAAAATCAAAGAGTATAACTTTAAATTCTGGAAGGCCCTCACCCTATTTAGTCTTGCACCCTCTTACGAACCATTTCCAGGTTCATCTGTCACAGAGAAAGAAGAATCAAATGTGTTGATTCTTAAACTAGCAATGTATGAACACAACAATAATCACGTGATTAATGCCAATTACAAGAGGAGCCCACTGTAGGGTAGGCTAAACAGAGAGTGTGTTTCAGTGTCAGATACACACAGTAATCCCAGCACTGGTACTTAACTAGTCCAGTGTCCCTGGGGCAGGTTCTTAACTCCTCTGAGCCTCAGTTTCCTCAAACATAAAATACTAAGAATATCCACCTTATAGAGTTATTATAAGGATTTACCCTAATGAATATGTATATATATATTTTGAATATATATAATTAATATATGTATGCCATATAGAGAGTGGCACATTACATATATATATGTGGCACTTATGGAGGCATAGCACGTACACGTGTGTGTGTGCGTGTATATATATATATATATTTATATATATATATATATATACACATACATACACACCTTATATGGAGTGGCACATTATATATATGGCATTTATGAAGGCATATTCTATATATGCCATATATGGAATGGGACATAGTAAGCACTCAATGGATGACAGGTATTATCAGTTATTATAGAATTGGTTGTGTCATAAACCATGTTGTAGACCCTGAAATATATCAGTTCAGCAATATGCACAGCACTTTGCAACATGCAGTGCAATCTCCACTGCGAATGTTGTGTTCCATGCTGAATCACTTAGATCATGAAGACTTTAAAATCATTTGATGGATAAAGGAGATGTGGCACATATATACAATGGAATATTACTCAGCCATAAAAAGAAATGAAATTTATTTGTAGTGAGGTGGATGGACCTAGAGTCTGTCTTACAGAGTGAAGTAAGTCAGAAAGAGAAAAAAAAATACCGTTTGCTAACACATATATATGGAATCAAAAAAAAAAAAAGTGGTTCTGAATAACCTAGGGGCAGGACAGGAATAAAGATGCAGACATAGAGAATGGACTTGAGGACACAGGGAGAGGGAAGGGTAAGCTGGGACAAAGTGAGAGAGTAGCATGGACATATATACACTACCAAATGTAAAACAGATAGCTAGTGGGAAGCAGCCGCATAGCACAGGGAGATCAGCTCGGTGCTTTGTGACCACCTAGGGGGGTGGGATAGGGAGGATGGGAGGGAGGCGCAAGAGGGAGGAGATATGGGGATATATGTATATGTATAGCTGATTCACTTTGTTATACAGCAGAAACTAACACTATTATAGAGCAATTATACTCCAATAAAGATGTTAAAAAATTAAAATAAAATAAAATCATTTGAATCCGGGGGTTGGCAATTGCTAAAAGAATTCCTTTGGTGAATTATGGCTGCCCCATTGTGGTATATTAATTCTATGAAGCGTTTCATGTAATCAACAGTAAGATACAGCTAATAATAATATTTCCTGCAGATAGAGACTTCATATCTCAGCCACTGAATTATATGCTTTTCAAATATTATCCCAGGGAAGATAAACACAAGCCTCACCACAGAGGGTGAAGTCATCTACCCAGATAACTTGGGTGTACATGGACAGTTTGCTGTCAGGTGTGTCTGGCTCCAAATCGTCCACTGGCTGGGTTGTATATGCGTATGAGCCCAGTTCCTTGACCTCGGGGAGCTTAGGGGCAGGTGGTAAGACGTGATACTTCTGAACTCATCAGCGCAAAGTACTGTCATGCCAAGATGCCCAGGCGAGGCCCAGGCAGCCAGTATATCACTCAGAGGAAGTGCAGATTCCTTCTAAAAGTAATTCCAGGCACCAAACCACAACAGTCAATGTGAAGTTATTTTTTGTTTGTTTTTATTCGTAAACCCCAGTATAATTTCTTCTTTTCTGCCTGTATAAATCTTTTCATTTTATTGATTTCACACTTTCAGGGTTTAATTTTTAATTCACATTCCTCTCGCATTTTACAATGAGGATTCGCACTGTTTCTTTGGACTAGCTCAACTTTCTTCCTTGGCCTCTGTTTTTCATCCCATGGAGCCAGAGTTAATAGTGATGTGAGTTTTAGTTTCCATTTGGGTTCAGGAAATTTAAAACAAGAGATCATTGTTTTCCAATATTTAATTATACAGGCTGTGCCAAAATATACATTTTATTATTATTTTATTTCAATTCTCACAGTTTCTGTTCTCATTGTTTCATTTTAAGAGATAGGTAGTACTTTCAATAAAATAGTCTCTTTTTTTATACTTGTATATCATATTTAAAGAATTTAATTTCCATTTTATTTTTTAATCAAAAACTGCAAATGCCCTTGGAGTTTAGTGTTTTAAGAGTTGTTTAAGCTCCTGATCCATCTTATACTTCATCAGAGTGCTTTCATATCTATTCATTTGTTTGATTTTCTATACAGTTTTGTGATGTGAGCTAGGTAGTCAATGGATAGCTCTTTCAAACACTGATAAACTGAGGCTGGCCTTTAACTCCTTCTGAAATTACAGTAGAACTTGTGGGGGGAAATGAGTTTGGATACCCGCCAGACTCATTTTTGGAGTGTCTTAGGGATTTGTATTGGCTGCATTCATGCTCTTCACTATTTCACTTCAAAGAAAGAATCTTCAACAAACACAGCAACATGCACTTACCTGCCCTGAAAATTCTATTTGGGTCAAGAACATAGTCTGCCAATAGATGAATCCTCAACAGTCCCTCTCTATGTTTTTGAGTTCATTTTAAAGTATGTGTGACATAGGTTTATCTGCACTGAATGAGAAAGATGCCCATGATACATTGTGAAGTGAAAAAAAGAAAACTAGGGAACATAATATACCATTGTTTGTTTGGGAGCAAAATTTTGGGTCAGATTGCCTTACTTCACGTCTTAACTCTGCAACTGAGGAGCTGTGTGATCTGGCTCAGTCACTTAACCTCTCTGTGCCTCCATTTTCTCATCTGGACATTAAAAGACTTAACTCACAGGGTTGTTATGCAGATTAAAAGACTTAATGTGTGTAAACAAAGAGAACAGTGCCTGGCACATAGTGAGTGCTTAAAAGCACACATGTATTTTGTAATTACAAGAACACGTTTGGGAAAGACATATCCATTCATCTAACAAATATTTACTAAGTGACTGTTACCAGTGGTTACCTCTAGGGCATGGGAATGAGAGAGGCAAGGGCAAGAGGACTGAACTTCTGCTTTATACACTTAGGTGTTGTTTGGAAATTTTGCTTGTTCATGACAAATCCACTACTAGGGTAGAGGTTAGGAATAGACTCGGAGCCAGCACACCTGTGTCTTACAATTAGTTGTATGTGGACTCCGGGCAGGTCTTTTAACCACTTGCTGTACCAGTTTCTTCAGTTTCAAGTAGAAAGCCTAATAGCCTCCACCTCACATGATTATGATGAGGATTAAGTGAGTTAACACATGCACATCACTTAGAAAAGCACCTGGCTCCCTGAAGAACAGATGCTATCACAATAGCAGAAAGGAAACACTGAGAGCAAAACCTGCAGTGTCCTGAGGTCATCATGACGTTTGTCCTCAAAGTCATATAAAAAGAACTTAGAAAGCATGTCCCTGGAAGGACAAAAGAAATCAAAATATAATTGTGGTGTCTTGTTTTCATTTACCTAGTTTCCTATCCTTCCCACAATGCTTGTTTTTAATTTGAAGTATAGTTGATTTACAATGTTGTGTCAGTTTCCCACAGTGCTTTTAAATCTCTTAGCCATGCATAAAATTCTTCACTGAGTATCTAAAGCCATCTTGCTAGGTTGGTTTTTTTTCCCCATGACTGGTGGGGTTTTTTCATTTTGTATCCTGTCTTTCCTTCTCCCCATCCTTCAATGCTTCTTCTTCTTCAGTGGAATTCATTTTGATCTTCAGGACTTTTTACTTTCAAGCTGTTGAGAGAAACCATGATTACTATGTCTTTTTCTTGCCTAATTTGCTTTCATTAAAAAAAGATGAACATTTATTAATAAAATCATATGTATCAAATATCTATACATTAAACATGTTACCTATGAGGAAACCACTTTATTATATCACAAAAAAAGACTTGGAAACTTAAAGAAAGGAAGGAAGAAAATAAAAGAAAAGAAAAAGTAAGCCTTTGTTACTGTCCCCGGAGGTTTATAACCAAATAGTAAAATGAAAATTCATATATACACAAAGTAATATTTCAAACATTTAAAAACAAGGAATGGCACACGTGGCTGCAAGTGCAAGTGGTCACCTCACCACGACCACCTTAACATATCCCAGTGAAACAGGAGGGAAGGGGTCAGGGCACAGCCTTTAAAAGAATGAAATATCCATAGGACATGACAAAAACTGGCTAGAACCAACTAGGTCCAAGATGGCAGAATATTCAACTTCCAGTGGACCTTGAGCCTCATCACACGCTCCTTGTAATACATTAGCTAAATGACACACCCACCAGCATCATGACAGTTCTGAGGCTAACCACAAAAGGCCAATAAGTGGGCAGTGGCCAAATTCCTGGAACTCTCCACCCCTTCCCTGAAATAACTGGAATAATCCTCCCACTCATTAACCTATGAAATTACCCAGCCCATAAAAACTAACCACACCATGTTTCTTCTCCCAAGGCCTCTCACTTTCCAAGATGGCCCATACTCTGTCTGTGGAGTGTGTTTCTCTCTAAATAAATCCACTTCTTACCTATCACTTTGTCTCTCACTGAATTCTTTCTGCGATAAGACATCAAGAACCTCAAATTCACTGGGACCATATTGGCGAGACAGCCAGGAGAATTCGGTAAGCCTCAGCCTCTTGCCTCCCTTGCGCTTGAGAGGTGCTGCCTTACTTCCAGCCATCTCCATCTCTCTCTCCCTCTCTTTCCTATAGTCTATCTCATTTTCAGACCTATTGCCACAAAAATGTGGATGCAGGACGAGCAGTTAAAAGCCATCAGGGTGCTTGGCGTGGAAAAGAAGTCTATGTGAGAGGATAAGTGGATCGTGGAACAGACTACAGAGACGCTAGGTCTGTCCGCCCACCTCAAGGCAATTTCCACGCAATGATTTCAGGCTCACAGTTAAAAGCATAACACTGCCCCCTCCCCGCGGCTACCGTCATAGGCTTATTATTGGTCCACCTACACCTAATTATCCTTGTCTCAACTCTGCATTCCTACCTCACTCTTTCCACTCTTATCTCGTGCCTTACTCTGCTGCACATGGGGAAAAAGAAATCTGCCAGGCACTCTCCAACCTTGCTGGTAGGTCTTTCACTTCCCAATGTTACATATGGGCAGGGCATGTCAGGGAAAGTTTCCAGCCATCGTCACAGGCAACCAGGGACCCGAGCCGTAGGATCTTTCCCCTCTGGGTTTGCCTTATCCACCATTTGATTAACTGTTAACAGGTCCAGTTGTGTAAAAATATGAAATACAGCCTTACTCAGAGTTTGTGCCATGGTTGCAGCAGCTGTGATCCCTTCGGGAGCTCCCTCACGCAGTAGGCGGGCTGTGCGCATAACCCCCAGGTATCAGGAGGGGGATGGTCCTGAACCACATGGTTGGGACTCAGGGTAGTGGGACCATCTTTCACCTCCCCACCCCCACCCCCCACCCCCCCACCTCCTGGTGTTTGGCCGGCCCCTCCAGAGTCTGCCCTGACCCCACCCTGTTAGGGCAGGGCAGGCGACTCAAGCTTGGTGGGTCACACAAATGACCACGCACCTGGGGATACATGCTTGGGAAGTGACCCAAATTTGCTGTGCTTGCCTCCCCGGGGTCGCAAGATTGGGAGTGTCCTTCCAGGGTCATGGGGCCTTCCATCCCCCTAACTACAGTCACGGTGCCTCCACTTCAGCTGCCATATCCGCCCCTGCACTCAGCCCCACTGCCCACTGGCCAGAGCACATGTGGGAAGAGGGGAGGGTGAGGATGGCACCAAGGCCCCAGGGGTGCCGCCCACAAAAAGAAATGGAAAAGAGAGGTTTTTTTTCCTTTTTCACAAACCATCTCCCTTGATGGCCAGTGCCTGTTTTCCGAAACTTACCACCTTTGTAGAGAAAAAGGCTGGGACTTAAATAGGTCCTAGAACCATGAGGATGTCCATTCCAGGGGAACATATCCCAGAATACAGGGATTAATCTATAGAGTCTATAGAGAAACCTTCAGGAAGGTCACTTATCCTGGGTACTGCAGATGCCAGGATAGGACATGTGCCCCAGAATGCTGGGGCCAAAAAGACTGCCACATGGGGAAGTAGCTAACCCACGTTGTGGATAAAGTCGACAGGACAAGGGGAATGGGGACACCTGGAACCAGTCCTGTCTTAGCCCCTATGGGACCTCTTAATGCTAATGCTCCTCTCTGGTACAGGAGCATTCTCTCCCTGAAGGAACAATGGGAAACACCTCCTCCATCCCCAAGGACTCACCCCTCGGGTGCATTTTGAGTCACTGGGACAAATTTTCTCTAGATTCTTTAAAACAAAAAAAGCTCATTTTCTTTCGTGATGAAGTCTGGCCCCAATATAAACTTGAGGACGATGAGGCCTGGCCAGAAAATGTGAGCCTCAACTATAATACCATCCTACAGCTAGACATCTTTTGCAAAAGGCAGGGGAAATGGACAGAAGTTCCTTATGTACAGGCTTTTATGGCCCTAAGAGAAAACCTGGAGCTATGCAAGTCCTGCGTTAGGGAACCTTGCCAGCTGGGACCCATTCGGGCTACACAAAAGCCCTCTCTAGTGGCACCCGGAAGAACAGGAGCCCCAGACAGAGGACCCAAACCCCAATACTCTTCCACCATCTTCAGTCTCTCCCCTGCCCTACTGCCCTATAAGCCTCTTTATGCTTCCATACCAGAAATGTAGCCAGAGCCTCTTTGCCCTCTTCAGGAAGTAGTAGTGTTCCCGGTGAATCTGAGGTTCTTGATGTCTCATTGCAGACAGAATTCAGTGAGAGACAAAGTTATAGGTAAGAAGTGGATTTACTTAGAGAGAAACACACTCCACAGACAGAGTGTGGGCCATCTCAGAAGGCAAGAGGCCTTGGGAGAAACATGGCGTGGTTAGTTTTTATGGGCTGGGTAATTTCATAGGCTAATGAGTGGGAGGATTATTCCAATTATTTTGGGGAAGGGGTGGAGATTTCCAGGAATTGGGCCACCGCCCACTTTTTGGCCTTTGGTGGTTAGCCTCAGAACTGTCATGGCACTGGTGGGTGGGTCATTTAGCTAGTGTATTACAAGGAGCGTGTGATGAGGCTCAAGGTCCACTGGAAGTCGAATATTCTGCCATCTTGGACCTAGTTGATTCTAGCCAGTTTTTGTCATGTCCTATGGCTATGTCATTCTTTTAAAGGTTGTGCCCTGCCCCCTTCTCTCCTGTTTCATTCCCTCCCCCAGAGATTTTACTCCCATATTCTTATGGGAAACAGAGGGGTGACAGTCCATCTTCTGTAACTGCTTCAATGCTAAGTAGGGGCATCGACCCTGCCTGTCAGGGAGTAGAAATCTCTGGATGCCTGAAATAGGGGCCTCAGGGGCAGGACAACTCCTTGTTTTAAGTCGGAATGGGCTGAAATCCTCACATAGCCATCTTCTTGATGTGGAACTGTTGTAACTGTTTCCATAGCCTTTCTGTGGATCTTCTTGATGATGAAGTACTTTTTGTAACAGCATCATAGTACGAAATATCTAAACATGACAAAAGACTTAAAAGGCATGGTTAAACATCTGATTACAGTGTAATTGATAAAGAACCTTGGTTACAGTAACCAGAATTACAAATGATTACATTTAACTTAACATAGCAAATAATCCTAGTTAAATATTTTTCTTTGGGTTACCTCAGGGCCCCCCTAAAGCATCCCAAAGTTAGCTGGAAATCAAAAGAACTTTAATTAAAATTTGATATTTGGGAAGTTTGTCAAGAAGTTTTAAAACAGTTGGTCAAATAAGATCATAGGGCACTGTGAGACAACACTTCTTTCTCAATCAAAGTTACAAGAGATCTCAAAAGCAAATACAAATCACTTAAAGGCAAAGAAACTCACACAATCTGTTGTAAAAGGCAGCATTTCAAGAATACTTTGGAGGGAGAAACCAAATGCAGTCTTGTCCTAGCCCATTCCCAACAAAATCCATTTACCTGACTAGATGTAATTCAATCTTAGAAAATCCTGATCATGCACAACTCTTTTCTCAGGGTCCACTTTCCACAAACCTTTCATCACTTTCTGTATCCATCACTTTATTTTTCCATCCAGAAACAGCCAGCTCTAAGTCAGACCTATTTCCTTTTCGCTTAATAAAATGCAATTCCATTCCTCATACTTTCTTTACTGAAAACACACATCCTACTTTTCTTAAAAGTTTTTTTTTCCCCATTTTGAGTTACTTTTCTTGCTAACAGATTTGCCAGATATACAGTAATAAGGTTTTATTTGACCTCTAGTAAACCTAGGTACAATAGAAGTACTATACTTAACATTGATGACTGTAAAGAGGTGTCTGTATTAATCAGACCAACAAGCTTAAGCCACCTTTAATACCAGATATCACTTTAGTATTGAATATTTCCCAGATGACATGAACCTGAAATTCATTTTGGCCAGTTTTATATTTCTGAGTATTTATATAAGCACTTAATTAAGTCAATTAAGTAGAGCTCTTTTACTAATTAATTTTGGTAATACCATACATTTAAAACACATATAGATACATATGAACACACGAACAAACAGAGAGACCTCATAGTTCTCATTTCAGAATTTCAGCCCTGAGTCAGGTACAAGGTAAAACCCATCAATTACAAAGGGTTGGATTCAAATTGGGCTTCTGGCAGATGGAACAAATCAAGGTCACCTGTCTAGATGGCTAAACCCTTTTTACTAATGTTTACAGAAAAGACACTTAGGATTTCTACTTATTCTTGACAAGTCTAGTTCTAAATTACTTTACTCCCTTTTGCAAAATTTGCTTTTTGTAAGGATGGCAGAGATGAGGGTTCCTGAGAAGACCAGGTAGGATTGGAGTATTACAGAGAGATTGGCATGGCACCAAAAGCTCATATTTAATGAGAGCTCATATTTAATTTGAGATTAGGGGTTGGAGGCCTTGTCAAACCTCTCTGGTTTTATGGGGTGTTGGTGCCTGGAAGGGAAGTTATTAGTTTCCTTTAAGGTGATTTTTATAAGAGTGATGAACTTTGTCTTCCCTGGGATTCCCTGATCCCAGGCCTGCGGATCTATGTTTTTCAATTTCTGGGGGAATATTTTGGGTTGGACTGTCTGTGTCTTGTATAATACATAGTCCAGCCAAACACACTCCTTGGCTTTGGTCTTCAGAGAGAGTAAGAGTTGCCCCCAAGGCTGAGAGAAAATTCCTCCCCAATAATGGGCTGGGGCATTCTGGCATGACAAGAAACTTGTGAGTTATAAGAGTCTTTCCCCAGGTGCAAGGTAGAGGGGTGGCGAAATATTTTAGTTTTGGCTTTCCTCTGACCCCAACGATAGAGCAGGGTTAGGGGCAAGGGGCCTAGCATGAGACGTCAGGACAGAGTAAGTGGCTCTCGTGTCCACTAGAAATTGGACAAGCTTATCTGCCACGTCAGTGGTCACCCATGGTTCCTCCCGTGTGATGATGACAGTCTCCTCAGAAACCTTGGGAGGTCCCAGGTCCCATCAGTCAACTGCTGTCATGACTGGCGTGGGGGAATTTCCTCTCTCCCTTCAGTGCTGGGGGCATTCCCTCTGCCAGTGGCCCATCTTCTTGCAGAGTGGGCATGGCATTTTGGGTATAGGCTGGGACCTGTTTCCTGTGCATTCCTTGCTCCAGTGTTCAGGACTCCCACAGCTGAGAAAGGCTCCCTTCCTTGGCAGAGGTCTTCTGGGAGTACTTTTGGGGTGATCAAGTGGTGGGATACGTCTTGTCATGATGGCTGCCAAAAGCCTGGCTTCCTGTCATTCCTTCCTTAAGTCATGCTGTTCCTTCTTTTCCTCCTCAGCCTGGTCTCTATTGTTAAAAATACTGAAGGCTATGTCAATAAGAAGGTTGAGAGGGGTTTGGGACCCCATGGCAAGCTTTTGAAGCTTCCAACGGATGTCAGGGGCTGATTGGCTAATGAAGTGAGTTGCAAATACAGTGTGTCCCTCGAAAGTATTTGGGTCTATATTCGTATACTTTCTGAGGGCATCTACCAATTGGGCCTGAATTAGGGCTGGATTTTCATCTTGGCCTTGGGTGATCTCTTTAACCTTATCATAGTTAACAGGTTTAATTATGCATCGTTCAGTGAGGCAAAGGATCACGTGATCCCTACTCGTGATACCAGGCTGGCCTGGTTGATAGTCCCAACTGGGATCCATTAGAGGTACTGCTGTCACAGGGTTTCTATGTGGTTGGGCAACATGTAGCCTGTGCCCAAGTTCGGGCCTTTTCCTCACTGGTGCAGCAGTGGGAAAGGACAATATTTACATTCTTCCAGGTAAGTGCAAGGAAAGAGTCAGGGCCTGCAATTCTTCACTGAACCGGTTAGGGTCCTCCGAGAATCTGCCTAAGCAGGTGCAGCATTGGTTAACGTCAGACAAGGAAGAAGGGGTGTAGACTTTCGTAATTCCCTGTGGCCCACCTACTGAAACAGGAGGGAAGGGGGCAGGGCACAACCTCTAAAAGAATGACATAGCCATAGGACATGACAAAAACTGGGTAGAACCAACTAGGTCCAAGATGGCGGAATATTCGACTTCCAGTGGACCTTGAGCCTCATTATAAGCTCATTGTAATACATTAGCTAAATGACACACCCACCAGTGCCATGACAGTTCTGAGGCTAACCACCAAAGGCCAAAAAGTGGTCGGTGGCCCAATTCCTGGAAATCTCCACCCCTTCCCTGAAATAATTGGAATAATCCTCCCACTCATTAGCCTATGAAATTACCCAGCCTATAAAAACTAACCACAACGTGTTTCTCCCAAGGCCTCTTGCCTTCTGAGATGGCCCACACTCTGTGTATTGTGTTTCTCTTTAAATAAATCCACTTCTTACCTATCATTTTGTTTCTCACTGAATTCTTTCTGCGATGAGACATCAAGAACCTCAAATTCACCGGGAACACCAGGGACCCCAGTTCTGGGTGTGAGGATGAAGTGGGAGAGGAGGGGTCTCCCACTTATAAAACATCTATTGAGTGATGGCAGTTGTATCAGATGCTTCACCTGTTACCTCACTGAATCTGCTTAACAACCATACGGTATTACTGCTATTACTATTCTTAATTTTCTGGTGTGTGTGGAGACTGAGAGTTTCCGAGCTTTCATAACTAACCGGAGATGCCACAGCTGGGTGAACAGTGAGCTAGGACTCAAACCCAGGGTACCACCTTGCAGGACTCCTAGTGCCATCAGGGTGTGTGACCAGTGTTAAGGGTATGAGGTCCAGAGTACATTCAAGGGCAGCAAAGAGTGATTACAAAATTTGTGTATTATGTGATGCTTGTTTTTCCAGAAAACTCTTGTGTTTGTATTGTGCCAACTACCAGATGAACCTTCAAAGAGAGGGTGTGGTTATTTGAGAACCCATCTCTCTTTCTCTTAGGTGGAAGAGGCTGAAGCCACCCCTGGGCAATGGCCTGGTGATCAAGGCAAGACTCCTCTCTCACTCACGATCTTTCAGTCCTGAAAGATGTATTCCACCGAACTTTCTTTTCTTGGGTCATTCCCAGCCAAATGCCACCATATCTGAGGTCGCTTTGAGAACCCCAGAGAAGTTTGTCAGCCTTCCCTACAGCTGGAGCCCCCAGCCTGTTGCAAATACAATGTGTTTCTTCCTTCCTGCCGCCTTTGCCTTCTCCAAGCTTATCTCCTTGAGCCCTTATCGGTTCTCCTGTCCAAAGTATAACAGTGTTCATCTCAGTAATGCTGGGGTGGAGACAATAGTTCTGGGTCTACTCTGGGAAGGAAATTGTGCTAGATGTCGGAGGAAAGAGTTGAGTAGCAGAAGACGGAATCCTCGGTGTAGTGAGGGAGACAAGTTGAAATGCTGTGGGCTCGGATGGGAGGATGTGCAGGGCGTGCGGGACCACTGGGCGGTCGACTTTGAATAGTGTGTGTCCTCCCTTCGGAATGCTGTGTTCTCCTTTTACTGCATGGCAGCCTGGAGTTATATTCCTCAAACTCACAAAATAGCCTCGCCTTTCTCCTTCTATTGCAGTGATGTTGTTTAGTTGATGGTGTCTCCAGGTGGTTCCTAGACAGCAAGAACTCTGTCTTCCACATAAGGCCTGCAGTAAGCACTCAGACACATTGACTGTCTGAAATAATGATTGAAGAGCCAAATAAATGAATGTGAGATTCATCCTCAGGGGGAGTGGGGGAGAGTGTGATTTCCAGAGAAATTAAATGTGAGCTGATTCTGGAAGAGACTTAGAGTATGCCAGGTATGTGAGTGCCAGGACATTTTCCAGATTCTCCTGGCAAATGGAATGTTGCAACATTTTCTGAATCTCTACTCTCTTTCTTTATAGTAGAGTTTCTCAACTTCAGCACTGTTGACCTCTTGGGCTGGATAATTCTCTATTGTAGGGGCTTGTCTGGTGCATGTAGGATGTTTATCAGCATCCCTGGCCTCTACACACTGTATGCCAGTAGCACATTCTCCCCAAATTGTGACAAGAAATGTCCGCAGACATTGCCAAATGGAGACAGAGTCACCCTGGGTTGAGACCTCAACCCAACAAGTGTTTTATACTCAACAAATGTCAGCTCTTGTTAGCCTTGAAAAGCGCCAATCTATAAAATCAAACAGTCATAGAAAATTATTCAATTAGTCACCATTTTTGAGAAACTGCCATGGACCCATCAGACTATACTGAGTGTTTTCTACACATTCTATCCAATCCTGAAATATGATAATCCTCATTTTATAGATGAGGAAGCAGGATCAGAGGACTCAGATAATGTGCCCATGTGGCAGAATCAGTATGTTTCTGACCCTAATGCATCGTGGCAGGGCTTGTTACACTGTTTTCTACGTGTCTCCCGCTTACTGCTACTTTCTTTGCAACCAGACAGTCTTCTGTACATGTGTGAATTGGGCAGGACACATGTAGGCTGAAGTTCAAAAGGAAATCACATGTATGGACTATGTCCAGATACAAAAATAAATACTCTGATAAATATGGACCTTGAAAAAAATCATAGCTACTCTAACTTAAAGCAATCACAAGAAGTCAAAATCAAGCCAGAAGAACTTTCTTCCCAGGTGTCCTTTCAGTATGTAAATGGAGATGTAAGAAATATTTAGCCCATATGATTGTTTTCACCAAAAAGATTTCCAATCAGAATTATTTCTACAATTATGTTAGCTCTAATAACATTACAAAAGCACGGTCTTCAAAATATTAATAAATAACAATGAATTTGCAGAATGTTGAAACCATACTGAACGTACCTTAGGTCATAAGAGTTTGCAGTGGAACAGAATCCAGCTGCACTCTGTCCCTCTTTTTCCCTCAGAAAAGGACTGCAGGGGGAGTGCATGGACTCCTGTGGGCAAAGTGGGCTTACAGATATTTATTTATTTATTTTTAAATTTATTTATTTTTATTTTTGGCTGTGTTGGGTCTTCGTTGCTACGGCGGGCTTTCTCTAGTCGCAGCGAGCGGGGGCTACTCTTTGTTGCGGTGCGCGGGCTTCTCATTGCGGTGGCTTCTCTTGTTGCGGAGCACGGGCTCTAGGCATGTGGGCTCAGTAGTTGTGGCACGTGGGCTCAGTAGCTGTGGCTCGCAGGCTCTAGAGCGCAAGCTCAGTAGTTGTAGCACCCGTGCTTAGTTGCTCCGCGGCATGTGGGGTCTTCCCGGACCAGGGCTCGAACCCGTGTCCCCTGCATTGGCAGGCGGATTCTTAACCACTGTGCCACCAGGGAAGCCCCCAGATATTTAAAAAGAACTGCTTCACCTCTGTTTTTCATTTCTTGTCATTTCTCTAGAAATTCTAATAACAAAGGCTTGAGAGTGCTGAGGCAGATAATCATTAGTCCCATTTAGGCTTTTGTTTTTAAGGTAAAAACCATGTTATTTCAGTAGCAACTTCTATGCCTAGGCAGTGCTGATGCAAGTGCTTTTCCAAGCAGCCTTCATTTTTGTTGTCAAACTGAATAAAACATATGAAAGGCGGCGACCAAGGGAGGCAGCACGATGCATCCACTTTTTGAAAACAAGCTTTGTCCTTTTTAAATGGAATTCTGTTCCAGTTTTGGCTTCTGGGATGTTCTGTTTTGCACCAGGAGTGACTGCACCATATTAGGGCACATCTGTCCTCCCTGCAGCTTGAAATGAATAACACGAGCTGAGTTCACAAAGTTTGATTCTGACTGTGCGCGTCTGAAAAGGTTGGATGCCCTTTAAAGACATGTTTGATTGCCGAGCGTGTGTTGACCCTGTTTGATATCCTTCACGGACTGCATGACTGAACTAAACTGAAGTTTCCCCATCACCAGCCTGGGGAAACAGGCGGCGCTTTGGCGCCTGCTGGAGAGGTTGTTCTCCGAGTCAGCTCTGCCACCTAGTGGTCGGCGGTGGCATTTCCTGTGCCCGACCAAGCTAGTTTCGGGGTAAGTCATTTTAGCTTGCATACTGTGATGAATTATGACAGAAAACAGAGACACTCTTAGCAAAGAAGGCAGTCCAAGAGAGACCCGAAACAAGCCCTGCAACATGATGCATACCAGATTTCGAATATGGAAGAAGCACTAAATAATTGGTCTTAGAAAAAAGCATGATTGTGAATTGCAAGATATTTTTCCTTTTTTTCCCTGAGCCTTCATGATTAAAATAATAATAATAGAGGTAGAATTCATTTAGACAAAGGCTTCAGATTGATATTGGCCTTTTAGGACTCTCTAAGAACTTTCACATGTATTTTCATATCAGATATTTAAACATTTAAAAAAAAAGTTATCTATATATTTTACAGATGTATAATCCCAGAAAAATTTTATTCCATAACTAGGGGGAAGGGAGTTAATTTCTCATGAGTGTCCTTCGCTTTCCTCTAAACTGAGTACTCTCAAATTGTTCTTTCATATTTTCTCCTTCACTTTCTCCTTTTAAATTTTAAAAAGATGTCAAACTATCAACTGCAGTGGTTTTTAAACATTGTTGAATGTGACCCACAGTACAAAATACACTTTACATCATGACTATATATTGAATGTGTGGGTGTGTGTGTGCACATGCGCTAATCAGAACTTTTATGAAACAGTACTGTTATCATTATGTGGTTTGTGTTCTGCTATGTCCCATTCAATTCTGTGTATTTCCTTTTCTTTTTTATTCTCATGCTGGCCCACTAATTGGCTCCTGACTTACATTTTGAAAAACTAAGTGAATCAATTCTGTTTGTGCTCCTAGATGGAATGAAGTGAAAACGGTCTGGAAATCTATATATACTCAGAGATGAAATCAAGAACCATCCTATATGTACAGAGTTGTAACTAACCCACATGGAAGGATGACCCTCCTCCCAGAATCCAGGAGGGCTCTAGAAGGTGCTCGTCTCGCCCACCGGCAGGATCATGTTCAGTTTTGAGCTCCTTGCCTGGGGGCTGGGCCTGCATCACTTCAGTAGCAATGCCCTGAATGTCCCAGGGACCCCACAGCCCCCAGCTCCCACCCTGGGCAGGAACCTGCTGTAAATCCCAGAGCGGATCTAGAGCCACCCCCCGCCCCCTTCTGCTCCTGTGTGATAACCCCGTTTGCCCTCATGCGGGCTGCATTCCTGCCTGGGACCACTTACAAAGTACTAAGGTCAGCAGGCTTACAGACCTCTCTGTTCCCACCACCTGTTTCTTCCTGAGCATTAAAAAGCAATGTTTCCCTTAACTCTCCTCACCAATATAAGTCAATTCAATGAGCACTAACCATGACCTCCCTTGACTCAAAATATACTAACTGCACAGCATATAGGCTGTTGAGTCAGGATGCGGAAAAGAGCATGGAGCATAGACGTGACATCCCTTTCTCGGAAAAAGCACCTTAAACAGAATACATTTAGTCCAGGTTTATCGTTGTTTCGTCTCGGTCTCAACTAGAACCCCTGATTCTTAGGAAGTCACATATTACTTATGAAAGGATAGCTGTACAGGAAGAAAGGCATTGGGTGACTATCATGTCTAATAAGAACTTTTAGATATTCTGTGTTGAAGTCCTTATGAACTTCTGATCAGGTTCTTCTGATGTCATACTGTGTACTAACAAGACATCAATTGTCAAGCCTCCAGAATGGGAGGATCCTTTTTATGAGATGAATATGGCACAGTGGCATGGAGCCCAGAGAAAAGGTGATGGAAAATGTCTCAGGTACAGGGACCTGAGTGAAGGTTGGGGGAGGGAGATCTTTCTTATTTGCCTAATGTTTAGGCCACTCCACCATCCCTTAATGCTCAAAGATCAATGTGTTTGCAGCTCAGAAGACCTTATCTCAAAGCTCTGTCTCTACTAGAGTATTTAAAGACCAATTGACCGTATATACATGGATTTATTTCTGGTTACATTAGTCTCTATTTAGGCCAGTAAAGATATATCCTGTTTTATTGCACTTAACTGCTCTTCACAGATAATTGCATTTTTAACAAATTGAAAGTTTGTAGCAACCCTGCATCAAGCAAGTCTATCAGTGCCATTTTTCCAACAGCATTATTTTTTAATTAAAGTATGTACATTGTTTTTTCAGGCATAGTGCTAATGCACACAGTATCTGAAACTTTTAAGTGATATTAGATAGTGAATTAATGTTGAATTATAAAAAGAACAATGGCTACTGGTAAGTATACCAAAGATTTCAGGTAAAAGATCACCTAACAATTTGTGGTTCACAGGTTTTCTGATGATGAGTCAAGATACCCCTAGACACCAGAAACACCAGGAGAGGTATTTAATCAACCCATTATAGAAAGCTGGTCCTAAGTGTAGGTGTCTTTCCTCAATTCTGGTTTCTTTTATATTCTGTATTCCAACAAAGCATAATTGGACTGGAATATTGTATAACGTGTATTGCCCTCATGAGTCACAGAAATGAACTGAAAGAGAGAATTGATCTCCGGCTTATTTCCAAAATTCCTACTTATATTCTTCACTATTATCGGTCAACTGAGCAAAATAAATTGATATTAATTGTACAAACATAATGTGTTATTTGCAGTGAGCAATGTGACTTTCCTTAAAAACTACGTGCTTTTTAAAATTATGTTATCCATGTCCTGTATCTCATCTAAGGTGTAAGTCCTTGGAAGGCAGAGTCTTGACTTACTGAATTCAGTGGCACCAATCTGAATGACCTAAAGCTAGTAGTGGTTCAGTGAGAAGTGCTGATGTAGCTGATGGCAGTTATGTTAATAAGGACCCTTTCAGGTGCAGATGACAGTAACCTTTCTCAGGTAGCCCAGGCAGCAAAGGAAATGGTTGGCTTACATAACTGGCAAGTTGAAAGAGGCAGAGTTGACTTCAGGAATGGCTAGATCCAGGTTTGAGAGGCCATGATGATCATACTGTCTCTATTCCCCCACATTCCCTCCCATCTCTCTCCTTCCCCCATATCTCTCCTCTGTGTTTGCTTGCTTCACAGATTTTTCCATGTGGGTATAAATAGAGTCACCAGCACCCAGGAATCCCAAGGAACAGAGAATTACCCTCTCTCTTTCCAACATCCATGTCAATTCCCCATATTTACTCTTACTGCTCCTCTTTGCATGTCCTTCAGGCCCATTACTGAGGCAGAGGAGTCAGACCATGTGATTGATGCCCAGCCAGAAATACATACTGTGGATGACAGGCCATTTCCAAAAGAATGGCTGAAGGAAAGACAAATAACAGCCATCCACTGCATGGCATTGATAAAAAGAAAAAAAAAGAAAGATGAAAGAAGACTGATGTATTATCAGCACAAATATAAAGCTGTGGGATTATTAGCCATTGTATTTATTTATAATAAAATCAGCATGGCATAAGTGATAAAAATAGGTCTATAGAACGTGATAGATTCCATATGACATGAAAGCAGAGACCTAGAAGGTATTTTAAGTGTCTTAAAAGGTGCTAGAGAAGGTTATGTGAGATTCAGAGCACACCAGTGACTGGGGTGGGGAGGGAGTAGGAGGAAGCGAGGAACGTAAAATGGGCCCTAACCCAACCCAAGCAGTGGACAAGGAGACTTAGCTGCTGTGTCCAGGAAGCTTTGGAGTGAAAGGTGGTGGGAAGACAAAAGCTGTTCAGAGAGCACAAACCTTCCTTGACTTATGATAGGGTTGCTCCTGATGAACCCATTGTAAGTTGAAAATGTTGTAAGTTGAAAATACATTTAATACACCTAAAGTTACCGAACATCATAGCTGAGCTTACCCTGCCTTAAACATGCTCAGGACACTCACATTAGCCTACAGTTGGGTAAAAACATCTCACACAAAGCCTATTTTATAACGAAGTGTTGAATAGCTCATGTTACTTATTGAATATTGTACTGAAAGTGAAAACCAGAATGGTGGTCTGGGTACAGAATGGATGTAAGTGTATCAGTTGTTCACCCTCGTGATCGTGTGGCTGATTGAGAGCTGCTGCTCTCTGCCACTGCCCAGCATCAAGAGAAACTATTGTAACTTGTATCACTCACCTGGAGAAGAGATCAAAATTCAAAGTATGGTTTCCACTGGAATGCATGTCACTTTTGTATCATCGTAAAGTTGAAAAATCAAGTCTAAACATCATTAAGCTGGAGACTGTCTGTATATAAAAACTTAGCAAGGGATGGTGCAGGAAAAAGAGAAATGCATGAATAAGGGTGAAAATACAAAAAAGAAAAGAGTAACCCTTATCTGAACATATGTAGTAGAGGACATTAGAGAGGGATCCTAGACCTCCTAGTAGAAAAGTGGTTACTAACCTCAGAGACGGCACATTGAGCAGAGGTGACTCATTAAAGACAAGGCTGATCTCATTCATATGTGTAGTTGCAGGTGTGATGGGGGGGATTCCAAGGCAAACACCTTTAGAACT
This sequence comes from Balaenoptera musculus, assembly GCF_009873245.2. NCBI lineage: Eukaryota > Metazoa > Chordata > Mammalia > Artiodactyla > Balaenopteridae > Balaenoptera > Balaenoptera musculus. Next base: position 76,200,349 of record NC_045800.1, on the reverse strand, counting down.
AAGGTGAACTGGGATCTGGGTGGAGAGGAGACAGCAGATAGACTTTCCATACATGTATCTTGGAAGAAACCATAAATGTGAGTACCCCAAACAGCATGTAGCACTTCCCAGATATGGACATCCCCTCACTGAGAGGGAGCTGGAAATATAGATGAGCTGACAACACCTAATAAAACCCAGAGAAAGAAAAAGGAGTAAAGAAGAAAAAAAATGCATCAATTACCTATAATTGGAAATTAGTGCAATGTAGATTTCATCTATGGGAAAATAGTGATGAATTATACAGTTCTTTTTTTTTTTTTAAACATCTTTACTGGAGTATAATTGTTTTACAATGGTGTGTTAGTTTCTGATTTATAACAAAGTGAATCAGTTATACATATACATATGTTCCCATATCTCTTCCTCTTGCATCTCCCTCCATCCCACCCTCCCTATCCCTCTAGGTGGTCACAAAGCACTGAGCTGATCTCCCTGTGCTATGCGGCTGCTTCCCACTAGCTATTTTACATTTGGTAGTGTATATATGTCCATGACACTCTCTCACCCTGTCACATCTCACCCCTCCCCCTCCCCATATCCTCAAGTCCATTCTTTAGTAGGTCTGTGTCTTTATTCCCATCCTGCCACTAGGTTCTTCATGACCTTTTTTTTTTTTTTTCCTTAGATTCCATATATATGTGTTAGCATACTGTATTTGTTTTTCTCTTTCTGACTTACTTCACTCTGTATGACAGACTCTAACTTCATCCACCTCATTACAAATACCTCCATTTCATTTCTTTTTATGGCTGAGTAATATTCCATTGTATATATGTGCCACATCTTCTTTATCCATTCATCCGATGATGGACACTTAGGTTGCTTCCATGTCCTGGCTATTGTAAATAGAGCTGCAATGAACATTTTGGTACATGACTCTTTTTGAATTATGGTTTTCTCAGGGTATATGCCCAGTAGTGGGATTGCTGGGTCGTATGGTAGTTCTATTTTTAGTTTTTTAAGGAACCTCCATACTGTTCTCTATAGTGGCTGTATCAATTTACATTCCCATCAACAGTGCAAGAGTGTTCCCTTTCCTCCACACCCTCTCCAGCATTTATTGTTTCTAGATTTTTTGATGATGGCCATTCTGACCGGTGTGAGATGATACCTCATTGTAGTTTTGATTTGCATTTCTCTAATGATTAATGATGTTGAGCATTCTTTCATGTGTCTGTTGGCCATCTGTATATCTTCTTTGGAGAAATGTCTATTTAGGTCTTCTGCCCATTTTTGGATTGGGTTGTTTGTTTTTTTGTTATTGAGCTGCATGAGCTGCTTGTAAATCTTGGAGATTAATCCTTTGTCAGTTGCTTCATTTGCAAATATTTTCTCCCATTCTGAGGGTTTATACAGTTCTTAAACTATTCTTCTCTGTAACAGAATAATACATTATAATATTTAGACTATTTCCAATATTCTACTGTTGCAAATAGTGCTGAAGTGAATATATGTAAGTGTATTTTATATATGTAAAAGTGTGTGTGCTTTCATATGTCCAACCATGAATGTATGTACACACGCACGGTACATATATACTGCATATACACACTTTTCAGTATTCTTCAATTATACTTTAAAGAGGTGTATAATGAGTTATAACCAGTTAGGAGGGACTAGTTGTATGGCTGACTTGGTGGTGAGACAGAGTAATACCACAGTTAAACAAGGATGCAGTAGGCTCAGATTATCTGGTTGTGAATCTCTGCCCCTTTACCGTCACTTGTTAGCTTGAATCTTTGGACAAATTAGTTAACTCTCTGGGTCTCGATTTCCTGTTAAAATGATGTTATTTTAAAGATTAAATGAGACAGTGCATATGATGGTTTACAAAATGTGTACCACGTAGGAAGTGTCTAATAAATATTCTCTTCTGTCATTTATAATTGTGCTAAATTGACCTCTGAGCATCTTGGTCACCAAAGCAAAGTGACTTCACTGTTCAGCAAAAAAATAATAATAATAATAATAAAACAGCAGACACTACACTTATGTAGCATGTACTACCTGCAGACTCTGGTCTAAGTACATGTATTAAAACATTTTGATGAGAGACAAAGTTTCTTTCACCACTTACTATTGAATTCTAGGTTGAATTTATTCCATTATACAGAATGTTTCATTCCCATTTTTCAATGAGGAAACTGGGACTCAAAGAGGTTAAATAATACCCAAGATCTCACCCTCAGGAAGTGGTTGAACTAAGATTTGAACCTATGCCTTTGGGACTCCAAAATCTTCCTGCCACACCCTAAGCTCTTTCCAAAAGGCAGTGTGTGAATCTGACTACACTCCTTTGAGAGATACCCTGACCTGCAATACCTAAAGACTTGATTTAGGACTCTTAACCATGTGCATGGGTACACAGATTTGCACTGTAAGAATTTACAGCTGAACATTTTAACCAAGAGCCAAAACACAGCCGAAGTGTTCTCAATAGATTTTTGCTGTGATTCTCAAACGTTGAATTCTTAGAACGACACTCGTTGAGGAATGATTTACTGAATAAAGTCCACAGAGATTGGTGGTGTGAGAATCCCTGAGTCAGTTGCGTCCTGGAAGTAAAACTCTGGAGGTTCTGAGAGGTTGGAGCTGGTCTCAACCAAGGCTTTCTGTGACAGCATAGAGGGTCTTACTAGAGATGCATTCGTTGTAACAATTCTTGGTTATTTATTTATTTTGGTAACACGTGTTTGAAAGAACTAATTGCCAAAGAAAAGAAGTGATGCAAATGAACTTACTTACAAAACAGAAATGACTCACAGACTTCGAAAACAAACTTATGGTTACCAAAGGGGAAAGGTGGGGGGGAGTGGGATGGGGGATAAGTTAGGAGACTGAGACTGACATATACACACTACTATGTATAAAATAGATAACTAGTAAGGACCTACTGTAGAGCACAGGGAACTCTGCTCAATACTCTGTAATAACCTCTATGGGAAAAGAATCTGAAAAAGAATGAATATATGTGTATGTGCAACTGAATCACTTTGCTGTATACCTGAAACTAACACAACATTGTAAATCAATTATACTGCTATATAAAATTAAAAATTAAAAAAAGAACTAATTGCAGTTTTGCAACTATTTATATGCAAATGTGTGTGGTGCCAACATGCTTTTTCATAGCTAGAAATAACATATCTAAATACTAGAAATATTCAAAACTGGTTCGGTCAGTTCAGAACAGTCTGGTCAAGGTTCTGCATATTATCAAGCAAAAGATAGCTGCCTCGTATACTGTCCCCAGCCATTACAAGGAACCAATACATTACTTTTTCTAACTGTGTGTTAAAGAGATAATATAATGTAAAGTGATTTATGCATATTTCCCCCCTTGCTCCAGGTTGCTGTTGCTTATTCCAGTGAGGCTTACATGGCTGGAATTGCCTTAAAGTTGCTTATGTTTGAAGCCTGGGTTAGGTAAATGCCCAGGTGGATAAAATGCAAATGAATAAGATCAATTTCTCATGTAGTGTGATGATAAAGCTATGCTGGATGAGTATCATATATGCGTCTACTATTTTTCCCCTACCTTTCAAAGAAAGAGAAGGAAGGAAGATTTTGTTTGATAACAACGTCATGTGGAAGTATATGTGGTCTGTATTTAGAAAGGTGGAAAATGTGGAGAAAAAGCACAATATTCAGTGCGTGTCACCAGCTAATCGTGCCACCTACCTTGAACAAATCGATCTCTGCCTGCCCTGTGCTCCTCACCTTTATTTAATTTATCTATTTTTATCGAAATAAAGTTGACAACTCCTCAGCTTTAAAATAAGGGGATGAACTGATGTGCTGGACTCTCCCAGGTTCGCCTATAATATAGGTCCTATTATCCAATAATAGGAGGAGTGCTACTTTTAAAGGATGCAATGCAAAGAACAAATCCAGTGAAGGCAGAAATGGTCCTGACTCCATCTTTTCTCTTTTCTCCCCAGACTATGTCAGAGAGTCACCATGACCTTGCACAATAACAATACAACCTCACCTTTGTTTCCGAACATCAGCTCTTCCTGGATTCACGGCCCTTCCGATGCAGGGCTGCCCCCAGGAACGGTTACTCATTTTGGCAGCTACAACATTTCTCGGGCAGCTGGCAATTTCTCCTCTACAAATGGCACCACCAGTGACCCTCTGGGAGGTCATACCATCTGGCAAGTGGTCTTCATTGCATTCTTAACAGGCGTCCTGGCCTTGGTGACCATCATCGGCAACATCCTGGTGATAGTGGCGTTCAAGGTCAACAAGCAACTGAAGACCGTCAACAACTACTTCCTCTTAAGTCTGGCCTGTGCTGACCTGATTATTGGGGTCATTTCAATGAATCTGTTTACTACCTACATCATCATGAACCGATGGGCTTTAGGGAACTTGGCCTGTGACCTCTGGCTTTCCATTGACTACGTGGCTAGCAATGCCTCCGTCATGAATCTTCTGGTCATTAGCTTTGACAGGTACTTTTCCATCACGAGGCCGCTCACGTACCGAGCCAAACGAACAACAAAGCGAGCTGGTGTGATGATAGGTCTGGCTTGGGTCATCTCCTTCATCCTTTGGGCTCCTGCCATCTTGTTCTGGCAGTACTTTGTCGGGAAGAGAACTGTGCCTCCAGGGGAGTGTTTCATCCAGTTCCTCAGTGAGCCCACCATCACCTTCGGCACGGCAATCGCTGCCTTTTATATGCCTGTCACCATTATGACTATTTTATACTGGAGGATCTATAAGGAAACTGAAAAACGTACCAAAGAGCTTGCTGGGCTGCAGGCCTCTGGGACAGAGGCAGAGGCAGAGAACTTTGTCCATCCCACAGGTAGTTCTCGAAGCTGCAGCAGCTATGAGCTTCAACAGCAAAGCATGAAACGCTCAGCCAGGAGGAAGTACGGACGCTGCCACTTCTGGTTCACAACCAAGAGCTGGAAGCCCAGCGCCGAACAGATGGACCAAGACCACAGCAGCAGTGACAGCTGGAATAACAACGACGCTGCCGCCTCCCTGGAAAATTCCGCTTCCTCCGATGAGGAGGACATTGGCTCGGAGACAAGAGCCATCTACTCCATCGTGCTCAAGCTTCCAGGTCATAGCACCATCCTCAGCTCCACCAAATTACCCTCGTCAGACAACCTGCAGGTGCCGGAGGAGGAGCTGGGGGCAGTGGACTTAGAGACGAAAGCCAGCAAACTGCAGGCCCAAAAGAGCATGGACGACGGAGGCAGTTTTCAGAAAAGCTTCTCCAAGCTTCCCATCCAGTTAGAGTCAGCCGTGGACACAGCCAAGGCCTCTGATGTCAACTCCTCGGTGGGCAAGACCACGGCCACCCTGCCTCTGTCCTTTAAGGAAGCTACTCTGGCCAAGAGGTTTGCTCTGAAGACCAGAAGCCAGATCACTAAGCGGAAACGGATGTCCCTCATCAAGGAGAAAAAGGCGGCCCAGACCCTCAGCGCCATCTTGCTTGCCTTCATCATCACCTGGACCCCCTACAATATTATGGTTCTGGTGAATACCTTTTGTGACAGCTGCATCCCCAAAACCTATTGGAATCTGGGCTATTGGCTGTGCTACATCAACAGCACCGTGAACCCCGTGTGCTATGCCCTGTGCAACAAAACATTCAGAACCACTTTCAAGATGCTGCTATTGTGCCAGTGTGACAAAAGGAAGAGGCGCAAGCAGCAGTACCAGCAAAGACAGTCGGTCATTTTCCACAAGCGGGTGCCCGAGCAGGCCTTGTAGAATGAGGTGTGTTGTCAATAGCAGTCACCAAACGCACACATCAACCCACAGACCTTAGGAGGGAGTGAGGCGAGGGTGGGGGTGATTTCTGGCGCTGATAAAAAAATGTCTTTATCACCCAGATGTGAAAGGAGCTGCCTGTTTACTGATCCATTGAATAAATCCATTTTAATATCAAAAGTCAAATACCACTTCAGCCAAAAATAAATAAATAAGCGTATCACTGAATATAAAGAAATTTATTCTGAAATAGACTTTGTTTTTCCTTAAAGAGAAAGAAATAATTGTTTCATAGCAATTATGTACCCAAATTGGTCTGCCTGGGCCTTTTCATTCCCATTAGCTCTGGAATCTCGGTGAGCGTACCTAGCTGGCCCAGTTGCCCTGTTCTTTCCAAGGATCCCCAAAGTGTCGATCCAGATCCCACGTGGAACACGTCAGGCTAGTGAATCCGTGGTTCTGAAATTCTTTCGTACGTTGCAAAGCCTCACCTTCTCGTCCCAGTAGAGCTCCCTGTCTTCTCACTGGTGTGTCGTTGAACTCTATTTGTGGACTTGATTCTTGATTCTTGCAAAGTACTGTTTTGTGCAGTTCAAGTTTCGTACAAATAAAAGATACATAAGTATATATGTATATATATATATGTGTGTGTGTGTGTGTGTGTGTGTGTATGTGTGTGAATTCCACACACACACACATAGTGTATATAATATAATGGGAATCACTGAACTGGCAAATTGTTCCGGCAATATATTCTTTCAGTACTTTGGTGACTGACGTTTCTCTAGGATCCTAACGCAACGTAAAGGTGAACTTAAACCCCGGGTAGTGTTTTGGAAACCAGGGCTGTTTTCCCGGAGACTATGCAGCAGAGAATAGCCAGGCCCTCCGGGCTGGTCTGTGTCGAGCGGTCAACCTGGTGAGTCAGATGAGCACCAAGGTTCGACCGGACTCTGAGTGAGCTGTTACCTTTGTGGACACCCTCAACAGAGCTAAATCAAATGGGGGCCCCTCTGAGCTCTAAGAATGAACCGCATCCACAGGTTTGAATTTAATGGTCCAAATCTGAATGTTTCCCAACAAAACCTTTGCTATCTTACCTGCTTGAAACTCAATAATAGTGTCACGTTTGAATGTCATACACAGCATTACATGGGGCAAAGCAGAAGAGACCTTCTGAGGGGCAAAGAAGAACACGGGATTCGATTTCTTGCTACTTGACATCTTTAAATGAAAAAGGGCTTACACCTTTTGTCACTTAGCTGGGGCCAGTGCTTTCTGGTGTTCATTGTGCAACCTTTACCCAGGAATGGGTGTGGTTCATGAAGTCATAAGTCCTCTAAAGAAAGTATTACACTTTGAAAAGTATTGCTTCAAATTGATTTCCTTAGTACATTTCTAAAAAGTGAGTTTGTATTCTCTTCTGAATTGGCCCAAACGCTAACTGTTCTGTTTGGGGGAGGGGAGGGCTGCTTCTGTAGCCGTCGTCTGTGTTGCTGCTGTAGGTGTTAGGGTTCTTTTTTTTCCTTTTGTGGGCTGTGTGGGGAGTGGGAGGGGTGGGAGGCGGGGGGCTGAGGAGAAATCTTCCCTCTGTACAGGGTCTCCGTGGTGTGAACCCGGAGCCAGGGTAGAAGCTGCTTTTGTGTTCAGTGTGAGCTGGTGTTTACAGCAGATTTTGACAACAGTGGAAGTGTACTCAGTGGTGTCTGTGTTTCTGAACTATTTAATTTTGTGTTATGTTTATATGGAGATGTATTTATGCATATTTCACCGAGTTCTATTTAATGTTGATAAATATTACTCTTCAGTCTTCAGCAGGTGGTGTCCCTTGAAAGGGATTCTTTAAGGTCCACTTGAGCAATGGGTAGGGTATATCGAGCTTTCTTGTGGCTAAGAAGAGGGAAAAGTCATCCTGTTGGTGCCAGGAGGTACCTAACTCTTTCTGGGTAATATCAACTTTAACTTCAACATAATGGTTTAATACCGTTCTAGTTAAACCTGATGGGAACCGGTCAAAGCAACCCTCCACCAGTGTATTTGAAATCACATGACAAGGGCAAAAAAAGGCAAATCGGCATAATTGAAAGAATTAATTTTTTGCCCCACATTCGACCAAAGAATAAGAAAAAACAGAGACTATTTTCTAACATGTATAGCAAACTACAGAATGTTATGTTATTAACCTGTGAAATGTCTAGTGAGCAAGTGCATCTATATTTTATTACTCACGTTGGCCTGGCAGTAATAAATTTGTGAACGCTGATTCAAGTCTCCCTGTACATCAGTAATTCCCATTCTCTTTGAATCTCCTATCTTGCCTCCCTCTCAAAAGACTGTTTCCTGTATTTAAAAAAAAAATAGAATTAAATTTAAGAAATGGAGAAACGTAAGCTTTAGCAGAACTGTGAAGGTTAATAACAACTCTACTTAAACGTGATTATCTCCTCATCCTTGTCCTTTTATGATGCTGAGAATGGAAGAAAAGACGTCCAAGACGTCAGCTCTTCTGTTACTGGTTTAATTATCAAATTATTTTTAAATCTCTCATGAATGAAAACTGCTTTTAAATACTGTCTACTGACTGTTTATAGAAATGTATGTCCAACTCTTAGGTCATTTTCAGAAAAAGAAAATAAGAAAAACAGATTCTTTTGAGTTTGGAAAATTTAGAAGTATAATCAAAGATGTAGTGAAGTGTTTAAAACCAGACATAGCTGCACATGCATTTCTCAAAGGACTTTGTCACTAGAAAAGGTATTCAGCATTTACATAAGATCATCCCCCCAGATGGGAATCAAATTGTTTTCAATCCATATGAATGAGGTTTGCAGAGCTTTCATGATTATCCACTTTAATTGAGAGTAAAATAATCAAACCTAAATAAACTACATGTGAAGAAAGCACCCCCCAACACACACACACACACACACACACACGCACACACACACACACACGCACGCACCCCCGACCCTGTTCTCCCATTCTCTATTCTCCAGGGTCTACCAGATGGATAAGAGAAGTGAGCTTTCTGGTCCTGTATTCCCCTTGGCTCTGCTCTCTTTTATCCATCACCTACCTGTAGTCTTTCTGCTAGTTCACCGTATTACCCTGAATCATCCTTGACTTCAAATCTAGCCTTGAGTCTCCAGATAAGTTCCATTTCTATTTACTCTTTCACATATAATAGTTCTAGACTCTCACAGAAAAAAAAAAAACAAAAAACAAGAAAGCATAAGCATAAGAAGCTGCAGGGGCTAAAGATCTAGAAGGCATAGCAGCTTTCTCTGTCAACCCCCCTGTGTGCAGATGGGCAAGTTCATTGCTCTGGAGAAGGAGGAGAGCCCTTTGTGCATCACTTGTGAGAAGGGGGAGGGCACAGCTCTGATGCAGAGTTAGCTGCCTCAGGTCAATCTCAGGAAGGAAAAGGATGCCACGGCTCAGGCACAGTAGAGAAGCCTGATGGAGGCAACACGAGACAGAGGCAGAGCCTCCGGATCATTCTGGGTGCCCCGTACTTATCCGAGTAGAGACGATTCCCAGATAGGGACGTATGGCTGAGAAACTGGACAGTACATCCCAGCAGCTTCAGAGGACAAGTGAAGGCATCACAAAGAAGCTCTAACTTAGCATGAGGAGCCCTGAGCTTTTGGCCCAGTTCTGTCACCAGGTAATTACATGTCCTCTGCCATGCGTGTCATTTACCCTTAAACTCACTGGGTTGTCTCCCTACGCTCTTACTCATTAACAACATGAAAGCATCTTAATTTGCCTTCTAATAGCAAACAGGTGAAATAGAGTCAGGGCGTTAGGTAAATAACTACCATGATGAATGTAAATGCTCTAACTGAAGAACACTTGAAAAATTCTGATTTTATGTATCCCTCAGAGTTATTTACTTATATTTCAATACAATGAACTCTAAGGAACTCTCACAGTTTGTTGGTAAACCTGGAATTTTATTTCAAATACCACTTTATTCCAGGATGATCACCTAAGGCCTGACAACCTTACAAGTAGAGCTGCTGGGTAGGGGGTGTTTGGTTTCTCAGTGGTATTTCTCAAAATTGACTGAAACTGTATAGAATACAGCACCCAAAACGCTGGTCCTTTCTTCAACCTGACAGCCCTACTTGTACCACCTCCTCTAAAACTGTATTTTTCCTCATATGTCATGCGTGACAAACTTGGCACAGCAGTGAAAACACCACCCCATACTAGGATGCAGGTCAATTTTACTACTTGCCTTTACGGACCTAGGTTATGCTGTCTCTCCTGGTGTTTTCATGCCTCTGTTTTGTAGGAATTCCGCCTCTACCGGGACTCATGCTGTGAGAATAAATATTCCAGCCCTAAGAGGTTGGCTCCAGGGACAGAAGCCCAGGGCTCTTGAGAGCTAGGAATATTCTGTTTTCTTTTTCTGGCTTTAGTGTCACTGCCTGAGAAAGGAGACTCGTGTTGAGATAATAAAGATGAATAAAGAAAACCAAGTTCCCAAAGTGACTGTGTTCAACATATGTTTGGAACTGCATAATATTTTGTCACCAGGCTCCAAGATGGGCAAGGGTTAGTCTTGTTAACTGGACACACATTACATTCACAGCTTCACACACAGAGATAGAAGGCGCACTCGGACATGTGGAAGCGGACACCCAAGCACTTTAGCACAATGTTAGGACTGTGGTCACTCTGGTAGAACCAGGAAGACTCAGCACAGAGTTCAGACCCTACAGTTCTTGGCCTGGGCTGGGAACTCCCCAAATAATCTCCCAGATCCAGGGCGGCTCTAATCTGAGTTGCACAAGGCATTCTATACGAACGGGAAATGGAAAAGGAGGCCATACTCTCAGTTGCAAAGAAGTATTAATAACACTTCCCTCACCCAAATAATCTTATCTTAAGCTTAAAAGAGTATCCTCAGAATATAAAGCTTTATTTTTGTTCTTTCTTGAAGTCCAAAATACTTATTCATTCTGCAATTTACATACCAAACCCCAAACTATTTTTATCCTGGATTCTGTGATTTCCTTGATGATAGAAAGCAGGTCTTCCTCACCCTGTGGCTGGCACATTATCTGTCAAACAGTAGACATTCAATAAATGCTGTTGAATGTTTAATAAACTCCTTATAATTAATATAGCAAATATTAATCAGAATTATGTGCACGTTAATGCCCCACACTTCGACTGTAGCCGGAGGGCATTGAGCTAGGAAAGTAAATTAAGGGAAAAATGGTTCATTGATATGATGGTTTCCTAATAAAATATTACTAAGCAACAAGGAGAAATATTTTAATAGATTTGAAGTAGTAAATATAATTAAGAGGACAGGAAGGAAAGAAAATCAACTCTATCCCTAGAATTTGGAAACGTTTTACCAGGTTGGTCAACTCTACTTGATCCTAGTAAGGGAAATATTGAGAGAGCCTGGAGAGTCTATACATATAAGTCTTCTGTTTGTACAGGTGAAGTTCTGTAGTTTGGCTTAAAATATCCTTGCATGTAGTTTTGCTTGGCATGAAGGTTAGGAGAGAATCCATACTGTTCTGCAAGCATTAAACAAAGCCCTCTCTTCATATCCTCTGTTCATTCCTCATGTAACACGTGGATATTTTCAGCCTCCTACGTACAACACTCCAGAGAAATTTCTTTGGGGCTTGTGCTTAGAGCTATGGCAAGGCAACATTTTCAGGAATGCCCCCCCTCCTTTTTCAAACACATGGAAACTGTCTCTAAGTTTGGTGCAGGCTCGAGGAATAATAATTAAAATAGGCTTCAAGTTGGTGAATCAGCACATTGATTTTTCTTGGCAGAAAGCTTTCTGGGAAATGTCTATGAAATGTTCAGTGATGCTCATATCCTTCTAATTTATGAGGGTGTAGAAACCACTGTCCAAAGAGATGGCTATATATTTGCTTTGTAAGCAAAAGGCATGTATCATAGCTGCATCTAAAATAGTGTCCCCATCTTTATCAAAGGCACTGAATTTTACTTGTTTTTATTTCCTAGTGTCCAGCACTTCCTCAGTAGTCATTTTAGGTATGTCATATGCCATTTTTATTCCTTCTTCTAAAAATAATTCAATTGTCTGTACTATAAAATGATGCCTGCAACTTTGTGGTGATATTATTCCCTAAGTTTAATAGTGAAATAAGGAAATAAAACTATAAATAAACAAAGAATGTGGTTGGCTTTCTTTTTAATCCGAGGTCTATAATACAGCAACAGCTTTTTTATTGTATAAAAGGGTGGAGTACATGGAAGGGATAATGCTGAAACAGACCTTTATTTGCATTGACTTCTCTGTTTTTTACATGCACTAGAACTTTCTTCAACAATGAACATTGCTGCTGTCATAACTCAAAATAATACTGTGTTTTGGACTATGAGTTAAGCATGTATTAACTATATCTGCACATATAATCCTAATTTTAAGACTGCAAGTGAAGAAAAATATTTCTCTCTAGATATATACTATGGACCTAACACAAATAGATTACTAGTTACTTCTCCAGCAAAGATGGGTTTATTGGGGGTCTGCATCCTGGCAAGCCTCATGCAAGTCCCCAGACAGCAAGGGAAGAACACTTTTACAGGGGACTGCGGGGATGGGGGAGTGGGATTTGGGAGGGCTCTAGTAAACAGAGTCCATGGCTTTTCATGGGCTGAGTCGTTGCCAAGAGAAGAGTTTTTCTTCTTCCTGTTGGGCTCTGCTGTCCTCACAGGACTTGAGAGCTCCCTCTTCTGGTTTTCCAACTCCCTTTGAGGTTTCTGTTTATTAATTTTTTATAATACTTTGAAGTGGGTTTTATTTTCGTCTTTTTAAAAGAAATGCTTATTATCGTCCCTTCCCCCTTTGCTGTTTCCTTTGCTGTGCAGAAGCTTTTTAGTTTGATGTAATCCCACTTGTTAATGTTTGCTTTCATTTCTTTTTTTAAATTTTTAGAAATTTTTATTTATTTATATTTAAAATATTCATTTATTTGGTTGCGGCAGGTGGGCTCCTTAGTTAGTTGTGGCATGTGAACTCTCAGTTGCAGCATGCATGTGGGATCTAGTTCCCTAACCAGGGATCGAACCTGGACCCCCTGCATTGGGAATGCAGAGGCTTATCCACTGTGCCACCAGGGAAGTCCCTGCTTTCATTTCTTTTGCTTTTGGTGTCAGATCCAAAAAATCATTGCCAAGACTGATGTTAAGGAACTTACTACCTATTTTTTTTCTAGGAGTTTTATGGTTTCAAGTCTTCTATTCAAGACTCTAACCCATTTTGAATTCATTTTTGTGTACGATGTAAGATAGTGGTCCAGTTTGATTCTTTTGCATGCAGCTGTCCACTTTTCCCAGCAGCATTGATTGCAGAGACTATCCTTTCCCCTGTTGTATATTCTTGGCTTGTTTGTTGTAAATTACTTGACCATAAATGTGTGGGTTTATTTCCGGGCTCGCTATTCTGTTGCACTGATCTATGTGTCTGTTTTTATGCCAATACCATACTGCTTTGATTACTACAGCTTTGTAATGGAATTTGAAAGTAGGGAGTGTGATGCCTACAGCTTTGTTCTTCTTTCTCAAGATTGCTTAGGCTATTCAGAGTCTTTTTTGTTTCTATACAAATTTGAGGATTGTTGTTCCTTTTTTCTATGAAAAATGCATTGGAATTTTGATAGGAATTGTACTGACTCCTGTAGATTCCTTTGGGTAGTATGGAGGTATTAACAATATTAATTCTTCCAATCCATAAGGATGGAATATCTTTCCATTTATTTGTATCTTCTCCAATTTCCATCGCCTATGTGGTATTATGGATATTGTTATTCTGAATCTGCATGCATAAGTTGAGATAAAACAAGTGACTAATTAGATATTTGAATTCAATTAGAGAACCAGAATTGCCAGTCTGGAGGAAAGGAGATATAGATGTAACAGAAGAAGTTGAGTAAAAACTATACAGTTCTCTGTATGAGTAGGATGTATCAATATAAACTCCCAGAGTATTTTACTATATATGTAATTTCTAGCTCTTCCCACAGAATAGAACTAGAGACAATGATCAACTCAGTAGCAAGGAGGATTCCTAACATCCCAACTGTAGTCTTTAATAAAGGAAACCAAGCCTTCCTGAAGAAATAGCTGATTCTAGTCTTGGGCAGGCAATGTACAAGATGAGCTTGAAACATCTTGCCAAAGTAGATATCAAGGAAGCATCCAGACTACTAGAAAAGACATTTACGTACACAAACAGTTGATATCTAGCAGAAGTGGCACAGCAGGGCAGTGGGAAAATGACATTCTTCTTAATAAGTGGTACTTAAATATCTACATGGGAAAAAGACTTCTACTTCACCACATACTAAAGTAAATTACAGGTGGATGAAAGACCTAAATTAAAAAGTCAAAGTCAGAAAGCTTTTAGAAGGTAAAAGTTGGAAAGTTTTTAAGAGAATATTTTCATGACCCTGAAGGAGAGAAAAACTTCTTAAACAAGATTCAAAAAACATTAGCCACAAAGGAGGACAAGACATAAAGAAAGTGAAAAGAAAGCCATGATGGAAGAGATCATTCCAAAACATATAACAACATTGAGCAAATACAGAATGTATGAAGAATTTCTGTAAATCAGTAAGAAAAAACTATGCAACTGCAGGAGATAAAAATTCCTTGCTATTCCTCACGTTGAAAGGTGGCATCTAATTTCCCTTCCCTTGAATCAGGCTGGCCTTAGTGACTTGCTTGATAAATAGAACACATCTGGGACGTGCAAGACTAGATCAGAAGAAGCCTCGCAGCTCCCACCCGGATGTCTTGCAGTGCTTGCACTGGGGGAAACCAGCTGCTATGTAAGAAGTCTAACAACACTGAGACCGCCATGCTGTGAGGAAGCCCTTCTCCAGAAAGTCCAAACCCCAGCCTTGAATCATCCCAGCTGAGGCCAAGCCCTGCTCATATTGAAGATTCATGAGCAAAGTACATTATTGTTGATATTAAGCCACTAAGTTTTAGGGTGTTTTTTATGCAGCAATAAAGAACTAAAATAGCAACCCAATTAAAAAAAAAAAAAAGAAAGATGAAAGATTTGAACAGTGGTTTCCAGAGGCTTGGGTAGTAGAAATAGGGAGAAGTTGGTAAAAGGGTACAAACATTCAGTTATAAGATGAATAAGGTCTCAGGATCTAATGTATAACATGGTGACTATAGGTGATAGCACTACATTATATAATTAAGTTTGCTAAGAAGATAGAACTTATATGTTCTTACCCAAAGAAAAAAAAGGTAAATATGTGAGGTAATGGATATATTAATTAAAATGAAGAGAATTATTTCACTATGTATACTCATATCAAACATCACACTGTACACTTTATTTTTTTTAATTTTATTTATTTATTTTTGCCTGCATTGGCTCTTTGTTGCTGCACGTGGGCTTTCTCTAGTTGCGGCGAGCGGGGGCTACTCTTCATTGCGGTGCGCGGGCTTCTCATCGCGGTTGCTTCTGTTGTTGCGGAGCACGGGCTCTAGGCATGCGGGCTTCAGTAGTTGTGGCACACGGGCTCAGTAGTTGTGGCTCACGGGCTTAGTTGCTCTGCAGCATGTGGGATTTTCCCAGACCAGGGCTCGAACCTGTGTCCCTTGCATTGGCAGGCAGATTCTTAATCACTGCATCACCAGGGAAGTCCCCACACTGTACACTTTAAATATCTTACATTTTATTCATCAATTATACCTCAAGAAAGCTGGCAAAAATAAAAATTAACTTAAAAAGACAAATTAAGTTAAATAACAGACAAGATGGTTCAAGAGTACATTTAGATGGCAAAATTATTTTAAAAATAGCATCAGCGAAGGCAGAATGGTGGATACATCTAGAGCAGAAGGAAAAGATTCCAATTGGAGAGGAGCACTGGGAAGATTTTTTTTACGGTGTTAATAATGTCTTTTTTTTTTTCCCCAGGTGATGGTTACACAGGTACCTACATCATTCATAAAGTAGTATATATGTATTTTAGGTGCTTTTCGGTAAATATATTTCACAAGTTAAAAAAACAAAAAGAGAGAGAGAGGACTTTGACAAGCAGCCCTCCCTCCAGCTGCATCTGTGCACACAGTCTGTTCTCTTGTTTCTGTGCATGAGGTGCTCTGGCTCCTGCAAAGTCAAGCTCTCCACCTTAGGACATCGCTCCAGCCACTCTCCCCTGTCCTGGATCAGTATGTTCACCTCTCTATTAGGCCTGGTCACCTCCCTCCTCCCTCCAGCTGCTACCCCATCTCTTCTTCCCTTTAAAACACTGTCAGAGGCTCGTCTAAACTCCCCTCCACTGCTCCTCCAGTTCTCTCTAGAACCCACTCCAATCAGGCTTCACCCCCACCATTCACCCAGCTGCTCGGTCAGGGTCACTGGTGGCCTCCATGGTGCTGAATCCAGGGCCCCCCCCCCCCCCAAGTCCTCATCTTGTCCCATCAGCATTTGGTACAGCTGATCATCCCCTTCTCCATGAAACACTCCCTTCACTTGGCTTTCCCGCCCTCCCACTTCCAGGGTTTCCTCTTACCTCCTAGCTTCTCTGGCTCGGTCTACTCCCTACCTCAACCCCAACACACCCACATGTTCTGCTCTTTTCACCTTCACTCTCTGGATGGTCTCATCTAGTTCCAAGGCTTTAAATGCCATCTCTCCATGACTCCCCAACCTTGATTTCCAGCCTAGACCTCCTGTGAATTCTTGTCTCTTTTATACGCAGCATCTAACCAGCAACACCACTAGAGATCATCTATTCAGCTCTAACTGGACATGTCCAAAGGTGAGCTCCTCATCTCCCCCTCCCCAAACGTGCTTCTCCAACAGCCTTCCCCAACCTGACAATTCCAGCCTTTCTGATGGTCAGAAACTTGTGAGTTTCCCTCGAGCCCCACATCCAATCAAACAGTAAATCCTATCTGCTCTAGCTTCAACTTAGAACCAGAATCCAGCCTCTTCTCACCACCAGCGCCCTGGTCTCCTGATATCACAACAGCCCCTAACTGGTCCCGTGACTCCTCTCTTGTCCCCTGCCGTCTTTTCTCAGCTGCAGCAGCCAAAAAGATTCAGTTATTGGGTGTCCATCCTGCCACTCCCAGGCCAGGAGCCCTCCTGCCTTCCCCTCCCTTGGAGGAAAAGCACACCTCCCACTACGGTTTCCTCCCAGGCCTCATCCCACTCTGCCCTCCCCACCCATCCCAGCGCCCTGGCCTATTTGAATCCCTTGAACACACCTGTGCACTTGCTGTTTGCTCCACCCAGAATGCTCTTCTCCCAGACAGATATTTCCATCAGAGCAGTGGGAGGGGAGTCTAGACAAGCATCTGACAGTGTTTGCTTTGAGGAGAAGGAGAGATGGGGTAGTAGCTGGAGAGAGACGGGAGGGTCCAGATCCAAGGGACGTAAACATGTTGACGATCGGTCTCCCCACAATAGACTGTAAACTCCAAGCCGGCAGGCTTTTTGTAGGTTTTCTTCACTGCAGTATTCCCGGGCCTAGAATAGTCCCTAGCACGTTTAATAAAAGAAAAAAGGTGACTTGTACCAGCACATAGGGGAACAGCATTTGCACCCAGGTGTCCCTGACCACTGGTCTTTAGACACCAACCTAAGAAACTGAAAGGGGCGGGGCCTGCGAGGGGCGGGTCGGGATCTGGAAGCCCCGCCCCCGGCTCTGGCTTGTTTTCTCCTTCTCTAACTAAATTCCACCTGGGAAGCCAAGCAGGTGGCAAGGCTCAGAGAGCACTGCGAGGCCTTTTCTCCCCGGGTCGCCCGGTGGCGACAGAGCCCGCTGGGCTCACCTGCCCACCCTTGGCTGAAGCAGTCCCAGGGCTGGCCACCTGAGGTTGCCTAGGGTCCCAGGCTCCTGCCATTTCCTCTGGCAAGTACTGGGGCCCAGCAGGCCATAATGACAACTCCCAGGACCATGGAAAGAGCCCTGAGGGAGGAACGGAGGGCCCTGGGCAGAGCAACCTACAGCAAAACCTGAAGGAGGAGGCATCCACGTAAAGAGCTCAATGGTATCCAAGCCTGGGGCTTTTGAAGGCTGGGGAGGGGGCACCTTTGGAAGAACAGACAGAGGCCAGTGTGGCTGGACTGAGGAGCAGGCCAGGTGGGCTGCTGGCAGGACGAAGGGCTTGAGGTCTGGCTAAGGACTGGGGCTTTTCCACAAAGTGCTGCTGATTTCCTGCTTGTTAGCAGAGCGACAGGAGAAGATCTGTCTTTCAAACATCCCTCTCTTGGATCAGAGGGAGTGAGAAGCAGAAGCAAAGAGCACGAATCAGGGACAGTGTCAGTGGTGGCCTGGACAAAGAGGGGAGGGAGATGCAGAGAGGTGAGGAATGCATTTTGAAGTTGGGATCCAGGGAAGGGGATAAGTTGATTGCATGTGGGGGTGAGGAGGAAAGAGGGAGCAGACAGAGCCCCAAGGTTCTGGTTTGAGCAGGTGGGGAAATGCAGCTACATGGACGTTGGGGGAGGGATGGGAAGAGAGGTCCAGAAGGTAGTTTGGGACCAATGAAAAGCTAGACACTTCTGAGGTTAGATCAACTCTGATCTACTTTCCAATGAAGTCACAGGGAGAAGCTGCTTACGAGGGGATTTCAAGTGAGGATGAGGGTACTCTTACCCCAGCTGATTAAACATCATCTTGTTCCTGGTAAAGTTGACTCTGTTTATACTGGGGTTGGGTCTGTATAAAATGTTCCAGCCAGCCTCAGTATTGAGGAGAGGCATTTAAGGACAGGAACATAAAGGCAGAAGCAAATGAGACTGTCATGTCTGTGTGCTAATGGTAGCCCTTCATCTGCCAGTCTGTCCCTGGGCCACTGTGAGTCCAGCCAGAGAAGCCGAGCTTGTCAGGCTGTGAGCCCCGTGAAGGCAGCGGCCTCACTGCGGCCAGCACAGTGGTTACCAGTGTGGACAGTGGAGCCAGACCGCGTGAGTCTGTCATCCCAGCTCCTGCTACCCGTATAGCCTTGTGTCACTGTGTCCTAACCTCCTGGGTCAAGGCTGGAACACTTCTCATCAGATTTGCCTTGGAAATTAGAAACCCTAAGATCTTAGGAAGCTCTTGCCCATCCCTCCCTATGGGGGCGGTTTTCTTCTGGCCTCGCAGAGTAAACACTGGCATCATACACACACACAAACAGTGACAAACACATACATGCGCCCAGTGACATTAAATAAGGGCTACAGAATGGGATCAGAAGACGAACAGACATGGGGGAGGTAATGCGAGAAAGGAAAAAGAGGTTGGATGCAGGACCTACATGTGACACGACTCCCACATTTTTTAGATCTTAACCTAACTATGCCTGAGGACATCCCTAGAAATACATGCTAGAATAATTCCTACTCTGCAGGTGGGGAGACAGGCCTTGAGAGACACAGTGACTTATCCAGAATGAGAACAGGTAAAATGGGGAATTGAGTCTGGAACCCAGGTCTGTCTCCTCAAAGCTGCGCACAGACCGTCCCCGGGAGCGGTGCAGAGGGCCGTGTGGTGTGACTGTGTGAGATATGGGGTTGCGTGGAGGAGGGGTGAGCCGTCAGCAGCCCAGAGGGCTGTGTGTAGAGGTGTTGTCTGAGGAGGGGATTCAAGTA
This sequence comes from Balaenoptera musculus, assembly GCF_009873245.2. Classification (NCBI taxonomy): domain Eukaryota; kingdom Metazoa; phylum Chordata; class Mammalia; order Artiodactyla; family Balaenopteridae; genus Balaenoptera; species Balaenoptera musculus. The sequence goes on along the minus strand of NC_045800.1, from coordinate 76,180,956 downwards.
AGGGGCCCCCAGGAAGTGAAGTCACCTCCTTGGCAACAGAGCCCAACAGAACTCGGAGCCCCGGGAGGCAGGCACACACGTTCTAGCGACAGCCCCACAGCCCGCTCACTTGGCTGGAGACGCTTCATAGAGACGGATGTTCTCCTGCTGTGTCCTGACTTCCCAGGGCTTCTGCTTCAGGAAACCCCCGAGTGGGAGGTTTCTCAGATGCATTAGACAGTTCAATACTTAACCTGAACGACTCTGGTTCTTTACCAGGAGGTCACCTAAGGAACACAAGGTGGCCTAGAGCAGGCCAGTCCAGGCCCGGCCACGTCTGGGAGCCCTCCCTGGGCAGCCTCACGTCCCCGCATCTCCATGTGGGGGGAAGGGGGACTTGAGGGGAGGTTTCCCCTCTGGGCAGGAACGCGTGGATGGGAACTTGGTCACCTGGTGGTCCTGTCATGCTCACACTCAAGCACAAGGGTGAGAGAGGATTCCTGAGGTGCCTCTTATCTGTGCCAATGCGGATCCAAGGCCCTCAGGTTGTCATCTTTTTTCCCTCTTTGTTGGAGGTCTGTGCAGAGAGTGGTGTGCGTGTGTCTGGAGTGGAGATGGCTGGTGGGTCTGAGGAGCAGCGCAGGCGGCAGACAGGGCTCTGAGCTTTCTGCCTGGCTGCCGGGCGCTGTGTTCACAGGGCTCCACACAGGAGATCGGACAGGAGCCGGTCCATGGCGCTCCCTGCTCCGTCTCCCTGCGGGAGGGGCGGGAGCCCCCCACCAGCACCAGAGCCCAGGGCAGGCTCAGGGTGAGTGCCAGCGAGGAGGAGACCCCACACCCAGGAGGCCCCAGAGCCGCCCTGCCCCTCCCCTGGGTCCCTCCTGGCGTCCTGCTCCCAGAGGAATCTGGGCCCCCATCTCCTCTCCCACCCGCCCTCACGGCCCAGGCCCTGCCTCGTCCAGATGCAAAGTCACTATCCACGTATACATGGGAATCTCAGAAAGAGACTTTCATAGGATTCCCTTCGTGTGAAGTTAAGTCTGTTTCTGCATTTTTCTACAGATTTTCCTCTTTTAACTCCATCCTCAGGTGTCCATGTTGGCCTGATGATCCTGTCGCCTCCCACCCTGGGATCAGCCTCTGTGTTCTCATCCCCAGAATGGGATGTTTTGATAACAATCACAGGGATGATGCAGTTAATACAGGGGGAGCTGTCAATGCTGTGCTACAAACTGCCCTGAGATAGTGACACGTGTAACCATCGCCCACCGCCAATTCTACTTGTGAAGCCAGAACCTTTATTCTGCTGAGGGCTCTCCTGTCCCACCTCTTGCCACAAGTCCCTGAGGCTTGGGGATTCCATCTCAGCTGCAGCCCCAGCCCTCCTGGTGTCCTTGGTGCTGCCTCTGACTCATGTCCCTGCTCTGTTCCACCCCAGGGGGAAAACGTGTCCACAGGGGGCAGGAATGAGACCTGCATGGTGTGGAGCGTCCAGGCGGGCAGGCTGGAGAAGCTGGTGGGAAACCTGGTGCCTGCCTTCCTGGGCGGGGACCCCTCCGACCTCCCCACATTCCTGGGCTCCTACAGGGCTTTCCCTACCACCCAGCAGATGCTGGAGCTTCCCTTCACAAGGTGAGCACTCTGCCCCTTATGGGACATTGGTGCCTCGGCCACCTACTAGCTGTGACATGGCGGAATGTCACTCCACCTCTCTGAGCCTCAGTTGGCCCCTCTGCACACTAGGGTAAAGAGAGGACCAGCCCCCTACGGTGACTGTAGAGACCAGCGGGTCCTTCACGGAAAGTGCTTTCTGGGGACCTGGCCTGTGGAAATGTCTGCTGGAAGGGCTGTTGTGGTGCTAATTCATCATGTTCCCCCTCCCCGTGAGGAAGCCTCCGCCTCAGTTGTCACTGTGGCTTTGACCTCGGGATGAACGTTTTTCCCGTGTGCAAGGTGATGTTTGATTCCATTAGGGGTGCCCTGTCCCGGGTGGGTGAGAGCAGGGATCCCTGAGGGCGAGCACTGGGGCCCCAGGCCGCTCAGATGTGTCTGAAGGGGCTGGTTGGCCTTATTCATTCTTCAAATATAGAGGAAGGCCACTAGGTGCAGGCACTTTTCTAGGAACAACCATCATTTAATGCATTGAGCAGACAGCATCCCTGCCCTCCAGGGCTTCCATTCTACCATGGTCACACTGTCACACTAGGCATCATATCCAGGTGTGTCCTCAGGACAGTCCATGTGACGCCTTCCTAGCCTCCTCTAGATATGGATGCATCCTCCCTTACTCTGATGAGGACGGTGGACCCCTGCACCAGCTGAAAATGTGAGTGGGCTTTGGTTCAAGAGGGAGGGACTCCCTTCTCCAAAGAATTGCATGGAGATGTGGGATCTGTAGATGGGCAGGGCTGGCAGAACCCTGGATCCCAAACATCTGATGGGTTTTGCTGAGGGCAGAGGTCCGAGGGCTTCTCCTGGAAAAGAGGAAAGGAGTCCAAGAGAGCTGCGGACGGGGCTGGGGTGCCGTGAGAAGCATCTGGGAGGTCAGAGGTCAGAGTCAGCCCCCAGGAGAGTCCACACCCGTCCCCGCTCCATCCCAGCCCTGCCTCCACCCCCCATCCTGGGCCCAGAACACAAGGTGTGGAGAGCATCGTGGTCACTGTCTGGTGGATCCTCTCCAGTGGGTGCTCAGCTGGTGCGCGGGGACCCAGTGACACTCAGGGGGCAGCTGTGGGAGATGAGTGTCAGTGGCAGGAGGAGAGCCAGGCAGGGCCCCTAGAGGATGAGGCAGCATGTAGGTGCAGGAGGTCAATCTGAGGCGTTAGGAGGCCCGCAGGAAGCCTGGATGGGAAGATAGAGCCTGTGTGTTCCCTCCTGGGTCAGATATTCATGGAGCATCTACTGTGTTCCCGAGAGGGCAGGACCAGAGCAGACACCCTGCCTGTCCTCACAGTGGTGACATCCAGTGGGGAGGGGCCGGGAGAGGGACAGAGCAGTGTGTCAGGCTTCCCTGAAGAAGTGGAGAGGTGGTCACAGTGTGGATCAAGAGCTGTCCCTTCAGCAGGCTCGTTGCCAGCCCCTCCTCTGTGTCCCGGCCCCCTCTGCCAAGTCTGCCAGGTTAGACGGGACGTGGAGTAGAACCGGCCTCTGGATGGGCAGGAGCAGAAGACACAGAGGCTCAGGTCCCCGCAGGGCTGTCCTGGGGGCGCAGTGGGGAAGGCAGGCCAGGCCTCTGACTCTGCTGCCCACCTGACTCCCCCCAGGGCCGTGCCCTCCATCCTAGGCACCTGGCTGCACCATTACCCTGAGCATTTCCACCAGCCCCCAGAATTTCCCCGCCTGAAGATGCTCCTGGCTTACATAGAGCTCAGCATGCCTGGCTCAGACCTGGAGCACCATGCCCGCCTTCTCCTGGCACAGCTGGAGCACCTGGAGGCCCCTGAGGCAGAGGGTGATGGTGAGGGGGACTCAGGGTGGGTGATGGGGGCAAGTAGGGAGGAGAAGGGATAGGACCACACAGAGCAGAGCCTCCAGAGGCTGGAACTGGGCCAGGAGCAATGAGGAGGCTCAGATCACTGTTCCCCTGGACTGCAGTCTGGGAAGCCTTCCTGGGGGTGGCATCTTGGACTGAGACTTCATTGATTGGCAGTGAGAAGTTTCCTGTCTTTGGGAGGCACGTGGAAAAGCAGTCCTATTGATGATATTTTCTCTTCTTGGATCTATAGCACCAGCTCCAGAAGAAGCTCTGGAAACTTCTGCAGACCTAGAGCCAGCTACACCTCTACTGCCTGCTACAGCTCCAGAGCCAGAGCAAGTCCATTTTTAATATGTTTTTTTATGACATTTACTAAATTGTTTAATCTAGATATAAAGTTCACTTAAAATAAAATTTAATAGTTTGATTATTTTAAATTGTACATGTAAACAGCAGTAAGTACATTCACAATGTTACATAACCCCCTTCTAACGTCTATTCCAGAACATTTGCATCCTTTTTGTCACTGAATAATATTCCATTCTGGGAACACACCGCATTGGGTTCTCCTTTCATCTGTTGATGGACATTATGAATGTTTTCACCTTTAGGCTCTTGTGAATAGTGGTGCTCTGAATACTTGTGTACCAGCATTTGAATGTCTGTATTCACTTCTTTTGGGTATTGATGTAAGAGTGGAATTTTGGGGTTGACTGAAAACTGTATGCTTGTCCTTTGAAGACCTGCTGAAGTGTTACATGTGGTGTTTGTACCATTTGACAATCCCCCGGAATTATTTAGGTGTACAATTTCCATGCTTCATTTATGTTGCAATTTCCTCTCTCTCTCTCTCTCTCTCTCTCTCTCCCTCTCCCCGCCCCCCCTCTCCTCTCCACCTGGTCCCTCACCCTGGGGAACAAGCCTATATGTTACGAGTTGCTATCTGAAGAGGTCCCCGTGGCCTGGCACTGAGGGAGACCAGTAGACAGAGGAGCACTTGGGTCCTGACTCAATTGAGTCCACAGCCCCAAACCCCTGGGAGACACTGGCAGAACCCTTCAGCTGAGTCCTGTTCAATTCCTGGCCTACAGATAGTGTGAGAAAATGTTTCTTGCTTAAACCACTAAGAGTGGCTAATGTTGTCACACACAGTGGATCACTCACACGGCCGTCAAGCACCAGGCCCTGGCCCTGCCCTCCCTACTGTCCCCTACTGTCCTCCCAAGCTCCCACCAGCCACACTGGCCCCCTTCTGACTTCCTCTCTGGCCAAACACATTCAGCTTCTACGTTTCACACACTCGTGCCTTCTTCTAGGCTAATTCTCCCCAGATGTGTGCAGGGCTGGCTCCTTCTCGTCTCACTGCTGGGAACAGACATGTCACCTCAATGCAGCCTTTCCAGATCCCCTCACCTAGTGGACCCCAGGACGCTGTTGTGGCACCCTGCTGTTTTTCGATATAGAACTTGCTGTTTTCTTTCTTTTGTTTCTGTATTCTTGGTTTTGTCTATTTTCCCTTCTAGACTGTGAGCTGCTAGAGGGCAGGGACCCTGGTGGTTCTTTTCATCATGGCCCCCATTTGAGGTCTAAGGGCACAGCTGGTGAGTGAATAGATAAGAGGCTCCACCCCGCCACTGACAAGCTCAGATGTTAGAGATGGATGCTAATAAGAGGAGGTACAGGCCAGGTGAGGGGCAGGGGAACGTTCAGGAGTCCAGGGGACACTCTCCTGGCCCCTGTTGCTCCAGTAGAGCACACTGGACACATCATTCCCCCTGATGGGAACCACTCATTACTACACACCAAGCAGGGAAACCACAGCACAAAACATAACTTTGTTTCAGAGACTTCAGGGCATCAACTTTCCTTGGGCCCCAGGGGGGCAATGTGACAGGATCCATAGGAACCAGGGGCTTTGAGAGTGACCTTGGAAGCTTCCCTCAACCTTCTCTTGTCTACATTGGCCCTGGGGTGTCCAGTTCCCTTACAAGGACTCCTCACCACAGCCAGTGCAATGGATCTGGCCCCGATTCCAAATGAGGCCCTTGATGGTCCAACATGGTGGTCTTTGCTTCAGTCCAAGGAAGAATGATCCAGGTTTCTGTCATTGTCTTCTTTTACATTTGTCACCACCTCAGTGTCCACCCTTCCCCTGACCCCATGTCCTTATTGTCCCTTTCTCTGATGTTAGTGTGAGTGCCAGTGTACACTTGTGTGGACTTCCAGAGACATCTACTCCACATGGGTGGGGGTGTACTGGGGTCCTAGGAGCTCTAATTCCAAAGCAAGCCCTGTGGGAGGGGGCAGCCCTAGCCTAGGAGGTCCAAACTCTCCCTTCTTCTCAAGACTGCCCTTGCCCAGTGTCCTGGGTTTTCCCTGCCCCTCTCTGGACCTCAGTTTTCCAATTGTACAATGATGGGTTAAACAAAGAGCTTCCAAACCCTGCACACAGTCTACCCAGCCTTCCACATCCCTGGATATGGTATGTCTGGGAGACATGAGCACCCTCAGGCCTCCCTCACAGGTTTTAGGCACCCCAGTGGCTCTGTGGGCCCTTCTTCCCTGCACCTAGGAAGGGGTTTCAGCCTCAACTAACCTTGTGCACTGAGGGACAAGGGACATTTCCCCAAGAACTGATGAGGCCTTTTAAGTGATAGAAGATGATGTGGATGTGGACCAGGCCAAAGAATGGGATCTTCAGAATATATGGGCCATCTTCACCCCTGCATCTTCCATGGTACATACGAGGAGGTTTCTCTGAGATGGGGACTGTGGTGTCAAAGTTCACACAGTGTTTCAGTGCAAAACCAATAGTTACCTCAATATTAGATTTCCATAATATGGCAGAAAACCCGAACAATACAGGTTCAGACAAGAGGGAGACTTTTTCCTCTCTCATGTAAAAAGATTTATGAACTTGGACAGTCCTTCCTGACCCTCAACTGCACAGCACTGTAGTCAGCCATCATTTGTCTTTCTGTCCCATCATCTTTTAGCTAGTGTCAATCCTGAAGTCTGTCTCCTGGCCCAAAATGGCTGCTGGAGCACCAGCCTAGGCCAGACATCATATCTTCATTTTTGAGGCAGGAGGGAGCAAAGATGAAGGACCAAAGGGTCCACAGAGCTATCTCTGCCTATCTGAGCGATCCCGTAAGTTCCACATAATCGTTCTGTTCACGTTTGATTTCCTTAAAGTTTGCCTGACCACTCTGTGCTGCAAGAGAGGTTAGGAATTAGAGCATTAAAATTGGTGAACTACTGGGGCTTCCCTGGCAGTCCAGTGGTTAAGACTTTGCCTTCCAATGCAGAGGGTGTGAGTTCGATCCCTGGTTGGGGAGCTAAGATCCCAAATGCCTTGCAGCCAGAAAACCAAAACGTAAAACAGAAGCAATATTGTAACGAATTCAATAAAGACTTTTTTTTTTTAGAAAGTTCTTAGATTTTTTTTTTTTAATTTTTTATTTATTTATTTATTTTATTTTTGGCTGTGTTGGGTCTTCGTTTCTGTGCGAGGGCTTTCTCCAGTTGCGGCGAGCGGGGGCCACTCTTCATCGCAGTGCGCGGGCCTCTCACTATCACGGCCTCTCTTGTTGCGGAGCACAGGCTCCAAACGCGCAGGCTCAGTAGTTGTGGCTCACGGGCCTAGTCGCTCCGCGGCATGTGGGATCTTCCCAGACCAGGGCTCGAACCTGTGTCCCCTGCATTGGCAGGCAGATTCTCAACCACTGCGCCACCAGGGAAGACCAAGACTTTTTAAAAATGGTCCACATCAAAAATATCTTTAAAAAAAAATTGGTGAACTACTGTCCTCAATAAAACTGCGTTTGTCTTCCTAAAGAAAAAAAAAGAACGAAAACTGCATGGTGATGACCCGTGCTCTTTTCCTACACTAATCACCAGGATGAAGAGTTCGAGATTGAATGCTTGTCAAATGAATTGTTCGTTAATTTCCCCAGCACAGTCTCTCCTTGGTGTTTTTTCATTCCTAGAGGAATTGGAGATGTGGTTTGTAACTAGGATATTCAAGTGGGAAAGGTTCTTTCAATTCCTAGGCAAGCAATTGGGAACAGTTTGTTAGCTTTCATCTGCCTGTACCTTGGAATCAGCTGAGAGAAAATCCTTTTCTATTCTCTAATGAAGAGGACAGACGAGGAGGGTGGGGTCTTTGGGGGAAGCAGCATGTTCAAAAAGCTGGATGAAAATTGAGTATCTGTCTTAAAAAAAAAAAAGAAAAAGAATCTCTGTGACCGAGGTAGTAGACCTAATGGACCCCTACATTTTCACCCTAGGGACCATGGGCCTCATGGTGATTATTAGTAAACGTGATGCACGCTAAATAAAACTCCACGTGGCACAGTGTATTACTGACTGAAAACTGATGGAAGGAAAATAGAATTTTGAAAAAATTTGATTCCTGCAGCTTGACTCAGGTCGGTTGACAGCGGATAAATTATGATCACTGAGGAAATCTTACAAAGGCAGCATCTATAGTCAGTAAATTATGATTTGGACAAGAAAACGTGTCATTTTTTTTTTTTTAATTGATTTCAAGTAAACCACTTTCAGGAAATTAAAAATAGACAGGGGTATGCAGACCGGGGTTCCTGAGGCCGGGAGGCTCCCCGCCTCGCCCCACCCCCTCCCTCCCGAGGAGCGAGTGCGCAGGCGTGAGCGGAGGCAGGTGAGAGGGCTGCGCCGCTGGGATGCTCGGGCTCCTGCAGACTCGCGTCCTGAGGAAAGGGAAGTTGGAGACCAAGTAGGTGCCCACACTGTGACGCTTCCGGCGGGGGAGCAGCGCAGAGACGAGTAAGTGCAGCTCTACCCAAAGCCCCTCACCGCGCGCCCCCCGGCCGCCGCCCCCCGCCTGCCAGACAGCCAGGGGCCCGACCCCTCCAGCCCCGAGGAGCGCGAGCCTCCCTCGCTCCTCGGCTCCGGGGCCGCCGCCACCGGCCGCAGGGTGAGGACGGCGGGCCGGGGCCACGAAGGCGGCCGTTGAGCGGTGGGCGCCCCTCGCGCTCGCAGCCCTCCCTCCTCGGCGCCCTTCGGGCCTCCTCGCGGCGGGGCTGTCCGCACGCGCCCGGGGGGCTGGTCTCTGGGTCTGCGGACGCCGGACTCGGCCCCGTCGCCGCGGGCTCGCGGGGCCTGGACGGGGAGGCGCCGCAGAGGAGCCCGAAGACGGGGCCGCGGGGCGGGTGTCTCGGGCGTCTCGGGCACGGTGGGTCCGGAGGGGTGCAGGGGCCTCTGCTCTCGGGGTGCGCGCGGGTGATGGGCGCGCGCACAGCTCGGGGATCCTGGACCCCCGGCCGCCAGGAGCGGTGTTCAGACGGGGGCCTCTGTGCCCTTTCCTGAAGCCCTCAGGAGGGTCAGCTCCAAAAGGCTGAAGCTTCGCTTTCAGCGTTTTCACCCTTGATTAACTGAAATGACTCGTAACTGACTCGCAGAGCGCTCTCTGGAGGGTGTGTGACATAGTAACATCTAACCAAAGTTTGAAATAAGGAAATTCTGTGCTTTTTATATTTTTGCTTATGAAGGCCTTTTTGAACAGTTTATGTTTTTCTTGTTTGTGTTACTCGTTTCCAGCAACAGGTTGTTGCGAAGCAGCGTTACTCTAAGTTAAATGAGCATTTAAAATTTCATTTTTGAGTAGTTATCATAGGCGCTCAAATATTTGAAAATTCTAGCTACTATCAGGCTTGGTTGGGTTTTTTAATTTTTCTGGGGGTTTTTTGGTAAATTTTGCATGAAGAAAGGAAGACTTCCGAATCAGGGGAAATGTTTATTTCGTGACATTCTGCTATGCACTATTGCCATTTTGAATGTCTAATCGCAGGTAAATCTCAGATTGTCTCCAGCAAATGTGTATTTTGTTTGAGAATAGTTTGTTGTTTTGTTCTGTGGGTTTTTGAGTGCTATTTTCTTGGTACAAGTCTGCCTAGTTAGCAGGCCTCAAATCATCATAGAATGTACTTAAAACTAGTGATTGGTGCAAGAGTATTCCTAGGATAAAGTTTGAAGTTATAACTCTTATCACATCCCCGCAGTGTAAACATAGGCCACATCACCTGAGACTACAGCCTTGGCTCAATTAGTAGAAATTAAAACTTGAAGAGAGAGAAAAAAAAAAGAAAGGAATGAGGCTTTTTTAAAGTCAGGCAGGCAGACTGAGATCTCTTTGTCTATCTGGATGTATGTATGTTTGTGTGTCCAAGATATGAAATTTTGTCCCTTTTTTTGTTTAATGTTTATTTATTTGACTGCAACAGGTCTTCATTACGGCTTGCGGGATCTTTTAGTTGAGGCATGTGGGATCTAGTTCCTTGACCAGGGATCGAACCCAGGCCCCCTGCATTGGGAGCACAGGGTCTTAACCACTGGACCACCAGGGAAGTCCTTATTTGTGAGTTAACTTTTATAAATGGTGTTGGTAGGGTCCAGCCTCGTTCCTCTGCACGTTCGTATCACATTCTCCCAGCACCTTTTGTGGAAAAGACTGTCTTTTCCCCCTGAATAATCTTGCTGTTCTTGTCAAAAATCATTTGACCAAATATGTGAAGGTTTCTTTCTGGGCTCTGAATTCTATTTCATTGATGTATAATTCTGTCTTTATACCAGTACCAAACTGTTTTGAGTCTTGTAGCTTTGCAGTAAGTTTTGAAATCAGGGAGTGTGCATCCTCCCACATTGTTTTTCTTGCTCAGAATTGTTTGGCTCTTTGGGGGTCTATTCAGTGTAAAGTGAATTTTAGGATGGGGTTTTCCATTTAGGATGGGGTTTTGATAGGGGTTACACTGGAATTGTAAATTACAATGGGTACTATTGAGATGTTAGCAGTTGTAAGTCTTCCAGTCCGTGAAAATGGGATTTGTGTCATTTAGTCTCTTTCACAAAGTTTGGCAATTTTCCTTGTGTAAGTCTTCACCTCCTTGGTTACGTTAATTACTAAGTAGTTTACTCTTTCTGATGGAATTGTAAATAAAATTGTTTTCTTAGTTTCCTTTTCAGATTGATCATGTTAGTGTATAGAAATAAATGATTTTTAATGTTGACTTTGTATCCTGATACTGTGCTGAATTTATTTATTAGTTTGGACATTATTTTTGTGACATCCTTAGGATTTGTATGCATGAGATCATGTCATGTGAGAACAGAGATAATTCTGCTTCCTCCTTTCAAATCACTGGATGTCAGTGATTTATTCATTAACTTATTTATTGATCTATCTTTCCTAACTGCTATGGCTAAAACTACCAGTACTATGTTGCATAGAAGTGGTAAAACCCAGCATTCTTACATGCTTCCTGATCTCAGAGGGAAAGTTTTCAGTCTTTCACCATTGAGTGTGATGTTGGCTGTGGTTTTACATATACGGCTTGAATTCTGTCGTGGTAATTCTCTTCAAACCTAGTTTGTTGAGTAGTTTTCATCATGCAGAGGTGGTTAATTTTTTCAATTGCTTTTTCTACCTTGAGATGGTCATGTTTTTTCCCCTTCATTCCATTACACCAATGCATTTTCCTAGGTTGAAACATTCTTGCATTTCAGGAATAAATCCCACTTGTTCATGGTATAGAATTCTTATTATGTAGATAGATATAAATAATTATTATATAAATAGATATATATGCGCTCCCAACCTCAGCTCAGGCTTCCCGAACCCTGGTAGGGTGGCAGGTGATGGCCAGGACACAGCACTGAACCACAGAAGTTTATGCCTCCAATTAGTCATGATTATTGTTATTACTAATCCATGACTGTTGTTTCACACAGTCGATGACTGTCTGACTGAGACCTGCTTTCCCCCATCTCCTGCTTCTGTGTCTCTCACACTCCTCTCCTTCCTTCTGGGATTCCACTCACTTCTTCCTTAAATACATCCTTCCTCACTTTCAGTGAGAGCCTGAGAGAGGCAAACTCTCTTAGTCTATTTTATCTGAAAATGTTCTTATTTTGCTTTTATTCTTGAGTGATAGTTTAGGGAGAAAAATATACAGATGTTTTCTGTGATGCTTCCCTTGACATGGCGATGTCTTTGCTTTGTGTTCCTCCCTGAATTGTGACTGCTGACTGGGCTGCTGTTTGGTCTCACTGTGGTCTGCCTTCCCTGCTCTGTGGTAAAGTCTTCAATTATCTTTAGTATTCTACAATCCATTACTGTAGGATGAGGTTCAAGTTTGTTTTTATTTTTCCTGCTCAGGACTGGAATCTGAAAATCCATGTTTTACAGTAATTCTAAAAGTCTTCAAATCCTGTGTCTTTAACACTCCTCCCATTTCTCATCGTAAAATCCCAGGGAATATTAAACTCTTTCTTTCTACACTTCATCTGTCTCACTGTGCTTGCCCTGTTTTTATTTTCCATTAGTTTATCTCTCTGCAGCATTCGGGTTCACTAATTCTCTCTTCAACCCCGGTTAACTTGCTGTCTAATCCACCCAGTAGTGTTCATATTTCCATGGCAGTGTTTTTCTAGTTTTAGAATTTTTTTTTATCTTGTTTTGTTTTTCTAATTTTCCTGGTATTTCTTTTCATGGTGTGTTATTCACTTATGATTCCAATGCAATCTTTTAGGTCTTTAACCAATTTACAGTAATTTCTTTTATAGTTTTATCAAATTACCTATTTCATGAAGGTGTTGGGGTTCTAATCCTCCCATTTGTAGTCTCTGCTTACTGTTGTTCATGGTGAGATCAGGGCATGTTTTGGTGATAGCGATTCTTTCTGGCTTTGGGGTTTTGACGTATACATGTTTTTTTCTCATGTTAAGGACATTTCTAACTATTGCCATTTTTGTTGTGTTATTTTGGTTTTTAATTAGAAAAGGATATTGAATTTTCTTAAGTGCATTTTCAGGCCCTATGGAGGTGAACATATAGAATTCTTCTTAAATATCAAGTCTTTCATGTTCCCCCTGACACAAAGACTTCACTTACCACCCTAGTTAAAACAAAACGTCCCCCACTCCCCACCTCCAGCCTCTTCTTCTGTTTACTTATATCCATAGCACTTACAATCAGACACTGGCTGCTTGAATCACAGGCTGTCTTATTCCATTTGGGCTGCTGTAACAAATACCACAGACTGGGTGGCATATAAACAACAGAAATTTATTTCTCAGAGTTTTAGATGCTGAGAAATCCAAGATCAAGGCACCTACAGATTCTGTGTCTGCTGAGGGCCCACTTTCTGGTTCACAGGTGGTCCTTTTTTTGCTGGGTCCTCACAGATCAGAAGTGGAAAGGCGACTCTTTCTGGCCTCTTTTATGGGGGCACTCATCCCATTCATGTGGTTGCTGCCTTCTGACCTCATCACCTCCCACAGGCCCCACCTCCTAACATCATCACCTTTGAGGCTAAGATTCCAGCATATGAATGTGGGGGACATAAATATCCAGTCCACAGCACAGGCCTAGTGATTTTCCCCTCAGGAGGGTCTCTTTCTTGCTCACCCAGAGCCCAGACAGTAAAGCTTCCTCAGTGAGTAGAATGTTTCTTGTCACCCTTCTGTTAGGGGCACCGTCCACCAGCAGACCTGGCTTTCTGTGTGTGTCCATCCCTGATCCCTGCCTCTTCTCCCACCGAAAGGGAGTGAAACCCAGCCCCTCACCTGGCTCCGTGGACCAGTAGCAGGAACTTCACCCTGACAGCTGAAACATTGGGTCACAAACTTTTACCCGGTTTTCCCTTCTCTCTTCACTCCCAGGGCCTTTCCCTTTTCTCTCTTCTGAGCTGGGCCAGGCCATCCCATGTGTTTGCTCTACATCTTGCCTGGACCGGGAGCTGCCACATTCCTATCAGGTGCAATCTACCTTGTTAACAATGGGAACATGTCTAGGCCTTGAGCAGAAAATAGCCTTTTTGTGGGGTTTTTTTGTAATGTAGTTTTAAAAAATGTAATGTAGTTTTTTTCTGTATATAAAAAATTAATTCCGTTCTCCATTGTTTTCTTTTGAAGTACCGTTTTAAAAATAAAATATATTTAGGAATTCTGGGAAGTTGGTGTGATCATGGAAGCATAGTTTTTATGTTCCAGAATCTGAATATAAACACAGAGCATAAGACATTAAAACCGAAACCCATGGGCAATATTTACAACGAGACTGGATGACAAGGTATCCCCCTGTTACTGCAAAATACAACTGGGTGGACAACAGCCATTAGACCTAATCAACATCACCCTAAGTGTGGGGAAAGCAGAAGGAAGCAACCGTGTAGCTGGACACATGGGGGCCGTGCGCATGCTCAGTACAGAGGCAGCGCGAGCCTGCGCGCGCCCCTTCCCAGGAGAGTCCCACGCATGCGCGGTGCAGGGACCAAAGGAGGAACCACAGCAGAGCTTTAAGCTTGTGCCATGCAAGAGCCTGGCCAGGAGCTGCAGCTGAGACTGGGAGAAACTTGGTTTACTCCACCAGTTAGTGAGGCAGAGGTCTAAGGTAAGGCATGAATGTCTTTGAATTCTCACACTGAGCCGCCAGGGCTCCTTTGGGACTGGATTATGCATGCACAGCAACTGCTGGGAGCGCTCTCAAATTAAGTAGGATGGGAACAGTAAAGACAGAGGACAGAGAAGCTCCAGCTCCGTGCTTGGACCAGGGTGAGGTGAGAAAGGCACTGGCCTCGGGCACAAAATTTCAGGGGCACCAACAACTCAGTAATCAAGATGAATGAGACTTTAATGCAATAATTATTCAAAAACTAAATTCAGTGTCAAAAAGTCCTTGATGAACAAAATATCAAACTTCGAAATAAAAGACAGAATCATTAAAAGTCCCATATTGAATCATATTGGAGCTGGAGGCAAAAAGAAAAGTCAGTAATACTGACCCTGTCTTCATTATAGTGTTTCAGGAGAGTGTTCCAGGAGCCCTCCTTGAGGAATCTACTGAAGAACCAGCTTCAGAAACCACAGTAACTAAAGAGACATTGCAATAAGGATTAGTGTGAACTGTAAATATATAGTTACTTCTAGAATTAAGATTAAAGGCGGGTTAAAAAGAAGAGGTTATGCTATGTAATTGATACAGATTTGGGTCCTTGGACTCTTTAATCACAGAAATGGATAAGAGGCCGGAGGAGGAATTCAGGCAAGCCTTTATTGGGACTAGTGCTGGGGCACAAGGGAGCGAAAACAAGTAACAGGTGCCCTTGTTCACTCTTCTGGAGGGGCAGGCTACTTCCTTAAATGGAGTGAGGGTGGGGGCAGGACTGGTGGGTCAGACTGAGGTGTGGCTTCGGTGGCCTGCCCACCCCCTTGGTGGTGCTGTGTGAATGGATCATGTGCAGTACCCTGCTTTTGCTCCTGGCACCTCAGAAGCAGCAGTTGGTTTGTGGCCCTTAGTATCTTACTGTTCCCAATTGCCCCCCAACTGGCATGCATGCAGCTATTTTTAGTCCCTTATAGTTGCATACTATTCAGTTGCTGGAGGAGACGTTTGCCCAGGTACAAGTACACGCGTACAGGTAGAGGATCCCAGGTCCCAGACTATCTCAATGGCTTTATGTTCTGAGAATGTAGATATGGTACAAACAAAAAATGGGGAAGGGAAGGAGAGAATTTCATGCAAAAAAAGTTTTAACTCTTTTCAGAAGTCACAGCTTGTTCTGATATTGTACTGTTCCTAGGATATTATAGTTTTTTTTTTTTGAGGTATAGTTGACATATAACATTATGTTAGTTTCAGCTGTACAACGTAAGGATTCATTATTTGTATATATTGTGAAATAATCACCATGGTAAGTCTAGTTGAGATCTGTCAAGATACATAGGTACAAAAATTTTTTCTTTTATGAGAATTTTTAAGGTTTGCTTTCTTAGCAATTTTCACATATGCAATATAATATTATTAACTATGGTCACCATGCTGTTTCTTACATCTCCATGACTTATTTATGTTATATTATAGCTGGAAGTTAGTACCTTTTCACCTTCACCCATTTCACCCCACCCACCTCTTGTCTCTGCAACTCCAATCTGTTCTCTGTATCTAAGATTTTTGTTTTCAAGATTCCACATATAAATGAGATCATGCAGTATTTCTTTTTCTCTGTGTTATTTCACTTAGGATAGTGCCCTCAAGATTCTTCCATGTTGTCACATGGCAAGATTTCATTCTTTTATTTGGCTGAATAATATTCCATTGTATATCTGTACAACTATTTCTTTATCCATTCATCCATCATTGGACACTTGTGTTGTCTCATATCATGTCTATTGTAAATAATGCTGCAGTGAGCATAAGGATGCATATATCTTTTCAAATTACTGTTTTCCTTGTATCAGAAGAGGGATTGCTGGGTCGAATGGTAGTTCCACTTTTAATTTTTTGAGGAAACTCCATACTTTTTTCCACAGTGACTGCACCAGTTTACATTCCCAGCAACAGTGCAGAAGGGTTGCCTTGTCTCAAAATCCTCTCCAACACCTGTAATTTCTTGTCTTTTTTGATAATAGTCATTCTAATAGGTGTAAGGTGACATTTCATTGTGGTTTTGGTTAGCATTTCCCTGATAATTAGTGATGCTCAGCATTTTTCATACCTATTGGCCACCTATATATCTTTTTTGGAAAAATGTTTATTCAGTTCTTCAGCCCATTTTTTTAATCAGAGTTCTTGTTTGTTTGTTTGCTATTGAGTGGTATGAGTTCTTTATATATTTTGGATATTAACCACTTATCAGATACATGAATTGCATATATTTTCTCCCAGTTGGGATAGACCGTTTCATTTTGTTGATGGTTTTCTTTGTCATGCAGAAGCTTTTTAGTTTGATGTAGTCCTACTTGTTTATTTTTGCTTTTGTTTCCTTTGCTTTTGGAGTCAGATCCAAAAAAATCATCAACAAGACTGAGTTCAAGGAGCTTAGAAAAATGCTGAATAAAGTTGGAGATAGCAGGCATCCTTATTTTTGTCCTACTTTTAAGTTGAACACTGTCCATATTAGCTGTAATATTTGCTGTAGGTATTTGTAAAAATACTTTTTTAAAAAGGCAAACATACAGGCATGAAGAATACATAGTGGTTGCCAGAAGTTAAGAGTGCTGAGAGGTTTTTTATTTCAAAAGGGTATGAAGCAGTTTGGGGGGGGCAGTAATGAAACAGTTCTGTATTTTGACTGAAGTGGTGGTTACACAGATCTGTGCATGTGTCAGAACTCAAAACTGTACCAAATAAAATGAACTTCTGTGTATATATATATACATTTTAAATTTAAAAATTTTAAATCTCAGTAATGATATCTTACATGTTTTTACATAAACGTTTACATTTCTTTCAATTCTCATAATCAACTTTTTCAAACACATATTATTCATTTGAATTTTCTTTTTTTATTATATTGCTGCTTAGTTCTGTAGCCCATTTTAAGTTTTTTCCTTCTATTGATTTAAAGATCTTATTAAGTAATACATCTTTTCTTTTATATAGTAAAGATATAATTTCCTGGTTTCTTTGCTTTTAACATCTTTTAAAAACTAGAACTGAGTTGTTTGCTATTTTTTATAATAAAATGTATCACATTAAATTTATGGGTTTCTTTCTGTCACAACTTCTCATCTCAATTTATTTTCTTTTACTAACTTAGTGGTTTACTTTAAACATTTCAAACCTTGAATCCATGTGAACTGTATCACATGTGATCTATGGATATAAACTTTATTCCCAATTGTTGGGAATGACTTGATGTTTGGAATACTTCATTCTTTCCCTCATTGTTTTGAAATGCTACGTTTATTATACTACATTTAAAAAACAGTCTTAATCATGGCTGTTGTATTACCATGAAGCAGATGCCAAACTATTTTGAATAACTGAGCTATTATTATACGTATTGATATTTCTTAGGCAATTTTCTCCTTTTTGAAATGGTTTCTGGCTGTTAATTTAGATTTATTTTTATTCCAGATGAAGTTGAGAATACTTTTGTAAAGTACACAATACTTTAAATAAAGTCAAGGAGAAAAAAATACATGCAAAAATTTGTTGAGATTCTTATTGGAATTTTGTCCAAAATTTTTGAATCTTTCTATGAAAGGGTATATCTCCCTTTATTCAAATAATTTTAATCTCACAAATGAAAATGTTTATATAAATGACTGTTTTCTTTTGGATTGTGTCTTATCTACAATTTTCCTTTATTGCTTTCATGATTTTAATGAACTGGCTTTCTTGTCCGCCCCTCCTCCGCTTTTTAATTCCTGAACAAATCGCTGTTGATGGCGCATATTATTCTTTTATTAATGGGGTCTATTTCCCAGTATTTAAAAAAAAGTGAAATTGACATACAGGTTCCCTTTCCTTGACAGCTCTGTGTGTAAATTTGCATTCTGGCTGCACAGAGAACTCAGCTGTAATCCATAACTTTTGGGGGAGTCCCTGACCGGCTTAAAGCTTAGGGAATTTAAAGCTCCAAACTTCCCACTGCTAGGTAAGGCTGCTCTCTCAGCCAATCCCGAGCCGCCAGTCGCGGAGGCTCAAGGGAAACAGACTTCTGACGTTCGGCGCAGACTGTCTGGCCCTGCGTGCGGGCCATCTGCGCATGCCTAGAGCCACCTTTGGCCTCTGCACTTCCGCCTCTGTGCACTGCAGCCTTTACTTCTGTTTTCTTCAGGCCTTGCGTGGGAAGCGGTTACGGGGCTGGCGAGTCTATGCGCTCTTCTAGGGCCAGTGCTACACGACGAGGGAGAGGCGGGTGAGCCCGGGAGGGTTGGGTGAGGGCCGACGGGAGCCCTCGGTTTGGAGGGCGGGAGGGAGAAGGTCGGTGCCCGGTGGTGGGGAGGAGCTCCGCGGACCCCCGGGACGGCGTGAAGCTGGCGTCTCAGTCAGGAAAATGAATCAAAGCCCCTGCTTGACTAGCCCCAACGCTCAGCGGGCGGTGCTGTCCGAGAGGCCCCCTTTTTCAGGGCGCAGGAGGAGGGCTTAATACGCATGCGTGACGGGTGCAGCGAGCCCCCCGGGGTAGGTGGGCGGTGCTGCGGGGAGAACGCGCGAGGCTGAGTAATACAATAGTTAGCTTTGTACACATACCCATGCCTATGGTTCTCCATTTATGCTTTTTGGATTCCTAACTGCTCTTCAGTCATGTCCATCCCTTCATCTTGATAAACGTTGTCTCTCTGTTCTCCCTGCCCTAACATTCAGGAAGGGTGTTCAAGAATTATCCGGTTTTTGTATCATGTGATAGAATTTCTTTTTTTGTTTCTGAAGATTAGTGCCTTGTTCAGATCAGTTAGTGGCGAAGACTAAAAGATCCGACTCCTAAGCCAGTACTGTTTACTTTTCCATACAACTAAAAGCAGTTTTTTTATGAAAGATCCTTTTGAGAAACAGCAACAAAGATAAATTAAAACACGCGTCTTTCCTTAAAGCACTGCTTTTTATAGCCTTGTGTGGAGTCACTAACCAAAGGTTTAGTAATATTAGTGGGGAAATTGATAAACAGCTTAGTTTTGAGTTTTATTATTTTTCTTTAGTCTTGAGTGTTTTTTTTTAACAACAGCTTTGGTGAAGAGTTAATGTTCCTTCATAATGTGTTTTTTAATTCGTTTTAACCAATTTTATCATTTAAACTTTTTTTGTGAACACCAGGGGAGATTTAAACTGTTAAAATATCCTTAGGAGGTAAATACCTAACTCAGAACAATTTTATACCCAAGAGCTACCTGATTATATTAGAGTCGTATTAGGTAGGTGGTCTTCCACCATCTGTCTCCCTGACTCTTCTGAAGGTCAAAGGGACATTGAGGTTTTTCCTTATCTAGTGGTGTGTTTAGCTTTATAGGGAAGGAGAATTCAGGAGCTGCCACACAGGCCAGATCTTTCATGACCCCAGTCCTCCTCTTCTAACCCAGCGTATCTTGAGAGTTGTCTACATTTTTCCAAGAACAGCAGAAAATGAATAAATCCCAGGTAAGTTTGTTCATTCATTCCTTTATTTAACAATGGATTTTGTGAGATTTGTAAGAGTCCATATGTTAAGATGGAAAATTAGTTATAGATAAAAGTCAAACTTAAAAGAAAATGTAAAGTTCACAGATCAATAGCAGGACCAAATTGGCTTACAGATATATACTGATCATTATATAATGTATAGTTTCTAAGTTAATTTCTAAGTTGACCTGCAGATACGTTTCTGATGACCATGGCAGAAAGGGAGACACTGTATCTTGGATACAGATAGTTTCCTTTCAAGACATAAAGACATATCTTCTTACTGGAAGATATCCTTCTTCGTGTTAACATAGGGACACATAGTGAGTAACCGTCCAGGGACTCACATAGTGAGTAACCTTCCCTGAAATGAGTGCCTCAAATCATTCCTTCCTGGGAGTAAAAGGGTCCAAGAGAGGGTTCGAATAATCAGTTTTATGATAGTCTTATTAATTTTGGTATAAAACTTAGTGTGTTTAGATGAATAAATGGCCTGCACGCCTATTACAAAATTATTTTATCTTAGCCCAGCTGTGTGTACAAGTCCTGCAGCAGATGGTTCAAAGTTAAAGTCTCTGGTAAATGTTTCTGAGCTTCTCAGTCAAATTTCATCCCATAGCCTTCTGTCTTGGTTCTTCTCCACTTCAGAATCTATTCAGGTAAAGGTCACCAGTGACTTAATTGTAGTTGCCTTCCTTGAACAACTGCTACATTACCCTACTGACTACTGTCTCCTGGAAAGTCTCCTTTGTCCACTTCTGATATCACTCTTCTGATGGCTTTTTCTGGCATCTTCCTCATTATGCCCCACAGTTCAGTTCTGAGTCTAGTTCCAAGTTCTACTGGTCTTCTTATTTTACCCCTTGTATGTACATTGGAAAAATATATAGTTAGCTGAACAATACTGTATATTGTTTTGGGTGCTTTTTAAAAATATGTAAATTATTTTAACATATGTATGATACACATTTTTCTCCCAATTCACTAATAATTTGAGATCTATCCATATGTAGTTTATTTTATTCCTTTTAAAGTTATATTTTCCCATTCTAGGTATTTTATTGGTAGACATTTAGATAATTTCCATTTTTCAGTAATATAAACAGTGCTGCTATGAATATCCGTGTCATTCTCTCTGCACAAATACAAGTGTATCTCCAGACTCTAGAGCAGTGCTTCTCAAAGTGAGGTTCTTTGGCCAGAAGCAGCAGCAGCACCTGGAAACTTGTTTGAAATGCAGATTCTCATGCCCTATCTCAAACGTACTGGAAAGAAATTCAGGGGTGAGGCTCAGCAGTCTGTTTTAACACGGTGTTCATGTGATGCTGATACCTGCTGAGTTTAAGAATCACTGCTCTAGTGTTCTATGATTAGTATTTTTGAGTTATAGGATATAAGGATTTCTAATTTTTCTATGTACATTGTTATTCATTAGCAGACTACTTTTCTTCCCTCCTCACCAGATATAAAAGTTATTTCCTCAGTAATGGGTGAAAAACTTCACTGTTTAATTTTGTGACTGATTACTGAGGTTGTGCAGTTTTCATAAATTTATGGCTTTTCAGGTTGTTTTCTTCCAGAGTTTTGTAAGCATTCCGTATGTATTCTAAATGTAATCTTTCGTTATAATTGTTACTAATTATCTTTCCTCAGTATGTTTTGTGTCTTTTAATTTAATGGTATATTTTCTGTAACTTTTATATTGTGATACAATCCTCCTGTGCTTTCTATTTATTTTTGGCTGCATTGGGTCTTTGTTGCTACACGCGGTCTTTCTCTAGTTGCAGCAAGCGGGGGCTACTCTTTGTTGAGGTGCGCAGGCTTCTCTCAGCGGTGGCTTCTCTTGTTGCAGAGCAGGGGTTCTAGGCACACGGACTTCAGTAGCTGTGGCACGCTGGCTCAGTAGTTGTGGCTCGCGGGCTCTAGAGTTCAGGCTCTGTAATTGTGGCTCACGGGCTTAGCTGCTCCGCGGCGTGTGGGATCTTCCAGGACCAGGGCTCGAACCTGTGTCCCCTGCATTGGCAGGCGGACTCTTTTTTTTTTTTTAAATTAATTAATTAATTATTGCCTGCATTGGGTCTTCGTTGCTGCATGAGGGTTTTCTCTAGTTGCGGCGAGCAGGGGCTACTCTTTGTTGTGGTGTGCGGGCTTCTTATTGCGGTGGCTTCTCCTGTGGAGCACGGCCTCTAGGTGCACGTGTTTCAGTAGCTGTGGCATGCGGACTCAGTAGTTGTGGCTCGCAGGCTCTAAAGCACAGCCTCAGTAGTTGTAGCGCACGTGGCATGCGGGATCTTCCTGGACCAGGACTCGAACCCATGTCCCCTGCTTTGGCAGGTGGATTCTTAAGCCCTGTGCCACCAGGGAAGTCCCTGCTTTCTATTTTTCATTCTGTTTTCTTTACCCCAAGGGCCTAATGAAATTTTTCTTTATTTTGTCTAAAAATACCAAGCATGTTTTTAAAAAAAATATGTAGTATCTTAGTCCATCTGGAGTTTAAAAAATATATATATGTGTGTGTGTGTGTGTGTGTATATATGTAATGTGATTAAAGGACCTAATTTTATTTTGTCTGTCTGTGAAGAATAAGCAGCACAATAAAAGGATAACACTTCCTGACCAAGCACCGACAAAACAGATTTGAGTGGGAGTGCCTGCCATATTTCTTCATTATGCATGCTGCTGGCTTGGACTGGGTAGACTTTGTCATGTTCACAAAGTATTCACTGAGTCTTACTAAGAATGAGAGTTTAATTTTTCCAAATGCTTTCTTAACATTTTATGGGGGATATTTCCACATTTCTTAATAACTAATCTTTGTGTTCTGAAACAAGGCCCACTAGGTCAAAAAGCATTATTCTTTTAATGATCTGAATAATTCTATTCATCAGTATTTTTTCCATAAACTTGTCTGTAGTGTTATTATTTTTAAAATGTTTAATCTGTTGCTTTTTATTTCTAACAGTTTTTCATTTGTGACTAATTTTTATTACAGATATGTATTTATTAGTCTTTCAAGGAACCAGCTTTTGGCTTCATTGATCTATAATTTTCATTAACTTCTACTTTTACCTTTGTTCCTTGCTTCAACTGTCTTTGGTTATAGGCTATTTTTTCCAACTTTTTGTTGAAGATGAGTTTATTTTAAAGCTTTTAAGCATAAGCATTTAAAGATGTAATTACCCTCTGTGTACCACTTTAACTACAAAATCCAGGTATCAATATGTAGTGCTTTTTTTTTTTATATGCAGGCTTCAGTTTCTATTCTCATGCCTTCTTTGATCAATAAATTAAAGTGTATCTTAGTTTTTAATAAATCTTATTTCTATATGTATAGCAGGTTTATAGAAAAGTCACAGATCTTAACTATAGAACTCAATGAATTATTACAAATCCATTGCCCATGTAACTAACACATAGGTCAAAACAGATATTACTAGCACTGCTGAAGCTTCTCTTGTGCCCCTCTCACCATCCCAATACCTCCCTGGTGATTCATTTACATATAATCTGTGGCTCTAGTGGAGAAGTTCAGTAGTGAAGTGACAGAGACCATTGGGCCCTCAAAGCCTAAAATATTTACTGTCGGACTGTTTACAAAGAAAAGTTTGCCAATTTCTAGATTAGTTTATTAAGTTTGTTAGTGTAGGTGTTATTTGTGTCCTGTTTAAAATTAATTTTCCTACTCCAAAGTCGTGGGGTTAATCTCCTTTGTTATTTTAAAAATATTTATTGTTTTGGCTTTCACATTTATGCCTGTTTTAATGGAACTGATGTTCACTTTTGTATGTGGAAGACATCAGGTTACTTTTTTCCCCCATGCAATTTATCTATAATCATTTTTGAAAAATGATTTAACCCACTGTTTTGTATCTTAAAAACTGTGTAAAAAGAAAATTCTCTGTGTGATGTCAGATCTTTGAAGTTTGTTGAAATCTGCTTTGTGTCCCAGACTGTGGTCAATTTTGGTACAAAAGGTCTGTGTAAACTTGAAAAGTATATATATTCTGCAATTTAGGGGGCATTTTTTCATTTATCTTTAGCTGCTTTTAAGTTTTTCCATTTATCTTCAGTCTTTCTCATAGTTTTCAGTTCCCTGTTGAAGTCATCCATCTTGCCATCGTTTTTTCCTTCATTATTTTAACCACAGATTAAACAGATTGTTAAGTCTGTGTCAGGTAATTCCAACACCTGAAACTCCCATGTGTCTAACTTAAGCTTGAGTTTTTGGAAAAAATATACTAAGTTATTCATTCAGCAAATATTTTTTGAACTTTAGTTCAAAATTATAGACTGTTTTTAAGTGTTTGGAAAACATAGTGGAAACAAAATAATCTGCTTTACTGAAACCTAGTTGGAACCTGGAGTGTTCTGGTTGGACATGCTGAATTACTCTCTTAATAGACTGGTGTGAATTGAGATTGCCGAAGTTTTATTTACAATTTTGTATCAGAATTAAATATGACCTGTTCTTGACCAATATTTTGTTTTGGTATTAAGTATGTGATAGTTATGTATTTTCCTGTGGCATGGGCTGTTTAAATTACATGGGTTGTCATTTTATTTATTGCTGGCTAGACTTTTAATTCTAAAAACATCTGGCACTGGTGGTTTTTTTATGGTAGATCTTTAAGATCTTCAGTTGATTTTTTTTAAAAATAAATTTATTGATTTATATTTATTTATTTTATTTTTAGCTGTGTCGGGTCTTCGTTGATATGCGCGGGCTTTTTCTAGTTGTGGTGAGAGGGGGCCACTCTTCATTGCGGTGTGCGGGCTTCTCATTGTCATGACCTCTGTTGTTGCAGAGCACGGGCTCTAGGCGCGCAGGCCTCAGTAGTTGTGGCATGTAGGCTCAGTAGTTGTGGCTTGCGGGCTCTAGAGCTCAGGCTCAGTAGTTGTGGCGCACGGGCTTAGTTGCTCCACGGCATGTGGGATCTTCCCAGGCCAGGGCTCAAACCCATGTCCCTTGAACTGGCAGGCGGATTCTTAACTACCGCGCCACCAGGGAAGCCCTTCAATTGATTATTAAATCATATTTCTGGCTTTTGATCTTTAGACTAATTTTCCATCTATTTCTAAATCAATTTTGGTAGTTTCTTAAAGTTTCTAAAGAAAACATCTATATTCTCTGGGATTTCATATGACATTTTCTTTTGTTTTCCTACCTCCTGTATTTTCATGGATATGTGAGTGTGTCTTAATCATAGTATCTTTATACTTAACAGTAGTTTTTTCCTTATGTTATTGGCCTTTATGATATCTGGTGCCAAAAAGAAAATTACCCAAATTACAGTAGGTCCCTTACATACGAACCTTGAAGTTGCGAACTTTCAAAGATGCAAATGTGTGTTCGCATGTCCAGTCATGTAAGTTAGTTCACATGTCTAGCTTACATTGTCACGTGTAGCTTGCCCTCCGTCTCCTATTGCTGACTATACTTCAGCTCTACTATTTCCCACCTCCTCTCCCTCCTCCAGTCAGTAACTCTTCTTGCCTGTTCACTCAGTGCCAGCCCCTGGATGGCAGCTGTTGTACTGTATTACTGTACTTTTCAAAGGACTGTACTGTAAGATTAAAAATGTTTTCTTTATTTTTTGTGTTTGTTTCTTTATGTATTATTTGTGTGAAAAGTATTATAAACCTATTACAGTACAGTACTATATAGCCAATTGTGTTAGTTGGGTTCCTAGGCTATCTTTATTGGACTTACAAACAAATTGGACTTACGAACGTGCTCTCAGAACAGAACTCGTTCATATGTAGGGGACTTAGTGTATTTCTCTTCTTGGAGAATCATCTTTGCTCATTTAATTCTTTTGGCCCTCAGTGTTACCTTATCTCATGTAAATATAGCCAAACCTACTTTTATTTTACTTATATTTTCTGCAGCATGTTTGATTTTTGCCCATCATTTCATTTTCAAATTTTCATGTTCTTTTCTTACAAATAACCTGTGGCAGGTTTTGTTTTTTCAAGTCAGGTATGTCTGTCATCGATAAGAAATTTAGCACATTCATATGCCATCTTATAGCTTAGTTGCTGTTTTTGCTATTTAGTTTAATGTATATCTTAGTATGACATCATTGATTTTTTTATGTTCTTTATATTATATTTTTTGTCACACTTTCTGGTTCTTTATGCACTGCTAGTCACATTTATTTTCTTTTTTTTCTAATTTGGTAGATTGCTGCTTTTTGGTTCTGATTACCAACACATTAGTAACTGTTGTAATTGAATCTGTATTTCTTTATTAACATATGTATGTTAAATAATACTTTCTCATTAAGATCTTTTGATTTTCCATTGCTCGTCTTTCATCTAAGCTAGAGAAGAACTTCAGAAAAATTTTGTATTTCCACGTCACTCCTAAAAAAGTGCCTTGATTTTGTTTTGATATTTCATAATTTTTTGTTTCGGGCTATTTGTTTCACGAACAGTGTATCAGTTTTATTTCAGAGACTTTCAGTCAAACGGATGTTGTAAATTCCAAAAAATATTTGTATTTTTTTCCTCAGTTCATTGAAGTAAAGTGTACATAACTTAAGTGTCAAACTTAAGTATCCCATGAGATTCCCTGGTGCTCCAAGTTCCTCATTATTCTGACTTCTGTTATTGTTGATTACTTTTGCTTCTGTGTCTGGCTTTCACTCGATATAGTTTCTGTGAGATTCATTCTTTTTGCTAAGTATATCTATTTCTTTTTATTGCTGTATAGTATTCTACTATATGACTATGCTACCGTTTATTTCTCCATCGTATTGGTGGGCATTTGGGCTCTCTCTAGGTTTTGGCTATTATAAACAAAACTGCTGTGAACATTTTCTACAGGCCTTTGGTTAAGAAAAACACACATGTTGGGTGTATAACTAGGGGAGGAATTACTATATATGGCTTGAGAAGAAATTCCCAAATGTTTTTCCAACGTGTATATGTTTACTTATACTCCCACTAGCAAGGTATGAAGGTTTCAGTTGCTTCATGTTCTTGCCAATATCTCCATTTGGTGTTTTCTGACTTTTTCATTTTAGACATCTAAGTGTGTATAGTGGTATGTCATTGTGGTTATCATGTGAGAGTAAGATAGGGTGTAGGCAGTAGATAGGGGCATGAGGGAACTTCTGGATTTAAGGTAAAGTTTTGTTTCTTGACCTGGATTCTGGTTAAGTGGGTGTGTTCACTGTGAAAATTCATTGAGCCATTTGTACACTTAAGTACACTTGTGCATTGTTTTTGTATATATATTATACTTCAATAAAAATTACAAAAATCACAAAGAAAGAGGTGACAATGACAAATTAAGTTATCTAAAGAAGTCTGAAGAATAACGTTAAGCTAAAACCAGGAGTCAGAATAAGATTACTTATTTTATACATGGGGATTAGGTCAACAAATATAATTGTATCAACAAATATAATTATACCAATAAATATAATTATATCATTGTACATATTTCAGGTGTACAATGTGATGATATGATATGCATATATATTGTGGGATGATAACCAGGATCAAAATAATTGACACATCCATCACCTCACATAGTTAACTCTTTTTTTTTTGATAGTGAGAATGCTTGAGATACACTCTCAGCAAATTTCAAGTATACAAATTTTATACCTTTTGACTTACATCATTCCATTTCCCCATTCCCCCAGCCCTTGGCAACCCCCGGCAACCCCCATTTCATTCTCTTTCTATGAAATTGGCTTTTATTGTTGTTTTTGTTGTTATTTTTAGATTCCACATATAAGTGCTACCAGTAGTATTTTTCTTTCATTGTCTGATTTATTTCACTTAGTATAAGTCCAGCCACATTGTTTCCAGTGGCAGAATTTCCTTCTTTTTATCGCTGAATAGTATTCCATTGTATATATTCATTACATTTTCATTATTCATTCATATGTTGATGGACCACTTAGGCTGTTTCCATGTTTTGGCTATTGTAAATAATGCTGCAATGAACATGAGGGTGCAGATATCTCTTTGGGATAGTGATTTTGTTTCTTTTGGGTTTATACCCAGAAGTGGAATTGCTTGATCATATAGTAGTTCTATTTTAAATTTTTTGAGGAGCCACTATAGTGTCCTCCATAGTGGCTGCACCAGTTTACATTCCTACCAGCAGTGCACAAGGCTTCCCTTGTCTCTACATCCTTGCCAGCATTTGTTATTTCTTGTCTTTCTGATGATAGCCATTTTAAGGTGTGAGGTGATATCTCCTTGTGATTTTGTTTGCATTTGATGATTAGTGATGTTGAACACCTGTTCATATACCTGTTAACCATTCATATGTCTTTGGAAAAATGCTTATTGAGGTCCTTTAACCATTTTTCAATTGGATTATTTGCTTTTTTGCTTTTGAGTTGTATGAGTTCTTTTTAGATTTTGGATATTAACCCATTATCAGAAACATGTTTTAATATTTTCTCCCTTTCTGTAGGTTGCCTTTTCAGTTTCTTGATTGTTTCCTTTGCTGTGCAGAGGCTCTTACGTTTGACGTAGTTCTACTAGTTTATTTTAGCTTTTGTTGCCTGTGCTTTTGGTGTCTTATCCAAGAATCATTGCCAAGAACCATGTCAAGGAGCTTCTTCCCTATGTTTTCTTCAGGGGTTTTATGGTATCAGGTCTTATGTATAAGTCTTTGACCTATTTCAAGTTAATTGTTGTGAGTGGTATAAGATCAGGGTCCAGTTTTATTCTTTTGCATGTGGATATCCAGTTTCCCCAACACCAGTTACTGCAGAGACTGTCCTTTCCCCATTGTGTATTATTGGCACCCTGTCAAAAATCAGTTGACTACATAAGTGTGGGTTTATGTCTGGGCTCTTTGTTCCACTTGACCACAGCTATTTTTATCACAGATAAGTCTCCCTTTCCCTGAAATTAATATTCACTTAATGTAACTTAATTGGTTCTTTATTCATTCTTCCAGAAACCATTTATGAATATTTATTATGTGTTCTATTGTGTGCCAGAGGCTGAGGATTCTAAGAAGAATGAGATATATATTTATAGCTCCTTATAAGGAGAAACTCTTAGGATTATGTAGGGCATTAAAACAAACACATAATTTTTGTATTATTACAAGTCCTACAATAGAGATGTAAACAAAATCCTGTTTTGTTTTCCTTAGGATTTTTTTCTGGTCAAAAATAAAAAGAGAAAACGTGGGCCTTTCAAGCTTAAGATAACTGTTTTTTACATTGAGTGATTTAACCTATTTTCATTTATTGTTGTTTGGTTTTAGTCCTTCCATCCCACGGTATATTTATTTGTACTTTTTCTTGTTGGTTGTTCATTACATGTTTTATTTTATTCTGTTTTGTTTTTTCGACACTGAGCTTACAATGCAATATTCTGCTTTAACATAAGATACCTAAATTTTATCATCTCTCTCCACCTTACCTCTTCGTAAACTTATGTTACTTTACTTCTCACTCAGTGTACTCTCCCTCTTCAGATATTTAAGGAATCTCAGCCTTGGTACTCATGATATGTATCTGCATCAACAGATAAAAAGATTTTACTTTACATGTTCTTTATTAGCAGCATAAGAAAATGTCACAGCTTCATATCTTTCCTTTCAGAAGGTATAAATTATCCTGTTGCAAACTCCTACAGCTGCTGGCTGTCACTTTACTAGCATCTTGTTATTGCTGCTTTTATGAATTCATTCACCATTTCATATATGCCATTTTCCTCCTTGTTTGCATTCTGGTTTTTTTGGTTTTGTTTTTTGCTATGTCATAATTCAGTAAAGTGTGCAAGGTGCATTCATCGTAACTGTATACTGCTTTTTTTAAAAAATAACACATATATGTCCTAGTAATTACCAACTAGATCAAGGTATTTAACATTTCCAGCACCCCTTCAGGTTCCTTTATGACCTTTCCGATCTTTAACAACTTCCCTTCCCTTATGTGGCACTGTTCTGTCATTATTTGTTAATCTTGTCTGTTATTGAAACTTAGATGTATAGAATTAGTGTGTACACTTTTATATGAGGCTTTTTCATTCAATATATGTTAGATTCACCCATATTGCTGCCTGTACCAGTAGTTTATTCCTTATATTACTGCATAGTGTTCCACTGCATGAAAATACTACAATTTACTTACCCATTCTCCTTTTGAGAGGCATTTTTTCTTTTTATATCTAGTAGCTTTTTAGTTATAAAATTTTGTATTTTTTAGTTTTTACTATAGATATTACAGTTTGCGTTTGTGATGTTGTTATATGTAATGAATATTTATTTGGTGTTCCTCCAGAATTCCTTAACTTAGCTCCTAAAACTCTAATAATATCCCTAAGAGCTGTAGGGGCATCTGTTGTTATAATATTTAGTTTTTGTTCCCAGTCCCTGAAGTAGCTCCAGAGAAATTAAGGTGGAATTGGTGTCTTTTGTTGTTCATAACAAGCCGCTTTCAACCACACCTGAGTTTGTGTTAATGAGGTGACTTTTGGAATGCCTCTAAGAATGAGGTACGGGTACCAGGAACACTAACCATGTGATTAGAGGGTTGGAACTCTCTGAGGAGGGGTGAGGGGCTGGAGGTTGAATTAGTTGCTAATGACCTGTGCTTTAATCTATCATGACTATATAATGAAACCTCCATAATAGTCCTTGAATTTATGGGATTCAGAGAGCTTGCAGGTTGTTGAACATGTGGAGGTACTGGGAGGGTGGCGAGCTCTGAGAGGGCATGGAAGTTCTGTATCCTTTTACCCATTCTTGCTTTGTGTATCTCTTCCTTCTGGGTGTTCCTGAGTTGTATCCTTTTATAATAAACCATTAATCTAGTAAGTAAATCATTTTCCTGTGTTCTGTGAGCCACTCTATCAAATTATTGAACCAAAAGAGGAGGGTGTGGGAACCTTGATTTATATCCAGTGGTGAGATGTACAGGTGACAATCTGGATTTGCAATTCGTGTCTGAAGTGGGAGTAGTGTTGTGGGACTGAGCCTGGGATCTGACGCTATAGTGTCAGAGTTGAGCTAATTCCTTGGAGTGGGAAGAACTCCCACAAATTTGGTGACCTGAGTAGAATGAAACAGAGGAATTGAGCTTTTCCTCTACAGTTTTCTTATTTTTGTCTACTTTAATAGTGCTTTACCACTTGACAGACAATACAAGAATCTTAAAACAGTTTAAGTATCCTTTTACTAGTGTTTTGCTGTATTTTACTTTTGTGTTTGCCACAGATTCCAGAAGACATCACTTGTTGCTTCAAAGTCCATTTTCAGTTTTCTTTATTACTTCCCGAAGTTTTGTGCTTCCATCAGGTATCATTTTCCATAACTGTAGTATTTCTTGTCTGTGTGTACTGTTGATAACTTTTTCAACCCTTATGTGGAAACTATATTCATTTCAGAAGAATATTTTTGCTGGATTTGGAATTTTCTAGTGGCATTTTTCCTAGCTGCTTAAAATGACATTCCATTTTTGTTTTCTTATTTGCAAACGGCCTATTCAAATTTTTACCCAGTGTCTTCTCATTTTCATAGTTTCTGTTGAAGGGTTTGCTGTCAGTTTAGTTACCAAGATGACTTGCCTTTTTTTCCCTCGTTAATTTATAAAATGTCTTTCTTTATTGGGGATAGGACTTCTTTGTCAGGTATATGTATTCCAAATGCCTTCTCCCACTCTGTGTGTTGAATTTTTATTCTCTTTCTGTCTTTTGATAGGGGTAGGTTCTTAATATTATAGTATTATTATATAATTTGTGTCCCGTTTGAGAAATCTTTGCCTATCCTGAGGTCATGAAGGTATTTCTTATGGCATTTTCTAAAATTTTTATTGTTTTTTCAAATTTAGATCTATATACCGTCTAAAATATATTTCTCTTTATACTTAAGGTAGCAATAAATGTTCATTATATCAATAATTAAACTAGCATCATTTATTGAAATGATTGTCCTTCTGTTACCCTTGTCATAAATCAAGTGACATATATATGTGGGTCTGTTTTTGGACTCTTCTTCCATTCTGTTGATATGAAAATTCTTATGCCAGTATCACACTGTTTTAATTATGGTATATTGATAATTATACGTGATAAATGATACTCTTTCTGGCTTAATTTTTTCTTCAAGATTGTTTTGTCGATTTTTACCCTTTGCATTTTCACATATTTCAAAATTAACTTGTCTGGGATTTTGTTTGAAATTGCTATGAATTTGTACATCAGCATGGAGAGAATTGATATTTTTATAATATTATAATATTTTATAATATTGAGCCTGCCTATCCAGGAATTTGTTACATCCCTCCAGTTATTTGGGTCTTCTTATTTTCCTTCATTTTATTTCTTGTAAAGATTTTCATATTTTTCTTGCTATTGTGAGTTGTACCTTTAAAAAATTTAATTTTCTGAAATTTGCTATACTGAACTTGTATCTGATTTCTAAAACTTTTATTTTAGATACTTTTATTTGGATTTTCTGTGTACTTGATTGTTGTACTATATTACTCTAAGAACTTCAGAAAAATGTTGAATAAAATTGGAGATAGTAGGTGTCTTTATCTTGCTCCTAATTTTAAGTGGGATACTTTCCATATTTTACCAGTAAGTGTGATATTTGCTGGGGGTATTTGTAAAAATCCTTTATCACATTGAGAAAATTCCTTTCTATTTCTAGTTTGCCAAGAGGTTTTTTTTTTTTTAAATCCTGCTTTTCTGTATTTACTGAGTTGGTCATATCATCATCTCTTAGGTTTAAAAACTATTCTTTCTCGTAGTTCTACCTTTCAGAAAATTCCATCGTGGTCTTCATGACCTGTTCTTTTTCTGTAAGCTAGTTAAAAAGTGATTTTCCCTCAGCTTCCAGTCTTTTTTATTTTTACTCTTAATTTTCTGAGAGCCTTCTGATTCATTCTTGATGACTTCAAACACTACTAAACTATTAATGTCTACCAAGTTCTTATTTTCATTCTACACCTCCAGTATTATGCTCCAGATTTATTATAGTTAAGACATATCTTGCTAAAATACAGTGCCCAATCTATTTTCTTCTAATGTTCCTGGCTTGCTTTGTGACTCTAGTATCTGTGCAGCTGTTCATGCATATACCCTGAGAAAACATTTCCTTTTCTGCCAGTGAATTGCTGATCACATACTGTTGCTGTCTATCTCCTTTCATCAGTGCTCTACTTGCATCCCAGTTTTTACTTTAGTAGTTTATGTCAATGGTGTTGTTTTGTACTTTAGCTTTCCCTTCCCTTTTTTAAAAAAGAGAATTGGTTCTGAAATAAAAACCTGGTCACATACTTTCAGTTTATCCTTGAATCTCTTCTTTGGCTCCTCTTTCTCTGCAGCAGTGATCCCTCAAGTAGAGGCATGAACTCTGGATGATATCAAAAACAATACAATTGAATATCTTCTCTTATATGTTTTACAGACATTTCAAGTTCAGTAGTTCCAAAATCTTTCCTCTCTCATTTTCTACACATCCTAATTATTATCTCTGAATTGAAGGATTGGAACCTAGAATATGTATTGTAGTGAAATAAAATATTAGACTTTTTTTACATTTTAAGTCTAAGAATAGAACTAAAGTTCATAATAAATTTATTGTTAGTTTATTTCTATAGTTTATAAATATAAACTTCTGTAGTGTTCAAAAATATTCTTTAATGTGGAAAGTTATCACATACTTTGGAGACTATTGGTCTGAAGTTACTCTGTAATCTGTTCCTTGAATACCTCCATGGCCCTTTTTCTTATCTCAACTCCTCCTCTGCTGTTTGCCTTTTTGCTCATTTCCTGAAGATGTTAGAGGGCCCCTGCCTTTGCCTGTGCCCTGGCCCTGTGTTCATGAAGAACACAGTGTTACTCTTTATCCAACAGCTGCTGTTCCTCAGTGAAGCTCAAAATAGAACTAGTTTTGCTTCTCATTTACATTAATCTATTATGTGTGTACTCTAACAATAGTGCTTGTAACATATTACTGCAAGTTTTCTTACCAGATTATATGCTTCTTGAATACAGGATGATTTTTAGTAATCTTAGTATTTCCAAGAACTAGCATAGTTTCAGATCCATTGTGGGGAGTTGATAATTAATAATTAATGCAATGGCAGAATATTTCTACTATGATTTCTCTTCTTCTCCCAGAGTATAAAGCAAAAGAAACATTCTGCAAACCAATTTGGTAATCTGTAAACAGTAATCATGGTAAGGATTTGTTTCCATACATCTTTTTCCATGTCACCTTAACTCTGAACATTTCAGATTGAACAGAAATTCCAGGGATCGGTATCATTTAAGGATGTGACTGTGGGCTTCACCCAAGAGGAGTGGCAGCACCTGGACCCAACTCAGAGGTCCCTGTACAGAGATGTGATGCTGGAGAACTACAGTAACCTTGTCTCAGTGGGTAAGGTCTGTTTATTATGTAATTCTAAATGGCATTTAAAAATTTTCTGTTAAACCCTAAGCCTCAATTAGGGTTAGATTAAATTATTAGATCCTCATGGTGGGATTAATGCACTTACAAAAACAGGAGGAGAAAAGGGATCTTTCTGCGTTCTCCACCATGTGAGGACACAGCAAAAAGATAGCTGTCTGCAAACCGGGAAGAGAGGCCTCACCAGATTCTGACCATGCTGGCACCTTGATCTCAGACTTCTCAGCCTCCAGACTGTGAGAAATAAATTTCTGTTGTTTAAGCCTCCTGGTCTGTGGTATTCTGTTATAACAGCCCGAACTGACTAAGGCATCAAGTAATAATAAATGCATGAGAATCTTAAATCAGACCCTCATCCTGGCCACAAATTTATAATGAAAAAAAATGCTTTTAATTAAGAAGCATATGGACATTCTGTAGAGTTTAATGATATTTAAGATTGGAAGTCAGGAGTCAATGTTTATTGGTCACTTCTGGGCACCAGGAAGACATTTGTATTTACTTCTCCAAGGAAATGTTCAGTGGCACTTTCATTGACCAGCTCTAGAAGCTTCCTCCTCTTTCAGAGGCCCTGAAGTCTAGGCCACCTGGTCCAAGTCCTAAATTATTTCACTTTGACAGGGTATTGTGTTACCAAACCAGAGGTGATCTTCAGGCTGGAGCAAGGAGAGGAGCCATGGGTATTGGAGGAAGAATTCCCAAGACAGAGCTTCGCAGGTGAGTTAATGTGTACTGAACAAATGAACATCAGGGAATTTATTAGTCCAGAGGTTGACAACTTTAAAATGTTTTTTGAAGAATATCACGTTAGAGATTCTAATCTTTATAAGTGACTTAAAATACTGATTTTTTGAATCAAACCTCCAGATACCACTCTTACAAAAAATGTTCTCCTTTTGATTCACTTTTTGAATATTCATCATTCTTAAATTTGTCAGTAGTCCAGTTTTTGCCCATCTCATCTTTACTGTTGTTTTTCTTGGTTACTCTGATTCTCAAAGCATTTTCAGTTGCCCACCGTACTACCTCCATTGCTCTGCATTCCTGTTGTTTTTGGCCATTTTTTGACTTAAATAATTTTTTAGTACCTGCTATACTGTAAGAGCTGAGAGTGTAGTGTGAAAAAAATAATGTGTCTTAATGAGTTTACAGAAGTAGTGTTGTTAATGGCCATAGGTATGTGAAAAGATGCTCAACATCGCTAGTCATTAGGGAAATGCAAATCAAAACCACAATGAGATATCACATCACACCAGTTAGAATGGTTAGCATCAAGAAAACAAGAGTTAAGATGTGTTGGCAAGGATGTGGAGAAAAGCAAACCCTTGTTCACCGTTGGTTAAGATGTGAATTGGTTCAGCCACTTTGGAAAACAGTATGCAGGTTCCGCAAAAAATTAGAAATAGAACTAGAATATGACCCAGTATTTATACTTCTGGGTTGTATACCCCCCCCAAATGAAAATAGGATATTGAAGAGATATATGCATTCTGATGTTTATTGCAGCATTATTCACAGTAGCCAGGGTATGGAAACAATCTTAGTGCCCATCAACAGATGAATGGATAAAAAAGATGTCATGTGTACAATATGTATACACAGTGGAATATTATCTAGCCATGAGAAAGGGAGGTCATCCTGCCATTGGCAATATGGATGGGCTTTGAACACATTATGCTAAGTGAGATAAGTCAGATAGAGAAAGACAGGTTACTATATGATGTCACTTGTGGAGTCTGAAAAAGCCAAACTCTTAAAAACAAGAGAGTGATGTGGTGGTTACCAGAGGATGAAAGGTGAGGAAATAGGACATGCTATTTAAGGGTACCAACTTGTAATCAGTAAATAAGCCTTAGAGATCTAATGAACAGTATAGTGAATAGAGGCAACAGTATGGTATTATAAGCATCATATTTGCTAAGAGAGTAGAACTTAAAGAGACTAGAACTTAATTCTTCCAACTACTAAAAAGAAACGATAATTATGTAATATGATAGTTGTGCTAATTATTGCTACAGTGGCAGTCACAGTATAACATAAATTTGTCAAGGTAACATGTTGTACACCTTAAATTTATAAAGTTATATGTCAAATATATTTTAATAAAAAAAAAGTAGTGTTTTGATTTACATTTCCCTGATGATTAGGGATGGTGCCTATCAGTAGGTTGCTTTTTCATTTTGTTGATGGTTTGCTTTTATGTGCTAAAGCTTTGAAGTTTGATGTAGTCCCACATATTTATTGTGCTTTTGTTGTCTTTGCTTTTGGTTTCAAATCCAAAAAAAAATCATTGCCAAGACTACTATCAAGGAGCTTATTAGTGCCTATATTTTCTTCTAGGAGTTTTATGGTTTCAGGTTTTATGTTCCCATCTTTAATTCATTTTGAGTTAGTTTTGCATGTGCCTATACAGTTTTCCCAACACCATTTATGGAAGAGACTGTCCTCTCCCTGTTGTATATTCTTGGATCCTTTGTCTTAAATTAATTGATTATGTATGCATGGGTTTATTTTGGGGCTCTCCGTTCTGTTGCATTGATCTATGTGTCTGTTTTTACGCCAGTACCATGCTGTTTGATTATTATAGCTTTGTAGTATAGTTTGAAATCAGGAAGTGTGATACTTCCAGCTTTGTTCTTTTTTCTCTAGATTGCTTTGGCTGTTTGGAGTCTTTTGTGGGTCCATAGAAATTTTAGGATTGTTTGTTCTACTTCTTTGAAAAATGCTTTTGAAATTTTGATAGGGATTGCTTTGAATCTGTAGATTGCATTGGGTCATATGAACATATTAATAATATAATTCTCTCAGTCCATGAGCATGGAATAACTTTCCGTTTATTTTTGTCTTCTTCAGTTTCTTTTATCAGTGTCTTATAGTTTCCAATATGCAGGTCTTTTATCTCCTTGGTAAAATTTATTTTTAGGTATTTCATTGTTTTCGATGCAGTTTTAAATGGGATTGTTTTCTTACTTTCTCTTTCTGATAGTTTGTATTAATCTATAGAAACACAACAGATTTTTGTATGTTGATTTTGTATCCTCCAACTTTACTGAAGTCATTTATTCTAAAAGTTTTTTGATGGAGTCTTTGGTGTTTTCTGTGTGTAATATCATGTTATCTGTAAATAAGGACAGTTTTACTTCTTCCTTTCTCATTTGGATGACTTTTCTTTAAAATTAATTAATTAATTAATTTGGTTACACCAGGTCTTAGTTGCGGCAGGCAGGCTCCTTAGTTGCAGCTTGCCAGCTCCTTAGTTGTGGCACACGGGCTCTGTAGTTGTGGCATGCAAACTCTTAGTTGTGGCATGCATGTGGGATGTAGTTCCCTGACCAGGGACTGAACCCAGGCCGCCTGCCTTGGGAGCATGCAGTCTTACCTTCCCTGGTGGGGAAGTCCCTGGATGGCTTTTATTGCATTTTCTTGCCTAAGTCCTCTGACTAGGACTTCCAATACCATGTTCTGAATAGAAGTGTCAAGAATGGGCATCCTTGTCTTGTTCCTGATCTTACAGAAAAATCTTTCAGCTTTTTACCATTGAGTATGATTTTAGCAGTGGTCCTGTCATACATGGCCTGTATTATGTTGAGGTACATTTCCTCACTACCCACTTTGTTGAGAGTTTTGATCACGAATGAGTGTTGAATTTTGTCAGATTTTTTTTTCCATCTATTGAGATGATCATTGATCTTTATCCTTTCCTAATATGATGTATATCACATTGATTTCCAGATGTTGACTCATCCTTTCATTCCTGGAATAAATTCCACTCCATCGTGGTGTATGCTGCCTTTAGTGAATTGTTGAATTTGATTTGCTAATATTTTGTTGAGGATTTTTGTGTCTGTCTTCATCAGGGATATTAGCTTGTAATTTTCTTTTCTTCCGGTGTCTTTGTCAGGTTTTAGTAACAGGGTAATGCTGGCCTTCTAAAATGAATTTGGAAGTGTCCCTCCCTATTAATTTTTTGGAAGAGTTTGAGAAAGATTGGTAATAATTCTTTAAGTGTTTGTTAGAATACACCAGTGAAGCTGTCTGGTCCTAGCCTTTTGTTTGCTGGGAGTTGTTTTGATTATTGATTCAAACTTCTTACTAGTAATTGGCCTGTTAAGATTTTTAATTTCTCCCTGATTCAGTGTTGGTAGGTTGTATATTTCTAGGAATTTATTCCTTCTAGTTGTGAAATTTATTGTGGTATAGTTTTTTATAGTAGTCTCTTACCCTTTTTTATTTCTGAGGTGTGACTTGTAACATCTTCTTTTTTGTTTTTGGTATTATTTATTTGAGTCTTCTTTTTCTTACCATGAGACTGTCTAAAAAGGCTTCTCAATTTTGTTTATCTTTTCAAAGAACCAACTCTTAGTTTCATTGATCTTTTCTACATTATTTTTAGTCCCTATTTCATTTTTATCTGCTCTAGTCTTTGTTATTTCCTCTTCTACTAGTTTGGGCTTCATTTCTCCCTCTTTTTCTAGTTCTTTGAGTTGTAAAGTTAGGCTGTTTATTTGAGAGTTTTCTTATTTCTTGATGTAAGCATTGCCATTATGAATTTCCTACTTAGAACTACTTTCACTTCATCCTGTGAGTTTTGGTGTATTGTGTTTACATTTTCATTTGTCTCAAGATAGTTTTTTTTCTCCTTTGAGTTCTTCTTTGACTCATTGGTGTTCACTAGCATTTTGTTTAGTCCCCAAATATATGTGAACTTTCCAGTTTTCTTCTTGTAATTGGTTTTTTTCATTCTATATCATTGTGGTTGGAAAAGATGCTTGATATGATTTCAGTCTTGAATTTATTAAGACATATTTTGTGGGCTAACGCATGATCTATCCTGGAGAATGTTCCTTGTACTTTTGAGAAGAATGTGTATTCTGTTGCTTTTGGGTGGAATATTTTGTGTATATTTGTTAATTAATCTGGTCTGATGTGTTGATTAAGTCCAGTGTTTCCATATGGATTTTCTGTCTGGATTATCCGTTGACAAAAGTGGGATATTATCATCCCTACTATTATTGTATTGCCATCAGTTTCTCTCTTTAGGTCTCTTAATGTTTACTTTATATTTAGGTGCTGCTGTGTTGCGTGCATAAATATTTACAAATGTTATATCCTCTTTTGGGTTGAATCCTTATGACCTGTGTTGGTTTCTATGCATTAGATAAAATAGCCTCTCTCCACTCTTGAAGGAGTAGTCTCATGTAAGAGATGTGTTTTACTCTTCAACTCTGCCCTAGCTCTTGGTTGTCCTTTAAAACTTTCCTATTGTCTAAACAGCCTAATTTATTTTTAGTGGCTCCCAATATGTGAGGGTGTTCCCAGACCTATCAGTGTCCCAAAGCAGAGGATCTCAGTCAGAATCTAGATTCAGGCTGATGGGAGGCCAGACCCTCAGGCAGTACCTTTTAAAGAGTGCAGATATATAATTCTGTGGGACCGTAGGTATAAACCCTGCTAGCCACCAGAGCCAGATGATCTTAGAGGTGTCTCTCTAAGATTGTAGCAGTTGCGACAGTCAGGGTACCAGACTAGTGTGGAAGTTCCTTTCTGGAAGATACCCATGAGCTGGAGTGAGGCACAGGGAGAGTGCAGAGAAGTCACCCTCCAGGTGGAGTGAGTTGGGAGAGCACAAAGTTGCCACTCATTTACCATTTTCAAATGATAAACCTATCTTGCTTTAGAGGGGTAAGTTCCACGTGGTCATCCTTTATAATCCTTTTTATATGTTACTGGATAAAATTCGATAGTGTTTTGTTGAGGATTTGTGGGTCTTCAGTACTCATAAGATGTTCATCTTAGTATTCTTGGATATTGATCTGTAGTTGTATTTTCTGATGTTTGATTTTGGTACCAGGGTAATATTGGGCTCATAGAATGAATTAGGAAGTTATCTTTTCCATTTTTTTGAATAATTAATATTAAATATTTTCTAAGTGTTTGGTAAAATTCACCAGTGAAACCATCTGAACCTGAGCCCTTTTATGGGAAGTTTTAAAATGACTAATTCAGTGTTTTTACTTGTTATAGGTTTTTTCAAATTTTTCTCTTTATTCTTGAGTCATTTTCTATATTTTCTCCTAATTTCAGGAATGTTTGCCTTTCATTAAAGTTATCTAATTTGTTGGCATATAATTGTTCATAACATTTCTTTACAATTATTTTTGTTTTTGTAATGTATAAAGTATTACAATTTTGTAATGTTAGTATATTATATCCCTAGTGTATATACCATCTTTCATCTGTAATTTGAGTAATATGAATCTTCTCTGTCAGTCTAACTAGGGATTTGTCAGTTTTGTTCATCCTTTCAAAGAATTATCTATTTTCTTTCTATTCTCTGTTTCATTAATTTTTACTCTAATCTCATTTCCCTCCTTCTGCTTGCCT
The DNA here is from genome assembly GCF_009873245.2 of Balaenoptera musculus. Classification (NCBI taxonomy): domain Eukaryota; kingdom Metazoa; phylum Chordata; class Mammalia; order Artiodactyla; family Balaenopteridae; genus Balaenoptera; species Balaenoptera musculus. The sequence continues at coordinate 76,140,789 of NC_045800.1, read as the reverse complement.
CGAGTTTGTATTGCTTTTTTCCCCCCGTTTTTCTAAGGTAGAAGGTTAGGTTATTGATTTGAGATCGTTCTCCTTCAATAGTGTTATTTGCAGGTATAAATTGCCCTATAAGTACTGCTTTACGTGTGTCTCATAACCTTGGTATGTTTTGTCTTCATTTTTATTCATCTCAAAGTATTTTTCTAATTTCCCTTGTTCACTGCTTTTTTGATTCTTTTATGTAGGGATGTGTGATTTAATTTGCTCCTATTTGTGAATTTTCAAAATTCCTTTGTATTGTTGATTTGTAATTTCCTTCCATCATGCTGGCAGAATCTTTTTGCATCTCTTCTGGGGACTGTTTCATGTGTACTTTTGAAGAATGTGTATTCTGCGACTTTGGAGTGGAGTTTTGTATTTATGAATGTTAGATCTGGTTGCTTTATAGTGCTATTCGTGCCTTCTTTTTTGTTTGTTTGTTTTTTCTTCATATTCTGCCCAGTTGTTTTATGCATTACTGAAAGTGGGATATTAAACTCTCTAATTATTATTGTTGATGTTTCACCTTTCAATTCTGTATTCACTTCATGCATTTTGAAACTGTGTTGTTAGCAGCATATATGTGCTTAGATTTATGTCTGCTTTATCAGTTAACTCTTTTATCATTATATAATGCTTCTCCTTATCTCTAGTAACATCTTTTATGTTAAAGTGTGTTTTGTCTGATATTAGCATAGCCATTCCAGCCTTATAGATGTTGTATACTTGTTTTATGTTTTTCTGTTTTTAAAATTTTTGATCTATTTGTAGCTTTGAATATAAAGGTTATCTCTTGTAGACAGCATATGTTTGGATTCTCACATTTTATTCAACCTGACAATTGCTGTCTTTTTATTGGATTTTTCAATCCATTCCAAGTTTCTGTTATTATTCATATCGTTGGATTTACACCTGCCATTTTACTTTTTGGTGTTTACTTGTGCCTTTTTTTGAGTCTGTGTTCTTTTTATTACTACCTTCTTTTTCATTAAGTGGGTATATTTTAGTATAGCATGTTGATTCCTTTAATGATAATTTTACTTAAAAAATTATTTTCCTAGTGGTTGCTATAGGATTTATTTAATAAATTCTTACCTTTTCAGAATGACTTCAGGTTTATACTACCTTACCTCCAGTGAGGTATAGAAACGTTACTCGTATATAGCTCTATATTTTCTTTTCTCTTTTTGTGTTATTACTTTTGTACGTAGTACATCTGAATATGTTTAAATCCCAACAATACACGGTTGTACTTATTACTTTATATAATTTGAAGTTTCTTAAAGGGACTGAGACAAGAATGGATAGCAAGTATGTATTTATGGTCTGTTACATTAACTTGCTTTTTCACCATTTCTGCTTCATTTGTTCCTGTGGATTCACATTACCATCCAGGGTCATTTCCTTACTCCAACATGGCTTTGTTCCTCTGCCTCATTTTGCTTTATTGTCAAATATGTTACATTTTTATATGCTATGGGCCCAGCAATACAATACAATTACATACATGCTGACTTATTCACTGCCTTGGTAAAATTGTTAGGGGAAGAAATTTGCCTTTATACTGTCCTTTAAAATTATGTAATTACTTTTACCTACAGTCTTTGTGGATTTGAACTAGTGACTAGGATCACTTGCTTTCAGTCTGAAGAATTTATTTCTTGTAAGGCTGCTCTAGTAGCAGTGGGTTCATGTTTGTTTTTTTGTTTTTGCTTTCTTTTAGTTTTTTAATCTGTGGATTTATTTCATCTTCAGTTTTGAATATTTCTGCTATTTTGGTTGGCAGATTTTTTTACCCCAGCACATTGAATATGTTATCCTACTTCCTGGACTCTTGTTTCTGATGAGAAGTCAGGTGTTAATCTTATTGGAGTTCCTTGTACTTTAATAGTTGAATTTCTCTTGATGCTTATGAAGTTTTGTATTTGTCTTTTAAATATTTTTACCTGCTGCATCTTGGCGTGGATCTCTGTGTTTACCCACTTGGAGTTTATCTTGTTGAATTTGCAGATTAATGTTTTTCTTTACATTTGCAAGATTTTCGCCATCATTTCATTGAATATTTTTTCTGCTCCTTGCTCTTTTTTTCTTATTCTGGTACTCCCATTATGAATGTTAATGTAGTTAACAGTGTCCTTCATTTATTTGAGGCTTTGTTCATTCTTTTTTCTTTCTCTGTTCTTTAGATTGCATTTTGTTGATTGATCTATCATCAGGTTCACTAATTCTTCTTCCTGTAAGCTTCAATCTACTTTAGAGCCCTTCCAGTGAAATTCTGTTGCAGTTATAAATTTCAAATCTAGAATTTTAATTTTGTTCTCTCTCTTTATTCTTACTCTCTATGTGACGAGGTGTCTTCTTACCAATATTTACTTCTTTAGGCTTGGTGGTTTTTTGAACACATTTATAATAGCTGTTTTGAGGTCTGCTAAGTCCAGTATCTGCATCCTCTCACAAGCAGTTTCTATTCTTTCTAGTTCTGCTATTTTCCCACTATATGTGGAATTTTCCTGTTTCTTTGTATGTCTTGTAATTTTAAAAAAATACTTTAGATAATATTTTGTACCTACTCTCATAGTGATTCCTTCTTTCTCTACAGAGCTTGTTATTTTTGCTTACTTATCAATATTTGTTTAGTGACTTGGCTGGACTATTTGAGTGAAGTCTTTTTCTCCCACAGTGTGCTGTCTCTGATGTCACTTGTCATAGAGCTCTGCCTTGGGCATATACACTGTTCTTAGAATGACAGTGATGTTAACAGGGTGCTTATTGAGTGTCTCTGTGATGGTTAATTTTACATGTCAACTTGAGTGGCTGAAAGGATGCCTAGGTAGCTGCTAAAACATTATTTCTAGATGTATCTTGGAGGGTGTTTCTGGAAGCATTAGCATTTGATTCACTAGACTGAGTAGAGATCCACCCTCACCAACGTGGGCATCATCCAGTCTCTTGGGGCCCAAATGGAACAAAAAGACAGTTGAAGGGCACATTGTTTCTTTTTGAGCTGGGATGTCCATCTTCTCCTGCTGTCAGACATCAGAGCTCCTGGTTCTTGGTCTTCAGACTCCGAGAGTTATACCAGCAGCCCCTTAGTTCTCAGTCCTTTGACCTCAACTGGGAGTTATACTATGGGCTCCGCTAGTTCTCAGACCTTTGGACTAGGGAATTATCACTGGCTTCCCTGGTTCTCTACCTTGCAGACTGCAGGTGTGAGACTTCTTGGCCTTAACTGCATAAACTAATTTCTTTAATAAACCTCTCTTTCTCTCTGTTATCTATCTGTAGATAGATATATACATGTGTGTATATATGTATATGTATCTCCTATTGGTTCTCTTTCTCTGCAGAATCTTGATTAATATAATCTCTTTCTCTGATCTCTTTGTTAACTTGTGTGCCTCTGTTGGTATCACACCTTGCATTTAGCCTCTACTAATTGTTGTGTTTTGGGTTTTTTCCTGTCCCTTTCTTTTTTTCTTTTTTTTTTGGAGTATAATTGCTTTACAATGTTGTGTTAGTTTCTGCTGTACAATGATGTGAATCAGCTACATGTATACATATATCCCCTCCCTCTTGGACCTCCCTCCCCCCACCCCCAATCCCACCCATCTAGGTTGTCACAGAGCACCGAGCTGAGCTCCCTGTGCTATACAGCAGGTTCCCACTAGCTATCTGTTTTACACAGACAGATGGTAGTGCATTTATGTCAAACCTAATCTCCCAATTCATCCCACCCTCCCCTTCCCCCCGTGTCCACACGTCCGTTCTCTACATCTGCGTTTCTATTCCTGCCCTGCAACTAGGTGCATCTGTACCATTTTTCTAGATTCCACATATATACGTTAATATACGATATTTGTTTTTCTGACTTACTTCACTTTGTATGACAGACTCTAGGTCCATCCACTTATCTACAAATGACCCAATTTCATTTCTTTTCATTAGCCTCTACTAATTAACTGATTGCTCTGCTGTTTCCAACAATGTCTTGCGTCATATATTGCTGTACAGATTGGTCCAATTAAATTTGAGCCCCTTTCAGATGGTAGTATTTTATGTTGCCCTTCATGTCAACATTTAGGATATCACCTCCCAGAAAATATAAGAAAATTATTACTCTAGAAAATCTGGGTTTATGAGTGTATTTGCATGAGTGTTTTTTGGTAGGTAGGAACAAATCCAGTAGCTTGAGATGCCTCTTCTTACTTGTCTCTGTCCCTTGTTCCTTCTGGTATATTTTTAGTTTGTCTGTGCCTTAGCTTTTTGCTCTCATGGAGCTACTAGCCTCTTAATTACTTATCACTGAAATTTCATTGTTTTCAGTGGTGACCTTAGGCTTGAACTTACCTACAGTCTGTTCCACATAAAGTGAATTTTCTTGAGAAGAGCTTCTGAGTTCTCTCTTCTTATGGCCTGCCTCTATCTCTGGGTGAAAGCACTGCACCATTGCTCTGGAGCCAGGAGCTGGAACAGTGTCCTGCTTTTCTCAAAGTGACAGCGTGTTTTACGATCAGTAGGAAATGTGTGTATGTTTCTGATAGCTTGTTTTAAACATACATGGAGTAGCTTTATATAAAAAATATAAAATGTTACTGAAAAAGAAGCTTTATATATGTGAATATATGTATCTGGCTGATCACTGGAAGGGCCAACATCATACAGATGTATTCCTCTCTAAATTCATGTATCTATTCAATTAATGCTAATTGGAGTTCCTGTGAACTTTGTTGTGTTCGTTTTTGTTTTCAAGAAGTCAAGTTACCCCTTAAAAAGTTAGAACCCAGAAAATGATTGAGATATATAATAAGCCTGTGGTAATTTGGTTTGTTGGTTTGGTTCAAGGAGAGCCCAGAAGATGACCTCTCCATGTATGGGAACTTGATCTTTGGATAGATCTGGCACTGCAAATCATTGGCAAAAGATAGGAGAGTTTTCTGAATTGCAGTTAATGCATGTAGTGTGTTACTTACATGTATCATTACTGTGTCTCTCCACTGGGATGTAAGGTCCATGAAAGCAGAGATTTTGCCTGTTTTCTGTTCAGCTATATCTCCACTTCCTAGAATAATGCACATAGTAAATACTGAAAAATGTGATGAATGTTAGCCTCTTATAAGTTAATATAAAAATACAGCTCAATTTTTAAAAAATGGTCCTAAGGCAAAGATGCAAAGCTTCATTGGTAATAGAGAAATGCATAATAAGACTAGAATTAAATACCACTTTATATCTATTTAAATAAAAAGAATTGTAGAGTCTAACAATACCAAATATTGTTTATAATGCAGAGAAATGAATGTTTTTATTCAGTGCTATGGCCAGATCACGTCGGAAAGCAATTTGTTATTACCTTTTATAGTTGAATATACATATTCTCTTTGGTCTAGTTTTATACTTATATCCTTGAGATATACTTTTATATCTCAAACTGTGATGAGGAACTGGTGTGTCTGTTTTGCTTTAAAGATTAAAAATATATTATTGATAAATATTTTCATAAAACATAAGCAAAAGATACAGAGCAAAGACATACAAAATATAGGCTTTGCTTTTTTTATTACAGGCATACCTTGGATATATTGTGGGTTTGGTTCCACTAAAGCGATATATCCCAGTAAAGTGAGTCATAACAATCTTTTGGTTTCCCAGTGCATATGAAAGTTTTATTTATACTATACTATACTGTAGACTGTTAAGTGTGCAATAGCAGTATGTCTAAAAAAAGCCAATATATGTATCTTAATTTAAAAATACTTTATTGCTAAAAAATGCTAACCATTATCTGAGCCTTCAGTGAGTTATAATCTTTTTGCTTGTAGAAGGTTTGAAATATTGTAAGAATTACCAGATGTGACACAGAGACATGAAGTGAGCAAATGCTTTTGGAAAAATGACAGTGATGCAGGGTTGCCACAAACCTTCCTTTTACAATTTGTTGCCACAAATTTGTAAAAAATGCAGTGTCTGTGAATCTCAATAAAGTGAAGCACAGTAAAATGAGGTATTCCTGTATTAGATTCAAATGTAAAATTATGCTTTAAAGTTTCTGTTAAAAAAAATAATTTACCACACCCAGCCAAGAAGGAATAATAGGGACTGGATTTACCGTCCCATCTGAAACAACCAAAACGATCAGACAAAGTAAATGAAACAATGAATTTCAAGACAGTAGTCATCACCAACCAAAGGCAGAAATTACTTAGAGCCAGAAAACAAAGGACTTGAGGTCTATGATAACCCTACCAGGTCACTGAACCCTGATAGAGCCTTGCACTCTCACTAAATTAGGAATTGGAATTGATAGTCCAAAGAGATTAAGGCTGCTTACGGTTCACATGATAGAGGACAAAATAGGCAGTAACTGCACAGAGAGAAAAGTCTGGATATCTACAATGGATTGTCCTTGAGTATTCAGCAGAATATTGATCAGCTCATATAGTGAAGAAATTAAAGAAAATTTGAAAATAACTGGAAGACACAGTGCACAGCACTCACAGAGGGCCCGGAAAAGGACTGTTCTCACCAGCCAGAGTGGAAAAAGTCATAATTCACAGAGTGTTAGGTAGAATACTTAGAAAAGTCTTGCCTCAGAGTGAGCAGTAATGCACCTTGGAATGAATACTTATTTAAAAGGCTTCAGTGCTGTGTCAATATCAGATGAAATACATTTCAAAGCCAAGGATATTGTTAGTGAAACAGATTTTAAAAATAATGATAAGAGATTAAATTTATCAAAAGAATTTAACAATCCTAGACTTTAATGCCACTATTAAAGTTTTTCAAACTGTGTGAAGGAAAAACTGATACAACTTGAAGAAGACAGATCCATAATTATAGTCAGATGTTTCAGCCTCTCTCTCCCAGTAACCGATAGAAGAAGGAAATGGCAAATGAGCACAAAGATATAGTAGACTTGAACAACACTAAATAACCAAATTGACTTAATTGACAGTTATAAAGTATTCCTCCCCTACCCCAACCAGTGGAATACATATTCTTTTTAAGGGCACATAAATAGTTACCAAGGTAGATTACTACATTTTTGGACATAAAACAAGTCTGAATAAATTTAAAGGGATACAAATCATTTAAAGTATTTTCTCTTACCAAAATAGAGTTAAATCTAGTTCAATTAAAAATCAGTAACAGAAAGATTTGTAAAATCCCTAAATACAGTGGAACCTTGAATAACATGCGTTTGAACTGCGCAGGTCCACTTATACCGGATTCTTTTCACTACATACTACAGTACTCCATGGTCCATTGTTGGTTGAATCCATGGATGTGGAACCCTGGCTATGGAGGGCTGATGGTAAAGTTACCTATGGATTTTCAACTGTGTGAAGGGTCAGTGCCCCTAACCCCTGCATTGTTCAAGAGTCAACTGCAGTTAGAAACTCAGTAACACAGTTTTACATAACCCATGGTTCAAAGAAGAATTCAAAGGGGAAATTAGAAAGTATATTGAACTTTTAATGAAAATAGAATTTGTGGGTGGGAATTCCTTGGTGGCCTAGTGGTTAGGATTCCGGGCTTTCACTGCCACGGCCCAGGTTCAGTCTCTGGTCAGGGAACTGACTGAGATCCTGCAAGCTGTGTGGCACGGCCAAAAAAAAAAAGGAAAAAGAATTTGGCGGAAATTTACATATAAGATTTTTTTGTATAGGTAACATAAAATAAATATAATATTTCATTGATTTCATTATTTTCCATCCAGATCTTTATTACTTCTTTTCTTCTGCTTACTTTTGGATTTAATTTGCTCTTTTCAGGTTTTTTAGAGAGGAAGCCGCTAAGGTAATTGATTTGGGACCTTTCTTCTTAGGCAACCAAATTAGTTCTGTGTGTGTGTATCTCAGAGAAGTATATATGGAATTGTGTGTATGTGGCATACATGTAGTGTATTTTATATAATATATTTAATATATAATGTAAATATCATGCATATGGGAATATATATCCAACATACACATGTGAAATTTGTGTTGGATAAGAAGGAAATTCTCAAATCAATTGCTTCAGCTGTTTCTACCTTAAAAATCTAGAAAAAAAGAACAAATTAAACCCATAGTAAGCAGAAGAAATGAAGTAATAAAAAACAAAGTGGAAAACAATGTAATAGAGAAGATAGTTGAGAAAATTAGTGGAATCAAAAGCTGGTTCTTTGAGAAGACCAGTAAAATTGATAAACTTCTGGATGAAACATTATTGATATAAGAATGGGGGTGGTGGGCTTCCTGGTGGCGCAGTGGTTGAGAATCTGCCTGCCAATGCAGGGGACATGGGTTCAAGCCCTGGTCTGGGAAGATCCCACATGCCACAGAGCAACTAGGCCCGTGAGCCACAATTACTGAGCCTGCGTGTCTGGAGCCTGTGCTCCACAACAAGAGAGGCCGCGATAGTGAGAGGCCCGCGCACCGTGATGAAGAGTGGCCCCCGTTTGCCGCAACTAGAGAAAGCCCTCGCACAGAAACGAAGACCCAACACAGCCATAAATAAATAAATAAATAAATACATAAATAAATAAATAAATAATTCCCATTAAAAAAAAAAAGGAGTGATGATATCACTAAAAATTGTACAGATATTATGAGGAAAAATAAGGGAATATTGTGCCTGTAACTTTATAAATTCAGCAATTTAGATGAAATGGGCAGTTTCCTTCAAATAAATGACTACCAAAGCTTATTCCAAAGGAAATAGATAACGATTCCACAAAGAAGATCCCAGGTCCAGATGCTTTATTAGTGAATTCTGCCAGACATGAAATAATACCAATTCTACCTAAATGCTTCCAGAAAATTCAGGAGGAGGCTATACTGGAAATTCGTTCTTTGAGGCCAGCATTGCCCTAATACCAAAACTAGACAAAGACATTGTAAGAAAAGAAGCTACAGACCAGTGTGTATTCTGAACATAAATGCAAAAATTCTAAATAAGATTTTAGCAATTAGAAACCAAAAATATATTAAAAGGCTCAACATCATGACCAAGTGGAATTAATCCTAGGAAGACTTTTTTGACATTTGGAAAGCAGTCAGTGTAATTCTCTGTATCAAGGCCAACTTCATGGATATGCAGCCTGTTTAGTAACACAGTACTGCACTCTCAGAAGGGGCTCTGTACTTGGTTTAATGCTCTGCTGTTGCCATCTCAAAATTCCTAACAGTTTTGTCGTTGAACTTGTGATTTGTGTGGCAAGTCTCATGGGACAGTGGAGCATTATGTGTGAACAGACAGGATACATTGAATGGCAGTGTGCTCACTAAGCTTTTGGTCTGGCTGCTTGGTGCAGTCTGGTGTCCTGTATTCCTGAGTGGGTGACCAAGACCCACGTCCTCATTGGTGACAGCAGCAGCAGAACCAGAGCAGTAGTGCAATGATTGCAGGCCCAAGAGAGAACCCACAGCGGGAGGCTAGCTTGCTTCTTCTCCCTGGAGCCTATCCCTTTAGCACTTTCATAAAATATTAACTTTCTGGGCTAAGTGTACTGGGACTGTACTCTGGCACTCAGGCAGTAATCATAGTCAATAAGGTATTACAAAATAAAAGCATAGTCATAGAGGGTGCATTAGGATGTACCAGGTAGTCAGTAGAATTCTTCAGAGTGTAGGCTCTGGTCTTGAAAACAACTGCTACATTGCAAAGCTAGTGTCACAGGTTTAGAAATAGAAATTAAACTTGATGGAAAAGAATATTATTTTCATATGTAATTTTGGATAAACCAACTATGAACAAGGAAGTCAGTTTTGAAATTACTTTTAACTTGTTTTTGAAGATACAGCAATAGACTGCATAAACAGGTGTTTTGAATTATATACAAATCCTGAAGGCATTTTTGGTTTCTTGTACAGATTATAGGAAGTGTCAGAGGAAACATTAAAATGCTATTGTATAAATTTACATTTAAAATTAAAGTCTTGGACAACCTAGAAGAAATGGACAAATTGCTAAAAATGTACAATCTCCCAATACTGAACCAAGAAGAAATAGAAAATATGAACAGACCAATTAGCAGTAATGAAATTGAATCAGTAACTTTTTTAAAAGAATCATAAAAACCAAAAGTCCAGGACCAGATGCCTTCACAGGTGAATACTACCAAACATTTAGAGAAGAGTTAACACTTATCCTTCTCAAACTATTCCAAAACATTACAGAGAAAGGAATGCTTTCAAATGCGTTCTAGGAGATCAGCATCACCCTAATACCAAAACCAGTGATATCCCCCCCAAAAAATTACAGACCAGTATCACTGATGAATATACATACAAAATTCTTCAGCAAAATATTAGCAAATTGAATTCAGCAGTACATTATAAGGATCATACACCATAATCCAGTGGGATTTATCCCAGTAATGCAAGGATTATTCAGTATCTAAAAATCAATCAGTGTGATACAACACATTAATAAATTGGAGACTAAAAATAATATGATTATCTTACTAGATGCAGAAAAAGCTTTTGACAAAATTCTACATCCATTTACAATAAAACTCTCAACAAAGTGTGTGTAGAGAGATGTGGCCATATGTGATAAGCCCACAGCTAACAACATATTCAGCAGTGAAAAGCTAAAAGCATTTCCTCTATGATCAGAAACAAGCCAAGGATGCTCATTCTCACCACTTTTATTCAGCATAGTATTGGTAGTCCTTGCCACAGCAGTCAAGAAAGAGAAATAAAAGGAATATAAATTGGAAAGGAAGAAGTAAAACTATCACTGTTTGCAGGTGACATGATATTATACATAGAAAATTCTAAAGACACTGCCAAAAAACTACTAGAGCCCATCAATGAATTTGGTGAAGTTGCCGGATACAAAATTCGATACAAATTTTGCAATAGAAATCTGTTGCATTTCTGTACACTAACAATGGACTATCAAAAAGATAAATTAAGAAAAGTCTCATTACAATTGCATCAAAAAGAATAAATACCTAGGAATAAATATAACTAAGGAGGTAAAAGACCTGTACTTGGGAAACTAAAAGTCACTGATGAAAGAAATTAAAGATTACACAGATGGAAAGACATACCATGCCCATGGTAGAATTAATGGTTAAAATGACCATACTACCCAAGGCAATCTATAGATTCAATGCAATACTTATCACAATACCAGTGGCATTGTTACAGAACTAGAACAAATAATTCTAAAATTTGTATGGAAGCACAAAAGACCCCAAATAGCCAAAACCATCTTGAGGGGAAAAAAAGCTAGAGGTATTATGCTTCCTGATTTCAAACTATACTGCTGAACTACAGTAATCAAAACAGTGTAGTACTGGCACAAAAACAGAAACATACATCCGTAGAACAGAATAGAGCCCAGAAATGAACCCACATTTATATGGTCAATTAATCTATGACAAAGTAAACAAGAATATACAATGGGGAAAAGACAGCCTCTTCAATAAACAGTTTTGAAAAAGCTGGACAGCTATATTCGAAAGAATCAAACTTGCTTGTTTCTTGCACCATGCACAAAAATAAATTCAAACTGGATTAAAGACTTAAATGTAAGAGCTGAAACCATTAAGCTTCTAGAAGAAAACATAAGCAGTATTCTCTTTGACATCAGTCTTAGTAATATATTTTTGGATATGTCTCCAGAGGAAAGGGAAACAAAAAAATAAACGGGACTACATCAGACTAAAAAGTTTTGCACAGTGAAAAAAACTCAACAAAAAGAAAAAGCCACCTACAGAATGGGAGAAGGTATTTGAAAACCACATATCTGACAAGGGTTTAATATCCAAAATATACAAAGAACTCACACAACTCAACATCAGAAAACAAACAGCCTGATTTAAAAATGGGCAGAGGATCTAAATAGACATTTTCCCAGAGAAGACATGCAGATGGCTTCCAGGCACATGAAAAGATGCTCAACATCATGAATCATTCAGGGAAATGCAACTCAAAACTACAGTGAGTTATCACCTCACACCTGTCAAAATGGCTTTTATCAAAAAGACAACAAATAGCAAGTCTTGGCAAGGATGTGGAGAAAAGGAAATCCTTGTGCACTGTTGGTGGGACTGTAAACTGGTATAGCCACTATGGAAAACAGTATGACAATTCCTCAAAAGTTTAAAAATAGAACTGCCATATGATCCAGCATTTCCACTTCTGGGTATTGATCTGAAGAAAATGAAAACACTAATTTGCAAAGCTATATGTGCCTATGTTTATTGGATCATTATTTACAATAGCCAAGATATGAAAGCAATCTAAGCACGCATCAGTAGATGAGTGGATAAAGATACAGTACACACACACACACGAATATTACTCAGCCACTAAAAAATGAAATTTTGCCACTTACAACAACGTGGATGGACCTAGAGGGTATTATGCCTAGTGAAATAAGTCAGACAAAGATGAAGTGTTATTTCACTTATATATGGAATCTAAAAAAACAAAGCAAATGAACAAACAAAACAGAAAGAGAGTTACAGATAACAGAGAGCAGGTGTTTGCCAGCGGGGAGGGAGGTAGGGAGAGGAAAGAAATAGGTGAGGGAGATTAAGAGGAACAAACTGCCAGTTGCAAAATAAATGAGTCACAGTTATGAAATGTATAGTGTGGTGAACATAGTCGATAACTGTATATCTTTGTATGGTGACATAACTAGACTTATCTTTGTGATCAGTTTGAAGTTTATAAAAATATTGAATCACTACGTTGTATAACAGGAACTAGCATGACATTATAGGTCAATTATATTTCAAAAACAAAGAACCTCATAGAAAAAGAGCTGAGATTTGTGGTTACCGTAGGTTGGGGCGGGGTGGGGGGTGGATTGGATGAAGGCAATCAAAAGGTACAAACTTCCAGTTATAAGATAAATAAGTACTAGGGATGTGATGTACAACATGATACATATAATTAACACTGCTGTGTGTTATATATGAGAGTTGTTTAGAGAGTAAATCCTAAGTATTCTCATCACAGGAAAAAAATTCAAAAATATATAAAATTAAACTCTTACATATACCTATTTTAGAGAGTTATAGAAAACTGTTTCTCAAGAATCTTTATCTCTAGATATACTAAAATTTATGTTTTGAAATATTGTATCAGAAATTTAGCCCATGTTGTCTGTTTTGCAATTTGTAAGTTTATATAGTTAGTTCTCTATCACTATTATATCTATTGAGTTTTATAAGTAATGAAATACTTTTAGACTAAAGCATAATTTTAATAGCTTTAAGTATAATTTTGTTTATGATATTTGACCAAGTGACCCCACGTTTTCATTTTGCACTGTCCCCCATCAGTTATGTAGTTATCATTACCTCATATTTTAAAACTAAACAAAAGAAAAACCTATATGATCATTTCAGTAGATACAGGAAAAACATTTGACAAAATCCAGCATTTATTCCTGATGAAAGCTCTCAAATGAAGAATAAGATAAAGGGCATCTTATAGAAAACTGACCAATGTTGTGCTTAATATTTAAAAACTGAATAGTTTTCTTAACAATATCAGGAACGAGACAAGTAGTCCACTCACACTCATTAATATAATGTAACCTGGCTAGTGTAATCAGGGAAGAAAAAGAAAAGGAGGCCAGAGTGGAAAAGAAGTAGAACTGTCTTTATTCACAAAAAAATGATTATGTAGAATGGAATCTACAAGAAAAAAAAAAAAGACTAAAACTTTTAAGTGCAGGTAGGTTGCAAGATAAAAATCAATATACAAAAATCAGTTTTATTTCTATATACTACCAGCGATTGATTGGAAAATGAAAAATTAAAAAGTATTTGCAGTAGCACGAAAAATATTTTTTTGGCTGATGTATCTGGCAAAGATGTGAAAGACCTCACTGAATATTATAGACCATTGCAGAGAGAAATTGAATACCTAAATAAATGGAGAGAGATACCTTCATGTTCTGTACATGTATACATTTATATATGATACATGTTCATGTATCCAAGTGCTCAATATAGTTTAACATTTTTCTCATTAAAAAGAACTGTAGATTCAGAACAATCCCAATCTAAGTCCCAGCAGATTTTCTTACAGTAATTGACTAGCTGATTCTTAACTTCATATAGAAGTGCCAAGGAGCTAGAATAACAAATAACTTCGAAAAATAAAAGCTAAGTTGTAGCAATAACACTGCCTGATTTCAAGACTTATTATAAAGTTATGTTAAACAAGACAGTGTGGTGTTAGCATCAAGAAAGACACGTAGAGGAGTCGATCAGAATATGGAGCCCAGAAATAAATCCATTCATATATATTATGTCAGAACTTATCAAATTATATAGTTTAAACATATTTAGTTGATTCATCAGCTGTGCCTCACTGAAGCTATTTTGAGATTGCTGTGAAAGTTTCTAAATGGTTGCTGTCAGTTTGTCATCACATCTTGTTATATACATATGTTGGCTGGCAGCGATATGCAGACCCCACTTTTGAGTAGCACTGCTTTAGGGACACTTTTCCAAATATGCACCAGGGATGTATAGAAGCATGTCTGTCTCTATATTGTTCATAATAACAGAAAAACTAGGATCAACCAGACTATCCATCAAATAGGGGAATCAGTATGTAAATTACAGTACATTCTCACAGTGGTCTTGTATATATATCTGTGTACAACAGTGTGGATGAATTTTGGAAACTTAGAGTGAAAAAAATAAGTCAAAGAAATATACTTATAGCATAATATTTCAATAAATTTCAGAATGTATGTGGACATTTTTAAAATAAAACAGTTTTGGTGAAATCCAGTTTCATGATAGCAATACCTCTGTTTTTGGAGGATTTTTCAGTGAAAGGAAGATATTTATATAGCTGAAAACCACATAGGTATTTTCAGAGATACTGCTCTTCTTGAATGGACTGTATAATGGATGATACATTATCAGGGTACAATTTCCTTGAGTGTGACCATGCCTTTATTCTTAGGAGATAGAATGCTGACGTATTTGGAGTAATGGGTCATGATGTTAGTATTTAACTAAAATAGTTAATGGTTAAGAAGGGTTTATATAGAGAAAGATAAAGCATATGTGGCAAAAGTTTAACAATTTGTGAATCTGGGTGAAAGGTTTAGAGGTGCTTATTCTACTGCTTAGGCAAACTTGCTATTTTCTGCTTCTTACGTGGAAGTTTTTCTGTTTATATTTTCTGTCTCTACCAGGGTAAATTTTGATAAGTTGTATTTTCCTAGGAAATTATTTACTTCTTCTCTTTCAAATGGATTTGTGTCAAGTTGTACAAAAATAGTCTTTTAAGATTTCTTCATACCTTGTTTCAGTGATTGTTTCTTCCTTATCATTTTTTGTTCTGTATAGTTGAGATTTCTCCCCCTTGTTTTGTTGATTAGGTTAGGCAGTGATTTGCCTCCTGTGTGAATTTTTTCAAAGAACCAGGCTTTTGACTTAATGTGTTCTTTTTTTCTGTTTGTTTCATTAACTTCTAATCTAAGAAAACTGTGCAGAAATGAAAGACCTGATTCACATATTCAAAGAGACCACCAGAAATCTGGGAAAACATACCTTAAATAGTCCTAAGACATACCTTAGTAAAACTGCTAGACCTCAAAAATGAAGATGTTTTTATATTTATTATTTTTAATTTATTATATTTATCTGTTTTTACCATTATTGTTTCCTTCTTCGTACTTTCTACTTTCTTTTACACTACTATTGTCTTTTTCTAGTTTTTTTGAGTCAAGAAGTGTTGTTTTCATTCTTTTTTCATTGGTAGAAATATCTAATGCTGTGAAATTCCTTCTGACCAGTACATGTATCCCATACATCCTCATAAGTAATATTTTCATTAGTTTTTCATTTTAGAACTTCTTCAGCTTTGGTTTGTGTTTCCCCTCTCACCAAAGAGCAGTTTACTACAGAGTTGTTTTTCAGGTCCAGATGAAAGGTCATTCTTCCCCATTAATTTCTGTTTTTACTGTATTATTATCCATGCATGTTATCTATATCAGTTTTTGTGAATGTTTCATGTACCCTTGAGATGTAAGTATATTTTCTGTTATAAGTTTTGATATTATAAAATAAGATATGAATTTGTAATACGTGTGTAATTATTATATTTAAGTTTTCTATACCCCCTCACTTTTTGCTTTAATCCGTCTTGAAATACTTTTCGTATTAGCGTTTTTCTGTTTTTCCTTGCTTCTCTGAGTTCTGCTTCATAAAGTTGTTTGGTCTGTGTAGGTACTCATAACTGTTATTTCTGCACTCGAAGTTAGAGATTTTAGCATTGTAAAGTGTTTCTTTGTCCTTCCTGATGTCAAGATTGCACCTCTGCTTCTTTCTTGTTTCCCTTTGTCTGGAATGATACTGTGCATCCCCTTGTTGTTAGCCTTTTTGTGTCATTTTCTCTAAGGGTGTTTTCCCTATACAGTATAGATTTTGGTTTTGTCTGTGACTCACTTTGAAAATCATTTTGGTTTTATTGGTGAGTTAAGCTCATTCATATTTATTGGTATGACTCGTATGTTTGGTCTCAATTTTGTCTTGTTACATTTAATGAGTGTTTCACATTTACTGAATTTTTCTCTTTGGTCTCTTCCTTTGTTCTTTTTGCAGGGGAGACAATTACGAATTTCTGACATTTTCGTTCTACTTTTATACTGATATAATGGCATTAGTTACACATTTCCTTACTTAACCCTTTGTTTGATTTTTCAGGTTTTAGTGACATCCTTTAGACTCTATTTTTCATGTGGCTATTTCTGAGCTTATTCTTATTTCCTGTTTTTTTCTCTCCTATTTCCTGTAGTTTTAAAAGTACATTATTTCTGCTTCACCAGGACATGTAACATTTATGTATTATTATTCTGTCCTTGTTTTCATCCTTATTTTGGTCGTAGATCTACAGTTAAATGTATTCAGTGTTCAGTTTTTCTGCGAGTGTCTCCTGTCAGATCTCGGTTGCTTGAAGTTTGTTCTCTTCCAGAAGGTTTCATGATTACAGTTATTACCTAACTTCGTGAATATCTAAACTGGTTTGCCTTTTTCCATAGCCTTTTACTTAAAGGATTATAAATAAAGGATAAAACTGCTTGACTCCCACTTCCTTTTCTTGAAAATGGTGCTCCACTGAGCTTTGTTTTGTTTATTGGTGACAAAGTCTATTGCCAAACCTACATTTATGTTTTTGTTGAGACTTAGTCTTTTTGTCCAGAGGATTTTTCTTCATTTTAGTAGTTTTACTAAGGTATGTCTTAGGACTCTTGCAGCTCAGTTTTTCCAGGTTCATGGTGGTCCTTTTGAATATGTGGATTAGGTCTTTTATCTCTGGACAATTTTCTCAGATTATGGTTTTTAATTTTAGATTTATTCCATTATTTTCTATTTTTTCCTCTTTATTTTTTTAAATTTTATTTTGTTTTTGGCTGCGCTGGATCTTTGTTGCCGTACACGGGCTTTCTCTATTTGTGGCGAGCGGGGACTATGCTTCATTGCAGTGCACGGGCTTCTCATTGCGGTGGCTTCTCTTGTTGTGGCGTGTGGGCTTCAGTAGTTGTAGTGCGCGGGCTCTAGGGCATACAAGCTTCAGTAGTTGTGGCACATGGGCTCAGTAGTAGTGGCTTGCGGGCTCTAGAGTGCACATTCAGTAGTTGTGGTGCACGGGCTTAGTTTCTCCATGGCATGTGGGGTCTTCCCAGACCAGGGATCGAACCCATGTCCCCTGCATTGGCAGGCAGATTCTTAACCACTCCACCACCAGGGAAGTCCCTATTTTTTGTCTTTAGAGACTACAATCACACATACATACAGTTTTAATTTTTATTTATTATATTTTCGCAGACTACTTTTTTTTCTGGATGGTGAAATTATAGGTGTTTATTTTTTCCATTTGCTTCTCTGTATTTTCTTTTTTTAATTTATTTTTTTATTGAAGTATAGATGATTTACAATGTTGTGTTAGTTTCTGTTGTACAGCAAAGTGATTCAGTTATACATATATGAACATTCTTTTTTTAATATTTTTTTCCATTGTGGTTTATCACAGGATATTGAATATAGTTTGCTGAGCTATACAGTAGGACCTTGTTGTTATCCATGTTATGTATAATAGTTTGCACCTGCTAACAACAAACTCCCACTTCATCCCTCCCCCAACCCCCTCCCCCTTGGCAACCACAAGTTTGTTCTCTGTTTGAGTCCGTTTCTGTTTCGTAGATAAGTTCATTTGTGTTATATTTTAGATTCCACATATAAGTGATATCATATGGTATTTGTTTTTCTCTTTCTGACTTACTTCACTTAATATGATACTCTCTAGTTCCATCCATATTGCTGCAAATGGCATTATTTCATTCTTTTTTATGGCTGAGTAGTATTCCATTGTATATATGTACTACATCTTTATCCATTTCTGTGTTGATGGATATTTAGGTTGTTTCCATGTCTTGGCTATTGTGAATAGTGCTGCTATGAACATAGGGGTGCATGTATCTTTTTGAATTATAGTTTTGTCTGGATATATGCCCATGAGTGGGATTGCTAGATCATGTGGTAACTTTATTTTTTGGCTTTTTGAGGAACCTTCATACTGTTTTCCATAGTGGCTGTACCAACTTACATTCCCACTAACAGACTACCGTTTTTTATCCAGAATTTACTTTCTTATTCAGTTTTCTTCTTTTTTTTAGTTTTTTCTTGTTGTGTTTTTGCTGCTTTTATGTCTTTTTTTTTCCATTGCTATTTATTAAAATTTCAGTCAAGTCTGTTTTCTCTTTGGGCTATTAGTCTGCTTGGGCTGCTATAACAAAATACCACAGACTGAGTAGCTTACAAAACAAATTTATTTTCTCACATTCCAGAGACTAGATGTTCAAGATGAAGGTGCCAGCAGGGTTGGTTTCTGGTGAGGCCTCTCTCCTCAGCTTGCAGACAGCACCTTTTCACTGTGTCCTCACATGGCCTTTTCTCTGTGTGCGTGTGGAGAGCAAGTGAGCTCTGGTGTCCCTTCCTCTTCTAATAAGGATCTCATTCCCATCAGCTTAGTGATCCACCCTTATGACCTCATTTAACCTTCATTACCTCCTTAAAGGCTCTGTCTCCAAGCACATCCACATTGGGGATGAGGGCTTCAACATAGGAATTTGGGAGGGGGACACAATTCAGTCTGTATCTGATTCTTTGTAATTTAAGTCCTAAAGTCACTTTGTCTTTTTTACAGTTTTGACCAGCCCTTGCTTGCCCCCTTAGTCCCACATACTACGAGTCCCTTCATTTGGGTTTCCCAGTAGTCTGAGCTCTATCAGAACGGTGACATCATCTCAGTATTTTCCCACTCACAGTGGAACTTTTTCTTGCTGGGAGTAATTTTTATTTGTGGTTAATCACCCCTAAGTTTTCTGTCTCTTCTTTTACATGTGTTTACCGCAGTCTCCAGCTGACTCTTTTCGTAGATATAGGCTCTGTCTCAGTTTCTTCTGTATTTGAATATTTATTTCCTTACTTAGTGGTAATATGAAGTTAGTAGTATTCTGTATCTCCTAGTTGTGCCAAAGTCGTGGATTGTTGTTGGTAATTTTATTTGTTCTCCTTATATTGATCTTTTTAGTTTTTTGGAGGATTCATGGAGAGATTCAAATTTAAAGAGTTTCTGTTATTCCTCAGACGTTGGAAGCCAAATATATGTGTTCTAATAACAGTTTCCTCTCTCTTTTTCCACTATACTGGGCTTTTTCTTTCTTGCTTTTTTATTTTCACCTGAAACCCTAGAAATAGAAAAGATACATACTTGCAGTTATTTTCATCCCTGGAGAATAGACAAGAAAGCAAAGTCAGCTACAAACAATTTAGGGCATTTGTATATAGTATATAGGTCTTGTTCCATAAGAAATGTGTTAATGTTCATGTGATGAGATTAATTTTTCTTGTTTCTAGAAGTCTGGAAGACGGATCACATGAAAGAAAGGAGCCAAGAAAACCAGCCTAAACATGTGTGGGAAGTTGTATTCATCAATAACAAAATGCTGACTAAAGAACAAGGTAATGTAATAGGAAAACCACTTAACTTGGACACAGATTCTTTTCCTTCCAGAAAAATACTCTGTGGGTGTGACTCATGTGGAATGAACTTCAACTATGTTTCAGAATTGGTTATCAATAAGAAAAACTATTTAGGAAAAAAGACTGATGAATTTAATGCCTGTGGAAAATTGCTACTCAATATTAAACATGAGAAAACTCACACTAGAGAAAAAAGTGAATTTTTTAAAAACGGGAAAACGGTCAGTCATAATGAGGATCCTATTCAGCTTGAGAAGATTCAAACTTTAGAGCAAAATTTTGAATATAGCATATATCGAGAAACCTTCCTTGAAAAGGCAGTATTGTATACACACAAAAGAGAGATCACTGAAGGGAATGACTGTGAATATGAGGAATATGGGAGAAGGTTCTGTGATAACTCATCCTTCTTGTTCCATCAGATAACTCCCCCAAAGGAAAATCACTATGAACTTAGTGATTGTGGGAAATCCTTATGTGTGAAGTCCACCCTTTTGAAACATCATGGGGCACATTTGAAATACTATGAATGTGATGAAAGTGGGAATAATTTCAGGAGGAAGTTGTACCTCTCACAGCTTCAGAAACCTCATACAGGAGAGAAACACTTCGAATGTAATGAATGTGGGAAAGCTTTTTGGGAGAAGTCACACCTCACTCGACATCAGAGGATACACACAGGAGAGAAACGCTTTCAATGTAATGAATGTGGAAAAACTTTCTGGGAGAAGTCAAACCTCACTAAACATCAGAGATCACACACAGGGGAGAAACCCTATGAATGCAGTGCATGTGGGAAAGCCTTCAGCCACAAGTCAGCCCTCACGTTACACCAGAGAACACATACGGGGGAGAAACCCTATCAGTGTAACGCATGTGGGAAAACTTTTTACCAGAAGTCAGACCTCACTAAACATCAGAGAACACACACAGGACTGAAACCCTATGAATGTTATGAATGTGGGAAATCCTTCTGTATGAATTCACACCTTACAGTACATCAGAGAACTCATACCGGTGAGAAACCCTTTGAGTGTCCTGAGTGTGGGAAATGTTTCTGTCAGAAGTCACATCTTACACAACATCAGAGAACTCACTTAGGAGATAAACCCTATGAATGCAGTGCATGTGGGAAAACTTTCTACCACAAGTCAGTACTCACCAGGCATCAGATAATTCATACAGGGTTGAAACCTTACGAATGTTACGAATGTGGGAAAACCTTCTGCTTGAAGTCTGACCTTACGGTACATCAGAGAACTCACACAGGGGAGAAACCCTTTGCATGCCCTGAATGTGGGAAATTTTTCAGCCATAAGTCAACCCTGTCTCAACACTACAGAACCCATACAGGGGAGAAACCCTATGAATGTCATGAATGTGGAAAAATCTTCTATAATAAATCATACCTAACTAAACATAACAGAACACATACAGGGGAGAAACCCTATGAGTGCGGTGAATGTGGGAAAACCTTCTGCCAGAAATCACAGCTCACTCAGCACCAGAGAATTCACATAGGGGAGAAACCCTATGCATGTAGTGAATGTGGAAAGGCTTTCTGCCATAAGTCAGCTCTAATCGTACATCAGAGAACACATACAGAAGAAAAGCCCTATAAATGTAATGAATGTGGAAAATCTTTTTGTGTGAAATCAGGACTTATTTTGCATCAGAGAAAACACACAGGGGAAAAGCCTTATGAATGTAATGAATGTGGGAAATCCTTCAGTCACAAATCATCCCTCACGGTGCATAACAGGGCTCACACAGGGGAGAAATCTTGTCAATGTAATGAATGTGGGAAAGTTTTTTACCGTAAATCAGACCTTGCTAAACATCAGAGATCACACACAGGGGAGAAGCCCTATGAATGTAACACATGTGGGAAAACGTTCTCTCAGAAGTCAAACCTCATTGTACATCAGAGAACACACACAGGAGAAAAATCTTATGATTGAAGCGAATATTAGAAATGTTGAGCATTTCAGAGAATTCACACCATGGAGAAAGCTGTTGACATCCTGAATGTTCAGTAACCTTCATCCACAAACTGGCCTTATTTTACTCCAAAGTAATGACATGGGACAAATCTCTAGACTGCAACAAGTATAGGACAGTCTTGTTAAGAGGTAACATTCCATTGAACGTCACGTAACTAATACTCGCATAAAACCTCACAGATATTTTGATTTTGTAAAAATTTTAGCAAAAATACAAACTAGGTTATGTCATAATTTATGTTGGGGAGAAGTCTGTCCATTTGAGACATATGGCTTGAAGATTTTCTTTAAAGGTAATCTAACATTAGAAGTTAGAAGTTGTGTTTTGGTTTTGATGTCATAGTTATTTTTAGGAAACAAATTGTAATTTATAGATGTATGTTGTGCAATGTAAAGCTTTAAAAACTAAAAAAGAATAGTAAAATAGACTCACAAGAAGTTGCAGTAATAGTACATAAAATTCTCATGTGCTCTTTATGAAGTTTTCTCTAATAATGATGTTACATAACCATAGCAATTCTCAAGTACAAGAAATTGGTGGTACTCTACTACTAAGTCAGATACAGACCTTATTCAGATTTCACCATGTAGTCTGTGTGTTTGTGTGTGTATTTCTATGAAATTTTATGGTTTCTATATTTGAGTTAACCTTCAGCACAGGTTGCAAAATCAAAAAAGAATCTGGAATCTGTATTACATTAAGACTACAAAGGAATCAGGATTTCACAATAAGAAGTTCCCGTGTATTAATAATCACAGCCTTTCTGCCACCCTGATTCTGGCAACCATTTGAATATGAAGCTTTTTAAAAGCAGAGATAAATTGAGTAACTAGGGCAACAGCATTAAACACCTGTGAAGTATCCCTTAAGTTCACAGAGCTTAGGTATGTACATTATATAAACTATATATGTTTCTTACACAAAACAGAACTTAATGAAATTGTGAATAGAAAATAGATACTCCTAGTTTAGCAGTTGTTAACAACATTAGGCACATCTCCCATGTGTGTAGGGCCTGGAGCAACAGTTCAATAAAAGGAAGTCCACAAAGTTAATGTCTAGTCTTTTAAAACTTATATATCAAAATAACAGAATGTTTAATAAAATGTATTCTATGCATGGGGATATCTAGACCCTACTCCCATTGCCCCTTTTCTCTTTTCACCCATGGTTCATCGCAAACCATGATGTGCCTTGAATATACATATGTAAATACTCTAGTCTTCAGCCTAAATTTATCCAAACCCTGTGTAAGCAACTGCTTTCCAAGACAGGGTCCAAGAAAGAAGCCTCAGACTAGATGACACTCAGGGCTGTAAATTAGACTGTAAATTCAAGGGTCTGATGTACCCAGAGATCTGGGCCCTTAATGACTGTTGATTCTGTGAGAAGGAGGTTTGAGCCTGGAGTAGAACTAGAGTGGTGCTTTTATTGATGGGGCAAAGGTGATATACTAAATTACATAATCAGATTATGTAAATAATTAGGTTAAGCTAATAATCTAAGATTACATTATTAAATGATCTTAGACTGCACACAGAGTCTAAGTTTCCATTTTAGGAAACTAGACAAAGAAGAGCAAATTAAGTCCAAGGAATAAAAAACAAAAGAATAATGAGAATTAAGGCAGATATCAGAGTAATTGAAAACAGGAAACCAATAGAGAAAATCAGTAAAACCAAAAGCTGGTTCTTTGAGAAGGTCAGTAAAATTGATAAATCTCTAGCCAGTTTAGCTAAGAAAAACAGAAGACACAAATTGCTAATATCAGGAATGAAAGAGAGCCATAACTACTGATCCCATGAGCATCAAAAGGATTATAAGGAAATGTTACGGACAACTCTGAGCCCACAAATTTGATAACCTAGATGAAATGGGCCAACTCCTTGAAAGATACAATCTGCCAAAACTTACAGAAGGATAAATCGGAATAGGCATATATCTATTCAAGAAATTGAATCAATTTTTAATCTTCCAAATCAGAAAGTATTAGGCCCAGATGTTTTCTCTGGTGAATTCTACCAAATTAAGGAAGAAATGGTATCAGTTCTCTACAATATGTTACAGAATGTAAAAGCAGAGAGAATACTTCTTACTCATTGTATGAGGCCAGCATTACCCTAGTTATAAAACCAGGCAAAGACATAACAAGAAAGGAAAACTACAGACCAATATCTCATGAACATAGATATGGAAATTTTCAACAAAATACCTGCAAATTGAATCCAATAATGTATAAAAAGAATTACATGCCATGATCAAGTGGGATTTATCCAGGTATACAAGACTGGTTCAACATTTAATAATTAATGTAACCCATCATGTCAACAGGCTAAAGAAGAAATATTATATGATCATATCAATAGGTGCAGAAAAACATTTCAAAAAATCCTAACACCCATTCGTGATAAATAAAAAACTCTCAGTAAGCTAGGAATACTAGCTTACTATAAATAAATACTAAGGAATTCCCTTAACTTGGTAATGAACATCTATAAAAATCCTACAGCTAGCATCATACTTAATGGTGAGAAATGAGATGCTTTCCCAGTAAGATAAGGAGCAATGCAAGGAGGTCCCCTTTCACTACACCTTTTCGGCATCCTTCAGGAAGTCCTAGCTAATGCAGTAAGACAAGTAAGGGAAATAAAAGGTACAGATTTGGAAGGAAGAGATAAAACTATCTACGTTCACAGATAACATGATTGTCTATGTAGAAAATTCCAGAGAATCAACAACAACAAAACCTCCTGACACTAGTAAGCAATTACAGCAAGGTTACAGGATATAATGCTCAGGCAGGTGATAAAAAGAAATGAGCTATCAAGTAACAGACACACAGAAGAACCTTAGATGCATATTGCTAAATGAAAGAAGTTAATCTGAAAAGGCTTTATACTGTATGATTCCAACTGTAATGCATTCTGATAAAGGCAAAACTGTGGAGACAGCAAGAAGATCAGGGGTCCAGGGTGAAGGTGGGAGGGATGGATAAGTGGATTACAGAGAATTTTTAGGACGGTGAAACTATCCTGTAGGATGCTGTAATGGTGGATACATGTCATTGATTTGTCAAAACCTACAAAATGTAAAACACAAAGGGTCAACCCTAATGTAAACTATGGATTTCAGTTGTAAAACTGTATCAGTATTGGCTGATCAGTCGTAACAAATGTATCACAGTAATGCAAGATATTAATAATACGGAAAACTGTGGAGGGAGGTGGAGGTGAAGGGGTATATAGGAATTCTGTGCCTTCTGCTCATTTTTTCTGTAACCCTAAAACTACTCGAAAAAATGGAGTGTATTAAATAAATAAACAACCCTGCCGCATATAACAGTATAGATTAATCTGTGAGGATGCTTTCTTACATATTTACAAAATTGAAAACTCACATCATTCAGTACCAATTTTCCCATGTGGGGTTGGGCTGGGGAGGGGAATGCATTCTCAGAAATCATATATTGACAACCACTGAAGCATATTTTCAATTACAGCTTTTTGCTTTTCTAAGCCTTATTACCTTTTTTTGGAATTATCTTAAATTCCTTTCCTCTCATTATAACATCTTGTTTCTGTACTAAAGTTTTTGTTTGTCAGTCATAAGTTTTTGCACTGCAGCTATAATCACCACTAATGAATATTTGGGTGGTTTTTATAGTCTTCAAAATACTTTATTTATTTTATTATTTATTTATTTATTTGGCTGTGCCAGGTTTTGGTTGCAGCCTGTGGGATCTTTGTTGCAGCATGCGGGATCTAGTTCCCTGACCAGGGGTCAAACCCGGACCCCCTGCATTGGGAGTGCGGGGTCTTAACCACTGGACCACCAGGGAAGTTCCCAAAATACTTTTAATTATAGCAAGTTAAGGCCCAGTATAATAGAATCTCTTAACACCTGAAACTAAAAGGGCCTCTAATGTCCTAACTGCACGTTTCCCTCCCCATTCTACCCCCACAGATAAGGTCCTGTAATCAGATAATCCTCCTGTCTTATCAAGGCGACCAGGTGTACCTGTGGTTCTTGCTTTTCCCTGAATAGCAAGTTTCACTTCCCTACCAGCCCGCAAGATTATTCAGAAAAGCCAGTCCCATCCTCTCACAGGAACCAGGGGTTGCTGCACCCTCTTGATAGTACAGAGCCATTTCCCACAACCCCTGGTTGTTCCCTCTGTTCCCAAGTGTGATACCTGTGTGACCTTGGATGGCATGTGGTGCCCTCTTGCCTGGCCTGTGAATATGCATAACTAGTAAACTTATGTAGATCTCACCTGTCCAGTGTGAGATGTCATGTGTTCAGCTATTCCATTACCCCAGGGCAGGAATCCTGCCACCAACAGAGTGACTAGAAGGCAGTTAATACAGTTGGCATCATGAGCAGGATTGTCCATCCAAGACAGGTCACCTAGTCAGTGTTAGCTAATTGCTCTTGGCTAACTGGTTCTGTGATGTGGCAGAGGCCACTTGGGATAGAACCACCAATTGCTGGCAGGCTTGCACTTTGGCCTGCTGTGCTCTGTGTTCTTTTTTTGGAGTGTCGCTATCCCTTCCCACTCTGAGAGGCTGTTGTCACTAAGAGAGAATTATTAATTGGCTATGCCCCTGTGTGGCTTGCCATTGGGTTCAGTCTGTTTGGCAGGTGGTCTCTGAGCTACCTATGAGGCCAGCTGCTGGACTTCGATACTCTCCCTTGTAACCACCTAGAAGGTCCATGCCATGGGTGATTGGATAGAGACAAAAACTGAAAGCCAAGACTTTACATGGCTAGAAACCCAAAATAACTGAGGAAATTTGCACAGAGAAAGAAACCTGCGTGGCATAAAAAAAGACCACAGCCATGGCAGACAGAGGATGTTCAATTAATCAACCTCTGGGTTATGGGCCCAGCATGCTTTTGCTGCACCACCTGCTACCTATTTCTATGTTGTTAAAAAAAAAAAAAAAGTTCTGTGCTCATAGTTAGAGGGGAAAACTCCCATCCTGTGGCACAGCAAAGAGGTTAATTCAAATACAGCTTAAGCCTGGGATCCTTAAGCCATATGCAGAAACCATTGCCATGGAGCAGGCCCCTAACCCTGACGATCCTGATCGGAGGCTCTCTGGAGATAGAAATTTGTAAGTTTGATTAGAGTAAAGAGAACCCTCCCTCCTCAAAAGTATATCCAATAACCACAAAAAGAAAAGAAATGGAAAGAAAGAATGAAGGGAGGGAGGCAGACTTAGACACAGAGAGAGGAAACAACAAAATAACTGATACAAAGGTCCACGGTTTTTTGTTTTTGTTTATTTTTTTAATTGAGGTATAGTTGCTATACAATATTACGTAAGTTAGGTCCACAGTTTGACCCAATTGGAAATCCAGAATTTACTAAAATAATTTATACAACAAAAGATAAAAGGGTGCTGATTGGCTTTTATACCTTCCAAATTAACTTTAATGTTAACTTTAGTATCTGCTGAAATGTACCATTGGCAAACTTTCATGGCCTTAATGTAGGGCTCAAATTATAGTTATATCTGGGCATCCCACTAAATGTAATCACGTTACCCCCTAAAATCTTAGAGGAGTTATTGAACATAAAATAGTGCTATAGACTAAATTGTGTATTGCTCCAAAATTCGTAATGTTGAAATCTAATCGCCAATGTGATGGTATTTGGAGGTTGGGCTTTTGGGGGTGATTGGGTTATGAGGACAGAGCCCTCATGAACGGGGTTAGTGCCTTAAAATAGAGACTCCAGAGAATTCCCTTGTTTCTTCTGTCATATGAGGACTTAGGAAAAGACAGCCATCTGTGAACCAGGAAGTGGGTCCTCACCAGACATCTGGCACCTTGATCTTGGACTTCTCAGCCTCTAGAACTGTGAGAAATAAATTTTTGTTGTTTATAAGTCACCCTGTCCATTGTATTTTATTATAGCAGCCCAGACAGACTGAGTCATTTAGGACAAATGGACAGTATTTCTGTTGGTTAAGGTGAAACATCCTAAGATTCATAGTACCCATTGATTTAATTTTAACATAATCCCATAGAAGGCATGGATGCTCTGATCCAGTGAATAATAACATTATATTTTTGGCACTTACAAATTGGATTGACAAAATGGGACCCCATGTACCATATACTCCAATTGAAACCATTATAAAGACCTATCTAGAGAAGTGGTTATCACCTCTGCTTCTCTGTTTAATGGTCCAGTTTAGCTTATTCTTAGCCTGGAAATAATGATGGTGCTTCACAAGGGATTATCACAACCTTAATGCTATGGCCCATCTGTTAAGGACCCAGTACCCAATTTATTAAAATTATTGCTTTCATCTAAATGGCAAGTAGTAAATATTTTGTTATTCCAGGTTTGGCTAATATGTTCTGTTCAGTGCTCTTTTCAACAGCCTCTCAGCCACAGTTTGCCTTCACCTCTGAAGGGACACCAGACACCTTTACCACGCTACCCGTGGGATACCTCAGCAACTCTGCCATTGCACAGTCTTCGTGGGCAATACCTTAACTGCATCCATTTTTCTCCAGGAGCACAGGTATGACATTACATTGATGGCATCCTCCTCTGAGGAAATTCATTTCACAAATGCATTTGGGACATATAAATACCCACAAAAGAACTCACAAAAAGAGGCATAAGTTATTTCACCACACATAACGCAAATATCTACCCTGTCAGTTAAGTTCCTGAAAATTATTTGTAAACCAAGGGCTGCTCCATCCCTGACACCGTCAAGAAACAGCTATTGACTTTTTGTTTGTTTTTTTTTTTCATTGTCTGTTCTTAACACACACAGTGTTAATACAGATAATGTCCTTTAGTCCTTTTCGGGTTCTGTAGGCAACATATTTCCCCACTTAACAATTTTTTTTTAATCTCACTGATGCTATTACTTTCAAATTGGCCCAACTTGTATAGGGCCTCCTCCAAAAGCAGGCTCAAGAGTCAATCCAAATTGAAATCAACAGGTACTTCCATTCGTGCCCTCAGAGAGTCTTTCACTGTGGGGGCTTTAGCAGCCTCCTCTCATGCCTCCTGGAATCCAAACCAAGGCTGCAAGGAATACCATGCTGGTGGATGAGGCATTCTGTAAATCTCTTGATGTTGGTTTTGACAGATGCATTGCAGGCAGGGAAGGCAAATCCATGTACTCCAAATCTTTTGACGGTAGGTACAAAATACTGTCTGTTTTGTGATGGGAATGATCTAATGCAGTCACCCTGATAACAAGTAGCTAAACTGATCCGTCCAGGAAGTGGTGCCAAGTTAGTTGGTAATTGGTGGTTTCTACTGCTGGCAGATTAGGCACTTAACAGTGACTTTAGCCAGATCGGCCTTGACGAGAGTAAGTCCATTTTGCTGAGCCCATGCATAATCTCCTTCACTGCTGCTGTGGCCACTTCATTCATGAGCCCACTTGGCAATGCCAGAGGTGGCTGGGAAAAGGGCCGGACTGACAGAAGGAGATTGACATCCACAGAATGTGTCCTTCACTTAATTATTCAGTCCTCCAGTGAGGTTACTCTTCGGTGAGCATTCACATGGTACACAAATACCTTCACTCTGCCCATTTGGAAAGGTCTGGGCATGCACCTCTTCCCGAGAACTCCTTTTCAAAGATTTTCCAATGTACCCCTTCTTAGTCCTTGACCATTTAGCTAAACCATTAGCCACTGTACATAAATAAGTGTAGACCCATAACTTTGGCCATCTCTCCTTCCAGGCAAAATAAACCAGGTGCACTGCTCAAATTTCTGCCCCTTTGGATGATTTCCTTTTACCACTGACTTTCAGGACCATCTCAGAGTGGGGCTGCATACCGTGCAGAATCGTCTAACCCAAGCCTGAGGTTTTTTCTTTCTCAGTCATTTGGTCATAGGGAACTCCTCATGAGGCCATAGCTGTGGATTGGGGGTGGGGCATGGGGTTAACAGATATACTGAAAGCATTTGTAGGCATTGAGGATCTCAGCATCTCCCCATCCCAGTTTTCAGGATTCTACTCCCTACCAGTCAGTGCCCTAACTTTTAATGAGGCGGTGTAAGGTTGGAAATTCAGTTTACATAGTAATTAAGCTACCCAACAGATTTGTCACTGGGTTTCCTTTCATAAATCTCAGCCCTTCAGCTTTAGGGGATGAGGTGCTTTCAAGATTATCATTGAAGCTTTAAGGTCCCTTTGTGGATCTTGAGCTGGGAATTTAAATCCCCGAGCTTCTCATCTTCTTTCCCCAAAGTTCTCCAGCACATTTAGAAGTAACAACCAGTTCCATTATACTCCTTGTGCTCACTAAAGTATCTAGGGGAGAAAATACTTGATTTCCCAGAGCCTTGCTTTCTATAGGCACTGGATTACAGGTATCTAAAGGTAATAATTTGAGTGTCTGCATTGCCACTGCATGTCATGGACTATCAGTGCCCCTTTACAACTGAAACAGGATCTTTAATGGCTTTAAATCTGACTCTAGTCAGATAACAATCTAATTAAGAAAAACCAGACCCAGTTCAGAAAAGCCAGACCCAATTTGGTACAAATTTATGATTCAGGAAGGATTTAATTAGAGACATAGAACCATAAGAAGAGTGCGTATGTCTAAAGGGATTTATTACAGGGTTTTGGCTTTCTACAGCTGTGGGAACTGGTTAAGCAGTCTCTATAAGGTTGTTGTCTTCATGTCTGATGAAGGCACTTGAAGTCCACAAGGCAGACAACAGGAAAGGAAGGTGGATGTGATGTGGAAGAGAGCAAAAACAAATGAGAACTCACAACCATGAGTAGCGCCGACGAGGATGGGTTAAAACTGGAGTCAGTTCTCATTGCCTCTGACCTTGATGGTGTGGTGTCCTACAGAAGCTTGGTCCCTTAGTCACTGAGGTAATCACACATACCTGGTGTGTGCATCGGAGGAGCTGAAGGATCCATGTGGAACATAGTCCTAGAGGTGTCTCATGCCAATGAGGTGGTCAGTAGATCAGCAATCGCATGTGTGAGATACAAAATGGCCGTTACATCACTTATGCCCTCCAAGTCTTGCACAAGAATCTCTTTTATGGTCCACCCCATGGGAAACATACAGGAAAAGGAATTCTGGGAAATGTAATTCAGCCTCGCCTAGGTAACACATTACAAAGCAGCCACATTGGCCTATGAAGGAACTGTGAAATCAGTGAATCAGAGGTAATATTTTTAAAGAAGTAAAACATAATATCAGAATTCATTATAGATATAGGTTAGTACTGTTTTATGAAAAATATTTATAGTCAGTTATATGTTATCTGGACTGAAGTGGTTTTCCCCCAGATCCATCCTAATGTGACTGTTTTGGAGGTAGAGCCCTTAAAGAGAAAGTTAAATGAGGTCATAAGGGTGGGGCCCTAATCCAACATGACTGGAGTCCTTAAAAGGAGGAGACCCAGGGACGATCATTGCACAAAGAAAAGGCCATGCAGGGACACAGCGAGAAGGCCATTTGCAAGCCAAGGAAAGAGGCCTCAGGAGAAAACAAATCTACCAACACCTTGACCTTGGACTTCCAGCTTCCAAAACTGAGCCAAATAAATTTCAGTTGAGTCACCTAGTCTGTGGTGATATTTTGTTACGGCAGCTGAACGTTTGTGTCCCACCACCCTAATTCATATGTTGAAATCTAATCTCCAGTGTGAGGGCATTAGAAGGTGGGGCAGTTGGGAAGTGATTATGTCTGGAGAGTGGAGCCCTCATGAATGGGATCCCCAGCCTTTCCACCATGTGAAGACACAGCGAGAAATTGCTGTCTATTAACCAGGAAGACAGTTCTCATCAGAATGCAACCATACTTATGCATTAATCTTGGACTTCCCAGCCTCCAGAGCTGTGCAAAATAAATTTCTGTTGTTTATAAGCTATCTAGTCTGTGGTATTTTGTTATAGCAGCCTGAATGACTAAGGCAGCAGCCTTAGTAGACTAGTACATGTGTGTACTAAAGATTGAATCAGTCTCCTGGCAGCTTTTTCTTAAAAAAACTAAGACAATCTTTTTAGAGCGGTTTCAGGTTCATAGCAAAATTGAGGGGAAGGTACAGAGAGTTCCCATTTCCCACACACGCACAGCCTCCCCTGTTACCGACATCCCGCACCAGAGTGGTGTGTATGTTATAATTGATGAGCCTACATTGACACATTGTAAAAGTCCATCGTTTACATTGCAGTTCACTCTTGGTATTGTACATCCTATGGTTTGGGCAAATGTATTGATGACATTTATCCATCATTATGGTATACTGAGTATTTTCACTGCCCTAAAAGTCCTCCGCACTCTGCCTTTTCATCCTTCCATCTCCACCCCAACTCCTGATTTTTTTATTGTCGCCATAGTTTTTCGTTTTCTGTAAACTCTTTATCCCACTTTAATACTTTAGTTTTTTGCCAGGGTATCATTTAGCATACAAAATATTTTACTTAGTCTCTTTATTATTTTATAGTCCGTCACTAAAATATAAACTCCATCAGAACTGGGAGTTTTATCTATTTTACACACTACTATGAATCCAGTGTCTAAAACTGGCACATTGTTAATATTCAATGAGTGAGGGGCTTCCCTGGTGGTCCAGTGGTAAAGAATCTGCCTTCCAGTGCAGGGGACATGGGTTCAATCCCTGGTTAGGGAACAGAGATCCCACATGCTGTGGGGCAACTAAGCCTGCGTGCCGCAACTACTGAGCTTGTACACCTCAACTAGAGAGGCTGCGTGCCGCAAACAGCAGAGCCCACGCGCTCTGGAACCTCGCGCACCACATCTACAGAGCCCATGCGCCCTGGAGGCTGCTCGCCACAACTAGAGAAAACCCGTGCATTGCAATGAAGAGCCCGCACGCTGAAACCTAAGATCCTGCGTGCCTCAACGAAGATCCCGCGTGCCGCAACTAAGACCCTATGCAGCCAAAATAAATAAATCTTTTAAAAAAATGTTGAACGAATGTTTGTATTGGATCATGAATTTAAATGTATTTCTTAACTGTAAATTGAGATTGAAGATATTTGCAAATTCTGGCAATGTCTTACATAAGTAAACATAGTCTTATCGTACATTTCAGCCATTGCTCTCCTGGGTAATTACTCAACTTATTTGAAAATTTAGATTCACACAGAAGCCTGCATATGAATATTTATAGCAGGTTTATTTCCAAAATTGGAAGTAACCACGATAGGCTTCAGTAGGTGAATGGATAAGCAAACTGTGGTACATCTATACTATGGAATATTATTCATTGATAAGAAGCAAGGTGTTAAGTCACTAAAAGTCATGGAGGAATCTTAAATGCATATTGCTTAGTGAAAGAAGCCCGTCTGAAAGGGCTGTACAATGTATGATTCATATTATATGACTTTGGAAGAGGCAAAACTATAGAGATAGTAAAAAGATCAGTATTTGCAAGACCTTTAGGGGGAGGTTGGGAGGGTTAAATAGATGAAGCACAGAATATTTTTTCCTGATTGGTGAAGCTATTTATTATTCTGTGTGATACCATAGTGATAGATACATGACATTATGCATTTGTCCAAACCCACAGAAGTTTACAGCACAAATAGGGAGCCTTAATGTAGGCAAATTTAAAAATCATTGAGTTCAAGGAATACCAGGAAGTATTGCAGACTATGACAAGAGAATCTATGTAACAACTTCCCTGAAGGAGGTGGGTGGAAAAGTTGCTAAGTAACTTTGGAAATGAGACTGTTAGCCTCAAGACAAAAGAAACTGCACATAAGTACTCTAGGTGATAAAAGTTGTTTTCCATGGGGTACAGGTTAGCAATTCTGATTTATACTGAAGTGGAACAGTTAAGTAAGTGGATGGTAGATGAGGGAGCCAGGTTTATCACTATTGCATTGGAATGTTGCATATCAGCAAGAAGAGGCTGGAATGATCCATGTGGTACTCTGGATTAGAGTTGGAATTATCAGTATGAACTCATGTTTATTTAATATAGATACATATGGTTATATATGAGAATTATATAAATAGGCTTATATACATGTTAGTATACACAAAATATTCCCTTGCTCTGTCATCTGAGAGACTATAAAAACACCAAAACCCTAATAGCAGTATGTACATGCAGTGCCCAGATCTTGGTTTCTAAAACCATATTCCCATAAAAGGAACCAGGGCTTCTTGGAGAAGTTGCTGATTGTAGGACTTGGGCAGGAAATAAATAGAAGAAGCTTGGAGCATCTTATAGTACCAGAATTAAGGAAGTGCTCAAACAAAAAAATACCACCTTGTTGAGGATATGTCAAAGGACCACAGGAGCCAATCATACTGATACAAATTATTGAATAAATGGGGGAGAATAGAGCTCCTATGTAAAATTCCAAATAGTTTATGTAGATTGCCACCAAGGAAGAAAAGCATAACTCCCCATCCCTGTGGCTGTGCATGGTTACTTCTGAAGTGTACCGTATGGAAAGAAGGACATAAAAATATAACAACCATGGGGGCTTCCCTGGTGGCGCAGTGGTTGAGAATCTGCCTGCCAATGCAGGGGACACGGGTTCGAGCCCTGGTCTGGGAAGATCCCACGTGCCGCGGAGCAACTAGGCCCGTGAGCCACAGCTACTGAGCTTGGGCGTCTGGAGCCTGTGCCCCACAACAAGAGAGGCCGTGACAGTGAAAGGCCCGCGCACCGCGATGAAGAGTGGCCTCCGCTTGCCACAACTAGAGAAAGCCCTCGCATAGAAACGAAGACCCAACACAGCCAAAAATAAACAAATAAAAAATATAACAACCATGGAGAAACTGGACAACTGATCAAGGTCAGTATCAGCAGTGGTAAGTCATGTTGATGGTGTGTACCTCTGGTCTGATGTGATGAAAGTGGCACTTTATGTGCTTTTCCTCCCCAAATCCCACAACCACAGTTTAATCTTAAGAAAAATTTCAAATTTCAGCTAAGAGGCATACTGAAAAGTACCTGACCAGTACATCTCAAAACTGAGAAGTTCATACAAAACAAGGAAAGTCTGAGAAACTGTCATAGCCAAGAAATGCTTAAGTTGACATGACAACCAAATGTAATGTGATACTCTGGGTGGGGTCCTGGAACAGAAGATGACATTAGATGAAAACCAAGGAAATCTGAGTAAAGTGTGGATGTTAGTTAATAGTAATTGATCAATATTGGTTCATTAATTGTAACAAATGTGCCATACTGATATAAAATGTTAATAATGTTGGGAGCTAGATAGTGTGGGTTATGTGGGAACTCGCTGTACTATCTTCTCTTTTCTATAAATCTAACATTAGTCTAAACTTAAAGTCTGTTTATAAAAATGTAATGATAGAATTAAGACATCATTATTTTGCCTCCTCCAGTGAATTAATGGCATCATCAGTTGTTACATCACAAAGAGAGACTGATCACCCTCAGCATGATTAGGCCTGTCAATCCAGCAGCCAGTTTGCGTGGAATACAGAGGAAACACAAAGGAACACAGTGACTGCACCATGAATGTGTAAGCAGCAAAATCTGGACTGCACCATGTCAGATGCCCCAGGTTTTTCAAAGCCAAATTGAAAAGAACAGAAAGATATAGAAGGAAATCTGTAAGAAAAAAAATTGAAAGCCATAATCAGTTCTTACTTTTTTGCTTTTTTAAATGGGAAAGACTAAACTATAATTCTAGAGATGCACACTTAGAGATAACACATGCTGTAAAGAAACAAAAAAAGAATGACTCTAAAATTCAAGATGGTATTACTATGGGGAAACGTAAATTGGGCAAGGGAAAGATTTTTAGGGTGGCTGGTAAAGTTCTATTTCTTGACCTAGTGGTGATTACTAGGATGTTTGCCTAATAACATTTATTTATGCTGTATATTTGTACAGTTTTCTGTATGTGTGTTTTATTTAGTAAAAAAAGATTTTTAAAAATTGAATATACAGGATGAATTGAAGTTCAGGTGAGGAAGGGAAACCAGGAAGGAGTCCTTTATAATAGTTTAGATGAGAAGTGATGAATGCCTAGTATGAGGAAATGGTGGTGTGGAAGGGCTCTAAATAAGAGAGAAAGGCAAGAGGCATAATGAGTAAGATTGAGTAGACATTTGGGTATTTGGTATGAGATAGAGACAGATCAGGGAGTAGGTATCTTATATCAAGAAGACTTGAACTTTTATTCTTTTGAAAAGAGCAGGATGTAATAATAGTTTCCACTGGGAACCAAAGGGCAGAGAGTATGTGCTGAGCTTTGTTTTATTCATCTTCCTTCCACACTTTCTTCTTATCAGTCTGATGCTTGAGAGCAAAAAAATTTTTTTCATTTTCTTCAATTCTGCCTCCCTCTATTAACTGCAGCCCTTCAATGTAACTTCACTGTCTCTGCTATCTATAGAACAGAAGCTGAGGAGTCTGAGGTATCTTCATTCCAAGTGGGTTTTATAAGATCACATATATGGAATTACATGAGTGCATGCGCATTTATTTAACGGTTTCTTGACTGTTACAGTTACTTTCAAATAAAATGACCCTGATACTGATGTGTAATTTAATGATAGAGGTATAATTGCCTATAAACGTAGAAGAAAATTAAATGACCCCATCCTCTTTTAAAATAGGCATAATTAAATTAAATATGCATAAACTCCAGAGAGATTGATTAATTGATTGATTTTAAGGAATTGGCTCACAAGAAGTGAGCTTACCAAAGGCTCCAAACAGCATCCCTATCCGCCACTAACTCTTTAAGCATGTATAGAAGAGATATCTTGACATGCTCCACACCACTGAACCCCTAGAAATTTCACTAAGGTAAAATTCCCCTGAATTTTTTCAGATTTATTTTTCACCTTTTGACATGCAAGTATATTTCTGCTCTTTTTCTCTTGTCCTTCTGGGACTTCCATAATGTATTACATATATTGGTTTTCATCCATGGATTGTTGTTAAATTGGTGTTTCTAGGGAGAGAGAGGGCTGGAATCTTATTTTTGCCATCTTGCCGATTTTCCATTTATTTAGATCTCTAAAAATCTTTCAGTGAACTTTTCATCAGGCAAGCCTTGTACAGGTCTTTCAGTTTTCTTTGTAGAAATGCTACACTCCTTTTGTTAAATTCACTCCTAAGAATTGTTTTCTTTTGATGCTATTGCAAATGAGTTTGTTTTCTTAATTTTGTTTTTGGATTGCTCATTGCTAGTGTATACAAGATCAACTGATATATATATATTGATCTTGTGTCCTGTAACTTTGCTGAACTCATTTATTCTAATATTTTTCAGTGGGTTTCTAAGCATTTTCTATATACAAGGTCATGCCATCTGCATATAGCAATAGCATTACCTCTTTATTTCCTATCTGTGTGCCTTTTGTTGCATCTTCTTTCCTAATTGCCATAAGCCCTTCAGTACAATATTAACTAGAAGTGGTAAGAGTGGTATAAGGGCAAATGGAAATGAAAAATAAGAGGATTATTATTCTCTGTTAAAAATAATGGAAGAGACATCCCCCCTTCTTTTTCGTAGAGCATTTTCTTTTGTAAACTTGTACATTCTTTATCCTTTTGAGATGAATATGAACCTTTAAAAAAGCCTCTTGGCAGTTTTACACCCCTACAGTATCTTTCTCAAGGAGCCTCAGAGCCATCTCTGAAATACTTCCAGGGAGGTAGCACTCCTTTTTCCCAGTTCTGGGGGAGGGTGGGAGCCTAACTTCAGTGGGTGCCTTGCTCCAAGTTGCAAAACTGCCTCCTGTCATAAAGATATGAGAAGCTTGTTTTTCCTTTTATAAAGACAATTAATTAACACAGATGGTCATCCCAATTACCAGACGAATTTTGGGTGAACTGTGTGCAATAAATGGTACTGTCAAGTCCTCTTACTTAAGGACTAGTTATTGTTTATCTTGAGAACATGTATGTAATGAGTTGTACCTGCTTGGCTTTATAAAAGGGTGAGAATTCTGTCTTTGCAATCTCTTAGCAGATTGCCTGTAATGCACATCACATTCTGGTTTTATGCTTATTCAATAATAAAATTCTTTTCTCTGTCTTCTACCTTTGTAAGTAGGTTTTCTGTGTTGGGAGAAATTTTTATGTTTAATTATATTTCTCCAACAATTTTGGTAATAAGAATGGGATGAGTCTGGCAGTTCCTGATTTGAGCAAATCAGCTGAAAGTCTGTGGCCTCACAATAGTCAGGTAAAAGACCCTAAGTTATTTTAGCTCTGTGCTCTTTTGGACTACTGGCTAAACAAACCTCCCTGTCCAAATTCAAGATTTTACTATTGAATAAGCATGGGTAATAATGGGCTCTAAAATCTCATCACGATCACCACATGGTTGGAAAATATGGGAAGCCAGGAGTGTTGCCTGCAGGTCTCTTTTTTTAAAGCAGTTCATATCTGTCTGTCACATCGGGAATGGCCATACACCTGAGATTCCAATCCTGCAGTGGCCAGAGGACAATTCTTTTGATTTGCAGAAGTTCTTAGAAGGACTTTATTCCAGTAAATGAGTTACTGATATTTATGGGATGAATATCGTTCTAACTATCCTAAGAGGAGTTAAAAATTATTTGGACAGCCAGAAGGAAATATTGAAAAAACAGAAGAGAAAAATGTGAGAATTAAATACATTTTTTCTTTCACAGAACCCTACTCCTCCTCTGCTTGTCTCTCCTCCTGAGTGAGGTGATGATCTTTCAGATGTGTGTTTCCCTTCAGGGCACAACTTCTTTAGCTGGTAATAAATTACCTGCTCGGTTTGAGGACACAGAGTTATGTACTTTGTGGCCTAGACTGGGTCCATTTCATGTCTTAGACCAGATGACCCCTTCAGTAGTCCCTTATTATCCACACATAGCTAGGAAGACGCAAATGATAAAGGGAGAATCATGGAAAGATTAAGAGCTTGGATAATAGAGTCTGCATAGGAAGGCAACATATGGAGACTAGCTGTACTAGTCACTTGGAAAAAAGGCAAACAAGGCATTCAACTAATTAATGTAAACACAGGAAGGGAAACCAAAGTGCCCACATGATTCATATTTTTCTTGTCTCAACATGAAGGAAACCAGCCCATCCTATTTGGATCACCAGCACAGCTGATGCCATTGAGAAGCCACCCAGGACTCCTGGGTAATTCAAGTGCCTTTCTCACCAGCTGATGTTACCACTTAAAGGCTTCTTTTCCCCATGCCCCAGAACTTTGCAGACGTACACCTCAGTGTGTTTTCAATTTACAGCCCACACATGGGAATGTATACTGATTATTGCATAGAATTCAGCAACCAGCAGCTGCATAGAATTCTGTAATTAGCAGATTTTGCTCCATTGATAGAGCAGTTGCATTAGGGTCTGGAAGATCACTACATAAAGGGGTGTGGTGGCCAGGGGAAGCTGACTGTCTGCCACTTCACCCCTCATAACTACGGAGTAACTAAGGAAGTTACGAACTCTTTGAGAAGAGAAGGGTTGCTAACAGCTGTACTTGAAGCCTTTCCACTGAAGTTGAGCTGGGAGATGCTGCAGTAGTGTACCCAGAAGACATGTGAATCCCCCCACTGATTTCCGTCCGTGGTTTGTTGAGGCTTTCTCAAAATTCCCTGGTGTGAACCTGGGGTCAGGTCAAAATATGCTCTGGTTTTAGCAACGTTTGTTTTGACTCTCTAGCCAACTGTCCAAATCCAAATTAAGGAAAAGTGGGAGGCTGGCAAGGACAGACTGTTAGTCAAATCTGAGCAGCAGCTACTCACTTTGGGGATAATCTAGAGAAAGTGAAAAAAAAAAAAGATTTCTGTGTTGGCTGCTCAGTTAGAACTCCTTACTAAAGGGAATACTCCCTACTCTAGTCAACCTGTGAAGGGATCCGGAAGAGGGGACTGTAGAGAGAGACTCCGGAGGAGGCAGGGATTACAGGGACAGGAGAATCAGCAGGACCTGGAAGAACAAAACCTTCAGCCAGGAAATACTTGGCAAATGGCTCAAAATGGGCAGATTGTGAGAATCTCAGAGGCGGGAACTGGTGAACCATATGTGTCAGTAACTTTCCCTCAGGCTAATCTCTGCCTGTTCTAATAAAGTCTGGTGCTACTTATTCTGCAATTTCTTCAGAAATTTCTCATTTTCCATCTGGTGGCAGATCGTTACAGATTGTTGGTATTTTGCATCAGTCTCCTACTTGTTCCGTTTCCTCCACAGTTCCCATGCAGATAGGTCCTCTAACTTGGGAATGCATGTTCTTACTTTCTCCTCATTCTTCTATAAACCTATTGGGGAGAGACCTGTTGTGCAACTAAAAGGCTACCATATGCTGTACTCTGGATGGAGTA
This sequence comes from Balaenoptera musculus, assembly GCF_009873245.2. Classification (NCBI taxonomy): domain Eukaryota; kingdom Metazoa; phylum Chordata; class Mammalia; order Artiodactyla; family Balaenopteridae; genus Balaenoptera; species Balaenoptera musculus. Next base: position 76,100,439 of record NC_045800.1, on the reverse strand, counting down.
GCTGTGGAGCTCCTTGGGGAAAAGACACCTGGTTTGGTCATGGTGTGCCCTTTGAAAGAAAAGGGGTATGGCAGAGAGTGGCAGTTTCACACCATGCTGGGCAAGCACACCAAGTGAAACAAATCAATGCATCATGTTGGGCTTAGGAAATGATTTTTCTTTCCTTCTACCTATGTGGAGAGGTTTTCTGAATTGGAAGATTTTGTTTTTAACATCTTTGTCTTGTTCCTGATCTTAGGAGGAAAGCATTCAATCTTCCATCATCAAATATGATGTTAGCTGTGGGTTTTTCAAAAATGGCCTTTATTAGGTTGAGGCAATTCCATTCTATTCCTAGTTTGTTCTGTCTTGTATCATGAAAGGGTGCTGGATTTTGTTGAATGCTTTCTGGCATCTATTGAGATAATCATATATTATTAAATGAGATAACAATATGAGTTTATTCTGTTAGTATGATGTATTAATGTAATAGGCATTTTTGATATTCTGTAATTGATGGTTTAGCATCTTGAAATCATGGGCCAAGTTAATGGCTAAAGATGTTGGCATACATACCATCCCTGTGTTTCCACAGGTGCATAAAAACCCCACCATCTGTGTTTTGCTTCCTGCCCAATAGGGCACTTCCCCACCTAACATAGTATAGTTAGGTTACTATAGTTTATCATCACCACTGTAGTAAGAAAGGCTTTCGTTCATGATTTCTTTTCATGTCTTCTGTCTCTTGACTGGTGTTTCCCCATGTGGCCCTGCATGGTGTGGTGTGTCCCCTCCTCTTGAACATTATAAGTCATGAAGTCTTCTTTCAAAGGCAATTGTCTCCATGTCTATCATTTTATCATACCTGATTAAAACAAATCCCAGGTACGTCTTAAAACAATTGGTGCAGTGAGCAGGGTGGCTCAGTGACAGATGAGGATGACATGTCTCCAGACGGCTTTTGGCTTACTAACTGGATCCAACTGACAGCACATAATGCTTGGGAAGGCTCTGCTGGCTGTTGACATACTTGTGCTTTAGCGGCCACCGTGTAGTGTTGTATCTGTTGGGTTTTTCTGGTTATCCAGTCCAATTATGTCAGAGCTCAGAAAGCTGAGCCCACCCTGAGCTTAGGGTGCTGTAGTCTGAGCAAAGAGGTCCCCACTTGGTCCCTATGTGTTGTGATGCACCTAGTCTGGATGCGGTCTCCAGGGGTGCTTAGGGTAATTGGCTATCATACTGAGCAAAGGTTCCCTAAAGGGATGGGAACAGTTACCCTCCCACCCTCACCTGGTGAGCTTGATCTGTAGGTAGGGGCTGCTCCAATATTCTCCCTTATTTTCCTTGTATGCAAAAGACATACTAGCCTGTCTCATTAGGTAGCAGGATGCTACCTGGCTAGGCATCCTTACATTGGAAGGACCTAGTGACGATAAGTTTGAGGGCACCCACCCTACAGAGACCATGGCTCCCCACAAATGTTATGTTGTTGCAAAATCCTCTGCTGTTCTCCACCGTGCTGTTGTCACAGTTTGATCCCAGACCCAGTGATATAAGATATGAGGGCCCATCCCTGGAGACCAATGGCCCAGTGTTTAATGAAAGAGGGGAAAGGAATATCTGTTTCGAACTCCCCCAGCAAACTAAGGATGTGGTCTAATTAATACAAAATTATAAAATACTAATCAATTATATCTCCTAAGTGCTGCTGATTATCAGTACACAAAAGGTCTTATACTCTTAACAAAAAATTTGAAAGCTAAGGCTGATGCCACTATTGCAAATTCACAGTGCTTTCAATGGTTCAACCCGTTTGTGGTTAGTTGTGGGTTCAGACGTGTGAATGACAGACACGTTAATGTGTCATAGGATTATCAAGTTCAATCATTTCAATTTTTGCAGTGGTTGCTATTATCTGTTTTTTATTTGTGTACATGTGAATGCTAAAACGCCAAAATGCAAGTGTAAATTTTACGATGAATTTTCTGAAAAGTGGAAATTTATTAAGCAAGGAAAAATTCCCTTTGAAGATTTTTTACAGTATGTAAAAATGGTAGTGGGAATTCCCTGGTGGTCCAGTGGTTAGGACTCCATGCTTTCACTGCCAAGGGTATGGGTTCAATCCCTGGTTGGGGAACTAAGATCCCACAAGCCACGCAGTGTGGCCAAAAGGCAAAAAAAAAAAAAAAAAGAAAACAAAAATGTAGTGAGTCAGATATAAACCAGCATATACTAACAGCTAAGCATAAGAGATGTGTAATTTCTTCAGCTAGTACTATAGAAAGAGATAAAATAAATTTTTTGATTAATAGGAATTCAGATTGAGATATAGTAATTGCAGTGGAAGCTGTAAATACCCTCCACACCATACATCATCACCAGTCTTTCAGCTCAAATGACTGAATGTACTGCTGCCAGAGTATTTTCTAATTCCAGAGTTGCAATCAAAATTTCAAGTGCCAGGGCTTCCCTGGTGGTGCAGTGGTTAAGAATCCGCCTGCCAATGCAGGGGACACGGGTTCAAGCCCTGGTCCGGGAAGATCCCACATGCCGCAGAGCAACTAAGCCCGTGTGCCACAACTACTGAGCCTGTGCTCCAGAGCCCGGGAGCCACAACTCCTGAAGCCCGGGCGCCTAGAGTCCGTGCTCTTCAACAAGAGAAGCCACCGCAATGAGAAGCCGGTGCACTGCAACGAAGAGCAGCCCCCGCTCACCGCCAACTAGAGAAAACCCAAGCACAGCAACAAAGGCCCACTGCAACTAGAGAAAGCCCGCGCACAGCAACAAAGACCCAACGCAGCCAAAAATTAAAAACCTTTAAAAAAAAAATTGCAAGTGCCAGGATAAAGTCCACTGCAACAACAACAAAAATAATAGCTTCACTTATGATTACAGAGATTATCAGTGTTCTAAATGCCTCATCTTTTTTCTTTTTTTTTAGCATCATCGCTGAGGATGCAAGCAATTACAATGCAGAAAATACATATTTTCCCCTTGCTTCTACATTGCTTTCGGTTGAGGTAATAAAAATACAAATTTTGGTGGATGTTTGCATAAAGGTGCAGACATGTTTATTACAAGGTTAAACAAAGCATGAATGATTCTGTGGAAGATGTTGACTGTGCTGCCCATATTCTGCACAATGCTTGCTGTTCAAATAGCTTCTGATGTTCTTTCTATTGATGTTGAAGTAATTGTCATGAAGTTCTCTTACTTCAGCATTTATAGTATTTGCATTGAGTGATTAAAGGATTTTTGTGATTTTCTTATTGGCATTCAGTATTCTTCATTTCTCTTGCATTCAGAAACTCATTGACTCTCTTTAACAAACACAGCTGGAAGAGTTCTCAGTTTATTTAAAGCACTGAAATAATATTTTAATTCTCAAGAAAAGGCTCCCAATTCTTGTTTAACCTTTTAAATATTCCATTGAATGAAGCTAATTTGCTTATTTCTTGTTCATAGATTTCAGTATCTTTTTAGCAATAGGATTATGGAAATTGAAAGAAGAGCAAAAAGTGTTAGTGAAATAGTCCACTGTTTAATGGAACTTAGTGAAATCTTCATGTCAGACTGTTTTTAAAAGGGAAAACATGACTTATGGAATAATAGGAATAGGAAAATAAATTTTGACTTGTGGATAATCATTATTGTACTTGCCATGACTGTATTTTGAAATGAGTTTAATCTCTTGAAGAATTTGATTCTTTTACATGGATGTTACTAACTGCTCTTATAGCATGAGATCAAGTGGAATTATCATGTGTAGTGTTAAAAAGGAAAGGAAAAAATTGAAAAAAGTTTTCTTTTATCAGTGGACAGCATGTTAAAAACTTGTTAATCAAGAGATCCATCGTAATCCTGAAGAATGGAAAAGGCAAGTTCTGCCATGAATAATGGTATTATGTGTTTCAACAAATCAAATCTGAAGAGCAGTTCCTAGAGTTGTTAACTTTATGCCATTATATCTGCTCAGAACGCTAAAGTTGAATGTCTTTTCTCATTAATGAATGTCCAGTGGACAAAGGATGAAGTAGGTGAGATGTTACTACTGTAGGAGATATGTTATAATGAAAATGGAGCAATGTAACAGTCTCTGGAAGAAATTCTATATCTCAATTCTGCAAGGAACTGTTAAGGAGAGCCAGTATATCAGGAAAATAGTTAATGAAAGATATGTAATTTAGATACTTAAAATTTATTTCAGATGAACAATGAATAAAAGTATATCTCATGGCTTGTATTTGCTAAATCTGGCAATTTTACCCAATGTGCCCAAAGTCACAGACCCTTTTCTTTTTTTTTTTAATTGAAGGAAGTATACTTGATTTAGTGTTGTGTTAGTTTCAGGTGCACAGCAAAGTGATTCAGTCATATATGTGTGTGTGTGTATATATAGAACTTCAGTTATATATAATCTGTATACATACACATAAAAATACTCTTTCAGATTCTTTTCCATTATAGGTTATTACAAGAAACTGAATATTATTCCCCTATGCTATACAGTAGGTCCTTGTTTTATATATAGTAAGCCCAAACTCCTAACTTATCCCTCCCCCCTTCCCCTTTAGTAACCATAAGTTTATTTCCATCGCAGAGCCTTTTCTAATTGAGGTGGCTCTAAGGCTTTCAGGAAATGTACCGTGCGCAGCTTCCTGGCACAGGACGGGGCTGTCACTATGGGCCTTCTGCGCATGTGCACTGCCTCCTCCTCCCCCCCACCCCCGGATGCCGGGCGTGTTCCCGTTCCGCGGCCGCTGTCTCGCGAGGAGATGGTTGCGGAATCTGTGGCGGCTGCGGGCCAGGCAGCTGGCGAGCAGGACGCTGCTGTGGAGCACCGGGGGAACAAGAAGCTCCAGGCCAGAGGCGGGTGAAAGAGGAAGCGGCTTTGTCTCCAGATTCGGTGTAAATCTGGCCCCGTTTTTATGCACCTGATGAGAACCTGCACGTCCCAGCGCTTAATTTTCTCATCTCCAAGGTGCCCTGCCGTTTGAGGCCTCGGTAAGACCGCGCGGAAACTGGCCTTTGGCTGTCAGTAGATGAGCACTTTTCTTCTCAGCGGAGACCCTTGTTCTTTTCCACTCAGGATCTCGCTGAATCCTCCCAACCACCTGTGGTCAGCGTCGCGTCCCCTTTCTAACAGTGAGGCTCCAAGACGGGATAGAAATTCGAAGTGGCGAAGGGAGCAGGGGCAGGAGCAAGGATAGATCCCATGCCTCGTTCTCTGCCCAGCATAAAATCTGAGCATGAGTCGGTCGCAGCAGTAAGCAGCTTGAGTACCCTAACCCCTGAAGGAAATAATGTTGAAGTGAATGCAGCCTTGGTTTTGGGGGATTTCTTCTTGTTTCTAAAGAACCTGTGAACATAAATGGAGGCGTCCAGGCCCCTCTGACCCCCTCCAGCTTTGCCTGTGCCCTCAGTAGCACCAGTTTGCTTTTACAGGAGGTCCTGCTTAAGATCCAGGAGCTTTCGATCTTGGATGACTATTCCAACTGGTTTAGGTTCCACCTTTCTTGCAACAAAGGGGCTTTTGTGAGGTAGGAAGGGGGATTCCCGGGAGCGGGAATTATCCCGGTAGGACAATCAGTTCGCCTGAGACCTCAGTAGAGATCCAGAGCCCAGGTGCAAAGACGCTTGTTGCTCAGCCGGAAGCAATTTGGGTCCTCCTGCCGGAACCACTGTCATATGCAGACTGTCACAGACTGGGTGATGGTGGAAACCTTGGGCCAACTTTCCAGAGAGATGTAAGCTGTGGTTGGGATAGGAGGACAAGACAAAAGGAACACAAGATACTGCTTCTTGGGGAGTTGTGAAGGCATCGTATGGAGGGAAGAGCTGACCAGCCACAGGGGAGGGAATTACCTTCTTCCTCCCTTCACTCTTTACTCCACTCTTTCTGAGCTCTGAGCTGTTCCCACACTCAGCACAACTAGAGATATACTGATGCCCCCTCTATCCCGATCTTACAGAATCAGAGATGGTACTGCAAGACAGGTTGTTAAGACTTGGACTCAAGACAGGTCTATTTCTGCTTTACTTAAAAGATGGAGTTGGGTTGGGGTGGGCAAGAAGTGAGTCAAAAGTGTTAAGTGGTTACAATTCTACATTTTGTTATGGCAGAATCAAGAGGAGACATGGAGTCTCTTGATGGTCTAGGCAGGTCTTTTCTGCTTTAACAACAGATAAGTGAAAACCAGTTTGGTTTGGTTTTTTTTAATTAAAAAATACTTCTGAGACCTGAAACCAATTTAAGGGTAAACCCTTTTTTTTCCTTCCAAAAAAGACCAGCCCTTTTTTCCTTCCAAAAATACCCATCCTTTTTTTCAGAACCTTGTTGAGATTCTCTGGTTTGTAATGAACATTACAAATTTTTGTGCTGAATATTTTTGCTCAGCATCAGTTTTAATGAAAGCATTGTGTTCTGTTCCTTGGCTTTTCCTAATTGGCTTAATTAGTTTAACGTGTTGTTTATATTTTTTCTGTGTTACAGCATACATTGTTGACAAATCAGCAGAAAACAAATGTTTTTACATTTGAAAACTAGCTTGTCCAAACATTACATAATCATCCCAGAGTATGCATGGACGCCGAGTGCTTCCCTCCCTCACTGTTATCCTTTCTGCTCCTTCTCAAAGTGTCTCCCATTTTGAGGTGTTTTGCCAGCTGCTATGTGGAGCTTTCTAGGCAGGTGATGTCACTCATGAGCTTTCCTTCTTTCTCAGGTGTGCCCCCTCAGTTCGCTACATTCTTCCAGGAGCAGCAGAAAATGATCACATCCCAGGTGAGTCGTTTAATTTATGCACAGTTTTGCTTAACACTGATTATTTGAGGTTTATAAAATATCTATACATTCATATGAAATAGTAGAAATAGATATGTTAACATCAGGAAAAATATAGAACAGAAGTCAGCAAATTGCAGTCCATGGGCCAAATGTGGCATGCTGCCTGTTTTTTTATGGCCCACAAACTAAGAATTTTTAGGTGATTGAGAAACAAATCAAGAGTAATAGTCTGTGATGTGAAAATTGTATGAAATTCAAATCTCAGTGTCTGTAAAGTTTTATTGGGACACAGCCATGCTCATTCATTTATGGCCGTGGCTGCCGTCAAATTACAAGGGCAGAGTTGAGTGGTTGTGACAGAGACTGTGTAGCTCACAGGCCTAAAATGTTTACTATGTGGACATTTACTGAAAAGGCTTGCTGACTTCTGATATAGAACAGCAGATCAACAGTAGGACAAAGGTGCCATGTAGGTAAATGCAGATCCTGTGATCTTACTGAGTTGTGAAACTGGGCCATAAAAAAGTTTTTTGATAGACTTCATTAGGTGACATTGTGAACCTTTTTTTTCTTTAATTTTTGGCTGCGTTGGGTCATCGTTGCTGCACGCGGGCTTTTTCTAGTTGCAGCGAGTGGGGGCTACTCTTCGTTGCGGCACGCAGGCTCAGTAGTTGTGGCGCACGGGCTTAATTGCTCCGCAGCATGTGGGATCTTCCCGGACCAGGGCTCGAACCCGTGTCCCCTGCATTGGCAGGCAGATTCTTAACCACTACGCCACCAGGGATGTCCAGTGACATTGTGAACCTTCTAGTGACCGTCTTGCAGTTGCATAAAGAAGTGGTAGGAATAAAGTGAATGATTTTTGTCTAATCCAGGGGAAAAGTTGAGATGTCGAAAGAAAATATGTGATAAATAATTCAAATGAATTAGAGCAGCATTAGGACTCATGGTTGTTCAAAGAAGGGACAAGTCTGGGTAGACCAGGGTGACCTAGGCTGGTTAGTAGGATGAGGCAGGCTATGTGACAATACTGAGGACTGGGCAGAATATAAATCTTTGTAGAATATGGCAAGGGATTCCCCTATTTTAATTGTGGCAAAATACATATAACATGAAATTCACATTTTAACCATTTAAAAGTGTAGAATTTAGTGGCATTTTGTACATTCATGATGTTATGCAACCATAAACACCACTTACTTCCAGAATATTTTCATCACACCAAAAGGAAAACCCATACCCTTAATAAGCAGTACTATAGCTTAATAAACAGTTACTCCCCATTCCCCCCAGCCCCTAGCAACTGCTAATCTGTTTTCTGTTTATGGATTTGCCTTTTCCAGACAGCTCATGTAAATGGAATCATGAAGCCTTTTGTGGGTGGCTTCTTTCACTGATCATGTTTTCAAGACCCATCCATGTTGTAGCTTGTATTACTACTTCATCCCTTTTATGACTGAATAAATATTCCATTGTATGTATATACTACCTTTTGTTTATCCATCATTTTTTTTTTTTTTTTTTTTTTTTTTTTTTAATTTTATTTTATTTATTTATTTATGGCTGTGCTGGGGCTTCATTTCTGTGCGAGGGCCCTCTCCAGTCGCGGCAAGTGGGGGCCACTCTTCATCGCGGTGCGCGGGCCTCTCACCACCGCGGCCCCTCTTGTTGCGGAGCACAGGCTCCAGACGCGCAGGCTCAGCAATTGTGGCTCACGGGCCCAGCCGCTCCGCGGCATGCGGGATCCTCCCAGACCAGGGCCCGAACCCGTGTCCCCCGCACCGGCAGGCAGACTCCCAACCACTGCGCCACCAGGGAAGCCCTATCCATCATTTTGATGGGCATTTGGGGGTGACTCCATGTTTGGTTATTGAGAATAGTGCTGCTGTGAGCATTCACGTACAAGTTTTTGTTTGAAGACCTATTTTCAGTTCTTTCCTGGGAGTGAAATTGATGGATAATATGATAATTCTGTGTTTAACTTATTCTGAAACTGCTAAACTGTGTTCTGCAGCAAGTCCCTTGCAAGGCCTTATGAATTTTATGTTAGCTTTCCTATTTCTGCACAAAAAGGCTGTTGAGATTTTATAATTTTTTTAATTAATTATTTGTTTTATTTTTTTGGCTGCGTTGGGTCTTCGTTGCTGCACGCGGGCTTTCTCTAGTTGTGGCAAGTGGGGGCTACTCTTTGTTGTGGTGCGTGGGCTTCTCATTGTGGTGGCTTCTCTTTGTTGCGGAGCATGGGCTCTAGGCCTGTGGGCTTCAGTAGTTGTGGTGCACGGGCTCAGTAGTTGTGGTGCACAAGCTTAGTTGCTCCGCAGCATGTGGGATCTTCTCAGACCAGGGCTCAAACCCATGTCCCCTGCATTGACAGGCAGGTTCCTAACCACTGCGCCACCAGGAAGGTCCAAGATGAGATTTTGATAAGGATTGCATTGAATCTGTAGACGACTTTGGGGAATCTTGCCACTTTAAGAATATTAAGTATAAGAATCCATGAACATGAGATGTTTTGCCATTAATTTAGGTTTTTAATTTCTTTCAGCAATGTTTTGTAGTTTTCAGAGTACAGATCTTACATATGCTTGCTTAAATTTATTCTTAAGAAGTTTGTTCTTTCGTTTTTTTTATTTTTTTATTATTTTTAACACCTTTATTGGAGTATAATTGCTTTACAACGGTGTGTTAGTTTCTGCTTTATAACAAAGTGATGAGTGATACATATACATATGTTCCCATATCTCTTCCCTCTTGGTCTCCCTCCCTCCCACCCTCCCTATCCCACCACTCTAGGTGGTCACAAAGCACCAAGCTGATCTCCCTGTGCTATGCGGCGGCTTCCCACTAGCTATCTATTTTACGTTTGGTAGTGTATGTATGTCCATGCCACTCTCTCACTTTGTCCCAGCTTACCCTTCCCCCTCCCCATATCCTCAAGTCCATTCTCTAGTAGGTCTGTGTCTTTATTCCCGTCTTGCCCCTAGGTTCTTCATGACCATTTTTTTTTCTTAGATTCCATATATATGTGTTAGCATATGGTATTTGTTTTTCTCTTTCTGACTTACTTCACTCTGTATGACAGACTCTAGGTCCATCCACCTCACTACAAATAACTCAATTTTGTTCCTTTTTATGGCAGAGTAATATTCCATTATATATATGTGCCACATCTTCTTTATCCATTCATCTGTTGATGGACACTTAGATTGCTTCCATGTCCTGGCTGTTGTAAATAGAGCTGCAATGAACATTGTGGTACATGACTCTTTTTGAATTATGGTTTCCTCAGGGTATATGCCCAGTAGTGGGATTCCTGGGTCATATGGTAGTTCTATTTTTAGTTGTTTAAGGAACCTCCATACTGTTCTCCATAGTGGTTGTATCAATTTACATTCCCACCAACAGTGCAAGAGGGTTCTCTTTTCTCCACACCCTCTTCAGCATTTATTGTTTGTAGATTTTTTGATGATGGCCATTCTGACTGGTGTGAGATGATATCTCATTGTAGTTTTGATTTGCATTACTCTAATGATTAATGATGTTGAGCATTCTTTCATGTGTTTGTTAGCAATCTGTATATCTTCTTTGGAGAAATGTCTATTTAGGTCTTCTGCCCATTTTTGGATTGGGTTGTTTGTTTTTTTTGATATTGAGCTGCATGAGTTGCTTGTAAATTTTGGAGATTAATCCTTTGTCATTTGCTTCATTTGCAAATATTTTCTCCCATTCTGAGGGCTGTCTTTTCATCTTGTTTATGGTTTCCTTTGCTGTGCAAAAGCTTTTAAGTTTCATTAGGTCCCATTTGTTTACTTTTCTTTTTATTTCCATTTCTCTAGGAGGTGGGTCAAAAAGGATCTGCTGTGATTTATGTCATAGAGTGTTCTGCCTATGTTTTCCTCTAAGAGTTTTATAGTGTCTGGCCTTACATTTAGGTCTTTAATCCATTTTGAGTTTATTTTTGTGTATGGTGTAAGAAAATCTTCTAGTTTCATTCTTTTACATGTAGCTGTCCAGTTTTCCCAGCACCACTTATTGACTAGACAGTCTCTTTTCCATTGTATATTCTTGCCTCCTTTGTTTTACATTAATTGACCATAGATGTATGGGTTTATTTCTGGGCTTTCTAGCCTGTTCCATTGATCTATTATTTCTCTTTTTGTGCCAGTACAATGCTGTTTTGATGACTGTAGCTTTGTAGTATAGTGTGAAGTCAGGGAGCCTGATTCCTCCAGCTCCGTTTTTCTTTCTCAGGATTGCTTTGGCTATTCGGGTTCTTTTGTGTTTCCATACAAATTTTAAGACATTTTGTTCTAGTTCTGTGAAAAATGCCATTGGTAATTTGATAGGGATTGCATTGACTCTGTAGATTGCCTTGGGTGATTATTGTCATTTTTACACTATTGATTCGTCCAGTACAAGAACATGGTATAATGGTATAACCTTCCATCTGTTTGTATCATCTTCAGTTTCTTTCATCAGTATCTTATAGTTTTCAGAGTACAGTCTTTTGCCTCCTTAGGTAGGTTTATTCCTAGGTATTTTATTCTTCTTGAGGTGATGGTAAATGGGATCATTTTTAAATTTCTCTTTCTGATCTCTCATTGTTAGTGTATAGAAATGCAACAGATTTCTGTGTATTAGTTTTGTATCCTGCAACTTTGCCAAATTCGTTGATGAGCTCTGGTAGTTTTCTGGTAGCATCTATTAGGATTTTCTATGTATAATATCATGTCATCTGCAAACAGTGACAGTTTTACTTCTTCTTTTCTAATTTAGATTCCTTTTATTTCTTTTTCTTCTCTGATTGCAATGGCTAGAACTTCCAAAACTATGTTGAATAAAAGTTGCAAGAGGGACATCCTTGTCTTGTTCCTGATCTTAGAGGAAATGCTTTTAGCCTTTCATCGTTGAGTATGATGTTAGCTGTAGGTTTGTCATATATGGCTTTTATTATGTTGAGGTATGTTCTCTCTATATTTATTTTCTGAGGAGTTTTATCATAAATGGATATTGAATTTTGTCAAAAGCTTTTTCTGCATCTATTGAGATAATCATATGGATTTTATTCTTTTAGTTATTAATGTGGTCTATCACACTGGTTGATTTGCAGATATTGAAAAATCCTTGCATCCCTGAGATAAATTCTACTTGATTATGATGTGTGATCCTTTTAATATATTGTTGAATTTGGTTTGCCAGTATTTTATCGAGGATTTTTGCATCAATGTTCATCAGTGATATTATCCTGTAATTTCTTTTTTGTGGTGTCTGATTTCGGTATCAGGGTAATGCTGGCCTTGTAGAACGAGTTTGGAAGCATTCCTTCCTCTGCAATTTTTAGGAACAGTTGAGAAGGATAGGTGTTAACTCTTTTCTAAATGTTTGGTAAAATTCACCTGTGAAGCCATCTGGTCCTGGACTGTTGTTTGTTGGGAGGTTTGTTTGTTTGTTTTGCTTTGTTTTTAATTGCAGATTCAATTCAATTGCTGGTAAGTGGTCTGTTCATACTTTCTATTTCATCCTGGTTCAGTCTTGGGAGATTTTCATTTATTGTAATTTGTCCATTTCTTTCAGGTTGTTCATTTTATTGGCATATAGTTGTTCATAGTAGTCTCTTATGATCCTTTTGTATTTCTGTGGTGTCGGTTGTAACTTCTCCTTTTTCATTTGTGATATTGATTTGGGCTCTTTCTTTTTTCCCTGATGAGTCTGGCTAAAAGTTTATCAATTTTGTTTATCTTTTTGAAGAACCAGCTCTGAGTTTCATTGAACTTTTAAATTATTTTTTATTCTCCATTTCATTTTTTATTGCTCTGATTTTTATGATTTCATTCCTTCTACCTTTGGGTTTTGTTCTTTTTCTAGTTCTTTTAGGTGTAAGGTTAGGGTGTTCATTTGAGTTTTTTCTTGTTTCCTGAGGTAAGCTTGCATCACTATAAACTTCCTTTTTAGGACTGCTTTTTCTACATCCTATATATTTTGGATCATTGTGTTTTAGTTTTCATTTGTCTACAGGTATTTTTTAATTTCCCTTTGATTTCTTCAGTGATCCATTGGTTGTTTAGTACCATATTGTCTAGCCTCCACTTGTTTGTGTTTTTTGCAGTGTTTTCTTGTAGTTGATTTCTAATTTAATGGCGTTGTGGCCAGAAAAGATGCTTGATATGATTTCAGTTTTCTTAAATTTACTGAGGCTTATTTTTTTTTGGTGTCCTAGCATGTGATCTATCCTGGAGAATGTTCCAGGTGCACTTGAAACGAATGTGTATTCTGCTGCTTTTGGATGGAATGCTATATAAATATCAATTAAGTCCATTTGGTCTAATGTGTCATTTAAGGCCAGTGTTTCCTTGCTAATTTTCTGTCTGTATGGACTGTCCATTGATTCAAGTGAGGTGTTAAAGTCCCCCACTATTATTGTGTTACTGTCGATTTCTCCCTTTATATTTAATATTTGTTTTATGTATTTAGGTGCTCCTGTATTGGGTACATATATGTTAACGAGTGTCGTATCCTCTTTTTGTATTGATCCCTCGTTATGTAACCTTCTTTGTCTTCTGTTAAAGACTTTGTTCTAAAATGTATTTTGTGTGATAAGAGTATTGTTACCCCTGCTTTCTTGTTGTTTGTTTGCATGAAATATGTTTTTCCATCCCCTCACTTTCAGTCTGTATGTGGCTTTAGCTCTGAAGTGAGTCTCTTCTAAGCAGCATATAGATTGGTCTTGTTTTTTAATCAGTCAGCCACACCATGTATTTTGATTGCAGCATTTAGTCCATTGATGTTTCAAGTAATTATTGATAGGTACATACTTATTGCCATTTTATTACTTGATTTATTCTTATTACTAATGCTTCACAGTCTTTATCTAGTAAGTTGCTTATTTCTATTTCAGTAGTTGCTTTTTCAGGGATTTTCTCTTGCTCTTTCAATTGAGACAAATTGTTCTGTCTTCTCATTTTGCTTAACTTACTCTGTCTCTATGAAATAGGTGAAGCAGTTATCTACTGCAGTGCTGAAGAGGTGTCCTTATATGGGAGCATTCCCATACTGTCTGCGTGTGCCCAGTGGCTTTGGTGGTATAGCTGGATTTGACTTGAACACAAGTCATGTCTTTCCTCAGGTTGTGCTGGCAATTATCACCTTGGTAGTAGGTGTTGCTGGAGATGTAGGGACTAGGGGTGGATACAGGTTTAAGCTCAGGCTTCCCCTCTGCTCAGTGGCTGTCTCTGCCCTGTTGGGGATGGGGGTAGGTTCTGTGTTGCTGGTCTAGAAGCCCTGAGGGCTGGGTCCAAGCTGGCTCCATTCCCTTTAAGTATGTGCTCTCCCACTCCCAGCACTGGCACCCTTACTCCAGAGGGAAGCAGCCCTGGAGCAAGGTAGGGTACTTAGCTTGAGCCCCGCGCGCAGGCCATGGCAGTCCTGCCAGGGCAGAGATCTGGACTGCTGATGCACTGCCTGTGTGAGTGCCAGCAATGTCTGCCCCCACCTTTCTCCAGCGCTGCTTTGGGTCTGAGCCTCCTTTTTCCCTCACAGCTGGGCTCTTCCCTTGGCCTCTGCTTCCCTTGACCTGGTGTGGAGTTGTGCTGTAGAACAAGTAGGGCCCGTGTGGGCTCTCAGTGTGGGTCTGGGCATGGGCTGTGGTGTTCTGACTGCAGATGGAGAACATGGCTGCTTCTGATGTGCTAACTGTGTGAGCACCAGTAATGGCTGTCCCTACTCTGTTCAGATGCCATCTTGGGTCTGAGCCACCTCCGTTACACACATCTGGGACCTCACCCAGTGAGGAGGTGCATTGTGAAGCAAGTGGTGCTTGAGCGTTTGCTGGGCTCAGGTTTGGGTGCCTGCTGGGTCAGTTGCAGGAAATTGGTCAGCCATGAATGCAGTTTTCAATCTGCCTTGCTTCAGGAGCAAGCAAGCATGTGGACGCTCCTCACTGGCAAAGTCCAGGTTTCCCATAGCCCTCCTGTTACTCTTACCGGCACTCCAACCAGCTGAGGGGCTCATCTTTCCTATGTTGGGTCCCTGAATATGTTGCTCGACCACTCACTCCCCAGAAAGGATTTCCATCTGTCTAATCTCCCTTTTCTTCCATGTCTTCTCTCAGGGGCACAGGTTTCAGCCTGATCACTTCTCTTAACTTCCTACCTGATTCTGTGTGGATCTTTCTTACAGCCTTGACTGTACAGGATTCTTTCTGCCAGTCTCCAGTTAGTTTTAAGTGAGAATTGTTCCACATCTAGGTGTATGTTTGACGTGTTTGTGGGAGAGGTGAGTTCCACGTCATACTGTGCTATGTTGATCTCCTTCCTCTGTCAAGTGAATAGTTTGCCCACTAAGTTAAATCTGGTCTCACTTATTTACAAAGACCTATAATATAGATGTATTTGGAGACATTCTCAAAGTAACTAAGAGATTTGGGTATAATATTAGGGTTTTACAAAGTTACAAAGCAAAGAATAATAAAAACAAATCACCAAGAAGTAGTTATTGAATCCAGAGAATCCTCAAGGGCTCAGGATAAGATGGATCATTTTTCACATGGAAGTTAGAATTATTTTTCATCCTTAAATTCTCCAGTTTTCTCAGAAATATCTTGTACTGATATTTAAAGTATAAGAAATCAATGAACCCTTCAACTGATTTTATCACAACTTTATTTATCACAAAAATAAATCTCTTTGTAATTAATGTTTATTTAACTCAGGTATTCATTCAGCAGCTACTTATAAAAATCTACTAAGTATCCTTTGCTCTGTACCGTAGGTTCTAACAAAAATGAAATATTGGCGCCTGCAAAAGAGCCGCTCTCAGTGGGGCACAAGTGGGAGATGGGCGCACTGATAGAATACTTGAAAAGCCTTGTAACTGAGGTGCACACAAAATTCTGCTTCATGTTCTTTTTTAAGAAATTGCAGCTGTTTTATTGATCACCTTATCACACTTTCCTGTAGTAAAAAATATGAATAAGTTGACATTTAAGTATTGTTTGAAAAAGTTTCCTGTCATGATAGAACTCTCAGTCTTATTATTTCAACTAATCGAAGTGAATATATTTCAAATATTTATGAATAAGTATTAAATACAAAAGTAAAATTTTACTGGAAAAGCATCTTACAGAGATGGAGTTGGATAGATTTTTTTACAAACTAGTTTGTCAGTGGATGAGAATTACTAGAATGAGAAATAGTCAGCATTAATTCTATTCCAAGTTCAATTCCATGGATGTAAGCATTGTGAAAATTTGTTTGCATAAATAAGTAGATATGAATGAATGGAGTTTTATTATAGTAATGCCTCTAAATTTTTTGAATCCTTACAAATCACGTGCCACTAAAGATCTAACAAAGAAAAATATACTTTTAATGATCTATCAGCTGGTAACTCTGGTTAGGTTCTCTCTCAACTTAACTGAACGCAAGTATAGTCATCCCTTGGTATCTACAGGGGATTGGTTCCAGGATCCCCTCTGAGGATACCAAAATTGACTGATGGCCCAAGTCCCTTAGTTGGCCCTCTGTATCTGCGGGTTCAGCATCCTTACATATGGAGGGTGACTGTAACTGAAAACCACTTGACTTGTAAAATGATAAGTTCTAACTCACCAGTCAGTTGTTCCTTTCTTTGATGTGCTTGAGGGTTTTGCATCATGGGGGTATTTCACCTTAGTAAGGTTTTCCATATTCTTTATGAGTATGTTTTTTGGTAAAGAACATGTATCCTGACATTTTAATTCGAGTATGAAGTACTCTGCCCTTTATATTGAGAATTTAACCTGTTTTCATTTTGTTATGGTTACTTATTTGAATTTATAGCAGCATTTATAGCAGCTTGACTTCAATAACCTGCAAAAAACTGCTCCTTTATATCTCTGTCCCCACCCCTTTTGGTTGTTGATGTCACAAAATTACATCTTTCTTTTTCTTTTTTTCTTTCTTTCTTTCTCTTTCTTTCTCTTCCTTCCTTCCTTCCTTCCTTCCTTCCTTCCATCCTTCCTTCCCTCCCTCCCTCCCTCCCTCCCTCCTTTCTTTCTTTCTTTCTTTCTTTCTTTCTTTCTTTCTTTCTTTCTTTCTTTCTTTCTTTCTTTCTTTCTTTCTTTCTTTCTTTCTTTCTTATTGCTTTACAATGGTGTGTTACTTTCTGCTTTATAACAAAGTGAATCAGCTATACATATACATATATCCCCATATCTCTTCCCTCTTGCGTCTCCCTCCCTCCCACCACAAAATTACATCTTTATATAATGTGTGCTCCAAAACAAAAACGAATAATTCTTTTAAATGTCTTAGTCTCCAAATTATGTAGGAAAAAAAAAGATTTGGAATTACAAACCAAAGTTACATTAATACTAACTTTTATTCTAAATTTTAAAAAACGTATAACTCTCTTAAATCACATAGAAAAGATCAAGTACAGTTAAAAATGATTGCTATAGTAATACTAGTTCTATAATTGCCTATGTATTTGCCTTTATTGGATCTTTATTTGTACGGCTTCAAGTTACTGTCTAGCGTCTTTTCATTTTACCTTGCAGGACTCCCTTGAGCATTTCTTGCAGGGCACATCTAGTGGTCATGAACTCGCTCAGCTTTTGTTTATCTGGAAATATCTTGGTTTCTTCCTGACTTTTTGAAGGACAGTTTTGCTGGATATAGTAGTCTTAGTTGACAGGTGTTTTCATTTAGCCCTTGAATATATGGACCCGCTGTCTTTTGACCACCAAAGTTTCTGATGAGAAGTCTGAAGATAATCTTAATTGAGGATCCGTTTTATGTGATGAGTCTCTTCTCTCTTGCTGCTTTCAAGATTCACTCTGTCTTTTGAAAGTATGATTATAAAGTGTCTTGATATGGGTCTCTGATTTCATTTTACTTGGAGTTTGTCGAGCTTCTTGGATGTTTATATTAATGTATCTCATTAAATTTGGGAACTTTTCATTCAAATATTAGTTTGTCAAATATTTTTTGTATATTTCTGTGAATTTCTTCAAAGATTCTCTGTGCCCCTTTCTCTCTCTCCTTCTTCTTCTGAGACTCCCATGATGCGTATTTTGCTCCAGTTGATGGTGTTTCACAGGTCCTATATGCTCTGTTCACTTTTCTTCAATCTTTGTTCTTTCTGTTCCTCAGTGTTGATAATTTCCACTGTCCTATCTTCAAGTTCACTGATTCTTTTTTCTACCAGCTCAAATCTGCCTTTGAATATCTGTATGAATTTTTCATCTCAGTTATTGTACCTTTCAGCTGCATAATTTCTTTCTGGTTTCTTTTTAGGTTTTCTGTGTCACTCACATTTCCATTTTGCTCACACATCATGTTCTTGACTTTCTCCACATCTTGTTCAAGTTCTTTGAGCATTGGTAAGACAGTGGTTTTAAAGTCTTTGTCTGATATATCTGCTGTTAAGTCTTTTGCAGGGACAGATTCTATTGATTTATATTTTTCTTTTTCATGGACCATACTTTCCTGCTTTTTTGTATACTTTCCTCTGTGTGTGTGTGTGTGTGTGTATAAATATGGAATTTCTGGCTCATATGGCAATTTTATGTTTAACTTTTTTTTTTATGTTTAACTTTTTGAGGAACAGCCCAACTGTTTTCCACAGCATCTTGAACCATTTTTCATTTCCACCAGAAATGTATGATGGTTCCAGATTCTCTAATTCTGGCCAAAATGTGTTTTCTGCTTTTTGATTATAGTCATCCTAGTGTGGGTAAAGTGGTATCTCATTGTGGTTTTGATTTGCATTTCCTAAATGACTAATGATATTGAGCATTTTTTCATGATTTGGACATTAAAAAAAAATCTTCAGAGAAATATCCATTCTAGTCCTTTACACGTATTTTATTTGGGCTGTTTTTCCTTTTTGTTGAGTTGTAAGAGTTCTATGTATATTCTAGATAATCAGGTATTAGATACATGATTTGAAAATATTTTCATCCATTCTGGAGATTGTCTTTTTTCTTTCTTGATAAGATACTTTCATTTTAATTTTGATGAAGTCCAATTTATCTGTTTTTACTTTTATTGTTTATGCATTGTCATATCTCAAAATACATTACCAAATTTTATATTTTATTCTAAGAGTTTTATGGCTTTACCTCTTATATTTAGATCCATGTTGATTTAATTTTTGAATATGGTGTTGACATAGTTGTCTAACATCATTCTTTCCTTGAGATATACTGTTGACCCAGGTCCAGACTATTCTTTCCCCGCTGAATGGTCTTGGCCCCCTTGTTGAAAATCAGTGGTCCAGAGGTATGTGTTTATTTCTGGATTCTCTATACTGTTCTGGTGATCTTCGTGTTGTGTTTTTTTTTTAATATTATTTATTTGGTTGCATGGGGTCTTAGCTGCAGCAGGCGGGCTCCTTAGTTGTGGCTTGTGGGCTCCTTAGTTGCGGCTCCAGGGCTCATTAGTTGTGGCATGTGAACTCTTAGTTGCAGCATGCACGTGGGATCTACTTCCCTGACCAGGGATCAAACCTGGGCCCCCTGCATTGGGAGCATGGAGTCTTATCCACTGTGCCACCAGGGAAGTCCCCGGTCTTCATGTTTATACTTACACCAGTACCTATAGCTTTGTACTAAGTTTTGAAATCAGGAAAGTGTGACTCTTCCCAATTTGTTCTTTTTGTTTGTTTAAGATTGTTTGCGCTATTTAGGACTGCTTGCAATTCCATAATTTTTAGTATCAGGTTTTCCATTTGTGCAGAAAAGGCTGTTGGAATTTTAATAGGGATTGCATTGAATCTTCAGATCACTCTTGGTAGTACTGCCTTTTTTTTTTTTTTAATATTTGTTTATTTTGCTGGATCTTTAGTTGCAGCATGCATGTGGGATCTAGTTCCCTGACCAGGGATCAAACCCGGCCCCCCGGCATTGGGAGTGTGGAGACTTAGCCACTGGACCACCAGGGAAGTCCCAGTACTGCCATTTTAACAATACAAAGTCTTCCAATCTATGGGCATGGAATATCCTTCCATTTATTTAGGTCTTCTTCAAGTTCTTTTCACAGTTTTTTGTAGTTTTGCATATCCCTGGTTAAATTTATTACTAGGTATTTTACTCTACTGGATAATATTGTAAATAGAATTTTTTTTTAATTTATTTTTTGGGTTGTTCATTGCTGGTATAGAAAAAAAAAAACCTGATTGTTGTGTGTTGATTTTGCACTGTTATATAAATAAGTTCCTTTTTACCTCTTTTAAAAAATAGATTCCACATATGAGTGACATCATATGATATTTGTCTTTGTCTTACTTCGCTTAGTATGATAATCTCTAGGTCCATCCATGTTGCTACAAATGGCATTATTTTATTCTTTTCTATGGTTGAGTAATACTGCATTGTATATATGTACCACATCTTATTTATCTATTCCTCTGTCAATAGACATTTAGGTTGCTCCCATGTCTTGGCTATTGTAAACAGTGCTGCAATGAACATAGGCGTGCACGTATCTATTCGGATTATGGTTTTCTCTAGGTATATGCCCAGGAGTGGGATTGCTGGATCATATGGTAGTTCTATTTTTAGTTTTTTAAGGAATCTCCATACTCTTCTCCATAGTGGTTGTACCAATTTACATTCCCACCAACAGTATAGATGGGTTTCCTTTTCTTCACACCCTCTCCAGCATTTATTGTTTTTTAGATTTTTTGGTGATAGCCATTCTGACTGGTGTGAGGTGATACCTCATTGTAGTTCTGATTTGCATTTCTCTGATAATTAGTGATGTTGAGCATCTTTTTGGCCATCTTTATTTCTTCTTTGGAGAAATGTCTATTTAGATCTTCTGCCCATTTTTTTCTTTCTTTTTTTTTTTTTACATACATAGAGCTGCACAAGCTGTTTGAATATTTTGGAGATTAATCCCTTGTTGGTCACGTCATTTGCAAATATTTTCTCCCATTCTTTGGGTTGTTTTTTCATTTTGTTGATGGTTTCTTTTCTGTGCAGAAGCTTTTAAGTTTCATTAGGTCCCATTTGTTTATTTTTGTTTTTATTTCCGTTATTCTAGGAGATGGATCAAACAAGATATTGCTGCGATTTATGTCAAAGAGTGTTCTTCCTATGTTTTCTTCTAAGAGTTTTACAGTATCTGGTCTTACATTTAGGTCTTTCATCCATTTTGAGTTTATTTTTGTGTGTGGTGTTAAAGAATGTTCTAATTTCATTCTTTTGCATGTAGCTGTCCAGTTTTCCCAAAACACCATTTTTTGAAAAGACTGTCTTTTCTCCATTGTATAGTCTTGCTCCTTTGTCGTACATTAATTTTTTTGTGTGTCACTTAGATGTGATTTACAATTTCACTTCCAAAGGTCCTTTTCAGAAGACGGCTTTTCAATGAATTTTAACACAAAGTGTAGAAATTTGTTAGTTTACTAACTCTACTTTTGTCATACACTGGCAATCTCTTTACTATCTAGAAACTAGATGTTATAAAATTGGGACCCATTTGTCCAGTATATACATAATATATACAGTAAAGTTAAATGAAATGCATATAACATGCAGAGCAATGGGTAAGTTGAAATGTTCTAGTACACACTGGCAAAACATCTTTTGCCATCTTCCCTCTCACCTCCCTCAACCCAATGAACAAGCACAGACTACACTGTTCAGAGGGGAGGTTTAACAATTCCATTTCCAAAGACAGTATTTCCCATCAGTTTTTAAAAGATATTTACAAGAGGCATTATTCTACTGCTTCTACTTTTAAATACATAAAGCACTTCTAAATATCTAGAAAGACTAGATATTTCACATAAGAACTTACTTGTGCACTATGTACACAGCACTGTTAAATAAAATTGCACACATGTAACAATGGTTATAATCTGAGGTATCTTCTAAATATGACCATTTTGGCCTGAACTATTCCCTCCCTCACTTCCTTCTCTCCACCACCAATCCAGTGGACAAGTACAAGCATGTGTAATCTTAGAGGTGGTTGAGCAAATTCATATCCAAAAGTCATTTACAGAAGACAAGCTTTCCTATGAATTTCAACACAAATTGTACAAAATGTGCTAATTGTACTACTTTGTCATACACTAGCAACCTCTTTAACATCTAGAGACTAGATGTTGCAAAATTAGGACTTATTTGTCGATTATATACACTATATACACAGCAAAACAAAATACACGTAACATACAAAAAATGGTTTTGTTTGGAAATGTCCAGGTACAAACACATTAGCACATTACCTTTTGCAATTCTTTCCCTCCCATCTCCTCCAAACCACTGAACAAGTTAGACAATAGTATACTGCTCACAGAGGTGGTTTAATATTTAACATTCCCAAAGATAGTACTTCCTATGAATTTTAGCAAAAATATATTTACAGAGCAACATTTTACTACCTCTACATTTACCATATGTCGGGCACTTCTAAACATATAGCTGGACTAGATGTTTCAAATAAGGACTTAATTTGTCCACTATATACAGAGCAGTCTTGAATAAACTGCACACGTGTGACAGTTATAATCTGAAAGTGTCTTCAACATATGTGCATTCTACCCTAATACCAACCCCCTTCCCTTCTCTCCCATCTCCACCAACCCAGAGAGCTATAATGCCCAAGTTTTCAGAAGACAGTCTTTCCTAGAAATTTTAACACAAAATGTACAAAATGTATTATTTACTAACTCTATTTTTGTCATATTCTGGCAACCTTTATAACATCTAGAAAGACTAGATGTTGTAAATTAGGACTCATTTGTCCATTATATACACTTTATACACAGCAAAGTGAAACAAAATGCATGAACATAAAAAAGACAGTAGTTAATCTTGCCTCACTATAAACACACTGGCACAGAGGTCTTTGCACTTTTTTCTCCTTCACCCGACCTTGAACCAGAGCACAAACACAATGCATACTGTTCAAAGAGGTGGTTTGGCCAAGCTTGCCCCCTCTCCAAATAAATAACAATATTTCATATGAATTTTAACAAAAAGATTTTTACAAAATGTCTTTTTATTACCTCTACTTTTAACATATATCAGGCACTTCAGAACATCTAGAATGACTAGATATTTCAAAAAAGTACTTATCATCAACTGTATATACAGTAGTGAGGAATAAAATGCACACACAAGAAATGGTTATAGTATGGAAATGTCTTATAAGTATGACCATTCTGGCATAGAACTTTCTTTTCTTCCTCCTCAAGGTTTTCCATTCCATGTCCTTTAACCCACTGAACAAATGTGGACCTCTGTGGCTCCTTTCTGTTATTTTCTTTGTCTCTATTTCATTTATTTCTGCTCTGATCTTTATGATTTCTTTCCTTCTACTAACTTTGGGTTTTGTTTGTTCTTCTTTCTCTAGTTGCTTTAGGTGTAAGGTTAGGTTGTTTGAGATTTTTCTTGTTTCCTGAGGTAGTATTGTATTACTATAAACTTCCCTCTTAGAACTGCTTTTGCTCAGTCCCAAAGGTTTTGGGTCATCATGTTTTCGTTGTCATTTGTCTCTAGGTATTCTTTGAATTCCTCTTCACTTTCTCCAGTGACCCATTGGTTGTTTAGTAACATATTGTTTAGCCTCCAAGTGTTTGTGTTTTCTACAGTTTTTTGCCTGTAAGTGATTTCTAATCTCATAGCGTTCTGGTCAGAAAAGATGCTTGCTCTGATTTCAGTTTTCTTAAATTTAATGAGGCTTGATTTGTGGCCCCAGATGTGATGTATCCTGGAGAATGTTCCTTTTACACTTGAGAAGAAAGTGTATTCTGCTGCACTGGGAGGGAATGTTCTGTAAATATCAATTAAGTCCATCTGGTCTAATATGTCATTTAAGGCTGTGTTTCCATATTGATTTTCTGTCTGGATAATCCGTCCATTGATGACAGTGGGGTATTAAAGTCCCCCACTATTACTGTGTTACTGTCGATTTCTTTTTTTAATGGCTGTTCACATTCGCCTTATATATTGAGGTGCTCCTTTGTTGGGTGCATATATATTTGCTATTGTTATATCTTCTTCTTGGATTGATCCCTAGATCATTATGTAGTGTCCTTTTTCTCTTGTAACAGTCTTTATTTTAAAGTCTATTTTGCCTGATATGCTTATTACTACTCCAGCTTTCTTGTGATTTCCATTTGCATGGAATATCTTTTTGCATCCCCTCACTTTCAGTTTGTATGTGTCCCTAGATCTGAAGTGGGTCTCTTGTAGACAGCATATATATGGGTCTTGTTTTTGCATCCATTCAGCCAGTCTATATCTTTTGGTTGGAGCATTTAATCCATTGGCATTTAAGGTAGTTATTGATTTGTTTGTTCCTATTGCCATTTTCTGAATATTTTTGGATTTGTTTTTGTAGGTCTTTTTTCTTATCTTTCTGTTTTGTTCTCTTGAGGTTTGATGACTATCTTTAGTGTTATGTTTGGGTTGCTTTTTCTTTTTGTGTGTGTATCTATTGTAGTTTTTTGGTTTGTAGTTCCCATGTGGTTTTGATATAGTAGTCTATATAAGATTGTTTCACGTTGCTGGTCTCTGAATTTCAAGTGCAATCCCCTTTTCCTGCATTTGTACTCTCCTCTTCTAATGGTTGCTGGTTTTGATATCATATTTGTGTGTGGATGATTTCCTACTTTTACTGTATGCTTCCCTTTACTGGTGAGGTTTCCCATTTGTGATTTTCTTATTTCTAGTTGTGGCCTCCTTTCCCCCCCCCCCCCCACCTAGAGAAGTTCCTTTAGCATTTGTTGTAAAACTGGTTTGGTGATGCTAAATTCTCGTAGCTTTTGCTTGTCTGTAAAGCTTTTGATATCTCCATCAAGTCTGAATGACAGCCTTGGTGGGTCGAGTATTCCTGGCTTTAAGTTTCTCTTTTTCATCACTTCAAATATATTGTGTCACTCCCTTCTGGCTAAGAAATCAGCTGATAACCTTGTGGGGATTCCCTTTTATGTTATTTGATGCTTTTCCCTTTTTGCTTTTAAGGTTTTTTCTTTAATTTTTGTTAGTTTGATTAATATGTGTCTTGGCATGTTCCTCCTTGTGTTTATCCCGGATGGGACTCTCTGCACTTCCTGGACTTGGGTGACTGTTTCCTTTCCCATGTTAGGGAAGTTTTCAGCTATCATCTCTTCAGATATTTTCTCAGGCCATTTCTCTTTCTCTTCTTCTTCTCGGACCCCATAATGCAATTGTTGGTGCATTTAATATTGCCTCAGAGGTCTCTGAGACTGTCCTCATTTCTTTTCATTCTTTTTTGCTTTATTCTGCTCTGTGGAAGTGATTTCCACCACTCTGTTTTCCAGCTCAGTTATTCATTCTTCCACCTCAGTTATTCTGCTATTGATTCCTTCTAGTATAGTTTTCATTTCAGTTATTGTGTTGTTTATCTCTATTTGTTTGTTCTTTAAGTATTCTAGTTCTTTGTTAAACATTTCTTGTATCTTCTCAGTCTGTGCCTCCATTCTTTTTCCGAGATTTTGGATCATCTTTACTATCATTACTCTGAATTCTTTTTCAGGTAGATTGTCTATCTCCTTTTCATTTAGTTCTTCTTTGGGTTTTTAGGTTGTTCCTTTGTCTGAAATATATTTCTCTGTCCTCTCATTTTGTCTAAATTTCTGTGCTTGTGGTCTCCTTTCTGCAGGCTTCAGGATAGTCGTTCCTCTTGCTTCTGGTGTCTGACCCCTGGTGGGTGAGGTTGGTCTAGGGGCTTGTGCAGGCTTCCTCATTGGAGGGACTGGTGCCTGCTGTCTGGTGGGTGGAGCTGGGTCTGGTTCTTCTGGTGGGCAGGGCCGTGTCAAAGGGTTGGTTTTGAGATGGTTGTGAGCTCAGTACAACTTTAGTCAGCCTGTCTGCTGATGGGTGGGGCTGTGCTCCTATCTTGCTGGTTGTTTGACCTGAGGCTTTCTAGCACTGGAGCCTTCAGGCTGTTGGGTGGGGTCAGGTCTTGGTGCTGAAATGGGGACCTCCAGGAGTGCTCACACTGATCACTATTCCCTGGGGTCTCCACTGCCAGTGTCCTTGGCCCCACAGTGAGCTACAGTCGATCCCCACCTCCCCAGGAGACCCTCCAAGACCCCTAGATAGGTCTGCCAGGTTCCTTTGGAGGTACTGCTTTGTGCTGTGTCCCAGTGCACATGAGGCCTAGTGTGCACGCCCTCCAAGAGTGGAGTCTGTTTCCCCCAGCCCTGTGGAGCTCCTGCACTCAAGCCCTGCTGGCCTTCAAGGCTAAATGCTCTAGGGGTTTTTCCTCCCAGTGTCAAACCCTCAGACTGTCTTGGAGGGCTATTTTTTTAAATTTAATTATTTTATGTATTTATTTTTGGCTGCACTGGGTCTTCTTTGCTGCACACGGGCTTTCTCTAGTTGTGGCGAGCGAGGGCTACTCTCCATTGCAGTGCACGGGCTTCTCATTGCAGTGGCTTTTCTCGTTGCGAAGCACAGGCTCTAGGCGCATGGGCTTCAGTAGTTGTTGCAGGCAGGCTCAATAGTTGTGGCTCACGGGCTCTAGAGCGCAGGCTCAGTAGTTGTGGCGCATGGGCTTAGTTGCTCCGCAGCATGTGGGATCTTCCTGGACCAGGGCTCGAACCCATGTCCCTTGCATTAGCAAGGTTTCTTAACCACTACGCCACCAGGGAAGCCCTGCAGGACTATTTTTATGTGGGAAGTTCCGTGTAGCCTGCATGGGTTTAACATTTTTTGGTCCAAGGGCTGTTGTCAGTATGGGTGTCTGCCATCTTTTTCTTCAGCTTATGCTTATCACCTTGGTAAGAGGTGTGACTGATGTTTTAGTGACCAGATCCTGCACTGGGTATTGAGTGGGGCCTCCTCTTTGCTCTGTGGTTGTCACTGCCCTGTCAGGGGTGGGGTCTGCTCCCTAGTTGTTGTTGAAGAGGCCCCCAGTCTGTTTCTTAGCTGTGTTTCTGATCTGCGGTGCAAGGTAGGCTGTATTGGACCACTCCCACTGGGAGAGAAGCCACTGAGTACACCTCCTCTGCACGTGTTCACTTCTGAGTGTGCTCTGCTGCGTCACCTTTCACCCGTTGTCGGAGCTCACAAATTCCACTCTCGTTGGCACTGCTTTCAGCCCCACTTTAACTGTGGGTACGCCAGCAATTGACCCTCGTGTCTCTCAGGTATTGTTTTCACCAGGCCACCAGTGTAGATCCACTGAGGTCAGTTCCCAGGACTGCAGTAATCATGCATCTGGAACCACCGTGGGCACTGTGGAGGCAACGCAGACTCTGGCCTGGCCAATCTCCCATGTGTACTTGCCCACAAAGTCCACAGCTGCTAAAGCTAGACCCGTCTCAGCTGCAGGAACACTTGTTGTCCCTTCAGATGTTCCTGAGGTGCTGAGTTTACAAAGCCAGTCATGGGGGTGTAATTCCGTGGTTCACGCAGTGGGAGGAGAGATTTCAGCTCTTTTTTCTTAGTTGCATGGCTCCTGGGGCTCCACTGTGGTTTCAGCCTCACCTCTGCACGTGGGCTACCCACAGGCATCTGCTCCCGGGGCTGCCCTGGAGCACACGAAGCCCTCCCAGGTGGGAGGGGGCTGAGGCAGCAACCAGGGGCGCATGAGCCTGCCCAGGCGGGAGGGGCCGGAGGCGGCCACTGGGGGCACACAAGCCTGCTCTGGCAGGAGCCCCTCCTAGTGCCCGCGGAAGCAGCAGCCAGCACGTGGGGAAAGAGGCAACAGTAGTGGCCCCGCTCTCTGTGTGTCACTCAACAATGATGCTTCGCGTCTATGGCAGCCTGGGCTTTCTCCCTGAGCATTCCCAGTTACGGAGCTCCTCACTCCCACCCCTTCATGTTGTCTCCTTGCAGCCAACAGCAGTCCTCTTTTTGGATCTGTTCTCCAAGCACCCTGTTCCAGCACCCAGCCCCTGTTGTACTGGTGGACACACACCTCAGCCTGGGGTGCACAGGGCTGTGGCATGGACCACCTTTATAGGTCTCACTCTGTCCTGCCTGCCACAGACAGATTGCTGCTCTCTCCTCCAAGCCCCTGAAGCTCCCCTTTTGTCCCAACTGATCTCCCCACTGGTGAGGGGGCTCTCGGGTGCGGCAACCTCTCCTCTCCTTTAGCTGCACAGCAGGGGTGAATTCCATCCTGTTTCTGGGCTTTTTTTTTTCCCTTTGGTCCTACGTGGTTACACAGGGTTCTTTCTTGTCCTTTTAGGTGTCTGAGGACCTCTGCTAGTGTTCAGCAGGTGCTCTGTGAGAATTGTACCATTGGTAGATGTATTCTTGATGTATTTTTGGGGGGAGGTGAACTCCACGTCCTCCTACTCCATCATCTTGACTCCTACCTCTCTTTTATTTTTTAGAGCATATTTAATACAGTTGACTTAAAGCCTTTGTTTAGGAAGTTCAATGTCTGGTCTTCTCAGGGACATTTCTGTCAATTTATATTTTTCCTTTGATTGGGCCATACTTTTTTGTTTCTTTGTGATTTTGTTGTTGTTGAAACTGGACATTTGTATATCATAATGTTGTAATTTTAGAAATTACTTTCTTGCTCTTCTCCAAATTTTGCTGTTCTTGATTGTTGAAGACTACAGTTATCCAAATGACTTTTCCAAACTGCTTTTGTTTTTGCAAAGTCTGTATTTTTTATCTGTGGTCACTGAATTCTGTTCCTTTAGCTTGTGTTCAGTTAGTGTTTTGAACATCCATCATCTCATATAGGTACAACACTAAAGAAATAGAAAAAAAATTTTTTTCCCTGTGATGAGAATGCTTAGGATTTACTACTCTCTTAACTTTCATTTATAACATACAGCAGTGTTACTTATCTTTATCATGTTGTACATTACATCCCTAGTACTTATAACTGAAAGTTTGTATGTCTTGTCTACCTTCATCTAATTCCCCTTCCCCCTCCTCCCCACCTCTAGTAGCCACAAATCTGATCTCTTTTTCTATGACTTGGTCTGTTTGTTTTTGAAGTATAATTGACTTACAGCACTATTTTAGTTCCTTGTATTCAGCATAGTGATTCTACATTTCTATACGTTTCAAAATGATCACCAGTAATATGTCATTTGTTACTATATGAAGATATTATATAATTATGTTCCCCACACTCTACATTTTATACCTGTGACTCTTTTATTTTGTTAACTGAAGGTTTGCACCTCTTAGTCTCCCTCGCCTA
The DNA here is from genome assembly GCF_009873245.2 of Balaenoptera musculus. NCBI lineage: Eukaryota > Metazoa > Chordata > Mammalia > Artiodactyla > Balaenopteridae > Balaenoptera > Balaenoptera musculus. The sequence continues at coordinate 76,071,537 of NC_045800.1, read as the reverse complement.
TTTCTCTCTTTCCCCTACCAACCTCCCCTCTGGCAACCACCTATTTGTTCTCTTTATCTATGACTCTGTTTCTGTTTGGTTATATTTGTTCATTTGTTTTGTTTTTTGGATTCCAGATATAAGTGAAATCATGCAGTATTTGTCTTTCTCTGTCTGACTTATTTCACTTAGCACAGTACCCTCTAGGTATACCCATGTTGTCACAAATGGCAAGATTTCATTCTTTTTATGGCTGAGTAATATTCCATTGTGTACAGGTGTATGTGTTTGTGTGTATGTATATACACACATACATACCACATTTTCATTATACATTCATCTGTTGATGAACACTTAGGTAGCTTCCATATCTTGGCTGTTGTAAATGATGCTGCAGTGAACATGCGGGGGGGTGAGTGAATATCTTTTCAAATTAGCATTTTTATTTTCTTCAGATAAATAGCCAGTAATAGCCAGAAATGGAGTTCCTGGGTTGTGTGGTAGTTCTGTTTTTAGTTTTTTGAGGACTCTCCATACTGTTTTCCATAGTGGCTTTACCAGTTTACATTCCCACCAACAGCATGTAAGGGTTCCCTTTTCTCCACGTCCTCACCAACACTTGTTATTTGTTTTCTTTTTGGTAATGGCCATTCTGACAGATGTGAGGTGATATCTCATTGTGGTTTTGATTTGCATTTCCCTGATGATCAGTGATGTTGAGCATCTTTTTATGTATCTATTGGCTATCTGTATATCTTCTTTAGATAAATGTCTGTTCAGTTCCTTGCCTGGGTTTAATTGGATTGTTTTTCTGATGTCAAATTGTATGAGTTCTTTGTATATTTTGGATGTTAACCCCTTGTTGGAGATATCATTTGCAAATGTCTTCTCCCATTCATTAGGCGGCCTTTTCATTTTGTTGATAGTTTCCTTCATCGTACAAAGCTTTTTAGTCTGACGTAGTCCCACTGGGTAATTTTTGCTTTTGTTTCCCTTGCCTGAGCAGAATATCCAAACCATTGCTAAGATTGATGTCAGAGAGCCTATTTTTTTTTGAATTTTATTTTATTTTATTTTTATACAGCAGGTTCTTAATAGTTATCCATTTTATACATATTAGTGTATACACGTCAATCCCAATCTCCCAATTCATCACACCACCACCACCCCCCACCACTTTCCCCCCTTGGTGTCCATACGTTTGTTCAGACAGCCTATTTTTTGTTTGTTTGTTTGTTTTTGCCACACAGCACAGCTTACAGGATGTTAGTTCCCTGACCAGGGATTGAACTCATGCCCCCTGCAATGGAAATGAAGAGTTATAACCACTGTACTGCCAGGGAAGTCCCCTGTGTATGTTTTCTTTTTTTTTTTTTAATTAATTAATTAATTTATTTTTGGCTGGTTGGGTCTTAATTGCTGTGTGTGGGCTTTCTCTAGTTGCGTTGAGCAGGGGCTACTCTTTGTTGCGGTGCACGGGCTTCTCGTTGCGGTGGCTTCTCTTGTTGTGGAGCATGGGTTGTAGGCGCACAGGCTTCAGTAGTTGTGGCTCGCAGGCTCTAGAGCACAGTCTCAGTAGTTGTGGCACGCGGGCCTAGTTGCTCCGAGGCATGTGGGATCTTCCCGGACCAGGGCATGAACCAGGAAGTCCCCCCTGCGTATGTTTTCTTATAGAAGTTTTATGGTTTCAGGTCTTACATTTAAGTCTTTAATTCATTTTGAGTTTATTTTTTATGGTGTAAGTAGTCCAGTTTTCCCAGCAAGAAGCTGTCTTTTCCCCATTGTATATTCTCACCTCCTTTGTGGCAGATCTTCTCATACACTTTAAATTGTCTCTAGATTACTTATAATACCTAATACAATGTAAATGCCATGTAAATAGTTGTAAATACAATGTAAATTCTACATAAATAATTGCTGGTGTGTGGCAAATTCAGTTTTGCTTTTTGGAACTTTCTGGAGTTCTTCTTCCCCCAAATATTTTCATTCTCTGGTTGGTTGAATCTGTGGATGTGGAACCTGTGCATATGGAGGGCCAATTGTATATAGATATGTTTAAAAAAAAAAAAAAGTGTCCTGACTTTATAGAATGGCTGCACTTCAGCTTTGGTCTTCATTAACTGCTGGATCTCCACAGAGTGGAGGTCCACCAAGGTGCCCTAGGAGTCAGTTACTTTGTCAGTGAGTTACTTTGCCAGTCATTCATCTTAGCACCTATGCTGACCCCTGGCCCTGGTTGGAGGGCTCAGAGATTGGTAATCTCCGGCTGTGGTTGGAAGCCACTGCTTCTGCCCACTTGTGTGCTTGTATAAATTGTAGGTACCATGCTTCTAGTTTCTTTTGTCTGATACTATCCACTTATATCATCCAGAAGTTGCATAAAATTGTCTTTCTGGTGTATTCTGTTATTGGCACATTTGTTTGTTTTACTTTTGTTTTATTGTTTCTTCCACTTATATTGTTGGAGGCATCAGAGATAGATGTGTGTTTTAAGTCCACCATCTTTAATTGGAAGTGTCAGTTATTTGTGAAACTGTGTTATTATTTCCCACTATTCTCTTGTCATCTGGTTCTGTTCTTACATTTCAGAAAATTTCTTCTCAGCCTTCATAGCCTATTTTTCTTTTTTCTGCCAGCTTCTCAAATATTGGTGATCCCTTAAATTCTGTGCTGGTATTTTTTCTTTCCTTAATTTGTCTCCTCTGTGACCATCTGATTCACTCTGGTGACTCCAGTGACAGAGTTGCGATTTTCACCCAAATCCTTATTTTCATACTACACTTCTAAATTCCAGATTCATCTATCCAACCTTCCAGTTGATATTTCTACTTCCATGTTCTGAAGATATCTGGCATACTGTATGTCTAGCATCTGTTTCATTGTCACTGTGCGTCTACCCTGGTCTTCCTCCTGTTCCCCCAGACTTGACAAGAGGTTTCCAGAACCTCCAAGGCAGATCATGCAGACCCTCTGGGAGTAACTCTTCCTCTCTCCCTTTGCTCAGCAAGTTCCCTGTTTAGCATCTCCGCTAATAATACAGGCGACTCCCCTCTTAATACAGGCGATCCAGCACAGATATTTACAGCATTGGGATTACAGCATGTGAATTGGCCAGTGGGCAGGTACCTTTCCAGGACATGCACAGGACTCAGACGTTGTTACAGAAACTGAAAGGTCCTCCTTAGAGCCCATTGGATATCAGTATTTTCCCTCAATCAGAATCCAGAATGAAAAGTTCCCAATCAGGCGTAGACTCTGGGATTGGAGAAAGTGTACACGTCTCCAGTGGAACTCGCACAGTAAATAGTGACAGATTGCAAACACCGCCCTCAGAAACATTCTCTCCTGCCTTCCTTAGCTTGGTACAGCTCTGTCTGCAACAAGATCCTGAGAAAAGGCCATCAGCAAGCAGTGTATTATCCCATGTTTTCTTCATACAGCCTTATTTTGAGTTTCTTTAGCAGATGAAGGAAGAAAGCCAGAGTTCAGCACTTATACTGTTGCCTCCTGCTTGTCACAGGCCATCCACAGCACCACCTCCAGCCTCACCTAGGACTGAGCTGGAATGGGATTTTCCTGATGACAAAGATTCAAACTGGGAATTCTAGGGCTGCCAAATCCTTTCGTGTCCTATATACTTGACACTTCCTCCCTGCTGCTTTTTCTTCTGTATTGCTAGGTACAAATACTAGAATTATACTTGAAAATACAGCTGGGTGCACTGGAGAATCTATCATTTAGAACCACTCTGTTCAAAGGAGCATGAGTTTATAGCCCCTTTGGTTAGCTCAGAGTGCTATTATAACTCCAGGGAAACTTTGGAATTATTAATCTAACTACATTTAGTGTCATCTGTTCTCCAAACTTTTCCCAAGCTGTGACTAGCTCTTCTTTTTGATCTCTCAATATAATTTTTGAGCCAGTTAAATTTTTCAGCATTTTGCTGCCCTCAGGAGAATGAAGCCTCAGAGGACATTGCTTCCAAGTACATTTTTTACTTCCAGATTCTCTAGCCTTTTTAATCAGCATGTTAAATCAACAGGCTAGTTTATCCTGGCATCAAACCCGTTTTTGATAGAAGGGGAAATGTTTATACTTTCCCATTTTCTTCTGTTAATACTTACAGTAATATCAAACTAAGCCTCACACATTAAATGATTCACTTGAAAAAACAAAAAAACAAAACTTTGGGATCATTGCTTCCTCGGCAAAAATTAGTTTATATAACTAGGATGGAAGTGTGTATTTCCATTTCACTATTGGCTTCGTGCTATTCACAGCAATGACCTAGGGTGAGTGGAGATGGGGGAAGAGAGAGAGGCTGTGCCCTAAGGGAGTGTGCAAGATAATTCTGCACACATCATATACTGTCAGTCCTTTAGGGCATGGGAAGAAAATATTAGCTTGTTTATTTACATTTTTATCTGAAAAGAACAGAATTAAGCTCTCCTCATATGTGAATTGACAGTATTTAATTTATAGATAAATATAAATAAAACTGGTGGTTCCTCAAGAATTTTATGGATTAGATGAGTGATGAAATATTTGGAGATCACCAACAGAATTTAAGCCAAATATATTCCCTAGTTTCCTCCCCTGAACCTTTTGCCCCTGCCTCTGCAGCCTTTTATCTCATCACAGGTTCAGACCTGCTCTCCTGTCCTGTTGTACAGTCCATTGACTTGCCACATGTTTTTTCGGGTCTTCTTAACATTTCTTGCAGTTTTGCCACATATTTGCAAAGAAACTACTATTTATATTTAAGCACTGAAAGTTTTATCTTCTCAGTGAAATCCAGGGTGCTGACACTCTCACATGAACTTGTACAGAACCCCTTTATGATCTGTCTGCATTGTACGTATTTGTGATATGGGTCCTTTAAGTCCTATGGTAGGTATATCTTTATATCTTTCCTTATGAGAATAAGCTCTTTGAGACCAGGAAGAGTATATTTTTCAACTTGGAATTCTCAAAAGCTAGGACACTTTCAGGCACATAAAGGCATGCAGGTATTTTTCCATTGAGTAATAAATTAATCCACCAATGGTATTTCTACCATGGTTTCTTGTTTAATCACAAAGTGTAACACAAAACAAGCTATATAGTAGAGGTCCTTTGTAACATGTTCTGGTCAATTTTCAACAGGAAAAATGGTAAGGATTAGTCTTTAAACTTCTTTTTCCACATCACCTGACTCTGACCACTGCAGATTGAGCAGAAGTGTGTTTTTCTAGGGATCACTGTCATTCAGGGATGTGACTGTGGGCTTCACCCAGGAGGAGTGGCAGCACCTGGACCCTGCTCAGAGGACGCTGTACAGGGACGTGATGCTGGAGAACTACAGCCACCTCATCTCAGTAGGTAGGGAGTGCTTATTTCCCATGTAGACCCCCAGTATACATGTCCTTTCTTATTTACAGAAACTTGTGGAATTTTTGTAGAATATATGTAGAATATAATAATATTTAGGTTTGGGAATTACAAGCCAAGGACAATTTATCCCTTTTGGGTACCGGAAAGAATGTTGTCCTCTGCCCCATAACAGGATTAGATGAGCTTTTTTTTTTTTTATTGTATACTCTTTGAGAACAGTGTATCAAAGACCCTGACACTCATCCAATTTGTCTCATGTCATATAATTCTCATTCACAGGGTTTTGCATCCCTAAACCAGAAGTGATCCTCAAGTTGGAGCAAGGAGAGGAGCCATGGATATTGGAGGAAGAGTCCCCAAGCCAGAGTGTCCCAGGTGAGTCTGGGAGTATGAGCTGGACGGAGTTTAGGAGGAAATCAGATCACAAAGGGGTAGTTCAGAGATTAAGGCCATTGAAATGGTCTTCAGGAATCATGTTGTAGTGGCTCTGGACCTTTGGAAGTAGCATGTTAACATGACTCAAATATCCAGTGTCACTGAATCGTGCAGTATCTCCCCAGTGTCACTCTTATACATAAATGGTATCCTTTTTTTAAGGTGTAAATTACATAGAGTTAAATACACAGATGTTTAAGTGTTCAAGTAAATAAAGTTTTGTATATGCATACATCCATATAGCCATTGTCAAGATGAACATATGGAACTTTTTTTTAGCACCCCAGAAGGCTCCCTGGTGTCCTCCTCCCAGTAAATAACATCTCCCCCTTCTATTATCATAGATCAAGTTTGCCTGTTTTTCACTTCAGATAACTGTAGTCATACAGTAGGTACTATGTATATATGTGCACTATGTATATACATACACACAATATGTATATGTGTATATATACTATGTGCGTGTGTGTGTGTTTGTGTTTATAGTGTCTGCCTTCTTTGGATCAGCACTATGTCTGTGAGATATATGTCATATACATTAGTAGTTTATTGCTTTATATTGCTGTGCAGTGTTCCATCATGACTATCCCAGAATTTATCTGTCCATTCTATTATTGAAACATAATTGGGGTACATATTTGAAACATGCTTGTTTTAAAATATATTTTGAATTTGAGCGTATTTGAAAAATGGTGTTACATTTTTTAATTGAAGTATAGTTGATTTACAATATTACATTAGTGTCAGGTATACAACATAGTGATTCAATATTTTTGCAAATTATACTCCATTATAAGTTATTACAAGATAATGGCTATAATTCCCTGTGCTGTACAATATATCCTTGTTGCATATCTATTTTATACATAGTAGTTTGTATCTGTTAAACCAAACACCTAATTTGTCCCTCCACCCTTCAGTCTCCCCTTCAGTAACCATGTTTGTTTTCTGTATCTGTGAGTCTGTTTCTGCTTTGCATATACATTCATTTGCATTATCTTTTCAGATTCCATATGTAATTGATATCATACAGTATTTGTCTTTCTCTTTCTGGCTTAATTCACTAAGCATGATATCCTCTAGGTCCATCCACATTCCTGCAAATGACAGAATTTATTTTTTTTATGATTGAGTACTGTTCTGTTGTGTGTGTGTATATATATATGTGTGTGTGTATATATAATTTTCTTTATCCAGTTGTCTGTCGATGGGCACCTATTTTGCTTCCGTGTCTTGGCTATTGTAAATGCTGCTGTGAACATTGGGGTGCATGTATCCTTTAAAATTAGTGTTTTCATTTTCTCCGGATATATACCCAGGAGCATTATATGCAAATAGTGACAGCTATACCTCTTCCCTTCCTATTTGGATACCTTTTATTTTTTCTTTGTGTCTGTGATTGCTGTGGGTAGGACTTCCGATAACACGTTTAAATAGAAGTGGTGATAGTCTGCATCTTTATCTTGTTCCTGGAAATAACAGGAAGGCTTTCAGCTTTTCACCATTGAGTATGATGTTGGCTATGGGTTTGTCATAAATGGCCTTTATTATGTTGAGATATGCTCCCTCTATACCCACTGTGATGAGAGTTTTTATCATGAATGAATGTTGAATTTGGTCAAATGCTTTTTCTGTGTCTATTGAGATGATTATGTGATTTTTATCCTTCCTTTCATTAATGTGGTGTATCACATTGATTTGCAGATATTGATCCATCCTTGCATCCCTTGAATAAATCTACCCACTTCATCATGGCATATGATCCTTTTTATATAATGTTGAATTTGGTTTGCTAATGTTTTATTGAGGATTTCTGTATCTATTTTCCTCAGAGATATTGGTCTGTACTTGTGTCTGGTTTTGGTATCAGGGTAATTGTCACCTTGTAGACTGAATTTGGGAGTGTTCCATTCTCTTCAGTTTTTTCGAATAGTTTGAGAAGGGTAGGTATTAGTAGTTTGTTATGTGTTTGGTAGAATTCCCCCGTGAGCCACCCAGTCCTGGACCGTTGTTTGCTGGGAGTTTTATTAGAAAAAAAAACTATTGTGGGTTTTTGATTTGTAGTTACCATGTGGTTCATGTATGTTGACCTAGAACTGTATTTATTTTAAACTGATAGTCGTTTAAATTCAGACACATTCTAGAAGATCTACATTCCCCCACGTTTTGGTTTTTAACATATTTTACATCTTCATGTCTATCTCTTAACTGTTTATTGTAGTTACAGTTTATTTTACAAATGTTGTCTTTTAACTTTCACAATAGCTTATTTTAGTGGTTGATCCACAGCCTTTACTATATTTTTGCCTTTTCTGGTGGGATTTTCTCCATCCTGTAGTTTCTTATTTATTGTTGTACCTTCCTCCCACCATTTTTCACTTAAGGAAGATCCTTTAACACTTCTTATAAGGTCGGTTTAGTATTGATGACTGTTTTAGTTTTTGCTTTTCTGAGAAGTTCTTTATCTCTTCTTCAGTTCTGAATGATAATCTTGCTGGGTGGAGTATCCTATGTTGGAAGTTTTTCCCTTTTAACACTTTAAATATCTCATGCCACTCCCTTCTGGCCTGAAAAATTTCTGCAGACAAATCAGCTGATAGGCTTATTGGGGTTTCTTACACGTGACTCTTTCTTGCTACCTTTAGAATTCTCTTTATCTTTAATGTTTGCCATTTTAATTATGATATGTCTTGGTGTAAGTCTCTTTGGGTTTTTCTTGTTTGGGACCCTCTGTGCTTCCTGTACCTGAATATCTATTCTTTAGGTTCAGGGTTTTGAGCCATAATTTCATCATCAAATATGTTTTCTACCTGTTTTTTCTTTCTTCTCCTTCTGGTACCCCTATAATGAGAGCGTTAGTATGCTTGATGTTGTCCCAGTGGTCCTTTGAACTATCCTTTTTAAGTTTGTTTTTCTTTTTGCTAATCTGATTAGGAGATTTCCATTATTCTATCTTCCAGATCATTTCTGCATCCTTCTATATCACCTAGTCTGCTCTTAATTCCTTCTAGTGTGTTTTTCATTTCACTAATTGTGTTTTTCACCTCCAAGTGTTTTTTTTTTCTGTTTTCTAGTTCCTTGTTAAAATTCTTACTGTGTTCATATATTCTTTTCACTAGTTCAGTTATCATGCTTATTACTAATGCTTTACAATCTTTAGTAAATTATATCTGTTTCATTAGTTGATTTTGTTCAGGGTTTTTTTCTTGTTCTTTTGTTTGAAACAAATTCCTTTGTCTTCTCATTTTTCTTAACTTTCTCTGTCTTTGTGAAATTAGGGGAAACAGTTACCTATCCTGGTCTTGGAGTGGTGTCCTTGGGTGGGTCCCTACATAGTCTGTGTGTGCCCAATGGCTTTGGTGGGAGTATCTCCCCCCAGGGTATTCTGGCAGCTACACCTTGCTGAGGGCTAGGGCTGGAGATGGAGGGGCTAGGAGCCAGGTGTCAGCCAGGGCTCCTCCTATGCTCAGTGGTTGACACTGCCTACCAGGGCCAGGGCCGGTGTCAGGTCTTAAGGTAGTGGAGCAGAAGCTGGAGGGTTGGGTCAGAGCTGGTTCCGTTCCCCAGAAGGAAGCAGTGTTGGAGCAAGAGGGACTGGCGTGTATGCCCAGTGCGGGCCAGGGTGCACTCTGTGCTTGTCCTGGCACACAAGTCAGTGTTCTAGGACACTCCTGATCTGCTGCCCCTCCCTGCACTGGCAGTGCCCCCCCCCATACCATTCAGATGTAGTGTCAGGTCCAACCTAGCTCCATGCCCCGAACTGTGTACGCTCCTCAGTAGCAACAGCCTTTGCCCTAGTGGGGAGCTGCGCTGTGGAGCAAGAGGGGCTGGAGCGGGTACTTTGTGTGGGCTGGGGGCATGTGCTGGGTCAGTTGCAGGAAACCAGCCCAATTTCTGAAGTCTCAGTCTGCTTCCTTTGCCTGTTCCCTGAGCAAGCAAGCATGTGTGTGCACTTCAAGAGCGGAGTCCAAGTTTCTCACAGCTCCCCACGCTGCGGCTCCCGCTGGTCTTCATACCAGCCAAGAGGCCTTATCTTCCTGATGTCGGACCCCAGGGCTAAGATGCCCAATAAGGGGTTGGAACTGCTTTCCCCCACCCCCGCCCAGGGAGGATATTTGACGCTCCTCTTCTGTGTCCCCTCCTAGGGGCACAGGTCCTGAACTGATTGTTTCTCTTCCCTTCCTTCCCTATGGATCTTTTTTATAGCCTTAGCTGTATAAGAGTCTTTTTCTGCCAGTCTCCAGATTGTTTTCAGTGAGACCTGCTCCAAAATAGGTGTATTTTTGATGTGTTCCTGGGGGGAGGTGAGCTACGTGTCCTCTACCGCTGCCATCTTGATTTCCTCTTCCATAAGTATTCTTGTGGATGTCTTTTGGAGGACCTAAACTCTTTGTTAGATGTAAAGCCAGAAATATACTTGCCGAGTATAGAGTAGTCACATATTTAGCTTTAGTAATATTTAAACTGTTTTCCAAGTGGTTGTACTAAATTATACTGCCACCAGCTATGTATAAGAGTTCCAGTTACATTACATCCTTCTGAGAACTTGATATTGTCAGTCTAATTAATTTTATCCATTCTAGTCATTGTGGTGTGTAACTAAGTTTTAATTTCCATTTCTCTGATGACTAATGATGTTGAGCATCTTTTCATATGTTTGTTGCTTATTTGGATATCTCCTTTAGTGAAGTGATTATTCACCTCATTTACTTTTTTTATATTACTAGGTTATTGGTCTCTTACTGATTTAGAGACGTTTAACAATATTCTGGGTATGAATCTTTTGTCAAACTTCATGTATTGAAAAGTATCTTCTCAGTTACATCTTATCACTTTCTTAATGATGTCTTCTGATAAACAGAAGCTTATTAAAAAGACTGTCCTTCCTTCCACTGAATTGTGGTGATTTTTTTTCTTTTTTGCAATTCACCTTTTATTCCCTTTTTTTTTACGACTATGTAACTAGAACCCAAGTTTGTGGATGAAGAGACAACCATGACAGACAGGACCCTTAGAGAATGGAGTTCAGTCAGACATCCAGAGTTAACACACTGTGTTCCCCAATGTTAGAGTGATTCTCAGGGGTTTGCTGTAGAGCTGGGCAGTTTTAAACAGTTGACGTTTCTATGTTTGGGCAGCCTAAGAGTGCGTGTATGATAATCATATAGGATGGTGAGGTGGGCATGGGCCCCAATTACTTATTACCTCTTTTCACATGGTGGAGCTAAGTGAAACTGTTAAAAAATGTTTCTCCAGCTTTTAAAAATACAAAGAATGATTTCCAGAATTCCCCAGGAAGTAAGAACTGTTCCTTTTGAGCTGAAGAACGTATTTCATTTTCTACTTCACTGCAGAGATATTTCCTACTCTAAAATACCATCATCTTTTCATCCACATACGAATTGTGGAACAGAGGGGAATTGGGGCCAGGCATGGAGTATGAAGAGGAATGATTTCACATCAGGTGGGCTGGAAGCCAATAGCTGAGTTTTTTTGTTTTGTTTTTTTTTTTATTGGAGTATAGTTGATTAACAATGTTGTGTTAGTTTCAGGTGTACAGCAAAGTGAATCAGTTATACATATATATATATGTATCCATTCTTTTTCAGATTCTTTTCCCATATAGCTTATTACAGAATATTGAGTAGAGTTCCTTGTGCTATAAGGTAGGTCCTTATTATCTATTTTATACATAGTAGTGTGTATATGTCAATCCCAATCTCCGAATTTATCACTTGCCCCCATATTTCCCCTTTGGTAACCATAAGTTTGATGTTGAGATCTGTGAGTCTCTTTCTGTTCTGCAAATAAGTTCATCCATATCATTTTTAAATTAGATTCCACATATAAGTGATATCATATGATATTTGTCTTTCTCCTTCTGACTTACTTGGCTTAGTATATGATAACCTCTAGGTCCATCCATGTTGCTGCAAATGGCATTATTTTATTCTTTTTTATGGCTAATATTCCATGGTATATATATGTACCACGTCTTCTTTAGCCATTCCTCTGTTGATGGACGTTTAGGTTGCTTCCATCTGTTGGGTATTGTAAATAGTGCTGCTATGAACATGGCCGGGGTAGGGGGCAGGGTGTATCTTTTCGAAGTATGGTTTTTTCTGAGTATGTGCCCTGGAGTGGACTGCTGGATCATAGGGTATTTCTATTTTTAGTTTTAAGGACCCTCCATACTGTTCTCCATAGTGGCTGTATCAATTTACATTCTCACCAACAGTGCAAGAGGGTTCCCTTTTCTCCACACCCTCTCCAGCATTTATTGTTTGTAGATTTTTTGATGATGGCCATTCTGACTGGTGTGAGGTGGTGATACCTCATTGTAGTTTTGATTTGCATTTCTCTAATGATTAGTGATGTTGAGCATCCTTTCATGTGTTTGTTGGCCATCTGTATATCTTCTTTGGAGAATTGTGTGTTTAGGTCTTTTGCCCATTTTTGGATTGGGTTGTTTTTTTGATACTGAGCTGCATGAGCTGCTTGTATATTTTGGAGATTAGTCCTTTGTCAGTTGCTTCATTTGCAAATATTTTTCTCCCATTCTGAGGGTTGTCTTTTCGTCTTGTTTATGGTTTCCTTTGATATGCAAAAGCTTTTAAGTTTCATTAGGTCCTGTTTACTTTTGTTATTATTTTCATTACTCTAGGAGATGTATCAAAAAAGATCTTGCTGTGATTTATGTCAGAGCATGTTCTGCCTATGTTTTCCTCTAAGAGTTTTACAGTATCCAGCCTTACATGTGAATTGTGGTTTTATCTTTGTCATTTATCAGGTGATCATATATGTACGTTTCTGGGCTTTCTTTACTGTTCCATTGACTGATTTATCCATCTTTATGACAATACCACACTGTCTTTTATTATAATATTATAAGTCTTGACATCTGGCAGTGTTAGCCTTCTAGGTTTGCTGTTTTCTTCAAGATTCTTGGGTATTCTACAGCATGAATACAGAATGTTGCCAAGAACATCTTTAGTCTACAGAATGTATTAAAATGATTTCTATGTTTTTAGACATTCTGGACAATTCTGTACTGTTTATAGGTCTTTTCTATTTCCATTAAATTTTAGAATCAGCTTGTCAATTTCCACAAATACAGACACACCTGTTAGGATGTTATTTGGGATTGCATCACTCATTGGGGGGAGAACTGATATCTTGACCATGGTATACCTCTACTTAGGTCTTTAAATTCTCAGTTGAGCAGTTTTGCCGATTTTTCTTTAAATATATTCCTAAATATTTTATATTATTTTTGTCTTTGTTTAATGCTAGTATAATTATAGAAAAAAACAGTACAAATAGTAATATAGAAAAACAGTTTATGTTGTTTGCACATTTACCTTGTATCCTGCAACCTTGCTAATGAATTCATTTTTTCTGGTTAATGAATTCATTTTTTCTGGTAGTTGTTTTGTAGATCTGTAAAAATTTTCTATGTAAACAATTCTGTCATGTATAAATACAGACTTTTTTGCCTTTTGTACTGGCATTCCTAGCCAGTAAAGTGTTGTACAGAAGTTCTGACCTCAGGGAAATACTGTTCAGTATGTTACCATTAATTTTGACATTAAGGATTTCTGTAAATGTGCTTTATCGTTTTAAGGAAGTTCTCTTCTATTCCTCATTTGCTAAGAGTTTTTTAAAAAAACATGAATTATATTCAGTTTTGTCAAATGCTATGTGTATCTCCGTATGAGATAAATCATATGGCTTTTCTTACTTATTCTGTTTTAGTACTGGTGAGTAGTCTTGATTGATTTTCAAATGTTAAACCAATCTGATATTTCTGAAATACATCCTCCTTGGTCATAATATATTCAGTTTTTATAATCACTGAGTTTTTCTGTGTGTATTCTGTAGCTGTCCTTTGTTATCTTTCCAGGTTTGGGGTTGAAGACTGTCCTATTTTTGTAAGATGAGTTGAGCATTGTTTCATGATGATTTTTCAAGATTGTGTGTGTTATTTCTTCTTCAGTGTTTGGAAAATTCCACCAACAAAGCCATTTCAGTCTGAAGTTATTTTTGTGGAGATTTAAAATTTCAGAGTGTTAAATTTTTTAACTTGGTTAATATCATAAATACAATACATGTAGTTTCTGGAACAGATGGTGAAGTATTATTTACTTAAAGCCAAATAACAACTGTGTAGTTCCAACGTACCTTAATATCTTACTCTTGGTGCAGTGAGACAGAAGCTAGGTGTCCTACACATACACACAAAGTTGGTATTGCAGATGAAGAACACTGATAAAATGAATCTGGGCTTGCTCCTGTAGAAGGGAGAGGTAGCTGTCCCACTCCTCTTTTACAAGGAGAAAGAAAAACCTTTGCTCCCTTGGGGAGGATCCTAAATTCTTCCTTTAACCTTTTGGTATATAAATTTCTTCAGGGGAAAAAAAAGACCACTGTCTCCAGCTTCACACCTAGGATGTCATCAGGGCTCCCAGGTTTCAGCACCCCCACTGAAATGTAAATCTCTCTAGAGTTCTACCCTTAATAATCACTCTCTCAATCTCATTCTTTGACCTTAGGTTCCAAGTTTCATTAACATTTGCTCACAAAGTCCTAACTGTGCAGAAAAGTAACATTATTTTCCATAGAGTCCCACAGTGCTACCCATTTTACTTCTCCATAGGTGACTTCTGGCCAGTTTTTCTAAATATGTGCTGTTCCTCATTTTGTTTTAGCCTTTTAACAATGAAGGTCTGTGGTAGAAAGCTGGATAGTTTCCTCTTCAAGTTCTTCTCTTAGCCTTTTGCCTGGCCCAGCTGTACCCAGGTGCAGCAGTGTATACTAATATTTTGCCTACACTTTGCCTTGGTCTGCAAGGAAGAAGTCTGTGGCACATTTTGCCATCCATACAACTCTGTCCAGTCAGTTGAAGCTGATTTAAATGCCTTCCAGGCTGAGGCAGGATCATGCATCACTTCACCTAAATTTTAGGAACAAATTCCACACCTCTTTCTAATGGAATAACTGCACTATAGGTAAAACTGCTCACAGACTGCATGTCTGAGGTCTCCTCTTTCTTATGCTACCAGGTGTTTGCACAAATACTTGAACATTTCTGATAACTATCCCTAGGTGCAAATCACACACATATTCTGATGTAGTAGCCACAAAATAACACAAAGCTGTTTTTAAAAAATTACCCTTTTGAGTGATGTCAGCATCATGGCAGTTTGAGATATTCATTTTGTCACTCCCCTTCAACCTACAAACGATAAAACATCTGTAACTCAAGAAATCCTCTGCCCAACACACCAGGACACCAAAGAGTTCCATACATCAATACATCTACAGGTGGGTGGATGAACACACAGAGGAGACAGAACCAGGGGAACAGCAAGGAGTAGATGAAAATGAGCAATTTATAGGGGATTAAACAGCTGGGCTTACCCAAAGAAAAATATATTCATTCTAGATTTATATTGTCAGTTCTCAAGGGCTTAATTTCCCAAGTACACAAACAGCTCATACAACTCAACAACAAAAAAATAACCCAATCAAAACATGGGCAGAAGACCTAAATAGACATTGCTCCAAAGAACACACAGATGATGATGGCCAATAGGCACATGAAAAGATACTCAACATCACTAATTATTAGAGAAATGCAAATCAAAACTACAACAGGATATCACCTCACAGCTGTGAGAATGGCCGTCATTTAAAAATCCACAAACAACAAATGCTGGAGAGGATGTGGAGAAAGGGAACCCTCCTACACTGTTGGTGGGAATGTAAATTGATACAGCCACTATGGAGAACACTATGGAGGTTCCTCAAAAAACTAAAAATAGAATTGCCATATGATCCCACAATCCCACTCCTAGGCATATATCCAGAGAAAACTCTAAGATACATGCACCCCAATGTTCATAGCAGCACTATTTACAATAGCCAAGTCATGGAAGCAACCTAAATGTCCATTGACAGAGGAAGGGATAAAGAAGATGGGGTACATATATACAATGGAATATTACTCAGCTATAAAAAAAATGAATGAAATAATACCATTTGCAACAACATGGATGGACCTAGAGATTATCATACTAAGTGAAATAATTCAGAAAGAGAAAGACATATACCATATGATCACTTATATGTGGAATATAAAATATGACACAAACGAACTTATATATGAAACAGAAATAGACTCACAGATATACAGTACAGACTGGTGGTTGCCAAGGGGGAGGGATGGAGCAGATTAGCAGATGTAAACTAGGATATATAAGCGTGGATAAACAAGGTCCTCCTGTACAGCACAGGGAACTAGATTTAATATCCTGTAATTAACTACAATGGAAATGAATATGAAAATGTATATATATATATAACTGAGTCACTTTTCTGTATACCAGAAACTAACACAACATTGTAAATCAACTATACTTCAATAAAGTAAATTTTTAAATATATATTGTCAGTTTTTGGACATTAAACTCAAGGATGTAGAATATTGTAGATAGTAGAGGAGTAAAAACAGCCACACATAACCGAAAAATCATAAGGTAAAGGTAAAAGAAATTTCTAGGACCAGGTTTAGAATTTTATTCCTTACAGTTTTCATGGTATACAGAGATGCTGAAACATGGATATCAAAGCAGGATTGAAAACTGATACTAACTCAGGTGAAATCTGGGGGAAAGCCAAAAGGGATTGAAACAGGGTTTGATGGTCAGGAGAGGTCCACTGCTGACCAAGTCTGATGTAATGAAGGGAACATACCATACCTACAATAGAGATGTATGTCTGAATCTGTGGCAAGAATGGCTTGTCCACTCACTGATTTGCTCTTTTGTTGCTTATTTTTATTCCCCATGAATCAGAGCTAGAAAAGAATTAGAGCTTGGGTTTTAGTACTGTTCCTTTATGAGTTAGGGCTCTTAGAATATTGATTTGTTGCTGCTGGGTAGAATGGAAAAGAGAGAGAAGACTGGATGTATGCACTGTTGTCATATTCTAGGCGTGAAGAGATAAGGACCTAAACTGATCAACTCCCTGAAACCTAATGCTAACTATTTCCTCTAAATATCCTTGTGAACTAATCTTTCTTGTCACTCTATTTCAGAATTAATTAATAGCAGTAGAAACTATTCAAGAAAGAAGTTTGATGAATTTAACAAAGGTAGAAAATGGTTCCATGATGACAAGCATGAAGGAATTCACTCTGAAGAGAAACCTTATGAATATAATAAAAATGGGAATGGCCTCTGTCTTAATGAAGACTCTGTTCAGCATCAAAAAATTCAAATTTTGGAGCAATCTTTTGAATACAGTGAATGTAGGAAAGCTTTCCATGAGAATTCACTCTTTGTTATACATAAGAATCCTTACACAGGACAGAACACCTGTGAATACACTGAATACAGAAAAACCTTCTGTGATATGTCATCTCTCTTTGCTCATCAGAGAACACATCCAAAAGAGAATCACTATGAATTTAATGAATGTGGAGAAAATTTCTTTGAGGAATCCATTCTCTTTGAACATAATGTTCACCCTTTGAGCCAGAAGTCAGATCTCATTCCAATTCAGAGAAACCACTCAATTGACAATATAATTGAATATAATGAATGCAGAAACTTCTTCAATGAAAAATTAGTCTTTGGCATACAACAGAGCATACAAACAGCAGAAAAACGCTATGAATGTCATGAATGTGGAAAAACCTTCAACAAGAAGTCAGCCCACACAAGACATCGGAGAACCCACACTGGGGAAAAATCCTGTGAATGTCATGAATGTGGGAAAACTTTCTGCAAGAATTCAGACCTCATTAAACATCAGAGAATTCATACAGGGGAGAAACCTTATGAATGTCAAGAATGTGGGAAATCCTTCAGTGAAAAGTCAACCCTCACCCAACATCATAGAACACACACAGGGGAGAAACCATATGAATGTCATGAATGTGGAAAATCCTTCTCATTTAAGTCAGTCCTTACTGTACATCAGAAAACACACACAGGGGAGAAGCCCTATGAATGCTATGAATGTGGGAAGGCCTTTCTCAGAAAATCAGACCTCATTAAACATCAAAGAACTCACACAGGGGAAAAACCTTATGAATGTAATGAATGTAGGAAATCCTTCTCTGAGAAGTCAACTCTCACTAAACATCTGAGAACTCATACAGGCGAGAAGCCCTATGAATGTACTGAATGTGGAAAATTTTTCTGCTACTACTCGGGTTTCACAGAACATCAGAGGAGACATACAGGAGAGAAACCTTTTAGATGTAATGAATGTGGGAAAAACTTCCGTCAGAAATCAGCCCTAATTGTTCATCAGAGAACTCATGTAAGACAGAAACCCTATGAATGTAATGAATGTGGAAAGTCATTCTGTGTGAAGTCAAAACTCACTGCACATCATAGAACACACACAGGGGAGAAACCCTATGAATGTAATGTTTGCAGGAAATCATTCTATGTGAAGTCAAAACTTACTGTACATCAGAGGACACATTTGGGAAGAAACCCTATAAATATAATAAGTGAGGGAAATCACTCTGGGTGAAGTCAAGAGTTTATAGAACAAAGAACACAAAGCAGGGAGAAAAATCTATTAAGATTTTGAGAACATCTTTGGTCTAAAGTCAGTTCTCATAATACAGCAGAGAACTTACAGAAGGAAGAAAATAATATGATATTCTGGACATAGGAAAATTTTCTACTGGAATTTGGACCATACAGTGTATCAGAAAGCTCAGAGTACAGAAAACCTACTGGTGAATGAATACAGGGAACCTTCTGCCCAAAGCCACACTTCACTAAACATCAGAGAAATCACACAGGGTAGAAACCTCTATCAGTATTCACAGAGAAGACTTCATCCACAGGCCAGAGAAAATGTACAAACTATAGGAAGTTATAGGAAAGCATTTACTAGGAGTTGGTGTTTTATTGGACTTGTGTGAAATGTTTGAAGTAGCATTTCAGTGGACATCAGATAGTAATTTAAGTGGGTAGAAGCTTTAAGTTAAACCTAAGTTTATCATACATCAGCAACTTTGAACTGAAGTGTCTAGCATTTAGGAGATGTGGAGAACGTTTGCATTTAAACATAGCATTTATACAATTTGGCCTATTGTTGGGTGTGCTATTCCTTCCAATTTAAGGTACTGGACATCAACTGGAACCAGGGGTTGTAAGCAACTCACATGTTTATTGCTCAGGCATATGGAAAACAAGGGAAGATTTTAAGCAAGAGGACCCACCTGCAAGAAGATTTTCTGATGTCCAGGTAGAGAGAGAGAGAGATCCTGGTCTTGGTGATATACATATGACAGCAGCTTGCCAGCAGGATTTCTGATTAATTGTGAGGCTGACTAATTTTGAGTGGCCTGTCCTGAAATGGTGGATCAAAGGGGCAATGTAGGTTCCTTGAATGCAGCTACCTGGTGTAGTGGAAGTGGTATGAAATATAGGTAGTTTCTGCCTTACCAGTGTTTTAACAGTTTGGCCAGATGCCATCCTGCTGTGAAGTGTGACCTACTGCAACCAACTTTATTTATCCACATACTGAACATGTTTCGCATGTGATACAATGATTTTTTAAAAAGCAGAACATTCATGTACAAACATATACACTGTTAAGTATGGAGCTTTAAAAAGCACAAATAGATTTTACTACTGAGTAAGATACAGTAGTTTGCAGCAGACCAGTGCACTCACTAAGAACAACTAGAAAAGCAGTTCACAAAAAGCATCTATTTACTTGCAACCTATTGTTGCAGAAGCAAAGAGGGCTAGAATGGTAAAATTCAGGAGAGGAGTGAATGACAGAAAGTATATGGGAAAATATAGCTGTTTTTCCTGGGAGCACCTGCTAATTCTGGCTACAGGGAGGAACCTGAATATTGAGCTTGGCTCAGGCAGAGGGCTATAGCTTGGTGGGGCAAGGGGGGTTAGGGTGCAGGGAGACCAGAAACCAGGGAACGGTGAACTTTGCCAGTCAATGCTGGAGTGAAAAATTCTGAAACATGAGAGGCTTCAAACACACAGCCAGTTTCTCAAAATCTTGAGAATACTGACACAGGGCAGGAACTTGAAAATCTAAGCTCAAAAACACAAGTAGATTTTCTTTTTCAGTACTGAGAAAAAAATGAATAGAATTCAGGAACTGCCAGTAGGATGGGCCCCTGGCAAACACAGCATGCTATCAATAAAAGCACAAGGTCATACCAGAGGTAGATTGTACCTTACCAAA
Source organism: Balaenoptera musculus (assembly GCF_009873245.2). Lineage (NCBI taxonomy): Eukaryota > Metazoa > Chordata > Mammalia > Artiodactyla > Balaenopteridae > Balaenoptera > Balaenoptera musculus. The sequence goes on along the minus strand of NC_045800.1, from coordinate 76,051,509 downwards.
ACTGCAAACAATCTGAGTCATATTTAAAAATCTACCCAGAAAGAAAACTCATAGGAACAGATGGCTTCACTGCAGTTATTCTAAATATTAAAAGAAGACATAATACCAAACTTTTATAAACTTTTCCAGAGATAGAAAGATAGGAATTTTCCTGTTCACTTTATGAGGCCAGTACAACTTTGATACCAAAACCTTTAAGACATTTCAGGAAAGTAAAGTTATAGACCACTATCTTATGAATTTAGATACAAAATCCTAAAATTAAAAAAATTCCAGCCATATCAAAGGACAATATATCTTGACTAAATGATGTTTACTAGAGGAATCAAAGGATAGATTTAGTATTTCAAATTCAATCCATTTGGCCTTCTACTCCTCTCTCTGATTCTTTCTCCCTTGCACTTTGTAAATTTCTCTTCTGCCTTCCCTTCCTAGAGTCGAAAAGGCAGAATAGGTCTGCCGTGAGGGATGAGAAAGGTGTTGTGGTGATGTGCCAACCTGCATCAAGAGTGCTGGGGGCAAGTGGAAGAGATGGTTAGTATGGCTGAGATACTGGTAACACTGAGCAGATAAGTAAATGTATTGAAGATGATGAGAGCCAGGTTTCTCACTGTTGGAAAAGGTATCTATAAAAATGGAAAGGGGGGAAGCTAGAAAACCACCTGGAGTGTTGGACTGGAATGATACTCATTTTAAATACACAGAAATAATTATAGTAGTCGTTGTGTGTGTGTTTGTGTGTATTTTATGGATCTGTCTACTGACACCTCAGTAGCACTGAGCACACCAATTACCAGGTTATTAATTACTAAATACTATCCTCCCACCAAAAATTGAGCAGGTCTCTGGAGTGATAGCTTATTCCAAGTCAGAGATGGGGAGGAATATCTATCAGACAATAAGAAAATGTTCTAAGAATTATGGAAACATGTCAAAAGAACAAAAGAACTACTTTGGACAGGTTCCAGTGGCCAAATTTGAGACAGTTTGAACATCAAAACAAATAACAATAGAATCATAGTATAAGTGACTTAAAAATGGGAATCCAATAATTTGTACAGATATAAATAAGTGAATAAATACATAGAGGAGGGAAAGCTTTCTTTATAAGCCAACTAATAAATGTAGGAGGAATAATGGCAACAGAAAAAACACTATTTGGCAACCATCATACTGGTAGTTGATTCAGTAAGTAGTTGCCAACATAGGCTAGAGTTTGTGGGTAGAAGTTTAATGAAGAACAGGTATTGGCATTATCTCCAAATATTTCGCCACAAAATACTAATCAACTAAAAGGTGAAAATAGTGATTTTTATGATAAACCTGGCAGACATCAACATAATCAAGTGATCAAAGTTCACTTCACCAATGGTAGGACAGGTCAACGTAATGTACTCCCTGGTGAGATGCTCTGAGAAGAGCCAACACATTTGTGCTGTATTCTTACCAAGAAAGCATAGCCAGAGTATGCTAATGCGGAGATACCAGATGAACCCGCTTGAAAGGTTATATTATAGAATGTAAAGCCTGTATTTAAATTGTCAAGGACATAAAAGGAAAAGACTGGGAGACTGTTCCAGGTTGGAGTAGACTGAAGATGTTTTAAAATAAAAACAAAAAGGAAAAATAGAATAGTTGGGACAATAAAGAGTGTGTAAATTGGATGGTAGTGTTTATTTCCAGACTTGGGTCCGTAAGTAAGTAAGTGTTCAGGAAAATACACAAGTACATAGGGGAAACGAAGTCTCGTGTCTGCAGGTTATTTTCAAACGCTTTAGAAAAAGAGTAATGAATGTGTGTGTGTGTAGAGACAGAGTTCAAGTATGTGGGGACAGATGGAGAAAATGCAGTGCACAGGGGGAAATCGGAATGAGTTTTTTCTACTAGTGACTTTAGTAAGCTTGAAATCATATCCAAGCAAATACTTACTTAAAAGTTTAAGTCAATTGATGTAGCCTACCACATTAGAAAAAAATAAGTTAAACCATATTAGTGTCTCAGTAGATGTAGAAAACATTTGATAGAACTTTACACATATTCATGATTAAAAAACTACACTAGAAATAGAAGGAAACTTCATTAAAAACAAACAAAAAGCTAACATACAACAAACATCAAACTAAGTAGATGAATACTGGAATATTTCTTCCTGATATTAATAATGAGACAAGGACCTCCCTGGTGGCGCAGTGGTTAAGAATCCACCTGCCAGTGCAGGGGACATGGGTTCGAACCCTGGTCCAGGAAGATTCCCACATGCCACAGAGCAACTAAGCCTGTGTGCCACAACTACTGAAGCCCACACGCCTAGAGCCCGTGCTCCGCAACAAGAGAAGCCACCGCAATGAGAAGCCTGCGCATCACAACAAAGAGTAGCCCCCACTTGCCACAACTAGAGAAAGCCCACGTGCAGCAATGAAGACCCAACGCAGCCAAAAATAAATAAATTTTAAAAAATAATAATGAGACAAGAATGCTTGTTACTACCACCACTGCTGTCTAACACTGGACTGAAGGTTTTAGCTAGGTCAGGTCAGTAAGGCCAAATAAAAATAAAAATAAGACATAAAAACTGGGAAGATTGAAGTAAAACTCATTATTTGCAGGTAATTCCATTGTTTACATTTAAAAGTCTGTGGAAAAATTATTAGAAATATGTGAATTTAGCAAACTGGCTATATAAAAATTATATTTTTATGTATAAACAACCAATAGAAAAGTGATGCCAGGAGAATTGCATCCTTCCTGGATAGGGTGGCAAAGACCAGATTTATTCTCCTGCCTGACATAATTGGGGAAAGGGGAAACAGAAAAATAAAGGAAATAATTATGTTCAAGTCACTGGACATACAACAGCCCTAAAACAGTTCCAGAAATCCAAAAAGTGCATCACAAAATTAGAAGTTCAAAGACAAAAATAAATGAAAGGGTGTTAAGAATGACTTGTGGGGAGAAGATGACAGAGTAGAAAGAAGTGAACTCACTCCTTACAGAACCATCAAAATCACAACGAACTGCTGAAAAACCACTGACAAAAAAAATGCTGGAACCTACCAAAAAAGATACCCTACATCCAAAGACAAAGAAGAAGCAACAAAGAGACAGTAGGAGGGGCACGATCACAATAACATCAAATCTCATATATGCCGGGTGGGCGACTCACAAACTCGAAAACAGTTATACCACAGTCCTCCCACAGGAGTGAAAGTTCTGAGCTCCCAGCCTGGGGGTCTGGCAACAGGAGGAGGAGCCCCCAGAGAGTCTGGCTTTGAAGGCCAGTGGGGTTTGATCACAGGAATTCCGCAGGACTGGGGTAAACAGAAACTCCACTCTTGGAGGACGCACAAAGGGTCTTGTGTGTACCAGGACCCAGGGAAAAAAGTGGTGACCTCATAAGAGACTGGGCTAGACTTACCTGCTAGTGTTGGAGGGTCTCCTGCGGAGGCGGGGTTGGCTGTGGCTCACTGCGGGGACAAGGACACTGGTGGCAGCAGTTCTGGCAAGTACTCACTGGCCTAAGCCCTCTTGGAGGCTGACATTTTCTCACCAAGACCTGGCCCCACCCAACAGCCTACAGGCTCAGTGCTGGGACACCTCAGACCAAACAACCAACAGGGCAGGAACACAGCCCCACCTAACAGCAGACTGGCTGCTTAAAGTCCTCCTGAATAAACTGCTGCCTGATAGACAGCCCGACATGGCCCTGCCTACCAGAATGACAAGACCCAGTTCCACCCACCAGTGTGCAGTTACCAGTCCTTCCCACCAGGAAGCCTGCATAAGTCTCTTAGCCAGCCTCATCCACCAGGGGGCAGGTAGCAGAAGCCAGAAGGAACTACAACCCTGCAGCCTGCAGAATGGAAACTGCAATCACAGAAAATTAGACAAAATGAGACAGCGGAGGAATACGTCCCAGATGAAGGAACAAGATAAAACCCCAGAACACCACCTAAGTGAAGTGGAGATAGGCAATCTACCTGAAAAAGAATTCAGAGTAATGATAGTAAAGATGATCCAAGATCGTGGGGAAAAAAAATGGAGACACAGATGGAGAGAATACAAGAAATGTTTAACAAAAACCTAGAAGAACTAAAGAACATACAAACAGATGAACAATACAATAACTGAAATGAAAAATACACTAGAAGGAATCAATAGAATAATTGAGGCAGAAGAATGGATAAGTGAGCTGGAAGACAGAATGGTGGAAATCACTACCATGGAACAGAATAAAGAAAAAAGAATGAAAAGAAATGAGGACAGTCTAAGAGACCTCTGGGACAACATTAAACACACAAACATTTGCATTATAGGGGTCCCAGAAGGAGAAGAGTAAGAGAAAGGACCTGAGAAAATACATGAAGAGATAATAGCTGAAAACTTCCCTACCATGGGAAAGAAAATAGTCACCCAAGTCCAGGAAGGGCAGAGAGTCCCAGGCAGGATAAACCCAAGGAGAAACACGCCAAGACACATAGTAATCAAATTGACAAAAATTAAAGATAAAGAAAAAATATTAAAAGCAACAAGGGAAAGGCAACAGATAATGTACAAGGAAACTCCCATAAGGTTATAAGCTGATTTCTCAGCAAAAACTCTGCAGGCCAGAAGGGAGTGGCACAATGTATTTAAAGTTATGAAAGGGAAAAACCTACAACCAAGAATGCACAGCAAGGTTCTCATTCAGATTCAACAGAGAAATCAAAAGCTTTTCTGACAAGCAGAAGCTATGAGAATTCAGCACCACCAGACCAGCTTTGCAACAAATGTTAAAGGAACTTCTCTAGGTGGGAAAGAAAAGACCACAACTAGAAACAAGAAAATTATGAATGGAAGAGCTCACCAGTAAAGGCAAACATACAGTAAACATAGGAAATTATCTGCACACAAATATGATATCAAAACCAGCAATTGTGAGGAAAGCACAAGTGCAGGATATTGGAAATGCATTTGAAATTAAAGATCAGCAACTTAATACAATCTTATTTTTTTACATAGACTGCTATATCAAAACCTCATGGTAACTGCAACCGAAAATCTACAATAGATACACACACAAAAAAGAAAAAGGAATCCAAACACAACACTAAAGTTAGTCGTCAGATCACAAGAGAAAAAAAGGAAGGTAAGAAAAAACACCTACAAAAACAAATCCAGGGCTTCCCTGGTGGCGCAGTGGTTGAGAATCTGCCTGCCAATGCAGGGGACACGGGTTTGAGCCCTGGTCTGGGAAGATCCCACATGCCGCGGAGCAACTAGGCCCGTGAGCCACAAATACTGAGCCTGTGCATCTGGAGCCTGTGCGCCGCAACAAGAGAGGCCGCAATAGTGAGAGGCCCACGCACCGTGATGAAGAGTGGTCCCTGCTTGCCGCAACCAGAGAAAGCCCTCGCACAGAAACGAAGACCCAACACAGCCAAAAATAAATAAAGTAAAAAAAAAAAGTTCTTAAAAAACAAAACAAAACAAATCCAAAACAGTTAACAAAAATAAATGAAAGGGGGCTTCCCTGGTGGCGCAGTGGTTGAGAATCTGCCTGCCAATGCAGGGGACACGGGTTCGAGCCCTGGTCTGGGAAGATCCCACATGCCGCAGAGCAACTGGGCCCGTGAGCCACAACTACTGAGCCTGCGCGTCTGGAGCCTGTGCTCTGCAACAAGAGAGGCTGCGATAGTGAGAGGCCCGCGCACCGCGATGAAGAGTGGCCCCACTTGCCGCAACTAGAGAAAGCCCTCGCACAGAAACGAAGACCCAACACAGCCAAAAATAAATAAGTAAATAAAGGCGTTCCTTTAAAAAAAATAAAAATAAAAATAAATGAAAGGATTTACTTAGTGTTGATGACTGAAGACTGATTTCTCCCTAAATTGAATGAATGATTCAGTGCAACCCTAACTGCCATCCAACAGCAGGTTTTGTTGTTGGAAATTATGAATTTAAAATGTATTTGCAGATGCAGTGACCAACAATAGCTGACACAGTCTGAAAATAGCAAAATAAAGCTGCAGGACTCAGATTGCTACATAACTAGACTGTTACAGGCAGACCTCAGAGTTATTGGCTTGGTTCCAGACCACAGCAATAAAGTAAATATTGTAATAAAGCGAGTGACACTGGTTTCTCAGTGCATATAAAAGTTATGTTTATACTGTAGTGTATTAAGTGTGCAATAGTGTTATATCTATTGATAAAAAATGCTAACCACCATTAGAGCCTTCAGCAAGTTGTAATCTTTTTGAATACTAACATCAAAGATCACTGATCACAGATTGCTCTAACATGTTTAAAAATGAAAAGTGTGAAATACAGTGAGAATTACCAAACTGTGGCACAGAGACATGAAGTGAGCAAATGCTATTGGAAAAAAATGGCACTGATAGACTTGCTTGATGCAGGGTTGCCACAAAACCTTCACTCTGTAAAACATGCAATATCTGTCAAGTGCAACTAAGTGAAGCACAATAAAAATGAAGTATGTCTGTATAGTCACAGCGATGAACAATGTTGAGAAACAGGTCCAAGCATACTGATAAATGACAAAGGTCACATGTAGTACTGTGGTGAAAAGATGGTTTTCATCATAAATGGTACTGGGATAATTGGCCCACTATATGCAAAAAAACATCTTGGCTGTAACCACCTACCGTGCACAGAAGTCAATTTCATATAGATTGTACATCTAAATGTGAAAGGCAATACAATAACACTGGTACAAAATACAGGTGAACATCATGACCTTGGGTAAGACACGTTAAACAAAAACAATATAGAGAAATTTGCACTGGAATTAAATGCTGTTTGTTCAAAAAACACAAGTTAAAAGCCAGTGGCAGACTGGGAGGAGACAATTGCAGTGCATGTTTCTAACCGAGGACTCTCACACAGAATATGTAAAGAGCTCCTATAAATCAAAAAAGTCAGAAAAATTAGCAGAAAAATGTAAATCGAACATAATTTACAAAGACTATATTTAACTGGCAAGTAAACATATGAAAACTTGATCAGCTTCAGTAGCCATCAAGGAAAGGTAAATTATAACAAAAATTTAATACCACTACACAGCAGAATGGCTAAAATGATTTTTTAAAAACTGATGAAGATATGAAGCAACTGGGACTCATACAAGTTTGGTGGAAATCTAAATTGTACACTTTGGGAAACAGGCTTTTTCTACTAAAGCTGAGCAGGCATGTTAATTTTGGGGTTTTTTTGTTTTTTGTTTGTTTTGCTACTTTTTTGTTGTCGTTTTTGGCCGTGCTGCACAGCATGCGGGATCTTAAGCATGGAGTCCTAACCACTGGACTGCCAGGGAATTCCCCTAAATTTTGGATGTGTAATTGTACTTCTAGGCATATATCCAACAGATAAATACAAATATTTTTACTGAAAGAGTATTCACAGTAGTACTATTCTCAATAGCCCAGATACAGACAACAGCACAAATGTCCACCAACACTAGAATGGATACATAAATGTGCTCTATTCACTCAGTGATACACTCTACAGCAGTGAGAATGAACCAACCACAACTGCATGCATACAAAAGAAACAGCACAAAGGAGTACATACTATATTTCACTCAAAAAGGCAAATTTAATATGTGGTGTTTGAAGTTGGGATGCTAGTTGCCTGGATTGACTTGAGGGAGCTCCTCTGGTGTTAACAGTGTTCTGGTTTTTTATCTGCATATTGATTGTAGGTGTATTCACTTGGCAAAAGTTATTGTGAATATTTATATATACTCATAGTTTAGTATAACTGTTCCTTAATAAAAAGCAGAAAGTCTGAACATGTTGGCTCTCTGAAATCCCTCCAATAGTTTCTCAGTTCTTAAAAAACACACAACACAAATAAGATGATTCATTAGGATAACAGCAGTAAGTATGTATGTGAACAATCCCTGTGTGATGTGCTAACGTATGTGAATATATTACATAACATATTTTGATCCCTTAGCTATGTGACAAAGATTTTTCACGTTAAATGCTAACCAATTTCTCTTAATATACATTTTAAGGCAAATAATATTTTACAGTTGTCAAGTTTACCATACCTAGTATATGTTCTCTTATGGTTTCCTGGCATATGTAAGTGGATATGGCCAGTGTTTTCCATTAACTCTTTAATAAAGAATTTAAACATTGTGTTTATTAAGTTTTCATGTGCCTCAGCATCTACCAGTGGGTATAATGAAAATACTAATTAAACAAAATAAGCATTATCATGTTAATTAAAGAAAGCAGATTTGAACTACTTCAATTCAACACAGTATTGCTTTCCATTATATGAAGAAAATATCCTGTTAAAATGTTCAGATGAGACATCTAGGTATGAGTTGTATAATCCAAGCTAAACAGGAAATACTTACATCTGTATTATGATGTTTATATATTTTTTCCTATTCCTTTCTTCCCAATAAACAGGAGGATGTAGAGTTAGATACCAGATTGCTTGAGTTTATATGCTCTCTGGCTTTGTCTCTTAAAAGATTTGTGACAAATTAACTGTCTGTACTCAGACCCTCATCTATAAAATGGGGACATTAGTAGTGCCTACTTCATAGCAGTGCTCAGAATAATTTATGAACTATGAGTTATGCATGCATTAGCTGTTATTTCTTGAATTAGCTTTCAAACAATTGATAGATTCCTACAAACTCTTTATTCCCTATACTCATTTTTTTCCCTTGGTAGCATAGCCTTGATTTGTATTTTTTTACCTTAGTCTTAGAATGCTCAGAGTAAACCTTGATTAGATTAAGCCACTCACGGAAAAGTTTCTCCTCAGGGATTTGTTTGGGATTGGCACATGTCCTAATTCTGGCCAGAGCTGTTTGCATAGGTGTTCTGAAAACTTGTGGAAAGGCTTCTTTCTTGTGCAGCTGAAATTTTTCATGTCTGGACATGACCCTTAGTTATATCCTGCATCTCTGAGCAGTAGGTGAAGACTGAGGGTGGTAGAGCAGAGAGAGAACAGATTTGGATTCATGAGGATGTCATTCAGCTCTTTAACTGTTCTGCAGTGAGGATAGTTGGAGGCTGTACTCAGCAGTGGGCAGAACTCAGAGTAGCTTCCCTGCCCAGGCAGGGCCACAGAACAGCCCCCAAGGCTGGCAACACTCTTGTTTGGGGAGTTAATCAGGGAGAACTGTGCCCCAAGTTCCTTGGCCAGACATGGCCCAGTGTCCTGGTTCTGCAGATGTGCAGTGCTGCTGGCCATGCTCTCTGCTGAAGTGCTGTTGGGTTAAGCAGCTTTCCAGGCGCTCAGGTCAGGCTTCCTGGTAGGGTGGGGCTATGTATTAGCTCCCCTGCCTGGCTGGAGTGGGGGGAACAGCTCCACCAAGCCTTGCAAGGCTATTTTTTTTTGTGGTCTTAACTCAATCCAGCTCTGTGGTCCTGCCTGGGCAGGGAAGCTACTCCATAGCTCTACCCATTGCTGAATACAACCTCCAACACTACCAATCATGAAACCTAACCAGAACTCCTGGGAATCTCAGTAGCTCACCCTGAAGCCCTGATTACAGTGGCACTTGAGCAGAGAGTTTGCCCAGCAGCTCTGCATCTGCAGAACAAAGACAGTGGCCCCATTTGTCCAGGGAGCTTAGTGCACAGTTCCATCTAACTTGATCCCCAAAGAGCCCTGTCAGCCTTGGGGGCTGATCTTCAGCCCCAGCTGGGCAAGGATGCTCATTTATAGCCACACCCAAGGTGAATACAGCTTCCAGCCTGGCTTGACCAAGAAACCTAGCCAGATCTCCTGGGAATCTGTGTAGCCCATCCTGCAACTCTGATTACAGCAGCACTTGAGTAGAGAGCCCATCCAGTGGCCCTACCCATTTGACAGAGCTAGGACAGTGGTCTGTCAGGTCACAGAACTTGGTGCATATTTCTGCCTAATTTGATCCTCAAACAAGAGACTTGCCATGCTTAGGGCCTGTAAAGGGGCCCACCCTGATAGGGAAACTAATTTGTAGTCCCTTCCATTGCTGAATAGAGCCTTCAGCCCATCCAATTAGGGAGCCTAACCAGAGCACAAGAGGAGGTGCCTAGCCCATACAACACCCCTGCTTACAATGGCACTTGAACAGACAGCAAAGCCCTTGGCTTTCCTCATCTGCAGGGGAAATCTGGTGGCCCCATCTAGCCAGGGAATTTGATGTACAGTCTTGCCTTATTTGGGTCCCCAAACAATGAGCTGTGCTGGCCCTGGGACCAGTTCTTCACCCCACCAGGGAAGAGAAGCTCATTCATAGCTCCATCTAACTGCTGAGTATAGTACTGATACCTAGTCCTGATTGTCCAGGAAGCCTGACCAGAGAACCCAGACAATAGCAGAGCCCACCCTATGGACTCACTTGAGCAGGAAACCAAGTCAGCAATTTCTATTCAAATGTTTTCAGCCAGAGGCAGCCCCTCCTGACCTCACAGCTTGGGCAGAGGCCTTGCCCCAAAAGAGGTGGAGAGCAAGCCCCAATTGCCCAAAGTATGCTACCAGTTGACATGTCCAGAAACCGAAACTGAGCTGACTGGTGAAGAACTGACTTTACCAAAGTTAACCTGTGAAGTCTGGAAGAGGAGACCATTTGCTCAAATGTAGAAACCAACATATGGATTCAAGGATCATGAAAAATCAAGTAAACATGACACCACGAAAAAAAACTAATAAAGCTCCAATAACACCCTAAAGAAATGGAGATCTAGGAACAGTCAGACAAAGAATTCAGAATAATCCTCTTAAATAAGATTAGTAAACTACAAGAACACACAGATAACTAAAGGACATTAGGAAAACAATGCATGAACAAAATGAGAAGTTCAACAAAGAAATCATCAAAAAAAATTAAGAGCTGAAAAAAAAAGAAACTGCACTGAAGAATTCTGTAGTGTTTCAACAGCAGGCTCAACCATGCAGAAGAAAGGATCAGAGACCTAGAAGTTATCCAGTCAGAGGAACAAAAAGAATAAAGATTGCAAAAGAGTGAAGAAAGACTACACGACATGTGGGGCACCATCAAAAGCAACAATATCCTCATTATAGGAATTCCAGAAGGAAAAAAGGGACAGATGGCATATTTAAAGCAATAATGTCAGACTTCCCAAACTTAGGGAGAGAAATGGACATCCAGATCCACGAGACCCAAAGGACCCCAAATATGTTGAATCTGAATAGGGCTACACTGAGACACATTATAATTAAATTGTCAACAATCAAAGACAAAGAATTTGCAAAGCAGGAAGAGAATGGAGACAAGTTACATGCTAGGGAACCTCCATAAGACATGGTGGATTTCTCAACAGAAACTTTCCAGGCCAGGAGAAAAAGGAATGATAAATTAGAAACTGCTAAAGGAAAAAAAACCCTGTCAACCAAGTATTCTATAGCCAGCCAAGCTGTCCTTCAGAAATGAAGGAGAGATAAAGACCTTCCTGAACAAATAAAAGCTGAGAGAGCTCATCACCATTAGATCTGCCTATAAGAAATGCTAAAGAAGCTCTCTGAGTGGAAGAAAAGGACACTAATTATATAATCATAAAAACATAAGAAGGTAGGACAAAACTCACTGGTAATGGTAAATATATAGTCAAAGTTAGATTCTGTAATATAGTAATGGTGGTACATAGTTCCCTAACTCCAGTTTAAAACTTAAAAAAACAAACAGTAAAAATTAGCATAAGTAAAAATATCTATTATTGTATATGCAATACGAAAAATATGTAAACTGTAACATCAATAACCTAAAATGTGAGGGGGAGGGAAGTAAAAGTGTAAAGCTTAGGAATGCTATTGAAGTCTTGTTATCAGTTTAAAACAGGGTGCTATAATTTTAAGATATTTTAAGTAAGCCTCATGGTAACCACAAGAGAAAAACCTGTAGTATTCATACACACAAAAGACATGAACATGATAATGAAGTCAAAGTATACTGATTCCAAAAGACATCAAACACAAACACAGCAGGATAAGAAGGAACAATGGATCTACAAAACAATCAGAAAACAATTAACAAAATGGCAATAGTAAGTTCTTACCTATAAATAATTGCTTTAAACATAAGTAGATTAAAGTCTCCAATCAAAAGACAAAGATGGCTAATTGGATAAAACAATAAGATCCAATGACATGCTGCCTACAAGAGACTCACTTTAGCCTCAAAGACATACATAGACTAAAAGTGAGGGAATGGAAAAAATATTTCCTGCAAATGGTAACCAAAAATAGCAGAGGTAACTATATTTATGTCAGACAAAATAGACTTTAAACTGACACTGGTAGAAAGAGAAAAGTTTTATACACACACACGCATGTAAAGGGATCATTCAATTAAAAAGGTATATAACGTTTGTATATATTTATGCACCAACATTGAAGCAACTAAATATCAATATATAAAGTAAAACTACAAGGGCTAAAAGGAGAAACAAACAGCAATACAGTAAGAGTGGGGGATTCTAATACTGTACTTTCAAAAAGGACAGATCATCCAGAGAGAGAATCAATAAGGATCCAGTGGTTTTAAACAGAACTACATACCAAATAGCCCTGATAGACATATACAAAACATTCTATCCAACAACAGCAGAATATGCATTCTCATCAAGTGCACATGGAACATATTCTAGGACAGACCATATCTTAGGCCACAAAACAAATCTTAGCAAATTCAAGAAGGTTGAAATCATACCAAGTATCTCCTCAGACCACAATTACAAGGAACTAAAAATCAACAGGAGGATAACTGGAAAATTCATGAATACACAGAAAATAACAACACACCCCGAACAATGTCTTAAAGCAATTAAAAGGGGAATAAAAAAGTATCTTGAGACAAACAAAAATGGAAAGACAACATACCAAAACTTACGGGATGCAGCAAAAGCAGTTCTAAGAGGAAAGTTCATAGCAATAAATGCCTACATTAACACATTATTGACCAGAGATGTATTAATACATCTTTTGTTACCCAAATGTTACTGACCAGAGACATATCAATATGTTTTTAGAGAGTGATACAATTTACATCACCATGCGAAGTTGTTAGAGCTTAGTTGATCAAGGGTTCATTATACAACTTATATTGCCATTACCATTCACATTTTACTCCGTTAGGTTTTTGTTCCAACCTTGTGCACAGTTTATTGCCATAAAATTTTCAAAAATGACGTGTTGCAAAATTTTGAGTGAAGAAGAATTTTTCGGTGAATTTTATGCAGATACTTTCTCTGACTGTCCAAGAGGCATATATACTAGTGTATCAGAAAATGATAGTTCTTCAGAATATAGTTCTGATTCAGACGATGTGAATATTAGACCAAAAAAAGACAAAAAATCTTAGTGACTGATTCTGATACGGAAAGGGAAAATGAAACTTACAGTACTGGAGAATGCTCCTTTGCTTCTACAGAAGAGTGGATTGAAGACAACATTTCAGGAAAATTAGAAGACTTTACAGGTGTGTCAGGTGTAACTACTGAATGTAATAACCAGCAAAGTGTTAGTGAAATAACAGAATTAATTTTGGTAACTTGTTCGAGTTGGTCACTTCTCAAACTTGTATCACCAACAGAATGAAAAATCATATAAAGTATGATAAGGCTTTAAAATGGACTGATGTAACCAACAGTGACATGAAAAAGTTTCTTGGATTAATAATTTTGATGGGACAAATAAGAAAGTCACACTGGAAAGGATATTGGTTGACTGATCCCTTACTTGAAACACCTATCTTTCCAAAGATTATGACGAGAAGAAGGTTTGAACAAACAATGACATTTCTTCACTTTAACAATAACTTGGAAACTCCACTTCCTGCAGACAGAATTTCAAAAGTAAAACCTCTTTTGGATTATTTTCTACCAAAATTTCAATCAATCTATATACCCCAACAAGAGCTATCACTTGATGAGGCAATGATAAAGTGGAGAGGATGACTCAGATTCAAAACCTACAATTGGGGAAAACTCAAAAAATATGGAATTTTGGTCAGGATGGTTAGCAAAAGTGAAACTGGATATATACGCAACCTTGAGATTTACACAGGTGAAGGAAAGAAACTGCAAGAAACAATATTATCAGTCCTACAACCTTATCTTGGTTCATGGCACCATATTTACCAAGACAATTATTACAACGGTGTGTCCACATCTGAAATATTGTTGAAAAATAAAACCAGAGTTTGTGGGAATATAAGAGAGAATCATCGTCTACCAAACCAATTAAAGGAGAAATCTGAAAAACTATGTGGGGGCGTGGGGGGAATGACATTCTTATGGAAGGGAAAAGTGATTCTTCTTATATGGAAAGACAAGAGGCTAGTCCGCATGGTGACAACTATTCATGACACCTCCACAGAATCTACAGGAAAGGAAGACAGAAGGACTGGCCATCAGACAACTAAGCCCACTTATGTATTAGAGTATAATAAATATATGAAAGGAGTTGATTGATCTGATCAATAACTGGCAAACTTCAATATCTTCCAGAAAACTCAAAAATGGTATAAGAAAGTGGGTTTCTATTTGAGTAATTGCAGTTTATTCATGCGTTTAAAATTTACTGTAGGGACTTCCCTGGTGGTCCAGTGGGTAAGACTCCACGCTCCCAATGCAGGGGGCCCGTGTTCGATCCCTGGTCAGGGAACTAGATCCTGCATGCATGCCACAACTAAGATTTCGCATGTCACAACTAAGAGCCCACATGCTGCAACTAAGAGTCCTCATGCCACACTAAAAAAGATCCTGCAGGCCACAACTAAGACCCAGCACAGCCTAAATAAATAAATAAATAAAATTTATTATAGCCTTAATGCACAGAATAAAATGACTCACAAGCAATTTTTGTTAGCAGTAGCTAAAGAATGGATAACTGACCATTCTGCTGAATGTAGTGGTAGTCCTGCACCTGGTCCTTCTTGTGGTGTTTCTAAAAGAGCCCCCCACAAGTTGATCCACATTGTCGACTATCAGGTAAAATAAAAGAACATATTCTAGAGGAAATAATACCCACAGGACTAAAAAAAAAAAAAAAAAAATGATGCCAGAAAGTGTAGAGTCTGCTCTTCCAGGGGAAACTACAGTGAAACACAGCATATTTGTAATAGATGTTTTATTCCCCTGCACAGAGGTGCCTGCTACACTACCTATCACACTCCAAAGAAATATTAGAATGCTTTAGTAAGACATGTACAAAGTTTCAAATAAATACATTAAGTGCAAAAAAAGTTGTTGATATTTACTCAAACATGGGTGTTTCAATATTCACTTACATAACAAATTGCCAGCCACAGGCATTAGTTTCTGCAAAAATCCCCTGGTCAAAAAGTGTGTTAAGAAACTGAAACCATGCCCCACATGGTTAAAAAAAAAATCTTAAAACCATGCCCCATAGGGTTAATAGAAACTGGTGATTTACAGAAATTGAGTTTGTATTACAGCTTGCTAAAAACCCCTCTGCTTGTAGTCTTCCTTCACTGAGCAAACTTGCCTTATTATTTTATTGCAAGTTACATGCTCTTCCAGCTTCATGTAGCTTAAACAATAAAATGGTTGCCTGGGGGAGGGGCAAGATGGCGGAATAGTAAGACGCGGAGATCACCTTCCTTCCCACAGATACAGTAGAAATACATCTACACGTGGAACTACTCCTACAGAACACCCACTGGACGCTGGCAGAAGACGTCAGACCTCCCAAAAGGCAAGAAAATCCCCACGTACTTGGGTAGGGCAAAAGAAAAAAGAAATAACAGAGACAAAAGAATAGGGACGGGACCTGCACCAGTGGGAGGGAGCTGTGAAGGAGGAAAGGTTTCCACACACTAGGAAGCCCCTTTGCGGGCAGAGACTGTGGGTGGCAGAGGGGGGAAGCTTCGGAGCCACGGAGGAGAGCGCAGCCACAGGGGTGCGGAGGGCAAAGCGGAGAGATTCCCGCACAGACGAGCGGTGCCGACCAGCACTCACCAGCCCGAGAGGCTTGTCTGCTCAGCCGCCGGGGCGGGCGGGGCTGGGAGCTGAGGCTCGGGCTTTGGTGCTAGCCGAGAGGGAGTCTGGGAAAAAGTCTGCAGCTGCCGAAGAGGCAAGAGACTTTTTCTTGCCTCTTTGTTTCGCGGCACGCAAGGAGAGGGGATTCAGAGCGCCGCCTAAACGAACTCCAGAGAAGGGCACGAGCCGCGGCTATCAGCGCGGACCCCAAAGGCGGGCGCGAGCCGCGGCTATCAGCGTGGATCCCACAGCAACAGGGGCGCAGAGGGAAAAACGGAGAGATTCCCGCACAGAGGCTCAGCGCCGAGCAGTGCTCACCAGCCCGAGAGGCTTGTCTGCTCACCTGCCAGGGCGGGCGGGGGCTGGGAGCTGAGGCTCGGGCTTCGGTGCTAGCCGAGAGGGAGTCTGGGAAAAAGTCTGCAGCTGCCGAAGAGGCAAGAGACTTTTTCTTGCCTCTTTGTTTCGCGGCGTGCAAGGAGAGGGGATCCAGAGCGCCGCCTAAACGAACTCCAGAGACAGGCGCGAGCCGCGGCTATCAGTGTGGACCCCAGAGGTGGGCGCGAGCCGCGGCTAACAGCGCGGACCCCAGAGACGGGCGCGAGCCGCGGTTATCAGCGCGGACCCCAGAGACGGGCAGGAGACGCTAAGGCTGCTGCTGCCGCCACCAAGAAGCCTGTGTGCGAGCACAGGTCACTCTCCACACCGCCCCTCCCAGGAGCCTGTGCAGCTCGCCACTGCCAGGGTCCCGTGATCAAGGGACAACTTCCCCGGGAGAATGCACGGTGCGCCTCAGGCTGCTGCAACGTCACGCCGGCCTCTGCCGCCGCAGGCTCGCCCCACCTCCTCAGTCCCGCTCCCTCCCCCCCCACCTGAGTGAGCCAGAGCCGCCGAAGCAGCTGCTCCTTTAACCCCGTCCTGTCTGGGCGGGGAACAGACGCCCTCAGGCGACCTACATGCAGAGGCACGTCCAAATCCAAAGCTGAACCCCGGGAGCTGTACGAACAAAGAAGAGAAAGGGAAAATCTCTCCCAGCAGCCTCAGAAAAAGCGGATTAAATCTCCACAATCAACTTGATGTGCCTGCATCTGTTGAATACCTGAATAGACAACGAATCATCCCAAATTCAAGAGGTGGACTTTGGGAGCAGGATATATTAATTTTCCCACTTTTCCTTTTTTTGTGAGTGTATATGTGCATGCTTCTGGGTGAGATTTTGTCTGTATAGCTTTGCTTTCACCATTAGTCCTAGGGTTAGGCCCATCCGTGGTTTTTTTTGTTTTTTTTTTTTGTTTTTTTTTTTTACTCAAAAAAAAATTTTTTTTCCTAATAAATGTTTTCTTAATAATTTTTTCCTTATTTTCTATTTTTAGAAATTAAAAAAAACATTTTAACAAGTTTTTTCGTATTTTTTATTTTAAAAAATTAAAAATTTTTTAAATAATTTTTCTTTTATTTTTTACTATAAAAATTAATAAATCTATTTTTAAAAATTAAAAAAAATTTTTTTCTGAATACATTTATTCTTAAAAATTTTTTCTTATTTTTTATTATAATAGCTTTATTTTATTTTATTTTATCCTCTTTCTTTCTTTCTTTCTATTTTTTTCTCCCTTTTATTCTGAGCCGTGTGGACGAAAGGCTCTTGGTGCTCCAGCCAGGCATCAGGGCTGTGCCCCTGAGGTGGGAGAGCCAACTTCAGGACACTGGTCCACAAGAGACCTCCCAGCTCCACATAATGCCAAACAGCGGAAATCTCTCAGAGGTCTCCATCTCAACATCAAGACCCAACTTCACTCAACGACCAGCAAGCTACAGTGCTGGACACCCTATGCCAAACAACTAGCAAGATAGGAACACAGCCCCATCCATTAGCAGAGAGGCTGCCTAAAATCATAATAAGGCCACAGACACCCCCAAACACACCACCAGACGTGGACGTGCCCACCAGAAAGACAAGATCCAACCTCATCCACCAGAACACAGGCACTAGTCCCCTCCACCAGGAAGCCTACACAACCCACTGAACCAACCTTAGCCACTGGGGACAGATACCAAAAACAACAGGAACTACGAACCTGCAGCCTGTGAAAAGGAGACCCCAAACACAGTAAGATAAGCAAAATGAGAAGACAAAAAACCACACAGCAGGTGAAGGAGCAGGGTCAAAACACGCCAGACCTAACAAATGAAGAGGAAATAGGCAGTCTACCTGAAAAAGAATTCAGAATAATAATAGTAAAGATGATCCAAAATCTTGGAAATAGAATAGACAAAATGCAAGAAACATTTAACAAGGATGTAGAAGAACTAAAGAGGAACCAAGCAACGATGAAAAACACAATAAATGAAATTAAAAATACTCTAGACGGGATCAATAGCAGAATAACTGAGGCAGAAGAACGGATAAGTGACCTGGAAGAAAAAATAGTGGAAATAACTACTGCAGAGCAGAATAAAGAAAAAAGAATGAAAAGAACTGAGGACAGTCTCAGAGACCTCTGGGACAACATTAAACGCACCAACATTCGAATTATAGGGGTCCCAGAAGAAGAAGAGAAAAAGAAAGGGACTGAGAAAATATTTGAAGAGATTATAGTTGAAAACTTCCCTAATATGGGAAAGGAAATAGTTAATCAAGTCCTGGAAGCACAGAGAGTCCCATACAGGATAAATCCAAGGAGAAACACGCCAAGACACATATTAATCAAATTATCAAAAATGAAATATAAAGAAAACATATAAAAAGCAGCAAGGGAAAAACAACAAATAACACACAAGGGAATCCCCATAAGGTTAACAGCTGATCTTTCAGCAGAAACTCTGCAAGCCAGAAGGGAGTGGCAGGATATACTTAAAGTCATGAAGGAGAAAAACCTACAACCAAGGTTACTCTACCCAGCAAGGATCTCATTCAGATTTGATGGAGAAATTAAAACCTTTACAGACAAGCAAAAGCTGAGAGAGTTCAGCACCACCAAACCAGCTTTACAACAAATGCTAAAGGAACTTCTCTAGGCAAGAAACACAAGAGAAGGAAAACACCTACAATAACAAACCCAAAACATTTAAGAAAATGGGAATAGGAACATACATATCGATAATTACCTTAAATGTAAATGGATTAAATGCTCCCACCAAAAGACACAGACTGGCTGAATGGATACAAAAGCAAGACCCATATATATGCTGTCTACAAGAGACCCACTTCAGACCTAGAGACACATACAGACTGAAAGTGAGGGGATGGAAAAATATATTCCATGCAAATGGAAATCAAAAGAAAGCTGGAGTAGCAATTCTCATATCAGACAAAATAGACTTTAAAATAAAGACTATTACAAGAGACAAAGAAGGACACTATGTAATGATCAAGGGATCAATCCAAGAAGAAGATATAACAATTGTAAATATTTATGCACCCAACATAGGAGCACCTCAGTACATAAGGCAAATACTAACAGCCATAAAAGGGGAAATTGACAGTAACACAATCATAGTAGGGGACTTTAACACCCCACTTTCACCAATGGACAGATCATCCAAAATGAAAATAAATAAGGAAACACAAGCTTTAAATGATACATTAAACAAGATGGACTTAATTGATATTTATAGGACATTCCACCCAAAAACAACAGAATACACATTTTTCTCAAGTGCTCATGGAACATTCTCCAGGATAGATCATATCTTGGGTCACAAATCAAGCCTTGGTAAATTTAAGAAAATTGAAATCGTATCAAGTATCTTTTCCGACCACAACGCTATGAGACTAGATATCAATTACAGGAAAAGATGTGTAAAAAATACAAACACATGGAGGCTACATAATACACTACTTAATAACGAAGTGATCACTGAAGAAATCAAAGGGGAAATCAAAAAATACCTAGAAACAAATGACAATGCAGACACGACGACCCAAAACCTATGGGATGCAGCAAAAGCAGTGCTAAGAGGGAAGTTTATAGCAATACAAGCCTACATCAAGAAACAGGAAACATCTCGAATAAACAACCTAACCTTGCACCTAAAGCAATTAGAGAAAGAAGAGCAAAAAAACCCCAAAGCTAGCAGAAGGAAAGAAATCATAAAGATCAGATCAGAAATAAATGAAAATGAAATGAAGGAAACAATAGCAAAAATCAATGAAACTAAAAGCTGGTTCTTCGAGAAGATAAACAAAATTGATAAACCATTAGCCAGACTCATCAAGAGAAAAAGGGAGAAGACTCAAATCAATAGAATTAGAAATGAAAAAGGAGAAGTAACCACTGACACTGCAGAAATACAAAAGATCATGAGAGATTACTACAAGCAACTCTATGCCAATAAAATGGACAACCTGGAATAAATGGACAGATTCTTAGAAATGCACAAACTGCTGAGACTGAACCAGGAAGAAATAGAAAATATGAACAGACCAATCACAAGCACTGAAATTGAAACTGTGATTAAAAACCTTCCAACAGGGCTTCCCTGGTGGCGCAGTGGTTGAGAATCTGCCTGCCCATGCAGGGGACACGGGTTCGAGCCCTGGTCTGGGAAGATCCCACATGCCGCTGAGCAACTGGGCCCGTGAGTCACAATTGCTGAGCCTGCGCGTCTGGAGCCTGTGCTCCGCAACAAGAGAGGCCGCGATAGTGAGAGGCCCGCGCACCGCGATGAAGAGGGGCCCCCGCTTGCCACAACTAGAGAAAGCCCTCACACAGAAACGAAGACCCAACGCAGCCATAAATAAATAAATAAATAAATAAAATTTTTAAAAAAAAGTGTTATTTAAAAAAAAAAAAAAAAAAAACCTTCCAACAAACAAAAGCCCAGGACCAGATCGCTTCACAGGCGAATTCTATCAAACATTTAGAGAAGAGCTAACACCTATCCTTCTCAAACTCTTCCAAAATATTGCAGAGGAAGGAACACTCCCCAACTCATTCTACGAGGCCACCATCACCCTGATACCAAAACCAGACAAAGATGTCACAAAAAAAGAAAACTACAGGCCAATATCACTGATGAACATAGATGCAAAAATCCTCAACAAAATACTTGCAAACAGAATCCAACAGCACATTAAAAGGATTATACACCATGATCAAGTGGGGTTTATTCCAGGAATGCAAGGATTCTTCAATATACGCAAATCAATCAACGTGATACATCATATTAACAAATTGAAGGAGAAAAACCATATGATCATCTCAATAGATGCAGAGAAAGCTTTCGACAAAATTCAACACCCATTTATGATAAAAGCCCTGCAGAAAGTAGGCATAGAGGAAACTTTCCTCAACATAATAAAGGCCATATATGACAAACCCACAGCCAACATTGTCCTCAATGGTGAAAAACTGAAACCATTTCCACTAAGATCAGGAACAAGACAAGGTTGCCCACTCTCACCACTATTATTCAACATAGTTTTGGAAGTGTTAGCCACAGGAATCAGAGAAGAAAAAGAAATAAAAGGAATCCAAATTGGAAAAGAAGAAGTAAAGCTGTCACTGTTTGCAGATGACATGATACTATACAAAGAGAATCCTAAAACTGCCACCAGAAAACTACTAGAGCTAATCAATGAATTTGGTAAAGTAGCAGGATACAAAATTAATGCACAGAAATCTCTTGCATTCCTATACACTAATGATGAAAAATCTGAAAGAGAAATTAAGAAAACACTTCCGTTTACCATTGCAACAAAAAGAATAAAATATCTAGGAATAAACCTACCTAAGGAGACAAAAGACCTGTATGCAGAAAATTATAGGACACTGATGAAAGAAATTAAAGATGATATAAATAGATGGAGAGATATACCATGTTCTTGGATTGGAAGAATCAACATTGTGAAAATGACTCTACTACCAAAAGCAATCTACAGATTCAATGCAATCCCTATCAAACTACCACTGGCATTTTTCACAGAACTAGAACAAAAAATTTCACAATTTGTATGGAGACACAAAAGATCCCGAATAGCCAAAGCAATCTTGAGAACGAAAAATGGAGCTGGAGGAATCAGGCTCCCTGACTTCAGACTATATTACAAAGCTACAATAATCAAGACAGTTTGGTACTGGCACAAAAACAGAAATATAGATCAATGGAACAGGATAGAAAGCCCAGAGATAAACCCATGCACATATGGTCACCTTATCTTTGATAAAGGAGGCAAGCATATACAGTGGAGAAAAGACAGCCTCTTCAATAAGTGGTGCTGGGAAAATTGGACAGGTACATGTAAAAGTATGAAATTAGAACACTCCCTGACACCATACACAAAAATAAACTCAAAATGGATTAAAGACCTAAGTGTAAGGCCAGACACTATCAAACTCTTAGAGGAAAACATAGGCAGAACACTCTATGACATAAATCACAGCAAGATCCTTTTTGACCCACCTCCTAGAGAAATGGAAATAAGAACACAAATAAACAAATGGGACCTAATGAAACTTAAAAGCTTTTGCACAGCAAAGGAAACCATAAACAAGACCAAAAGACAACCCTCAGAATGGGAGAAAATATTTGCCAATGAAGCAACTGACAAAGGATTAATCTCCAAGATTTACAAGCAGCTCATGCAGCTCAATAACAAAAAAACAAACAACCCAATCCAAAAATGGGCAGAAAACCTAAATAGACATTTCTCCAAAGAAGATATACAGATTGCCAACAGACACATGAAACAATGCTCAACATCATTAATCATTAGAGAAATGCAAATCAAAACTACAATGAGGTATCATCTCACACCAGTTAGAATGGCCATCATCAAAAAATCTACAAACAATAAATGCTGGAGAGGGTGTGGAGAAAAGGGAACACTCTTGCACTGTTGGTGGGAATGTAAATTGATACAGCCACTATGGAGAACAGTATGGAGGTTCCTTAAAAAACTAAAAATAGAACTATCATACGACCCAGCAATCCCACTACTGGGCATATACCCTGAGAAAACCATAATTCAAAAAGAGTCATGTACCAAAATGTTCATTGCAGCTCTATTTACAATAGCCAGGACATGGAAGCAACCTAAGTGTCCATCATCGGATGAATGGATAAAGAAGATGTGGCACATATATACAATGGAATATTACTCAGCCATAAAAAGAAATGAAATGGAGATATTTGTAATGAGGTGGATGGAGTTAGAGTCTGTCATACAGAGTGAAGTAAGTCAGAAAGAGAAAAACAAATACAGTATGCTAACACATATATATGGAATCTAAGGAAAAAAAAAAAAGGTCATGAAGAACCTAGTGGCAAGATGGGAATAAAGACACAGACCTACTAAAGAATGGACTTGAGGATATGGGGAGGGGGAGGGGTGAGATGTGACAGGATGAGAGAGTGTCATGGACATATATACACTACCAAATGTAAAATCGATAGCTAGTGGGAAGCAGCCACATAGCACAGGGAGATCAGCACGGTGCTTTGTGACCACCTGGGGGGGTGGGATGGGGAGGGTGGGAGGGAGGGAGATGCGGGAGGGAGGAGATATAGGAACGTGTGTATATCTGTAGCTGATTCACTTTGTTATAAAGCAGAAACTAACACACCATTGTGAAGCAATTATACTTCAATAAAGATGTTTTAAAAAAAAAATCAATAAAACAAACAACCCAATCCAAAAATGGTCAGAAGACCTAAATAGACATTTCTCCAAAGAAGACATACAGATGGCCAAGAAGCACATGAAAAGCTGCTCAACATCACTAATTATTAGAGAAATGCGAATCAAAACTACAATGAGGTATCACCTCACACCAGTTAGAATGGGCATCATCAGAAAATCTACAAACAACAGATGCTGGAGAGGGTGTGGAGAAAGGTGAACCCTCTTGCACTGTTGGTGGGAATGTAAATTGATACAGCCACTATGGAGAACAGTATGGAGGTTCCTTAAAAAGCTAAAAATAGAATTACCATATGATCCAGCAATCCCACTACTGGGCATATACCCAGAGAAAACCATAATTCAAAAAGACACATGCACCGCAATGTTCATTGCAGCACTATTTACAATAGCCAGGACATGGAAGCACCTAAATGTCCATCGACAGATGAATGGATAAAGAAGATGTGGTACATATATACAATGGAATGTTACTCAGCCATAAAAAGGAACGAACTTGGGTCATTTTTTGAGATTTGGATGGATCTAGAGACTGTCATACAGAGAGTGAAGTAAGTCAGAACGAGAAAAACAAATATCGTATATTAACGCATATATGTGGAACCTAGAAAAATGGTACAGATGAACCGGTTTGCAGTGCAGAAATTGAGACACGGATGTAGAGAACAAATGTATGGACACCAAGCGGGGGTTGGGGGTGGTGGTGTGATGAATTGGGAGACTGGGATTGACATGTATACACTGATGTGTATAAAATTGATGACTAATAAAAAAAAAAGAAATCTGATTTAAAAAAAAAAAAAATGGTTGCCTGAGTTGTTTTCCAGGAACTTGCAGTCAGCTGAGTCTAGTTCAAGCTGAGCCAATTAAGACTGGTTGGGACCACTAATTCTAAAACTGGGCCTATGCAAGTGTTAGATGAATGGCTTTTTGATGTCAGAGTGCCCAAAACTAGACCCTCATATCATGCTACACACCTCCATTTGTTTTTTTCCGATTACATATCTTTCTTTTTTTGTAACATCTTTATTGGAGTATAATTGCTTTACAATGGTGTGTTAGTTTCTGCTGTATAACAAAGTGAATCAGCTATACATATACATACATCCCCATATCTCCTCCCTCTTGCATCTCCCTCCTACCCTCCCTATCCCACCCCTCTAGATGGACACAAAGCACCGAGCTGATCTCCCTGTGCTATGCAGATGCTTCCCACTAGCTATTTATTTTACATTTGGTAGTGTATATATGTATATGCCACTCTCTCACTTCATCCCAGCTTACCCTTCCCCCTCCCCATGTCCTCAAGTCCATTCTCTATGTCTGCATCTTTACTCCTGTCCTGCCCCTAGGTTCTTCAGAACCTTTTTTTTTTTCAGATTCCATATATGTGTGTTAGCATATGTTGTTTTTCTCTTTCTGACTTACTTCACTCTGTATGACAGTCTAGGTCCATCCACCTTGCTACAAATAACTCAATTTCGTTTCTTTTTATGGCTGAGTAATATTCCATTGTATATATGTGCTACATCTTCTTTATCCATTCATCTGTCAATGGACATTTAGGTTGCTTCCATGTCCTGGCTATTGTAAATAGAGCTGCAATGAACATTGTGGTACACGACTCTTTTTGAATTATCGTTTTCTCAGGGTACATGCCCAGTAGCATGCCTCCATTTTTGAACATACATCCCATGAAGAAAAATGTAATTCAGATACGCCTGCACAGAATACAGATTACCTCACCTCTTCCATACCTCCAATCATCTTTCCCCACACCTAAGACCACCCTGCTTCTTTATCCCATAAATATCCCAAGCCCCTCACCATTAGGGAGGCAGACTTGAGACTTGTTCTCCCATCTCCCCCCTTTCTTTGCTGCAAACCTCAGTGCCTCAGCATTTTAGCTTGCTGCACATCAGGCAAACAAACTTGGTTTGGTAACAAAACAAGAAAGATTCCTCACTCTATGCCTCAAAGAAGTAGAAAAAGAACAAACTGAGCCCGAAGTAGAAGGAAGGAAATAATAAAGATTAGAGCACAAATAAATAAAAGAACAGGAAAACAACAGAAAAAATTAATAAAACAGAGTTGGTTCATTGAAAATATAAACTAAACTGACAAACCTTTAGGTAGACTAACCAATAAAAAAAGAGAGAGGACCCAAATCAACAACATTATAAATGAAAGAGGAGCCATTACAACTGATACTACAGAAAAACAAAGGATCATAAGCTATCTGAAAAAGTATACACCAATAAACTGGATGACCTAGAAGAAATGGAAAAATCCTTAGAAACGTACAACCTACAGACTGAATCGGGAAGAAATAGAAGATCTGAGCGTATCAATAACAAATAATGAGAGTGGACCAGTGATACAAAAAAAAAAAAATCTCTCAGCATCAAATACCCCAGGACCAGATGGCTTCACAGGTGAATTTCACCAAACATTTGAAGAAGAATTAATCAATCCTCAAATTCTTAAAAAGAAAATCAAAGAGGTGTGAACACTCTGAAACTCATTTTATGAGGCCAGCATTACTCTAATACCAAAGCCAGGAAAGTACACCACAGGAAAAGAAAACTATGGGTCAATATCCTTGATGATTGCCTTGGGTAGTATAGTCATTTGCAGCAACATGGATGGACCTGGAGATTATCATACTAAGTGAAGTCAGTCACACAGAGAAAGACAAATATCATATGATTAGTGCTTATATGCGGAATCTAAAAAAAAATGATACAAGTGAACTTACAAAACAGAAACAGACTCACAGACTCAGAATTAACTCATGCTTACCAGGGGGGAAGGATGGGGGTGTTGGGAAGGACAGACTGGGAGCTTGGGATTGACATGTACACACTGCTGTATTTAAAATAGATAACCAACAAGGACCTACTGTATAGCACAGGGAACTCTGCTCAATATTCTGTAATAACCTGAATGGGAAAAGAATTTGAAAAAGAATAGATATATGTATAACTGAATCACTTTGCTGTACACCTGAAACTAACACAACATTGTTAATCAACTATACTCCAATATAAAATAAAAATTAAAAAAGACAATATCCCTGAGAATATAGATGGGAAAATTCTCAGTAAAATATTAGCAAATCAAATTCAGCAGCACATTAAAAGGATCATTCACCATGATTCAAGAGGGATTTATCCCTGGGATGCAAGATTGCTTCAACATATACAAATCAATAAACGTGATACATCATTCTAATAGAATGAAAGAAAAAAAATCATATGATCATTCAATAGATGTAGAAAAAGCATTTGACAAAATTCAACATCTGTTCAGGATAATAACTCATAACAAATTAGGTCTAGAAAGAATATACCTCAACATAATAAAGGCTATATATGACAAGCCCACATCATCATACTCAGTGGTGAAAGGCTAAAAGCTTTTCCCACTAAGATCTGGACAAGGATGCCCACCCTCATCACTCCTATTCAACACAATAGTGGAAGTCCTAGCCAGAGTAAAATTGTCTCTATTTGCAGATGGCATGATTTTATATAGAGAAAATCCTAAAGACTACACACACACACACACACACACATACAAAAACCCCACCCTGTTCTTTCTAAGCAACAAATTCAGGAAAATTACAGGATACAAAAATAACGTTAAAAAATCAGCATTTCTATACACTAACAATGAATTTTTGAAAAAGAAATAAAGAAAACTCTTCCATTCACAATAGCATCAAAAACAGTAAAATACCCAGGAATAAAATTAACCAAGGTGGTTAAAGATCTCTACACTGAAAACTACAAGACACAGATGAAAGAAACTGAAGATAACACAAATAAATGGAAAGGTATCCCATGCTCATGGGTTGGGAGAATTAGTAATATTAAAATGTCCATACCAACCAAAGTCATCTACAGATTTAGTGCAATCCCTGTCAAGATTCCAATGGCATTTTCTTTTATAGAAGAAAAAAAAATGCTAAAATTTATGTGGAATAGCCAAAGACCCTGAGAAAGAACAAAGCAGAGGTTCATTCTTTCTGATTTCAAGCTATATTATAAAGCTAAGGTATTCAAAACAGTATGGTACTGGCATAAAACAGACACATAAACCAATGGAAAAGAATTGAGAGCCCAGAAACAAACCCATGCATATATGGTCAACTAATATTTGACAAGGGAGTCAAGAATACTCAATGAAGAAAAGACAGTTTCTTCAATAAATAGTGCTAGGAAAATTGGATATTCATAGGTAAAAGAATTACACTAGATCCCTATCTTACCCAACTCACAAAACTTAACTCAAAATGGATTAAAGACTAAATATAAGACTTGGAAAACAGGAAAATAACTCCTTGACATGGGGCTTGGTAATGGTTTTTTGCATGTTAACACCTAAAGCACAAGCAACAAAATAAACATGATTACATCAAAGTAAAAAGCTCTGCAGAGCAAACAAAATGAAACAACAAAATGAAACGGCAACCTATTGAATGGGAAAAAAATTTTTGGAACCCATATATCTGAAAAGGGTTAACATCCAAAAGAAAAAAAGAACTCATGTAACTCAATGCCAAATCATTATCATCATCCAATTAAACAATGGGCAAAGGATCTGAACAGATGTTTTTCCAAAGATGACATTCAAATGGACAATAGGTACACAAAAAGGTTCTCAATAATTAGAGAAACACAAATCAAAACCATAATATCTCTAGCCTGTATCGACCTAAATAAAAAAGGAAAATGAGGCAAGCTCAAATTGTCAAAAAGATGACTTTATTCAGGAATAGCAGAGAAATACAAATCAGGACATGCGCACTGAAGCAAGCTACAGGTGAGTCCACTGAGGGTCTGGGGTAGGCTGTATTTATGGGCAGGGAATGTAAAGAGAGTTCAGCTAGAGTCTGTTAAAAAACAAAACACACACACACACACACACACACACACACACACACACACACACACACACACACACACACACACACACACACACACACACACACACACACACACACACACACACACACATCCCTCCCAGAAGTCAGCTTTGAAAATTTCCTGTACAGACAAAACCAGTCTAGTCATACAAACAAAGCTCAATTCAGCTTATTTTTTGGGACCAATCCGACCTGGGTCATTTCTTGTTCATGACTCTGGAAACCATAAGCAAAATTTCCCAAGGCTGATTTCCCCTGACCAACTCCCTATTATTTAAGAAAATTCGAATATTAACAGTTTTCTGTAAATCAGTCACATACAGGAAATCAGTCCTTAACTTTTGATTTTCTGAGGGCACATGTGTAAGATTTTCCATTTTATATCCTTTGGTTCCACTTTATTTTTTTTTATAAATTTATTTATTTTTGGCTGCATTGGGTCTTTTGTTGCTGTGCCCGGGCTTCCTCTAGTTGCAGCGAGAGGGGCTACTCTTCATTGTGGTGCCCTCTCTTGTTGCAGAGCATGGGCTCTAGGTACGTGGGCTTCAGTAGTTGTGGCACGTGGGCCCAGTAGTTGTTGCACACGGGCTTAGTTGCTCCGCGGCATGTGGGATCTTCCCAGACCAGGGCTCAAACCCGTGTCCCCTGCACTGGCAGGTGGATTCTCAACAACTGCGCCACCAGGGAAGTCCCTGGTTCCACTTTAGATTGAAATTCTTTCACACCTGTTAGAATACCTATCAAGAAATGAATGCTGGCAAGGATATGGAGAAAAGGGAACTATTGTGCACTGTTGGTGGGACCGTAACTTGGAACAGCCACTATGGAAGACAGTGTGGAGTTCCCTCAAAAAATTAAATTAGAACTACCATTTGATTTGGTAATTCCACTAGTGGGAATATATTTGAAGGAAACAAAGACACTATGTCAAAGAGATAGCTGCACCCCCATGTTCCCAGCAGCATTATCTACATTAACTAAGACATGGAAACAATGAAAGTGTCCACTGCAAGAGGGAGGAGATATGGGGATATATGTATATGTATAGCTGATTCACTTTGTTATAAAGCAGAAACTAACACACCATTATACAGCAATTATACTCCAATAAAGATGTTGAAAAAAAAAAAGTACCCACTGATGGATGAAGGGAAAAATTGTATTTATATGCAGTGAAAGAGTCAGCCATAAAAGAAGGAAATCCTGACATCTGTGACAACATGGAAAGACCCTGATGATTTATTCTAAGTGAAATAAGTCAGACAGAGACAGACAAATACTGTAGTATCTCACTTATATGTATAATCTAACAAGCAAACAAACAGAAAAACCAAACTCATAGAAAAAGAGCTGAGATTTGTGGTTACCAGAGGTGGTAGGTGGGCGGGGGGGGCAGTTGGAT
This sequence comes from Balaenoptera musculus, assembly GCF_009873245.2. Taxonomy (NCBI): domain Eukaryota; kingdom Metazoa; phylum Chordata; class Mammalia; order Artiodactyla; family Balaenopteridae; genus Balaenoptera; species Balaenoptera musculus. The sequence continues at coordinate 76,021,561 of NC_045800.1, read as the reverse complement.
GAAAGTGGTCAAAATGTATAAACGTTCAGTTCCAAGATAAATAAGTCCTGGGTATATAATGTAAAACATAATGGCTATAATTAACTCTGCTGTATGGTATATTTGAAAGTTGTTCAGAGCAGATCCTAAGAATCCTCATCACAAGGAAAATAGGTTTCTTCTTTTTTCTGTATCCATGAGATGATGGATATTAACTGAATTTACTGTGGGAATCATTTCTCAATATATGTAAGGCAAGTTACTACGCTGTACACCTTAAACTTGTAATTCACACACAGCACTGTGTCATGGAGTGAACATGTTTATAAAAGTGGAACCTGTATTCTACAATACATATAGAAGAGTGTTATTTAAGAAAAGAAAGTGAAAGGGGGGACAAGATGGCAGAGGAGTAGGAGGACGTGGAGTTCCTCTCTCCCCACAAATGCATCAAGAATACATCTACAAATGGAACAATTCTCACAGAGCACCTGCTGAACACTAGCAGAGGACGTCGGACACCTAAAAGGACAAGAAAGATCCCCACGTAACCGGGTAGGACAAAAGGAAGAAGAAGGAAAAAAGGAAGAGGAGAGGACACGGGACGGGACCTGCGCCCCTGCGGGGAGCTGAAGGAGAGGAGAGGTTCCCGCATCTGGGGAAGCCTCCTCACTGACAGGAGATCAGCTGGGACAGAAGGGGACCTTCGGGGGTTCTGAGGCGCGTGCAGCAACCAGACTGTGGCAGGCAGGACAGAGTGAGACCTGAACAGAGTGTCCGAGCCACAGCCCTGGGTGTCCCAGCCTGAGAAGTGTGTCCCCGGTGCGGACGGGGACTGGGTGCTGGAATGTGGGGTTTGGAGAACAGACCCGGGGAGGGAACTGCTGTTGGCCGTGAGAAGGGGACAGCCTGAGGGGATGGGAGTGAGGAAATCCTCAACCGGGAATGCTCGTGAAGGAAACCTGGACCGCCATAGGAGCAAGCCACCAGTTGTTGAGTGACACGCAAATGGCGTGGCCACCACTGCAGCCTCCCTCCCCACCCGCTGGCACCTGCCTCCCCAGGCATTAGGAAGGGCTCCCGCCAGGGCTGGCTCTCTCACGTCCGTGGCTGCTGGCTTGCGCCCCGATGTCCCCCGCCCCTCCAGGCCAGCTCTCTCACGCACGCTGCCTGCCACCAGCTTGCTCCCCCACGGGCCCCGCCCCTCCAGAGCCAGCTCTCTCACGCACACTGCTGCCAGCTCTCCATGCAACCATCCCTGCTGGGGCTGGCTCTCCTGTACCCGAGGCCTCTGGATACACTGCCTGACCTGTCCCTACCAGGGTGGACTCGTGTGCTCCAGGGCAGCCTCAGGAGCAGACACCTGTGGGTGGCCCACATGCAGAGGTGCAGCTGACACCACAGCTGTGTCCCAGGGGCCATGCAACGAAGGAAGAAGCTGAAATCTCTCCTCACAACTGCACAAACCATGGAATCACACACACCCCCAATGACCAGCATTGTAAACTCAGCACCAGCAGAACATCTGAACAGTCAACAAGTGCTCCCACAGCTGAGATGAGTCTAGCTTTAGCAGCTGTGGTGTTTGTGGGCAAGTACATGCAGGGTATGCGCTGCCCCCATAGCACCCACAGTGGGTCCAGATCCATGATTACTGCAATCCTGGGACCTGACTTCAGTGGATCTACACTGGTGGCCTGGTGAAAACAACACGTGAGAGACACCAGGGCCAATTGCCAACATACCCATCCATGGTCAAGGTGGGACTGAGAGCAGTACCAACAACAGAGTAACTTGTGAGCCCGCACAATGGGTGAAAGGTGACACAACAGAGCACGCTCACAGGTGAACATCTCCAGAGAAGGAATACTCAGTGGCTTCTCTCCCAGTGGGAGTGCTCCAATCCTGCCTACCTTGCATCACAGATCAGAAACACAGCTAAGAAACAGATCTGGGGGCCTCTTCAACAACAACTAGGGAGCAGACTCCGCCCCTGACAGGGTGGTGACAACCACAGACCAAAGGGGAGGCCCCGCTCAATACCCAGTGCAGGATCAGGTCACCACAGCACCAGCCAAAGCCTCTATCAAGGGGATAACGGCCAGCATACACTGAGGAAAGACGTGGCAGACACCCATACTGAAAACAACCCTCGTACCAACAACAACAACAAACAAACAAAAAACGCAGGCTACACAGGGACATTCCCACATAAAAATAACCCTCCAAGACAGCTGAGGGTCTGGCATTGGGAGGAAGAACCCCCAGAGCATTTAGCCTTAAAGGCCAGTGGGGCTTGAGGGCAGGAACCCCACAGTGTGGGGAGAAACAGACTCCACTCTTGGAGGGTACACACAAGGTCTCATGTGCACTGGGACCCAGCACGAAGCAGTACCTCCATAGGAACCTGAGCTAGACCTACCTAGGGGTCTTGGAGGGTCTCCTGGGGAAGTGGGTATAGGCTGTAGATCATTGTGGGGGCAATCACACTGGTAGAGGAGGCCCCAGGGAATATTAATCAGCATGAGCTCAGCAGGAGGTCCCCATTTTGGCACCAAGACCCAATCCCACACAACAGCCTGCAAGCTCCAGTGCTGGAATGCCTCAGCAAACAATGAGCAAGACAGGAACACAGCCCCACCCATCAGGAGCATATACATATTAATCAAACTAACAAAAATTAAATACAAAGAAAAAATATTAAAAGCAATAAGGGAAAAGCAACAAATAACATACAAGGGAATCCCCATAAGGTTATCACCTGATTTTTCAGCAGAAACTCTGCAGGCCAGAAGGAAGTGGCATGATATATTTAAACAGATGAAATGGAAAAACCTACAACCAACAATACTCTACCCAGCAAGGCTCTCATTCAGATTCAATGGAGAAATCAAAAGCTTCACAGACAAGCAAAAGCTAAGAGAATTCATCACCAACAGACCAGCTTTGCAACAAATGCTAATGGAACTCCTCTAGGTGGGAAAGAGACCAGCAACTTAAAACAACCTTGTACATATATAGACTGCTATATCAAAAACTCATAGGAATAGCAAACCCAAAAACTACAATCAATACACACACAAAAAAGAAAAAGCAACCCAAACACAACACCAAAGACGGTTATCAAACCACAAGAGAACAAAAGAGGAAGGGAAAAAAAAGACCTACAAAAACAAATCCAAAAATATTCAGAAAATGGCAATAGGAACATACATATCGATAATTACCTTAAATGTGAATGGATTAAATGCTCCAAACAAAAGACACAGACTGGCTGAATGGATACAAAAATAAGACCCATATATATGCTCTCTACAAGGGACCCACTTCAGACCTAAGGACACATACACAGTGAAAGTGAAGGGATGGAAAAAGATATTCCATTCAGATGGAAATCAAAAGAAAGCTGGAGTAGCAATATTCATATCAGACAAAACAGACTTTAAAATAAAGACTGTTACAAGAGACAAGGAAGGACACTACATAAGGATCAAGGGATCAATCCAAGAATAAGATATAACAATTGTAAATATATGTACACCCAAAATAGAGCACCTCAACATATAAGCCAAATGCTAACAGGCATGTAAGGGGAAACTGACAGTAACACAATAATAGTGGGGGACTTTAACACCCCACTTACACCAATGGACAGATCATCCAGACAGAAAATTAATAAGGAAACACAAGCCTTAAATGACACATTAGACCAGACAGACTTAACTGATATCTATAGGACATTCCATCTGAAAGCAGAAAAATACACTTTCTTCTCAAATGCACATGGAACATTCTCCAGGGTGGGTCACAAATCAAACCTCAGTAGGTTTAAGAAAACTGAAATCATATCAAGCATCTTCTCTGACCACAACACTATGAGATTAGAAATCAATTACAGGGAAAAAACTGTACAAAACACAAACACATGGAGGCTAAACAATATGTTACTATACAACCAGTGGACCACTGAAGAAATCAAAGAGGAAATCAAAAAATACCTAGAGACAAATGACAATGAAAACACGATGATCCAGAACCTATGGGATGCAGCAAAAGCAGTCCTAAGAGAGAAGTTTATAGTACTACAATCCTACCTCATGAAGCAAGAAAAATCTCAAACAATCTAACCTTACACCTAAAGGAACTAGAGAAACAAGAACAAAGAAAACCCAAAGTTAGTAGAAGGAAAGAAATCATAAAGATCAGAGCAGAAATAAATGAAATAGAAACAAAGAAAACAACTGCAAAGATCTCAAATTGATAAACCTTTAGCCAGACTCATCAAGAAAAAAAGGGAGAGGACTCAAATCAATAAAATTAGAAATGAAAAGTCAAAGTTACAACTGACACCACAGAAATATAAAGGATAATAAGAGACCACTACAAGCAATTATATGCCAATAAAATGGACAACCTAGAAGAAATGGACAAATTCATAGAAAGGTACAACCTTTCAAGACTGAATCAGGAAGAAAGAGAAAATATGAAGACCAATAACAAGTACTGAAATTGAAACTGTGATTAAAAACTTCCAACAAACAAAAGTCGAGGACCAGATGGCTTCACAGGCAAATTCTATCAAACATTCTGAGAACAGTTAACACCTATCCTTCTGAAACTCTCCCAAAAAACTGGAAAGGAAGGAACACTCCCAAGCTTATTCTACAAGGCCACCATCACCCTGATACCAAAACCAGACAAAGATATCACACACACAAAAAAGAAAATTACAGGCCAATATCACTGATGAACACTGACACAAAGACACTCAACAAAATACTAACAAAGTGAATGCAACAACACATTAAAAGGATCATACACGATGATCAAGTGGTATTTATCTCAGGGATGCAAGGATTCTTCAATATACAGTAACCAGTCAATGGGATATACCACATTAACAGATTGAAGAATAAAAACCATATGATCATCTCGATAGATGCAGAAAAAACTTTTGACAAAATTCAACACCCATTTAGAAAGTGCGCATAGAGGGAAACTACCTCAACATAATAAAGGCCATATATGACAAACCCACAGCAAACATCATTCCCAATACTGAAAAACTGAAAGCATTTCCTCTAAGATCAGGAACAAGACAACGGTGTCCACTCTCACCACTATTATTCAACATAGTTTTGGAAGTCCTAGCCACGGCAATCAGAGAAGAAATAAAAGGAATCCAAATTGGAAAAGAAGTAAAACTGTCACTGTTTGGAGATGACATGATACTATACCTAGAAAATCCTAAACATGCTACCAGAAAGTTACTAGCACTCCTCAACGAATTTGGTAAAGTTGCAGGATACAAAATTAATACACAGAAATCTGTTTTATTTCTATACACTAACAACAAAAGATGAGAAAGAGAAATAAAGGAAACAATCCCATCTACCATCACATCAAAAAGAATAAAATACCTAGGAATAAACCTGCCTAAGGAGACAAATGACCTGAACTTAGAAAACTAAAAGATACTGATGAAAGAAATCAAAGATGACACAAACAGATGGAGAGATATACCATGTTCTTGTAGTGGAAGAATCAATATTGTGAAAATGACTCTACTACCCAAAGCAATCTACAGATTCAGTGCAATCCCTGTCAAATTACCAATGGCATTTTTCACAGAACTAGAGCAAAAAATTTTACAATTTGAATGGAAACACAGAAGACCCCGAATAGCCAAAGCAATCTTGAGAAAGAAAAACGGAGCTGGAGGAATCAGGCTCCCTGGTTTCAGACTACACTACAAAGCCACAGGAATCAAAACAGTATGGTACTGGCCAAAAACAGAAACATAGATCAATGGAACAGGATAGAAAGCCCAGAGATAAACCCAAGCACCTATGGTCACCTAATCTATGACAAAGGAGGCAAGACTATACAATGGAGAAAAGACAGCCTCTTCAATAAATGGTGCTGGGAAAACTGGACAGCTACATGTAAAAGAATGAAATTAGAACACTCCCTAACACCATACACAAAAATAAACTCAAAATTGATTAAAGACATAAATATAGGCTAGATACAACAAAACTCTTAGAGGAAAACATAGGCAGAACATTCTCTGACATAAATTGCAGCATGATCTTTTTTGATCCACCTCCTAGAGTAATGAAAATAAAAACAAGAATAAACAAATGGGACCTAATGAAACGTACTTTTGCCCAGCAAAGGAAACCATAAACAAAACGAAAAGACAACCCTCAGAATGGGAGAAAATATTTGCAAATGAAGCAACCAACAAGGGATTAATCTCCAAAATACACAAAACGCTCATGCAGCTCAATATCAAAAAAACAAACTACCCAATCAAAAAATGGGCGGGAGATCTAAATAGACATTTCTCCAAAGAGGACATACAGATGGCCAAAAAGCACATGAAAAGATGCTCAACATCACTAATTATTAGAGAAATACAAATCAAAACTACAGTGAGGTATCACTTCACATCGGTCAGAATGGCCATCATCAAAAAAATCTACAAATAGTAAATTCTGGAGAGGGTGTAGAGAAAAGGGAACCCTCATACACTGTTGGTAGGAATGTAAATTGGTACAACCATTATGGAGAAAAGTATGGAGTTTCCTTAAAAAACTAAAATTAGAACTACCATATGATCCTGCAATCCCACTCCTTGGCATATACCCAGAGAAATCCATAATTTGAAAAGGTACATGCACCCCAATGTTCACTGCAACACTATTTACAATAGCCGGGACATGGAAGCAACCTAAATGTCCATCGACAGAGGAATGGATAAAGAAGATGTGCTATATATATACAAAATGGAATATTACTCAGCCATAAAAAAGAATGAAATAATGTCATCTGCAGCAACATGGAGGGACCTAGAGATGGTCATACTAAGTGAAGTCAGTCAGACAGAGAAAAACAAATACCATATGATATTGCTTATATGTGGAATCTAAAAAATATTACAAATCAACCTGTTTATAAAACAGAAATGAGAGTCACAGATGTAGAAAACAAACTTATGGTTACCAGGGGTGAAAGGTGGGGGAGGGATAAATTGGGAGATGGGGATCCACATATACACACTACTATGTATAAAACAGATAACTAATAAGGACCTACTGTATAGCACAGGGAAATCTTCTCAATACTCTGTAATGACCTACATGGGAAAAGAATTTTAAAAAGAGTGGATAAAACTAAAAGCTGGTTCTTTGAGAAGATAAAAAAATAATAAACCATTAGCCAGACTCATCAAGAAAAAAAGGGAGAAGACTCAAATCACAAGAATTAGAAATGAAAAAGGAGAAGTAATAACTGACACTGAAGAAATACAAAGGATCATGAAAGACTACTACAAGCAACTGTATGTCAATAAAATGGACAACCTAGAAGAAATGGACAAATTCTTAGAAAAGTACAACCTTCCAAGACTGAACCAGAAAGAAATAGAAAATATGAACAGACCAATCACAAGCACTGAAATTGAAACTGTGATTAAATATCTTCCAACAAAGAAAAGCCCAGGACCAGACGGCTTCACAGGTGAATTCTATCAAACAATTACAGAAGAGCTAACACCTATCCTTCTCAAACTCTTCCAACATATAGCAGAGGGAGGAACACTCCCAAACTCATTCTATGAGGCCACCATCACCCTGATACCAAAACCAAAGATGTCACAAAAAAAGAAAACTACAGGTCAATATCACTGATGAACATAGATGCAAAAATCCTCAACAAAATACTAGCAAACAGAATCCAACAGCACATTAAAAGGATCATACACCATCATCAAGTGGAGTTTATCCCAGGAATGCAAGGATTCTTCAATATACGCAAATCAATCAATGTGATACACCATATTAACAAACTGAAGGATAAACACCATAAGATCTTCTCAATAGATGCAGAAAAAGCTTTTGACAAAATTCAACACCCATTTATGATAAAAACTCTCCAGAAAGTTGGCACAGAGGGAACCCAGCTCAACATAATAAAAGCCATATATGACAAACCCACAGCCAACATCGTTCTCAGTGGTGAAAAACTGAAACCATTTCCTCTAAGATCAGGAACAAGACAAGGTTACCCACTCTCACCACTATTATTCAACATAGTTTTGCAAGTTTTAGCCACAGCAATCACAGAAGAAAAAGAAAGAAAAGGAATCCAAATCGTAAAAGAAGAAGTAAAACTGTCACTGTTTGCAGATGACATGATACTATACACAGAGAATCCTAAAGATACTACCAGAAAACTACTAGAGCTAATCAATGAATTTGTAAAGTCGCAGGATACAATATTAATGCACAGAAATCTCTTGCATTCCTAAACACTAACAATGAAAAATCGGAAAAAGAAATTAAGGAAACACTCCCATTTACCACTGCAACAAAAAGAATAAAATACCTAGGAATAAACCTACTTAAGGAGACAAATGACCTGAACTCAGAAAACTATAAGACACTGATGAAATAAATTAAAGACGATACAGATGGAGAGATATACCATGTTCTTGAATTGGAAGAATCAATCAATACTGTGAAAATTACTATACTACCCGAAGCAATCTACAGATTCAGTGCAATCCCTATCAAACTACCAATGGCATTTTTCACAGAACTGGAACAAAAAATTTTACAATTTGTATGGAAACACAAAAGACTCCGAATAGCCAAAGCAATCTTGAGAAAGAAAAACGGAGCTGGAGGAATCAGGCTCCCTGACTTCAGACTATACTACAAAGCTACAGTCATCAAGACAGTATGGTACTGCCACAAAAACAGAAATATAGATCATTGGAACAGGATAGAAGGCCCAGAGGTAAACCCAAACACATATGGTCACCTTATCTTTGATAAAGGAGGCAAGAATATACAATGGAGAAAAGACCACCTCTTCAATAAGTGGTGCTGGGAAAACTGGACAGATACATGTAAAAGAATGAAATTAGAACACTTCTTAATACCATACACAAAAATAAACTCAAAATGGATTAAAGACCTAAATGTAAGGCCAGACACTATCAAACTCTTAGAGGAAAACATAGCCAGAACACTCTTTGACATAAATCACAGCAAGATCCTTTTGACCCACCTCCTAGAGAAATGGAAGTAAAAACAAACAAATGGGACCTAATGAAACTTAAAAGCTTTGGCACAGCAAAGGAAACCATAAATAAGATGAAAAGACAAACCTCAGAATGGGAGAAATTATTTGCAAATGAAGCAACTGACAAAGGATTAATCTCCAAAATATACAAGCAGCTCATGCAGCTCAATATCAAAAAAACAAAGAACCCAATCAAATAATGGGTGGAAGACCTAAATAGACATTTCTCCAAAGAAGATATACAGATTGCCAACAAACACATGAAAGGATGCTCAAATCACTAATCATTAGAGAAATGCAAATCAAAACCACAATGAGGCATCACCTCACACAGGTCATAATGACCATCATCAAAAAATCTACAAACAATAAATGCTGGAGAGGGTGTGGAGAAAAGGGAACCCTCTTGCACTGTTGGTGGGAATGTAAATTGATACAGCCACTATGGAGAACAGTATGGAGGTTCCTTAAAAAACTAAAAATAGAACGACCATATGACCCAGCAATCCCACTGCTGGGCATATACCCTGAGAAAACCATAATTCAAAAAGAGTCATGTACCACAGTGTTCATTGCCGCACTATTTACAATAGCCAGGACATGGAAGCAACCTAAGTGTCCATCGACAGATGAATGGATAAAGAAGATACAATGGACTATTACTCAGCCATAAAAAGAAACGAAAGAAACGAAAAAGAAACGAAATTGAGTTATTTGTAGTGAGGTAGATGGACCTAGAGTCTGTCATACAGAGTGAAGTTAGAAAAACTAATACCATATGCTAACATGTATATATGGAATCTAAAAAAAAAATGGTTCTGATGAACCTAGGGGCAGGACAGGAATAAAGACACAGACATAGAGAATGGACTTGAGGACACAGGGAAGGGGAAGGGGAAGGGTAAGCTGGGAGGAAGTGAGAGAGTAGCACTAACATATACACACTACCAAATGTGAAATAAATAGCTAGTGGGAAGCAGCTGCATAGCACAGGGAGATCAGCTCGGTGCTTTGTGACCACCTAGAGGGGTGGGATAGGGAGGGTGGGAGGGAGGCACAAGAGGGGGGCGATATGGGGATATATGTATACATATAGCTGATTCACTGTTATACAGCAGAAACTAACATGACACTGTAAAGCAATTATACTCCAATAAAGTTGTTTAAAAAAAAGAGAGGATATATAACTGATTCATTTGGCTGTACAGCAGAAACTAACACAATATTGTAAATCAACTATACTCCAAAACAATTAATTTAAAAAAACTGATGTGACAGAATTCCACCATGCATTTAGAAAGTGATTAAAACACATGTAATAATAATGGTTATATGAGTGTGCATGCAAGCTACTTGACAAAAGTGTTATTTAAGGCAACAGGTGTGATAGCTGTTCTCTAATGCATTAAGAGAAGTTTTTAGAAACAAATACAGTAAAAAGTGGTTATAGTACTATGTGCATGTTACTTTGAGAGAAGTGTTATTTCAAGGAATGCATGTGATAGCCTTGTAGTAATGCATTTTGAGAAATATTTAAAAACACATGGAATAATGATAGCTATAAGAGTGCAACACGGGCTTCCCTGGTGGCGCAGTGGTTGGGAGTCTGCCTGCTAATGCAGGGGACACGGGTTTGAGCCCCGGTCTGGGAGGATCCCACATGCCGCAGAGCAACTGGGCCCGTGAGCCACAACTACTGAGGCTGCGCGTCTGGAGCCTGTGCTCCACAACAGGAGAGGCCGTGATAGTGAGAGGCCCGCACACCGCGATGAAGAGTGGCCCCCGCTTGCCACAACTAGAGAAAGCCCTCGCACAGAAACGAAGACCCAACACAGCCAAAAATAAATAAATAAACAATTCTTTCACTTAAAAAAAAAAAAAAGAGTGGAACCCATTTGCTACATTAAAAAGCTGTGTTATTTAAGGGAATGGTTGTAATATCCACTCTGTAATGAATTTAGAGCAGTGTTTAGAAAGACATGTAATAAAGATCGTTATTAGAGTGCTACATATCAGCTTCACTGAAAAGAGCGTTATTTCAGAGAATGCATATGATAGACATTCTATAACGCATTAAGAGAAATGTTTAAAAACACATGGAATAATGGTTAAAACAGTGAAACCTGCTTGCTACATAGAGAAGAGAGTTGTTTAAGGAATTGGATTTGAAAGACATTCTGTGATGCATTTAGAGAATTGTTTAAAAACCTATGTAGGAAAATGTTTAAAAGATTGCTATGTACAAGCTACTTTGACAAGACTCTTGTACCAGGGAATGGATGATATAAACATTCTTTAATGCATTTAGAGAAGTGCTTAATGCCCTTTGATAATCTCTGCTTGCTTCCTTTGCTTATGTATTAAAAATGGTTATATGAGTGTTCCGTGCAAGATACTTTGACAAAAGTGACGTTTCTATCTCTAGCAGTACGACAAGGAGCCGCCAGCCAGTCACAGGTCTGGAGATATTCAGCATAGAAGAATGCACAGCTCTGTAGAGACATGGAAGCAGAATGTTATCTGGCCAGAGATGAGTTTAGTAAGGAGGCCAGTGCGGCTGGAAGCGGGCGTGGGCGGAGAATAGGGGAGAAGAGTATGGGGAGGGCATGGCCTGGTATGTGATGACTGAATCAGTGATCTGTTGCTGTGGGACAACATTTCCCAATGCTGGTGGCTTGAGCAACAAACATTTATTATCGCAGGTTTCTGGGACCAGGAATCGAGCGTGGCTCAGCTGGATGCTTCTGCCAGTGTCTCCCAGGAGGTTTGGGGCTGTGAACAAAACTGAGTCAGGATCTGACCTCACTGAAGGAGTAGTATAAAGATGTAGTTTGGACTGAAGTTCTGAGTTCTCCTCTGTCTGTTGCTTTCCTCAGTTCTGGGCCATGTGGGCCTCTCCAGATAGCAAGGGACCAGACAGAGGGCAGGAGGGAGAGACAGAAGGGGAGACAGAGAAAGAGAGAAACAGAGAGAGAGACAGGGAGGGAAGGAGGTTAGACACTGACTGTTGACAACCAAATTTTGGAAGTGACCTTGTATCACTTCGCCACCTTCCATGGAACAGAATGAGACACTAAGTCCAGTCCACACTCAAAAGTAAGAGATGACACCAGGATGTGTTCACCAGGACGTGGGGACCACGGGGGTCCCTCCATGAGTGGAGAAGGGGGAGGCCCTGAGAGCCTTACTGCCTTGCCCAGAACCACAGACTGCCAATAGGCAGAGCCAGGTATGAACCCAACTCTGTGTCCTCAAAGCTGGGGCCTGGCTGCACCCAGGTTCTCTCAGGGGCTCTGGAAAAGGCCGTGCTGGTGTAGTTAGAGCAGATACGGAGATGGCATGGGGATGAGGGACAGCACTTTGCAGCCTAGATGGGTATCTGGCAACTTCTTCTCCTAGGAGGTGCCTATGTCATGGGAACCCTGAGTGAACCCCTGTCCACACCACAACCAGGGAAGAGGGATCTAGAGACAGCTCTATGCTGAGTTTAGTTTTTGTACTTCTGAATCTCTCTCTCATTGGACAGTTGAAAACTGAGGTCCATAGAGAGACAGGGACTACCGCAGGGCCCACGACAGGCAGGGTCCAAGAGTAAAGGTGTGTTATGACCCTCTAGGCCAGGCTCAGACCCCTCCCATAGGGATTGCTTTGGTAATGAGAAACCCTAAGATCTTGGTAAGTTCTTGTCCATTTTCCCCCTATCGGCGGCGGGGGTGCATTTTCTACTGGGCATTCAGGGAGTGAACACTGGCAAACACACACACACACACAGTGACATCAGACATTTAGACTGTGGTGTCAGAAGAGGAACAGACGCAGGGAGGTGACAAGAGAAAGAAAAAAGGGTTTGGAGGCACTTCCAACATGTGATACCACTCCTCCACTTTTATAGATATTATTCCACATATGCCTGAGGACATCCCTAGAAGTACAGGCCACAATAGTCTCCATTGCACAGACAGGGAAAAAGAAAGGTCCTGAGAGACACAATGACTTATCCAGGATGGAGAACAGGTAAGAATGAGGAGTTGAGTCTGGAACCCAGGTCTGTCTCCTCAAAGCTGCGCACAGACCCTCCCCGGGAGCGGTGGAGAGGGCTGTGAGGTGTGACTGTGTGAGATATGGGGTTGCGTGGAGAAGGGGTGAGCCGTCAGCAGCCCAGAGGGCTGTGTGTAGAGGTGTTGTCTGAGGAGGGGATTCAAGTAAGGGGCCCCCAGGAAGTGAAGTCACCTCCTTGGCAACAGAGCCCAACAGAACTCGGAGCCCCGGGAGCCAGGCACACACGTTCTAGCGACAGCCCCACAGCCCGCTCACTTGGCTGGAGACGCTTCATAGAGATGGATGTTCTCCTGCTGTGTCCTGACTTCCCAGGGCTTCTGCTTCAGGAAACCCCCGAGTGGGAGGTTTCTCAGATGCATTAGACGGTTCAATACTTAACCTGGATGACTCTGGTCCTTTACCAGGAGGTCCCTAAGGGAACACGAGGTGGCCTAGAGCAGGCCAGTCCAGGCCCGGCCACGTCTGGGAGCCCTGCCTGGGCAGCCTCACATCCCCGCATCTCCATGTGGGGGGAAGGGGGACTTGAGGGGAGGGCTGTAATGGGGGAGGGATGAGCTTGGGGCCGTTAGCCATTAGCCGTCCTGCCCACCACCGGTCAGCATCGCAGTGGTCCCTACAGCCGCAGTCTCCCTGGGTCGCAGGCCACGGGACCTGGCCCCCATTTGCGCACTCAGCCCCTTCACCGGTGTAGTCACCATGTTACTGAACGCAAGTCTGTGTGCCCAATGCACGGTGAGGCCAAACGATACCAACACGTCAGAGCTTGGAGCAGAGAAAGGTTTACTGCAGGGCCATGCAAGGAGACGGGTGGCTCATGCCTTAAAAACCCCGAACTCCCCAAAAGCTTTCAGCAAAGCCCTTTTATAGGAAAGGTGAGGGAGGGGCGTGGTTAGTTTTTGCAGACTTCTTGGTGTCAGATCCTTTGCTCTTGAGGTCAGGTCATGGTCAGGTCACGATGTTCCTTTAAACCTCCACCAAAACAAATGTTATTCTCTGTTCTGACAAGAAAGGGGAAGGTCCCAAGGCTCAGCTTTCGCCCTCCAAGGTCCAGGCTTGGCTGAGAGGAGGGGGTCCCTGCATGGGCCGCTTAACCCTGCCCAGGAGCGTTTGTCCAGCACCCAGGCTGGGTCCTCCCGCCAGTGCCCAGGCCCGGCTGAAGAGGCAGATCTCAGCTGGCGGCGCCCTTAGGGCTGAGTCCCCAGAACCTGCCCAGCCTTCATCACTGAGGGAGCCAGGCACCCAGCCTGCCCTTTGGCTTTTCATTTAAACTGGAGAGAATCATCTGTATAGGATCAACAGGAATACATTCTGTAGCAAATACCAATCAGGTTATTAACAATTGTCCTTCCTAGCTCACAGCAATTGTCCTTTTTGAGAATAACCCGAACCACAGAGGTGGACCTTAAGTAATGATGGGCCATGTCCTTGCAACTTAACCCTGACCTCTGGCCACCTCCTAGGGGTAGACAACTGATCTAAGCTGTACCAATTTTTGAAACTTGGAGAGACTGAAGCTGGTTGAAGCTGTCACCTTAAGGCAGTGTCCATGTACTCAAGGACTGTGACCCCTGGAGACTACCACCGCCGTTAGGTCCTAGAAATGGGAATGGTGGAGAGGTGCACTGCTGCTTCAAGGCCTGGGCCTGGCCAGTGGGCAGCCGTGGCGAGGGCTCTGGAGCTCTGCAGGACACAGCCCTCAGCCTGTCGTCCCCCAGCCCCCCAGCTCGCCCACTAGCCCGAGGCCGGAGGCCCCGGAGGGCCCCGGGGAGAAGGCTGGGATCTGTCTCTCACCGCGCCCTGCTGTGAGGACCACTGCGAGGCTGACTGTGGGTGGAGCAGGACCTCTAACCACCAAGCTAACGGTCTTGCGCTAACAGCTGCAGGCCCGCTCCGTCCCTGTTACATCCTGCGAGGGCGCTGCAGGGGCCTGGACAGCAACCGAGCTGAAGGGTTCACACTGTCCAACAGCAGATGCTGGGCGTGTGGGTGGGCACAGGCCAGCACCTCAGGCCTGCACACCGAACGGCCCCTGTACTGGGGTGGAGGGCCATCTTGGGGGTCAAATCCTGGGTCCTAGTGGGGTAGCGCCGGCCAGCCCACCTGTCCAGGCATGTGCAGCCGCGCCTTGGAGAGGGCTTAGTAGGAGCCAGCAGGCCGAACGTGCAGGCAGCTGCATCATCGCCTGTGGGGCCGTTTAGTCCCCTCCCCAACCTCGGGAGGGCGAACGCCCGCGCTTCATGGCCTCCCCTTGCTCCCAGGGGCGACCCCACCGCAGCCACACTGGGCCTCCACGTGTCCGAGTGGACGAGCCCGCGCTGGGGCCACGACCGCCTCTGTTCCAGCCATGCGGGGCAGCCACCCAGGAGGTAGCCACCATGGCTCGTGAAAGCTCCAGGACAGCTGCACCCTCGGCCAGCAGCGACGGCCCACCTGCTACCTTGAGGAGCGACAACGGCAGAGGCAACCTCCGGCCCAGGCTCACACCTGCCCGGGAGGCGCCACATGAGCCTGGTCTGACATCGTGGGATGCTCCTTGAGCCCCTTCTCTGGCTGTTACCTTGAAGAGTATTACACTTTCAGATTAAAAAGTTGCAGAACAGAGAATAATATCTGTTTTGTTGGAGGTTTGCAGGAACATCGTGACCTGACCGTGACTTGACCTACGTAGACAGCTGAAAGAAAAAAAGATTTCTGCACCAAGAAGTTCTCAACAACCAAACACCCCCCGCCTTTCTGGTATAAAAGAAGTCTGAATTCTGACTGGGGAAAGATGGTTCTTTGAGACACTAGTCTGCCATCTTCTCGGTCTGCTGGCTTTCTGAATAAAGCCATTATTCCTTGCCCTAACACTTTGTCTCCCGATTTATTGGCCTGTCATGCAGCGAGCAGGACAAGCTCGGACTTGCTATCAATTTTGGTGAGGCAGCCAGTAGCCTTGCTGCTTGTGGCCAGACAGCCCGGGTTGGGGAATTTTGGGGTAAGGCCCTAGCTAGCAGCTGCCGGGACCACTTATCCTGAGGATCTTCCCTTCAAAATTCCCTGCAGTGGCACTGGCTGCCCTGGTGCTTGGCAGCTGGAGCAAGTGATTGAACTTGGGAGCCGATGGGCTCCGTACATTAGGGTAAGTCACTACAGTGTGTACAGCCGAGAACACTCTCCCCTGCTCAATTAGGGCTTTTTCTGTAAGGTAAAGGCCAATTTGTTTTGCATTTGATTGGGGTACCCTGTTGGAGAGGAGAATTATTGTGGGACTCTACCTCATTTGTGAACCTGTTCGTTTGCTTTTGTTTTGTGTTCATTCAGATGGAATTTGTTTGTGGTTGTGGTATTGGAATTTATGCCTTTTGTGTTCTGTTGCTCTTGAACTTGTAAATATAGGAAACACTCCATCTGTCCCTAAGGAAAGCTCTTTGGGGCGTATCTCAAATAAATGAGCAAAATATAGCTGTGGGCCTATGACTAAGAAAGAGATGACATTCTATTATAATAGCGTGTGGCCCCAATATACGTTAGGATCAGGAGAGCGATGGCGCTTGAATGGCTCACCTAATTATTATACGATCTTGCATTTAGAACTGTCTTGGGAAAGAGCAGGTAGAAATGATGAGATCCCACATGTAGAAGCATTTATGCTATTCGTCAGGAGGAAAAAGTCAGAGATGGCTGCCACCTTACGATGCAGCAGTCTAAAAGGAAAACCAAGGGAAAATCTGTTCTACAAGAGGGAGAGTGAGAAAATGAGACTGAGGACATGTTACTTCAAAACTTAAACCCTCTCTGACCAACCCGGCTCCCCCACTGGCCCAGCAAGCTGCACCAGCGGTTGTTCTGACCACCCCCATGCCACCAATGTATTCACTCCTTTTACCAATTCCTGTTTCCCCTACTTATGGGGATCAGTTAGAAGTTTCTATGTTAACCCCTGGGGCACAGGGGCCTGCTTTGGTGTCACCATCTAAGACCCGAGAGGGCACCCAATTTGGACCGGGAGCCACTTCTGGGTTGGGGCAATTTCCCTTGTGCCAATATCCCATAGGAGGCCTTAATGCAAATGGCCAGCCAGCTGGGTTTCTATGGATGCACAATCCATTCTCAACTTCAGATTTGTTTAATTGGAAAAACCATAACCCTGCTTACTGAGAGGACCCCCTCCACATGACTGAACTTTTCACTTCTATCTTTGCCACTCACCATCGCCCCTGGGTGGACATTCACACGGTTATGAATATGATTCTTACTGGGGATGAAAGGAGGATGGTCATTGGCTAGCAAGGAAGCACACCAGCTTCATCCAGCAGATCCAAATGGAACTCCAGAAGCAAATCTGGCAGTTCCTACTGCTGAGCCTGACTGGGATCCTAATAATGGAGATATACCGCATCTAGAGCATTATAAGAAGTGTGTCTTAGTGGGTCTCCAAAAGGGGTACCTAGGCAAAAGAGCTTAAACAAAATTCAGGAGATACACCAAAAATCCAACGAGGATCCATGAGACTTTCTAGAAAGAATTTATCAAGCTTATAGATGCTACACTGATGCAGACCCTGAGGCCCCGAAAATATGAGAATGGTAAATATGACCTTCATTGGGCAAACTGCCCCAGATATAAGAAGAAAATTACAAAAATTAGATGGTGCATTTGGAATGAACCCTTCTCAATTGGTAGATGTTGCTTTTAAAGTGTTCAACAATAGGGAACAATGACAGAAGGAAGATGACGCAAAATGGAATTCCACTTTTCTGGCAGCAGCATTAGACTCCCGGAAGGTGAATAACCCAAACAGAGGTAAGCCACCATTGGAGAGGGAACAATGTGCTTACTATAAGGAGGAAGGGCATTGGAAAAAAGACTGCCCTAGGCTAAAAAATAAGAAGGAAAACAATAAAAGAAAGACGGGAACCTTTCATATGGTAGAAAGAGAGGAACACTCTGATGATAAATGAAGAGAACCAGGGGCTCCCTTGGACTTGGGGTGTCCAATTCCAGTTTCCCCACAGGAGCCCCAAGTAACTTTGACAGTGAGGGACAAGTTGATTGACTTTCTGATAGATACGGGTGCAACATATGCCGTGGTAAACACCAAGGTGGCACAGAAAACATCTCAATCCATCCTGGTCATGGGAGTTTCTGGGCAAGTACAAAATCGTTCTTTCTTACAGCCCCTAGAATGCCAATTAGGGGACCTCACCCTGAAACACAGTTTCTTATATATGCCAGCGTGTCCAATCCCTCTTTGGGGCCGAGATCTCCTTTGTAAATTAAATGTTCAAGCAACTTTTTCACCAGAACAGCCTAACATCAGGGTCCCACTGAAGCACATTTTAAGCCTACAGAGGGCACTCATGGACACCCCAGAAAAGGAGACAGAGCTCTTTCCCCCCTGAAGTCTATGAAAAGGTAAGGCCAGAAGTATGGGCTGATGGCACCCCAGGGAAGGCCAAAAATGCATGGCCAATACAAATCCCGTTAAAAAGGACCCCTGGGACACCTAATCTAAAACAATATCCTCTGAGGCAAGAGGCCTAAAAGGGAATTGAGACAATTCTAAAAAAGTTTTTGGGAAAAGGACTAATTAAACCTTGCAGGTCCCCGTATAAGACCCCTATTCTCCCAGTCAAAAAGCCAAACTCAGCAGAGTATCACTTTATCTAAGACTTGAGGGCTATTAATGAAATAGTCCAAGATTTGCTCCCTGTGGTACCTAAGCCATACACTCTGTTCACAACTATTCTGGGAGAATACAGGTGGTTCTCAGTTTTAGACTTGAAAGATGCTTTTTTCCTGCATTCCTACTGCAGAAGAATCACAGCAGCTATTTGCGTTTGAATGGCACGACCCAGAAACACAGGTAGTCCAACAGTATTGTTGGACAGTCCTGCCTCAAGGATTTAAGAATTCCCCTACCTTGTTTGGGGAAATGTTGGCTAGGGACCTTAGAAACTTAATATTGGATGAAGGACTCTTACTCCAAAATGTGGACAATTTGCTCATAGCGAGCCCTACATGTGTAAGTGTCTACAAAATACCATCAGAACCCTGACCTATTTGGCCAACAGTGGATATAAGGTTTCCCAGAAAAAGGCCCAAATATATAAGCAACAAGTCATGTATCTGGACTTTGTCCTTTCCCAAGGACAGCAGGATCTTTTGCCTGATAGAAAACAGGTAACTGCAGGCTTGGGAACACCCAAGACTCGCAGACAGCGGAAGGGGTTTCTGGCAATGACAGGGTTCTGTTGGATTTGGATCCCGAACTGTGGGCCCATAGAAAGCCCCTCTATGAGACTTTAAAGGGACATGATCTTGAGTCCCTTACTCGGACTAAAGTAAGTTTCAAACAGCCTTTGAAACAATAAAAACAAAGTCAGTCTCAGCCCTGGCTTTGGGACTACCAGACTTAAAGAAACCTTTCAAATTGTATGTACAGGAGAGACAAGGCATAAGTCTTGGGGTGTTAATTCAAACTCTGGGGAATATCCCTCTACCTGTTTCCTACTTCTCAAAACCACCAGAACAGACTTAAGGGATGGCCCCTCTGCCTTCAAATTGTAGCAGCTACTTGTGACATACTTCAGGAAACTCAGAAGTTTACCCTGAGGCAACCCACCACTGTGTATGTCCCTCACCATGTTCTTTCTTTACTGGAACAAAAGGGGGCTACTGGCTGACTTCTGGGAGAATGGGAAAGTACCAAGCCATTCTCTTAGACAATTTCAATGTAAGACTTCAGGTCACTTCAGCCCCAAATCGAGCCACATTGCTCCCAATTAATGCTGCACAACCCCCAGAGCACAAATGCCTACCCGTCATCGAGCTAGTATACTCTAGCAGACCGGACTTAAGCGACTAACCCTCGGCTGAGCCAGATATGGAACTGTTTACCGATGGCAGCAGCTTCATGGACCAAGGTAGGTGACGTGCTGGGTATGCGGTGGTAACCCTTAGAAAGACTGTTGAAGCAAAAGCCCTGTCCCCAGGCAGCTCAGCCCAGAACGCAGAAATCATTGCTCTGACAAGAGCCCTACTACTCACTGAAGGAAAGGGAGTAAATATATACACAGACTCTCACTATGCATTCTCCGTGGTGCATGCTCACGGGGCAATCTGGAAAGAAAGGGGGCTCCTCACTTCAAACAGTAAAGACATAAAGCATGCTTCTTAAATCCTGTCACTATCAGAAGCACTCCACAAGCCCTCACAATTGGCCATAATGCACTGCCCAGGCCACCAAAAGGGTGAAACTCATATAATAAAAGGCAACTGGTTAGCTGACCAAGCTGCAAAGAAGGCAGCAAAGGAAGGCAATTATCAAGCAGTAACACGGTCACTTCTCCTGCAGATCGACTTGTCAAAATACCAGGAGGCTCAGATTAGTTAAAGTCCTCCTTAAGGAAAGTATCCCCTGATTTGGACTGCCTAATACCCTTCAAAGTGATAATGGGCCTGCTTTTGTCTCTAGCATAACCCAACAAGTGTCTAAAGCACTGCAAATTGGAAGCTACATTCATCCTGGAGACCACAATCAACAGGAAAGACCAAGAAAATGAATTATACATGAAAACAGAGCATTGCTAAAATACGTCGATACTAATTTAACTTGGGAAGAGGGCTTGCCAGTTGCCATGCTACGAATCAGAGTGGCTCCCAGAAGCAGGCCTAAATGAAGCCTCTTTGAAATGCTGTATGGCAGGCCATTCCAGACGTCTCCTCTGTTCCACCCCAGGGGGAAAACGTGTCCACAGGGGGCAGGAATGAGACCTGCATGGTGTGGCGCGTCCAGGCAGGCAGGCTGGAGAAGCTGGTGGGAAACCTGGTGCCTGCCTTCCTGGGCGGGGACCCCTCCGACCTCCCCACATTCCTGGGCTCCTACAGGGCTTTCCCTACCACCCAGCAGATGCTGGAGCTTCTCTTCACAAGGTGAGCACTTTTTCCCGATGGAACACTGGTGACTCGGCCACCTGCTAGCTGTGACATGGGGGAATGTCACTCCACCTCTCTGAGCCTCAGTTGGCCCCTCTGCACACTAGGGTAAAGAGAGGACCAGCCCCCTACGGTGACTGTAGGGACCAGCGGGTCCTTCACGGAAAGTGCTTTCTGGGGACCTGGCCTGTGGAAAGGTCTGCTGGAGGGGCCGCGGTTGTGCTAATTCCTCATGTCCCTCCTCCCCATGAGGAAGCCTCCGCCTCAGTTGTCACTGTGCCCCTGACCTTGGGATGAACGTTTTTCCCATGTGCAAGGTGATGTGTGATTCCATTACGGGTGCCCTGTCCTGGGTGAGTGAGAGCAGGGATCCTTGGGGGCGAGCAGTGGGGCCCCAGGCCACTCAGATATGTGCAATGGGGCTGGTGGGGCTCATTCATTCTTCACATATAGAGGAAGGCCCACTAGGCGCAGGCATTTTTCTAGGAACACCCATCATTTAATGCACCAAGCACACAACAGTCCTGCCCTCCAGAGCTTCCATTCTAGTCTGGAGTCAGACAGTCACACTAGGCCTCACAACCAGGGCTACCCTGGGAGCACAGTGTGGAAGGAAATGCCCGGTCTCTGACTCTGCTGCCCACCTGACTCCCCCCCAGGGCCGTGTCCTCCATGCTGTGCACCTGGCTGCACCATTACCCTGAGCATTTCCACCAGCCCCCAGAACTTCCCTGCCTGAAGTTGCTTCTGGCTTACATAGAGCTCAGCATGCCTGGCTCAGACCTGGAGCAGCAAGCCCGCCTTCTCCTGGCACAGCTGGAGCACCTGGAGCTCCCTGAGGCAGAGGGTGATGGTGAGGAGGACTCAGGGTGGGTGATGGGGGGGCGAGTGGGGAGGGGAAGGGGCGGGGCCACACAGAACAGAGCTTCCCGAGGCTGGAACTGGGCCTCTGAGGAGACTCAGATCACTGTTTCCCTGGACTGCAGTCTGGGAAGACTTCCTAGGGGTGGCATCTTGAGACTTCACTGATTGGCAGTGAGAAGTTTCCTGTCTTTGGAGGCACTGGAAAAGCAGTCCTGTTGATGATATTTTCTCTTCTTGGACCTACAGCACCAGCTCCAGAACAAGCTCTGGAAACATATCAAGACCTAGAGCCAGCTACACCTCTACTGCCCACTACAGCTCCAGAGCCAGAGCAAGCTCAAGCCACAGCTATTGTTCAAGCTCAAGAGCCAGAATATGCATTACTGCCAGTTCCTCAGCCAGAACTAGAGCATGGTCATGCCCTAGCTCTCATTTAAGCCACAAGTTATCAACTTATTTCCAAGATCTATTGCAGTGATTTACAACAGAACAAACAAGCAAGCAAACTAATGAAAACCCAGTATGGCCCATCTGCCCCCCATGGAAATATTAATGATTCAAAGGTATAAGCTCTATATTATATCTATAGATATTATAATATATAGTTATATATAACTATACAAAGAATAATACTTTTATCTCTGAATAAGAGCACAGAATTTCAGAAAATACGCAATGTGCATCAATGAAAATAATCATTCCTCCTTTAGTCACCTTCCTGGTATCCAAGGTCAAGACCCGTCCGTGATGGGGGAGACAATGTTTGCTTTCCCACAGTCAGAATGAGTTTGCTAGCACACCCTCTCTCTCTATTTCTCTTACCATCAAACCAGCCAGTTTCTATGTCAGTCTTTTTGTCTGTCTCTGATTCCCTCCTTCTACCTGTCTTTGTCTGTTTTCCTCCCTCTCTATTTCTGTCTCTCTCCTCTTACTCTCACTTGCTCTCTTTTGCTTTTTTGCCTCATGGATGCCTGAGTAATGTTTCTGTCTCTCTTAAGTCACCTTAGGCAGTACTGTTTCATAACATACAGTACATTGGCAAGTGCCCCCGTCAAAAATTCACTAAACCCAGATGACAATAATTAAAATCCCATGCTGCCTGGGAAGTACTCATTTACAGTTATTTACCTCTTAGTGGATACATGCCAGTCATTTCTAGGTCAGGACACACTGATGTACGCGATCCCCATCTTTGAAATGTGTGCCATTGACTTCAACAGTGAAACGACGTGCTTGCTTCCTCATTACTGAAGACCAAAGAGCAACGTGTGTTCATTTTTCAGTCATTTCTGAATGTTGTGTGTAGATAATTAGATAAACCAAGAAAACATTTCAATAGGGAAAGACAGCCAATCTTTGTTGACGTGTTGTGATGTCCCAGGCCTTGCGCTCAAATACTAACTCTCTTCCTTTAATTACTCCTCTCAAACCTGACCAGAGAGGAAGACTTCAGCACAGGTAGTTCTTTGGAGGCAAGCAATAAAGAAACAAACTCCATGGCACAACCAGCCTCATGCTTCATTGTTTCATGGACTTTTCTTTCTCACCATCCACTGGAATGGGCCTATAGCCACTCGTCTCACTCTGGCCACATGTTCCCAAGGGATGCACAATCACTGCCAGGATTTGAGTCACCGTTGTCTCAAGCACCCAGAAGAGAAGCACCGAGAGAAAGAAGTATGTCCCCTCCCTAGCGTGCCCTCAAAACTGAAGTCCCTGTAGCAGACGGCATATTGGGCGTACAACCCATAAGAAAACCCTCATCTCGTACCCTTTCTCTAGTACATCACTTTCACTTGTTGGGTTTTTTTTATTTCGTTCTTCACATTGCATGACACCATCTGGCTAATGATTATAAGCAAGTTTCCAGACCTTAAAGACTGACTCCAGATTGCTTAGCCCAGACTGCTTCTGGATGTGGACCCTGAGAGAGAATGAATAAAGACATTCAAGTTTACCTGAATTCTGCTTTCTAGAATGCCAGGTTCTCAGGCCAGTTGTTCTCTGGTAGTTATACCAGGGTAAGGGTTCTTTTGAAGCACTGCTTGCACAGCATCCTTTTGACATGGCTTCAAACCAAGTCTCCTTCTTCACAGTCCTCTTGGGAGTCGCCTGTTGAAGAGCAAAGGGGAAAAGTCTCAGGGGGGATTCCATATAAATGCAAAACAATGGTGCCAGCCCAGCTGTTGTCTTTATGCCATGTGTAAAACCTCCGAGTCCAGAGATTATACTTCATTTTTAACTGAATGGGACACTGGGAGTTCAACATACGCCTATCAGAAAAGATGACAGTCAATGTTATAGGGATCTACCAACCACTAACAAATAATCCATAGAATTACATGCAAGCGAAATGCAAAGCCATAGAAAAACAGGATTTCATTCAATTGATGGAAGAAGTTTTCACATATTGATTCATGGGAGAGTCATTATGGCTTATGCTAACTAGAAAAGCCTGTCTTATGGCCTGTCGTACGTACATTGCGCATCTGCTTGAACTATTAAAAAAACACAGAATGCCTTTATCAGATTGTTTTCAATACCTACTTTCAAGATAAGGGCAAATGTCCCCCTTCTGATGATGCCCAGGCTGGTTCTCCTTGGAGGATGAGTTTCTCTTTCCAGACAGTGAGGTCATGCTGCCTAGCTGTGTAGGTGCTAAACTTTCTCTTTTGAAACCTTGAAGTGATGTACTCCATATCTGACGTTTGCTCCTTGTTATGAAAAGATATAAAACTGTGTTTCAGGCATTCCAACTGGAGCCAGATGGCCATGGTGGAT
Source organism: Balaenoptera musculus (assembly GCF_009873245.2). Taxonomy (NCBI): domain Eukaryota; kingdom Metazoa; phylum Chordata; class Mammalia; order Artiodactyla; family Balaenopteridae; genus Balaenoptera; species Balaenoptera musculus. The sequence continues at coordinate 75,996,865 of NC_045800.1, read as the reverse complement.
GTGGTTTCAGACACGTTCCTGCACCATAGAGATCTTGGATTTCCTGAACTGTATCAAACTCCAAGACACCACCAGCCCTTCTAAAAAAAACAAAAAAAAAAAACAAAAAAAACCTGCTAAGAGCTGCCAGCTGCAAATTTATGGCCTCAAGGTCTTCCCCTGTGAGTAGGCAAGGGTTTCAGACCCCAACCAATACTTACTTAACAACACCCTTACTTCTTGCCAACTCCAATTATAATTCTTTAGAAATAACTCATGGAACTAAGTGCAACATTGCAGATTTTGCCTTTATAAGCCGCCTCCCTCCATTTTGTACTCCAGGAGAAGACAATTCAAGTGTTCCTGGAATCTGTGTCTTCTGGGGTCTAGTTTTCTGTTAGGCAAAAATAAACTCTCTTCTATTCTTACTACAGCTTGTTGATTATTTCCATCAACACAATAGAAATTAACCACTTAAAGTTGAAAACAAAACACAATAAAACAAACAACAAAAAAGAACCAAACCAACTCAAAATCCCAAACTTGGTCTACTGGAAAATAAACATATACTTTTATCAACTGAATTGAAAACATTTGAAAATTTATGTAGCATTCCGTCCAATTACAGTACCAACTTTAAGACTTTTGGTAGAGAAGCCATTGATGGGCAACAGGGCTACCAACTTCCTTTTCCATTTCAAGAAAATGCCCAAACCACTCTCAATCTTTTTCCCCAATTTATTCCTGAAACACAGCCCAATAAAATCTGTCACTGCAATCTTAATGGTCACTTATACCTTCGTTAACCCTGGAAGGGCATCAAGGCATCTGGATGATCCAACAACAAAGTCCAGATGCTGATGTATACTTACTGCTTGATGTGCTGATGAATCCATGTTGGGAGAGCCACCTGGACTGCACAGAAACTGCTGGCCAATTGTTCAGTTCCTGGAAGCACAGGACTTATAAAAGTACAAGGATGCCTCACCCCTATTTATTTCAACAGCTTCCTACGGTAAATCCTCATTCAAAATTTATGACCTTGAAGGAATCCCACGAAGCAAGTGGAAATTCAATGAAAGGCAAGTTCAGAGGCTACCAGGTACTTCTGAAGCTGCCACCATCCTTTCGCCAGTACAGTTTTGTTTCAGGGCTCTCTAGTTTTCACACACTCAAACAGTTTGCTTTCGGCTGCAGTCCATGACCCTGGGTTCCTCAGGATCAGGTTTGGGTGTGTTCTTTCCAAAATGAAGAGCCTAGCTTCCTTGTGTACCCTGCACATATCCCTCAGCATCTCCAGAAACCCACTTCATTCCATGCCTAAGTCATTTCCTTCATTTGAGGGTGAGATCATGATACTTCGAATACTAAGGGTGAATGGAAAAGTCCAGGGTCTACCCACACATCACGGTCTTGAGTCCCAACTTCTTGGCAGCTTCCTGGGTGTACTCTGAAACCCACCCCATTACTCACATGCAACAGAGAGTCTGAAGAAAGGGACAGACCACACTAGATGGGTAGGTAGCATGTTTAACAAGCAAGGGAACTTACTTCTGAAGCTTGCCTTGGGCAGCCACAAAACGATTAGGTTTCCCACCGGTATGTCAGAACCTTAATAAAGGTTAAATAGAGGCATTAAGGTTCAGTCAGCTATACTGTCCAAAGGTGTCAACAACACCTTGCTATCTCAAAGTTGTGTCCTTGTTAAGCTTACTTCTTGGGGAAGCCAAGCAGAATGCAAATTCCAAGGACAAGGCTCGGGGGGTGGTTTGAGGTGATTCCATTACCTGGGTCCATCTCCCAGGTCAATCCAGGTCATGTTCTCTCCATGAATTCCAACAACACATGCCCAACATCACTGAATGCTTGGCTGAGGGTAGCCCATCTCATACAAATACAATGTATTCTAAAGCAATGTTCCCTGACAAAATCCCCAAAAGGGAAATGAGACATAACTGTTTAATGGTTTAAGGGAAGGGAAACTAACCATCTTTAGCTGGTTACTCCTTCTCTGGTCTGGGAATGTCAGAAAATATAGAAGTGCAGAAAAGGAAGGGCATGACACAACTTGTGAGAAGAAAAAGACAATTCAAATAAGGTGGGAAGTACAATGATAGCCCCACAGCATCCAAGATAGACATCATTATACATAATATGAAAACAAAACACAGACCTGAAGTGCCGACTTACATTTTAAAAATGCTGTGTTCAAAAAAAAAGAAAAAAGAATGCAGCAACTTAGATGATGGATGACACAGCTGTGTTTGAAATGAATGATTTGGATGAAAAATACTACCATGCCGACATTTCAGTTCAGTTTGGGCTCGTGACAATTCAAAAATTAAAAAAAATACACAAATTACCAACTTTACTGTATTCCTTTCCCACCCAGGTTTATGAAACTCAGAAATGTGGACTAAGATGAAGACAATTAAGCCTATTTAGAATTGGGAATGAGAATAACTATACCAGCAATTCATTAAAATCAATTAGGTTAAAATAATGCTGATGTGAGTGCGTTTACGTGTGTGCTTGTGTTTACGTACGTTTGGGAGAATGGCCACTGGCTCTACATGACCAAAACATCATTATTTTAACTCAGCATACTGTTTTGTGGAAGCATGGGATTCCTCCCAAATAGGAGTTTGCTCTCCACCCTCAGATGCAGCTAGGGCTTGTTTGAGAACTGCCTTACAGCACAAGCGGTTGCCTGAGGAAGAGGCCTCCAGCATGGGCCCAACGACTTTCAGAAGGAGGGCCTCAACTGTAGCAGCTGTGAAAGCATAAAACCGCCAACCTGGTCCAGGATCTGTGTCTTAGTTATGGCTCCTGAGGCCAAATGGCCATTCTGGCTGCTACATGTCTTTGTTTGCTTTTCTGCCCACTCTAAAGATGGTCATCAGGTGGTACCATGGATGGCTGCCACCGAGATCAGAGCTGTCTTCAAGTCTCAGGAGAATGTCTTGAAGACACCCAGATTCTGGTCCCTTGTTCTCAGGTGCCAGAGATCGGAGGGTGATGGGACCATCTTGTTGGATCAGGACAGTCTTTCTCAAGAAGGTGGAAGTTTTTGCGGATAAAATTCCCTGAAGCTTCTGATTAGATTGCTGTTCTCGCCAAAGCACTGGCTGCCAGACCTCTACCAGCTCCCAACTGGACAACTCAGGTGGTAGGCTGCTTGTGAGAGTGGAGGCCTTTTTTCTGGCAGTGCCACGTGGCTTGCGGGATCTTAGTTCCCCGACCAAAGATCAAACCCAGGCTCCCTGCAGTGGCAGCATGGAGTCCCAACCACTGGAGTACCAGGGAAGTCCCAGAGCAGAGGCTTTGATATGCATAGCACCCAGGGTATCCCGAGAGAACGCAGATGTACTTCCACACAGGCCATCAGATGATGGTGTGGGCTCCAATGCCCATCCTTGGGCTCCTCTACAGCAGGCAGCACTGGACACACAAGGGGCTAAGCCACAGCCCTTAGCTCTGTCTACAGTCTGCAGAAGTCCTGCCAACAAAGGATCTGAATGTTTCCAGCCACCCTGATGCAGTCTTCCTCTCACTATATTGAAAGACACAATCCTTTCCACAAGGAGTCCCTTTCCAAATCTCAAGCCCCATTTGTCCTGAGGCTACTGTGTTCAGGCTCTTTTTCCAGGAGCGCTATCCCACTGTGTGTGGCCATTGTAACAGAGTCTTCCTGTCAAATTAAAATAGAGGTAGATCTGTACAAATAGATAAGGAGAACCGGAAAGATGGGACAAGTAAGAATGGACCAAACCACAACCAAGAAGTCACACTGAGTTCAAAGATATACCTGTTGAATCAGTGGAATGTCACATACAACTTGAAAATCCAAGGCACACTTTTCAAAGGAAGGCAGCAGGTCCTGTTGATGGAATACCACCAAGAGCCTCAGAACGTAGACTTTTTTCAAAATCCACAAGGAAAAAGTATAGGTACATATACAGGCCCATACATACAAACATGCTAAAATGATGGAAAGAGCAAAGTTCCTATCCTTTCCTGAGTGATGGGTTAGAGATGCTACTGTACCTTTCCCTGTCATCTTTTATATTGCAAATGTTCCCAGGGAAAATAATATGCAAAGTCTCCACTGTATGAAGGACTGAAGCTTTGAAGCAATCATCACTAGTTAGAGGCTTAAGTTGCTTCCAGTTGCCAGAGCCGACATTCACAGCCATGATAAGAGCTCACGTTCCTGGACCCACATGTTTGAGCCATGTCACATCCCCTCCTCTTCTACACACCAAGCACACTTCAGATATACCTTCTGATCTTGCCAGGAAGGTAACGTGTGTGAATGAGTCCTTCTTCTATCTAATCTCCTTGACTTGTTTTGATTCCAGTTCAGGGATGGTGCAGACAGAAGAGTTGGGTCACATTTGTCATGACAATGCTAGATTTCCTTAAGGCTTCAGGAAGGGTGCCCCTCCTGGTGTCCATGCTTCCTCAGAGTCCGTGTGGAGCTGGGCAACACTCATTGAGGCAACGAAGTGCCGCCAATAGGACAGAGGGGAGACACGCCCTTCAGGCTTTCAAGTGAACGATGTGTCTTCTTGCCTAGGTGTTGCTCCCGAACACTAAGTGTAGCTTGTTCCTTCTCTTTTATCATTATGGCCCTGTATCCCAGGAAAGAAGGCCTGGAAGGGGCTCGGGAGAAGGTTTCCTTCCTCCTCCTAAGTCTGAGGCCCTGGTGAGCTTGGGAGCATGTCGAGAAGAGCCTGAAATTCTTCCTTGCTGAGGGCTGCTTCCGGAATTCCTGGTGGTTTCTCTTCCCGTGCATCCGCATTCAGGAAAGGCTGTACCTTTTCCTGAATGTCTGTGGCTGACAAGAGTTCATCTAAGAGGCTTGATGAGCTTCCAAGTGCTGAGTGCTGGTGCTGGTCCAGCGGAGGAGACGTCTCTTCACCTGAGTGCCTGCTGTTACTAGACGTGTGTCTCAGCCTTGCAGGCTGCAGAATGTTCCATTCCCGAGGCTCCCATCTGGAGATGACAACTTGGGTCCCCTAGCGCCACCACTGCATGGCTTGGGATGTGCATGGCCAAGCCAGGTCCTGCAAGTGCAGCTGAGGATTGCCAAGGTCAGGCTGAGGGGAGTCTTGGAGGGGGAGTGCGGCCAGGCCAGTGTGCAGGTTGTTCTCCTGGCATGTTCCCTGGGATGGAGGCTGTGTGAACAGGTGGAGAGCCAGTCCCGGATTTGGTCCTGCTTAGGAGTGACTTGCAACTGCTCCCAGAGGTTCAGATTCTCTCTTCCCTGCACAGCGCAGTGGGCTGCACCACCATGGACCTCAGTGATGAGCCCCCATGCCCCCAGAGGGAACACGAGGAACAAAGAACATGGGGGAGAGAAAAGGAGCTGCTGTGGCCAAGGACTGGATGCTCTCCAGCAGACTGGAGGGAGGAACATGATGAGAGCTACTGTGGGCACTGTACAGGTGGCTTTGGCCCCACGAAGCAGTCAGAGCTAGTCTGGCACTGGGGCCTGCTGCCGGTACCTTCACGGGCCCACCTCTGCTCTGCTCTGGGTGCAGAGCTCTTCGGTTCTGAAACCACATCTAGGGAAGAAGAAGGGAGGCGGGCACATCAGAAGTAAGACATTCCAGATCGATTTGCCCCGATCTGTCTGGCAGAGGGCAATTTTGGTTAGGCCTAATCTCAGGGGGGTTTGATCTAGACCTGCAACCTGGTCCTTGGAAATGAGGGGCATGTCAGGTCAACACTGGACACCTGGCTTCCAGCAGATCCCTTATTGATTGGCTAGAATGTCAGGCCCTTCACACACCGCCCAGCACCTCTATTGCCCTCTCCTCTTCTGGAAATGGATGCCTTCAGATCAGCCCGATAGGAGTCCAATGGGGAATAGTGAGAGATTCGCCCGCACTCCCTCATGCACTAGGCTCTAAGTCCTCAGCTATACAGGCATTGCTCCAAATCTTTCCCATATCTGTCAGTGCCTGGGATCCAAATGAAAAGTCACCTTTCCTGGATGGCATGCTTTTCCTGGATCAGGCGTGAGTTGACATACATGGCTCCAGTCCCTACGTCCACTGAATATGTCCACCAGCCCATCTCTTATGGACAGGGATCCAGGCCCAGGTAGGTACCGAGTCCAGATGAAAATCACCTGGGTGTAGATTCAACTCCCAACTTTCTGGGCTGGATCAAGAAAGGGGCTCTCCTGATCAGGTTGAGGTTCCTCCCAATCCATGGTGAACAGATGCAAGCCACGTGAAGCACAGCCATAGGTTCTTGATTCAAATGTGAGTCTTTCAGAGACTCTGTCTCCATATACCTATGGATCTGCTTCCTGACTCCTATATTCAAAAACACTGTGTCAATAACGTATGCAGAATAACAATTCTCACCCGGGGCAACAGTCCCTCCCCCGACTTGAGGATAATGTCAAAGACCCTACATAATTAAGGTATCCTTCCAAGAGGGGAGGGAGGTTGGGTGGGTTGAGGGCAGGTTCTGCACAGGTCCAAGGGCCTTGAGGCCCAAGGTGCGATACGGACAAACATGCTGCCACACACAGTTCAGTGCCCCCACTTTTATAACCAAGACATTTCTCGGGCAATATAGCAGCACTGCTAAGCCTGAAGAGCAGTGATGCTATTTCCTACAAAGAGAGAGCAATGCTCACTTCTCCCACTTTTGTCCTGCCATTCTTTCTACATGTATACGCACTGCTGCCAATTTGATTTAGAAACTCTTACCTTGGAAGGACTCTCACTTGCAATGCCAGGCCTTTCCAACCCATAGTTTTGCCCTCAATCAGCGGGATAACCACCCCCAGAGCCTACGTGTATCCAGCACCATCTCAGGGGTTAACAACCCTTCCACACGGGACAAATCATGTTCCACCCACCGAGAACTTACCTGGATTTGAGATTCTGGAATTCCTGTTTGACAAGCCAATTCTTCTCTGGTTGCAATGCCAGGAAATCAGTTCTTCTTGAAGGCTTGCACAAGGATACTTGTTTGAGATGGAGAGATGAATGTCCGCTTTCTCCTGGCCCCTTTTGGGAAGCATTCTGAAGAACAAATAAAGAAGAGATTTAGGCCAATTGCACATTCAGTGCAGATACAATGTGTGATATGCATGGAATATAATATCATTTACATATAATTTATCTTATACATATATATGTAGGTATATACATATATATTTTTTCTCACCACCTTTCTCCCCACTGAGTGCTCAGAAGTACTCACCCAACAACCCCAGCTCAGTAGCCCTAGGATAAAATTGCTGAGGTGGTGGAAGAGGGGAATTCTGACTTCTTGGCAGTTTCAGGACCAGAAGATTCAAAGACTTCCTGGCCATGCATCATCACACCCTACAACCAGGGACATGATGCTCATATCTGCAACACTAATGGGGCAAGAACCAAATTACCATTGGTTTCTCTCCTAAGCATTCTTTGCCACACATTTATCATCCACATTCAGAGGTGATCCCGTCTCCAGGAGATCCCCTGAGGAAATGCATTTGGAAATGCTAGGTACTTACTTTGAATCCAAGGCTGAGGCTGTTGATGATGATGCAATTGCCCTTCTCTTAAGGTTTTCATGGACACCAACTGGCTCTGTCTTAGATTTCTTCTTCATTGGTTTTGAAACCAATCCTAAGCACAAACAGGGAATCCACTGTCACTCAGTGCTTATGAACATATTTCCAAAGATCTTTTGCAGTGATTTACAATAGGACAAATAAGCAAGTGAACTAATGAAGACCCAGAATGGCCATCTGTTACCAGTGGAAATACTTGATTCAAAGGTAGTAGTCTACATAAAGAATAATGCTTTTATCTTGAATAAGTGAACAGAATTTCAGAAAATACATAATCTGCTATCAATAAAAGTAATCATTTCTCCTTTAGTCATCTGCATGGTATCCAAAGTAAAGACTCAAGACAGGAGAAAATGCTTGCTTTCCCAAAGCCAGAATGAGCTCGTTAACACACCCTCTCTCTCCATCGTCCTCTTCCGGTCAATACTGCCAGTTTCTCTGTTGGCTTTTGTCTCTGACTCTGATTGTCTCCTTCTACCAGTTTTTGTCTGTCTCTGTTTTTCTCCCTCTCAGTCTCTGTCTCTGTTTCTTTCTCTCCTCTTTCTTTCACTTGCTCTCTTTTGCTCTTTTTGCCTCATCTTTCCTGTGGTCAATGCCTGAGTAATGTTTCTCTGCCTCTTTTTTTTTTAATTTTAAATTATTATTTCAAGAATATTTCTTTTTTATATTTATTTTATTTATTTTTGGCTGCATTGGGTCTTAGTCGCGTCACGTGGGATCTTTCGTTGCGGTGTGCAGGCTTCTGTCTAGATGTGGCATGCAGGTTTTTCTCTTCTCTAGTTGTGGCGCACAGGCTCCAGGGAGCATGGGCTCTGTAGTTTGTGGCACAGGGGCTCTCTAGCTGAGGCGCACGAGCTCAGTAGTTGCGGCTCGCGGGCTTAGTTGCCCTGCAGCATGTGGGATCTTAGTTCCCTGACCAGGGATCGAACCCGTGTCCCCTGCATTGTACGGTGGATTCTTTACCACTGGACCACCAGAGAAGTCCCTCTCTGCCTGTCTTATGTCCCCATGAGCAGTACTGTTTTGTAACACACAATGTATTGGTAAGTGCCCCTGTCAAAAATTCACGAAACCCAGACAACGGTAATTAAAATCCCATGCAGCCTGGGAAATACTCATTTACAGTTACCTCAGTGGATACATGTCACAGTCACTTCTAGGTCAGCAGACTGTTCTGTACCTGATCCCCATCTTCGAAACGTGTGCTATTGTTTTCAACAGTGAGATGATAGGCTTGCTTCCGCACTACCAGAGACTGAAATACAGTGTGGTTTTTTCTTTTTTTTTTTTTTGGTCATTTCTGAATGTTTTTTGTGGAAATTCTAATAAATCTAGAAAAACCTTCAATAAAGAAAAACAACCAGTTTCTGTGGACTTGAGGTAACGTCCCAGGCATTGTGGTCAAATGCTAGTACCCTTTCTTTAATTATTCCTTTCAGACCTGACCAGAGATGAAGTGTTCGGCACAGGTAGTTCCTTGGAGAAAAGCAACAAAGGAACAAACCCATGGTACAATCAGCCTCGTGCTTCATTGTTTCATGAACTTTCCTTTCTGACCATCCACTGGAATGGGCCTATAGCCACTCAAATAACTCTGGCCACATTTTCCCAAAGGATACACCATCATTGCCAGGATTTGAGTCAATGCTGTCTTGAGCACAAAAGTAACTGACTGTCACTTAATCCTTGTCAACATACTTACAAAGGTTAACTAGTGATTCACAACTGAACTGTTACCAAATAAAGACTCACTGCTCTATAAGCATAAAATTCAATACTCCGGCACCAGCTTTTAAGAAAAAGCTTTAGAAAGACATCAAGATGGTGGAGTAGAAGGACATGGAGCTCACCTCCCCTCAACAAATACATCAAAAATACAACTACATCTGCAACAGTTCTCACAGAATACCAACTGAAAGCTGGCAGAAGATCTCATACAGCCAAAGCTGCAAGAAAGATCCCCACATAACCAGGTAGGACTAAAGGAAAAAAAAGGGAATTGAGATAGGACCTGCACCCTTGAGAGGGAGCTGTGAAAGAGCAAAGTTTCCCTCACCCTGGGAAACTCCTTTGCCAGCCGGGATGGAGCTGCAGGGGCCTGAAATTTGCCTGAGAGGAATGTGCATGGGCTGGCTGGCTGCCAAGCAGGATAGAGAGGTACCAGTGCTGACGGCTGCCACCTCGCTGCACTTCCCAGCCCGAGACGCACGGCTGCTGCTGTGCACAGCGGCTGGGTGCTGAAACTCAGGCTTCGTGGACAGACAAGGGGAGAGGACTTGGTTTGGCTTGCGGAGACAGCCCAAAGGGCCTGGAGTGTGGACCAGGCTGCAACTGGGGGTGCCCGTGGGATGGAGCCCTGGTCCGCCACAGAAGCCCCATTATCAATGTGAAGGGCAGGGCATAGGTCGGCCATAGAAGCCTCACTGTCACCGTGCTCACAGTGGGGCGTGGCTCCGGCTGCGGCAGACCTTATGAGCGTGCACACACTGGGGTTGACATCCGAGCCAATTGTTGCTGCTCCCAAATCGGGGGATAGCTTCAGTGAGCTTTGAACGCTCGTGGCCTTGGCGGACTTCGGGAGCTTGGGCTTTGCAAGCACGCACACGCTGAAAGCAGGAGGGGCTGGTGCATGAGCCAATTATCGGTGCTCCCACAGCAGAGATGGGTCTAACTTTGTGGGTGTGCACAATGGGTTGCAGGTAGTGTCACAGAGTCACACATCCCAGCGGACAGCTCCTGGGGAGGAAATCCTTTCCCAGAGGGAGCATTCCAGTCCCACCTACCTCACAATGCAGTTTAAAACAAGACCTGTGGGTTTCTACTCCAACAAATGGGGAGCAGACCCTGCCCCCAACAGGGCTGTGACAACCACAGAGCAAAAAGGAGGCCCCACCCAACATCCAGTGCAGGCTCTGGTCACCACAACACCAAACACACCCCCTATCAAGGGGACAAATACCAGCACACCCTGGGGAAAGATGTGGCAGGTATCCACACCAAATACAACACTTGCACCAAAAATATTGGACTGTACCCAGCAGTGGGGAGGCACTGACCCTTCCCGCTAAGAAGCTGGTACTGGCCTCTAGACCAGCCTCACCCACCAGGGAGCAGACACCAGAAGCAGAAAACTAGAATGCTGCAGCTTACGGACTGAGCCTGCCAACAGCAAGCTACACCCTACCCTGGGACCAGCTGGGCCCTGGCCCTGACCACTAGCAGGCCAAAGCAACCTTCAGTACACCCTGGACCCCATACCCAACTGTGTCAGAAACTGCCCCTTCCCCCCAACCAATGATCTGAAACCAGACCTGGGATCCCTGGGCCCTGCAGCCTAACTTCAGGAAACAGCTCTGCCTGCCAACAGTCTGGCACTAATCCCAGGATCTGGCTTCACCTGCCAGTAGGTGAGCAATGGTCCCAGAGTCTTTGGGACCCTGACTCCGCCTACCATTGAGCCAGCACTAGCCCCAAGGCCACCTAGGGTTCTGTAGCCAGCTGCCTTGTGACCAGGTCCCGCTAAACAGCAGCCAGCAGCATCCACACAAGGCAGGGTCTGGCAACCAACCAGACTAGGGGACAATCAAGCCTACCAGACCACCCACAGAATCAGCTCGCCACAACAGAAGGACCCACACAGCCCTCTGGGGGGAACCCTTAGCGCATACAGCTTGGGTGACAAGAAAGGAGTGCACTTTTGTGACGTATAGAACATCTCCTACAGAAGGCCACTTCTCCAAGGTTGAGAAATATAACTAACCTATCACATAATACATAAAAATAGTAACTTAGACAAAATGAGGTGGCAAAGGAATATGTTTCAGGCTAAGGAACAAGATAAAACCCCAGAAGAACAACTAAGTGAAGTGGAGATAGGCAATCAACCTGAAAAAGAGTTCACAGTAATGATTATAAAAATGATCAAAGAACTCAGGAGAAGAATGGATGCACAGAGCGAAAAGTTAGAAGTTGTTAACAAAGAGTTAGAAAATATAAAGAACAATCAAACAGAAACGAAGAATACAATAAGTGAAATGAAAAATACACTAGAAGGAATAAATAGTACACTAAATGATACAGATGAACAGATCAGTGAGCTGGAAAACAGAGTAGTGGAAATCACTGCCACCGAACAGAAAAAAGAATTAAAAGAAATGAGGACAGTTTAAGAGACCTCTGGGACAACATCAAGTGCTCTATTATTTGCATTATAGGGGTCCCAGGAGGAGAAGCGAGAGAGAGAAAGGGCATGAGAAAATATTTGAAGAGATAATAGGTGAAAATTTCCCCAACCTGGGAAAGGAAACAGTCACCCAACTCCAGGAAGCGCAGAGAGTCCCAGGCAGGATAAATCCAAAGAACACACCAAGATACGTTGTAATCAAAATGACAAAAATTAAAGATAAAGAGAGAATATTAAAAGCAGCAAGGGAAAAGCAACAAATAACATACAAGGGAACCCCCATAAGGCTATCAGCTGATCTTTCAGCAGAAACTCAGGGAGTGGCATGATATATTTAAAGTGATGAAAGAGGAAAACCTACAACCAAGATTGCTCTACTTAGCAAGGCTCTCATTCAGATTTGAAGGAGAAATCAAAAGCTTTACAGATAAGCAAAAGCTGAAAGAAAGCAGCACCACCAAACCAGCTTCACAAAAAATGTTAAAAGAACTTCACTAGGTGAAAAAGAAAAGGCCATAGCTAGAAACAAGAAAATTATGAAATAAAAAAGCTCACTCGTAAAGGCAAACATACAGTAATGGTATGGAATCATCCACACACAAAACTAATAGGGAGGTTAAAACACAAAAGTAGTAAAATCACCTGTATCCACAGTAAGCAGTTAAGGGATACACAAAACAGATGTAAAATATGATATGAAAACTATAATCATGAGTGGAGAAGAATACAAATGCAGGATTTTTAAAATGCATTTGGGGGCTTCCCTGGTGGCACAGTGGTTAAGAATCCACCTGCCAATGCAGAGGACACATGTCCGAGCCCTGGTCCGGGAAGATCCCACATGCTGTGGAGCAACTAAGCCCGTGCACCACAACTACTGAGCCTGAGCTCTAGAGCTCACAAGCCACAACTCCTGAAGCCTGTGTGCCACAACTACCAAAGCCCATGCGCCTAGAGCCCATGCTCTGCAACAAGAGAAGCCACCTCAAAGAGAAGCCCACGCACCGCAATGAAGAGTAGCCCCTGCTCACCACAACTAGAGAAAGCCCATGCGCAGCAACAAGACCCAACGCAGCCCTAAATAAATAAATAAATTTATTTATTTTTTAAAAATGCATTTGAAATGAAGAGATCAGCAACGTAAAAAATTCACAGATATATTTATACATATACATGTGCATACATACATATGTGTGTCTATATATATATACAAACTGCTCTACAAACACCTCACAGTAACCACAAGCCAAAAATCTATAATAGATATACACACGAGAAAGAAAAAGGAATCCAACCAAAATATTAAAGATAGTCATCAAATCACAAGAGAAAAGAACAAAAGAGGAAAAAAGACTTGCAAAAACAAATCCAAAACAATTAACAAAGTAGCAGTAAATACATACATATTGGTAATTACCTTAAATGTAAGTGGACAAAATGCTCCAACCAAAAAACAGAGTGGCTGAATGGATACAAAAACATGACCCATAAATATGCTGCCTACAAAAGACTCACTTCAGCTCTAGAGACATGTACTGACTGAAAGTGAGGGGATGGAAAAAGGTATTCCATGCAATAGAAATCAAAAGTAAACAAATAGCAATACTTGTATCAGACAAAACAGACTTTAAAGACAAGAGACAAAGAGACACTACATAATGATGAAGGGAACAATCCAAGTAGATATAACAATTGTAAATATATATGCAACCAACATAGCAGCACCTCAATATATAAGGCAAATATTAACAGACATAAAAGGAGAAATCGACAGTAACACAATTAACAGTAGGTGTCTTTAACACCCCACTTACGTCAATGGACAGATCCAATGGACAGATCCAAAAAGAAAATCAATATTGAAACATAGGTCTTAACAAGTTAGACCAAATGGACTTAATTTATATATACAGAGAGAGAGAGCATTCCATTTGAAAGCAGAATACATTCTTTTCAAGTGCACATGAAACAGTCTCCAGGATAGACTACACACTAGGCCACAAAACAAGCCTCAGTAAATTTAAGGAAATTGAAATTATATCAAGCATCTTCTCCAACCACAATGCTATGAGACTAAAAATCAACTACAAGGAAAAAACTGCAAAAAACAAACACGTGGAGGCTAAAACATATGCTACTAAACAATCAATGGATCAACGAATAAATCAAGGAGGAAATAAAATACCTAGAGACTAATGAAGACAAAAACATGATAAACCAAAACCTATGGGATGCAGCAAAAGCAGTTCTAAGAGGAAAGTTTATAGCAATACAATCTTACCTCGGTAAACAAGAAAAATCTCAAGTGCCCTAACATTACACCTGAAGGAACTAGAGAAAGAAGAAGAAACAAAACCTGAAGTTAACAGAAGGAAAGAAATCATAAAGATCAGAGCAGAAAAAAATGAAATAAAGCCTAAAACAATAGAAAAAAAATCACTGAAACTAAAAGCTGGTTCTTTGAAAAGATAAACAAAATTGATAAACCTTTAGCCAGACTCATCAAGAAAAAAGATGGGAGAAAGCCCAAATCAATAAAATCAGAAATGAAAAAGAAGTTACACCACAGAAATACAAAGAGTCATAAGAGACTACTATAAACAACTACAGCCAATAAAATGGACAACCTAGAAGAAATGGACAATTTCTTAGGAAGATACAATCCCCCAAGACTGAACCAGGAAGAAATAGAAAATATGGACAGACCAGTTACCAGTACTGAAATTGAATCAGTAATTTTAAAACTCCCAAAAAACAAAAGTCCAGGACCAGATGGCTACACAGGTGAATTCTACTAAATATTTAGAGAAGAGTTAACACCTATCATTCTGAAACTATTCCAAAAAACAGCAGAGGAAGGAACATTTCTGAACTCATTCTATGAAGCCACCATCACCCTGATACCAAAACCAAAGATATCACAAAAAAAGAAAATTACAGACCAATATCACTGATGAACATAGATGCAAAAATCCTCAATGAAATACTAGCAAACTGAATCCAACAATACATTAAAAGGATCATACACCATGATCAAGTGGGATTTATCTCAGGGATGCAAGGATTTTTTCAATATCCACAAATCAATGTGATACACCACATTAACAAATTGAAGAATAAAAACCATATGATCATTTCAGTAGATGCAGGAAAAGCTTTTGACAAAAATCAACATCCATTTATTATAAAAATTCTCCAGAAAGTAAACATAGAGAGAACATACCTCAACGTAACAAAGGCCCTATATGACAGCACACAGCTAACATCATACTCAACAGTGAAAAGCTGAAAGCATTCCCTCTAAGATCAAGAAAAAGAAAAGAAAGCCCACTCTCACCACATTTATTCAACATAGTCTTGTAAGTCCTAGCCACAGCAATCAGAAGAAATAGAAATAAAAGGATTCCGAATTGGAAAGGTAGAAGTAAAACTGTCACCATCTGCAGATGACATACTATACACAGAAAATCCTAAAGATGCCACCAATAAACTACTAGAGCTCAATGAATTCAGTAAAGTTGCAGGATACAAAACTAATGCACAGAAATCTGTTGCATTTCTATACACTAACAATGAAATATCAGAAAGAGAAATTAAGGAAACAATCCCATTTACCATCACATCAAAAAGAATCAAATACCTAGACATAAACCTACCTAAAGAGGCAAAAGACCTGAACTCTGAGAAATCTAAGATGCTGATGCAAGTAACTGAAGATGACACAAACCGATGGAAAGATATACTGTATTCTTGGATTGGAAGAATCAATATTACAATGACCATACTACCCAAGGCAATCTACAGATTCACTGCAATCCTTATCAAAATACCAATGGCATTTTTCACAGAACTAGAACAAAAAATTTTAATTTGTATGGAAGCAAGATCCTGCATAGTCAAAACAATCTTGAGAAAGAGTTGGAAGAATCATGCTCCCTGACTTCAGTCTATACTATAGTGCTACAGTAATCGAAACAGTATGGTACTGGCACAAAAACAGACACATAGATCAATGGAACAGGATAGAATGCCCAGAAATAAACCCACACACTATGGTCACTTATCTGTGACAAAGGAGGCAAGAATATACAATGGAGAAAAGACAGTCTCTTCAATAAGAGGTGCTGAGAAAACTAGACAGCTACATGTAAAAGGATGAAATTAGAACATTCTCTAACACCATATACAAAAATAAACTCAAAATGGATTAAAGACCTAAACGTAAGACCAGATACTATAAAACACTTAGAGGAGCTTCAAGATGGCGGAAGAGTAAGACGCAGAGATCACCTTCCTCCGCACAAATACATCAGAAATACATCTACATGTGGAAGAACTCCTACAGAACACCTACTGAATGCTGGCAGAAGACCTCACACCTCCCAAAAGGCAAGAAACTCCCCATGTACCTGGGTAGGGCAAAAGAAAAAAAAAACAGAGACAAAAGAATAGGGACGGGACCTGAGCCAGTGGGAGGGAGCTGTGAAGGAGGAAAGGTTTCCACACACTAGGAAGCCCCTTCGTGGGCAGAGACTGCGGAGGGCGGAGGGGGGAAGCTTTGGGAGCCACGGAGGAGAGCGCAGCAACAGGGGTGCGGAGGGCAAAGCGGAGAGATTCCCGCACAGAGGATCGGTGCCGACCAGCACTCACCAGCCCGAGAGGCTTGTCTGCTCACGTACTGAGGCTCAGGCTTCAAGGTCAGATCCCGGGAGAGGACTGGGGTTGGCTGTGTGAACACAGCCTGAAGGAAGTAGTGCACCACAGCTAGCCGGGAGGGAGTCCAGGAAAAAGTCTGGAGCTGCCGAAGAGACAAGAGACTTTTTCTTGCCTCTTTGTTTCCTGATGCACAAGGAGAGGGGATTAAGAGCGCCGCTTAAAGGAGCTCCAGAGACGGGCGCGAGCCTCGGCTATCAGCGCGGACCCCAGAGATGGACATGAGACGCTAAGGCTGCTGCTGCAGCCACCAAGAAGCCTGTGTGCAAGCACAGGTCACTCTCCACACACCCCCTCCTGAGAGCCTGTGCAGTCCGCCACTGCCAGGCTCCCGTGATCCAGGGGCAACTTCCCCGGGAGAACGCACTGCACGCCTCAGGCTGGTGCAAAGTCACGCCGGCCTCTGCTGCCGCAGGCTCGTCCCGCATCCATACCCCTCCCTCCCCCTGGTCTGAGTGAGCCAGAGCCCCCCAAGCAGCTCCTCCTTTAACCCCGTCCTGTCTGAGAGAAGAACAGACGCCCTCAGGCGACCTACGCGCAGAGGCGGGTCCAAATCCAAAGCTGAACACCTGGAGCTCTGCGAACAAAGAAGAGAAAGGGAAATTTCTCCCAGCAGCCTCAGGAGTAGCGGATTAAATCTCCACAATCAATTCGATGTACCCTGCATCTGTGGAATACCTGAATACAAAACGAATCATCCCAAATTGAGGAGGTGGACTTTGGGAGAAGCGATATATATATTTTTTTCCCTTTTTCTCTTTTTGTGAGTGCGTATGTGTATGCTTCTGTGTATGATTCTGTCTGTACAGCTTTGCTTTTACCATTTGTCCTAGGGTTCTGTCTGTCCTTTTTTTTTGTTTTGTTCTTCTTTGTTTTATTACTTAAAAATTTTTTTCTTAATAATTATTTTTTATTTTAATAACTTTATTTTATTTTATTTTACTTTATTTATTTTATTTTATCTTCTTCTTTCTTTCTTTCTTTTTTTTCTCCCTTTTATTCTGAGCCGTGTGGAGGACAGGCTCTTGGTGCTCCAGCCAGGCATCAGGGCTGTGCCTCTGAGGTGGGAGAGCCAAGTTCAGGACACTGGTCAACAAGAGACCTCACAGCTCCATGTAATATCAAACGACGAAAATCTCCCAGAGCTCTCCATCTCAACGCCAAGACCCAGCTCCACTCAACGACCAGCAAGCTCAGTGCTGGACACCCTATGCCGAACAACTAGCAAGACAGGAACACAACCCCATCCATTAGCACAGAGGCTGCCTAAAATCATAATAAGGCCACAGACACCCCAAAACACACCACCAGACGTGGACCTGCCCACCAGAAAGACAAGATCCAGCCTCATCCACCAGAACACAGGCACTAGTCCCCTCCAACAGGAAGCCTACACAACCCACTGAACCAACCTTAGCAACTGGGGACAGACACCAAAATCAATGGAAACTACGAACCTGCAGCCTGCGAAAAGGACACCCCAAACACAGTAAGTTAAACAAAATGAGAAAACAGAGAAACACACAGCAGATGAAGGAGCAAGGCAAAAACCCACCAGACCTAACAAATGAAGAGGAAATAGGCAGTTTACCTGAAAAAGAATTCAGAATAATGGAGAAAATACAAGAAACGTTTAACAAGGACCTAGAAGAAGTAAAGAGCAAACAAACAGTGATGAACACAATAAATGAAATTAAAAATTCTCTAGAAGGAATCAATAGCAGAATAACTGAGACAGAAGAACGGATAAGTGACCTGGAAGATAAAATAGTAGAAATAACTACTGCAGAGCAGAATAAAGAAAAAAGAATGAAAAGAATTGAGGACAGTCTCAGAGACCTCTGGGAAAACATTAAACGCACCAACATTCAAATAATAGGGGTCCCAGAAGAAGAAGAGAAAAAGAAAGGGACTGAGAAAATATTTGAAGAGATTATACTTGAAAACTTCCCTACTATGGGAAAGGAAATAGTTAATCAAGTCCAGGAAGCACAGAGAGTCCCATACAGGATAAATCCAAGGAGAAACATGCCAAGACACATATTAATGAAACTATCAAAAATTAAACACAAAGAACAAATATTAAAAGCAGCAAGGGAAAAACAACAAATAACACATAAGGGAATCCCCATAAGGTTAACAGCTGATCTTTCAGCAGAAACTCTGCAAGCCAGAAGGGAGTGGCAGGACATATTTAAAGTGATGAAGGAGAAAAGCCTACAACCAAGATTACTCTACCCAGCAAGGATCTCATTCAGATTTGACGGAGAAATTAAAACCTTTACAGACAAGCAAAAGCTAAGAGAATTCAGCACCACCAAACCAGCTTTACAACAAATGCTAAAGGAACTTCTCTAGGCAGGAAACACAAGAGAAGGAAAAGACCTACAATAACAAACCCAAAACAATTAAGAAAATGGTCATAGGAACATACATATCGATAATTACCTTAAATGTAAATGGATTAAATGTTCCAACCAAAAGACATAGACTGGCTGAATGGATACAAAAACAAGACCTGTATATATGCTGTCTACAAGAGACCCACTTCAGACCTAGCGACACATACAGACTTAAAGTGAGGGGATGGAAAAAGATATTCCATGCAAATGGAAATCAAAAGAAAGCTGGAGTAGCAATACTCATATCAGACAAAACAGACTTTAAAATAAAGACTATTACAAGAGACAAAGAAGGACACTACATAATGATCAAGGGATCGATCCAAGAAGAAGATATAACAATTGTATATATTTATGCACCCAACACAGGAGCACCTCAATACATAAGGCAAATACCAACAGCCATAAAAGGGGAAATCGACAGAAACACAATCATAGTAGGGGACTTTAACACCCCACTTTCACCAATGGACAGATCATCCAAAATTTAAAAAGATGGACTTAATTGATATTTATAGGACATTCCATCCAAAAATACCACAATACACATTCTTCTCAAGTGCTCATGGAACATTCTCCAGGATAGATCATATCCTGGGTCACAAATCAAGCCTTGGTAAATTTTAAAAAATTGAAATCGTATCAAGTATCTTTTCCGACCACAATGCTATGAGACTAGATATCAATTACAGGAAAAAATCTGTAAAAAATAAAAACACATGGAGGCTAAACAACACACTACTTAATAACCAACAGATCACTGAAGAAATCAAAGAGGAAATCAAAAAATACCTAGAAACAAATGACAATGAAAACACGATGACCCAAAGCCTATGGGATGCAGCAAAGGCAGTTCTAAGGGGGAAGTTTATAGCAATACAATCCTACCTTAAGAAACAAGAAACATCTCAAATAAACAACCTAACCTTACACCTAAAGCAAGTACAGAAAGAAGAACAAAAAAACCCCAGAGTTAGCAGAAGGAAAGAAATCATAAAGATCAGATCAGAAATAAATGAAAGAAATGAGAGCAAAGATCAATAAAACTAAAAGCTGGTTCTTTGAGAAGATAAACAAAATTGATAAAACATTAGCCAGATGCATCAAGAAAAAAAGGGAGAAGACTCAAATCAATAGAATTAGAAATGAAAAAGCAGAAGTAACAACTGACACTGCAGAAATACAAAGGATCATGAGAGATTACTACAAGCAACTCTATGCCAATAAAATGGACAACCTGGAAGAAATGGACAAATTCTTAGAAATGCACAACCTTGCAAGACTGAACCAGGAAGAAATAGAAAATATGAACAGACCAATCACAAGCACTGAAATTGAAACTGTGATTAAATATCTTCCAACAAACAAAAGCCCAGGACCAGATGGCTTCACAGGCGAATTCTATCAAACATTTAGAGAAGGGCTAACACCTATCCTTCTCAAACTCTTCCAAAGTATAGCAGAGGGAGGAACACTCCCAAACTCATTCTACGAGGCCACCATCACTCTGATACCAAAACCAGACAAAGATGTCACAAAGAAAGAAAACTACAGGCCAATATCACTGATGAACATAGATGAAAAAATCCTCAACAAAATACAAGCAAACAGAATCCAACAGCACATTAAAAGGATCATACACTATGATCAAGTGGGGTTTATCCCAGGAATGCAAGGATTCTTCAATATACACAAATCAATCAACGTGATACACCACATTAACGAACTGAAGGAGAAAAACCATATGATCATCTCAGTAGATGCAGAAAAAGCTTTCAACAAAATTCAACACCCATTTATTAAAAACCCTCCAGAAAGTAGGCATAGAGGGAACTTTCCTCAACATAATAAAGGCCACATATGACAAACCCACAGCCAACATCGTCCTCAATGGTGAAAAACTGAAACCATTTCCACTAAGATCAGGAACAAGCCAATGTTGCCCACTCTCACCACTATTATTCAACATAGTTTTGGAAGTTTTAGCCACACCAATCAGAGAAGAAAAAGAAATAAAAGGAATCCAAATTGGAAAAGAAGAAGTAAAGCTGTCACTGTTTGCAGATGACATGATACTATACATAGAGAATCCTAAAGATGTTACCAGAATACTACTAGAGCTAATCAATGAATCTGGTAAAGTAGCAGGATACAAAATTAATGCACAGAAATCTCTTGCATTCCTATACACTAATGATGAAAAATCTTTAAGTGAAATTAAGAAAACACTCCCATTTACCATTGCAACAAAAAGATAAAATATCTAGGAATAAACCTACCTAAGGAGACAAAAGACCTGTATGCAGAAAATTATAAGACACTGATGAAAGAAATTAAAGATGATAGAAACAGATGGAGAGATATACCATGCTCTTGGATTGGAAGAATCAACATTGTGAATATGACTATACTACCCAAAGCAATCTACAGATTCAATGCAATCCCTATCAAACTACCACTGGCATTTTTCACAGAACTAGAACAAAAAATTTCACAATTTCACAAAAGACCCCGAATAGCCAAAGCAATCTTGAGAAAGAAAAACGGAGCTGGAGGAATCAGGCTCCCTGACTTCAGACTATACTACAAAGCTACAGTCATCAAGACAGTATGGTACTGGCACAAAAACAGAAATATAGATCAACGGAACAGGATAGAAAGCCCAGAGATAAACCCACACACATATGGTCACCTTATCTTTGATAAGGGAGGCAAGAATATACAGTGGAGAAAAGACAGCCTCTTCAATAAGTGGTGCTGGGAAAACTGGACAACTACATGTAAAAGAATGAAATTAGAACACTCCCTAACACCATAAACAAAAATAAACTCAAAATGGATTAAAGACCTAAATGTAAGGCCAGACACCACCAAACTCTTAGAGGAAAACACAGGCAGAACACTCTATGACATAAATCACAGCAAGATCCTTTTTGACCCACCTCCTAGAGAAATGGAAATAAAAACAAAAATAAACAAATGGGACCTAATGAAACTTCAAAGCTTTTGCACAGCAAAGGAAACCATAAACAAGACGAAAAGACAACCCTCAGAATGGGAGAAAATATCTGCAAATGAAGCAAC
This sequence comes from Balaenoptera musculus, assembly GCF_009873245.2. Classification (NCBI taxonomy): domain Eukaryota; kingdom Metazoa; phylum Chordata; class Mammalia; order Artiodactyla; family Balaenopteridae; genus Balaenoptera; species Balaenoptera musculus. The sequence continues at coordinate 75,974,916 of NC_045800.1, read as the reverse complement.
TGACAATGGATTAATCTCCAAAACATACAAGGAACTCATGCAGCTCAACATTAAAAAAACAAACAACCCAATCCAAAAATGGGCAGAAGACCTAAACAAACATTTCTCCAAAGAAGATATACAGATTGCCAACAGACACATGAAAGAATGCTCAACATCATTAATCATTAGAGAAATGCAAATCAAAACTACAATGAGATATCATCTCACACTGGTCAGAATGGCCATCATCAAAAAATCCACAAACAATAAATGCTGGAGAGGGTGTGGAGAAAAGGGAACCCTCTTGCACTGTTGGTGGGAATGTAAATTGATACAGCCACTATGGAGGACAGTATGGAAGTTCCTTAAAAAACTAAAAATAGAACTACCATATGACCCAGCAATCCCACTACTGGGCATATACCCTGAGAAAACCATAATTCAAAAAGAGTCATGTACCACAATGTTCATTGCAGCTCTATTTACAACAGCCAGGACATGGAAGCAACCTAAGTGTCCATCAACAGATGAATGGATAAAGAAGATGTGGCAAATATATACAATGGAATATTACTCAGCCATAAAAGGGAATGAAACTTAGTTATTTGTAGTGAGGTGGATGGACCTAGAGACTGTCATACAAAGTGAAGTAAGTCATAAAGAGAAAAACAAATACCGTATGCTAACACATATATATGGACTCTAAAAAAAAAAATGGTCATGAAGAACCTAGGGGCAAGACGGGAATAAAGATGCAGACCTACTAGAGAATGGACTTGAGGATACGGGGAGAGGGAAGGGTAAGCTGGGACAAAGTGAGAGAGTGGCATGGACATATATACACTACCAAACGTAAAATAGATAGCTAGTGGGAAGCAGCCGCATAGCACAGGGAGATCAGCTCAGTGCTTTGTGACCACCTAGAGGGGTGGGATAGGGAGGGTGGGAGGGAGGGAGACGCAAGAGGGAGGAGATATGGGAACATATGTATATGTATAACTGATTCACTTTGTTATAAAGTAGAAACTAACACACCATTGTAAAGCAATTATACTCCAATAAAGATGTTTAAAAAAAAAGTCTACAAATAATAAATGCTGGAGAGGGTGTGGAGAAAATGGAACCCTCTTGCACTGTTGGTGGGAATGTAAATTGGTGCAACCACTATAGAGAATAGTCTGATGTTCCTTAAAAAACTAAAAATAGAGTTACCATATGATCCAGCAATCCCACTGCTGGGCATATATCTGGAAAAGATGAAAACTCTAATTAGAAAAGATACATGCACGCTATGTTCACAGCGGCAGTGTTCACAATAACCAAGACATGGAAGCCACCTAAATGTCCTTTGACAGATGAATAGATAAATATGGGGTAGATATATATATATATAATGGAATATTACTCAGCCATAAAAAGAATGAAATATTGCCATTTGCAGCAACATGGATGGACCCAGAGATTTATTAAGTGAAATAAGTCACACAGGAAGACCAGTATCATATGATATCACTTACATGTGGAAACTAAAAAAATAATACAAATGAACTTATTTACAAAACAGAAACAGACTCACAGCATAGAAAACGTATGGTTACTAAAGGAGAAAGCGGGGTGGGGGGAGAGGGATAAATTAGGAGTATGGGATTAAAGATGCACACTATTACATATAAAATAAACAACAAGGAGTTACTGTATAGCACAGGGAACTATACTCAGTATCTTGTAATAAACCATAACGGAAAAGAATCTGAAGCTGTACACCTGAAACTAACACAATACTGTAAATCAAGTATAGTTAAATTTTTTGAAAACTGAAAAGTTTAACGTGAGGTCAACTGGTAAGGAGACAGGAGGCAAGCCTCCCAAATCTGTCTCCCTGATCCAGGGTTCGTGGAGAACTTTTAAGGGTTAGGGGAATTTCAAACTTGGAAGCTGACTGGCTATTCACAAATCAGTCCATATAAGCTACTCATGCTGCTGGAACATAGATTTTCCTTATTGAAGGCCTTTGCACATCTTAACGCTCCCATGGCAACACTTTTATTCTTTCAGTCCATAGACTAAATTGCGTAGAATTCATGGTTCTGGGGTCATCCTGTAGACATGGGTTCCTGTCATGCACATGTGCAGTGCTATCTCTAATATAATTCAAGGTTTGATTATTCAAAACCCTATTTATGGAGGCAAATCCAGTTAAAGCTGGTGAATGTTTTATAGGCTACTTCAACTTTTTTTTTTTTTTTGGTACATTCCTAAATCAAGGGAAATAGGGCAAGGACCATTCTAGCTTCTTCCTTCTGATTAGGTGCGTGGATTTTTTAATAAGATAAATGACATTGCTTTTCATTTAATTGTAAATATTCGTGATTCCCACCTTGAACCCTTAAGTCTCAGACAATCATCTTGCCAGTGGGGGAGGGCTTTTTAAATAAAGGAGATAGACAATAAGTACAAAATTTGGTGAATGAAAAGATTAACCCTAATATACGTAGAACTATGACTCCTAATTTTAACTGTCCTTCCAGAACAGACCTTATTACTTTGGGAATCCATGAAAACATTTTATTGTAAACATTTTTAGTGATTCAATTGGCAATAATACTTAGTCTTAAGGAAGGGTCTCCTATATAACATTCCATAAGGGCTCAAATGGAGCTTGCTTCTAGGGGCTACTCTTAATCTACACAGGGCAACTAATAAGACATCCCTAGTTTAGTTGGTTTCTTGACGTATTTTGGTGATTGTCTTTACGGTATAATTTATCTTTTCAGTCTTTCCCACAGCCCAAGGTCTCCACGAAGCATATAACTTCCATTGTATTCCAAGGGCCCCAGACACCAAGTTACCTTGGCTATGAAAGCTCCTCGGTTGTCACTTTGAACTGAAAGAGGCAACCCAAAATGAGGGATAATTTCTTTTAGTACGGACTCTGTTACCTCAGAAGCTTCTCTGTTCAGCATGGAAAGGCTTCGACCCATCCTTTGAAGTTGTCCACAATTACCAGCAAATATCTGTAATTTCCCACAGCTCTTAGCGTAACAGTAAATTCTATTTACTAATCATCTCCTGGTTTTGTCCCTAAGGTTTGCACCCCTTTTATTATTGGGGGTGACCCGGTTTTAGGATTGTTTCTGGAACAGATCAGACAGTTTTGTGTTACCTTTTGGATGGTCCTTTGCATTTGTGAACCAACTATAAACATTTGTAGCCAGTGGCAGGTTGCATCCCTCCCATTAATGGGTTCCTTGATGTAGGTAATTATTTTTTCCACTAAACGCTTGGGTGTAAGCGCTAGTCTCTTCATTATAAATCCAGCCGTCTTTGATCGTTTGGTACTGATCACCATCAAAGTCTCAAGAGTCAGCATGAAATTCCAATTTGTCTGCTCTCCCTAGATCTATTTCAGAATACTGGGGCTTAACCAGGTATTGATCCACACTCAGAATTGAGTGTAGGGCCTTGGGAATCTGGGGTTTTGGTTCTGGCCGTCTGTTTTATGGCTGATCAGCTAAATTACAAATTACTTCTTTTAGCTATATGTATCAGTCTTTTGGTGTCCCGGGCAATGTACCATGGCTATTTCTTCTGGCACATAACAGAATCTAGTAAGGTCAGTATCACCTCTGTGTGTCTACTTTCTTTCCTTCCTGATGTCAGTAGACCTCTCTTTCCATATGGCCCCATGTGCATACACGACAGAGAAGGCGTACGTAGAATCAGTGTAAACAGTTGCCTTTTTCTTAGCTCCAAGATGCAGGGATCTTATAAGGGCTATAAGAGTACATCTTCTGGGCAGATGTACTTCTGCTTCCAGACTTCCTGATGAGTTGCTATTGCATACCTAGCCTTTCAAAGTCTGTGGTCCATGAAGCTGCTCCCATCCATAAACGTGTCCTTAACTGTATTTTCTAAAGGCTGATCAGTCAGGTCAGATGTATGAGAAAACACTTCTTCAATTATTTGTATGGTATGGAACACCTTATGGCAAGCTGCAGCCCAGCTTAATGGCTCAATGTCATTTCCTTTAAGAGCCTCATATAGATGTCTGGCCACGAGTCCAAAGTTAGGAATCGAAATATTGCAAAACCCAGCCATTCCTAAGAATCCTCTCAATTGCCTTCTGGTGGTGTGTACGGTAACCCAAGCTAATACTTGCTTTTGATCCAGCAATATGTTTCTTCATCCTTTTGCTAACTCAAGCCCTAGATATTTTACAATTGGTTGAGAAATTTACACTTCTCCCTTGGAGATTTTATATCTCTGGTCTGCCAGAAAGCCTAATGTGAGGATTGTATTTTTTTCTACAGCTTCCTTAGTTTTACGAGCAATTAGTGTATCATAGTAAGACTCCCGCATTAATTGGAAATCCCGTAAGTCCTTGGCTAAGGGTTCCCCGAAGATGGTGGGGACACTCTGAAATCCTTGAGGAAGTACCATCCAACAATATTGTTGTTTTATATTAGTGTCTCAGTAGTGCCATTTAAAGGCAAACAATTCCTGGGACTCAGGACTTAGCGGTATGTAGTAAACAGCATCTTAAGTCCAGAACTGTAAACCAGCAAAAGTCTCTAAATAAAGTTGTAAGCAAAGTGGAAGCATACACCACTGCATGTATATCCTCTACAATTTGGTTAACGGCTCTCAAATCCTGTACAGAACAATAATCTCTGGTCCCCAGTATTTGTACCAGCAGGACTGCAGTCTTACATGGGGACTGGCAAGGTCTGATTAATTGGCACTTGAGAAAGGTGGTTATCAGCGGCTTTATACCTTCCTTCACATGCCTCTTTAAAGGGTATTGCTTTAAATTGGAAGCCTTGGTGCATGGATGGAGTTCTACTATTGGGTTAGCTATCTTGGCTCTTCCTGGCCTACATCAGTGCAAATATCCACTCTTACCTTTTGTAGAATTTCTTCAGGGACTTCTGGTTGAGGCTTGCCTCCCAATTGTAAAAGCACAGCTTGGAGGGAATAGGCTTGATCTGGGAATATTTTAATGTCTACTTCTTCTGATAAAATTCATTTAATTTTGTTAGTAGATCTTGCCCCAAGAAGAGAATAGGACATGCCAGCACATACAGAAAGCTGTACTTTAAATATGTTTTTTTCTCACGTATATAGATCAGGGATAGAAAATGGGGAATTCACACATATAAATCCCCTGTGGGGGACTTTGGTCATCCAGACCTTCGGGAACCTGTCTCAGCAGATACTGCCCTGCCTGAAGCAGAGTACCCCCTGGGCTGAACTGAGTACCCTGGCAGGTACGGGGAGAGGAGACCAATCCCTTTTGACTAGCTGGTAAGCAAGGGGCTGGGGCTAGACCTGTGGCTCTAAGAGCATTGTTGGCGGAAGCCTCCGCAGGGCTCGCAGAGATTCCCCCTTCATACAGCAGGGGAACCGCAGGAGGCACCAAAGGAGGAGCCAAATACTGTGGAGATCATTAGGCTCTGATTCAGGCAAGACAGGCTTTTTCTGAGGGCCTTCCCCTGTAGCTGCTGAACAGGGTACAAAATAACCTAGAAAATCCAAGTCGAGGTCAAACGTTGTGAGCCCACTCCTTGTTCCTGACTGCTCTTGATCTGAGGAAAGCTGATAATCACAGTGCAAGGCAGAGCTGATGGGAGGACAGCCAAGAGTTCTCCATCTGGGAGTCTATCCTCTGAAGAAAAACAAGTCCTTAGTGAAGTCAGCACTCTGCAGTTGGCTGACCGGATTTCCTCCAGTGAGCGCTCACAATAGTTTACTTCTCAGCCAACAAGAACACGGAAGAGCCTGGAACAGGTGCCTTTAGCAAATGCCTGCCACCTCTTCCCAGGCTTCATGGATTGGGCCCAATGTCAACAGCAGTCTCATCAGAAACTCAGGGCTGTGTGATGCAGCAATGTTGGCTGCACCTGGAAAATCCTTGAGTTCATGAGAAATGAAAGAACCACAGTTTGTCTGTTGTTGGCTCAGAACACACTTTCCTTTATAGGAAGCACCTGGGCACACTAGAAGCTTGCCCCCCTCAACTACTCTCCACCTTAGTGCTGGTTCTGAGGGGTTAGCCTGCCCCTCTGAGAATGGGGAGAGAGATGGGGAGAGACAACATGCAAGCAAGTAACTCCTAAGTCAAAGGCTTAGTTAGTATCCCAGGTTTAAAACCCAAGAACTGAAAACAGTCTATGGATTGTTAATCTCCAGAAAATATCTTTCCCTCAACTCCCCCCCCCCAAAAAAGCATAGGGAAATCATGCAACCTCAAGAGGCGTGAGAAAGCAAGAGTCTTAGGATTTAGGAACCAATTCCATCTCCTAGTTTGGTTTCTGGAAAGGAGCAAGCAAATGCAGTAGCAACTATCCACGACTTGGCTGTAAGAATTCCCTGGAGAAGCCACTGCAGAAGATGGACAGTCTCAATGATGACCAGTTTGGATGTGAGGGTTCACTTAGGGAACACTGAGCAGCTTTCCATTAGAGATGATTGTCAAGCAGTGTAGCCTGAAAGTCACACATGCTACCCAGCTAACCAAGGAAATCTGTCCAAGGCCAATCTGGTCAGAGGTTCCTAAGAATTCCCCCCACCCCATGTGCTGAAGGCAGGCTTGCCTATTACAGAGAAGCCTATGAAAGTGCAGGCTCTGTGTCGCTCACCACCTTGAAAAATTTACTGGATGAGGAGAGGGTAGAAGAGGTGACTACCACCTTGAAGAAATGCAAGTCAGGAGACTCTTTTAGACACATCTGAGCTGAATTTGAGGAGGAATTCAAGAATATGCAGGGTGAAATACTGAAGCCCTCACTTCCTTTCTGAGCATGTACAGGTATAATCTTCCTGGTAGATGACTAAAACATTTTATCTCCCCAGCAGAGATCACAGACAAGTTAATCTAGATGTCTGGGCAACTTCCACGTAGAACTATTCATCCCAAGGCCTCCATATGGCCCATGGCCTCTAGCACCACCACCAATTTCTTCATCCTGGTAAATTTATGTTACACACACACACACTTAAGAACAGTTCAATGCTAACTCCCCGTTAGTTTGGCTCATACAAAAGAAGATTAAAATTCTCAGTGAGGAAAAACCAAAAATGTATAAAATTCCTTTAACCCAGGCATGGGGTATGTTCTTCTGGGGTGGAGAATTTTTCTGCTTTACACTCCTTCCTTTCTCCTTTATCCTCTCATCCCAACGAGGTAATCAGGGTTGGTTCTATTAAGAATGCACACCTGTATCAATACCGCCAGGAAATTACATTAGGCCCAGGTGAAACACCCTGACACTTCCTTCAGGCAACATTTCTATTCAGCAATGTAATTAATCTCCTGAGTCAGAGGACCCTCATTGATATCAGGTTTAATAAAGTTTTGCTACAATCATCCAAGAACAAACCCCTGTGAACTAATCCTAACAAATAAAACAGTTAGACATAGAAAAACATGGACAAAGAAATCCAAGATGCTAGGACCTTGAACCCAGGGTTCAAGACTCTAACCCAATCTTTTGAGAACCTCACTGGCTGTAACCTTTTATCTTGTCTCCCTGCGGTGGGACTCCACCCCCAGTTCTAGCCTTGGAACTCTAACCCTAGTCTCAGAACCCTAACCTGACAAAAATCTCCCCAGGGTAAGACTCTAACCCACCATCCAGACGAGGTTATTAGACAATTTAGGCACAGGAGCATTTTAACGACGTTACTCACCCAAAAGGCGTCTGGTCCAGGAGCCGTTTCTTTTCTAAAAAATGAAAGTAGTGCTGAGGAGCCTGAAGAGCCATGGCTGGGAAGCAGGAACCCCACAGCTGACCCTCTAGACAAATGTGGTCTAGATGGCCGTTCAAGGATGGTGGCAAGAGCGCGTACATGCTCTACCAGGAACTACAGTGCCTCAGGCAGGGGGTCACAAGACCTAGAAAACTCTGTGTTACCCAAATTGTTACCTAGCAAGGGCTCCCTACTGGACACACATAGAAGCCAACACTATGGCACTGGCTTTTGGAAAAGAAGAGCTTTACTGCGAGGTTAACCTGCAAGGCTCTCAAATTTGTCTCCCTGATCCCGAGTCCAGGGCAATTTGTAAAGGGTTAGGGGAATTTCAAAGTTGGAAGCTCATTGGCTAGTCTTGAATCAGTCCATATAAGCTACTCGTGCTGCCGGAAGCCAGATTTTCCTTATTGAATGGCTTCTCAATTAAGGGGCTCAGGTGGCAACATTTCTATTCCTTGAGTTCTACAGACCGAGATTCTTGGTTCCAGGGTCATCCTGGAGATATGGGTTCCCAGTTTGCACACGCGCAGTGTTTTTCCTGTAAAATGCCTCAAGGTTTGAATAATCAACAACCTATTTAAGGAGACAAAACCAGTTTAAGCTGGTGCTGTTTCAATTTGATTGATCAAAAATCTAAGGAGGCAAAAGCAGTTGAATCTAGTCAATGTTTTACTTGCTGTTTCAGAACAAACAAACAACTGAAAACCCAGAATTGGCTGTCTGCCCCCTGTGGAATTATTTATGATTCAAAGGTACTGTATTGTACTAAGAAATCCTTGTTGCTTATCTATTTTATGTAGTTTGTATCTGTTAATCCCATACTCCCAATTTGTCCCTCCCTCCGTCTCCCCTTCAGTAACCATGTTTTCTATGTCTGTGAATAACAGATTCATTTCTATTATTTTAGAATCCAAACATAAGTGATATCAAATAGTATTTGTCATTCTCTGACTTACTTCACTCAGTATAATATTCTCGAGGTCCATGCATGTTGGGGCAAATGGCAATATTTCAATCTTTTTTATGGCTAATATTCCATTATATATGTATGTATGTATGTATGTATGTATGTGTGTGTGTATAAAATATATATCAAGCCAGTCATCTGTTTATGGGTGCTTGGGTTGCTTCCACATCTTGGCTATTGCAAACAGTACTGTGGTGAACATTAGGGTGCATGTATCTTTTCAAATTAGAGTTTTCATTTTTTTCTGGATATACACCCAGGAGTGAAATTGCTGGATCATACTGTAACTCTATTTCTAATTTTTGAAGGACCCTCCATACTGTTTTCCATAGTGGCTTCACCAATTTACATTCCCACCAACCATGTAGGAGGGTTACCTTTTCTCCACACCCTCTCCAGCATTTGTTATTTGTAGACTTTTTAATGATGGTCACTCTGACTAGTGTGAGGTGGTACCTCATTGTAGTTTTGATTTGCATTTCTCTAATAATTAGCAATGTTGAGCATCTTTTCATGTGCCTCTTGGTCATCTGGATATCTTCTTTAGAAAAATGTCTATTTATGTCTTCTTCACATTTTTCTATTGGGTTGTCTGTTTTTTCTATATTGAGTGTATGAGTTATTTGTATGTTTTTGGATATTAACCTCTTGTCAGTTGCATTGTTTGCAAATATCTTCTCCCATTCTGTAATTTCAAACTATATTGCCAAGCTACAGTAACCAAAACAGTATGGTACTGGCATAAAAACAGACACAGAATAGAGAGTCCATAAACCCATACATGTATGGACAATTAATTTATGACAAACCAGCCAAGAATATACAATGAGGAAAGGACTGTCTGTTCAATAAATGGTGTTTGGAAAACCAGGCAGCTACATGCAAAAGAAGCAATATGGACCACAATCCTACACCACACACACAAATGAACTCAAGCCCCCACCCCTACCCAGCTCTGACGGCCGCCAACTGCTGCTTGACGGCCTCCTACTGGTGGGTAGCCTGCGGCCACCTCAGACAACAACTGTCAGGTGGGGGCGGGGGCGAGTAGGCCACAGGCTCTCAGAGCTGGGTGCAGCAGGGCAGTGTGCAGCACCCCCAGGCAGGCAGCAGGGACCCCACGGCTACGTCAGACCAGCCACACAGCACTCCAGCATTGAGGGCACCAGGGGCACTTCTGGCAGCCGTGCTGCAAGTGAGGACGCAGTGCATGGGGGGCGGCACACGAGGGCGCGGTGCTCCAGGAGGTTTCCGTCCAGCCTCAGGGGGCCACAGGCACTGCCGGCACAGCCTAGCCTCAGTTTTCCCAACTGCACCCTGACCTCCAGGATCCCTACCGGCTTGCCCCAAGGTGCATGCACCTTGCTCATAGCATCCTACAGGGTGTGGTCCTCCACCCGCCGATTTGGGGGCATCTGCCAATGTCTGGAGGTGTTTGGGGTAACCTAGCTGGAGGGTGGGAGTTACTGGCATCCAGGGCAAAGCAGCCAGGGATGCTGCTGAACCTCCCACAATGCACAGGATCACCCCGCGCCACTGCAATGCTCCAGACCCAAGTATCTGCGGTGCGGAGGTGGTTGAGGAGCCCTGCTAAGCGGTCTGGCTGGTAGGAGTGACTCCCAGCATGTACATCACCTGGGAGCTGCTTTGCAGTGCAGAGCTCAGGTCCCCACTCCACAGCTGCCAAATCAGAATCTGCATTTTCACCAAAGTGCTGGAAAGTTTGAGATGCACACAGCACTGTGGATTTGAGCAGTTAACGATACTTATGTGTGTCCTAAACATTCCCATAGTCGATGGGGGTAGGCAAGAACTTCACCAACCAAGACGAATTCAAGTAGAATTCAAAGAAAACACACAATTTATAACTCAAGAGCAAACTGCCCTGAGCGCTACCTAAAGCTTAGGTATGTGGTTCACAACACTATAAACTGTTACAGTGTTATGAAACATGTTCTATCCTCCTAGTCTCCAGAAGGCTTCACAGGACTGTAACAATGTCTGCATACTTTTTTTTTTGGTTGCGCTGGGCATTAGTTGCAGCAGGCAGGCTCCCTAGTCATGGCTCTCCAGCTCCTTAGCTGCAGCATGCAAACTCCTAGTTGCAGCATGCATGTGGGATCTAGTTCTCTGAACAGGTATCGAACCACTGTCCCCTGCATTGGAAGGCGGATTCTTAACCACTGGACCACCAGGGAAGTCTCAATGTCTGCATACTTTATGTAGCCTACTGACCTGGTGGAGGTTTACATACGTTAGTGCTTCATCTCATAAAATCCTGCAAGGTGGGAGAAAATATTTGCATTGACTAATTAAAAACAAAAACGTTGCCCTCAGAGAGGTAAAGTTACTTGCCCAAGGTCACACAGCTAATAAGGAACAAAGCTGAGAAATGATTCCCAATCTATCTGATTCTATATATATGTGATGTTGTGCTCATCTTACAGGGTGAGTGTGACCTGCCCCTGATGATCATATGGCTTAGTGGTTCAGTAGTAATGAGACTGATTTTTTTTAAAGGACCACAAGAAACAGTCTTTTCTTTTTATGGACCCAGAGATATAAATGAATAAATTCCTAAGGGGGAAAATAAATTCCCTTAGAGGTCACTAACTGGATAGAGCAGTGTATGCAGCTACTAAATCTGAAATTACTCAATTTCAAAAAGCTTCTGGGATTCATAAGTATAGTTTGCAGACATGAGTTTTCCTGCTCAGGTGGTCAAATTAAATTGTCAAATTCCTTACCCACTTAAAAAAAAAAAAAAAAGAACTCAAAACGCATTGAAGACTTGAATGTAAGACCTGAAACCATAAAATCCCCTAGAAAAAAACATAGGCAGTAAGCTCTTTGATATCAGTCTTGGTGATGGTTTTTTGGAATTCCAAAAGCCAAGGAAATGAAAGCAAAAACAAACAAGTGGGACTACAACAAACTAAAAACCTTTTGCACAGCAAAGGAAACCATCAACAAAATGAAAAGTCAACCTACCCAGTGGGAGAAAATATTTGCAAATCCTATATATGATGAGGGGTTAATATCCAAAATATATAAAGAACTCTTTCAACTCAATAGCAAACAAAACAAAAAACCCCAAACAATCTGATTTTAAAACGGGTAGAAGATCTGAATAGACATTTTCTCAAAGAACACATACAGATGGTCAACAGACCCATGAAAAGATGCTCAGCATCACAAAGCACCAGGGAAATACAAATAAACACAATGAGATACCACCTCACACCTGCTAAAATGACTATTATCAAAAAGTCAAGAAGTAACAAATGTTGGTGAGAAAGTGGAGAAAAGGGTTCCCTTGTGCACCTTTGGTGGAAATGTGAACTGGTACAGCCACTATTGAAAACAGTATGGAGTTTCCTCAAAAATTTAAAAATAGGGACTTCCCTGGTGATCCAGTGGCTAAGACTCCGTACTCCCAATACAGGGGGCCCGGGTTTGATCCCTGGTCAGGGAACTAGATTCTCGCAAGCCGCAACTAAGAGCCTGCATGCTGCAACTAAAGATTCCCACGTGCTGCAACTAAAGATCCCGCATGCTGCAACTAAGACCCAGCTCAGCCAAATAAATAAATAAATAATTTTAAAAATTAAAAATAGAACTACCATATGATTCAAAAATTCTACTTCGGGGGATTTGAAGGAAAGGAACACACTAACTGGAAAAGATATATGCACCTCTATGTTCATTATTTGCAACAGCCAAGATATGGAAACAACCTAAGTGCCCATCCATGGATGAACAGATAAAGAAATATATACCTGTGTGTGAGTGTATATATATATAAATATATATATACACACACATATATATGTTATTCACCCTTAAAAAGGAATGAAATCTTGCATTATGCTAAGTGAAATAAGCCAGAGAAGACAAATACTGCATGATTTTACTTATATATGTGGAATCTTAAAAACAAAAATAAGGGCCTCCCTGGTGGCGCAGTGGTTAAGAATCCACCTGCCAATGCAGGGGACACGGGTTCGAGCCCTGGTCCGGGAAGATCCCACATGCCGCAGAGCAACTAAGCCCGTGCGCCACAACTACTGAGCCTGCGCTCTAGAGCCCACGTGCCACAACTACTGCAGCCCGTGCGCCACAACTACTGCAGCCCGTGCACCACAACTACTGCAGCCCATGCGCCTAGGGCCCGTGCTCCACAACAAGAGAAGCCACCGCAATGAGAAGCCCACACACCGCAATGAAGAGTAGCCTCCGCTCACTGCAACTAGAGGAAGCCCGCGCGCAGCAACGAAGACCCAATGCAGCCAAAAATAAATAAATTAAATAAATTTTTTTTTAATTGAAAAAAAACTCCAACACCCAACATTCATAAATATAGAGAACAGATTGGTGGTTGCAGAGAAAGGAGCTTGAGGATTGATGGAATGGGTTAAGGTAAAAAGATACAAACTTCCAGTTACAAAGTAAATAAGTCATGGGGATGTAATGTACAGAATGGCAACACTATAGTAATAATACTGTATTGCAAATTTGAAAGCTGCTAAGAAAATAGATCTTAAAAGTTCTCATTACAGAATAAAATGTATAACTATGTATGGAGACAGATGTTAAAGAGACTTATTGTGGTGATCATTTCCCAATATCTATAAATATCGAAACTTCATGTTGAATATCTGAAACTAACATAATATTATGTCAGTTGTAACTCAATAAAAAATAAGGTAACTACTGTATCCTAGGAAAAAAATAATGCCAGAACTAGTTATGACTTTCTGAAAATGGTAAAAACTTTTTTACAGATTTCAATTCCCTCCTCCTCTACCCCCATGTATTAATGTTTGCACCATATCTACATTCTCAGAACATAAAGCCATTATGTACTACAATCTCATTTCATCCCTCATTTGATCTTAATTCTACAATAACTATATATTTACTGCACACAGTATTTCTTACCGCAATGCCTCTTTAGTTATTTTGGTTTCTGAAGCTGATTTTTTAGTACATTCCCCAAGGAGGGCTTCTGTAACACTCTACTGAAACACTATAATAAAAACAGCATCAGTATTACTGATTTTTCCTTTTGCTCAGTATGGCTCAGCACAGAACTGTTAATGAGTCTATATTTTAAAAATTGATGTTTTGCTCATCGAGGACTTGTTGGCATTAAAATTTGCTTTTTGAAAAATTATTGCTTTAAACCTCATTTATCTTGATTTCTGACTTTTTTTGGTGGCCCCTGAAATTTTGTGCCTGAGGCCAGCGCCTTTCTTGCCTCACCTGGCTCTAGCCCTGAGTTGGAGCTTCTCTGTCCTTTGTCTTTACTGTTCCCATCCTGTTTAATGCTCATTTCCCTCCCAACAGTTGCTGTTCTCTATGGGCTCCAGTCCCATGGCGCTCTGGGGGCTCAGTGTGAGAATTCATAGGCATTCATGCCTTACCTGAGACCTCTGCCTCACTCACTGTGGAGTGAACCAAGTCCCTCCCAGTCTCAGCTGCAAGTCCTGGCCAGGCGCCTGCACCGCACAAGCTCAAGGCCCTCCTGTAGGTCCTCAGTTGGCCCCTACACCGCGCATGCGTGGGGCTCTGCTGGGAAAGGGGCTGGTGCGGGCTCGTCTGCTCCTTATAAAGAGCGTGCCCAGGGCCCTCAGGCGTCCAGTTACACTGTTGCTGCCTTCGACTTTCCCCACACTCATGGTGATGCTGGGCAGGTCTCGTGGCTGTTGTGCTCCCACTTGTATTGTGCACTGACAAATACCCTGTCACCTAATCTAGTAAAAATTCTCCATAGGTTTTGGTTTCAATATCGTATCGTTCTGTGTTTATATAGGGATTCTAGAAGACACAAGACCATGCTTCCACCACCACTGCGATCTTCCCAGAACTCCATAATTTATTTTTAAAGGATACTTAAAAAAAAAAAAAACACACACAGTGGAGAGCCAGAATAATTTTGTCACATACAGACAGCATTAACAAAAAAAAAAAACTACATAAAAAACAAAACCAGACTCTATCGTCTGCTCAAGGCATATGTATGTTCTCATTGTTAACAAGGCAGATTGCAACTGCTGGAGACATGACAGCCCCCGGTCCAGGAGAGACGTAGACCAGACAGTCCAAACACCCATGTGCTACAAACACCCAGACCTGTGATGGCCTAGCCCAGCTCAAAAGAAAGAACGGGAAAGGCCCAGGGAGTGAAGAGAGGAGGGAAAACCAGGTGCAACTTTGGGACCAATGTTTCAGCTGTCAGGGTGAAGCTGTCAGGGTGAAGTTCCTGCTACTGGTCCACAGAACCAGGTGAGGGACTGAGTTTCACTGCCTTTTGGTGAGAGAGGAGGCAGGGATCAGGGATGGACACACACAGAAAGCCAGGTCTGCTGGTGGACGGTGCCCCTAACAGAAGGGTGACTAGAAACATTCTACTCACTGAGGAAGCTTTACTGTCTGGGCTCTGGGTGAGCAAGAAAGACACTACCCTAAGGGGGGGAAACTGTAGGCCTGTGCTGCAGACTGAATAAGTATGTTTCCCCCAAATTCATATGCTGAAATCCTAACCCCTAAGGTGATGTTATTGGGGGGTGGGGCCTTTGGGAGGTGACTAGGTCATTAGGTCATCCCACGAATTCAATGAACACCTTATAAAAAAAGGCCTGAGAGAGTCCCCTTCCTTCTGAGGACACAAAGGATGAAACATCACAGAAAGTTCGTGTATTTTTCATTCTAAACTATCACTCAAGAATAAAAGCAAAATAAAAACATTTCCAGATTAAACAGACTGAGAGAGTTTGCCTCTCTCAGGCTCTCACTGAGAGTGAGGAAGGATGTATTTAAGGAAGTGAGTGAATCCCAGAAGGAAGGAGTGGAGTGTGAGAGACAGAGGCAAGAGATGGGGGAAAACAGGTCTCAGTCAGACAGTCATCGACTGTGTGAAACAACAGTCATGGATTAGTAATAACAATAATCATGACTAATTAGAGGCATAAACTTCTGTGGTTCAGTGCTGTGTCCTGGCCATCACCTGCCACCCTACCAGGGTTCGGGAAGCCTGAGCTGAGGTTGAGAGCGTATACATATCTATTTATATAATAATATATATCTACCTATATAATAAGAATTATACACCATGAACAAGTGGGAATTTTCCTGGAATGCAAGAATGCTTCAACCCAGGAAAATATTATACATTGGTGCAATGCACCACATTCATGGAATACAGGGGGCAAAAACCCATGATCATCTCAATTAATGCAGAAAAAGTAACTGAAAAAATTCAATACCCTTTCATGATAAAAAAAACACTCAACAAACTAGGTTTGAAGGAAATTACCATGACAGAATTCAAGCCATATACGTAAAGCCCATATCAATATCACATTCAATGGTGAAAGAAGGAAAACTTTTCCTTTGAGATCAAAAAGCATGTAAGAATACTGGGTTTTACCACTTCTATGCAACATAGCACTGGTAGTTTTAGCCACAGCTGTTAGGAAAGACAGATAAATTTTAAAATTAATGAATAAATCACTGACATCCAGTGATTTGAAAGGAAGATATAAAATTATCTCTGTTCACACACGACATGATCTCATGTGTACAAATCCTAAGGATGTCACAAAAATAATGTCCAAACTAATAAATAAATTGAGCACAGTATCAGGATACAAAGTCAACATTAAAAATCATGTGCATTTCTGTACACTAACATGATCAATCTGAAAAGGAAATTAAGAAAACAATTTTATTTACAACTGCATCAGAAAGAATAAACTACTTAGTAATTAACTTAACCAAGGAGGTGAAGCCTTGTACAAGGAAAACTGCCAAACTCTGCGAAGAGAATAAATGACACATATCCCATTTTCACGGACTTATCCCTGCTAAGACCTCAATAATACCCACTGAAATTTACAACTCCAATGCAATCCCTAGCAAAACCCCATCCTAAATGGAAAGCCCCATCCTAAACTTCACCTTACATTCAACAGACCCCCAAATAGCCAACAATTTTGAGGAAGAAAAGCAATGTGGGAGGATGCACACTTCCTGTTTTCAAATCTTACTGCAAAATATGAAGAATCATAACAATGTGGTACTGTCATAAAGACAGAATCAAAGATCAACGGAATAGAATTCAGAGCCCAGAAACAAACCCTCACACATATGGTCAAATGACTTTTGACAAGAGTAGCAAAATCATTCAAGCAGGAAAGACAGTCTTGTCCACAAAGGGTGCTGGAAGAAAAGGATATGAACGTGCAGAGGAAAGAAGCTGGACACTGCAAAAACTGTTTATAAAAGTTAACTCACAAATCAATCAGAGACATAAGGGTAAGAACTAAAATTATGAAACTCTTAGAAGCAAATATGGGAAAAAATTTCACTACGTTGGACACACAGACATACATACATCCATAGAGACAAAGACAGAGATTTCAGTTTCCTTGCTTGAGTTTTAAAAAACCTCCTTTTTTTCCCTTTCAGTTTTAAGTTCTACTAATTGAGCCAAGGCTGTAGTCTCATGTGATGTAGGCTGTGTTTACATTTCAGGACATAATAAGAGTTATAACTTCAAGCTTTCTCTTAGGAATACTTTTTCTCTCAGGCTCAGAATTTTGAAATGATATTTTCTCAAGCCGGCTTTCTCTACAGTTTTAGAATGTCAAAAGAGCTCCATCCTGGCCATTTAAGAGTTAAGATAAGTGCTTGCAAGCATTGCCTTTGTTCCAATTCTACATGAAGTCAGCCTGAGTTTCAATGGGCAGCTGTCTGTCAAGGGAGCTGTTTGGCTTTCGAGGCATGGTTTCTCATTATTAATTTGGTACCTAATTCAGATATGATCTGAACAACCTTCTGAGGGCAGAGTGATGGATCAAATTTGTGCTGCTTCTGAGTCTAGCTCCCTAAGGAGTTACCCTTGAGTCTGTTCCACTCTTTTACTTGTCTCAGTTTCCCCATATGGCAGAAAAACTGCTGTGGATGCTCGGAGCACGAGGTGATCAGTCTTATTGTGCCCTCAGGTGAGCAGAATTTACTTAATGGTTAGAGTGAAATCCCCTGTAGGACCACTAATCGTCAAGAGGCTTGATTGTCAGATACTTCCACTACGTTCTCAGCTGCTTGCGTGAGAACACCTTGTGGCCAGAAGGAGCAAACCCCTCTTTTCTTCAGAGCTGAGCAGGCTCAGTCTCTCATTTCACTAGCAAGCAGTGTGTTCAGACATATATACATAATCTTTCCAATTTAAGCCAAATCTCATTTCACTCCAACCCAGTTCACTCTAAATTTACCCCGGGTGCTTGCCTAGTAATTTCCCCCTGAATCCCTGCCTAGGGAATGAACCAGTACCCTCTTAGCACTCCAAGTCCCAAGAAAAATAGCTCGAGTAAGATTCAGAACAGCACTTAAAGTAATGCTGTCCAGCTACCAGGAGAACTCACCAAAGAACTTACGAACACTGAGAAGCAGGTGGAGCTCAAAGGGCCCGTGCTGCTACCAAGCACCAGTTTGGGGCAGACTTGAGGTATGCTCTGATGGGTGGCTCTAGACTATACAAAGAACAATGCTTTTATCTCTGAATAAGAGCACAGAATTCCACAAAATACACAATCTGCAATCCATGACAATAATCATTTCTCCTTTAGTCATCCTCCTAGTAACCAAAGTAAAGATCCGTGACTGAGGAGACAATTTTTGCTTCCCCAGTGCCAGAATGAGCTCGCTAACACACCCTCTCTCTCCATCTTCCTTTCCCCTTCAACCCTGACAGTTTCTTCGTCCATCTTTTTGTCTGTCTCTGATTCTCTCCGTCCACCTGCCTTTACCCATCTCTGTTTTTCTCCCTCTCAGTCTCTGTCTCAGTCTCTCTTCTCTTTCTCTCACTTGCTCTCTTTTTGCTCTTTTTGCCTCATCTTTGCTGTGGTCGATGCCTAATTAATGTTTCTCTGCCCCTCTTATGTCCCCACAGGCAGTACTGTTTCATAAAACACAATCATTGGCAAGTGCCCTTGTCAAAAATTCACTAAACCATGATGGCAATCATTAAAAACCCACGCTGCCTGGGAAATACTCATTAACAGTTGCCTCTTAGTGGATACAGGCCACAGTCACTTCTACGTCAGGAGACTCTTATGTACCTGATCCCCATCTTCGAAATGCATATTCCTTTGTCTTCAAAATGAAATGATGTGCTTGTTTCCTCATTAACAGAGACCTAACTGCAGTGTTTTTAAAAGTCATTCCTGAGTGTTTTGTGTGGAAAATTTGCTAACTCAAGAAAAAATTTCAGTAGAGAAAAACAACCTACTCCTGTCCTACCAAACACTGTACCTTGCACCAATCACTAGTTTTGACTACATTCTATTATGATTTGAAGCCTGATAACTAGGCTGTTTGGTACCAACAAACAATACATAAAAACCCACAGAACAAAAAACATATTCTCAAACAAAATATGCATTTGCTGGAGACAATCTGAGATTTACCTGCAATTAGACATTCAAAACTGCAATAGTTTGGGACTTCCCCTGTGGTCCAGTGGTAAAGAATCCACCTTCCAATGCAGGGGACGCGCGGTTGATCCCTGGTAGAGGAACTAAGATCCCACATGCCGTGGGGCAACTAAGCCCACGCGCCACAACTACTGAGCTCCTGCACCTCAACTAGAGAGCCCACGTGCTGCAAACTACAGAGCCCACGCGCCCTGGAGCCTGTGTGCCACAACTAGAGAGAGAAAACACGCACGCCACAACTAGAGGGAAGCTCGCGCACCGCAACGAAGAGCCCGCACATCTCAACGAAGATCCCGCGGGCCGCAACTAAGACCCAACACAGCCAAAAAAATAAATTAGATAATAAATTTAAAAAATAAATAAATACAAAACTGCAATAGTGCATAGAACAGTGTCATGAAATAAACGCTTATGCTGATTCCTAAGTCTTCCCTTTCTCATGCAAAATGTAGCACAAAAAAAACCCCAAAAACAAACAAAAAACAACCTAGCACCTAAGTAACTAGAATGTGCAAATACTTGAGCGGCTATGATAATTGCTCAGAAACTAATTTTTAAATGATCATTTAACTTAGAGGAACACTGCCTCGCGAAAAGATGCCTGTTGCTGGAACAGAGTTACACAAACAAGAAAAACATAAACCGTTCAAAAAGCCCTCCATAAGCAAAAACATGAAAAGCCCAGAATTTCCTTATTTCTAACTTTGGTTAGATGTTAGTTAAGTCACACGTCACCCTCCAGAGAGCGCTCTGCGAGTCAGTTACGAGTCATTTCAGTTAATCAAGGGTGAAAACGCTGAAAGCAAAGCTTCAGCCTTTTGGAGCTGACCCTCCTGAGGGCTTCAGGAAAGGGCACAGAGGCCCCCGTCTGAACACCGCTCCTGGCGGCCGGGGGTCCAGGATCCCCGAGCTGTGCGCGCGCCCGTCATTCGCGCGCACCCCGAGAGCAGAGGCCCCTGCACCCCTCCGGACCCACCGTGCCCGAGACGCCCGAGACGCCCGCCCCGCGGCCCCGTCCTCGGGCTCCTCCGCGGCGCCTCCCCGTCCAGGCCCCGCGAGCCCGCGGCGACGGGGCCGAGTCCGGCGTCCGCAGACCCAGAGGCCAGCTCCCCGGGCG
Source organism: Balaenoptera musculus (assembly GCF_009873245.2). Taxonomy (NCBI): domain Eukaryota; kingdom Metazoa; phylum Chordata; class Mammalia; order Artiodactyla; family Balaenopteridae; genus Balaenoptera; species Balaenoptera musculus. The sequence continues at coordinate 75,954,599 of NC_045800.1, read as the reverse complement.
CGTGGGGACAGCCCCGCCGCGAGGAGGCCCGAGGGGCGCCGAGGAGGGAGGGCTGCGAGCGCCCGGGGCGCCCACCGCTCAACGGCCGCCTTCGTGGCCCCGGCCCGCCGTCCTCACCCTGCGGCCGGTGGCGGCGGCCCCGGAGCCGAGGAGCGAGGGAGGCTCGCGCTCCCCGGGGCTGGAGGGGTCGGGCCCCTGGCTGTTGGGCAGGCGGGGTGCGGCGGCCGGGGGACGCGCGGTGAGGGGCTTTGGGTAGAGCTGCACTTACTCGTCTCTGCGCTGCTCCCCCGCCGGAAGCGTCACAGTGTGGGGACCGACTCGATCTCCAACTTCCCTTTCCTCAGGACGCGGGTCTGTAGGAGCCCCAGCATTCCAGCGGCGCAGCCCTCTCACCTGCCTCCGTTTACGCCTGCGCACTCGCTCCTCGGGAGGGAGGGGGTGGGAGGGGGTGGGAGGGGGTGGGAGGGGGTGGGAGGGGTGGGGCGGGGCGGGGCGGGGCGCCTCCCGGCCTCAGGACCCCCGGTCTGCATACCCGTGTTTATTTTTAATTTCCTTAAAGTGTTTTACTTCAAATCAATTTAAAAAAAGTAAATGACACGTTTTCTTGTCCAAATCATAATTTACTGACTACAGAGTCTGCCTTTGTAAGATTTCTTTAGGGGATCTTAACTGGTTCTCAGTCAAATGACCTGAGTCAAATAACGGGTATCAAAAAAATTTTAAATCGTATTTTCCTTCCATCAGTTTTCAGTCACTAATAAGTTTTACCATGTGGGGTTTTATTGGGTGTGGATTATATTTACTAATAATCACCATCATTGGGTCCCTAGAGTCAAAATGTGGGTTTCCAGCAGGTCTACTTCAATAATCACAGAGATCCTTTTTCTGTTCGAGAGATACTGAATTTTGATCCACCTTTTTGAACATGCTGCTTCCCCCAAAGACTCCACCCTCCACGTATGTCCACCTCATTAAATAATAGAACAGGATTTCCTCTGAGCTTCTTCCAACGTACAGGCAGACAAAAGCTACAAAATGGTTCCCAATCACCTGCCTAGGAATTAAAAGGATCTTTTCCACTCAAATATCCTGGTTAGAAACCACATCTCTAATTTCTCTGGACGTGAATAAACACCAAGGAGAGTCTGTGGTGGGGAAATGAACAATTCATCTGAAAACTACTGCATTTCCTCTCCTTCATCCTGTTGTTTAGTGTAGGAAAACACCACTGGTCAACACCAATTGGTTTTCATTAAGTTTTCCTTAAGAAGAGAAACTCAGTTTTATTGAGGACAGCAATTCACCAGATTACATGCTCTAAAGCCTAACCTCTGTTGTATCTCAGAGTGGCCAGACAAACTTCAAATCAGATGTGAACGGAAGGATTATGTGGAACTTACGGGATTGCTTAGAGCAGAGACAGCTGTATGGGCTCCTTTGACCTTCATCTTTGTCCCCTCTGGCCTCAGAAATGAAGACATGGTTGCCGGTCAAGGCTGGTGCTCCAGCAGCCATTTTGGGCCAACAGACAGCCTTGAGGTTGGATACCAGCTAATGATGATGGGGAGAAAGACAGATGAGGCTGACTACAGTGCTGTGCAGTTGAAGGTCAGCAAGGACTATCCAAGTCTACAGTCCTTTTTCATGAGAAAGGAAAAAAATCTCCCTCTTGTCTGTGCATGTTTTGTTCTTGGTTTTCTGCTATATTATGGCTAACTACTATTAAGGGAAGTATTAGTTTTGCATTGAAACACTGTGAACTTTGACATGACAATCCCCATCTCTGGGAAACTTCCTCATATGTACCATGGTGGGAGCAGGGGTGAAGATGGCCCGTATATTCTGAAGATCCCATTCTTTTGCCTGGTCCACATCCATGTCATCTTCTATTAATTACAGTGCCTCAGCTGCTCTTGGGAAACTGTCCCTCGTCCCTCAGTGCACAAGGTTAAGTAAGGCTGAAACGCCTTCCTGGCTGCAAGACAGAGAGGACCACAGAGCCACTGGGGTGCCTCCAAACTGTGAGGGAGGCCCGAGGTTACTCATGTCACCCAGACATACCCTACCCAGGGATGTGAAAGCCTGGATAGCCTGTGTGCAGACTTTGGAAGCTCTTTGTTTAATCCATCATTGTACAATTGGAAAACTGAGGCCCAGAGAGGGTAAGGGAAAACACAGGGCACTGAACAGGGGCAGAGTCTTGAGATGAAGGGAGAGTTTGGACCTCCTAGACTAGGGCTGCCCCCCTCCCACAGGGTTTACTTTGGAAATTAGAGCTCCTAGGACTCCAGAACATCCCCACCCATGTGGAGTAGATTCCTCTGCGTGTCCACACAAGTATACACTGACACTCACACTAACATCAGAGGAAGGGACCATAGGGCCCGGGGTCAGGGAAGGGGTGGACCTTGGGGTGGTGACAAATGGAAAAGAAGAAAGATAATGACAACATTTATTATCTCACACTATCTGTGGGCCAGGAATTGAACATAATTGAGCTGGAGGCCTCTGCCAGTGTCTCCCAGGGGCTTGAGGCTGTGGACTCACCTGAGTCAGGATCTGCTTCATTCAGTGGTAGGCCACAAGAGTCTCTTCAGAGGCTTCTTCCCTAGAGTGAGGGACCAGGGGGAGAGAGAGGGAAGAGAGGGAGAGAGAAAATTGCAACATAGATGAAGAAGTGGAAATTGTACACCTAAATTCTAGGAGATTATCAAATGGTCCAACCACTGTATATAACAATTCAGCAGGTCCTCAAAAAGACAAATGTGTAGTTTTCAGTCAAAGCACAAATTCCACTCCTAGATCAATATCAAAAAGAAGTGAACACAGACATTCAAATGCCTGTACAAAACTATTCAGAGCACCACTATTCACAAGAGCCCAAAGGTGAAAAAAATCCTAATGTCCATCAACAGATGAAAGGAAAGCCAAATGTGGTGTGTTCATGGAATGGAATATTATTCAGTGACAAAAAGGATGCAAACGTTCTGAAATAGATGTTAGAGAGGGTTATGTAACATTGTGAACGTTCTTAATGCCACTCACATATACAATTTAAAATAATGAAAGAAATTTTATTTTAAGTGAAATTTATATCATAGAATAAACAAGTTAGTATATGTAATTTAAAAACATACATTAAAAATGGAATTATGGGGGAGGAGAAGAAAGGCTCCAGTTTTGCTGCTGGCAGTGGGGCAACTCCTCATCTGGCCCTGAAGGCACTGCTTGTGCTGGTGCTTGTTGCTAATCTGGGAGCAGCACCTGAGCTGCTAGAAGAACTAGGTCTGCTGTGGTCTCTAGATCTAGAACTGGAGCTGGATAGCACTCCGGGGCCACAGCTGGTTCCAAAGCACGATGGCGCTCCAAAACCAGGGGTAGCCCCCTGGTTGAGGTTGGCTTAAGTTCTAGAACTGAGGCTGTTGAGGACACTGGCTGAGGTTGTAGAGGAAGTGCTACGACAGGTTTCTGTGATGATTCAGCCTTTGACTATGGAAGGAGAACTGTTTCTTGTACCTTCTCTGGATCTCCATTTGGAGCCTCTGCAGGTGCTTTTCATCACTTTGAGCTTAAATGAAAGCTACGGCATGAGCATGCTCTGTCTCTGGAATTGGAGCTAGCATATTTGCATGATCTAGCCCTTGAACTTGAATAGGAGCTGTGGCTTGAGCTTGCTCTGGCTCTGGAGCTGTAGTGGGCAGTAGAGGTGTAGCTGGCTCTAGGTCTTGAGGTATTTCAAGAGCTTGTTCTGGAGCTGGTGCTGTAGCTCCAAGAAGAGAAAACATCATCAATAGGACTGCTTTTCCACAGGTCTCCCAAAGACAGGAAACTTCTCACTGCCAAGCAATGAAGTCTCAGTCCAAGATGCCACCCCCAGGAAGTCTTCCCAGACTGCAGTCCAGGGGAACAGTGATCTGAGTCTCCTCATTGCTCCTGGCCCAGTCTCAGCCTCTGGAGGCTCTGTTCTCTGTGTGGCTCCGCCCCTTCCCCTCCCCACTCACCCCCATCACCCACCCTGAGTCCCCCTCACCATCACCCTCTGCCTCAGGGGGCTCTAGGTGCTCCAGCTGTGCCAGGAGAAGGCGGGCTTGGTGCTCCAGGTCTGAGCCAGGCATGCTGAGCTCTATGTAACCCAGGAGCATCTTCAGGCAGGGAAATTCTGGGGGCTGGTGGAAATGCTCAGGGTAATGGTGCAGCCAGGTGCCTAGGATGGAGGACACGGCCCTGGGGGGAGTCAGGTGGACAGCAGAGTCAGAGGCCTGGCCTTCCTTCCCCACTGCGCTCCCCACTGACACTCATCTCCCACAGCACAGGGCGGGGTCAGCTGTCCCCTGAGTGTCACTGGGTCCCCTGAGCACCAGCTGAGCACCCACTGGTGAGGATCCACCAGACAGCGACCACGATGCTCTCCACACCTTGTGTGCTGGGTCCCAGAATGGGGGGTGGAGGCAGGGCTGGGATGGAGAGGGGATGGGTGTGGACTCTCTTAGGGGCTGACTCCGACCTCTGACCTCCCAGATGCTCCTCACACCACAGCCCCGTCCGCAGCTCTCTTGGACTCCTTTCCTCTTTTCCAGGAGAAGCCCTCAGACCTCCGCCCTCAGCACGAACCATGAAATGAGTGGGATCCAGGGTTCTGCCAGCCCTGCCCATCTACAGACCCCACATCTCCATGCAATTCTTTGGAGAAGGGAGTCCCTCCCTCTTGAATCAAAGCCCACTCACATTTTCAGCTGGTCCAGGTATAATAGAGCGCTGCAGGGCGCAGCCCTTAGCACGGGGCCATTGCTGTGCGCCCTTACACAGCACCCCCTTAACAGGCAACGGTTACCAGGAGACCATTAATGCAGAGGGTTAGAGATGCATTAGAGGTCCTGCTCAGCCATTGGTCAGCACCACAGAGGGCCCCATTCAGCCATTGGTGGGCGCTACAGTGGGCCCCGCCCCCAAGTGAGCAACTGTCAATGAACGACCCTTAGTGGGGCGTTGAGCCAATGGTGGGGGGAGTGGTGGTCGTCAGGTGGAGAGTGAGGTAAGAGGCAGATCCCGGCCTTCTCCCTGGGGCCCTCCAGCTCCCCGGCCTCGGGCTGGCGGGTGAGCTGGGGGCCCAGGGAACAGGCTGGGGGTGTGTCCTGCAGGGCTCCAGAGCCCTCGCCACGACGCCCACTGGCCGGGCCTGAGGCGGCGGTGAACCAACCTCTCCCCCATCCCTGCCTCTGCGACCTAATGGCAGCGGCAGGCTGCATGGGACACAGTCTGGGGGACCTGGCCCGCACCGTTTGGGCGGCCTGAGGAGCCTGAGGGCCAGCTGGGTCCTGGGTGCCTGGCTCCCTCAGCGATGACGGCTGGGTTAGGGTCTGGGGACCCGGCCCTGAGGGAGCCACCATCTGAGATCTGCCTCTTCAGCCGGGCCTGGGCACTGGCGGGAGGACGCAGACTGGGTGCTGGACGAACGCTCTGGGGCAGGGTAACCCACCACCCGCCCCGCGCAGGGAACCCCTTCTTTCAGCCAGGCCTGGACCTCGAAGGGTGAAAACTGCGCCTTGGGACCTTCCCCTTTCTTGTAGAACAGAGAGTAACATTTGTTTCATGGAGATTTACAGGGACAGCCCTACCCGACTTATTTTATTTTTATATAACAGGTAAATCCTCTAGTCAACTGGCTTCAATCTACTTCTCCCACCTTCAAGAAAGAAGAAAAAAAAAAAAAAAGCAGGAAAATCACCGGCAGAATTGAAGCTGCTTCTCTCTGAAGTTACAATTCAATTTGTTGATTCACCACAGGGTTTGCTAAAAAGAGGGCTCAATCTCTGTCTTTAGATTTACAGTCTAATGCTAGCTCAGTCATTTTACCTCTGTTCATAAACTGCTGATTATCTTCAACAAATCACAAAGATATCGGCATTTTATATTTACTATTTGGTGCTTGAGCTGGAGTAGCAGGCAGCACCTTAAGTCTATTAATCCAGGATGAGCTATGCTAACCTGGACCGCTACTTGGAGATGCCCAAATCTGTAAGGTAGTCATAACAGTCCCTGCACTTGTAATAATTTTCTTTATAGCTGTACCCATTATGATTGCAGGGTTTGAAAACTGACTTGTCCCACAAATAACTGGGGCACCTGATAGAGCATTTCCCTGAATAAATCATAAACTTTTGACTACTTCCCCCATCATTCTTACTCCTGCTCGTATCACCAGTAGTTGAAGCTGGTTCTGGTACCAGTGGAACCGTATATTCAGCTCTAGCCGGCAATCTGGCCCACGCAGGAGCCTCTGTCGACCTAACTATTTTCTCCTTACATTTAGCAGGTGTCTCTTCAATTGTTGGTGCTATTATTTTTATTACTATAGCCTTTAATATAAAACCAGCAGTCATATCGCAATACCAAAACACCATTATTTGTTTAATCTGTCCCAACTATAGCCATATTACTATAATTATCGCTCTCAGTCCAAGCAGCCAGAATTGCCATACTGTTAATAGACAGAAATCTAAACACTACTTTCTTTGACCCCGCAGGAGGAGACCCAGTCCTATACCAACACCTATTTTGATTCTTTAGTCACCCTGAAGTCTGTATTCATAGCCTACCAGGGTTTGTTATAATCTCACATATCATTACATACTATTTAGGACAAAAGGTGCCTTTCAGCTATTTGGGAATAGTATGAGTCATGTCCACTGGCTTTTTAGGATTTATCTTGTGGACCCATCATATGTTTACCATAGGGGTAGCTGTCGACTCAGGAGCATACTTTGCATCAGCTTCCATAATTATTTCTATCCCTACAGGAATAAAAGTATTTAGATGATTAGCAACTCTTCATGGAGGTAATATTATATGACCTTCCACTATATTATGAGCTTTAGGCTTTATTTTTCTTTTTTACAGTAGGTGGTTTCCTCCACAATACATACTATGTAGTAGCACACTTCAATTACGTAATGTCCATGGGAGCAGTCTTCACTGTTATAGGAGGCTTCCTACACTGATTTCCACTATTCTCAGGTTATACACTTAACTCAACATGAGCAAAAATTCACTTCACAAGTATATTTGTAGTAGTAAATATGACTTCCTGCAGCACTTTCTTGGCCTCTCAGGGATGTCACTATGTTACTCCGAGTACCCTGAGGCACACACAACATGAAATATTTTGTCTTTAGGCTCATTCATCTCAGTAAGAGCAGTAATGCTAATAATCTTCATATTTTGAAAAGCATTTGCTTCCAAACAAGAAGTCTCAGCAGTGGAAACTGCTACTCCTAACCCAGAATGGTTACACGGATGCCCTCCACCATATCCTATGTTTGAAGATCCTACCTATGGAAATGTAAAATATGGAAGGAAGGACTCAAGTCCTTTTCAACCAGTTTCAAGCCAACACCATAACCATTATGTCTTTCTCAATAAACGAGATAAAAGTAAAAAGTGATGTAACTTTGTCAAAGTTAAATCACAGGCTAAAATCCTGTATATCACTAAGGCATATCCATTTCATCTAGGCTCTCAAGATGCAACATCACCGATTATGGAAGAACTTTTACTTTTTCATAATCATACATTCATAACCATTTTTATAATAAGTTCTCTAGTCCTCTATATTACTTCACTACTATTGACAACTAAACTGACTCATATACATAAAATAGATGCACAGGTAGAGAAAATGTGAACAATTTACTAGCTATTATTATAATCTTAATTGCCCTATCATCACTGTGAATCCTTTACATGATACATGAAATCAATAACTCTTCCCGAACCATAAAAACTATGGGTCAGCACTGATACTGAAGCTACGAATACACAGATTATGAATATTTAAATGTTGGCTCCTCTATAATCCCCACATCAGATCTAAAACCAGGAGAATTATGACTAATAGAAGTCAACAACCGAGTAGTATAGAGATACGTCATTGAATATTAGTTTCATCTGAAAATGTTTTACACTCCTGAGCTTTTCCTTCTTTAGGCCTAAGAAGAGCTGCTATCCCAGGACGCCTAAATTAAAGAATCCTTATACCAACAGACCAGGCCTATGCTGTGGGCAATGACCAGTAGAGGTCGTTTTCCTGAGTTCAGAGACAGGACAGAGGGATACGGCTGAGACATGGGTTGAATCTGGAGCCCATGGGGGATGCACCCTCCAAGCTCCAGGATAGGAATGGGGTCTCTGGGGTCCCAGGCCACCCACCACGCCCTCCCGAGGGGGATCTTGGCAACATTCCCTGTCAGTGATGAGGCAGCCCTACCACTTGTGATGCCCCAGTGCTGTGTCCTACATGGGGCCCATGCTCTTGGGACCACATCCCACACTCTGCAGGTCCATGCTGCAAGGTCCTTCCTGCCGCAGGAGTAGAGACCACCCAGCAAGCAGCCCCCTCCCCAACCAGCAGGAAGAGGGGAGGAGAGTAGGGGCACCAGGGGAATCTCAGACAACAACACCCCAGGGATGCCAGAGGAGACAGTGATGATGCAGATGAGGCACAGACCAAGAGATGGGACCAGAGGACCCAACAGGCAGCTGGTCAGGTCCTGGCTCATCTGCACCCCAGACACCCTTGTCCCTCGTACACCCCCCTCCTCATACATCCTCTCCCTAAATGCAGATTCTTCAGATGCAAACAGGCAGAGCTTCAGACTGAAAGTCAGCTCTTCCAAAATGACCCGTCAGCAAACACTGCAGGATTCCACTCCAATGGGGGCCCTGGAGTCGACAACTCAGGGACCAAAGTGGACATTGGTGCCAGGGGCAGTGGAAGGGGATGGGGAGTGAGACTTTCATGGTTGTGGAATTTTGGTTTTATAAGATGACAAGTTCTAGGGATGGTGGTGATGGCTCCATGAGAAGGTGAATATATCTGATGCCTCAGAAACGTGCACTTAAAATGGTGATGATGGTAAAGGGTATGTGACGTGTGTTTTATTTCATTTAAAATAAATTCTTAAAATAATGTCTTGTTAATTGAGATTCCATTTCGACTCCCCTTCATCACAAATGTGGGAGACCCAAGCACAGTCCCCCACCTCAGGGGCCATCATGGCACATGGCACATGGCACATGGGAGACCATTCTTAGGGGGGCTAGTCTGTGCTCACCTGAGCTCTGTCCAGGGGAACCCAGGGGAACCCAGAGAGTGGTGACCCCCATGGGTTAGATATATGATATGCTATGATATTAATATGATACCACCAAGTGTTGTCACTCACCAGAACACAGAGCAGCTACCCACTCAAATGTGCCTGACCTCATATGAATGTGACAAGATTAAGAGAAGAAAAGGAACCACAGGTTAATCAGGGCAACACCCTCAATTCAGATGTTGGAAATCTCAGAGGGGACAAGAAACACTGCAGGAAAAGAGCAGATATGGGGTCTCCCCATACACGTGATCCCGACCCATGCAGATGGGGTGTGACCGGCACAATCCCCACACCATACACCTGGGGTCACACATCCACACTCACCGCAGTGACCTCATCTCCCCAGACCCTGCATCTGGGGTCACACATTCTCACTCACCAGAGTGACCCCACCTCCCCAGACCCCCAACACCTGGGGTCACAGGTCCACACTCACCAGGTGACCCCACCTCCCCAGACCCTGCATCTGGCGTCACACGTCCACACTCACCAGGTGAACACCCTCCCTAGACCCTGCACCTGGGGTCACATATCCACAGTCCCAGGGTGACCCCACCTCCCCAGACCTTGCACCTGGGGTCATACGTCCCCTTGGTCAGGAGACCATGGCTCTGCTGGTTGGCCCCCTAATGTGGAAACAAGCTGGGTTCCTGGGACCTCCTGGGATGGCAGAAAGAAATGTAGGGTTGGTCTCCTCTCCCCATACTTGTCCCAGACAAGTCCTCCTCTTTTCACTTTGGTTCTGTGTGATTTTAACTGCTTTTAAAGCTTTCATGCTAGAGTTGAACACACTACCTTGGTTCTGGCATGCTCAGTCCTTTCTCGTCTCACTGATGTGTGGAGAGAACTCACAGGACAGCAGGGCTGAAAGACAAGGGGCAGCTCTGGTCTCTGCTGAGTAGGGACGGTAGACCGGAAGGAGATCACAGCAGCTGCCTCACCTGTTGCCCATCAGCCTTTTGCCTGATCCGTGTAACCTGCAATCAATTCACCAGGTAAACCTGCCTCCCTGTTCACCATGCATGTGCTGGTAAATTGGAATAATTTCCAGGTAGCCCACCTGAGGATTCTCCACGAGCCCCAGGGAAGGTGAACCTTGCAGGGATAAAGACTGAGGCCCCGACCACAGCACTGACCCCTGGGAGGGTTAGGTAACCACACTCAGAACAGAGGCTGTTACCTAGACAAGCCCACCTCAGCTCCAGACCCCAGACATCTAAGCACTGACATTCAGATGCAGGCATGGAGCTTTCCAGTACTGAGACCAGGCCGGAGCTCTACCCAAGTCTCCACATCCCCCACGAAGCTCCCAGTACTGAGGCCAGGCCAGGTCTCTACCCAGGTCCCCATAGTCCTTACGTACACAGAACACGGTCAGGTCTAAATGTTCTTATTACAGAGAGCATGTGGTCAGCTCTAAACATAATCAGTAGACAGGATATGGAGAGGTCTAAATCTACCATGTAGACAGAACTTGATCAGGTTTAAACTAGCTTAGGGCTGATCTCCTAGGAGGTACCGGTCACAGACATGGGGTCTCTCATCTTTGGACAGGGTGCTCACCCCCGTGTGTGAACTAGGATGTACATTTCTTGGAGAATAAATCACATCAGGCTCCACCCTTCACCCACATCAGGAAACTGAACAAAATTTTTGTCATTAAACATTTCAACAGGCAAAACAAAAATGTTACCGATTTCTCTGGCCATGTGATGGTCAGGAACCAGGGGTGAGCCAGGAACTTCTTGTAGTGCAGCCCCGTCTCCTGCAGGGACAGACAAGGAGTGGCCTGATTCCAGCCTCCCAGGCTTCCAGCCATAAAAAGGAATGAAATTGGGTCATTTGTAGAGATGTGTATGGATCTAGAGACTGTCATACAGAGTGAAGTAAGTCAGAAAGAGAAAAACAAATATCGTATATTAACGCATGTATGTGGAACCTAGAAAAATGGTACAGATGAACCAGTTTGCAGGGCAGAAGTTGAGACACAGATGTAGAGAACAAACGTATGGACACCAAGGGGGGAAAACCGTGGTGGGGTGGGGATGGTGGTGTGCTGAATTGGGCGATTGGCATTGACATGTATACACTGATGTGTATAAAATTGATGACTAATAAGAACCTGCAGTATAAAAAAACAAACAAACAAAAAAAACAACTAATACTAAACTTTCTTTGGGTTATTTGTATGGAAATATGTTAATATAAATGTTCCAGACATTACATGAAATTTCTAAAAATCTTATATGTTCTGGTATAATGTTATAAGTCATAATTCTAGTTATTACTTTAAAATGTATATCTCAGAAATAACTAAATTTTCTTGTCAATTGCATTATTATGAACTTTCATCAAAAAAAAAAACAAACCTTAAAAAAAAAAAAAAACGTATTCTTTCAATTCCTTCCCAATTACATACCCAAATATTACACAAAAGGTTTGGCAACCTACCAGCTGACAATGTGATTAGCTTTTCTTTCACTCTTGTTGAAAGCAAACCATGGGAAACTTTCAAGAGGATTTATGAGAATCCTTTTTCAGTGTCTGGGAAGCAGGACAAAGGCTTCACCAGGCTCAGCAACTGAGCAACTGTCGATTTGATCAGCTACTCTTTCACTGAGAAAGTCCTGCTTAACCTGATGGCCCAGGAAAGCTGCAACACTGTCCATCTTATTCTGTCTTTGGGCATGTGGTATTTTATTTTAATAAAGGGCTCTTACTGCAGGATGTGCATTTTCTTCAAATCTGCATATTTAGCTTATTCTGCTTGTGGAAGATGATTGGCGTGTCCATCCTCCCTGCTTGGCCCACCAGCCTGGTTGGATTCTCTGATAGTCAAGACTCATTTCAATGTTCACTGCAAGAAAAATGTGTGTGTTTTTGTTGAGAGGAGGCTCACCAAACCGGTGAGAGGCAAACTGCAGAACGCATCCCTGAAAGCAGCCCCGCTGAGATCAGAATAAAATGGAGCTGGGGTGAACACGGTTCCTATTTAAGTCACAAAAACAAGAGAGATCAAAACGCCATTTCTCATTAAGCCGCTGAGCATGCAATGATGCATTATTACCTAAAACTCTGGGATATTTTAACAGCTTTATTGAGGTGTAATCGACATACGACAAATGCACACGTTTAAAATGTACAATGTGGTAGGTTTTGAAACACATGTACCCCCATCAAGATAATGATTATACTGTCAATGAAAAATGAATCAATGGTCAATCTAAGAAGGAAATGGAAAATTTCATTTGTGCCAACCTGAGTATTATAACCCGGGACACAGTTTTTCAGAAAGCTCTGAGGACTGTTCTGAAGAGGTAAGGGGGAGGCCAGTATACATGTGAATTTGATGAAGGGGTACCTGCAACCAAGCACACAGCTTGGTAGGAGGTTACGCTATTCAGGAAGAATGGACACTTTAATGGTTTTCGTGCTTTTCTAAATGTAGGAAGAGGCAAGAATCCAGGTTCATAAAAATTTTCTCCTGAAAATACTGAACTCTCTGAGGGCCAGTTCTGCCAGTTTCCCCAGAGCACAAAGTGCCTCATCCTGATCTTCGCCCTGAATTCCTTTCAGGGTGTCCTGTAAGTCAGCGACTGTGGTGGTTGATGACTTAATTCTTGTAGAACTGGATGGTGGGCAACCTTCTTTATGTTACAATCCCCTCCCTTTTGGTCTTAATTTTGACCAAGGTTTAGGAGGCATTTCATGACCAATTTATCCCACAGTGCTAGGAATGCTCATTCCCAGGTCAGGCGAGGATTTCCTTGATAGGCCACTCAATGTGCTGCTACTGGACCAGGCCCTGTTAACAGTAGCCCAAAGCCTCTGGGCTGCCTGTCCTACTAGTCTGTTATGGTCCAGGCAATGGTTCCCTCTTGTGGCTTCTTCCCATATCTGAGTTACACTATTACAATCACTGATCTTATAGAACTATGTATTTGACAATTGTTTTAGATCACCTACTCATCACTATTTTTAGCGGAGGCTCAGTCACACATTTGGTAATGCAAGAAACAAAAATCTTGTAAAGTGGGCAGAATACAAGTAATATAGCTAGTGACATTAATAAGGTCATAAATAAGTATTTAAGCTAAGAACTTCTTTAAGTGCAGCCCAGTATCTCCCCAGGTCATCTGATCGGTCTGTTCTGCACCAACCATTCTATTTAAGGGAAATGATATAGTGGCCTTGTCCATAAAGCCCACCAGACATCTGCATGTACAAGGTGAGTGGTGGGTCATCACGACCCCTTACAGGATAAGGAAAGGAATGTTATCTTCTAAGGAGTTACATGGCTGTCGCCAGAAGGAGAAAAATTGATTTCTGTGGCTGAGCAGGTATTTCTGCCATTAGGGAGGTCAGGTGAACACATAATGCAGAGGCACATGCACACTAGTGGGGAGGGAGGAGGCCAAAGGGCAGAGAAAAAGTTTATGTTTTAAATTTGTCTTGCCTTGCCTTAAAATATCATTCTGTCCTGACCTTCCCGGGATCTTTCCTTTTACGTAGAGAAAAGCTGAAAAGAACTACTTGTATTTAAAAAGTGACACATTTTTGATGAAGCAGAGAAGATGGCGGAGTAGAAGGACGTGCTCTCACTCCCTCTTGCGAGAACACCAGAATCACAACTAGCTGCGGGACAATCATCGACAGGAAGACACTGGAACTCACCAAAAACGATACCCCACATCCAAAGACAAAGGAGAAGCCACAATGAGATGGTAGGAGGGGCGCAATCACAGTAAACTCAAATCCCATAACTACTGGGTGGGTGACTCACAGACTGGAGAACACTTATACCACAGAAGTCCACCCACTGGAGTGAAGGTTCTGAGCCCCACGTCAGGCTTCCCAACCTGGGGGTCCGGCAACGGGAGGAGGAATTCCTAGAGAATCAGACTTTGAAGCCTAGTGGGATTTGATTGCAGGACTTTGACAGGACTGGGGGAAACAGAGACTCCACTCTTGGAGGGCACACACAAAGTAGTGTGCGCATTGGGACCCAGGGGAAGGAGCAGTGACCTCAGGGGAGACTAAACCAGACCTACCTGCTAGTGTTGGAGGGTCTCCTGAAGAGGCAGGGGGCGGCTGTGGCTCACCATGGGGACAAGGACACTGGCAGCGGAAGTTCTGGGAAGTACTCCTAGGCGTAAGCCCTCCCACAGTCTGTCATTAGCCGCATCAAAGAGCCCAGGTAGGCTCCAGTGTTGGGTTGCCTCAGGCCAAACAACCAACAGGGAGGGAACCCAGCCCCACCCATCAGCAGTCAAGCAGATTAAAGTTTTACTGAGCTCTGGCCACCAGAGCAACAGTCAGCTCTACCCACCATAAGTCCCTCCCATCAGGAAACTTACACAAGCCTCTTAGATAGCCTCATCCACTAGAGGGCAGACAGAAGCAAGAAGAACTACAATCCTGCAGCCTGTGGAACAAAAACCACATTCAGAGAAAGACAGACAAGATGAAAAGGCAGAGGGCTATGTACCAGATGAAGTAACAAGATAAAACCCCAGAAAAACAACTAAATGAAGTGAAGATAGGCAACCTTCCAGGAAAAGAATTCAGAATAATGATAGTGAAGATAATCCAGGACCTCGGAAAAAGAATGGAGGCAAAGACCGAGAAGATGCAAGAAATGTTTAACAAAGACCTAGAAGAATTAAAGAACAAAAAAACAGAGATGAACAATACAATAACTGAAATGAAAACTACACTAGAAGGAATCAATAGCAGAATAACTGAGACAGAAGAACAGATAAGTGACCTGGAAGACAGAATGGTGGAATTCACTGCTGCAGAACAGAATAAAGAAAAAAGAATGATAAGAAATGAAGACAGCCTCAGAGACCTCTGGGACAACATTAAATGCAACAACATTCACATTATAGAGGTCTCAGAAGGAGAAGAGAGAGAGAAAGGACCAGAGAAAATATTTGAAGAGATTATAGTTGAAAACTTCCCTAATATGGGAAAGGAAATAGCCACCCAAGTCCAGGAAGAGCAGAGAGTCCCATACAGGATAAACCCAAGGAGAAACACGCCGAGACACATAGCAATCAAACTGGCAAAAATTAAAGACAAAAAAAATTATTGAAAGCAGCAAGGGAAAAACGACAAATAACATACAAAGTAACTCCCATAAGGTTAACAGCTGATTTCTCAGCAGAAACTCTACAAGCCAGAAGGGAGTGGCATGATATACTTAAAGTGATGAAAGGGAAGAACTTACAACCAAGATTACTCTACCCGGCAAGGATCTCACTCAGATTTGATGGAGAAATCAAAAGCTTTACAGACAAGCAAAAGCTAAGAGAATTCAGCACCACCAAACCAGCTCTACAACAAATGCTAAAGGAACTTCTCTAAGTGGGAAACACAAGAGAAGAAAAGGACCTACAAAAACAAACCCCAAACAATTAGAAAATGGTCAAAGGAACATACATATTGATAATTACCTTAAACATGAATGGATTAAATGCTCCAACCAAAACACAAAGGCTGCTGAATGGATACAAAAACAAGACCCATATGTATGCTGTCTACAAGAGACCCACTTCAGACCTAGAGACACATACAGACTGAAAGTGAGGGGATGGAAAAAGATATTCCATGCAAGTGGAACTCAAAAGAAAGCTGGAGTAGCAATACTCATGTCAGATAAAATAGACTTTAAAGTAAAGAATGTTACAAGAGACAAGGAAGGACACTACATAATGATCAAGGGATCAATCCAAGAAGAATATATAGCAATTATAAATATATATGCACCCAACAGAGGAGCACCTCAATACATAAGGCAACTGCTAACAGCTATAAAAGAGGAAATCGACAGTAACACAGTAATAGTGGGAGACGTTAACACCTCACTTACACCAATAGACAGATCACCCAAAATGAAAATAAATAAGGAAATAGAAGCTTTAAATGACACAATAGAACAGATAGATTTAGTTGATATTTATAGGACATTGCATCCAAAAACAGCAGATTACACATTCTTCTCAAGTGTGCACGGAACATTCTCCAGGATAGATCACATTTTGGGTGAAAAATCAGGCTTCAGTAAATTTAAGAAAATTGAAATCATATCAAGCATCTTTTCTGACCACAACGCTATGAGATTAGAAATGAATTACAGGGAAGAAAATGTAAAAAACACAAACACATAGAGGCTAAACAATACGTTACTAAATAACCAAGAGATCACTGAAGAAATCAAAGAGGAAATGAAAAAATACCTAAAGACAAATGACAATGAAAACACGATGATCCAAAACCTATGGGATGCAGCAAAAGCAGTTCTAAGAGGGAAGTTTATAGCTAGGCAAGCTTACCTCAAGAAACAAGAAAAATCTCAAATAAACAATCTAACCTTACACCTAAAGGAACTAGAGAAAGAAGAACAAACAAAACCCAAAGTTAGTAGAAGGAAAGATATCATAAAGATCAGAGCAGAAATAAATGAAATAGAAACAAAGAAAACAACAGCAAAGATCAATAAAACTAAAAGCTGGTTCTTTGAGAAGATAAACAAAATTGATAAACCATTAGCCAGACTCATCAAGAGGGAGAGGACTCAAATCAATAAAATTAGAAATGGAAAAGGAGCAGTTACAACAGACACCGCAGAAATACAAAGCATCCTAAGAGACTACTACAAGCAACTCTATGCCAATAAAATGGACAACCTGGAAGAAATGGACAAATCCTTAGAAAGGTATAACCTTCCAAGACTGAACCAGGAAGAAATAGAAAATATGAACAGACCTATCACAAGTAATGAAATTGAAACTATGACTAAAAATCTTCCAACAAACAAAAGTCCAGGACCAGATGGCTTCACAGGCGAATTCTATCAAACATTTAGAGAAGAGCTAACACCCATCCTTCTCAAACTCTTCCAAAAAATTGCAGAGAAAGGAACACCTCCAAACTCATTCTATGAGGCCACCATCACCCTGATACCAAAACCAGACAAAGATACTACAAAAAAAGAAAATTACAGACCAATATCACTCATGAATATAGATGTAAAAATCCTCAACAGAATACTAGCAAACAGAATCCAACAACACATTAAAAGGATCATACACCATGATCAAGTGGGATTTATCCCAGGGATGCAAGGATTCTTCAATATACGCAAATCAATCAATGTGATACACCATATTAACAAACTGAAGAATAAAAACCATATGATCATCTCAATAGATGCAGAAAAAGCTTTTGACAAAATTCAACACCCATTTATGATAAAAACTCTCCAGAAAGTGGGCATAGAGGGAACCTACCTCAACATAATAAAGGCCGTATATGACAAACCCACAGCAAACATCATTCTCAATGGTGAAAAACTGAAAGCATTTCCTCTAAGATCAGGAACGAGACAAGGATGTCCACTCTCACCACTATTATTCAACATAGTTCTGGAAGTCCTAGCCACGGCAATCAGAGAAGAAAAAGAAATAAAAGGAATAGAAATTGGAAAAGAAGAAGTAAAACTGTCACTGTTTGCAGATGACATGATACTATACATAGAGAATCCTAAAAATGCCAACAGAAAACTACTAGAGCTAATCAGTGAATTTGGTAAAGTTGCAGGATACAAAATTAATGCACAAAAATCTCTTGTATTCCTATACACTAATAATGAAAAATGTGAAAGAGAAATTAAGGAAACACTCCCATTTACCACTGCAACATAAAGAATAAAATACCTAGGAATAAACCTACCTAGGGAGACAAAAGACCTGTATGCAGAAAACTATAAGACACTGATGAAAGAAATTAAAGGTGATACAAACAGATGGAAAGATATACCATGTTCTTGGATTGGAAGAATCAATATTGTGAAAACGACTATACTACCCAAAGTAATCTACAGATTCAATGCAATTCCTCTCAAATTACCAATGGCATTTTTTACGGAACTAGAACAAAAAGTCTTAAAATTTGTATGGAGACACAAAAGACCCCAAATAGCCAAAGTAGTCTTGAGGGAAAAAAACGGAGAGGGAGGAATCAGACTCCCTGACTTCAGACTATACTACAAAGCTACAGTAATCAAGACAATATGGTACTGGCACAAAAACAGAAACATAGATCAATGGAACAAGATAGAAAGCCCAGAGATAAACCCACGCACCTATGGTCAACTAATCTATGACAAAGGAGGCAAGGATATACAATGGAGAAAAGACAGTCTCTTCAATAAGTGGTGCTGGGAAAACTGGACAGCTACATGTAAAAGAATGAAATTAGAACACTCCCTAACACCATACGCAAAAATAAACTCAAAATGGATTCGAGACCTAAATTTAAGACCGGATACTATAAAACTCTTAGAGGAAAACATAGGAAGAACACTCTTTGACATAAATAACAGCAAGATCTTTTTTGACCCACCTCCTAGAGTAATGGAAATAAAAACAAAAATAAACAAATGGGAGCTAATGAAACTTCAAAGCTTTCGCACAGCAAAGGAAACCATAAACAAGACGAAAAGACAACCCTCAGAATGGGAGAAAATATTTGCAAATGAATCAACGGACAAAGGATTAATCTCCAAAATATATAAACAGCTCATGCAGCTCAATATTAAAGAAACAAACAACCCAATCCAAAAACGGGCAGAAGTCCTAAATAGACATTTCTCCAAAGAAGGCATACAGATGGCCAAGAAGCACATGAAAAGCTGCTCAACATCACTAATTATTAGAGAAATGCAAATCAAAACTACAATGAGGTATCACCTCACACCAGTTAGAATGGGCATCATCAGAAAATCTACAAACAACAAATGCTGGAGAGGGTGTGGAGAAAAGGGAACCCTCTTGCACTGTTGGTGGGAATGTAAACTGATACAGCCACTATGGAGAACAGTATGGAGGTTCCTTAAAAAACTAAAAATAGAATTACCATATGATCCAGCAATCCCACTACTGGGCATATACCCAGAGAAAACCATCATTCAAAAAGACACATGCACCCCAATGTTCATTGCAGCACTATTTACAATACCCAGGTCATGGAAGCAACCTAAATGCCCATCGACAGACGAATGGATAAAGAAGTCGTGGTACATATATACAATGGAATATTACTCAGCCATAAAAAAGAACGAAACTGGGTCATTTGTTGAGACGTGGATGGATCTAGAGACTGTCATACAGAGTGAAGTAAGTCAGAAAGAGAAAAACAAATATCGTATATTAACACATGTATGTGGAACCTAGAAAAATGGTACAGATGAACCAGTTTGCAGGGCAGAAGTTGAGACACAGATGTAGAGAACAAACATATGGACACCAAGGGGGGAAAGCCGTGGGGAGGTGGGGATGGTGGTGTGATGAACTGGGCGATTGGGATTGACATGTATACATTGATGTGTATAAAACTGATGACTAATAAGAACCTGCTGTATAAAAAAATAAATAAAATAAAATTCAAAAATTCAAAAAAAAAAAAAGTGACACATTTTTGTTTTCACCCCTCTCACCAGCGCTGCGGACACCTTGTCCTCGTGGGCTCCCACTCGGGGACAGTGGTTCTCAGGTGGTTGGAGGATGGACGGGGCACGAGTGCAGAACTGTCCTGACTCCACCCACAGCTGACTTCCTGCCGCCCGGTGAGGCCACCTGCCCCATCTCCTGTCCTCGCCCTTAACACAAACATCCCCGGGCCAGGAAAGGCAGGCAGTCTTGTATTACAGGCATGCCTGCTGTGGGCTGAATCGTGTCCTCAAAATTCACATGTTGAGTCCTAACCCCCAGGACCTCAGAATGGGACTGTGTTTGGAGACGAGGTCTTTAAAGAAGTGATTAAAGTAAAATGAAGTCACTAGGATGGGCTACACTCCAACGTGACTGCTGCCCTTATAGGAAGAGATTAGGACACAGACACACAGAGGGATGACCATATGAGGACACAGGGAGAAGACGGCCATGTACATACCAAGGAGAGAGGCCTCAGCAGGAACCAGCCCTGCTGACACCTTGCTCTGGAACTTCCAGCCTCCAGGAATGTGAGAAATAAATGTCTGTTGTTTAAGCAGCCCTGTGTGTTGTGTTTGTTATGGTAGCCAAGTTATGACGTCTTGCGTTTATGGGGCCTTAAGGAATTAATGTCCCAGGAAGAGGGGACTGCACCAGGGTCCCTCTGCATGTGAGCTGCTCTGCACGCAGGGGCTCCAGGCAGGCCAGCTTCAGGGGCAGCTGCAAAGTGACTCCTTCCAAACCATGCACTCTCGCATGCCCTGGACAGGGGGGCACATGTCCTTGTTTGGGGACCTCTGGTCTCAGCTGGGTTCTCCCAGGCACACGTGGAGTTGTGCCTTTGTGGTCAACACAAAGGTTGGGGTTCTTGGGCACACTGTGGGGGAGGCCTGAGCCACCAGGCCTCCTGCAGGAAGGGCTGCCCTGTGCCCCCCGCCCTTCCTGGGAAGGACCTGCCTGTGATTTTGTGAGCCAAGAATCTGACTCTGTTCTACTTCACACAGAAGTTATTTCTGTACGGCTTTAAGATATGCTGAATTTGGGCTTCCCTAGTGGCGCAGTGGTTGAGAATCTGCCTGTCAATGCAGGGGACACGGGTTCGAGCCCTGGTCTGGGAAGATCCCACATGCCGCAGAGCAGCTGGGCCCGTGAGCCACAATTACTGAGCCTGCGCGTCTGGAGCCTGTGCTCCGCAACAAGAGAGGCCGCGATAGTGAGAGGCCCGCGCATTGCGATGAAGAGTGACCCCCGCTCGCTGCAACTAGAGAAAGCCCTCGCACAGAAACGAAGACCCAACACAGCCATAAATTAATTAATTAATTAATTAAAAAAAAAAAGAGCAAGAAGATGCTGAAGCGTTGAAAAAAAAAAAGATATGCTGAATTTTGCAGGAATAGAACAACAATGTGATTCTAGGAAAGCGTGTTCTCACAGTTACTCAGAACTTTACCAAGAATTCTCTGACATTTTGGAAAATCAAATCTCCTGGTAAAGTGGCTCAGAGTTTCTGAATTGCCAGTAAATGCACGAGGATTGCTGTCACCACGGTAATTCGAATTATATACAGCGATGCCTATTTGTCCTTGTTTTAAGACATCAAATATAAAGTTTGAATCGAGTTGAATGTTATCTGGTGAGGCTCTCTTCTTGGTTGTATGTGGCATCTTCTCCCTGTGTCCTCACGTGGAGAAGATGTGAGGAAGCTCTCTGAGGTCTCTTTTATAAGAACACTAATCCCATGATAGGGATTCCACCCTCATGATCTAATTACTTCCCAAAGGCACCACCTCCTAATAGCACCACCTCGGGGGTGAGGATTTCAACATGTGAATTTTGGAGGGACACAAACATTCAGCCAAGAACAACCACAAACTGTATGATTCCATTTATATGAAATGTCCAGAACAGGCAAATCCACAGAGACAGGAAGTGGGTTAGTGGTGCCACGGGCTAGGGGAGGGGGAAGGGGGGGTCTCCTTTTGGGGGGATCAAAAGAAAACAAATAAGGATCACCTAAGGGCACAGAAACTTACATAATCTGTTATCAAAAG
Source organism: Balaenoptera musculus (assembly GCF_009873245.2). NCBI lineage: Eukaryota > Metazoa > Chordata > Mammalia > Artiodactyla > Balaenopteridae > Balaenoptera > Balaenoptera musculus. Next base: position 75,932,897 of record NC_045800.1, on the reverse strand, counting down.
GAGCACTTCTAACAGAGAGAGATCAAATTCCAGTCTTGTATTACCTTAACAAAATCCATTTACTTAGTTAACTTCAATCTAAATTTAGTTAATCCTGACCATGTATAATACTTTCTCAGTAAAATGTAATTCCATTTCTCATACCTTCTTCACTGAAAACACACATTCTACAATATTGAAATGTCTTATTTTTAGTAACTTTAATTATATATTTAAATTAGAATCCCCGACTCTTAAAAACCTTAATTTCTAGTAACACGTAAGAGGCAAGTAATAGTTTCCAAAATCTGGAGAAACTATTTTAGATGATTTTCAGAACATAATTATTTTTATAGTTTACCTAAAAGCTCTTATCTCATTTACATTTACTTTAAAGTTTCATTATGTCAAGTTGTTTCTCTTGCTGACAAATTTGCAACAGATATGACAAGATTTTATCTAATTTTTACTAAACCTAGGTGCAGTGAAAGTACTATACTGAATGCTGATGGCTCTAAAGACATGTCTATATTAATTAGATCAACAAACTTAAACATTAATACCAGGTATTAATTTAATACTAAATATTTCCCAGTTCACATGAACCTGAAACTCAATTTCTCTTGTATTTAGAATTGTTTGGTTTGTAAGCACTTACTTTTCTTTAAGCCAATTAAATAGAGCTCATTTACAGATTAACCTCAGCAATGTTATCCAAAGACAAAAACACATCAAACACACTAACAGAGAGACATCATAGTTCTTATTTCAAAATTTCAGCCCCGAGTCAGGTACAGCAATATAAAACCCATCAGTTTACAAAAGAGGTTGGATTATTGGCTTTCTGGCAGATGGAACAAATCAAGCTCACTTGTCTAGATGGCTAAACCCTTTCTACTAATATTTATGGAAAACAAGTCAAGTTCTAAATTACTGTATCCTCTGTGGAGAAAAGGGAACCCTCTTGCACTGTTGGTGGGACTGTAAATTGGTACACCCATTATGGAGAACAGTATGGAGGTTCCTTAAAAAAACTAAAAATAGAATTACCATCTGATCCAGCAATCCCACTACTGGGCATATACCCAGAGAAAACCATCATTCAAAAAGACACATGCACCCCAATGTTCATTGCAGCACTATTTACAATAGCCAGGTCACGGAAGCAACCTAAATGCCCATCGACAGACGAATGGATAAAGAAGTCGTGGTACATATATACAATGGAATATTACTCTCAGCCATAAAAAGGAACGAAATTGGGTCATTTGTTGAGATGTGGATGGATCTAGAGACTGTCATACAGAGTGAAGTAAGTCAGAAAGAGAAAAACAAATATCGTATATTAACGCATATATGTGGAACCTAGAAAAATGGTACAGATGAACCGGTTTGCAGGGCAGAAATTGAGACACAGATGTAGAGAACAAACGTATGGACACCAAGGGGGGAAAGCGGCAGGGGGGTGGGGATGGTGGTGTGATGAATTGGGTGATTGGCATTGACATGTATACACTGATGTGTATAAAATGGATAACTAATAAGAACCTGCTGTATAAAAATAAATAAATAAAATAAAATTTAAAAAAATAACTACCTTCTTTTTTAAAATTTGTATTTTAAAAAGATGGCAGAGGTAAGGGTTTCTGAGAAGATCAGATAGGACATTTGTATCTCAAAGATACAGGCAAGTTTTTCCTCGGATGACTTTGTTTCCCCTTTGTTTAATATTTACAAGCTTCTTAAGATCACCTGTATCTATTAGAAAATCAATCAACTTGTTCCCCACTGTCAATGTTACCCGGGCTCCTGTGGGGAAATCAGAATCGGACGCCTCAAGTCCACGGAAGTCCCCTGGCCTCTTACAGGATATCGCGGCAAGGGAAATTGCCCTGCTGCAGAAGTGGCTCCTGGTCCAAACTGGGTGCCCTGTCAGGTCTTACGTGGTGATACTAAACCAGGTCCCTGTGCCCCAGGGTTTACCATAGAAACTTCTATTTGCTCCCCATGGGTAGGGGAAACAGAAGGCGGGGAATATGTTGGCAGCGTGTGGAACAACTGCCGGTGCAGCCTGCTTGGCCACTGGGGGAGCTGGACAGGCTGGAGGCGGGGGGTGAAGTTTTGAAATGACATGTCCCCACTCTCATTTTCTCCCTCTTCCCTTGTAGAACAGGTTTTCCTCCGTGTTTCCTTTCAGACCGCTGCACCATAAGGGGGCAGCCCTCTGACTCCTTTTCCCCCTGATGCAACAGCATAAATACTCCTACATATGGGAACCTTATCTCTTTTCCCTGCTCTTCTGCAGAACATTTCTAACTGCAAGATTGTATAATAGTTGAGTGAGCCATTCAGGGGCCATCGTTCTTCTGATCGTAACATATATTGGGTCCACGCCCTATTACAATAGTATATCATGTCTTTCTTAGTCATAGGCTCACGGCTATGTTTTGCCCATTTATCTAATATATTCCCCAAAAAGGCTCTCCTTCAGGATAGATGGAGTATTTTCCACTTTCAAAAGTTTGATAACACCAAGACACAAAAGGCGCAAATTCCAACACAAAAGGCACAAACAAACTCTAGCATTGATGCACAAAAAACCAAGACAAGACCAAAGAACTAGTTCCCAGATCAGGTAGACTTACCCTACAAAACCAACGAACTAGTTCCCAGCGAACCAGTTCCCAGAATCAGGTAGAGTCTAACAACGATTCTCCCCTGCAGCAGGGTACCCAACCAGACTGGCTCGTCCCGAAAAGGAAAAGCCCAGATTGAGGGGGGAATATGTTCCCGGCATGCACACCGGAGTGACTTACCCTCCAGAATCAAATCAAGTCCATCAACTCGTAGCCCCAAATGGAAGTTGGTCAGTTCCTGGCCTCAACCACCAAGCGTTGGGGTAGCTGGTGCCGCTTCAGGGAACTCTGAAGGGAAGATCCTCAGGACAAACTGTCCTGGCAGCTGCTAGGGCCTTGCCCCAATATTCCCTGACCGGGGCCGGCTAGCCATGAGCAGCAAGCCTCCTGCGGGCTAAGCCAAGTGCGTTACTGAGTCCAAGCTCGCTCAGCTCGCCACACAACAGGCCAATGAATCGGAGACGAGGTGTTGAGGCAGGGAATAAGACTTTGTTCGGAAAGCTGGCAGACCAAGAAGATGGCAGACTACTGTCTCTGAAAAACCAACTTCTCGGGGTTTGGATGCCAGTTTCTTTTATAGAACAGAGAGGGGGAGGAGATGAGAAAGTAAAGTAAAAAGGCCATAAGATTTGCAAATGTCCCCTGGAATGGCCAGCCTCGGGAGGGGATGCGTTAATTTCTTCTTTCTTGCAGCCAGCCACAGGTGGACAGGGTCAGGATGTACAAAGGCACTTTGGTTTAACATTCAGGCAGAGGGGCAGGGTTCCCTGAGGCAGACCATTCTGTATGATTATAATAACAAAAGCAATGAAAAGCAAAGGTTAAAGTCAAAGAAAGAGATCAGACTTGGAGTCTGATTTAGCTCTTCCCTGTTACAGGGGTGGGGAGCTTTGTCAGGGCCTGATGGAGGAACCAGGCACAAGATCGGGCTTGGGTCAGGGCTGTGGGTGTAGAGGGGAACTAGCCTGGGGACTGGCCACAGACTCTGGAGGACGAGCTGACAGTCACTGGGGCACAAAGAGAGTGGGAGCCAGGGAGGCGCCAGTGTTACCAAACCAAACTTGGTTCCACGCACCCATGCGTGGTAAAGCCAGTCTACTGACACCAGGTTGTGGTGAAGGGAAGTGCAGCGTTAACTGTAAAAGCGCCAATACACGGAGGATGGGTAGCTTGCTCTAAAAACCGAACTCCCTGAAGGGTTTCAGCAAAGCAATTTTAAAGGCCGGGTGAGGGAAGGGGGTCGCAGGGTATGTGATCAGCTGGTGCACAGTTCTCTGGTTGATGGTGAGGTAACAGGGCGGCTAACATTATAAAGTCTTAGGCACCAGTAGCTCTGGGGCTACGTGTTCATGATCATCAAGTAGTTAATTTCTTCCATTTGGTGGTGGTTTTAGTATCTGTGAAACAACTCGGGAAGTGTGCATCAGATACTATTATCTAGGTACTTCATAGAGGAGTTACAACAAAGGATATGAAGGAGGGGTCTGTCCCAGGAAGGCCCCATAGGGTCCTGCTTGGTTACAGCAGGTGTCTGGGCTCAGCAACCAGGGAAGGTGGGTACCTCCTGGGTATGGGGAGCTGCAGGATCCCAGCCCTCTGAGGGGCCTGTTAGCCCCCAAGGTGAGATGGGGATGCAATGGCTGGACAGCGGCATCTTGCCTGGAAGAGGGGTCCAGGCTGGAAATGTCACCGGAATCATCACAGGGAGAAAGAGGAAAGGCCAGGCGGAAGCAGGTGGGTCACAGCAGACTATGTGCAGGTGACTGCGGTCCTGACAGAAGCAACTCAGAGCCAGAAAGGAGTGGCCATCAGGGGTTCAGCTTCACTCTCTTGTTCCTTTGTAAAACTGCTATGACAGTTTGAAACACCACCAGGAGACTTCTGGGCCCAGTGCTGCCATGGCTTCATCAAAGGGGCCCGGGTGGAAAACAGAACCACTGCAGGCCCTGCTCATGTCCACACTGGGAATGAATCCCATCAGGGCACCAGGGCTCACAGACTTCAGTGAACCTCTGCCCTCAGGACTGGTCTTCCTCCTTGCTCTCACCTGCAGTCAGAGGCCCAGGAACCCACATCCTGGCTCCACCCCACCCCCAGGACTGAGTAGTATTCCACTGCATATCTGTACAACATCTTCATGTTTCTGTCAATGGACAATTTGGTGGTTTCTCTGTCTTGGCGTGTAAATAGTGCTGCCCTGAAAACAGGGGTATGCTTGTCCTTTCCAGTTATGATTTTCTCTGGATCTAAGCCCAGGAGTGGGACTGCCGGATCCAATGGGAACTCTATGTTTTGGTTTTTAAGGAACCTCCATACTGTTCTCCACAGTGGCTGCACCAATTTGGATCCCCACCAACAGTGTAGGAGGGTTCCCTTTTCCGTATGCCCGGTCCAGCATTTATTCTTCGTAGATTTTTGTTGGCGATGGCCCTTCTGACCAGTGTGAGGTGATACCTCATTAGACTTCTGATTTGCATTTCTCTAATAATTAGTGATACTGAGCATTTTTTCATGTGCTTTCTGGCCATCTGTATGCCTTCTTTGGAGAAATGTCCATTTAGATCCTTGGCCCATTTTTTTATTCAGTTGTTTGTTTTTTTGATATTGAGCTGCTTGAGCTGTTTGTACATTTCAGAGATGAATTCCTTGTGGGTATCTTCCTTTGCAAATAATTTTTCCCATTCTGAGGGTTGTCTTTTTTGTTTGTTTATGATTTCCTTTGCTGTGCAACCACTTTGAAGTTCAATTAGGTCCCATTTGTTTATTTTTGTTTTATTTTTCATTATTCTTGGAAGTGTATCATAAAAGAATTCGCTGCAATTTCTGTCAAAGAGTGTTCTGCCTATATTTTCCTCAAGAGTTTTATAGTATCCGTCCTTACTTTTAGATCTTTAATTTATTTGGAGTTTATTTTTGTGTGTGGGGTTAGGGAGTATTGTAATTTCATTCTCTTTTTAATTGTTTAAGGAACCTCCACACTGTCTGCCACCATGGCTTTTACCAATTTATATTCCCAGCATCAGTGTAGAAGGGTTCCCTTTTCTCCACACCCTCTCCAGCATTTCTTGTTTGTAGACTTTTTGACAATGGCCATTCTGACCGGTGTGAGGTGATAACCTCCTTGCAGTTTTAATTTCCACTTCTATAATCTTTAGCGATGTTGAAATCTTTTCATGTGATGTTTTTTTAAAAGAGTGTGAGTAAAAGTTACCTCTTTCAACTGGCTTCTTGAACATCTGCCCTGTTTTGAATTCTTTTTTGATGACCTACCCCAGGACGTTTCTTGAGGGCAGGTGTTTTTTTAACTTACAGCCCTGCAGGCCTTGTGAATATTAAGCGCCCATCAGCACAGGTTTTAAAGTTGGTGTTACGGGGTAACGGCCACAAGGCAGAAGCATTACTTCAGGCCCAACATTTTTTTTTCTTTTGTAATTTCCTTTTTATTTTATATTGGAGTAGAGTTGATTTCTGATGTTGTGTTCATCTTAGGTGTCCAGAATCTTGATTCAGTTATACATAGACATATATGTATTTTTTTCAGGTTCTTTTCCCATATAGGATATTACAGTGTTTTCAGTAGAGTTCCTTGTGCTATTCTATAGGTTCTTTTTGATTATCTGTTTGATATATGTTAGTGTGTATCTGTTAATCCCAACCTCCTATTTTATCCCTCTCCCTACCTTTCCTTTTTGATCATCAGAAGTTGGTTTTCTAAGTCTGTGAGTCTGTATCTGTTCTGTAAAGTAGTTCATTTGTAGGAATTTATAGATTCTACCTGTAAGTGACATCTTAGGATATTTGTCTTTCTCTTTCTGACTTACTAAACCTGCTATGATTATCTCTAGGTCCATAGGTGACTGCAAAAGGCATTATGTCATTTTTTTCATGGCTGAGTCATATTCCATGTGTACATGTCTCACTTCTTTATCCATTCATCTGTCGATGGACATGTTGTCTGCTTCCATGCCTTGGCTATTGTAAATAGTGCTGAAGTGCACGCTTGGGTGCACGTGCCTTTTCGAATTCCGCTTTTCAACGCATATACTCTTAAACCTGGGACTGCCGGATCATACAGTAGCTCTCTTTTCACCTTTTAAAGGCACGTCCATAGTGTTCTCTATAGTGGCTGTTACCAATTACATCCCACCAGCACCATAGGAGGGTCCCCTTTACTTAACCCCTACTTTAGCATTTATTGCCTGTAGTCTTTTAGATAATGGCCATTTTCACTGGTGCATGGGGGTATCTCTTGGTAGTTTTGATTGGCGAGTCTCTAGTAATTTGCCATGATGAGCGTCATTTCATGTGCTTTTTTAAAAATGGTGTGAGTTGTACATAGTTGTTGATATTTTCTTCTTGATAGTTTGCCCTGTTTTTAATTATTTTCGATTACTTGCGACTAGAAATTTTTTGAGGGCAGGTATAATTTAGAGCCCAGCAGTCCTTGTGAATATTAAGCGCCAATAAAGCAATAGTTTTCAGATTGCTGTGGCCAGAAATGTCAACAAGACGGCAGCATTTCTTCGTGCCGAACTCTGGTTAGTCCGTCTCCTGGAGCCTTAGTAGAAGTCCTGCTTTGGGGTTGTAATTTAAGTGGAAGTATCCAGAACAAACACCCAATAGCTCGTGTCTCATCAGGTCTTCTTTTTATTAATTTCTATTTTTCATTGGAGTAACACTGATATGCAATGTTGTCTGTGTTGTAGGTGTACACAAACTTTCTCATTTATACACACACACATATCTAATCATCTCTGGATTCTTTTCATATAGATTATTACAGAGTGTTGACAGACATCCCTTGGTATATATAGGTCCTTGTTGATTATCTATTTTATATGAAAGAGTTTGTGTTTCTTAATCCAATCTTCAGAATGTATCAATTGCCCCCTTCTTTAAACTTAGATAACATTTACTTTTTTTAAGTCTCTGAGACTGTTTATGATTTCTCAATTATTTTATTCATGTGCATTTTAAGATTCCTCCTATAAGTGGCACCTTCTAATATTTGTCTGCCTTGTTCTGACTTACTTCACTAGTTTAATTATCTCTAGGTTTCTCTATGTTCCTGCAAACGGCATTATTTCATTCTTTTTCATGGTTGAGCCATACTCCATGTGTACAGGCACCACTTCTTCTCTATCCATCCATCTGTCCATGGACATTTTGTGTGCCTCCACGTCTTGGCTCTTGTAAATGGTGCTACAGTGCACGCTTGGGTCCATGTGTCTTTTCGAATTCCGGCATTCTCCGCATATAGTCTTAGGGGTAGTACTGCCGGATCATACGGTAGCTCTATTTTACCTCTTAAAGGCACTTCCATAATGTTCTCTAAGTGGCTGCTACCATTTACATCCATAAAAGGGTTCCCTTTACTCCCTGTCCTCTCTACCATATAGTCATTGCAGATTTTTGATGATGGTGTTGCACTCTTGCAAGTGGAACCCTCGTTGTAGTTCTGATTAGCACGTGTCTGCTAATTGCTATGTTGAGCATGTTCTTATGGGCCATTTTTATTCATAATCAGTGTGAGCAGAATTAACCTGTTGAAATTGCCTTCTTGAAAGTGTGCCCTGTTTTCAAATATTTTTGAACACTTAGGCCTGGACATTTTTAGATGGCAAGTATCATTTAGAGCCCAGCAGTCCTTGTGAATACTAAGTGCCCAGAAGCAATCATTTGGAGGTTGCTTTTGAGGGAAATGCTCATAAGGCGCAGTATTTCCTCGGGCCCAACTCTGGTTAACCCGGCAACCAGAGCCTTAGGGGAAATCATTTTGGGGCTTGTAAATTAGAGTGGAATGTGCCAGAACAAACAGGCAAATCTTGTGTCTCATTACCAATTCTTTAATTAGATTAATTTTTAGTTTTTTATGGCAGTAGCATTGATATACAATGTTGTGTATGTTGTAGGTATAGAGAATCATTTTCAGTTATACACATACAGATATCTATGCATGTTCGGCTTTTTTTCCCATATAGGTTATTAGAGAGTGGGTAGTCTAATTAGAGAGTGTCGATAGACTTCCCAGGTATAAATAGGTCCTTGTTGATTATCTATTTTATATGAAAATAGTTTGTAATGGTTAAGCACATCCTCCTAATTTATCTCTCGACCCCTTAAGTACCCTTTGGTAAACACAGGATTACTTTCTAAGTCCCTGAGTCTGTTTATGTGTTCTCAATTATTTCAATGGTGGCTATTTTTAGATTTCACCTGTAAATGATATCATATAATATGTGTCTTTCTGATTCTGACTTACTTTACCTGGTATGATTATCTCTAGTTTTCTGTATGTTCCTGCAAATGGCATTATTTCATTCTTTTACATGGCAGAGCCATACACCATTGTGTACATGTATCACTTTTTTTTAATCCATTCATCTGTCCATGGACATTTTGTATGTCTGCACATCTTTTGTATCAGTGCACGCATGGGTCCATATGTCTTTTCAAATTCTGGTATTTTCTACATATAGTCTTAGGCACTACCTAAGTAGCACTGCCAGATCATGTGGTGGCTCTATTTTTAACTTTTAAAGGCACTTCCGTAATGTTCTCTATTGAGGCTGTTACCATTTACATCCCACCAGGACCATAAAGTATTTCCTTTCCTCCTTGCTCTCTCCACCATTTATTTATTCATTGTCGATTTTTGATGATGGCCTTCCCAACCGGTGCAAAGTGATGTCTCGTTGTAGTTCTGACTTGCATGTCTCTGCTAATTTCTATGTTGAGCATGTTCTTATGGGCTGTTTTTATTCATAATCAGTGTGAGTACAATTTACCTGTTGAAACTGCCTTCTTGAAAGTGTGCCCTGTGTTCAATTATTTTTGAACACTTAGGCCTGGACATTCTTTGAGGCCAAGTATCATTAAGAGCCCAGCAGTTCTTGTGAATATTAAGTGCCCATAATCAATCATTTTGAGTTTGATTATTGGGAAATGGCCACAGGGTGGCAGGATTTCCTCCGGCCCCACATCTTGCCCCAGCAAATAGAGCCTTAGGGGAAATCCTGTTTGTGGCTTGTAAACTGAAGAGGAATGTGCCAGAACAAACACCCAAATCTTGTATCTCATTATCAATTTTTAAATTAGATTAATTTTTAGTTTTTATTGGAGTAACAGTGATATACAACGTTGTGTATGTTGTAGGTATAGGGAATCATTTTTTGTTATACATATAGAGATATATATGCATGTTTGGCTTCTTTTCTCATATATATTATTAGAGAGTTGATAGCCCTACCTTGGTATACATACATCCTTGTTGAATATCTGTTTTATATGAAATAGTTTGTATTTGTTAATCCCATCCTCCTAATTTATCCCTTGTCCCCTTCTGTCCCCTTTGGTATCCATGTTTTTTTTTTAAGTCCTTGAGTCTGTTTATGTTTTCTCAATTATTTCAATGGTGTGTATTTTAAGATTCCACCTATTAGTGATATCATATAATATTTGTCTTTCTGATTCTGACTTACTTTACTTACTATGATTATCTCTAGTTTTCTCTATGTTCCTGCAAATCGCATTATTTCATTCTTTTACATGGCAGAGTCATATACCATTGTATACATGTATCACTTTTTGAAAATTTGTTCATCTGGCCATGGACATTTTGTTTGTCTCCATGTCTTTGTAATCAAATTTACTCCGATAAAAATACAAATTTAATTTAAAAAATTCAAACGAGAACTAATGAGATATAAGCTTTTGGGGGTTTGTCCTGGCACATTCCACTCTAATTTACAACCTAGGAACAGGACTTCCAGGAAGGGTCTGTTGCCATAGTAACCAGAGCTGGGAATGGAGAAATCGTGCAGACTTGTGGCCGTTTCCCACGATAGCAGCTTTCAATCCAGTGCTAATGGTCACTTAATATTCACAAGTACTGTAGGGCTGTAAATGACACCTGCCCTCAAAAAATATCCTGGGGTCTGGAATTGACAAAAAATTTCAAAACAGGGCAAACTTTCAAGCACATAATTTCAAGAGGTAAATTTTTCTCGCTGTAATTTTTAAAGAAAAAAAAAGGACATGGAAAAATGGTCAATATAACGAATAATTACAGTCATGCAAATCCAAACAACAAAGAGGTATCACCTCACAGCAGGCAGAATGGCAATCAGCAAAAAGCCTACAAACAATAAATGCTGAAGGGGTTGTGTAGAAATGCGTGCCCTCCTATGCTGCTGGGGATATGTAAACTGGTAATAGCAACTAATGAGAAAAGAATGGAGCTGCCTTTAAGAGGTAAAAATTGAGCTAGCATATGATCCAGCAGACCTATTACTGGGCCTATAACCCGAGAAGACCAGAATGGATAGGGCAGAGGCACCCAAAAGAGCACAGCAGCCATATTTACAATAGCCAAGACTTGGAAGCAAGCAAAATGTCCATCGACACATGAATGGACAAAGAATAAGTGGTACATGTACACAATGGAATATTAGCTACAAAAAAGAATGAAACATAGCCCTTTGCAGCACCATAGATGAACCTAGAGATAATCATAGTACGTGAAGTAAGTCAGAAAGAGAAAGACAAACATAGTAGGATATCATTTGTAGGTGTTACCGAAAAATTGATACCAATGAACATATTTCCATAGAGAAAGACACTCACAGGTTTAGAAGACAAACTTATGGTTAACCAAAAAGAAAGGTGGGAGGAATGGATAAATTAGGATACTGGAGTTAACATACATATACTGGGCTTCCCTGGTGACGCAGCGGTTAAGAATCCGCCTGCCAATGCAGGGGACACGGGTTCGAGCCCTGGTCCGGGAAGATCCCACATGCCGCGGAGCAACTAAGCCCGTGCGTCACAACTACTGAGGCTGCGCTCTAGAGCCCGCGAGCCACAGCTACTGAAGCCCGCACGACTAGAGCCCGTGCTCCACAACAAGAGACGCCACCAAGATGAGAAGCCCGCACACCGCAACGAAGACCCAACTCAGCCAAAAATAAATTAATTAATTAAAAAAAAAATACATATACTAATACATGTAAAATATATAATCACCAAAGACCACCGTGTACCAAGGAATGTCTACTCAACACTCTGTAATAACCTACATGGGAACAGGATCTGAAGATGAAGATGAATATGTATATGTATATGTATAAATAAACCAAATTCTGCACACCTAAAACAAAGACAGCATTGTAATCAAATTTACTCCGATAGAAAATAAAAATTAAATTTAAAAAAAAGAAACAACAAGTCATGAGACATAAGATTGGGGTTTTGTCCTGCCACATTCCACTTCAATTTATAACCTAGGAACATGAATTCCAGGAAGGCTCTCTTGCCATGGTGACCAGAGTGGGGAATGGAAAAATCCTGTCACCTTGTGGCGGTTTCCCGCAACAGCAGTTTTAAACCCAGCGCTAAGGGTCAGTTAATATTCACAAGGACTGCAGGGCTTTAAAAGACACCAGCACTCAAAAATGTCCTGGGGTCGGGAATTGACAAAAACTTTCAAATCAGGGCAAACTTTCAAGAAGATAATTTCAAGAGGTAAATTTTTCTCACTGTATTTTTTAATGGAAAAAGAAAAGGACATAGAAAAAATGCTCAACATCATGTATCATTAGAGACATGGAAATCTAAACTAGAAAAAAATATCACCTCACATCAGTCAGAATGGCCATCAGCAAAAAGTCTACAAACATTAAATACTGAAGTGGTTTTGGAGAAAAGCGTACCCTCTATGCTGTTTGTGGGATGTAGTCTGGTAACTGCCACCAAAGAGAACAGAATGGAGGTGCCGTTAAAAGGTAAAAAATTGTGCTACCATATGATCTGGCAGACCCACTACTGGGCCTGTAACTGGAGAAGACCAGAATCGAATAGGCAGAGACACCCCAATGGGCACTGAAGCAATATTTACAATAGCCAAGACATGGAAGCAACCAAAATGTCCATCGACACATGAATGTACAAAGAAGTGGTACATGTACACAGTGGAATATTAGCCCCTAAAAAGGATGAAATGATGTCCTTTTCAGCACCATAGATGAGCCTAGAGATAATCATACTACATGAAATCAGTCATAAAGAGAAAGACAAATATCCTATGACATCATTTATAGGTGTTATCTAAAAATTGATACCAATGAACAAATTTCCACAGATATTTACTCTGTTAAGTAAAAATTAAATTAAAAAAAAAAAAGCAAGCAAGAAGTAATGAGGCATAAGCTTTTGGGGTTTGTCCTGGCACTTTACACTCCAGTTTACAACCTCGGAACACAACTTCCAGGAAAGTTCTTTTTCCCTAATAGAGTTGGGAATGTAGTAATCCTGCCGCCTTGTGGCCATTTCCCACAACAGCAGCTTTAAACCTAGTGCTAATAAGTCACTTCATATTTCCAAGGACTGCTGGGCTGTAAACGATACCTGCCCTCAAAAAATGTCCTAAAGTCGGTAATGGAAAAAAAAATTCAAAACAGGTCAAATTTTCAAGAAGAAAATTTCAAGATGTAAATTTTACTCACACTTAAAAAAAAAAAAAAAAGGACATGGCAAAATGCTCAATATCACGAATTATTAGAGACATGCAAATCCTAACTACAAAAAGGAGGGGAGAAGGAATGATACACATGCCCTTGGGTGTTTGTCCAGGCACATTCCACCCTAATTTCCAACCAGGAGAAGGACTTTCCCTAAGGCTCAGTTTGCCCCAATTACCAGAGTGGGGCATGAAGAAATCCGGCAGGTTTGTGGCTGATTCCCAAAACAACAACATGAAAACTGGTGCTTGGGGGCCCTGCATATTCACAAGGCCTTCAAGGCTGTAAATGACACCTGTGTCTTGGGGTTAGTTTTGGAAAACAAATTCAAAACGAGGCAGAATTTCAGGAACGAGATATCAAGATGTAAATTTCCCTCACAGTGATTTTATATTTTTTTTAAAAAAGCACACCAGAAGCTGCTCAACATCAGAAATTGTATGCTAATGCAAAAAAGACTACAACGAGGTATCACCTCTCACCAGTCAGAATGACCATCACCACAAAGTCTCTGGAGAGAGTGAAGAAAAGGGAACGATGTTACACTGTTGCTGGGAATGAAATATGCTGACATATGCTAACAGGCACTCTGGAGAACAGTATGAAGGGTCCTTAAAAATAGAAAAATAGAGCTACCTTAGGATCCAGCAAAACCACTCCTGGGTGTAAATCTGGGGAAAACCAGAAATCGACAAGACACATGCACCACAATGCTCACTGTAGCCCTGCTTACAAGAACCTAGACTTGGAAGCAATGAAAGTGTCCATCAAAGGACGAATGGATAAAAAACATCTTGTACATATATACAATGGAATATTACTCAACTACGAAATGAATGAAATAAGGTCATTTGCAGCAACTCGGATGGACCTTGATACACATACTAAGTGACATAAATCAAACAGAGAAAGGTAAATTTCATATGATATCACTTATAGGTGGAATCTAAAAATTGATACAAATGAACTAACTTACAAAACAGAAACAGAGGCACAGACTTAGAAAACAAACTTCTGGCTGCCAAGGAGAAAGGTGGGGGGAGGGAGGCATAAATTAGGAGGTTTTAATTAGCATACATACCTTTATATAGAGAAAACAGATAATCAATAAGGACCTACTGTATAGCACAGGGAACTCAACTCAACACATTATAATTTCGTCAATGGAAAAGGAATCGGAAAAAGAATATATAGAGGTCTCCGTGTAAGTGACTCCAGCTGCTGTACAACAAAAAGAAGCACAACATCGTAAATCAGCTGTACTCCATTATATGATTAACATTAAATTAGCAAAACAAACAAACAACAACAAAAAAAGAGAAATGGTTACTAAATTGGTTCAGGCCCAGTGACCCAACACAGCCTCACATCCCTGGAGCAAGCACTGGCTTGGCTCTCAAGGCTGCGTTGCCAAGCGGCTGAGGGAGCTGGTGAGGATGTGCCAGCCAATGCAGCCCCACAGGAGTTGTACTGCCTGGTCCCCACTCCATGCATCCAAAATCTCCAGGTGCAGGGGAGCCAACCTACAGCTAAACATGCCTGGGACACCCAAAGGATGGTGCACCTTCTGGGCAGGAAGAGAGATGAAAAGTCACCTACTCTCCACATCTCCTGGTGGTGGGGTTCCCACCTTCAGCCTCTTTCCTTGGAGTCTCCCCACCTGGGGAAGACAGCACCCTCCAACAGCCAGTTTTGCACAGCTTGGTATTTGTCCGGGGATGAAGGGTAAGGGAGGTAAGGAATGAGACACAAGCCCTGGGGTTTTTGGACAGGCACAGGCCACTCTAATGTCCAGTCAGGAAGAGGACTTTCCCGAAGGCTCAGGTTACCCCAGTAACCCGAGTAGGGCTTGAAGAAATCCTGTCCCCTTATGGCCATTTCCTGAAACAACAACTTGAAAACCAGTGCTCAGGGACACTGCAGCTCACAAGGCCTGCAGGGTTGTAAAGGACACCTGCCCTCGAAAAATGCCTTGGGGTAAGTAATCGAAAGGGACTTGAAAACAAGGCAGAACTGCAGGAACCGGATTTCAAGAGGTAGATTGGACTCGACATTAAAGTCGTGTCATTGGACATCGCCAATGACCGGGTTGGCCAAAATGGGCATTGGGGTTTTTCCATAATACCTTATTGAAAAACCCCAACACCCTTTACGGCCAACCAAAAATTCACGAAATGCAAATCAACACTACTAACAGGTATCATCTCGCACCACTCAGAATGACCATCGTCACAAAGTCTTGACCATCATCACAAAGTCTAAAAACAGAAATGCGGAGACGGTGTGGAGAAAAGGGAACCCTGCTACGCTGATGGTGGGAATGTAAAATGCTACCAGCCACTCTGGAGAACAGTATGCAGTTTCCTTAAAAATCTAAAAAATAGAGCTACAGAGGATATGGCAATCACAACATTGTAAATCTGGTATACTCCATTATAAAAATAAAGTTAAAGTAGCCTAACATGTGAAGTATTTAGGTATGAAATTCTTCATTGTTTTTTATTTTTTTAATTTTAATTTTTTCTAATTTTTTTTTAATTTGCTTGACAGGGTCTATTTCCAAATCGAAAAACAAGACTGTCCTTTTCCAAAAACCAGCCTTTAATGGTACCTATCAAGCACAGTGTTTGCTCTCCAATTGGTTATTTTAGGTTTTCCATTTTATATTCATCCTCCATTTCCATTGTTTAAAATTTTGTCTTCCATTCCTAGGTTCAAGGCATGTTTTTTGTAATTAATACCTGTAATTTAAAACTTCAAGTTTTTACTGAAAAAAAATACAGCACAGCTGCCATAAGTGAAAAAAGACACAAGAAATGAAGTTATAGTAAGTGATAGATGGAAGAATGTATTTTCCCCATAGATAAGACAAAGAGTTAAAATCAATTACATACAAAGTTACCACAAATTAAGAAAAAAGAATAGAAAACCTGACAAAGGGCATAACAAAAACTCACATCTAAGGAATTGCAATTGTCAGTGAATTTCAAATTTATCCCTGACCTTAGCTAGCCATAAGAAAAGAGCATTTTAAACGACTTCCAATCACTACTTTTATACAAATTTTTAAAAATTGTAGCATGCTTTACCTGGCACAAAATGCACCTCCTTCACAACAGAAACAAGCAAATACCCTTCAAGATGAAAGGCTAAGCACACCTCTTTGTGCTTCTTTCATAGGATATAGGGTCTTGATTGGATAACTGCAATAGCATGGATTCTATGGAGGAGCCATTTCACCCATCAGCTTACCTTTTTCCCAATTAATCAAATGATCTAAGATGCTGGTGGGCTGAGAAGACTCCTTCAAGGAGAGACTGGTGACAAACCTTCGTTATATGTTAGTTAACCATCATGTACTGGTGTGAAACACTAGGAAATCGAAGACTTGTGTTCCGCTGGTTGTTGATGGCGGAGTTTTCGTTAGGAGGGAAGGCCCCTTCTCAGCTACCACCCACTTCATACTAGTGTTTCCCAATTTCCCTGAGCATGAGAATTCCTGGGAGCCTTGTTAGAAGCACAGTTCACCTGGTGCTTCACGGAAGACTCAGCAGCAGGACCAGGAGTATGGACTTTTCACAGCACAAGGGGCTTCTTAACATCAACAAAGACTGGGGAAACACTCTTCAAATCATTCACTCTGTGCTGCTTTATTCACAGCTTCATGGGTGTACCAATGAGGTACAAAAAACTGCACATATTTAAAGTATACACTTCAATGAGTTTTGTCATATGTATATACACAGTAAAGCATCAGCCTAATTAAGATAAAAAACATACCCATTGCCCCCAAAAGTTTCCTCATGTCCCTTTGTAATCCACACCTCCCTCCTTCCCATCCCCAGGCAACCACTAATCTGCTTTCTTCCACTAGAGATAACATTGCATTTTATATGAATGACATCTTTCTGTATCTGGCTGCTTTCACGCAGCATAAATATTTTGAGATTTATAAGGAAATAAATAAATAGCTACAAGGATACACTGTACAACACAGGGAATACAGCCAGTATTCTAAATACCTATTTCTTTCTTTTTTTTTGGCTGAACCACATGGCATGCAGGATCTTAGTTCCCCGACCAGGGATTGAACCCACGCCCCCTGCAGTGGAAGTGAGGAGTCTTAAACCACTGGACCGGCAGAAAAGTCCTAAATAACTTTTAATGCAGCATAATCTATAAAATTTTGAGTCACTATGTTCTACACCTGAAACTAGGATAATATTGTAAATCAACTATACCTTAATTGAAAAAAAGAACACCATTGTGACCACCAGCCAGGTGAAAATTTTATTTTTCCATCCACAGCAGAATACCCTCCCTGTGCCCCATCCCAATCTCAACCACCTCACTACTTCCAAAAGGACTCGTTGTCCTGATTTTTGTAGTCATTACTCTCCTTGAGTTTCTTCAGTTTTTATCATCCAAGTGTGCTCTCTAGAACCTACAGTTGAACCATGTTGACGTCTTTTAATCCTCTCTTAGCCACTAAGTTCCTTCTCCATCCCTTTCTCTTTCTTACACTGTATCCATGGAAGAACCTGAGCCTTTCCCCCATGGGATTTTCCAGTAAGAATTTTGCAGACTGTGTTCTCAGGATGCAGTTCAACACATCCCTCTGTTCTCTATTTCCTGCAAATTTTCAACTGTATTCAGAGGCTTGACCAGACTCGGATAAATATTTTTGATGAGACTCTAGGTATTGATGTGCTCTTTCATCAGGGGGCACATAATCTCAGGTTGTCTGTCTTTACTGAGATGTCAGCAGGGATGATGTTCAATGCTTACATTCATTAATCCATTTGGGGGTGAAAAATTATGATATTCTAATTACATCATTTCTTTTTATTTATCAGCTGGATTAATCTAATAAACAAATACTTCCCTTCATCTACTATTTCATCACCCAGTAGAACCATTCATAAAGGAAAGGCAGATTAGATGCTTCTTTCTTTTCATTTATTTATCTGTTATCAAGATAATAAATTTCTACCCTGTCATACTCCAAAGATGATGAATTAATTTAAACACACCGGGATGAAGTGAAGAATTAAAACATATTTGACAGATTTCAATACATGGCCGTTATTATATTTGTTGATGTTCACATTGTCCCATCTTTTACATGGTGGACCCTCTTCAGGTTAATTCTTAAGTCCTTTTGACACGCCCCTAATAGTCTGAATACTTCCTTGATAACTGGTTTGGCAAGATGTTTCAAGCTCATCTTGTATATTTCCTTCCCAGGACTAGAATCAGTCATTTCTCCAAGAAGCCTTTGTTTCCTTTACTGGGAAATAATATTGAATATTAAATACTGAACATTGTGAAGTTAGGAATCCTCTTTGCTTCTGGTTTGATCACTGTTTCTAGTCTTTTCAGTGGGAGGAGATAGATTTTACACATATGATACAATACTCTGGTAGGTTATACAGATAGACCCAATTCAAATTGAGAACTGTAAGGTTTTTACTTAACCTCTTCTGTGACATCTGTATCTCCTTTCCTCCACACTGGAAAATCTGTTTCTCAAGGACACAGTGGAATAACTGAATTAGAATATCCAATTAGTCATTTGTTTCATCTCAACTGATGCACACACAAGTTCAGATTAACAGTATCCATAATAGCATACAAGACAGATGAAAGAAGTTGAAGAAGACAGCACTAAATGGGAAGATATTCCACCTCATGGATTGGAAGAATCAATATTGTTAAAATGACCATGCTACCCAAAGCAATCTAAAGATTTAATGCGATCCTTATCAAAATTCCAATGGAATTTTTCACAGAAATAGAAGAAACAATCTTAAAATTCTATGGAACCACAAAGGACACCCAATAGCCAAAGCGATCTTGAGAAAGAATAACAAAGCTGAAGGATTTACACTCCCTAATTTCAAACTATATTACAAAGCTATAGTAAACAAAACTGTATGGTGTTGGCATAGAAACGAATATATAGATGAATGGAACAGAGGGGAGAGCCCAGAAATCAACCCATGCTTATATGGTCAGTTAATTCATCACAAATAGCTAAGAATATACAATGGGAAAAGGACAATCTCTTCAGTAAATGGTGATGGGAAAACTGGACAGCCCCATGCAAAGGAATGAAACTGGACCACTATCTTACAACAAACACAAAAGTTAATGGATGAAAGCCTTGAGTGGAAAACCTGAAATCACAAACATCCTACAAAAAAACAGGCAGCAAGCTCCTTGACTTCAGTTTTGGTGATGATGTTTTGGATCTGACTCCAAAACAAAGGGAAAAAAAGCAAAAATAAATAAGTGGGACTACATCTAACTAAAAAGCTTCAGGACTTCCCTGGTGGTCCAGTGGGTAAAACTCTGCGCTCCCAATGCAGGGGGCCTGGGTTCGATCCCTGGTCCAGGAACTAGATCCCGCATGCATGCCGCAACTAAGAAGCCTGCATGCCCCAACTAAAGATCCCAAGTGCTGCAACGAAGATCCCACGTGCTGCACCTAAGACTGGGTGCAGCCTAAATAAATATTTAAAAAAAAAAAACACTAAAAAGCTTCTGCACAGCAAAGAAAACCATCAACAAAATGAAAAGGTCCATTGGAATGGGAGAAAATATTTGCAAATCATGTATCTGATAAGTGGTTAATATCCAAAAATATATAAAGAACTCATACCACTCAAGAGCAAACAAAGAGGCACTCTGATTTTAAAAAATGGGCAGAAGAGCTGAAGAAACATCTTTCTAAAGAAGATATACAGGTGGCCAATAGGTATTTACATGAAAAGATGCTCAACATCATTAATCATCAGGGAAATGCTAATCAAAACCACGAGATGTCACCTGTCACCAATTAGAAAGGCTATTATCAAAAAAGACAAGAAATAACAAATGTTGGAGAGGATGTTGAGAAAAGGGAACCCTTGTGAAGCGTTGGTGGGAATGGAAATTGGTGCAGCCACTATGGAAAAGAGTATAGCATTTTCTAAGAAAATTAACAGTGGAACTACCATATGGCCCAGCAATCCCACTTCTGGTATTTATCCAAAGGAAAGGAAAACACTAATTTGAAAAGATATATGCACCCTTATGCTCACAGCAGCACTATTTACAATAGCCAAGATAGGGAAACAACCTATTGTCCAATGACGGATGACTGGATAAAGAAACTGTGGTACAGATATACAATGGAATATTATTCAGCCAAATAAAAAAATGAAATCTTGCCATATGACAACATGAAAGGACCTTGAGGGCATTATGCTAAGTGAAATAACTCAGACAGAGAAAGACAAATACTGCATGATCTCCCTTACACATGGAATCTTTAAAAATAAAAGAAAAATCCTAGCTCATAGATAGAACAGACCGGCAGATGCCAGAGGCAGGAGGTGTGTGGGGTGAAATGACTGAGGGTGAAAAGATACAAACTTCCAGCTATAAATAAGTCATGAGATGTAAGAAACAGCATGCTGACCATAGATAATAATATTATATCAAATACGTGAAAGTTGCTAAGACAGTTGACCTTAAAAATTCTAATGAAAGAAAAAAAAATGTACTTATATATGGTGACAGATCTCATCTAGACTTATTGTGGTGATTATTTCACAATATATACAAATAACGAATCCTTATGTTGTATAGCTGAAAGTACCATAATGTTATATGTCACCTATATCTGAAAAAAATAAATAAACTACAATATCCTTGGAACAATAAAATATCAGAACTAGTTATGACTTCTGAAAACAGTTAAAACTTTTTTTTGCATGGAATTCTCTCCTTCGCTTCCCCATTTCTTTGTTTGTTCCATATCTACATTCTCAGAACATAAAGCTATTATGAGATGGGTTGGGACGTGGGACCCTTTACCTGAGCGCTTGTAACTGCACCTGGACAAATGTCTCCTCCAGCAACACAATAGAAGGCAACTATAAGGGACTAAAAATAGCTTCATGCCAGCCAGGTAGAGGCAATTAGGAACAATAAGATACTAAAAGGCTACAAACCAACTGCCACTTCTGAGGTGCCAGGAGCAAAGGCAAGGTACTGCACATGATCCCTGCACACAGCACCACAAAGGGGGTGGACAGGATACCTAATCCACACCTCAGTCCGACTTACCAATCCTCCCCCACCCTCATCCCATTTAAGGAATCAGCCCCCATTGGAGAGCTAGCAAGGGCACCTGTTACTTGTTTTTATCCCTTGTGCTGCAGCACGAGTCCCAATAAAGGCTTGCCTGAATTCCTCGTCTGGCCTCTTATCAATTTCTGTTGATTAAAGAGTCCAAGGACCCGAATCTGTATCAATTACATAGTATAACCTCGTTTTAACCTGCATTTAATCTAAATTTTAGAAGTAACTATATATTTACTGCTCACACTAATCTTTATTGCAATGTCTTTTTAGTTATTGTGGTTTCTGAAGCTGGTTCTTCAGTAGATTCCTCAAGGAGGGCTCCTCGAACACTCTCCTGAAACTGTAATAAAGACAGGGTCAGTATTACTGGTGTTTTCTTTTGCCCTCGGCTCCAATATGGCTCAATACGGGACTTTTAATGATTCTATCTTTATTTCAAAGTTTGATATTTTGTTCATCAAGGACTTTTTGGCATTGAATTTGGTTTTCGAAAAATTATTGCATTAAAATTTCAGTTATCTTGATTACTGAGTTGTTTGGTGCCCCTGAAACTTTGTGCCCAATGCCAGCGCCTTTCTCACCTCACCCTGGCTCAAGCATTGAGTTGAGCTTCTCTGTCCTTCCTCTTTACTGTTTCCATCGTACTTATTTTGATTACACACCTTATAACGGATGTCAATTGTGCGGTCCAGTCCCAGTGGAGCCCTGGGGGCTCAGTGGGAGAAGTCAAGGACTTTCATGCCTTACCTTAGACCTCTGCCTCACTCACTGATGGAGTGAACCTAGTCCTCCCAGTCTCAGCTGCAGCTCCCGGCCTGGCTCCTGCTCTGCACAAGCTCAAGGCTCTGCTGTGGGTCCTCATTTGGCTCCTGCTCCACGCATGCGTGGGCCTCTCCTGGGAAGGGGGCGGATGCGGGCGCATCTGCTCCTGTACTGAGCATGCGCTGGGCCCTCAGGCGTCCAGTTACATTGTTGCTTCCTTCTCCTTTCCCAGCACTCATGGTGATATTGGGCAGGTCTCATGGCTGTTGTCCACTTGTATTTTGTGGAACAGGGGGATACCTTGTCATCTAGTCTTGTTGTAAATATTGCCCATGGGTTTTGTTTTTAATACCGCTCTGTGTTTATGTGGGGATTCTGGAAGACAAAGACTATGCTTCCACGACAACTGCCATCTTCCCAGAATTCTTAAATTTATTTTATTTTTAAAAGGATACTTTAAAAGAAAGCAATGGAGAACCAAAATTATTTTCTACACACAGAAAGCTTAAAAAAAAAAAAAAAACTACATAAAAAAATCCACAAAAGAGTATTGTGGGCTTCCCTGGTGGCGCAGTGGTTAAGAATCTGCCTGCCAATGCAGGGGACACGGGTTTGAGCCCTGGTCTGGGAAGATCCCACATGCTGCGGAGCAACTAGGCCCGTGAGCCACAATTACTGAGCCTGCGCGTCTGGAGCCTGTGCTCCACAACAAGAGAGGCCGCAATAGTGAGAGGCCCGCGCACTGCGATGAAGAGTGGCTCCCACTTGCCACAACTAGAGAAAGCCCTCGCACAGAAACGGAGACCCAACACAGCCATAAAAAAACAAAACAAAACAAAACAAAACAAAAAACTACGTTTGAAGGAAATTACCACAACACAATTCAAGCCATATATGTAAAACACACAGCCAACGTCACACTCAATGGTGAAAGACTGAAAACTTTTCCTTTGAGATCAGGAAGCATGTAAGAATGCTGGATTTTACCACCTCTGTGCAACATTGCACTAGTATTTTTAGCCACAGCAGTTAAGAAAGATAGATAAATACATTAATTAATTAATTAATCACTGACATCCACATTTGAAAAGAGGAAGCAGAATTATCTCTGTTCACACATGACATGATTTCATATGGAGTAATTTTAAGGATGCCACAAAAATCATGTTAGAATATATGAATTCAGCAAAGTAACAGGATACAAAGTCAACATTAAAAATCATGTGCATTTCTGTACACTAACATGATCCCCAAGGGAATCAGAGGTGTCCCCTGAGCCCTGGAGTGGACAGCCACACAGTAGGACAATCAAGGAGGCCAAAGTGAGCAAGAGAAGTCAGAGCAGATGGTGAGATTTGATCTAGGAGATACCTGGGATCAGCTGGGTCCCGGCTGAGGGGTGCTATGAGAAGGCCAGCAGGTGTAAAGGGCCTGGCAGGTGAGGTGGCAGACGATTTACAATGACCTGCTGTCGGGACAGCTCTGGGAGAGTCCTGATTTCAAATACATTCTCAAACCTGTCAGATCTTGCTTCCCAAATGTATTCATTCAGCAGTATTGGCCTGTCTTCTTTGCCAAGTGCTGGGCTGGCAGTCTGTAATATACTGAAACCAAGGTGTAGACTCTGCTGCCAGAAGGTTGAGCATCAGTTGTAATGTAATACAGTGAAGGCTGTTGTAGGCAGAGTACCAGGTAATTAAAATCATAACCCAACTCTCTCCCATAATTTTTTTAATTAATTAATTTATTTTTTTGGCTGCGTTGGGTCTGCGTTGCTGTGCGCAGGCTTTCTCTAGTTGCGGCGAGCAGGGGCTACTCTTTGTTGCGGTGCGCGGGCTTCTCATTGCGGTGGCTTCTCTTGTTGCAGAGCACAGGCTCTAGGCGTGCGGGCTCAGTAGTTGTGCCTTGCGGGCTCTAGAGTGCAGGTTCAGTAGTTGTGGCGCACAGGCTTAGTTGCTCCGCAGCATGTGGGATCTTCCCAGACCAGGGCTCGAACCCGTGACCCCTGCACTGGCAGGGGGATTCTTAACCATTGCACCACCAGGGAAGTCCCTCTCTCCCATAATTATTGTAACCATTATAATAATGACCCTGATGCTCCTTTAGGATAGACAGGATTTTAGCAAAGTTCCCCAGGGGAAAACCAGACAGTGCTTTGGGGATAGGAAACATGTGGACCCGATCTTGGCTGTGCTGAGCAGGAGATCTCCACCACTGACCGACTCCACTGAGACCTACTGCCCACCTTCAATTGTCTCCTAGGGCGTCAGGGACATTCTCACTGTCTTATAAGCAGACAACGTGCCACCCAAAGATTCACAGCACAAAGAAGGGGCTACGTGATTGAAAAATATCTCTAATATGTTACATAGATGATGAGAAGATGTTTTACATAAACAGATGTTTATAGATGGTTGGAGGGAGAGAGGAAGGGCCAGAGGTGGACAGACATGGGGAGGGGTTGGACACATACTTTTTTTTTCAGTCCATGCCACTCTCTCACGTCATCCCAGCTTACCCTTCCCCCTCCCGGTGTCCTCAAGTCCATTCTCTACGTCTGCGTCTTTATTCCTGTCCTGCTCCTAGGTTCTTCAGAACCTTTTTTTTTTTTTAGATTCCATATATATGGACACATACTTTTAAATGCCTGTAAAGATCACAAGGGACAACATCCAGTCAGTGGCTCACCTTATATTTGTTACTTTTAGTGGATTTTCACTAGTTTCCAAATGAGATTGGAGAAGCAAGCAAATATACCTTAAAGAATTCCTCTAAGTTTATAAAACACATTCTGATGAAGGCTAACTTGGAAATGACCACTTTTGAAGAGGGCGGTTTGTTTGTCAGAGCAGCTACACACCGCCCTCTGGTGGCCTTGTGAGAAATCGGAAGAGTGCTGCAGGGCTCTATAGTTCTGTCAGCACAAGTCAATATTCACACTTGCCCACCTTCACAGTCCTGCTGTTAGAGCAAACCAAATTCTGTAGATTCAGTGTTTCTGAGGGGTGCCTTCTAGTGGAAGTCATTGTCTGGACTATGACACAATAGGCCAATGAACCCCTGAGTCAGGCCCTGGGTCCACAGCAGAGAATAGAGACGAGGTCAATGCCTCACAGGGAGAGGACCTGCAGGGAAAGGGTGAGAAAGGGCTGGGGTTCACTTGTCTACACCCCAGCTCTGTGTGTCTGGTTTGAAGGAATTATTCTATCCAACCAATGCAATTTATGGCACTTTTCTGTTTAAATTAACCATAAAACACTTTAGAAGACAATCACTCAACATATCTATATAATTTCATCCAAATTTATATAGAGTTAAAAAATGAGATTAGCTTATTTACTGGTCACTTTTTCATTTAACATTAGTAATTATTCCATCCATTTAAAATTTTAGTAAATATGAATTTAATGGCTGCATTATATTCCTTATGATACCTTGTACTTAAAGGACCTGCTTCAACAGCTCCTGCTGCATCTTCCTCCACAACCGTATCTTGCTCATCTCTGAAAGTGGAGTCCAAATCCTATCTCCTCCAGGCAGCTTCCAAATCTAAAATCATCCCCTGAACTTCCAGATCAGGTTGTCTTTATCCTTTTCTCCCAGGATGGCAGGCACTTTATACCATGTCCTCTCTGCTTCTATGGATTCAGAGCGTCTCGCAGACCAAGACGCTGCTCAATCAATTCTCAGTTGAAACCCACAGAATGGGAGAAAATATTTACAAATGATGCAACTGACAAAGAATTAGTCTCCAAAATTTACAAACAGCTCATGCAGTTCAATACCATAAAAACAAATAACTCAATCAAAAAATGAGCAGAAGACCTAAATAGACATTTCTCCAAAAATGAGCAGAAGACCTAAATAGACATTTCTTGGCCACAGATAGCCAAGAGGCACGTGAAAAGATGTTCAACATCGCTAATTATTAGAGACATTCAAATCAAAACTACAATGAGATATCACCTCACACCAGTCAGAATGGCCATCATCAAAAAAATCTACAAACATGGGGACTTCCTTGGCGGTCCAGTGGTTAAGACTCCATGCTTTCGTTGCAGGGGGCACAGGTTCCATCCCTGGTTGGGGAACTAAGATCCCACATGCCACATGGCACGGCTAAAAAATAAATTTTAAAAAATCTACAAATAACAAATGTTGGCGAGGATGTGGAGAAAAGGGGACTCTCCTACACTACTGGTGGGAATGTAAATTGATACAGCCACTATGGAGAACAGTATGAAGGTTCCTTAAAACACTAAAAACAGAGCTACCATATGATCCAGCAATCCCACTCTTGAGCATGTATCCAGAGAAAAACTTGGTTCAAAAGTATACATGCACCCCAATGCCCACTGCAGCCCTGTTTACAATAGCCAAGACATGGAAGCAACCTAAATGTCCATCGACAGATGAATGGATAAAGAATATGTGGTACATGTATACAATGGAATATTACTCGGCCATAAAAAGAGAATGAAATAATGCCATTTTTCTAAAAATTTATTTAATTTATTTATTTTTGGCTGAGTTGGGTCTTCGTTGCTGTGCACAGGCCTTCTCTAGTTGCGGTGAGCAGGGGCTACTCTTCGTTTTGGCGCACGGGCTCCTCATCCCAGTGGCTTCTCTTGTTGCAGAGCACGGGCTCTAGGTGGACGGGCTTCAGTAGTTGTGGCTCGTGGGCTCTAGAGCGCAGGCTCAGTAGTTGTGGCACATGGGCTTAGTTGCTCCGCGGCATGTGGGATCTTCCGGGACCAGGGCTGGAACCCATGTCCCCTGCATTGGCAGGCGGATCCTTAACCACTGTGCCACCAGGGAAGCCCCCGAAATAATGCCATTTGCAGCAACATAGATGGACCTGGAGATTATCATACTGAGGGAAGTCAGACACAGAAAGACAAATATATCTTATGATATCACTTATATGGGGAATCTAAAAAAAAAAAATGATACAAATGAACTTATCTACAAAACAGAAACAGACTCATAGACTTAGAGAATGAACTTATGGTTACCAGAGGGGAAGGGTGGGGGGGAGGGACAGACTGGGAGTTTGGGATTGACATGTACATCTGCAATACTTAAAACAGATAACCAACAAGGACCTACTGTATAGAACAGGGAACTCTGCTCAATATTCTGTAATAACCTAAATGGGAAATGAATTTGAAAAAAGAATTTAAAAAAATTTTTAATGAAATTAAATTTAAAAAAATAAACCTAGGTGCAATAAAAGTATTATACTTAAAGAAAAATCAAATATCATTCTACTCTCCACATAGTGCTTGGTGTATGATAAATACTCAATATAGATTTGAAAACACAGTAAATCTAATGAATTACTCCTGTTGCTGACAACTTTAATTGTGCATGGAAATCCATGCTCCCCTTCTTGGGGCACACAGCTGGAAGATTTCCCAGCCTCCTTTGTGGCCACAGGACCACTTTGGTGTCAATGGGGCAGGAGAGGAACTGATGTGTGTCCTTCCAGACTTGGCTCGTTTTAACCTCCCACATGCATTTCTCCTCATTCTTGCCCCTTCTGCTCATGGATGCAGATGGGGATGAGGTCCTAGGGATGGTAGAGGCACAAGATGGGAGACTCTGGGATCCTGAACGACCACGTGAAGGAGTGCAGCCTCCTCAAAGTGAACACCCACCCAGCGCTGTGATGTGGGAAATATAGAGTGATATGCTGCTGAAATTTTGAGTTATTTGGTAATTCAGCATAAACTACTATACCCACAAAAATTTTAATCATAGAATCAACTTAAATAGCCATCGATCTAGTACATTTAAAATGACAAAAGTCAATTTTGTGTTTTTAATAGTTTTGCCCTCCAATTTAACCCTGCTCTTCTGACCCAGTGATCTGACCTCAGAGAACTTAAATTCCTCAACAATTTTTACTCTGAGTTTAATAAACACTGCAATCAGAATTATAATAATATTTGAAAAACAGTGTTAAGAAAGACATTTTAATTCCTTGATCCTGCTTTGAAAACACAGCACAGTAAATTATTTATAGTTTATCCATGTTTATTTTTAAGAAACGGAAAGTATTTTGGTTGGGATCTATTTTTAACAAATAAACGACAGGTTTCTTGTCCACATCACAGCTGAATGACTATAAATTCTCTCTTTGGAAGTTTTGTCTACTAATCGTTATTTGTACTCAGTCGACTGGCCTAGGTCAAATATCAGATATCAAAATTCTTCAAAATGTTCTTTATCTTTCATCAATATTCAGTCAATAATCATTTGATGAGGTGGATTTTTATATGGTGTGGATTATTTCTCCATGACGTTGCAAGTGACCTTAAGGTCGAAATGCTGGGGTCTAGTCAGTCTATTTCTTTGAAGACAGCAATTCACTTTTGGTCCAGCTTTTAAAACACTTGCCCCAAAAGGGTCCACCACCCTCCCATTCTGCCCACCTCATTAGAGAAGAGCATTTTCTCAGAGCTACCTAGAAGGACAGGCAGATGAAAGCTACATAACAGATTCTGTCACCTATCTAGGAATTGAAAGAATCTTCCCACTCAAATATCCTGGTGAGGAAACCACGTTTCTAATTTCCCTGGGAATCAAGAAACACCAAAAAGAAAGTATGTGGTTGGTAAATGAATGCCCATTTCATCTGAAAATCACTCCATCTCCTCCCCTTCTTGTTGTTGTTTAGTGTAGGGAAAGAGCCCTGGTCATCACCAGGTGGTTCTCGTTCTTTTTCCCTTACAAGAGAAACTCAGTTTAATTGAGGCCGCCAATTCACCAAACTCAATGCTCGAATTCCTCTTGTTACCAGATCCCCATCTTTGAAATGTGTGTCATTATTTTCAACAGTGAAACGATGTGCTTGCTTCCTCATTACCAGAGACGGAACTGAAGTGTTTTTAAAAGTCATTCCTGAGTGTTTTGTGTGGAAAATGTGCTAAGTTAAGAAAAAATTTCAATAGAGAAAGGCAACCTATCTCTCTTACAAAGCACCGTACCTTACATCAACCACTACTTCTGACTACATTCTATTATGATTTGAAGCTAGCTAATTAGGTAGATTGGTACCAACAAAATACAACATAAAAACCCACAGAACAAAAAACAAACTGTTCTCAAACAAAATATGCATTTGCTGGGGACAATCGAGATTCACCCACTGTTAGATACTCAAAATTGCAATAGTGCTGCACGGCAGAATATCATGAAATAAACATTTCTCATGATTCAGAAATCTTGCCTTCCTCATGATTCAGAAATCTTCCCTTCCTCATGCAACATTTACCAAAAAGCCCCCCAAAACAACCAAGCCCGACAGTAGCTAGAATTTTCAAATATTTGAGTATCTATGATAACTACTCAAAAATGAAATTTTAAACGCTCATTTAACTTAGAGTAACGCTGTTTCGCAAGGGTCTCTTGCTGGAAAAGAGTAACACAAACCAGAGAAACATACTGGTCAAAAAGCCCTTCACATGCAAAAACATAAAAGGCCCAGAATTTCCTTATTTCTAACTTTGGTTAGATGTTAGTATGTCACACGTTACCCTCCAGAGAGCGCTCTACGAGTCAGTTACGAGTCATTCCAGTTAATCAACGGTGAAAACGCTGAAAGCGAAGCTTCAGCCTTTTGGAGCTGACCCTCCTGAGGGCTTCAGGAAAGGGCACAGAGGCCCCCGTCTGAACACCGCTCCTGGCGGCCGGGGGTCCAGGATCCCCGAGCTGTGCGCGCGCCCATCACCCGCGCGCACCCCGAGAGCAGAGGCCCCTGCACCCCTCCGGACCCACCGCGCCCGAGACGCCGGCCCCGCGGCCCCGTCTTCGGGCTCCTCTGCGGCGCCTCCCCGTCCAGGCCCCGCGAGCCCGCGGCGACGGGGCCGAGTCCGGCGTCCGCAGACCCAGAGGCCAGCTCCCCGGGCGCGTGGGGACAGCCCCGCCGCGAGGAGGCCCGAGGGGCGCCGAGGAGGGAGGGCTGCGAGCGCGCGCGGCGCCCACCGCTCAACGGCCGCCTTCGTGGCCCCGGCCCGCCGTCCTCACCCTGCGGCCGGCGGCGGCGGCGGCCCCGGAGCCGAGGAGCGAGGGAGGCTCGCGCTCCTCGGGGCTGGAGGGGTCGGGCCCCTGGCTGTTGGGCAGGCGGGGGGCGGCGGCCGGGGGGCGCGCGGTGAGGGGCTTTGGGTAGAGCTGCACTTACTCGTCTCTGCGCTGCTCCCCCGCCGGGAGCGTCACAGTGTGGGGACAGACTCAGTCTCCAACTTCCCTTTCCTCAGGACGCGGGTCTGCAGAGCCCCAGCATCCCAGCGGCGCAGCCGTCTCACCTGCCTCCGCTCACGCCTGCGCACTCGCTCCTCAGGAGGGAGGGTGGGTGGGGCGGGGCGGGGCGCCTCCCGGCCTCAGGACCCACGGTCTGCATACCCGTGTTTATTTTTAATTTCCTGAAAGTGTTTTACCTGAAATCAATTAGAAAAAAATAAATGGCACGTTTTCTTGTCCAAATCATAATTTACTGACTACAGAGTCTGCCTTTGTAAGATTTCTTTAGGGTTAACTGGTTCTCGGTCAAATTACCTCAGTCAAATAACGGGTATCAAAAAATTTTTAAATCATATTTTCCTTCCATCAGTTTTCAGTCAGTAATAAGTTTTACCATGTGGGGTTTTATTGGGTGGGGGATTATTTTTAATAATAATCAAAACGATGGTCCATGGGTTCCTAGTGTCAAGATGCCGATGTCTGATAGGTCTACTTCCTTGATCAAAGAGATTTTTTTTTTTGACAGATACTGAATTTTGATCCAGCTTTTTGAACATGCTGCTTCCCCCAAAGACTCCACCCTCCATGTCTCTCTACCTCATTAGAGAACAGAAGAGGAATTTCTCTGAGCTGCTTTCAACATACAGGCAAATGAAATCTACCAAAAGTTTCCAGTCACCAGCAGGAATTGAAAGAATCTTTAATACTCGAATATCCTGGTTAGAAACCACATCTCTAATTTCTCTGGGAATGAAGAAACAACACGGAGAGACTGTTGTGGGGAAATGAATGAACAACTCCTCTGAAGAGTATTCCATCTTTAACTCTTCATCCTGGTGTTTAGTGTAGGAAAAGAGCACTAGTCATCAATACTTGGTTTTCATTCTTTTAATTTTTCTTTAAGAAGAGAAACTCAGTTTTACTGAGGACAGCAGTTCACCAAATTCAAGGCTGTAATTTCTAACCTCTCTAGCAGTTCAGAGTGGCCAAACTTCAGGCAAATCACTTGTGAATCGAAAGATTGCCTGGAACTTTGGGGATTGCTTAGACAGTGCAGACACAGCTGTGTGGGCGCTATGGTCCTTCATCTTTGCTCCGTCCTGCCTCAGAAATGAAGACATGGTGGCTGCTCTAGGCTGGTGCTCCAGCAGCCATTTTGGGGTAGGAGACTGACTAGAGGATTGACACTACCTAAAAGCTGCTGGAACAGAAAGACAGATGATGGCTGACTACAATCCTGTGCATTTCAGGGTCAGCAAGAACTGTCCAAGTTCAAAGATCTTTTTACATGAGAAAGGAAAAACTCTGCCTCTTGTCTAAGCCTGTATTGTTCTGGGTTTTCTGTTATATTACGGAAATCTAATATTAAGGGAACTATTGGTTTTGCACTGAACTTTGACGTGACAATCCCCATCTCAGAAACCTCCTTGTAGGTACCACGGCAGTCGCAAGGTTGAAGGTGGCTCATCTATTCTGAAGATCCCATTCTTTTGCCTGGTCCGCATCCATGTCATCTTCTATTACTTACAGTGCCTCAGCACATCTTGGGGAACTGTCCCTTGTCCCTCAGTGCACAAGGTTAATTGAGGCTGAAACCCCTTCCTGGCTGCAGGGCAGAGGGACCCAAGAGCCGCTGGGGTGACTCCAACCTGTAAGGGAGGCCTGAGGGTGCTTGTATCACCAAGACATACCCAGCCCAGGGATGTGGAAGGCTAGTCAGACTGTGTGCAGGCTTTAGAATGTCTTTTTTTTTTTAACCCATCATTGTACAATTGGAAAACTGAGGGCCAGAAAGGGGCAGGGGAAACCCAGGGCACTGGGCAGGGGCAGAGTCTTGAGATGAAGGGAGAGTTTGGACCTCCTAGGCTAGGGCTGCCCCATCCCACAGGGCTTGCTTTGGAATTAGAACTCCTAGGACCCCAGAACATGTGGAGTAGATTCCTCTGCATGTCCACACAAGTGTACACCGACACTCACACATCAGAGGAAGGGACCATGGGGCACGGAGTCAGGGAAGGAGTGGACCTTTGGATGGTGAAAAATGGAAAAGAAGAAAGACAATAACTGAAACCTGGATCATTCTTCCTTGGATGAAAAGAAAGTCCCCCTTGTTAGACCATCAGGGTCCTCATTTCAAATTGAGACAAGAACCATTGCACTGGCTGTGCTGAGGAGTCCTTGTAAGGGAACTGGACACCCCATGGCCAATGTGGACAAGAGAAGGTTGAGGGAAGCTTCCGAGGTCACTCTCAAAGCCCCTGGTTCCTACTGATCCTGTCACATTGCCCCCCCGCCCCCCGGGGCCCAAGGAATGTTGATGCCCTGAATTCTCTGAAACAAAGTTATGTTTTGTGCTGTGGTTTCCCTGCTTGGTGTGTAGTATGAGTGGTTCCCATCAGGGGGAATGAGGTGTCCATTGTGCTCTACTGGAGCAACTGGGGCCAGGAGAGTGTCCCCTGGACTCCTGAACTTTCCCCTGCCCCTCACCTGGCCTGTACCTCCTCTTATTAGCATCCATCTCTAACATCTGAGCTTGTTAGTGGCGGGATGGAGCCTCTTATCTATTCATTCACCAGCTGTGCCCTGAGCCCTCAAATGGGGGCCATGATGAAAAGAACCACCCAGGGTCCCTGCCCTCTAGCAGCTCTCAGTCTGGAAGGGAAAATAGACAAAACCAAGAATACAGAAACAAAAGAAAGAAAACAGCAAGTTCTATATCAAAAAACAGCAGGGTGCCACAACAGGGTCCTGGGGTCCACTGGGTGAGGGGGTCTAGAAAGGCTGCATTGAGGTGACATGTCTGTTCCCAGCAGTGAGACGAGAAGGAGCCAGCCCTGCACACATCTGGGGAGAATTAGCCTAGAAGAAGGCACGAGTGTGTGAAACGTAGAAGCTGAATGTGTTTGGCCAGAGAGGAAGTCAGAAGGGGGCCAGTGTGGCTGGTGGGAGCTTGGGAGAACAGTAGGGGACAGTAGGGAGGGCAGGGCCAGGGCCTGGTGCTTGACGGCCGTGTGAGTGATCCACTGTGTGTGACAACATTAGCCACTCTTAGTGGTTTAAGCAAGAAACATTATCTCACACTATCTGTAGGCCAGGAATTGAACAGGACTCAGCTGAAGGGTTCTGCCAGTGTCTCCCAGGGGTTAGGGGCTGTGGACTCAGTTGAGTCAGGACCCAGGTGCTCCTCTGTCTGCTGGTCTCCCTTGGTGCCAGGCCACGGGGGCCTCTTCAGTTAGCAACTCACAATGTACAGGCTCCTTCCCCAGAGTGAGGGACCTGGGAGAGAGAGAAAGATAGATAGAGAGAGAGAGAGAGAGGAAATTGCAACATAGATGAAGAAGTGAAGAGTACACCTAAATTCTGGGGGATTGTCAAATGGTAAAAACCACTGTATACAAGACTTGAGCAGATCCTCAAAAGGACAGGCATACAGTTTTCAGTCAACCCCAAAATTCCACTCCTAGATCAATCAATACCCAAAAGAAGTGAATACAGACATTCAAATGCTGGTACACAAGTATTCAGAGCACCACTATTCACAAGAGCCCAAAGGTAAAACAATCCTAATGGCCATCAACAGATGTGAGGAAAACCAAATGTGGTGTGTTCCTGGAATTGAAAATTATTCAGTGACCAAAAGGGTACAAATGTTCTCGAATAGATGTTAGAGGGGGTTATGTAACATTGTGAATGTACTTACTGCCATTTACATGTACAATTTAAAATAATCAAACTATTAAATTTTATTTTAAGTGAACTTTATATCATAGAATAAACAATTTAGTATATGTAATAAAAAAAATAATAAAAATGGACTTGTACCACTGCTGAGCACCCCTGCTAACGATCCACCAGACAGTGACCACGATGCTCTCCACACCTTGTGTTCTGGGTCCCAGAATGGGGGGTGGAGGCAGGGCTGGGATGGAGAGGGGACGGGTGTG
Organism: Balaenoptera musculus; assembly: GCF_009873245.2. Taxonomy (NCBI): domain Eukaryota; kingdom Metazoa; phylum Chordata; class Mammalia; order Artiodactyla; family Balaenopteridae; genus Balaenoptera; species Balaenoptera musculus. The sequence goes on along the minus strand of NC_045800.1, from coordinate 75,898,682 downwards.
GACTCTCTTAGGGGCTGACTCTGACCTCTGACCTCCCGGATGCTCCTCACACCGCAGCCCCGTCCGCAGCTCTCTTGGACTCCTTTCCTCTTTTCCAGGAGGAGCCCTCGGACCTCTGCCCTCAGCGTGAACCATCAGATGTGTGGGATCCAGGGTTCTGCCAGCCCTGCCCATCTACAGACCCCACATCTCCATGCAATTCTTTGGAGAAGGGAGTCCCTCCCTCTTGAATCAAAGCCCACTCACATTTTCAGCTGGTGCAGGGGTCCACCGTCCTCATCAGAGTAAGGGAGGATGCATCCATATCTAGAGGAGGCCAGGAAGGCGTCACATGGACTGTCCTGAGGACACACCTGGATATGATAGCTGGTGTGACAGTGTGACCCCCGGTAGAACAGAAGCCCTGGAGGCAGGACTGATGTCTCCTTGATGCATTAAATGATGGTTGTTCCTAGAAAAGCGCCTGCACCTAGTGGCCTTCCTCTATATGTGAAGAATGAATGAGCCCCACCAGCCCCATCGCACACATCTGAGTGGCCTGGGGCCCCACTGCTCACTCCCAGGAACCCTTGCTCTCACCCACCCAGGACAGGGCACCCCTAATCGAATCACCCATCACCATTCCACTGGGAAAAGAGTTCATCCCAAGGTCAGAGGCACAGTGACAACTGAGGCAGAGGCTTCCTCATGGGGAGGAGGAACATGATGAATTAGCACAACCGCGGCCCCTCCAGCAGACCTTTCCACAGGCCAGGTCCCCAGAAAGCACTTTCTGTGAAGGACCCGCTGGTCTCTACAGTCACCGTAGGGGGCTGGTCCTCTCTTTACCCTAGTGTGCAAAGGGGCCAACTGAGGCTCAGAGAGGTGGAGTGACATTCCGCCATGTCACAGCTAGTAGGTGGCCGAGGCACCAATGTCCCATAAGGGGCAGAGTGCTCACCTTGTGAAGGGAAGCTCCAGCATCTGCTGGGTGGTAGGGAAAGCCCTGTAGGAGCCCAGGAATGTGGGGAGGTCGGAGGGGTCCCTGCCCAGGAAGGCAGGCACCAGGTTTCCCACCAGCTTCTCCAGCCTGCCCGCCTGGACGCTCCACACCATGCAGGTCTCATTCCTGTCCCCTGTGGACACGTTTTCCCCCTGGGGTGGAACAGAGCAGGGACATGAGTCAGAGGCAGCACCAAGGACACCAGGAGGGCTGGGGCTGCAGCTGAGATGGAATCCCCAAGCCTCAGGGACTTGTGGCAAGAGGTGGGGCAGGAGTGCCCTCAGGAGAATAAAGGTTCTGGCTTCACGAGTAGAATTGGCGGTGGGCGATGGTTACACGTGTTACTATCTCAAGGCAGTTTGTAGCACAGCATTGACAGCTCCCCCTGTATTAACTGCATCATCCCTGTGATTGTTATCGAAACATCCCATTCTGGGGATGAGAACACAGAGGCTGATCCCAGGGTGGGAGGCGTCAGGATCGTCAGGCCAACATGGACACCTGAGGATGGAATTAAAAGAGGAAAATCTGTAGAAAAATGCAGAAACAAACTTGACTTAATATTAAGTGGGGGCTTCCCTGGTGGCGCAGTGGCTGAGAATCCGCCTGCCAATGCAGGGAGCACGGGTTCGAGCCCTGGTCCGGGAAGATCCCACATGCCGAGGAGCAACTAAGCCCATGCGCCACCAACTACTGAGCCTGCGCTCTAGAGCCTGCAAGCACTGCAACGAAGAGTAGCCCCTGCTTGCTGCAACTAGAGAAAGCCCGCACGCAGCAACGAAGACCCACCGCAGCCAAAAATAAATAATTTTTTTTTTTTAAAAATGAAGTGGAATCCTATGAAAGTCTCTTTCTGAGATTCCCATGTATACGTGGATAGTGACTTTGCATCTGGACAAGGCAGGGCCTGGGCCGTGAGGGCGGGTGGGAGAGGAGATGGGGGCCCAGATTCCTTTGGGAGCAGGACGCCAGGAGGGACCCAGGGGAGGGGCAGGGCGGCTCTGGGGCCTCCTGGGTGTGGGGTCTCCTCCTCGCTGGCACTCACCCTGAGCCTGCCCTGGGCTCTGTTGCTGGTGGGGGGCTCCCGCCCCTCCCGCAGGGAGACGGAGCAGGGAGCGCCATGGACCGGCTCCTGTCCGATCTCCTGTGTGGAGCCCTGTGAACACAGCGCCCGGCAGCCAGGCAGAAAGCTCAGAGCCCTGTCTGCCGCCTGCGCTGCTCCTCAGCCCCACCAGCCATCTCCACTCCAGACACACGCACACTACTCTCTGCACAGACCTCCAACAAAGAGGGAAAAAAGATGACAACCTGAGGGCCTTGGATCCGCATTGGCACAGATAAGAGGCACCTCAGGAATCCTCTCTCACCCTTGTGCTTGAGTGTGAGCATGACAGGACCACCAGGTGACCAAGTTCCTATCCACGCGTTCCTGCCCAGAGGGGAAACCTCCCCTCAAGTCCCCCTTCCCCCCACATGGAGATGCGGGGACGTGAGGCTGCCCAGGGAGGGCTCCCAGACGTGGCCGGGCCTGGACTGGCCTGCTCTAGGCCACCTTGTGTTCCTTAGGTGACCTCCTGGTAAAGGACCAGAGTCGTCCAGGTTAAGTATTGAACCGTCTAATGCATCTGAGAAACCTCCCACTCAGGGGTTTCCTGAAGCAGAAGCCCTGGGAAGTCAGGACACAGCAGAACATCCGTCTCTATGAAGCGTCTCCAGCCAAGTGAGCGGGCTGTGGGGCTGTCGCTAGAACGTGTGTGCCTGGCTCCCGGGGCTCCGAGTTCTGTTGGGCTCTGTTGCCAAGGAGGTGACTTCACTTCCTGAGGGCCCCTTACTTGAATCCCCTCCTCAGACAACACCTCTACACACAGCCCTCTGGGCTGCTGACGGCTCACCCCTCCTCCACGCAACCCCATATCTCACACAGTCACACCACACAGCCCTCTCCACCGCTCCCGGGGACGGTCTGTGCGCAGCTTTGAGGAGACAGACCTGGCTTCCAGACTCAACTCCTCATTCTTACCTGTTCTCCATCCTGGATAATTCCTAGTGTAATAGCGTGCTGCAGTGTGCATCCCTTAGCACTCGGCCATTGCTGCCAGCGTTACCCACCTCCCCCACGCTGTTACCAGGCAACAGTTACCGGGAGACCGTTAATAAGGGACGGTTAAAGCCGCGTTAGAGGTCCTGCTCAGCCATTGGTCGGCGCTACAGTGGGCCCCGCCCCCAAGTGAGCAACTGTCAATGAGCGACCCTTACGGGGGGCATTGAGCCAATGGTGGGGGGAGTGGTGGTCGTCAGGTGGAGAGTGAGGTAAGAGGCAGATCCCGGCCTTCTCCCTGGGGCCCTCCAGCTCCCCGGCCTCGGGCTGGCGGGTGAGCTTGGGGGCCCAGGGAACAGGCTGGGGGTGTGTCCTGCAGGGCTCCAGAGCCCTCGCCACGACCGCCCACTGGCCGCGTCCAGGCCCTGAGGCGGCGGTGAACCAACCTCTCCCCCATCCCTGCCTCTGCGACCTAATGGCATTGGCAGGCTGCATGGGACACAGTCTGGGGGACCTGGCCCGCACCGTTTGGGCGGCCTGAGGAGCCTGAGGGCCAGCTGGGTCCTGGGTGCCTGGCTCCCCCAGCGATGACGGCTGGGCAGGGTCTGGGGACCCGACCCTGAGGGAGCCACCATCTGAGATCTGCCTCTTCAGCCGGGCCTGGGCACTGGCGGGAGGACGCAGACTGGGTGCTGGACGAACGCTCCTGGGCAGGGTAACCCCCCCTCCCGCCCCCGGAGCAGGGACCCCCTTCTCTCAGCCAGGCTGGACCTCGAAGGGTGAAAGCTGTGCATTGGGACCTTTCCCTTTCTTGCAGAACAGAGAGTAACATTTGTTTTGGTGGAGGTTTAAAGGCACACCGTGACCTATGACCTGACCTCAGGAACAAAGGATCTGACACCAAGAAGTCTGCAACAACTAACCACGCCCCTCCCTCACCTTTCCTATAAAAGGGCTTTGCTGAAAGCTTTCAGGGAGTTTGGGGTTTTTTAAGGCATGAGCCACCCGTCTCCTTGCATGGCCCTGCAATAAACATTTCTCTGTTCCCAACTCCGGCGATTTGGTATCGTTTGGCCTCACTGTGCGTTGGGCACACGGACTTGCCTTTCGGCAGCACTTGGGTCTCTCAAGGCCTGTCTCTCTCCCCACACCTGCCCAGTGGGGATGATTCTAGCATGTATTTCTAGGGATGTCCTCAGGCATGTCCTCTTCTGATCCCACCCCATAGTCCTTATTTAATGTCACTCTGCAGGCGTGCGTGTGTGTGTACACTCCAATAAGCACTCTCTGGGTGGCCAGAAGAAAACTGCCCCCACATAGGGAGGGATGTGCAGAGCTTCCTAAGATCTTGTGGTTTCTAATTTCCAAAGCAATCCCGATGAGGTGTCTAATCCTTGGCCTAGGAGATCAGGACACAGTGACACAAGGCCATACAGGTAGCAGGAGCTGGAGCTGGGATAACAGACTCAGACACTGGCTACACTGTCCACACCCGTAACCACAGTGCTGGGTGCAGCAAGACAGCCGTCTTCAGCAGGCACCCATCCTGGCAGGCTCGGCTTCTCTGGCTGGACACATAGTGGCCCAGGGTCAGACTGGAAAATGATGGGCTGCTGTCACCAGACAAGACTGGACAATCTTCTTTGCTTCTGCCTTCATGTTCCTGTCCTTAAATACCTCTCCTCAATACTGAGGTTGGCTGACACCTTTTACCCAGGCCCAACCCCAGTATAAACTGAGTCAACTTCACCAGGATCAAGAGGATTTTTAGTCAGCTGGAGTAAAAAGATCCTCAGCCTCGCTGGAAATCCCCGGATAAGCAGTTTTTCCCAGTGACTTCATTAGGAGTCAGGCACCCAGAGGCAGGCACTGAGATGGGGAAAAATCACATGCTCAAATTTATAAATATTCTCTCATAAAATCATCTCCTTACTGATAGTCTTATCTGATTAAGGACTTCACGTGTCCTGTCAGATAATATATGCCTACATACTCACATAAAATGCTGCACATTTCCACACTGCATGTTTTTTTCAAATATGGAATACATACACACACACACACACCAAATCCACTCAGAATATAGCTACAGTGGCTATTTGTACTACTCCTTTAACTTCTAGGGGGTAGAAGACAATCCTTCTCTTCTGTTACTTGTTAATTGTCTGTTACTTCTAGGGGGTAACAGACAATCCTAATACAGAGTTACAGTTTTCTATTTTCACCTTTACCAGTGTCCTGTGTATTTTCATATGTTTTCACGTTGCTGATTAGCATCTTTTCATCTCAGCTTGAAGGACTCCTTTCAAGGCAGGCAGTGTCCTATAATTGGCCCATCTGGGTTACGCACCAGCAGAATAATGTGGACAGGAATGCAGAGCCTAAAAATACAATAGCCACTTCAAAGGGTAATTCTGCATACAATTTAAAAAGGGGTTTCACCATTTCCACTAAGATCAGGAACCAGACAAGGTTGCCCACTCTCACAACTATTATTCAACATAGTTTTGGAAGTCTTAGCCACAGCAATCAGAGAAGAAAAAGAAATAAAAGGAATCCAAATCGGAAAAGAAGAAGTAAAGCTGTCACTGTTTGCAGATGACATGATACTATACATAGAGAATCCTAAACATGCTACCAGAAAACTACTAGAGCTAATCAATGAATTTGGTAAAGTAGCAGGATACAAAATTAATGCACAGAAATCTCTTGCATTTCTATACACTAATGACCAAAAATCTGAGAGTGAAATTAAGAAAACACTCCCGTTTACCATTGCAACAAAAAGAATAAAATATCTAGGAATAAACCTACCTAAGGAGACAAAAGACCTGTATGCAGAAAATTATAAGACACTGATGAAAGAAATGAAAGATGATACAAATAGATGGAGGGATATACCAAGTTCTTGGATTGGAAGAATCAACATTGTGAAAATGACTCTACTACCCAAAGCAATCTACAGATTCAATGCAATCCCTATCAAACTACCACTGGCATTTTTCACAGAACTAGAACAAAAAATTTCACAATTTGTATGGAAACACAAAAGACCCCAAATAGCCAAAGCAATATTGAGAACGAAAAATGGAGCTGGAGGAATCAGGTTCCCTGGCTTCAGACTATATTACAAAGCTACAGTAATCAAGACAGTTTGGTACTGGCACAAAAACAGAAATATAGATCAATGGAACAGGATAGAAAGCCCAGAGATAAACCCATGCACATATGGTCACCTTATCTTTGATAAAGGAGGCAAGCATATACAGTGGAGAAAAGACAGTCTCTTCAATAAGTGGTGCTGGGAAAACTGGACAGATACACGTAAAAGTATGAAATTAGAACACTCCCTGACACCACACACAAAAATAAACTCAAAATGGATTAAAGACCTAAGTGTAAGGCCAGACACTATCAAACTCTTAGAGGAAAACATAGGCAGAACACTCTATGACATACATCACAGCAAGATTCTTTTTGACCCAGCTCCTAGAGAAATGGAAATAAAAACACAAATAAACAAATGGGACCTAATGAAACTTAAAAGGTTTTGCACAGCAAAGGAAACCATAAACAAGACCAAAAGACAACCTTCAGAATGGGAGAAAATATTTGCAAATGAAGCAACTGACAAAGGATTAATCTCCAAGATTTACAAGCAGCTCATGCAGCTCAGTAACAAAAAACAAACAATCCAATCCAAAAATGGGCAGAAGACCTAAACAGACATTTCTCCAAAGAAGATATACAGATGGCCAACAGACACATGAAAGAATGCTCAACATCCTTAATCATTAGAGAAATGCAAATCAAAACTACAATGAGGTATCATCTCACACCGGTCAGAATGGCCATCATCAAAAAATCTAGAAACAATAAATGCTGGAGAGGGTGTGGAGAAAAGGGAACACTCTTGCACTGTTGGTGGGAATGTAAATTGATACAGCCACTATGGAGAACAGTATGTAGGTTCCTTAAAAAACTAAAAATAGAACTATCATATGACCCAGCAATCCCACTACTGGGCATATACCCTGAGAAAACCATAATTCAAAAAGAGTCATGTACCAAAATGTTCATTGCAGCTCTATTTACAATAGCCAGGACATGGAAGCAACCTAAGTGTCCATCATCAGATGAATGGATAAAGAAGATGTGGCACATATATACAATGGAATATTACTCAGCCATAAAAAGAAATGAAATGGAGGTATTTGTAGTGAGGTGGATGGAGTTAGAGTCTGTCATACAGAGTGAAGTAAGTCAGAAAGAGAAAAACAAATACAGTAATGCTAACACATATATATGGAATCTAAGGGAAAATAAAGGTCATAAAGAACCTAGTGGCAAGACGGGAATAAAGACACAGACCTACTAGAGAATGGACTTGAGGATATGGGGAGGGGGAGGGGTAAGATGTGACAGGGTGAGAGAGTGGCATGGACATATATACACTACCAAAGGTAAAATAGATAGCTAGTGGGAAGCAACCGCATAGCACAGGGAGATCAGATCGGTGCTTTGTGACCACCTAGAGGGGTGGGATAGGGAGGGTGGGAGGGAGGGAGATGCAAGAGGGAAGAGATATGGGAACATATGTATATGTATAACTGATTCACTTTGTTATAAAGCAGAAACCAACACACCATTGTAAAGCAATTATACTCCAATAAAGATGTTTAAAGAATAAAAAAAAATTAAAAAAAAATAAATAAAAAGGGGCTTCAAATCAGTGAAATAGGATGAATAAATCAAATGGTGAGAGATCAACTGGCTATTCATCTGGAAAATAACAAAGTTGGGTCTTTACTTTGTACCATATTTAATCAAGCAGTAACAGAAGGGGGTCAATTGATCATTCAATTTAACTTAAAACACATTTGTTTCCTATGTTTTAAAGAGAAGACACCTGACAAAATGGAAAGTTCTAAAAAGAATCTTCTTGTATCAACTTAACAAATAGAAATTCCTTTCAAACAATGGAATGATAGACAATTTTATTTCTAAAGTTCAAGTTCTGAACATAAATGCCTTTGGCTATAACAGAACACTCCAAGTCAAACTATTCAGTATCTGTGAAGTAGGTAATAGTATCTCCATTTTGCAAATGAGGAAACTGAGGCACAGAGAGATTAAATCACTACATAGGTCACACAAATGATAAGTGGCAGAAATAGAACAGCTTGTCTGAGAAAACAATGCCATGTCACATAATTCAAGGAAGAAAAATGTGGCATTCTACCACACTAAATACAAACACAGTTCTTGGCTCACATAAAATCTGGGCTTCACACCTAAATTTATATAAGCTTAGACATATCAAAAATGTAAAATGGGAGTAACTTCTTCAACAAGTGCTGTTTTTAATCTGTAAAGTATAAGTACTAATGTTCAAGGCTACTTCTGAACATTAACTCAGATGTGTGTTATAAACAATTGTGTGCTGATTCGTTGCATACTTTAAGTAAACCTTGATTCTATTAAACACTGTTTGGGTCATTTACTGAAAGGACAGTTGGTAACAATGTTTATTCCCATTTATATATGTCACCAAAGAGAACATAGGACATGTGGCATTTTATGCATTCAATGTGTCTTTTAAAATATATGTTGTGGTGTAAATATATGATGAAACAACAATAGTATTTAGTATAGGAAACCCTGATATAAATAAAGTTATTTAGGTAAGCGTCATCATTCCACTATGATTATTTTGGGGTCTAAAACAAAAATCAAACATACATGAAATAGGTGTTTACTCATGCGTATCAGCCTGACATAGCTCAGAGGCTATTCACATACACATTGAAAGCTGCTACTCTGATGCTTCAACTCATTTGTGCCTTTTTTAAAGCTACATATTCCATGGTGAGCATGACTAAGTAAACATACTGTGTTATATTTCTAATAAGATATTTGGTACTGCATCCAAAACCTTGCTTCTAGAATTAGATTATTTCCAGATGAAGATTCCCCCAACATTTTTTTAATGAATTTATTTATTTATTTTTGGCTATGTTGGGTCTTCATTGCTGTGCACGGGCTTTCTCTAGTTGCAGTGAGTGGGGGCTACTCTTCGTTGTGGTGCACGGGCTTCTCATTGTTGTGGTTTCTCTTGTTGCAGAGCACAGGCTCTAGGCGCGTAGGCTTCAGTAGTTGTGGCACGTGGGCTCAGTAGTTGTGGCTTGCGGGCTCTACAGCTCAGGCTCAGTAGTTGTGGCGCACGGGCTTATTTGCTCCTCAGCATGTGGCATCTTCCCGGGACAGGGCTCGAACCTGTGTCCCCTGCATTGGCAGGCGGATTCTTAACCACTGCGCCACCAGGGAAGCCACCCCCAACATTTCTAAAACTGACAATTTTCTTCTGTCACATATTCTCTGATATACAAATTTTGAAATGTGTTTTGAGATTATAAGGTTTTATTCTACTCTCAATTATCTGATGTTCAGTAAAATCTGTGTCTTTGTGAAAATCTTCCTACAGCCATTTCATCTTGGGGTTCTTCCATGGTAAATATCTGATTTACAAAATGTTTGACTTGCTGATGAAGGGTTATTAAAATGCAGGATACTGACAGGGGTTTCTCTCTTACTGAATTCTCTGACATACAGTGTTTCTCACTCCATCATTAGATCCACAGGGTATATGAAATACAGGATGGCTAAGATAAGTTATGACAACAGACAGACCTGAACATGTGATGGCTCAACACAATGCAAGTTTATTTCTTGTTCCTGAAAAGACTTAAGAGTCATGGTAGAGAAGGGAGGGCTCTGCTCAGGGAGTCATTCAGAGACCCTGGTTTCTTCCAACTTGTGAATCTGTAATCTCTAATGCCTCGCTCCCAAGCTGTCCTGAGGATGATCTTTGACAGGGAAAGAGTGGGAAGTAGAAAGGATTCCAAATGAGGTCTTTCATGGGCTTGGAAATAATGTACATCACTTATGCCCACATTCTGATCCAGAGCTTGATCGCATAACCTCATGTGTATCAAGGGAAAGCTAGAAAATCTTAACTAGTTGTGTACCCACACAAAAAAGGAAATGAGTATTGGGAAAAACACAGCCAGTTTGTGCCACATGGGGCTTCTGTCCTATGTGAATTCCCTGATGATTAGTAAGGGTTGATTTCTGGCAGAAAGTTTTTCCACATTCTCCACATTTATAAGGTTTCTCCCCCGAGTGAGTTCTCAAATGATTAGTGAGGGTAGATTTCTGACGGAAATTCTTCCCACAGGCATTACATTCATAGGGTTTTTCCCCTGTGTGAGTTCTCTGATGTTTAGTAAGAGTTGACTTCATATGAAAAGATTTCCCACATTCATTGCACTGGAAGGGTTTCTCTCCTGAGTGAGTTCTCTGATGTATATCAATGGCTGACTTCTGACGGAAAGTTTTACCACATTCATTACACTGAAAGGGTTTCTCTCCTGTGTGAGTTCTCTGATGTTGAATGAGAGCTGACTTCTGGCAGAAAGTTTTCCCACATTCATTACATTTATAGGGTTTTTCCCCTGTGTGAGTCCTCCCATGTTGAGTGAGGGATGACTTTCGGTAAAAGGACTTCCCACATTCACTGCATTTGTAGGGTTTCTCTCCAGTGTGTGTTCTCTGATGGTCTGTGAGGGCTGATTTGTGACTGAAGGTCTTCCCACATAAATTACATTCATAGGGTTTCTCTCCTGTGTGAACTCTCTGATGGACCATGTGCGTTGACTTCTGTTGGAAGGACTTCCCACATTTAGAACATTCATAGGGTTTCTCCCCTGTATGTGTTCTCTGATGCACTGTGAGGTTTGACTTGTGATTGAATGTTTTCCCACATTCATTACATTTGAATAGCCTCTCTCCTCTCTGATTTTTCTGAAGTTGAGTGAAGTGTGACATTCTGCTGCAATTATTTTCAATTTGACTGCTTTCATGTTGTTTCATTTCCACGTAGATTCCATGACATTTCAAGAGAGAGGACTTCTCACAGAAAGTTTCCTCATGTCCGTTATATTCACAGAGTTTCTTTCCTGTATGAATTTGCCTATGTGGGATTATCACGGTCTTTTTCTCTAGGGCTTTCCCACCATTATTATATTTAAACGTCTTCTCTGAAGTTTGGATATTTAGGTGCTGAATAATACCATTATTATGATCAAGGGCTTTCTCATTTTCATAAGAATCCCCTTGAGTATGAGATTTTTCCTCCTTAATAACAAGTAATTTCTCATGTATATTTAACACATCAGGCTTCTTTCTTGAAAAGTTTCTATTATTACTAATTGATATTGAAGTATTTTTCAAACTCGTTCCATATAAGTCATATTTATAAGGCATTATTCTTGAAGACACAAAGTTTGTGCTCATATTAGATGATTTTCCTAAAGCATTAATTTTCTCTGAAGTCAATGTTTTGTTGTTGAATGCAACTTGTGGCAAATATTTGTCTTGGTTGTCCTGGATTCTCTCTGTTAGGTCATGAGTTTTGCAGTCTTCTAGAAATGAAAATATTGAACATACCATAAGAATTTGAACAGATTTCTAATAGAATTGGACTAAGATACAAATGTCGTACTATATATTTGACTTTTGGTTTCAGGAGTCTCTCAAGATCAAAGTGACTCTTCCCCATCTAATTTGTTTGGGAAAACAAATGTGGAAAAAGGGAGAAAAGCTAATAATAGGCAGACGTAATTATTCAGCATTTTACAAACAGAACTCTCAAAGTAGGTAGAAATGAAAATGTAAACTCAAGAAACAGCAAATAGAGGATGGAAGATTTTACAGAAGTGGTAGCTTCGGGTAGGAGGAAAATCACAGAGACTGGGATGGGTACAACTGAGCTAATGAAGAGTAATTTCAGTGACAAGGAAAACCAGTAGATAAAGGTGTTAATGTGGAAAACAAAGAGGTGGACTACAAAGTAGATCTAATACCCTCAAATCTACATTGTTTTTAATAACATTGTGACAAGTTTTCATGCTCCAGTTGAACTTCCCTTATTTCCATTCTACACATAACGGCAAAGTAAATTTCTGAATGCACCAACTGCCTCATGTTTGAGGGAAGAGTTATTAGCTTGCACTGTAATTTCCCTTCTAGTCATGATTCACAGGAATGTACAAAAAGAAAATACAAAACAATGGCAGACTAAGTCATCCTGTGGCAATCTAGATCTGACGCATTGCTCTATTTTGGCTGTGATACCTTAATATTGATCTATCATAGTTGTTCGACAGGTAAACTACCATGATAATCACATTTACTTTCGCTTACTTTTCCTTAAAACCTTGCCCATGCCACAATACTAACACTTAATTTTGCTTTATATTTCACATCTCACATTTCTACATTTCAGGCTTCTACATACTATTAGAATTAAAGGGACATATTTTTCAATCCAGTCCTAGAAAATGAGTAACAATCATGTTTATTTACCATTTAGAAAGTCTTGTTCACATTTGTTATCCAGTGCAACAAAGTCTATCCCAAGCTGAAAAACCACTGACCAAGTACCACATAGAAAACTATTACAAGTCATCATTCTAGCAAACAAAATTTACACCAACTAAATGTCCATCAGATTTTCAAGCTACCATTCTACAGCTCCATAATCAATAACCTCTGCCCCAGTCTAGTCAGTTCTTTGTCTCATTGAACTGCCCACTCTTCACAATAAGCTGAAAATGTGTTCTCTCACTCAGCCTTGGCTCTATTTAGTATCTAGAAAAAAAATGTCATAATGATACTATTATTCCAAATCTCCACGAATGCCATCTCAAATCTTCCTACTTTCTAAACTTTCAAAAGTTACACTTACTCTAAATCTAAAAGTAGTTCCTGTCTAGACCTGTTGTTTTAACACAACCTTAGATAGCACTGCTTTGTAACGTACTGTACTTCATCTACCGTAAAACACATATATTGAACATTCTAAAACCAGGGTGTGTCTTACAATTAATCATAGACCTGTGATCAGCAGGTCACAGTATAATGCACAGAATATTTTTTCCTTAATCGTTCATCAGATAATGGTCTACTTGCAAACTATGATCTCTTAGATTTGAAAAAATATGACAAGTTTTTCTTAATTAAATGCTGAATTTGAAGTGCTTCATGCAATTTTATTCTCATTCTTATAACCAGGGGATGGTAAACTTTTCCTTAAAGGGCAAAATAGTACATATTTCAGGGTTTACAGGCCACCATCTGTCACAATATTGAACTCTGCTATTAGAGCATGAAATCAGCCAAAGAACATATGAGCATGGTTGTGCTGCAAAAACAGACAAACAAATGAGCATGGCTGTCCTGCAAAAAAAAAAATTATTCACAAAAACATGTGGTAGGTCTACAGGCCATAGTTTGCTCCGATCTAACAACCACCAATGCGCACAGCAGCTGTTGTTAGCTCTCTTATTTCCTTTGAACTTGAGTGATTTCAAATCAATAGACCCCAGCATGCTACGTGTATCATCATTACCTGGAAAGCTTTTTCAAACACAAACGTTTAGACGCTATGCCATTTTATATTTGACCAACCAGAATTATCGCTAAGCATCCCAATTTTTTTTTGAAAGGTGATGGCTTTAATGAGCTGAGCAGAATTCTACATAAAATCAGAAATCTATGATTCATCACTCCAATTAGTAAAAAATTCCAAGATTCATGGTAAGGCATCACAAGGCATGTGCAATTAGGTCCCAATATGACCTGAGCATGTACTCAGAAAGAATTCCTTCATGGTGTTTTCAGAATATGAAGTTCTTCCTCTATCTGGTTCCAATCAACATGTGTTTATCGGAAGTCTATGTCAGGTTATACATACATAACCAAAGTAAGAAAGAGTAACCCAGTGGCCATTTTCTTTGTTAGATCATAAACCAGGTGTGAAAAAAGCTAGATATTACTAGGTAACAGATTATATGACTTTGGCTTAGTTTTAGTCTTGTGTACAAGACCCACTACATGCTGAGTGTTGACAGAAGAAAGAGAAGATGTGGGCCCGAACACCAGGAGCTGTTTCTTGGAAGATGACAAACTTAACCCACACTTTAAGGATATGCAATGTAGTAACAGTAAAAATAACCTTTTATAATATACTAAGTAATGCTCTGAGCACTTTTCATTTGTTAATTTATTTAGTATCTAGTTAAGGAAAGCAAACAATGAAGAAAGGTGTGACATAGAAAAATATCTCATATGCCTAAATGGCATCTGAGGAGAGGGGATCAAATGATGTTTAGCATGAGTATGGGCAATAGTAAAATAAAATTAAGGAAGCCAAATCAGACCATAATGTGATAATCAATGTCAGGCAAGTAATTAAATATCACGAAATAAATGATAGGGGGAGCACAGTTTTATCCTGTCAGGCTACTGAAAAAGAAGATGTTCAAGGTGAAACAAACACAAAAACACCACCACCACCAACAGCAAAACTTCACCAACTAAAACAGGAAATGGAAAAAAGTAAAAGTATGAGGAAATATGGTTCAGTAGGAAGTTAGAATATGAGAAATATTACAAGTTTACTAAGAAAAAATACTCAAGAATACAAAAGGAAAAATAAAAGAAATAACTTGTCTTGTGAGCTTGACAATTTTGTTACCAATTTCTGGTTTTATCAGACTGTGACTAGGCAATGTCGTATTTCTGCTTTGTAGGATTTATGAGGGTTTTCTTTTAGCATGATATCCTTTCATTTGTTTGCGAATATTCTTTAGGCACATTAAAGGTGTTTTTTCATTGTTTTTCGGTACAAACAAAAATACAATCCTGCAATTAGGAAGGCTGTAATATTGTTCTAGTAGTCAATCTTATAAGTATGAATTTATAATTCCATTAATTACCTATTTGTTTAGATAGTATCGAGTAATACTCTACGACATATAACAGTGAAGGCAGTGTTTCCTCTCTTCTCCTCACAAACCAAAGTTTAGTAGGTTTTATTACCTATCTTAGTCTTTATCTTTGTACTATTAAACATACAAATGCCTGTATTACTTGACTTGTCTCCATAAATGATATCTTTGGACCCCTAGCTTTTAACAATCAGAAAATCAGCTTACATTCCTTCTCAGCCATTACCCTTCCCTCTTTCAATTTTATCATACAGTTATCCTTTCTACACTTCCAAAGGAGGTGCCATTAGAAAGAGAGTCTTAACAAACATTTTAAATGATCAACTCCTAAACCAACCACCTAGAATATAATTTCCCAAGGCTTCATCTTGCCTGGTACTCACTAACTCACCTGGGAAGCTCTGGTATAGCAATTCTTCCTCTAATATCCATGGCTCCTCTCCTTGCTCCAATTTGAAAATCACCTTTGGCTTGGTAATGAAATACCCTGTAGAAGGAGAAATGACAGAATTTGGGCCATACTGAATGGGCTATAGCAACTCTGAAGGAGGGAGAAGGTAGCGTTTCTAGAGCAGCACCTTGATGGGCTCATTTAAACCTTTCATGGGATGTGAAAATACGTTCTTCCTGGTACTCAAAAGAAATGAAAAATCTCAGATTCCTGAATCAAGAGCCTCAATAATATATTAACCACAAAAGATCACAAGTTTTGGTGTCTAAGAAATAAAATGCATGCTATTCACACTTTGATATGGAAACTCTGCTTACCCACTGAGACAAGGTTGTGATAGTTCTCCAGCATCACGTCCCTGTACAGCATCCTCTGAGCAGGGTCCAGGTGCTGCCACTCCTCCTGGGTGAAGCCCACAGTCACATCCCTGAATGACATTGACCCCTGGAACGGTACATTTCTGCTCAGTCTGAAGTGGTCAGAATTGGGGTGGCACAGAAAAGATGTATGGAAACTAATTCTTACTAGGTTCACTGCTGAGAGTTTATATGTTATGATATGTACATTATTTCATACTAGATTTTATAAAAGGGAAAAATTTTTTTTAAATCCTCCTTCTGTTTTAATCTATTAATGCACTATCCCTTGAAGTGTCCTGGTCGTTGTGAATAGTAAGAAGAATAAAACATTCTTCTTGTTCTCCAAAAAGTTAAACACTACACAAACACAATACACTCAAAAACTCCAAAAATAAGGTGTTACTAGTATACATTAGAGTATGTAAAAAGTATACTGGGGTCAGGAAAGAAAAGTTAACTCTATTTTTTTGTCAGTAGCTTGTGTTTAATTGGAGAGGAAAAGCTTTAAGGCCTTCTACATGCTGGATGGATGTTCTTTATGAGGCAACATAGCACAAACAAAATATTGGAGGCATTAAAAACTCATGGGTTGACTTTAGCTTCTGCCTCAGGATATAGAAAGCAAGAAAAAGAATCACTCTCATTTCTACAATGAAATGGGCCTAGTGACTTCGAATTCACAACTTCTAATTTATCAGAGAGCCAACGTTCTCAAAGCACTCGAAGTGCCCCAAAACTCGGAACAGACAGTACCTGCAGGGAGAGAGGAAATGTATGTTCTTGACCACCTGAGTTGGACCACAGGAAAGAATCCCACCAGAATAGGTGACATATTAATTGGTGAAGACTGGGTATGGGCTGGCACAAAAGTGTGAAACCCCTGTGGGCCACAGACACTGAGGAGGCTTGCACCTTCTTAAAGGACTTTTCTCCACAAACCCCACTGGGCACTTACTGTATTCCTGGGAGAAGGGAAGGATTATGCACTGAGCCTACAACTACAGCTGGGGAAGGGGCAAGAAAACCAAGCAGGCCACGTCCCGAAGACCCAGGGACTCAGAGCATCCCCGAGACTGAGGCTGTATTGGAATAAGGTACACTCTGCCCACTGCTTCCCACCACGAAGCTAACAAGCTTGGAATTACAAGTACCTATAGAGTATTGCTGACAGATGGACTAGAGATAAATAAAAAGCATGCAAAAAGACTCTCTCTGAGGCACAAAGAGAAAACCTAAAAACTTAGAAAGAAACAGACGTAACTTTTGGTAAACTAACCCTATCCTAAAACACAAAGTATCTCTACAGAAATTTGAAGCCTGTGGTGCACTGAGGGTAGTAACACAAACAACAAATCTCAAATCCTGCCAGCACCGAACTAGATTAACTCAAAGCCCTGGACTAAAAGCCTACCAGGAAAGTCATGCCCATTTCCAGGAATAAAATCTATTTACCTTGGTCTAGAGTCCAACACAAGATATGTGGGTTTCAACCAAAAATTATGAAGTATATGAAAAGGAAAGAAACCAACAAGATACTACCAAGACACAAAGTAATCATCAGAACTAGATTCAGATATGACATGGATTTTGAAACCATCTGACAGAATTTTAAGTAATTACAACTAATACATTAAAGACTCTAACAAAAATGGTGGACGACATGCAAAATCAGATGGGTAATTTCAGCAGAGAGAAATGCTGGAAATAGAAATGCTAGATATGAAAACACAGTAACAGAAAAACACAGACATGAAGAATGTCTTCAACAGGCTCAGCAACAGTTAACAATCAAGGAAAGAATAAATGAACTTGAGGACAGGTCAACAGAAATTACCCAAACTGAAACTCAAAGAGAAGAAAAAGTGAAGAGGGTGAAAGAATACAGAACACGGAAAAGCCATGAAATACAATCAAATTTTCTGACATATGCATAATTGGGACCCAGAAAAAAAAGAAAGAATGAGATAGAAGAAATATTTTAAGAAACGGTGGCTTAAAATTTATCCCAGTTAGGGCTTCCCTGGTGGCTCAGTGGTTAAGAAGCTGCCTGCCAATGCAGGGGACATGGGTTCGAGCCCTGGTCTGGGAAGATCCCACATGCCGTGAAGCAACTAAGCCCATGCACCACAACTACTGAGGCTGCGCTCTAGAGCCCGTGAGCCACAACTACTGAGCCCACGTGCCACAGCCCATGCGCCTAGAGCCCGTGCTCCGCAACAAGAGAAGCAACCGCAATGAGAAGCCTGCACACCACAACTAAGACCCAACACAGCCAAAAATAAATAAATAAATTTATTTTAAAAAATAATTTATCCCAATTAATGACAGAAAACAAACCAAAGATCCAAGAATCTCAAGAATACCAAGCAGCATAAAGTCCCCCTAAAAGCACAGTTAAGCACAACATATTAAAACCGCTTAAAAAGAGAGAAGAAAATCTTGAAGGTAGCCAGTAAACAAAGAAATACTACAAAAGAGGAATAAAGATAACAATTAAAGCAGGCTTTTCACCAGAAGCCATGCAAAGTAGAATACAATGGTGTGAAATTCCTAAAGTGCTGAGAGAAACTAACTGTCAACCAAGTATTCTATATTTATCAAAAATATCTTCAAAAATGATTGAAAAAACTTTCCAAGAAAAACAAAAATTTAAAGAATTCTTCACCAGCAGAACTACTCTCTAAGAAATGTGAAAGGAATATGAAATCAGAGTGAAACTTGGATCTACACACACACACACAAGTGATAGAAATGGAATAAATAAAGGGTAGTTAAATTAATCCTTCCTGCCCTGATTTTTAATTGCTCTAAAGCAGAGGTTGGAAATTTTTTTCTTTAAAGAGCTGGACAGTAAATATTTTAGGTTTTGTGGGTCATACATTAAATATTGCAATTGTTCAACTCTATCACTGTAGTGTGAAAGTAGCCACAGGTAAGACATAAAAGAATGTGTGTGTCTGTTCCCAAGAAACTTATTTACAAAAGCAGGTAGCGAGCTGAATTTTACCTATGGGCTGTAGACTGTGATCCTTGCTCTTAAGGACAACTGACTGTCTAAAGCAAATAGAGTAGTGTTGTATTGTATGTATATAGCATATGTTAAAGTAAAATGTATGATGTAATAATAGCACAAAGGACAGGAGGGAAGAATTGGGAATATACTGTTGTAAGGTCATTATATTAAACGTCAAGTAGTTTAATATTTGAAAGGAGACTCTGATTAACTAAAAATGTATATTATAAACCCTAGGGCAACTATTGAAAAACTTAAGAGGTATAAATAATAAGTCAATGGGAAAGATGAAATGGAGTAATAAAAAATATGCAACTAATCCAAGAGAAGAAAAAGACAAAGAGAAGCAAAGAATAGAACAAATAGAAAATAGCTAGGAAGGGGAAGATCTCAATTCACCATACCGATAATCAAATTAAATGTGAATGCTCTAATCAAACCAGATTGTTGGATTGGGTAAAAAAAACAGGACTGGCTATAAGAAGTGTACCTTAACTATAAAAACATAAAAAATTAAAGGTAAAAGGATAAAGCAAGAAATACCATACAAATAATAATCCAAAGAAAGCTGGAGCAGCTACATTAATATCAGACAAAATAGACTGCATAAGATGGGATATTATAAAAAATAAAGAGGCACATTACATAATGATAAAGGGTCAATTCTCCAAGGCAAAAGTAAATGTGTATGCACCTAACAAAAGAGTTTCAAAATATATGAGGTAAAAACTGATAGGACTGAAAGGAAAAATAGACAGACAAAAAAAAATACAGTTGAAGACTTCAATATTTATCTAAGTAATTGATAGAAGTAAAAATAAAATTGGAGAAATATAGAATACCCAGACAACATTATCACTGAACTAAACCTAAGTGACATTTATAGAACATTCCACCCCACAACTTTAGAATACACTTTCTTTTTAAATGTACACGGGATATTCACCAAAATAGAGTGTATTCTGGGCCATAAAACAAATTTCAACAAATTTACAAGAAAAGAAATGATATACATTATGCGCTCTAGCCAAACAAGAAATCAATAACAGGAAGGTCTGTGGAAATCTCCAGCTACTTAGAAATTAAACAACATACTTCTACATAACCCATGGGTTGAACAGAAGTTTCAAGAAAAAATGGAAAATACTTTACATAGAGCAAAAATGAAAACAGAACTACAAATTTATGAGATGCATCTAAAGTAGTGCTTAGATGGACACAAGATATTAAATGCTTTATTGCAAAAGATGAAATGTTGGCAGTCAATAAGATCAAACTCATTGGTGACCTTCACCAGAACAAATTCAGGCAGGTGTTGGGAAAAAACCAAACATGCATGCAATGGAAACCTGATGTGCAGAAATATTTTCCAGAAAACATAATTTGAAATTTCTGCTGAAAACCAGCATATGAAAACCCAAACAAAACCCAAAAAACTTCTTATGAAGAAGTTACAGTAAATTATTTTGGACTGCCCATTTCATTACTCCTCAAAATACTAGGTTTTATCACAGATTTAAGCTGGACCACAGAACAGCTATCTATTTAGACTCTGGTATTATGGTCTCTTGATAATTTATAGCAGTTATGCTTTGGCAATATGCCCTCTGTTTCTACCATGCCCTCTTCCATAAGTGGCAAGAGCCTTCATTTATTTCAAGGTTGTTATTAGAATATTGCTCACAAGTTCAACTTTTTTAAAAAAATGTATTATTTCTGGCTGTGTTGGGTCTTTGTTGCTGTGCGCGGGCTTTCTCTAGTTGCGGCGAGTGGGACCTTCTCTTGTCGCAGAGCACGGGCTCTAGGCACATGGGCTTCAGTAGTTGCAGCACGCAGGCTCAGTAGTTGCAGCACGCAGGCCCTAGAGCATGAGGGCTTCAGTAGTTGCGGTGCGTGGGCTCAGTAGTTGTGGCGCACAGGCTCTAGGATGCTTGGGCTTCAGTAGTTGTGGTGCGCATGCTCAGTAGTTGTGGTGCATGGGCTTAGTTGCTCCGCAGCATGTGGGATCTTCCCGGACGAGGGATTGAACCTGTGTCCCCTGCGCTGGCAGGTGGATTCTCAACCACTGTGCCACCAGGGAAGTCCTAAGATCAACACTTTTTTTTGTTTTTCCAAGATCAACATTTTGATGACCAGTAACAAAAAGGCTCTTCTCAGACTCCAATGTCAGGAAAGTCTTCATGTCCCATGAAGAATCAGTTTGGTTCATCCTTATTTTCAATGCACTTCCTGAAATAATGTCTGCTATTGATATCAGAAACAAATGTACAGCTTAGCATCTATAACTTAAACATTAAGGACTTGAAGGTCAGTGACACACCACCTTTGCCCTGGTACTAATCCGCTTATTTCCTGCTAAGCTGACATTTATCTGTTTCTACATTTATAAAAACTCACCTGGGATTTGTTCATTTTCTGCTTTCTTTAAAAAATATAGAGACCTGTGAAGATATAACTGAGACACAAGGAAAGAGAAATGAGTCATAAGAGATCTGGCCTCCCCCATAGCTCCTTGATTTACCTTCCTGCAAAATCTGCACACTACTGGGTAAAATGCCCTCCTATGAGACAATGTCCTCTTGGTTCCTTAAAAGAGAAGGAATGTAGAATCAACAGAATAAAATATTTAATAACAGGCTCTCAAAAAAAAAGCCTTGAGTTGTGGTTGCCAATTTCTGAGGCATAAATACCCCTGTCATAAAAATAAATAAATAAATACTCCTGTTATGATCAATTTCAAATTACTCACATGATGTCATTGAAGAGAGTTGGGAAGAGATGTTCAATAGTATTTCCACCATGTTGATAAAGCAGATAAATAGTCTCAAGAGCACAGATATGAGTAAAATGAAGGCACTTAATTAGAAAGTGATGAGTTTTTAATATAATCACAGCCAAGAGCAGCCTAAGCAGACATGACTATTAAATGCAATGCAGAATCCTAGAAAGGATCATAGAATCAACCCAAGTGAAAGGAAAACACATATCCACACAAAGAGTCTGCCAAATATAAAACCAGATCAAGTTAAAATTTTAAGAGTTTATTGTGCATACAGAAGAACAGACTGTGAACCAGGGAGACTTCAAACTGAACGTGTCAGGAAGCTCAGAGGCATGTCCTTACAGAATGGTTTACAAAGTGAGAATGAGAAGGTATCTAACCTTTACAATGATTAGTTATTACAATGATGTTTTCCAGACAGCAGGAGATTAGTTAAAAGTGACTATCTAACACCATTTTTAGGAAGATGACTTAAGTTTTGTTTATGATTATCAGAGGCATTTCAAGAAATAACCTATGTTAAGTTTTGCTTATGTGGCCTAACTGGTTTTGTCTGCTGGGGGATTTTCAAGTCTGGTGTCCGTTTCCTTTTAACAAGCTGTATACAGTCTTTCAGAGCAGCATTATTCATTATAGCCAAAAAGTAGAAACAACCCAAATGCCCATCACCTGGGGAATGAATAAACAAAAGGTGGTATATCAGCACTGCGGCAGAGTTTGACTCCATTTTAAATTCTGACTGCTGTAGGCTTCAAGCCCACTTCTGCCTTTCCCTTCTGCCCCACATCCAGGCCAACTGACAAGGAAACCCATGTATCCTCTGGCCCACATGTGTGCTCTCTTTCCCAACCCTAGCCCCTAACTGCAATAAAAACCAGGCCACTCCTTCCCACTCTCTCTCAAGGCATTCAAGCAGGTTCTGGATCAGCTTGGGGGCTACCCTGCTCTGCCCAGAAAGTCACATGATGTGAGTAAAAACTCTTTTTACACCCTCTTGGTGCACGTGTGGCTTGACATCCAAACCAAATTTGGGCTTGAGTGGTTTTAATCTGCACTCCGTGGGGCCACTTATATCCTGGCAGCAGAATAATCTAGACAATGAGCACCACGATCTAGGAGTCTTTCTTCTCTGGTTTTTGGCTAGCTAACAGGTTTTGTTACCTGATGGGAAGAATGTGTTTTGAGCTGTTGTTTTATGCTGCACTTGCTGGGTCCATCCTGAGCCTCTGCCTCTGCCATAGATTTTACTGACCAAAGCTGGAAACTGCACTCAGTTTGAATTGTGTATAACTGGTGTTTAGGGACAAGAGTGTGGAACTAGGGTCCTTCTTTGGGTCATGTGTTTGGGTCATGTGTTTCAGCCCAGACCTACATGTGTGCCTAAAATTGAATTGTGTGTCTCCACTCCAGCATGAACCGTAACAGACACTAGGATCCTGGACTTAACCTTGTGGCCATTGGCTGTATGTCAACCAGGCATTGGTCTGCATTGTATAGAGCGCTCAGGAGAAAGCCTACTATCCTGTGCAATATATGGGCCTTTTGTGGTCAGTCATGTGGAGTAACAGCAATTACCACGTCACTCCTAAAAGTCGCTCCTAAAAGCAGATGGCTCACTAGACCCCTACAAATGCCGTGGAGGAAGTCCTTAACCCTGAAAATTCTGCTTTGAGACTTTTTGGAGGAAGAAATTTATACTTACGAGAAGGATAGAAAGGACCTGCAAAGTATACCCAGCAATGACAACAAAAGCAACAAAGCTGGACATGAGGGAAGAAAGAAAAAGATGAAACAGGTCTCACAATTTTGATCCAATTCAAAACCTAAAATTTACTAAAGAAAAAATTTATTCAGCAGAATAATAAAAAGGGTGTTGACTGGCTTTTGCACCTCTACAACATAAGTTAAATTAACTTTTACATCTGCTGAGATGCACCAATTGGCAAACTTTCATGGCCTTAACCAATCCTGAGGCTATAGTTAACAGTTATACTTGCTAAATTTTAAACAGGGTACCCTGTACCAAAGTAGCCCCTATTCTCTTTAGGAGTATTACCAATCATAAAATAGAGGACACCTTATCTTAACCCTCAGAACTACTGTCTTGCTTAAATTCCCCATTGTTATAGGTACCCATTGCTCTAAAATATCCCATAGTGGGCATGACACTCTGACTCAACCTGACCCAACAAGTAATAAGTTAAAATTAAATTAAATCTTTGGTACTTACATTGAGCTCGACAAAACAGGATCTCACAGAGCTTCCTCTCTAGTTAAAGTAGTTAATACAGATGATTATAAATTAAAACAGGGCTTTTAAGAATTGAAATCCATTATATAAGACCTACCTAAAAGAGGAGTGATCACCCCCACTGCTTCTCCATCTACCAGCCCAATTCGGCTTGTTCTTAAACCTAGAAAGAATAAATGGTGCCTCATCGTGGATTTCTGTTTCTTAATGCCACGGTCCCACCCATTAAGACCCTCACACCCAGTATTACTGAAATTACTGACTTCACCCAGTGAGCAATAGGTAAACACTTTTGCAGTCACAGATTTGGTCAACATATTCTGTTCAGTGCCTATTTTAACAGCCTCTCAGCCACCATTTGCCTTTACCTTTGAAGGGACACATCTTTACCCGGCTATGCATGCTGTACCTTAACAGCCCTGCCATCATGCACAAATTGCAAGCATGATCTCATGGAGGAGGTGACATCTCCTGTTCTGAGTCCCTTGTCTGAATCCAAGGGAAGGTGAACCCTCTGCAGACTCCATGGCTACTTGCGGAGCTGCTTGAGATCAACTAACTGAACAGCAATGGAATTTATGTATTTCATAGATGGCAGTGCCACCATCAAACATGATGGAATGTGCTGGAGAGCTACTGCTTTATCCCTTAACCAGGATGTCCTTGATCAAGGATGGGACTCAAGGATGGGTCAGCACAACTGGCTGAACTTTTGTGCAGTAATAATGTGGCCTTCCCCAAAGAGAAGGTCTTGCCTTTGTCCTGGCTTCTGGGAGGTAATCTCTGGGCTCTTGGAATGTTATGCCTGATTGTAGTGTCTTTGTTTGCCTAGGAGCCTTAGGTTTTATGGGATAATCTCAACAATGTGATTTAGGGTGGGGTCTGGCCATACATGTACAGTCTTAGGGTGGGGTTGGCCATGACAGAAAGACCAACAATGTGACTTAGGGTGGGGATTTTAGATCATACAGTGTCAGTCAACCCAGAGACCATGTTCAACCACGTGGGTAATCAATCAATCATGCCTACATAATGGAACCCCAATAAAAACACTGAACAATGCGGCTTGGATGAGCTTTCCTGGATGACAATACTCTACACGTATTGTCACACATCAATACCTGGAGAATAATGTGTCCTGCTTACACATGAAGAAGAA